>NC_134173.1:34803446-36218114 GCF_964188355.1 Buteo buteo
TAGCCAGGTTTAATAATTCATTTTCCAGCGTGTCCATTGTTAATTCAGAACATCCACTGTTATGCTGTACAACATTCCTTGAAATGACATATCGCCTAATGGAATAACAGACATTTCTTGGTTTTATGTTGTTCTGCACTTCCAAGAAGTTACTTAACAGAGCTATGCAGTTCAAAGTATTATAATCTTGCAGAAGTTTGCTCACAATATAATGCTTAGTCCATGATATAGTCAATAGCAATAATACATCTTATTATATCTTACAATGTTTATATGATCTGATTTGGTTTTTATTCACGCTGGTGAAGCCATTTTGAGTTAATGTAATTGTTTGTTCTTCAGAAAGAGCAATGCTTTAGAATTACTCTTTTTTCTTTGCTTTTTATTCTTCTTTCCTAGTCATATTTTCTCTTATTTTCTAATGTTTTTCAAGCCAAATTAATTTTAATACAAAGCAATACATTTCAGCAAGTCTTGTATTACCAAACTTATACTAAATTTTTCCTAGTCTAATATAGATTTATCTAAATTTTGCACAACTGTCACATACAATCTTATGAAAATCTTAATCCCCACATATTTTGTTTAAATTTATTTTATAATTATGGCATTTAGAAAACAAATGTTTTGTTGTGCATTTTCTTCTTTCTAGCTGTAAAATGGCAGAAGGCAACTGTCAACAGTATGATGCAGCTGACTTGGTTTGGCATGAAAATAGCATGTGATTTTTTAGTATTTTTTTAAAAAAGATCATTTCATGTCATGAAACTGCTTACAACACAGTATGTGTTAATAAAGTTTTAAATAAAAGTGATGTTTTGAAGGACAAGACTCTCCAAAGCTTCAACTTAAGCAAAGTCTGTATTTGTTCATAGTATAGGAATAAATCTTGCAGCAGTTGAAATATCATGCTTCTACAAATATTGGAACACTGTGAGCAAAACTGTCTCAAGTACTTACATAAACAAGTCCCATTTATTTGGATGGAACTTTTCTTTACTAGAAACTCTCCGCAGTGCCTAAAGATGGCAACCGTTGTCTACTGTGACAATACCACATGGTGAAACACTAGTAGTAGTAGCAGTAGTAGGTTTGCATACGTTCAGCAATGTCAAGATGGATTTAGTTTACGCAAAAAAGTATGGTGATAAAAGTGATAGTAAAATCTTTCAAATGTAAATTCATAAAGAAATTGATAAAGTATCAGAATAATTTAAGCAACAGAGATGAAACTAGACCAGAACAAGAGAAAAACACCCAAGTAAAGCGATATACTAGAAAGATGAGTGAATGGAACGACATTGCAATGCCAGGATGAAAGTATCCTCAGCATGATTGTCTTAAAAATACATGAAATCTTTACAAAAACAGTACTTTAAAAAAAAACCCACAGAAGATATTCAGAAACCTTCATGACCCAAATGATCCTTCTTCTGCATGACTTAATTTACATATGTAATAATTCCTACAAATGTTAGGAAGAGATGTACTGCCTCAGTTAAAAAAATCCAAACAAACAAGTTCTGCTCAAAGTCAACAATTAAAATAGAAAACAGTGCAAAGATAAGGCATACAAGTGGAGAAAAAAATGTTAACATTCATTTTGATAAGAGTATGGTGTGGTGTTGAGTAAATGTTGTGGTTTAACCCCAGCCAGCAACTAAGCACCACGCAGCCACTCACTCACTCCTCCCCACCCAGTGGGATGGGGGAGAAAATCAGGAAAAGAAGTAAAACTCGTGGGTTGAGATAAGAACGGTTTAATAGAACAGAAAAGAAGAAACTAATAATGATAATGATAACAGTAATAAAATGACAACAGTAGTAATAAAAGGATTGGAATGTACAAATGATGCGCAGGGCAATTGCTCACCACCTGCCGATCAACAAGTCCCTGAGCGGCGATTCCCCACCCCCACTCCCCAGTTCCTACACTAGATGGGACGTCCCATGGTATGGAATACACCATTGGCCACTTTGGGTCAGGTGCCCTGGCTGTGTCCTGTGCCAACTTCTTGTGCCCCTCCAGCTTTCTCGCTGGCTGGGCAGGAGAAGCTGAAAAATCCTTGACTTTAGTCTAAACACTACTGAGCAACAGCTGAAAACATCAGTGTGTTATCAACATTCTTCACATACTGAACTCAAAACATAGCACTGCACCAGCTAATAGGAAGACAGTTAACTCCATCCCAGCTGAAACCAGGACAGTAAAGCATAGTGTTTGACTACAGTGTCATACATGGGAATCACATGGTAAAATACCCTGTGAATAAATGGAGCATGAAGCATGCACCTAGAGATCTGATCCAGGTATTTCTGCTAGAGGTAGACAGAAATACGTGGTCACCACTGTGGGCTGTTGTCCCAGGGAGTCAATCCCCCTCTGGCTAGGGCATGTGCCACACTACGGTTTCACTGTGCTCGGGAGAACAGCTCCTAACGCAGCCCTCAGCAGCACATGATGTTAAGCAGAGTTGGATCAATTAACATATACTTCTTTCTTTGGTACCCTGACCAATTAAAAGATCTTAATTTCCTACTTTCATTATTATACTTTGGCTGTGACCAGATTGCACAAAACTTTTACTTCTGGGCCCACGGCTGGGCAAAGTTCTTACCTGCAATACTGAGGATTTCCAGCAGCTTTGGAATGCTGGAAATGCTATTTATTTTTATGCTGCTATTCCGTTGCTACCAGAATGGTATTCTTTTTTGTTCTGCAAACAATAACCATATTAATACAGATTGAAATGTTCCTCTGGATCCTCATGTGGTGTCTGATACAGCAGAGAAACAGAATATGCAGTTCTTTGTTGAAAATGTGTGACATTTGTATTCCCTACTCGGGGACCATCAATTGATTTTG
Organism: Buteo buteo; assembly: GCF_964188355.1. Taxonomy (NCBI): domain Eukaryota; kingdom Metazoa; phylum Chordata; class Aves; order Accipitriformes; family Accipitridae; genus Buteo; species Buteo buteo. The sequence continues at coordinate 34,806,313 of NC_134173.1, forward strand.
GGGTCTGTCCAAGAGTGCTCAAAATCCTTAGGACAAATTTGTGGTTGTGTTACAACTCAGTTCACCAACTGATATATTTAATGCACTTTCTATTGCAGTTTCCCACAGGGAGGCAAGAAAAAACATTGCTTTGTGCAACGGAGAGCAACTCCTTCCATTATTAACAATCATAAATCATTAAACATTTCCTATTATTTGTGTTAGAAATAACTGCCATATGAGAAAATATCTACTTAAATGATGTAATTTAATTCTCTTAGCCTCTTCATCTGTGGTTTCTACCACATAAACTATACTTCTGCTTTTGTTTTGTTCTTTTTCTTCTAGTTTTCAATAACTAAAAGCTTTATAATAATTTCTAATTGTCTTAGTAATTTGTTTGCTTATACAAACACACACTCCACTTCCCCCGAATAGATCTGCAATTCATTCCTTTAGACAAGGGAAAATATCTATTTCTGTGCACAGTATTCCGAGACGTCACTGTGTTACTACTCCTGTTAAGTAACACACACAGTTCCCACTTACTGAATACTTTTATTTTGAGACTGATGTGTACATACTAAGTTCCACGGGGCATAGATGGAAAATGAATCAATGCTCCAGACAGACTCATTCCTTTCTGCATGTAATACCGCTGTTTGAAATTCAAAATTTACCAGATTCTTCCAAGTGCTGTGTAATGAAGATTACAATAAATTAGCAAATTTTTTTGCATTTTCTACCACTGTCTGCTCTAGCAGGTGAAAAATTATCTGGTATCTCAGTATTTTCTGAGAAAAAAAAAAAGCTTCAAATAAACCCTCAAATCAACACTGCTTGGATTCACAGAGATGAAAGCATCTGCTCAAGAGAAAATCCTGAATTCATCTACAACTGCATACCACTGCCATCTACTGAACGTAGAATATGCTGAATGTACTCATGCATACCTTTCTGCTCTGAGAGCAGAGTTTACCAGGCTTCCCATTTACTCCACCTAGCAGGAGCCCTTTCAGTTCTCACGATACAAAGTGTACTCTAGAGCTCAAGGGTTACAAATAGAGTGCAATTAAAAATTCATAATGAATGACTTTTAGTCAATTCATCTTCTGCTTCTCAAAGAGTAGACATAAACAGTATTCTAATCTCTTTGGATTTATTTGCTGTCCATAAAATCTTTGTTCGGTATTTCAACTTTATTTATAGACAATATTTGGAATGCAAATTGTGATATATGATTGTACCTCATTAGTCAAGTCCTAAAATGCTATTTCTGCTCCCATGTCAAATAAATGTTTCCATGCTTATTTACTTGCCAGGTTTGAAACAGTGCTTCTAAGGATACTCAAACTAGTGACTGAACATTTACTTTCCCTGGTATTCATTCCAGTAATATTTTTCTGATGTGAGCATGGCAAATAATACTCCTTTTAAATGCTGAGTAATTGATACAACCTCAAATTCTCCCAACTTCAGTTATGAATACAATATTTGGTGTTACATATATACAATTAAAAGTCTTTATTCTGTAACATTCATCAGGAACTTGAGCAATAAAGTGGGCTGTGACATCAGTCAGTTTAGAAGTACACTGGTATGACCCCAAAGAGAAAGCCTAACAGGGTTTGCTTTCATTATGGCTGATAAAGTTCACCATGTTAGTCACCACTGGCAAGAGCACTACATTAAAAAATACCAGTGTAATTCTTAAATGTGCTAAAGAAGGGCATAAAAGGAAGCACCAGCTTCTAAAATCTCAGTCTGGGATTTAGTCACCATTTCTATTTTTTGCCTCTCTTCTCTCTGCCAATCCATCACATGCAGTGCCAACCATTCATTCTTATCCCCAAGTCTCTACTCACCTATGTCAGATCTCTTTTACTCACCCTTGTACCTTCTACATCAGTTGCTCCCTTAAACCCAGGGGAATTAATATTCACAGGTCATTGACAAGAGAGTAACTGCAGTCTATTTGGTTCTACCAAAACTGCAGTATTGCAAATACTGAACATTTTTAAAAATGCACAAAGTATTGTACGAAGAAATTCCTAAAACTGGCAATAAAAACAGATAAGGACACCTCCTACAAACTATAGTAAAGTCAGAAAATGAACACATTAAAAAACGTATAAAGAGCAAAGGCATACTGCTTTCCTAATTCAGCATGCCTTGGTTTTGTCTGTAGAACTATATGTTTATATGTCCTCATAATACTTGTTTGATGGATTGACATCTGTGCACTACAGTTTGGAGTAGATTTGAAGTATTTCAGATTTCTAGTTCTTCACCCGTTGTTTGTAATGAAATATTTTATATTTTATTTTAAGATTTCTAAAAATAGTCTTGAAATAGTTTGAAATGCTGCCTTTTTATAGTGATCAGGGTCAATTTCCACTCTCACTGATGGCTGCGTAGTCCTCCTCACTCATCAACACCCCATTAACGTAACTGCAAGGGAATTATGGAAAGGTTTTTGGATCCAAATATTTTTCAGCTGTGTTGTTATTACAGAGACCTTCAGGTGGGTACCAAGAAAACATACGACTAACTTTAGACACTTGATTTCAGTTGGATGTACGGCCTTTATTTGAGCAATGGGGCAGTAAGCTTTAGCAACATGCTGTTATAAGTAGTATGGAAGATTCTGTACATACTATAAGATAGTATAAATAGTAACACAAAAAAGCAAGGCTAATGTGATTTGGACATTTCTTCAAGAAGAAAGGGATATGTATTTACCTCTGCTAACTGATAAACAGGCAAGACAAGTCTTACATTAGTTAGGCACATTCCAGTTCTTTGAAAAGGTTATGAACAAGATTCTAGGACGTGTTGCCTGAAATAGCAGATGGCTGGATTTAATAATTCCAATAGGTTCCAGCCATATGATTCTAAGTGGGAAATACTAGCTTTAATTCAACAAATAACTATCTCAGTTATGTTCTACGTGCTATTATCCCCATTGGGTCATGGCCTATGAGCACCTAAGAGGGACAAATTTCTCCTGGAATCCCTACTACTCCTGACTCTATTGGAGTCCTTTTAATTAAATGCTAAGTCTTACCTAAATACTATGCAAGCTTGTAAATATATGACGACGAACCATGCAAAACATGCTCTTTTACCCTGAGAAGAAATACATTTGCTTGCTATAGTGTTTTATTATTAACTCCTTCATTCTTTGTTTACTGCAAATCATTAAATGGAGTTAGTTTCTGAATTAATTCAATTTATTTATTACTAAATTACAAAGAGGTACATGGGATTAGAAATTAAATGTCTCAAGCTCCTTGCCACATTTCTAGCACAGGGTAAATCCATAAGTAACATCCTACTGATTTGGTTAGTTTTTATGAAAAAATGTCCATTATCTACCTCCTTTTTGGACGTTTCAGATCATAAAACACTGCTGTTTTCATGAAAACTAATTCAACTTTGGTGTACATCTTGAGACAGATAACTTTTTTAAAAGAGTCTGCTTTCTGCAAGTTTCTCTTTCTGAAACACCAGAACCACAATTGTGATGCTGCCTCAGAAGGCGTTACGTGCTCATTTGTATTATAAATTTTCTTCACTGCCGCAGTTTTCTCGCCATTCATCTGTGGTAGAAAGTAAATGAAAGTGGTTTGTCCTCTTTTTTAAGAAAGTGAGACCTGTAGTGCCATAATCCTTGCACCTCTCTACTGGATCTCATAGGACATAATGGAAGCAGAGTTGCCAAGGCAAAGCTCCTGTGCTGTTACAGCTAGCATCACGGCACTCTTCCCAACACAGTCCCTCCCAAGCACAATCTGTGGGAGACCTGCCTTCTTTCATGCAAGTGAAGGGCGGTCAAGTGATACAAAGTCCTCTGACACAAACTTTTGTCTCTAAGGGTTTTTATGCTTCAGGTGAAATCAGTCCTTCAACAGAAACATTCACAAATAAGAGTAAACAAAGCAAATACAGACTAATTTTAATTGAGTTTGCTCTTTTTTCATTTTATTATGCTGCCACTTGGGAAGGGTATGAAAGTTCTTTCCTTTATAACCCAACTTTCTGACTTGAACTTACAGGACCATCTTTGAGATACCACAACTGTTCATGTTGTCTCAGTTTCCCACTCCCGGTGCTCCACATTTCCATACTGTACAAAAGTGAAAGCACCTGTGACAGTACAATGGAGGAAGCTGGAAAACACATCCAGAGGTAAGAGAACAAAAGTAGGAGAAATAGACATGGAAGCATATGGTGTTCATCTTGTATCACTTGCAGCACCTTCACAGGATACAAGGCACAGGAGAAGGACACGTACTTATCATTCCTACCTTCACTCATACCTAGGTCAATTCTTCGGAAGCTATGGAGGAAAACTATTATTAACTAAGTCTCTCCAGTAGTCTTAGCAGAAGAAAAGGCTGACTTGCAGTCATGGGAGGGTGCTAAAGACCTGTTCACATCTACAGGAAGGACCTAGCCAGCTGCTGTCCCCACTCTTCCCTGCCCATGCCCTACTCTTGCCCAGCCATTGCACTCTGCCTTCCCCCCTCCCTTGCGCTCTGCTTGGTCTCCTCACCTTGGCTGGTTTCCGCTGAGCTGTGAGTGGGAACAGAGAGTGACAAGAATAGTTAGCAGCAGTCGTTGCTATGAAGACAACCAACGGCATGAACAGTAATTCCAGGGAGGCCTTCCTACCTCGGCAGAGCAATGACTATTTACAGCCTGAAAAGGGTTGCCAGCCTCCAGCTCAACACCCTCTTAAGGGCAACAGATTATCCCCAGAGTTGGCTCCTCCAAGCCTGCGCATTGAACTATGGAAAGGACATAACCTGAGGCTGGAGGGAGCTAACTCACTTGAGCTACAGAAGAAGCATTTAATCATGTCTGAAGTGTCAGGATAGGCGGACAGAGGATGGGGAGGATAGTTTTGCCTGCTGTGATCTATTCAGCTTTTTCAACACTGGTAATATTACGTTCCTTCTCTCCCCCTCAAACCGATTTTTCTTTGCTTAACTCACCATTTCTGAAGGGGAAGTAATTGCTTGCTAAGTGCTTGGACACCGTACTGTACTTTCACTTCTCTTCTCAGAAAAAGAAATCACACCTTGTTGCTGGTTAAAAGACTGCAGTAACGGTATTATCATCAGCATGAGCTTGGAGAGGCTGAACCCTGCCTGGCCAGGGGACAGAGGTGCTTGCCACCCTCTGATGCCCTCTGCGGTGTGAATGCAGAAACCAGCACCTAAAACCTGCCCTACCTAAATCAGAATATTTCCCACAGTATCTTCTGAGTATGTCCAGAAACATGATACCAAGTAATTTCTCTATGCTCCGTTCATTTATAATGTCATCAGTTACATGCTGTACCAACAGTCATTCATTATCCAGACAGAATTTGTAGAAATACATGTCAGTCTCCAAATTGGCTCTAGATCTTTCTAAACATTTTTCTTTGTCACCTGTCTACCAATATTTCACTCTGTCAGTCGAACTATGTGAAGGCTCTTCACCAGGTAATGGAAATGTACTTTCAATTGCACATGTGAAGACTTCTCCCAAAATCTTTCCCTTCTTCCTGAATGTAAGATTGTCAGTCAGCTCCAGGTAATTTATTTTTGGTTATAACTAAACAATGCTTTCAAGTTTTCAGCTGCCACTGTCTTTCTTCTGATAGTTTCCTCACTCCTGCAAAGCCTTCATGATTAAACATGCGTTTTTTTCATTTAATAGAGAATTTTAAAATGCTAAAGGAAATATGCAATAGTGTAACAACAGGAGAAAAAAATGTTTTATTTCCTTTTATTCATAAAGGTAACAAACATCTCTTATATGTTCATTAAGGAAGAAAAAATAAATTTTCACTATAAAGGTAAAAGGTTTTCAGAACTCCCGTTTCTCAAGGTGATATTTATAAGCTAATGTCTTTGCATTGGGGCGTAGGTCTAATTCTGAGACTGTCAGAGCTGTAATCTGAGACTGCCTTAAAAGGGGGAAAATACATGTACATCTCGATGTATCTCTTTGAAATTGGCTACTGTCAGAAACCAATGTCTAAACCTGGAGTTCCAGTTTCCACGGTTAGAGTCACAGAAGCCATTGTTTGAATGTCAAATTTTGAAATAAAAACCAAGAGCAGCTAAGGAAATGCATTCTGTTTAGAGTCTTAGCTTATGTCTACAGTAATAAAACACAAAGTACTTGTGTACTAGCAGCTCTCTGGATTCCCAACTGGTACAAGAAATTATTCTAGGAGCTGTCACACTCTCAAATAACACAGTTTTGAGATCTGAAAGACACTGGAAGGAGAGTATGGCCTGATTCTGTTCTCCTTGATTTCAGCGGAAGCAAAACCAGGTCCTCAATCTGTGTGTAATTCACATGATCTACTTAGCTAAACAATTAAGTCACAGCTCTGACATCTGATATTTATTTTAAGTTCTTTGAGCCAGATTCTCTTCTCTGAGCCAACCCTTTTTTCTATTCTGGTGGCACAAAGGCTATAACAACCATGGATTTTCCCAGCTGGAGATTCTCCCAGCATGAATAAGTCTTCACCTGTCTGGCAAAACCAGCTTTCATGTTGTTTCCTCCTCCTTTGCACCCTCGGAACTTTCGCCATCCTCTTATGTGAAAGAGTAAGAGGCCTGGCTACAGCCCTCATTACCATGCTTCAAATATTCTTAGCCTGAATACTTGCCTCTTCAAATTAAAGCTATGTGGTTAATTTTAAATAATCCAGAGGCTATTGTAACTAAAGTGAAAACATAGTCTGCTATGATGCTCCTTCTGCGGTATTTCAGAAGACATACAACTGAGGATCCGTCTGAGGCATGTTACCAATGAGGCGTCTCAAAAGCTCTGAACCCTTAAACTATGGGTCACTCCTATCTGTGCAGGCCATGCTTAAGAATTTTGTCATATTGCAAGGTCATCCTTAAAGAAAAGACCCTCAATACAAGCAAGCCAACTTTTGAAACACCCCTCTCCACCCCAGGAGAGCAGAGGATGTGTTAAGGGGCACCTTGAAGATGGGATCAACTGAAAAAAAACATTGTTTGATTAGAGTGTTTGTCAACCATTGCCTGAGTGAGGAACCTTGTGGTTAACGGCTGCTCCATTTACATTATTTTAGGTGATGTACACAATGAAAAGATCTTTAAATGAGACTAGTTTAATGGAGGTGAAAAGACCAGGATGTAGTTTATCGCTGCTCTTATTTGAGTTTACTTAAGGCAGCATCCCAACGTGGAACTGATCTGCTGGGAAATGTGAATCCTCACACAGGGACTGCCCCATCAGTATGCTGGGGGAAGCAGTGGAACAATGCTAAGCCACAGCACCAATTACTCAAACTTCATCCACCTCTTTGAATACGTTTACATTGTCAAGGAATTAGTCAAGGATCTGACTCCAGTCTCAAGATGAGATGCACTCACATCCTAATCCTTTATGCCTGTGCTCATGTTTCATTACCTAAAATCTGGAGCTCTCTGGAAGAGAAAGCTCAAGTATACGCTGATACATAGTGTAGGCCCAAGCTCTTACCCAGCAGAGTGCAGCAGCCTGAGTGTCACAAACAGGTATTTTCACATTACAGTGTAGACTCTGCCTTGGACAGCTGAAGAGGCATTGAGTTCAGAAGCAACTGGAAGCAGGAGACAAGCAGATCCACCACACAGAAAAAAAGTAGGGGAGCAAGTATGGAAAGTGTGTCTAGTCTAAGGAGAAACTAAACTTCTACTTGGACATCCCACTTCTTTTGTTGTATCCCCTTTAGCTACAATACAGTTGTGCACCACTTCTGGGCAGAATCCTGTTCTAAGGTGTGAGCTTCAATGAACACTTACAATGTTCACTAAATAGCTACCTACCACATTTGACCTCTAGACATGCACTGGGATATAATGGCCCAGCAAAGCAGGCTCACAGCTTCGCGTACCAAGATTTTTGGCCACAGAAATGAGTCAACTTGGGAGGTAAACATCAAAGACAGTAACATTCAGAATGCAGTGGCCCCTTCTGATTCAATGCTTTCTAATCAGCCACTTTCCAATAATTCATTAAGACTTGAACAAAGAGGTTGAAACATTGGCTTCTCCTAGGGCTTCAGCCAACCGTAATGAAATTATAACAGGATATATTTACAAGGATGAATATCTTGAACTTAGCTATAATTATGTTTATTAGTAATTCTTCAACAGCTGCTCAGAAAGCATATTTGTATTAGTTAATCCTTGCCTGTGGAGACCTTTATATTTGTTTGGCAAAAGAACATTAAGAAGCATGGATTTCTTTTTTTTTCCTCTCTGTAAATCCCTGTTTCCATCATAAAATGCTGTGGGATCAAGAAATAAGCCAAACGTAGTGTATATGATGACTCTTCTGCTATTACTATTAGTGATCACCAGAAAATAGAACTGGAATGGATATAGATCTAGATTAACATATTCTGACAAGTTTTACATTTGAAAAAGAAACGTAAAAAGGAATTTAGCAACTACACTTTGCATTGCAAGCCCCTTGAGAAGCACCACACGCATACAGATAAGCACTACGTGCATAATTCAAAAACACCCTTTTTCTTCTTTTCTCCTCTGTCAGAGATATGAACATGGAAAACAGTGAAGTACATATCTATTTTGAAAAGTAAAAGAAAAAAATCTCAAAACAATTACAGACCTGATATATAAGTTTATGCAAAAGAGCTCTCTTTTCCTAAGAGATTCTAATAAACAAGTTAGGATATCCCTCAAGCAATTCAAATGAGAAAATGTATGGCATTATGAAACCCTCACTACTTTGAATACTAAGCTGTGAATATGTACTTCATTCTTTCCAAGAGGAAAGATGTATTACAATACTAATTGTTCATTAAACTATAAAAGGATAATTCACTGAAAATAATGAGATGTACAGGTAAGACTGGTCAAACTATTCAAGACACTAATTTACTGAAGCTATCTTTTCCTATTCATAAGGGGGTTTTATGTAACAGATAACAATTTCCATTCATTCATCTATCAGCTATTTGAAATCACTGAACTATCACGGCAGATATTTCAGCTGAATCCAGAGACTTCAAATTATGCCTGGAAAGTTATTGGAGAGCTCTTGACTGAAGGCAGAACCACTCTTAGAATGAGATACAGAGACTACACATTGATAAATTTGAAGAGGAAATTCACTTCTTGCAATTCTGCAGCACTCTATGCAAGTATTCTGTTTTAGCTACCATGGTTGCTAATAAATGTAGATTCTAGAATATTTGCATAAATTAAACACAAGAACAGCTGCAATAAATCAAAAGCAATATATGAACTAGTTGAATCATCTGAATGAAAGCTGATGACATGTGCTTAACTGCATACAAGCCAAACTCAGCACTGACAAACATAGGCAAACTCTATCGTAGTGAAAGGAAATAGAATTGAGTTTGCCAGAGCTTAATTAGACCCTGCTCTTTTTGAAATATGAATAGGCTCCAGGTTGAGTGCTGTGCAAATGGTAATGTTTAACTGTACTTTACATTTCCTGTGCTTATTTTAGAAATGTTTCTCTTTCTTTCCGAACTAGAACAGATTCAGAACTATCATAACAGATTAATAATCCACTGTTTCTCCCTCACAAGTACTTTATTCTAAATTGTTATCCTAAAGGTGTTCCCAGTGAACATATGCCATGTTTGTGCTCAGGCTAAGGTCATTTTACCTTATCACAGTTACATAAGGAGACATCTTATGAATGGTAACTGGGATAAAAATATTTGAGTGTTACATATAAATGCACCAAACGTAGTGAGCTATTATAGACATACTAATATTGGAGGTCTTATCTTTGAGGATCTTAGTAGGTGTAAAATACATGCAAACCATACATTTCAGTGGGCCAAAATGTGCTGAGCAGAAAGTGCTGGTCTTAAATAAAAACCAGAAAACACTTTCCATATACTGGGACTGAGCAAGGTTAATGTTTCTCTGTTTTTCAATACTGCTCTCACTGTTATAATGTTCTGGTACTCTGAGATGGAGAGTGTAACTGCAGAGAAAAGGAACTGTTACCCTTAATATTCAAGAGGTTTTCTATCTATTCTAAGATAAGACCTACCTTGTTAGTATTATTTAATCTCCACATTTACTTGTTTCACTCCTTGCTCTGACAAGAAAGGAATAGCTATCCCAGACAAAAGTAAAGGAGAAGCAAGGCTTTTCTGGAGGTGCTGCTCAGTTCTGGGTCAGTGGGCTTCAGTGTAAATGTGCAGTTTGGATCTGTTTTAAGGATTTTGAAAGCCCTGACTGCAGCTTAGGTAAGGGATCCCTCTGTAGTCCCATGCAGCTGAACCACAAACTTACACACAGAGTGACTCTGCCACGCTCGTGATGTAGACTTACCCTGTTCATAAGCAGTACATCTGGGTGTTAAATTTGCTGTACCTGTGCACATCCTTCTTAGCCACAAAAATGATTTATGTTGTAGTAAGCCCTTTTCTGCAAGTCTGAAAATTGCCTGACATCTGGAAAAGCATCTTGTTACTGAATGAGGGGGGGAAATCTGTGTATGTTAACTTTACATGCAAACTTGGGATTTGAACATACAATAATGGGAAACACAAATTGTATGGGGTATCTTGCTAAATTAGTACTGACCAACAGGTCCACTCAAACTCTAGGCCCACAGCATAAAATGAAAGTGATTAGCCTGCTCTAGATTGTCTTCTGACCCAGAAGATTTCTCCAGAGACCACAAGAAATCCTCACATTGGTATGTTTTGGTAAGGTTTTGTCCACCATGTAGAAGATGAGTTCTGAAAATATTTTTCCTAAATTTCCTAAATGAAAATTTCAGTGGCAAAAGAGAAGTCTCTCACGTGTTAGGCATCCTATGCCATTAACAGACAAGGAAGAAGTAATTACTCTATCGCGATTACAGTAATAACATCACAGCTATCTCCTCAGTTATTTTAATCCAATGGGATTTAAGGGTTTTACTAATCTAGTGCATATATCCAGTACTGCCACATATACTGATGCGGATGCATTTCCTAACACTTCATTTCAAAGGTTGCTTCTACTGAAACACATCACATACAGCTTGATATCATAAACAGTAAAGGTTAAGGAAAAAAGGCATCTGACTGTTTTCCAGCAGGGTTTTATTTTGCTTTTCACCTTTATTTTACAGGCTCAAGTAAAAAGGAGAACATAATTTAAGTAGCAAAGCCTTAAGTAGATTTGTGACTTGTCATTCCTGAAGCTGTCAACATGACAATGGTTGCTTTACTGATGCAACTTTAAATGTTTTTCTTTAAGCCAAAGACACAGATTTCAAATCACGTAGTAAGAGAACATGTACTAAAATGCAATCTAAGCAATTTACTTGAATTGACAAAAAAAGACCTAACAGGCTTTAAAAAAGAAACCTTAGAAAAAAAAGGTTAAATATTGTTAGTATGCAAAATTGTCCCTTTATCCTAAGTGGGTTTTGTTTGATTACATAACCATTTTAACTGTATGTTTAAAAACAAAATATCAGGATTAAAACGTAGCCACAATTTGTAACTCCAAACAGTATTTTCCCTTGGTGTTAAAGCCTGTATTAAGCAAACACATTTTTATGTACTGTTTTAGTAACATCAGTGGAGCACTGCACATCAATGTTTTTTTTGCCCAGCAGACATAACAAAACATAGGATAACAAAAAAATGGTCACTAACCAATCAAATGCTTGGATCCTTCATGTGTTAAATCTTGTTTATACCCTACAGATAAAGAATTGCACCCTCAGTAAGTAATCAATAGTCAATCAATCCCCTCACTGGAGCAAGTGTTTTCCAATTCACCAACATTAAAAATGCCCAAAACACGAATGAACAGCCTGTAGGACTTACACTAAAGTAGTAACCTCTAATTCACAAGTGACAAAATGAATCACTCATCCTTAAATTGAATAGAAAAGCCTAACCATCAACTGAGGCTAACACAGGAGATCAGCTGCACTTTTCCTAGCAAAATGCTTTCCATCATGTATCTTCTCCTGATTTCAAGTCATTTTGCAAGTTTCATTTTGACATATTTTCTTCACCAGAGTTAAGTTTTGGTTGTGGTCTCATGGGCTGGGAGTATATGCAATTGCTTAAGTGTCAAAAGAACAAAAAAAAAGTCCCAGAGAATACATTTTTTTCCGACTAAAAAAATATCTCATTCCGTGTAACACTGTTCATGTGTGCATACATTCAGAAACCATTATATTCTTTTCTAACAGACTGCTTTAATATTATCCCTCAACATCAAAACGAAATGTAAGCAACAAATTAACAAAAAAAATTATTTTTCAGTACAACATCAGCAGAATGCTTCTACTGGAAAAGAAGGTATTTACTATGGCTATTAAAGTGCATTTATTTGGTATGTTTTAAAGCAAGTCTTACAAAATAGTAACAAAGATTTACTCATCTTTAAGTCTTTTTTTTTTTTTTACTTTAGTGAAAAGTACTAGATAAACACCACTGAAAATTTTAGTTCTCTAGAAAACAGGTAAGTGTTAATAAGGAGGATATTCTCCCCCTCCTACAAATTACTTTCAGGTCAGTTGGAGAGATCTTCTTTAAGAATAAAATGATCCCAGTGCGGATAGTGGCAGTACACATACTTTAGACATGGAACCAGCCACCTCCTCTCTCTGCAGCCTTCCGGTGGCTATTTTCCTAGACGGTGCATCTTTCTGGGGTCCCTCAACGATTATGAGGTTTTGCTTATAGCTTTGCACAATGACTACCACTATGCAACGATTTTTATGCTGTTGTAAGCACTTTGGAAAATACAGTCTACATTTATAAGCCACCTTTGTAACTTTGAAATCACGTGTAGGTCTGAAACACCGCATCATTCTCCCTCAACCTGCCCTCAAAACCCATTAATTAAAAGATAAGTGTGTGTGCCTATATATATGTATGTATGTTTGCATGGTTACGCTTCTCATCTTTTTAAATCTTTCTCCCTGTATACGTACATATTTAAAAATCAACATCATCTCCAGACATGAAGCAGTGTATTTTCAAGGCTAAAGCATATTTACCAAACAAAAATACTGCAAAGTCTTACACCTGTGCACTACCATTTGCCCATCTCTCAGAGGCTTTTCCTAGCAGATTAACACCTGAAATAACAAACCAGGAAAACACAGAGACCTGCCATTCTTTCTTGATTGAAAAATCAAATCATGCCTACAGTAAAGAAAAAGAATACAAAATATATCAACTCTTCAGTTTGCTCACAGGTTAAGGCCAAGCTAGACTAATTCAGAATGCATGCTATAGTTCCTGAGTTACAGAGAGTTATGCACTTGGATCTACTTTGAAGTGAAACTTCCATTTTATTTGTTATTCACTTCCCTGCATATTGGAGGAGTCCTGGTGTACTTCAGGCCCAATCCTGGTGTAATTCAGTGAAAATTTTGAGATTCACTTTTCTGGGGCCAGAACCGTACACATTAGTAACTGTGTCTCTTGTCACACTAAATACAATTTTTATAAAAATATGAAATAGAACTAAAACAAAAACCATAAGATCTCCTCATATTGAATAAAGAAAAAGTCACTGACTTTTTGTACACAATAGCCCAACAAAAAAGCTCTTCCACATGCTGACATCCTATTCTTGCTCCTGGCAGAGCATAGTGCCATCTGAAACGTTTGCTGCCCGGCGTACTGCAGCTCGACAAGGTTCCTCCCTTCGTGTGCCAGGAGAGTGCGCCACATCAGGTCAATGCTGTACGGCATCCAGCACCCTCGTTTTGCACTGGGATTAATGGAAGTGAGAGCAGAGACCCTTGGAGAGCCAGCATCATCATTTCATTTGGAGGACTACTCTGATGGACTTCATTATAATCTAAACCTCCATGTACGTAACAACTATGTTTTGTCTTTGCTCATTCACTCATCTGCTGTTGGGGTTGGTCCATGGGCTTGACATTCTCCACTGTGATATGGAAGATTTCTGTCTTACCCTAGATTTCAGATGCCTTCTCTTCAGCGGCCTACCTCTACTGATTGGCAGTCATGTTTGCCAAAACCACAATATTGCTATTACAAGGCATAGTGCACAATACACCTAAAAACCCAAGCAGTCAAGGAAAGAAATGTAGCAGCAGGGTTACAGGTCATAAAGGTGTCATAACCATGAAGGAGCAGGACACAATGATATATCCAAGCACCTGCGTGGAACTGAAGGCTAAAGGAATATACTCTCTGCAGCATTTGGGACTTACTTGAATTAGAAACTAAGAAAGCCAGCATGCAAACTAGAGGCACTGAGATCCCGGACATCTTACAGTTTGGGGAACTAGTACAAAAGTAACACTTTCTGGAAGGAAATGCTGGTTATAAATAACAGCTGACCTGAATGAAATATAGTAAAGTCAAGGCTTATTCCATTAAAAACAGCAAAAATGGTGGAAAAAGCAAAATATGCTTATGAATAGAAATACAGTTACAAATACGCACTTGTCAGAATTAAACCTATCCATTTGTGGAGCTATGTATTTCTTACAGGAAACAGTAAGTAATGGGCCATTAAAAAGTGACCAATATCAACTTGTTCAGCAGAACTTATCATCGAAATTTTGAGGATGGCTTTGAGATCAAAATGCTATCAATACATTTAATGAAAAGTAATTCTTTATCCCCACCCAAATGAAACACTAGGTAACAAAAATCTATCCTGCCTACTCATATTTTGGGGGTAGAATTGACACCTAATCTTGGTACGAGCAGCGATAATGCTTATTTCCACTGAACTCATTGGGACTGTTCATATTTTTGCATCATGGTGTCGTGAGATCCTCACAGCCTCTCTGATGCTGCCTCAGTAACCATCGGCCTGGGCAGCATATTATCCTATGGCATCTTTACTGCTTCCAGTACCCAAGCCAGTTGCATTCTCCCATGGACACTGCCATATAGACTGCCACATCTATATGGCAGGACAAGATGTTAAAAATGTGCTCTGTACCACAGCCGGGGAGAATGGCCCTACCTGGAGGCTCCAGCAGAAAGCACCTGGGGAGACCTGAGGTTGACAATTCTGCTATCTGATGATTCATTCGGTTTGTTAATTTATGAGAATACATTTTCTTTTAATTACTAGATCTTGAATATGCAGAGTTATAATTTATTTGCCTATCATGTCCATCTCAATAAAAATAAAGAAAAGTAAGTCCCCTAACTGTTTGGAATACAGATTATATTAAGCCTTTGAAAGCAGAATATATTTGCCTGGTCCTGTTCCAGAAAAGCCTACCCACCAACTTCACTGTAAAAATAATTTATTCAAAAACTTCAGATATGGAATTAGGAACAATTACTATAAGCCAACAAAATTTATTTTGATTTTTTAATGTAACAGTTATTCTTCTTTTAAATCAATTTATTCCACTGTTTTACTAATTCCTGAGGTAATGTCTCTTTTGGTAAACATGATTTTGGAAAATGTCATTTTTATTAACTCTCATCTTCTTTTAAGCCTCCTGAATGAAAAGAAAAAAAAAAAAAAAGCATGCTATTTTACTAATAGGAATAATAATTGGACAAGACGTAAGTATTACAAAGGACTCTGTGTTATGCTGTACCATACACTTTAATTTCCTAGAGACAAGGTTTACATTCCTCAGTGGACTCCTTTTTTTATTCCAGATCTGTAATTACATTCACTGAAGTAGTTTAGTATTAGGCACAGCAGGTCTTCCAGCATTAGGGACTTCCAGCTGTAACTATCACTACACCTACAGGAGATTTTTTAAGTGTGTAAAAAGAACAAAAGTTTTCTTATGCCTTACATAAGGTTACATGGTTTTGATTCAACCATAAACTAAAACAAACCTCAAACATATCTTTCAAATCTAACTCATTATGAATAATGGTTAAATTAGCACCATGTCATGGGACAACTTACAGTTTTCTTCTGCTGATGTGTAAGAAATTCTGGCATAGAATCGAACTCTTAAGTTTAACCTCAAAGTTTAAATAGCTTGAGGGCCAGATTCTCTTCTCTGATATGTTATGCTAAATCTGAAGTAGATATGCTCAGGAGGCTAATTTGAACATACTGGTAAATTGAGAGCAATATTTATCTTCATTCCTTCATGTCTGAAAAATAACTAATCAAAATGTTTTAAAATGTCTTGCTGGTCTCCCTGCACAAAGACAAATTTCAGCCCCTTACCCCTTGTAAGTTTAGATAGCTCATTTCTCCACTGTCATGGGGAGTATGTAAGGAAAGAACAGTTAATGCAGACTTCTTTATTTCCCAAGACTTCTTTAAATCTAATTACATGGAAGCTATTCTGGTTCTGTGGAAAGTGTATGGATAAAGGTAACAAATCTGAGAAGAATGCCAAACTATTCTAGTTCCCCCAATGTGATATTCAAAAATAACCTGATGCTGAATCCTCTCTTTGTGAAAATACATATTTATTTTGGTTCTTGGTAAAAAAAACTGACCACAGTTACACATCAGAAGCAGGGGATAGTTAGGAAAAACACTGCCAGTTGAGGAGCTTTCATCTCTAAGCTTAAAAACTTTATGAGCCACTTCTTAGTGCAAAAAAACCCCACACTCGAGCACAGAAACTTCATGAAAATCAGGCAAGTAAAGGATGTTGTGACAGAAAATTTAATCCCACTAGATATAATACTTCAAAGGAACAGCTTGTATTTTTAGTGACATCCTACTAGAAATCCTAGCAAAAGATGAAGATCGCTTTTTGGTTAGTTGGAATACATTATTTCTTCTGAATATACTCTTCAGAGTAAGTGCTCACTCTCATTAATCAGGTCACCAAGAAAGACAGGTACAGATCTGTGTGAGAGAAGACTTTGAACATGTAGGCCTAAAAGAGGAAAGTTAAGACAGCTAAAGTGATAGTGAAACTGGTGTCTTTATTTCATACGTGGGTGTCCTTCTCGGACCTACCAGATACAGGATACAAATCTTCATGTGGCCAAGAAGCACACGAAACGGAATATGCCCCTGATTATTAAGGGGAAAAAAAGACCTAAAGAGGCATTTCCAGGCATGCCACAGGAGCTCACTGCCCCAACACGGCAGGGCAGGTTTGAGTGTCCATCCTGTCTCAGTGCTGTCGTGCCCCTTTGCCCCCCAAGGAACCTGCGTGAAGCAGAGCACAGCTGTTATTCCCATGCCACAGCTCTAGTCCGGGACCTGCCCTTGAATCGCCCGCAAGCCACAGCCAGATGGGGCATCAGAGACCAACCACTCTTGCTTTTACATCTTAGTTATGTATCTATGAACGAGTGGTACCTCTAGGATGCCTGACAGTGTCTCACCCTTCTTTTTCCAACCTCACTGAAGACACCCTATGATGCTGGGCTTTTCCGTTATGGCCAGAGCTAAATGAGCAGGTCCCCGTGGCAGTAAGGAGGAGGTCCCATCCCCTCGCAAACCTCACCCCTGGTCACGTGCTCCAGCCATTCGCCTTGTGCTGCTCCTAAAATTCATCCGGTGGCACTCCAGGCCAGCCCTCCTCACTATGCAAATAGCTAACCAAGCCCCCAAATGAAAGAAAAGAAAGGGGTGTGTGGAGGTGAGGCTCAGTGAGTTGAATTAGTTCATCGTGCGGTTAGACTAAAGCTGGGACCAGCCCTGAGAGTGAGGGAAAGAGAGAAGACCAGGAGGGGAAGCACAGTTCAGCCCTCCTGCTATTCAGTTCATTGATAATACAGAGCAGCATCCTCAGAAAAGAAAAAACACACAGCAGTGATGCTCCTTGCATGCTCTGTTCTGTATATGGCACTGTTCTGGATGCTTTTTGCTTCAAACAAAAGAAGCAATTGAGCTGCTCAATTTTCTTTTAAATCAGACACTTGGGTTTGATTTTAAGCAATAATTTGTAACTCCCATTTTAAATGCTTGGCTGCATACTCAACTGAATGCAACACCTTTCCTGACTGAGGGGAAGATGAACCGTTCTCTTCAGCTGACACTCAGGTACTACCAGCTGGAGTAAAAAGCTGCTGTTAATGTGTCGGTGAGAGGAGTTGTAAGAAAAGGGTAGAGGAGTTGTAAGAAAAGGGTTGACGACTTGTAAGAAAAGCCTTGTCACAGTTCTCTATCCCAAAAAACACACACACACCATCACAACAGGTACTAATTTGTATCCTTGCTGTTTGTTATAAAAAATGGAATGAATATGAAAACTTGACTATTATTTAAACTGCAGATCTGCCCTTTCTAGGCTGGAGAGAAAGCTACCTTTGTGGCTGCCCACAGGACACTGCACCTACGCCAGGGACAACTGGAGAACTCCTCTAAGGATGTGCAGAAGTTCCACTCCTTTTGTATACAAATAGTTACTAAAACTAACAAGTAATAGAAAACAAAGCCTTATTATGTATAATACTGATGAATTCCAAGAAAATTCCCTTCCAAAGTTATATAAATATTATGAAATATATACACTTTCTATTTTCTAGCTCAATACAACTATTTAGTTAGGAGTAAACATCTCCAATGGGAGACACTGTTGTCCACAATAGACTTTTTCCTCAAGCCACCCGATACTAGTAACTATTGCTCTCAGGTTTATACTTTTCTATCTTTCTTTCTCCTGAAGAGAAGACACATGTAAGGCTTCAAGTATTCTGCCTCGAAAAGAACCTTTTTACATTGTTTTCCTGGAGAAGTATACACTGAGGTTTTGTTCACAGCACAAAGAATTCAAGCCACAGTAAGTAATCACTCATGACCAGTCGTGCTGATAACCAGCAGCATCTTTTCCAGTCGGCAAACAAGTCTGTGGCCATCTGGTTTGGGCTGGCTTTCCGTTAACTGCCAGAGACTTAACGCTCTGAAAAAGCAAGAGTATCTGGAAGTTCGCTGGGACACTACAACCCCTTACTGATGGACTGCTCAGTACTTGGGGCAGATCACAGGCAGCAGAAGCTTCCAAGGCCAGAATATTAATTACTCTTTGCTTGATTTGTCTTTTTTTAGTCCAGTTTCCTTAAACTGTGCAGCAATCTCATGGCACAAGTGCCTGCCCTATCAATCACTTACCTACTAACTTCTGAACTTTTCACTCGACTTCAAGTTTTTCTGTAATGGGGTTTAATTTCCTTTAAAACAGACCACTGGACAGAGAAGAGCAAGTCCACCAGTGTGACTTGGGGAAGGCTGCATCTCGACCTCACCTATTACCAGCCATCAGCCACATATGTGGAGACTCTCCAGGGACACAAATCCCTAAGAAACCAAACTTCCCTAGTTTTCCTCATCTTGGTTTCTCTCCAGTAGGCAGGCAACAAGAGAAAAATCTTAGTGGGCTACAGCCAAAAGACAGTCACTATAATCTCCTTGCTGAACCGCACCATCCTAACCCACACAAATCCCTCAGGCAGCTCCGCTCTAGCAGGAAATGTTTTGCGTGGCTCTGCATCGAAGCCAGCTGCGGCAGAGGTGACCTGCTGCCCGGTCTCCAGGCCAAGCACAGTCTGTGAATATCACCAGGCAGCTCTGCTTGGCCCGGAACCGCCCCTGCTTGTCGAGGCCACCCTGGCCCATGCCAGTGCTGGAGACGGCTCCCTGCCCCAGCCTGAGCATCCTCCTGAAGGGGAAACAAGCCCCCATGCCCCACACAGCCCGGATCTCCGGCACCTGCCCCGGCAAAACTAGGAAGATGCCTCCCATGGGAAGCCGTCAAGTTGAAGAGGAAGTTTAAAGGAATAGGTCCGGACACCTGTCTCTCAGATTAGTCATTTCTCCTCTTGGTGCAAATCAGAGGAGCAGTGCTAAGTTTGGGGAGAAACGGGGCTCCCTCCGTGCCGGCTGCGTTGCGACGCGGGGAAGCTGCGAGGCTTGCCCCGAGGGCCTGCCTGTCGGCCAACTGCGCTGGCAACCGACCTCCCAGCAGAGCAGAAGGAGCTGAAGCCCGAGGGCCCCTCGCCCCCCGTGCGCCTCGGGTACCCCCCACAGCCGAACTCCTGCCGGGGCGCGGGGCCGGGCTGCGCTGCCCTCAGCGGGGCTCGACGCCCGCAACGGCGGAAACCTCCCCCGGGGCCGCGGCCGCGGGGACGGGGAGCGCACCCCCGGCCCCGCTTTCCCTCCGCCCCCCTCCCGCCGGCGGAGGAGCCGTCGGGCTCGGCCGCCGGCGGAGAAGCAGGGCCGGGACCCGGAGGAGGGGGCGGCATCCCCGGGCTCCCCGCGCGGGGCAGCGCGCCGGCTCTTACCTCCGTGGCGGGCGGCGGCGAAGAGCCGGGGCGGCGGCGGCGGCGGGGCGGCGGCGGCGGCGGCGGCGGGGGCCGGCCGGGGGGCGGCGGCGACGGCGGCGGCGACGGCGCGGGGGTCCGGCGGCGGGGCGCCGCCGCCGCTGTACCGCCGGGAGATGACCCGGTCCCGCCGCGGCGGGCGGGGCGGCAGCGGGCGGCCGCCGTCGCCCAGGGCGTGGAGGAGGAGGTCGAGGAGCGTCCCCCGCTCGGCTCCGGCGGCGGGGACGTCCCTGCCCTCGGCGCCCGGCGGCGGCGGGGCCGAGGCCAGCAGCAGGAGCACGATGGCGGGCAGCGCCTGGCGTTTCTTCGCCCCTCGCATCTCTGCGGCGCTGGGAGGAGGAGGCAGAGAGCGAAGGCGGTCAGCGCCCAGCCCGGCTCGCCCCGCACCCGCCCGCCCCCCATGCCGCGCCCGGGGGCACCCCCGCGGGCGCGGAGGGCGGTGCGCCGCCGCCCGCCGCTCCCGCACGCCCGGGGCCGGGCGCAGCCCCGCGGAGCGCCGGCGGGCGGAGGCGGCGCGGAGACCCGACGGGCCGCCGCCACCGGCCGGCCCCGCCGCGCCTCCCCACCCGCCCCCGAGCGGCCCCGCCGCCGTCGCCCGGCTGGCTCCCCGGAGGGCGCATTTATAGACGCGGATTAGGGGACGGGTATTAACCCCGCCGCGCATCTTTGCGGTCCCAGGGCTTTGCGGGGGATTTGCTCGGCTCCCCGTGCCCGCGGCGTTCCCGCGCCTGCGGTTGCCTCCTGCCTGCGCCGGCGGAGCGGGCCGGCGGGGGACCCCCCGCGGGCGGGCCGGCCGGTCAGCCCGCCCGCCGTCCGCCCGGGCAGCGCCGCACGGCGGTTTTCGGGCGGACGGGCGGCTGGACGGGGTTCGGTGAGGGGCGAGTTGCATCGGGAGCTGCTGCAAATCGGGGCGTAAAGGGCAAAAACAATCGCAACAGCCTCGCGGAGGCTTCGCGAGCAGCGCTTAATGCCCCTAAGTAAGCTATTCTAATTATAGCAAACGGTTCGGATTAAGGGGGAGGGAAGAAAATTCTGTTATTTACGAACTGTTTTATACTTGGCCTCCCTTACAAATCCTCTTGGGCGAAAGAGTTAATCGGAGCCGCCGGGGAGCCGGCTCTCCCCGACGGCTCCGCGCTCCCCTCCCTCCCTCCCTCCGCCGCCGCCGCCGGGGCGCGGGGCAAAGCCGGCGAGTGGCCGGGGAACGACCCGCGGGGCTTGGCCGCGGGGGCAGCGGCACCCTCTCGCTCCACGCCCGGGCCCCCCTCCGGAGAGCCGGCGGGCGGCTGCTTACCTTCAGGCGGAGGCAAGTCGGGCTGCGAGCTTGCGGGCTGGGGAGGGACGTCCTCGGCCGCCGCCGCAGAGCCCGGGTCCCCGCGGAGGCTCCGCCGGGCGCGGAGCGGGGCGGTCGGCGCTGCGCCCGGAGAGGGGGGATGCGCCCTCCAGGGCCATGCGCTTCTCTTATATAGTCCGCACCGGCGTACTCATTTGAGTACTATCGACTTTAGGTGGGTGGCAGTCGATGGAGACACCTCTGGTAATCACTCTTGGGCTCAGAGAAGGTCTCTTCTGACAAACTTCCTCCTCCCCGTTTGTCCCCCGGTGGATGGCAACTGAAAGCTGCGTTTGAAGCGGCTCTGATCTGTCTGTGAAATTAGATTTCCCTGAAGATTGGGAAACGCTTACTAATAAAGCTGCCGGCTCAAGAGATTAAAATGTGCTTTAACTTAGCGGGATTCCCTTGGGAATACAGCAAGAGAACTATTCCCCCCCCCTTTTCTCATTGAACAAAGAAGCTGTGAGCAAAGTCTGAAGTGTCTAGAAATTTGGTTCTGTTTTGATGGCAAGGAAGGTGGTAGACTCTCTTTGGCGGGTGAATTCACAAACTAGGGACCTTGTCAAAGTTTCTTTCTCCAAAACAGCTTTTTAAATTTTTGACAGTGAGACTTAATGAAAAGCTAGCAAAAAAGGTACTGACCCAATGAAACCATTGAACCCATAGGTTAAAAGACTTGCCTCCCAGAGCCCTAAATATGTAAGCAAACAATTATTGAATAAGATCGCAACTTTCAGAGAGGAGTGCGTACAGGTGGTCTGGGTAGATTGAAAAGCAATACAAGTTTTTAGAATTATACCAGACATTATTTCACATTATGACCAAATTTGCAAGTATAACTCTTTGTCAGAGGGTACCACTGATATATTTACTTAATAAGAGCAGGAGAAAAAGAAAAAGGATTTGAGCTATCCTTGAAGATGTGAAAATGAGGAATTTAGATTTGAAAGAGATTTAAACTATTCTGGATCTGTCTGACATAGGACATTTCCCTACAAACTCTCTTTCCCAAAACTGTACATTTGTACCCTTCTCTGGCTGCCTCAGGCAGCGCACACTCAGGGCCATATCTCACAGGGGTGGCATCATCACCAGTGATGGGAGCCAGCTTCCTCCCCACATCCTCCTACTCTTGTGCCATCCTCACTCACCTGGGGGGGGGGGGGAGCGACGATGATACCACAGAGATCAGGGATCAAACCAAATTTAACTAATGAAGGGTTACAAAGGGGTTTATCACACAATTTTTTTTAGAGGACAGTGTACTGCACTAGATAAACTAGTCTGACCTGTGGATTCTCAGAGTAACAGAAGGGAAGTGTCAGTCTTTTCCTCACAAAATGATTTCCTGCTTTTACCTCTTTATTGGGGACATATAAGGAGTTTTATTTGGTCAAGCTGATGGTTAGGTTGAGTGAAGAGGAAAAGAGAGAGCAGTGATAAGCTGAGAAATAAAACAGGATATTAATTTACCAGCTCTAAAACAATTCCCAAAGCGTCTCTCCATTTGCTTTCTGTTTCTTTCCTTTTATCTTGTCCTCAGAGACAAATATTGCCACCACAGAATCGGACTGAATTCTCCTCTAGAAATGACCAAAGTGTTACCTTGACTCGAGCTCCTCTGCCCACCTTCATAACTAGTCATGGATTAGGTTTACATCTTCTTCTAGCCCTGGGAGCAGATCACATGGGAAGGAAATCTGTGTGGCACTGTTAAGACAGAGTTATTTTTCTGCTCATAAAAAAATCAAAGTCTTCATTGGGTGTCTGTTTGAGGCAGGTAGCAGAATACTCACAAGAATTAAAAGCAATATTGCCAAGGGCAAGCAAATAGCCCCTCTTCTGTCCCCTACATCCCCCCAAAAGATCTAAGAGGTCTGCAAACTGCTATAACAGACTATGCAAGCTTGATAAACAACATCCTGGAGCTGCTAGTTTGAGAAAGTTTGTCACTCCTTAAGCAAAGATTGTCTAATATGTCACCCACATTCAGTGGGTTTCTAAGATATAAATACTGTTGCATACACTAAGGTCACTAAATTTTGTTCTTTAGCTTACATGATGAGGATTTAAGATTTTAAAGCTCCGTATTGGAACCCTGCTAGGCTCTTCACCATTAAGAGCCACCCAGTTTTACCCTTCTTTATCTCCACTGTCACTCACTTGCCTCCTTTGGAAGAGCTGCGTCTTTCTTTCCTTGGATTGACATTATACCCATCCAGAGGGCAACAAACATTTTTTTAATTATTGTTTTAAATTAAACCAAACTGACAGGTTGTTTGCTTCATTTGTTACCAGAACTTTTTTTTTTTACTTTTTTACTTTTTTAAATGTTATTCTTTGTGTATTTTTGAAAGAATAAACAAGACGTCAAGGAAACAAGAGAGCGGGTGTCCCTGCAGAGCAGATTGAGAGGCAGATCTGTCAGGCCCTGAAGTTACTGCAATGATTCCCATTCACTGCTGTAGGAATTGCAGCAAGACTTAAGATGAAAAGAAAAAATTAGAGCCACAGCACATCTAAATCACAGGTTCTAAGTAGCTTTTTCAGGTTCTTTCTATGCCCAAGAACAATAAAGACTTATTTAAAAACAAAACAAAAGATTTATTTTCTGTGATTGTGCAAAGCCTTGTCTCTCTTAAGTTGTTTGGATGTTTGAATTCTTCAGAGAGCATTTGAAAGAATGGCAACCAGAGGAAGATGACTGTTTTGCTAATCCCAGGCAATTCTGGCAAGCTGAAAACCAATTCTCAGGTCACAGTTACATTGGCCCTATTGTTAGTAGCTCTAATGTGCCTCCTCATCATTATATGGAGAAAGAAACTCAGCATGAGATTTATATCAAAGAGAACATCTTAAGACTGCACTCGGTATCTTATTTAGGAACTAAAAACCTGTTCATAGTGAGCCTAAATAAGTCT
Organism: Buteo buteo; assembly: GCF_964188355.1. Lineage (NCBI taxonomy): Eukaryota > Metazoa > Chordata > Aves > Accipitriformes > Accipitridae > Buteo > Buteo buteo. The sequence goes on from NC_134173.1 coordinate 34,830,806, forward strand.
TGTTATTTGCTTCCTGTAGCCAATGGATTATACAAGTACATCACATTTTTTTCATGTGGCATGTTCTTTTTATTTTCTGATCTGTCTTAGCCACAAGTCTATGTCTGATTGAAGTTAAAAGCAAACTAGTTAAATTGTCATAGGGGTGACAGGGACTTGGAGAGATGATCTAGTGCTTTCCATTGCCCAAGGCAGAGCCACCTGTACCTATGTCATCAGGGCTCAGTAAAAAAACCTAACTTTTAATTTTTCCAATCAAGCTCAACACTTCAACCCAAATCCATTAAATGAAAAATTGGTAAATGACGGGTTAGTAGTGACATTTTACTTTGGGATTTACACTGAAATATAAAAATTATCTAGATGTATTCCCAAAGCACACACTCAAAGAAAAGACAGGCTAAAGCAAAGATTTAAAATTTAGGTGTCTCACTGTTTCTAAATAAATCTGTCAGCCAAAGATTTCCATGGCCACTCATCTAAATCAAGAAGAAAAACAGTGAGAAAACCTGGTCTGTTAAAGTCCATGGGAAATTTCCTGTTGACTTTTTTGAGCTGGGATTTAATGCAGGGTTGTTACTAAAGGAGAGGTGAGGAAGTGAAAAATTACCTCAAAAATATGAATGTATTAGCCAAGGCAGTAATTTATAGATGGTGCTGTAATTTCTGATAAGTAACAGAGGATTCCAGCTGGTTTTCAGATCACATTATTTCCTTAAAATGAGAGTTTTTAAACAGCCATATATATATATATGCCTGTTGAGGCTGATATACTGGGTCCAGTCTCAGTGCAGAGGACTTGATCAGATGATCTCTTGAATACCTTTTACAGTCTTTTATTTCTATGAATCTATAGAACTTTTGCAAGCAGCTTTTAAGGCACAGGGCACACTAACGAACTGGCAAACAGTAGAAGGCCATACAATTAAAGAAGTAAAACAGTATTACTAAAAGAGATGTGAGAATCAGTGTGCCATATACATATCATAACTTAAAACTTAGTGCATCTTGTAACTCGATGCTATTTTTTCAGCATGTTTTTGTAGAAATAGCACAGCAGAGAATTGTGGCGTGTTCTTAAGTGAATTTTAGGTAGCAGCTTCAAATGCTTATTCCATAAAATAAAGACCATTGTCTTTCCAATTAAAAAATAGCAGCTTAGTTTTATTAGTACAAACATTTCTAAATATTTTTTGTACTACAGAGCTATAATAATCTTTACTGGCTTTATCATTAAGAAATTATACCCTGAAGTCATCCCCATGTGGGTTTGGGGGGCATTTTGCACCTGCAGTTAAGACACAGCAAGTCGTTTTTGGAGGACCTTTGGCTCCCCTGCACTCTGGAAGGCTCAGCTGGAAATATGAAGCAGCTTCTGGCTGAGGTATTTTAAGCAAAACCCCAAAAACTAACCTACAAGTTGTTCAGCAGTAAGCAAAGAGGGGATAGGGGAGAAAGCTGGGAGGAGCAGAGTCCGGTAGGACTGTGAAATAGTCCTTCCTACTTTTATTTTACCTGAAACAGTTTCCGTAGTGAAGGTTTTGTTCCTGCACCATCTGACTGACTGTCTACAGCTGGGACTATTCAGCTGAAGGCAGCATATGGGAGAAAACTACTGCGTTCAAGAGTAGAGTCTGGGTGTATAGATATTATTTCACAAGAATCTTACCCAAGTAGTTTCTCTCTTAGGCCAATTGATATTGGAAACTTAATAGCAAGAAATGAATATTGCTTGCCTTTTAAAATGTTCCCTGGGCAAGATCTGCAAACTTTCCAAAGAAGAAAAATGGAAAGACTTTAAAACCCCGACAGATTTTGCAGGACCCAAGAGTGGTGTACAGAGGAGAACAGGTGCCAAGGGCCAAGCGATAGCAGTCTGACCAAGGGACGCTTTTGAACTGCTTGCAGTCCTTCACAAACATTGTGACATGGATGATTTGAAAGCAGTTATTTGTATTACCATGACTCTGAAGACTGACAGTTTATCATAGAAAATCTCCAATAGTTGCTTGGTTTATTGTCAGCTTCTGATTTTGACCAGAATTACATCTAAGAAGGAAGGAGCAGACCCCCTCCAAGAGTCCTGCTGCAGGCACCTGGTGTTACCTTACCCCATCACCAAATCAAAAATAGGTACCAAATAGTCCTGCTGGTTTAAGTCTTTCTCTTTTGAACCCAATCCTGGATTCTCAGCTGTGTTGCATGTAGCGCAGAAGACAAAGTCCTGTTTCTAATGTAATGACAGCTTATTACACCTGTCATTATAGCTGTTAAAAGAATTAATTTACAGATGCCATGGGTCGAAAATGAATCTCTTGCCTGACACAGAAGAAATCTTCACCATGCGCCCTTCATGACAGCAGATTTGTGACAGCAGACAGCAACTTAGTGACACCACCAGAAAGCTGACTGGTGGCCAGAATAACTGTGCACGTGACATGGGTTCCTTGAAGAGCTCTGTCTGGCCAGCATGAGGACCATCATCTAAACAGACAGATCTGTTTAGATTCAACAAAACCAAAAACTGAGTGGCATTTTCAGGGCTTGGCTACCAGGGCAATGTCAAGCAGAAGACCTTACATTCGTATCTTGGAGTCTCTGACTCAGAAAAAAATAATGTTTGATTTCCTTTCACAATGACAGCCTTCAATCAGGGGAACCTGGACCGAGGGATTTTTGGAGGGAAAGGTTCAATGGCAGCCTTCACAGCAGATGGAGAGTCACTGCAGGTGTGCTGCATCAGAGTGGCCTGAGCCTAGAGCTCACTGACCCCCTCTGCTGAAATAATCGTCTTTAAAAGAAAGAAAATGTTGATGGAAATGTTCTGTCAGTGATGAAAGAGGGGGCTTGAAGAGTTTTAGGAAAAATGAACTGTAGGGACCACCCCAAATGAGAAAGTCAGCCAGCTCAGGCTCCTGCCACCTCCAGAGCAGAAGTTCAGACATTCGACATTATTCCCTACAGCAAAGACATTTTCTGACGACGTATTACATAAAGGAGATTTCCACAGTGGGCTCTTGTGATTGACCTCTGATTTCTTGTCTGATTTCTCAGTAGGCTGGCAAAGTTTCCAGACCTGCTGCATACTGATGGTGTCAATGCAAGAGATTTCTAAGAAGCATTTGACTTTGTGCCATGTGACAGTGTAGTCACAAACTTCAAAAGTTAACATGGCCTGAATTCAGTGGATTAACAACTGGTTCACTGAGAAGCTTCATAATAAAAATGTTTGTGGGGTAACCTCATTTAGTTGAATAACATGCACATCAGTGTTGATTTGGGAAGAGATTTTCAGCAGGATTGGATTTTTAGACTGGCAAGCAATAAAGAAAACCGGTCTCTGTTGCAGGCCAATATGGATGCTGGGACCAAAAGGACAAAATCAATCAGGATGCAGCCAGATGCAGAGAGTGAAGCTATCTGAGGGTGGGTTCCTACCTGAAAAACAGTTGCTCTGAAAAAAAACCCCAAGTCATAACTGGCCAAAGCAATGCTGTTGATGTCCAGAAAGAAGAATCTCAACTAATACTATTTCTCACTGAGACTGCTGCTCAAGTCTTGTACTTGAATCACTAATTCACACCTTAGGAAGAATAATGAAAACCAGAGACAAATAAGGAATATGTTTTTAGGTTTGGAAAAAATATGTTAAAGCAAGAGACTCAAGCTTATCAAAGAGAACCTTGAGCTTAGCCTAAAAATATCTACTCAGAAAACAGAAATTTTGTGTTAGGAAACTCTTTAATTTAGGAACATAAATTTGGAAAAAGACCATTATGGTCATTCAGTTGATAAAATTGATATTGCAAGTAAGAATGCAATAGAGACCTAATTCAAACAGAGTATAAAACATGCACTCTACAAGCCCTTAGAGACTCTGGATGACACAATATTTTTAAATAGTCTAGAACAAATTTAAAATGCCTGTAACAGGCAAAAAGACAAATCTATAATGTCTGAAGGTGCATAAAGGAAAAAAACCAAGAGCAATGCCAAAGCCTTAAGGCCTTGCAGGAATAGGGAATTTTTAAAATAAACTGACCTGAGGAAACAGGTCATCTCCTTGCTATGACTGTCAGAATGCTTCTGCCTACCTGATCTAGAGGAAAAATTTCATGATGACTCCAGCCCTGGTGACTGATTTATATCTAAGCCTGTGATTATGATACACTAGCCAAGCAGCTGAGAATTTAATGAATTACTAATGGATCTTTTTGACATACTGTCTCCAGCTGTGAAAGTCTCCAGTGACTCAAAGGAAGGGAAAAATACCAATCCTTTCCTCCTCTCCCCCTCCTGAAGAAAACGAGGCATCAAAGGGATCCTAAGGAATGGTCCTTATTTTCATCAGGTGGCTAGTAAAAACATGGGGTTAAAGCAATAGAACTGTAGTAGGTGAGCAATGATCCTATAACCTCCAAATTCACTTGGATACAGCTGCTGGTTATTTTTAACAGGCTGCTTCTAGGTGCAGCACAGTTCTGTTAATAGAGGCAGTGGCACTAATGGCTTTATCTCTCCCCCTCCCCCCCAGCTTTTTTATTAATTCTCAAAAATCAAATAACCATTTGGAAGAATATTTGATAGTAGATTTTGTCTGTATTTAAGATGTCCATCCTTTAATAAGAGTTAATTTGTAAAATTCTATAGACAATGACAAAGAAAATCACATTATAACAAATTATATCAATGTCTTTGGGTCTTATAAACAAAAGAAATAAACTGTTTAATTTGTTTCAAATTAAAAGGTTTCAAATCCTTTTAAAGACCTTGCCATATCTGTGGTCCCAACTGAAGTTTTTGATGATCATGAGTGGCACTAATAAATTACACATGATGTAAATGTGTTTTTTCTGATAAGTTTGAAAAGAACAAACATTTTGTTTTGCTTTCCCTTCTCCTGTATGGCAAGATTGAATCACTGCAGAACCCAGCTCCAAAATAATAACCCCCCAAAAAAGAGCTTGATCTTCCTAACTCTTTTCAGTTGTGTCTCTTTTTGTCGTCTTTTCTTATTCCCTTTCTGTCATGGTACTTCCACATCTGAAATACTCACCTTACCTGTTCTTTCAACAGCCTCACTATCTCGTTGGTACACATTGGTTGATCCTGCCTTCCCCTTTTCAGCCATGCATCCCCCATGCTGTTCTTTTTCTTTCCATTTAAAATGACACATGACACTACAGATGAAGTATCAAACGTTCACTCATGCAGTTTCTTACACGTCCCTTGTATTTTTAACAAACAGAAAGCCATATACTGAAGTTCTTTGTTACCAAGGAAAAGAAGAAGAAACCATACTAAACACACACAGAATTTCTGCTAAACATTTGTTTCTTGGAACATGAACTATGACAATTTAATAAACAAAGTAAGTAACACTTTTTATGGGGTTTTATGTTTAAATTTTAATAATTTTTTTATTGTTGTTGGTATATTTTCTTTTTTCTTTGGTGTTCTTATTTTCAAATTGACTTGGACATTTTTAAGGGAATAAAAACTGACTGACAGAAAATCAAGCTGTGTTAATTACATGCTGTATTGTTGTTGGAGATTATTTTCAGTTTAGTTGAAACCAATATTAAAACTGGAAGTTGTGCTGAGGTTGTACATTCCGTGTTGTGAATGATTGCATCTTTTGCCACAAATCCTGGCAGTGTGACCCTATGGGAGCTAAGCTGTGCCTATCTAATAGCTTCCATTGGATTCCTTTCTGTGCGCCACTGAAGAGGCTTCTCAATTCACATAACCCATTTTACATCAGTGTCATCTCTCTCTTAAAACTGGGGATCTGGTAACAAAAAGGGAACTCAGCCAGCATAGAAAGGACCAAGTGGAGCAGAAGAAAAGAAAAAACCAAAGATGCATCAACTCTTCCCAGTCACTGGCAGGATTAATATGAGGCACACCATGATGCTGCATTAGAGGTTAAGACAGCCCTAAAGGTGCTCCCTCGGCTGCTCAGAAGCAGCATTGCCTGCCTGTGGCCCCTTCCCAGACTCAGCGAAGCTGCTGACCCTGCTCTGACAGACAGCAAGATGTAGGCACTGGCAGGTGGCCAGAGCATCTGATTCCCAGATGATGAATCAAAGGCACAGGGGTAGGGGAGGCTTGCCTTGTCTAAGGGAACATCCCAAAGCACAGGCAAGGGTATTTATTGGTTTGGGTTGGTGTGTGCTTTTTGGATGATAAATGCCTATTTGGAAGGGCTTTTTTACCAGAATGGCCATGGCAGTTATGTGCCTGACCTGAAGGACAGAGAGGACAGCCCACAAAGTCCACCTGCAGTGATTTACCCACTGCTCAGTTTTGCCTCTCAACACTACTCCTGTCTTCATAACTGGAAAGTAACATGAACGTTTATTATACCTTGTTATAATCTTTCTTTATTTGGCCTGTTTTCCTGAGGCAGTGAATTCTCACCCAATTACATCATTTGTCTGTAGCTTCATGCACAATTTAAACCAATATGTAATTTGAAATGGCTGCAAAAAAGATCAATGCCATACACTGCATGCCTCTGGCCACCAAATTTCTGCCCTTGAGCTGTTAGGCTGGCACAGGAGTTCAGGTGGTTGCTTGCTGGACTGGATCAAGATACTGATTCAAGCTGAAATTAGTTCCCAATGGCTAGTTTTCCCATGCAGCGCACTGTATAGCTAACAACTCCTCTTGTAGATATGAAGAAACAGATACCATGGAGATGTCAGTGAAGAGCTGGTAGCAAGGGAGACGCAGGACTGCATCTTTCAGAAGCAATGCTGACTTACAGTGTTCACAAATATGCAGCTGCAGATGAGACCGTGATGGCCTCTGCCCGTCCTAACAGCATTTGAGTGCAGCGGCCATTTCAACTATGTTGACCAATGTGTAGTAACAGATAAAGATATCCTCATATTTCTCTAAACATAAAAGCCAAAGGCAGAGGGAGCAATTCATTAGTGCATGGAGTGTGAAACGAACTAAAAATCTTTATGAGGGATGCCCTGCTTTTCTGCCCTCCTTCCCAGAAGTTCGAGAATTGACTCAGCAGGAGGTGGGCCCAGCACTGCATTCGCTACTGCTCCATCTCTTCTGTCTCATCGCCTGTTTTGCCTCCTCCACAATTCTCATTTCATTTTCATCACAGGAATTTGGATATGTTGCTGGGCAAACCGCACAAGGCTCCTGCAGCAGCTGTGCTAGCACTAACCTGCTAGGCAGCACCAAGACATGCAAAACCCGACTGAAGGCTAGGCAAAGGCTGTATTTCCCAAGCCCTTGCTTCCCTCCCCTTCTAAATAAAAAAGTATAAAACAGATTTCAGCTGCCAGACACGATGCTTTAGAGAGTTTATAAAACACTGTGAAAAAATGTGTTACTAAAGCTGGTGGATCTAAGATAAGCAGATCTTCTTGGCCCAGACAAAGACCCTTAGCTGTTTGAGGAGGAAGACTAAGAGCAGGGATAGCCTCTCACACGGCCTGCCTGCAGCATATGGACCTTTACTAAAGCTGATCTGAGCAGGTTTAACTTATTTGGATGTAAGCCCTACTAAATATTTGGAGAGTAATGCAGATTAAAAAAAGCAAAACAACAAAACCAACAACCTCCCCTTTTCCTTCTGTATGACACAGTGTCAGCTCTGTAGGGCAGAAGAATAAATACTGCAGACAATGCTGAGAAGAAAGAAGAATATAGATGTCTGACAAATGGTTCCAGTGACACAGTTGAAGCACTCCCACTCAGTTATCTGAAGCAGCTACCTATCTAAAATGAGCTTCGCAGGTACTTTAATCCATAGCTCAATTTTCCTCTAGTAGAAGATTACTTAAACAACAAAATGATGGAGAGCTAAACAACAAGGACTTCATTGTCCCATTAAGTGCCACTGCCTTTTTCAGCCCTATTCACCTCACCTTTGTCTCTAGATCTCTTTTTATATTTTTGAGTTCATTGGCAGAGACCTTCTCTTTTGCTCTCTGTGGAAAGCTGCTTTTCTACTATTATTATTAACAATAATAACACTAAATGAGTCAAGGAGAAAATCTAAGTAGGAAAGATAACAAGCTGAGTGGAGGTGGAGGAGGTAGAAAAATTGTTGAAAGGACTGTTGAGTGAGTGCAGAAGCAGAGTTGCAGGGAGAAGGAAAGATGCAAGGCACGGAAGGGTTAAGAGAGGAGGAAAAGAAAGTCTGAGTCAATGCAGAGTAGGAGGAGGTGATTAAGAAGAAATCAAAAAGTTGCATGTTAAAAGGAAGGAAGAATTTTCTTACAGTGAAATCAGAAGGGCAGGGAGAAAGAAATGGAAAGACAGAGAAAATCCTGAATAGGCTGAAGGAAGGAAGTTGTACTCCACCCCTTCTCTATAATGTGAAGAAACTGAAGCAAATGAAGAAGAAATGAAGGAACTGGAACAGACTAGGCAGAGAAGAAGTAATGATACTGAGGTGGGGTAGGAGAGGAAATTAGAAAAAGTAAAAAATATGTGTTTGATATATGGAGAAGAAGCAGCTGAGGGATATAGGTAGTGGTCTAAATATTACATTCACCTTATTTTCTTAGAAAGGGGTCTTTCCACAGGAAGAGTTAAGTTGGAGTTGAACAACAGAAAAGGGAAGTAAAAAAACCCAACAACCTTTTATAAACTGGGGGAGGGGCATTTACAAGAGAAATACTGCTTTAAATAGAATAATTTGTGTAGAAAGACCATTGACAAAATGTCACCAAATACATATCTGTAACACATACAGATAAGTCAGATACATTTCATACATTCTTCTCAAATATGAATTGTCTAAACTAGATTTTGTTTGGTATGTTAGTTGGATTTTATGCTACTTACTAGCTGAAAAAATCCCAAAGCAAAACATTTTCTCTGGCATAAGGCATTATATTGGCATTTAGCTTGCTACTGGGGTAAGTGAAAGACGATGAAGTTGGCTTTGCTGTTGCATAACCACAGATGATGTTCTTTAGCTATTATCTACTCGTGCAACAATCCTGAGCTTTTATAAATTGACTCTGAGCATTTCTGAAGCATGACACATTCATAGCTTTCTAATGTCTAAAAGCTAAAGACATTGCCTTGTCAGGAATTCCCCCAAATTCCCCCCATTCTCTTAGATCATTCCTATCCTTCTGAAATGCCCTGCTTGCGCCTTTTTTGCAATACCTGAGTGCCTTTCACTGTCATCAGCTTCCAGTACCTCCACAGTTCTCTCTTCATTTTTCTTGAGCCCTATTTGAATACTGTTCTGATACATCTGCACATCTTGAAAGTGTGTTGAGCATTACTGCAGTCATAGCTAAAGGACACATTTGAGAAGAGCACTTCTACATAAACTACGTGGGAGCAGCTGGCTCCTTGGGCAGCCAGCAAGCCAGCGCGGCAGCTGGGCAGCTGAGCATCCAGGAAAGCAATCACAGGGGTGGGAAGCAAAGGAGTTTGGCAGCTGGCAAATCAAGACATTAGAGGGATCTCATTCCCATGAAAAGTGTCAAGTTTCTGACTTTTCATCCTGATCCAGGAGGAAATATATAACGTGTGGGTGTGGGTGTATGTATGTCTATATATATGTAAAAAAAGTTTATATATATGTAAAAAAAGGTTATTTATATATATGCCTATGTTTATGATACCTATTTTAGAATGCCGTTTCTTGTGAGAAACAATATCCTTATACCAACTGGCTGTAATGAATTGTTGCTGTCCTCTGCCATGAAGTTTCTCAGTAGGCAACTAGAGGCCAAAATTAGGGAAGCTAATTTCAGGGAGCCCAGGTGATTAAAGGAAATGTCATGACATTGTCAATGCACATTATTACAATTAAATATGATCCTGGAGATGGGGTTAAACTGAGAGAGTGTAGCTTTTTTAGTCCAATCATCACTGAATGCTTTTTAAAGCTTTATTAAGTATGAGGAAAACAGGAAGGCAAGAAGAAATAAATTTAAGTAATATATTGATATTTACAAATATATATGTATGTGAAGTAGGGCTTATGTGTCAGCAATATTTGTTCTTACCTTTCTTCTGCTCTTATTCTTTGCAAGAAAAAAATTCCTCAGTTTGACAGTCTCCAGAAAAGAAGATAAAACATGATCTGAGAAGATCTTGAGCTCTTTCTGAGGACTTTCTGATCCTGTTCTTTAAAACAAAGGGCAAATTAAGAGAAAGATTAAAGAAAAGAATAGCAAAAGCAGGAAACACTGTGGTCTGTGTCTAGTATAAGAATCACTGCTTCAGAGAGGAGCAAGCTGCCCATCTTGACAGCTGCTGAAGGAGGCAGCCAACAGAGCCACATGAATCTGCTAAGGATGTTCCTTTCAGCTGGTCAAAAGCTCAAGTAGTGTGTTGAGGGACACAGTCCCAGCTGGCTGAACCAACCTTCTCGGTTTCGTCTGGCCAACGTAGAGAGTAGGGGAGAGAGAGAAGACTGAGGCAGAGACACATGGGTGTCCTGAAAGCACAGGTGGCTGACCAGAAGGACAAACAATACAAAGCCACAGTTAATGCTTTTAAAAAACTGGTTGCCTCCCCTTGTATATATGACAAGGGGTAATTATAACATGAAAGAAGTGAAGTATATAAGAAGCAGGAAGCCTCCTCATTTCAAGATTTTGTTGTCTTGGATGTGGAAACCACTCTTTCCCCTAAGCTTTAAACAAGTACAAAAACCCACGACATTTTGTTTTCTTTTAAAGAAATAATTTTTCAAATCTGATTTATTAGATAATGGCAAATTAAAGACACACTCCTGAAAAAAAAGAAATAGTTTAAACTAAAGTTAGCAATATAATATTTCTTGTATTGATAGTGAAATGTTTCTTCTCTTTTAAAGTACCTAAATAATTTAATATGGTAAACCTGCAACATAAATATAGCTATCAATGCCAGCATGCTTTGATCTTCTTAATACTGGCAGGCCTCTGTTGCCTCCCACTCTTGATTTTGTTAACAGCACTTTAAGCAGCAATCCTTTTGAGATAAAAGGATTACAACTTTATGAAAATATTCTCTTACAAAATTCAAACAAACATTCATAAAGCTTGTCAGGCAGCTTTGCTTGCCGTGTACTTTCACGATGCACGACTCTGATATTCTGGGTCTGTGCTGAGCAGTTTCCTCACGCAAGCAAGCAGCAGTTCCTAGGGACAGTTGCGAGATGATGCCAAAAATCTCTTGCTCTGCTAAACTACAAGTGTGACATCACCTCGTGTGCTTGTTTTGCACAAACCCACACTGCAGTAAGTGCCACTGTGGATGTGCAAGCCTTGCTCAGCCCGTAGCTCTAACAAGCAGCCCTGGTGCCTCTGTGGGGTCAGTATCTTCCCTGAGCTGACTGTGGTTCCCAGGGTCAAGTAGGAGCTTAGTGCACTTCTACCTGGGTACAAAAAGGGGGGAAGCATGCCCCAAATATGTGGAAATAGTCTGTTAGTTATTTTAGAATAGATTTTCCTATATAAAAAAGAATAAAATAAATATTCTCTAATAATTTTCCATATAGTCTTATGACATATAGCTGCTTGATACTGCCAGAAACAATTTTTTTTAATCCATTTAGTTTTTTGAACTGTAAATAAACACATTTTATTTCTCATGATTAGTCTGAAGTTTTTTGGGGGGTTCAAGTATCCAAAGGTTTTTTTAATGCTCCAAGGACCTGGGAAACACTCATTTTAATGAATTAGAAATGGAATTTTAGGCTATCTATTTGAATCACTATTCTGCTTTTACATAGAGTATCAGTTTTCATCTTACTTGGTGAATCTAGATTATAAAGTGATTGTTTAGAGAAAAAGATGTCAGCTGAAGTAATTCAAATCCCAATTTATAATTGGCAACACAAATATGGATTAAATTTGAGGCTTCTGACAAAATACATCAGTTAATTTGTAAGAGAACCTACTTCTCTTGATGTATTTAGGAAGGTCTATAAGCTATTTACTAAAAAATGGAAAAAAGAATTTCTTTCTTCCAAATTTGTTATGCCTAATTCCCTAATCTAAAGTCCAAATAATATCATTGAAGTATAAAGCTACACACAGCAAAAAACTTTATTTTTGTGTTAGTTGTAACACAGCTGCAATTATGGCATCAGTCATGGTAAATTTATGTTATCATCTTTCTAGCATAAATAGCTAGAACTTCTAATAAAGTCAGTGACATTGAGCCATTGAAGGTGTGCTTAAAATTATTTTTTTAATTATTTATTTGTAGGTATGCAAATCTTCTGGATGCTCAACAATCAAAATAAAGATGTTGAACAAAATTACTTAGTGCATTATTAAGTTTGTTAGTTCTGTACATTTAGTACCCTCATTAAAGGCTATTTAGACATTGGAGATGATAAATGTTTTATGTATTAATAAGAGGTTAGTCACTTATTTTGCTTTGCCTTTGATTAATTTCATAGGTGCTGGTAGGGATAATTCTCCTTTACACGTTTAAATGGGTAGAACTCTCACGCAGCAAGTGTTTCCCTGTTTTTTTCTATCAAGGCCAATGTGATAATGATAAACAAAAATGTGGCAATCAGTGCCTTTCATTGAGAAGCTCTCACGGTACTTCTTCTCACAAGATTTGTGCCATAAGCAAGGAATTTCTCCTTTAGGCAACCAAGTTATCTCATACTTGGGAATCCCAGCTTGTTAATGCCCTGGAGCTCTCCCAGCCAGGTGTTTTCTCTTGAAAACAAGAGCACAGCCTCATATGAATCATATAAATGGAGAGCTGTGTCGTAACAGACAAAAACTTCCAAGAAAAGCTAGCATAAAGGGTGCAATTTCATGTGGTGTGATATTCTAATTTAAAAAAAAAAATCATCATGAGACTCAGTAGGCTGAGAAGACATATCATCGTCTTCAACAGTGTAGCATGTTCAATTTCAGGTCAATTATGTAACTTCTAGTGCATTACCTTAGTGGGACATAAGGTTAGCTTATTTGTTACCAATAGATGGCAGTGATCACTTAGTTTCCTGCAGGAGTAAAAATTGTGGAACAAAAGTCAGGTGTCAGGAGATGGGTCAGTATTCAGGCAGATCCTTTTGTAAATCCTGGAGTTATTGTTATTATTATTGGGCTTTTAATCAGATCATTACCATACTTTCATATGTTCCGGTATGAGGTAGTTCTTCGATTAAGGAAACCTCTTTTGATGCCTGCTTTGAAACCAATTCCATGTCCTAGTATCAGCCTACTGGACTGAAGCCTTCCCAGTAAGCTATTCATCCCTTCTCAGGAGACAAGCGGACAGGTGTACTTCCTTTGCTATAATACATGGTTTGTAGGCATCTCTTCTCTGCAGCCTTCCCTTTCTGCTTTCTGATGTCTCTCACACTTAATGGGCAGCTACCAAGGGTGACTCAGCAGGCAGTCACCACTCTCTTTGGAAAGGTACAGTCAAAAGCAGAGTTGATGGACAATAAGCTTTGGAGGATGAGAATGGCAAATTGTCTGAATAAATGGTTTTGTGTCACTGGTGATGCAAAGAATCTCCTCAGCTGGTATATGAGATAGATTCAGAATTTCTCCTTTCACTTCCTGTGAGCAAAATAGAAATCAGCTAGGATTGCTGTGCCATCAGCGTGAAAGCAACAGAAGAGAAAAACAATTCTTCACCAAGTCACTGTTAGTCTTTTTCTGATCCAGATGCTACTTACTGGGCTTGAGTTCTCTGTAGCTGTCAGCAGCGTGGATGCATTTTCTTGAGTGACTCCACGCAAACATTCATGTTCACTCCTCACAAAGATCAGCGAGCTCCTTGAAAGAGCTGAGTATGCAAATGGTGAAATATGCAACACACTCAAAAATTGGCCTTCCAGCACTTGCACAGCTTGCCGAGACACAAGGTGACTTCAGCTCAAATCTTGTCTCTGACAGCTGCACCTTCGCCAACATATTTCATTCCATGTCAAACTATCTCATAGCTTTGGTAAAGGAGTTAACTACTTTCTTTGTTTTAACTACTTCCATGGCCACTGTCAGTTACTTACTTTCCACTGTCTTAAAGGAAAATGGACTCTTCCCAACCATTTCTCGAGTATTCAGGAGTCTTTGAATTGACTGATCACCATAGATCCATTAAAGGACTTAGACATTTATCTCCTTCTTTAAATACCTAAGTAGATCCTCAAAATATCACACTTATCTGTCACCTAGTCATGTTTCCATCTGTAGTCTGAAGACACTTCTGTTTCCATAGAGTCTTCTAAATATTTGATGATCAGCCAGGCATCAGTACTATACCAAAGCTCCAGCAAGATTAACAAATTAAGACTTCCCTTGTTGAGGCAACTCTCAGAACAGTATTTACAGACAATGCCCAAAGGAGAAGCAAAAGTGGCAGCACATTTTTACTCATTAGCACAGTGGTTACAGATTTACCTGGAATGGAGAAAATCAAGGCTAATTCCCTTTTCTACCTGAGAACCATTCAGACCATAGCTCTGAAGAGAATGGCCTAACTCCAGGCTATAAAAAGTTTCAAAATTTTCCAGCTGCTCCAATCTGTATAGCTGAAAATTCATAGGAACAGAGGCCGAGCCCAGTCCTCCTCTTCCCTAGAAACTTCCCAAGCCATTATCTCATTTTTCTCCTTCCATTTGCTACCTTCTCTTTCCTACCACCATTTGGATTGCATGAATGTTTTCCTAATACAGGATAAGTGTCATGGATATGAAGACCATAAGAAAGAAATACTCTCTTTCCAGCCTCCAGCGAAGCTCCTAACTTCCTAGAGGAGTTACTGATAGCTGTAGATCCATGTCAGAGCCTTATAGAAAGACAAAAGGAATATCTCCCTATAGTACTGCAAGTACCAACTGAATTTCCACTTCATTTCTGGTACAACTGACTGAATTTGTAACCAGGACATCAGGACATTTTCCCTAGATGCAAAAGTCTCCTCTACTCAAAGGACTAGGTTCTCCGGATCACAGCTGCAGTACTCTAATTAACATGGGCCAGTGAATATGTGAGGACAACTATTCTTTACTAATTTTGGTTACAGTATCTTAGGATGGGAATATCTTGGGGTTTTAAGACAGATCATGGTAGGGATGAACAGGTTCCTCACCTACCAAGTAGCATTAAGAACTCTCCATGTGAGGCAGGAGCTCTTTTGTAGTAGATACTTTCATAGGTAACAAAATTTTGCCCAAAGGGATTCTCTATATAAATAGACAAGACAGACCAAACACGTGGAAGTGTTGCTATCTCTGTTTTACAGGTGAGACATCAAGGTACAAAAAGATGAAATTACTTGCTTACTTATGCCCACAGGACTAAAAGAAACTGATCTGAGCTCTTTGAAGTCCCACATCACCACCTTAAAGACAAGATAATTCTCCTTGCGCTGTGAAGATGACACCACAGGAGAAGCCTACTTACAGTGAAATATTTCTGAGTGAGGTCAGAGCCCTAGGCAGCCTGCAAACGGCAGCTGCTGAGAGTATGTAGAACACAGCAGTGTTGGTCAACTGGCATGTGTGTTGTATAGGAAATTCTAACATTGCTTCTGCCCCCATTATCATCACATTCACATTTCTTCTTGGAAAGAGAAGCAACATTATTATAAGTGAGCTGGAAATCTGTGTGAATTGATACCAAGTTATCTAAGATAGCAAAGATGAGGGCTAACAGCGAACAACTGCGAGGGGCTACATGACTGGACAACAACATGGCAAAAAAGGTCAGTGTAAATAAATAGATAATGATTCACATGGGGAAAATCAATTGTAAATTATAAAATTAAGCTCTGAGCTGACAATTAGCGCTCAGGAGTAAGATGCTGAGCCTGTGAATAACAGCCTCATGAAACTGCAGTTCAGAGCACAGAAGCAGTCAGAGAAAACCCAAACCAATTGTTAGGAGTTAGTAGGAAAGGAATGGAGAAGAAAGCTATAGTGCACAAAGCAAATTCTGCCACCTATAAATCTTCGGTTTACTTACACGGTGTGTGTATTCTGGTTCTTTTGTCTCAGAAAGGCCAAAGTAAAACTGAGAGAATATTTAGAGGTAATTTTACCAGGCTGGTAAAAGGTATGGAATGGCTCCTACCACAAGAACCAAAGAAGAAATCTGGAAAAGAGAAAATTGTGGGACATTATGCCAGAGGTCTACAAATTCATGATTGTCACAAATAGAGAGGTTGGATTGTTCGCTTTGTCTTCTATTACAAGAAATCAGGGAGCATCAAATATTTCTAGAAGGACCCAGGTCAAAGCAAATGAAAGGCAACCATACACCATGCATGAGATATCTGAGCTATGCTCTTCCTTGCCACAGTGTGTTGCAGATGCTGAAAGTTAACATGAGTTCAAAGGAAGACTGTACAAGCCTTCAGAAAAAGCGTCCATCAAAGGTTGCTAATTATACAAAGAAATGTGTCTTAAAACATACACAAATGTGTATACAATTCAAACAGTTGTGAGTAAGACACAGAAACATCTCTGGTTTTTTCTTTATTTGGACAGTATATTCAGAGAAAAAGTCAGTCTATCTTACATTGACAGTTTGGATCAAGCCTTGCATTAAATTTATTGCCTTGTGATAAATGTTCACATTTTATGACTGTATTGGATCTGGCTGAGATGGAGTTAATTTTCTCCTTAGCAGCCCTGATAGTGCTGTGCTCTGTATTAGTGGCTAGAAAGGTGTTGACAACACACCAGTGTTTTGGCTACTGCTGAGCAGTGCTTGCACAGCATCATGGCTGTCTCTCCAACATTCCCCCACCCCACCAGTAGGCTGAGGGTGGGCAAGATCTTGGAAGGGGACACAGCCAGGACAGCTTGTAGGGTTCGGCATTCGGAGGATCTCGCGATGTCACGGAAAGTTAGAGGGTTAGTCGCAGCCTTGTGATGTACCTGTAATCCCGCCTCCCCTTGTTAGTATAAAAGGAATTAACTGCGCAATAAAAGGCGGAAGTTGGCGCTCACACTGCGTGTGTTATCTGTCTCTTTCCCTGGTCCGGGCCGACCAGTGATCTAAGCGTGGCACCTTGATATGTAGTGAATGCTACAACAGCTGACCTAAACTGACCAAAGGGGTATTCCATACCATGTGACGTCTGCTCAGCAATAAAATCTAAGAGAAAGGAGGAGGAAGGTGGGGCATTCATGATTTACATTTGTCTTCCAGAGCAACAGCTACGTGTAATGAAGCCCTGCTTCCTGGGAAGTGGCCGGACATTGCCTGCTGATGGGAAGTAGAGAATAAAATCTTTTGGTTTGCTTTGCTTTCACACACAACTTTTGCTTTATTAAACTGTTCTTATCCCAACCTACGAGTCTTTTGTTATATTTCCTCTCCCCTGTCCAGTTAAGGAGGGGGAGTGATAGAGTGGCTTTGGTGGGCATGTGGCATCCAGTCAGGGTCAACCCACCATATAATAAAATACACCAAAAGTTATGTTATTCATATGATCTCTCCAGATCAGAGAAACTAAGACCAACCCCATTTTATTCTTTTCCTCACTATGCCCCAAATCATGAAATTCCAGCTGTGACATTTTAGGTGTGAAGGTGGAAAATGTGATACAGAACTGAAGAACTTCAAATGGGACCTCCCTAACTGTTTTTAAGAATAAACAGATGTAATCTGATAGTCCAGATGTCCTCACTGATCCTCGATATCTCTGTATAATGCAAAAATAAAGGTGGCCTCCATACAAAGCAAAGAGGTGATCTCTTAGCAGAAAGTTCGATACAACAAGACAACAGCCTACTTGCCTGGGAATATGGTACGGATCATCATGATGGAGAAAGGAGAGCTACCACAGGAACACCCATATGCTACATGAGGTGAGGCTCTGATGAGGTGATTTTCCTTGTTTATCAATCTGCATAGAAGACAACAGCTTGTAAACACCATATTTAATAAAAAATATCAGGGACTGTTCAGTAAATACTATAAAGCTAGATGGGGGAATACAGAACTCATGGTCTCAAGTCCATCATCTTTAAGCAAGTCTGCAATTATTTATAGATGAAAGAATCAGCTTACATCTGTCATTACCATCTTTCAGGAAAATAAGAGCTTTTGACTCAACTCTGACTGCTTTCTGGTGGAATTGGGAATTCTAACTTCCAGGAAGAAGTAAATCTTAATCTTGACAGGAAGAGGTATGTAAGTACAAGCAGGTATGTACAAGTCATAGCTTATGTTATGGCTAGAAAAATTCAGTGAACATAGAGTATTTGTGGCATACATGAATAGTGGAGCCACCACCTTTTTGAATTTTTATTATCCTGACTCTATAAATTAATTGATTGTATTAAGGCTGACTTTCAATGTTACTTTGGTGTGGCTGCAACATTTTATTTACCTCTTTAAAGCTAGGTGTACCTGTTTTTAATATTATTTCCCATTTAAGCTAGTCTAGCCTGGGTATGCTCAGCAGAACTAAGAATTACCATCGTACAAAAAGCCTATGTATGACAACAGGAATATGGCAAATAATTACGTGTATCTTTCTCCTTAAGATGCCTCCAACATGAGATGCACAGCTGAATTGGACAAAATCTGAACCCAAAACATAGAACTTGCAGCCAATGTCCTTTGTAACACCTTATTCCTCTATTGTACCTGTTTGGTGGTTGGTACCAGTAATGTAACAACCCATCCAACATTATTCCCCTTTCAATACTATTCAAAAGGAGAAGAGAATGGAAAAGGAAGGACAGACTGTGAAACAGAAGAGCCAAAGAAAACAAGTTGAATTTTCTTTGCCCTCCTGCCTCATCTTACAAAACTAATCAGTCAGGAAGCTTTTGAAAATGAGTGTGCATGTATTGCCTTGTTTCTCTTCATACATAAATCTGTGTTGAATTTGGCATTAGATTTGTTTTCTGCTTTGAGTCTAAAGTATCAGCCTAGACTCCAGAAGAATAGATCT
Organism: Buteo buteo; assembly: GCF_964188355.1. Taxonomy (NCBI): domain Eukaryota; kingdom Metazoa; phylum Chordata; class Aves; order Accipitriformes; family Accipitridae; genus Buteo; species Buteo buteo. Next base: position 34,849,688 of record NC_134173.1, read on the forward strand.
TTTTTTTGGCATGTATTTCACTAGATTTTATTCCAGTGTAAAATTTTAACTTGGCTGTGGCCCACACTTCCACAGCTGACTCAGTGCATGACATCCATAAATGATGTAATTTATGACACAGAACTTAATGCCACCAAGACAAGGTGGCAGGAAGTTTTCCCAGATCAAAATGCCTTTTTTCATGTGAGCCTTGATAGGTGTTAACAATATCTCTTTGACCTTTTTAGAAAAGAGTTCAGACTTCTTACTCCTGAAATCCAGCTACTTGATGCTTCCCTGGATGATTTCCTGAGTGTCCAGTCAGTACCAGAAGAGTTGCCAGAACAACCTTACTGCTGTTTGATTATGAGTTTTATTGGTTTCTCATTCACTTCTGAATAAATTCAGTCATTACTGCTTACCTTAAACCTGCATGAGTTTTTCATTTCAGAAACATAGGAATCTACCTCTTTTTTCCATCTGTTACAGTAGCTCTGAAACATTTAAGCTCTTCATCTATTTGGCTTTGGAAGAATTTTATGGTTGTATTGACTTCTAGGTCACAGAGCCAGTTTCATTGCTGTCCTCAAACATAAGTCTGAAAGGAGCAGAAGTCATTAAGAGGCTGAAAATACACTTTTTTATTTTGAATTCTTGGACAAGCAAGAAAACATTATTTGATATTTAATTCCATACTGAGATCTATAACAAGCATATTTCATAATGCACTTAATATATTAGAATCAATCCATTCATAATAAATAATAGTAAACCAAGATTTTTGTTGAGTCCAGGTGTCAAACAAGCTGTTGCTCTAACCATACTTTTCTTCGTTCAGTGAGAGATCAATAGAGAGAACACAACAGCAGTTCAGTAATTATATAACCTATATTTGGATTAGGAACAGTCTCCTAGTTAGTAAAGCCCCATGCATAATATGCAAACCTTTAAAACAGAAAATCAACCCAGAGTAGTTAGTCACTGCCAGAAATGTATTTCAGGACTTTGTTGGTATCTCTCTTTAGAAAAGCAAATCATCCCATGGGTTTCAAAGATCAGAGCTCCTCTGTCCATTGATGTTCCTCTCTGTTTTATAACAGAGATTGCATTTGAGTTGATAAAATGCTTAATTTAAGCCTTAGGTGAGTTAATATATGAGTTACAGTCTGTCACCAAATGCACTGGGAAGGAGGGGAGGGCGGTGTGATACAAACTGAGGCTGGTCCTATCACCACTTGGCCAGTCACCAGTCGGGATCATTTCCAGGTCACACAGAGAAGTTGCAGTAGATGCTGACCCTGATAATTGTAGGTGCCTTAACTCCTTTGGTAGCTTTATTAAGACTCCTTCTCTCTGGTGTGTCTCACTCACTGACATAACTAGAAGAAAGTTTACAGAAGGCTTGGGTCTAGGTTTAAATCTATGAATTTCAAAGGCAAGGCTATAGCAAAGTAAAAAATCAAAGTCAACATGCCATAAAGCAACAAATGCATTTTAATATTTCATCTATAATTTGCAACTCTTGTATAGGCTCTGTTCTGGAATAGGTATCTTAGGGATAACATAGATTTTTTGAACGATGTCAGATATGTAAAACCTTTCTCTCCTGGTTTCTGGCTAACTTGCTATGATGCTAAGTATAAAAAATTCTTTTGTAAAACCCAAATATTTCATAATAACACATAAGTATTAAAATACAACACAATCTCTCAGTAAACAGGAAATACCTTTCAGAAGAATAAACAGGCACATAAATAGGGGCTACAAACTCAAACTATTTTCTATTAAAACACTGTGCACAGTTCTAATGTACAAAGTTTACAAAGGGTAAATGTAATAAAGTGCAAATTACCAAGGCAATATTCTCAGCTGAGAAAAATAATTTGTCACCAGCTCTAACTAAATTTTGAAACTACTATAGCTAGAGTTAACCAAGTTATTAAGAGTATGAGCCACTGCAAAGAGATAAAAGGTGGTCAAAACAGTAATGCTACAGACACAGACCATAGAGATATACAACTTGATGGCAAAAGAAAATGGTTTACATGGCTCAAATACCAACATTCATTTGGGAAGCCAAATGCCCTAAATAGGACGTTGGGAGAAAAAGTAGTTCCCTAGTAGGCAATATGTGTATTCCCTTCGAGACACAACATCTCTGATCCACTTCCTTTTGAACTCTGTCTCTGCCCAATCAAAAAGATGGTCAAATCAGATGGTCTTCATTTCAGAAGGAAGATGCTGGGAAAATAAGCTTCACAACCCTCCTGTTCCCTCTGACTCACTTCTCTTGCCACTTTTCATTCTAAAGGGTACACGTATTCTCAGCAGTTATCTGTCATAGTGGGTAGAGAGACATAATATTCAACAACAGGAAACACCCATTTAACTACCTGTTGCACTGACTGCGAGGCACAGAGATAGCACAAGCAGCTGGTACCTAAAAAAAAAAAAGGTTCAATCTGCCTCGTAAAGGAAGGGGTCTGCAGTAACACCCAAGGGAAAAATGGGATTTGTACCAGTTGACCTTCAGGCTGGATTCACAGAGTGAACTTTTCTGTAAATCTCTTAGTTTTCAATTTCATCAAAACCTTTTAATGCAGCTCTAGCTTAAGGGCGATATTAATCCTAATTTACATATGTTTTTCTGGATGAAGTCCACCACAGTTAATGTAAATCCCACAAGTGGCTATGGAACAAGGCAGTGAGGGACCAATGGATTGTACAGGGGGAGAAGCCTGGTTGTGAAACATTTACGCACAAATTTAATCCCTCAAAATTACAGCAACTTCACTCCATTGTACTCAGTACTTACTAAAATAAAATCACTCATTTTCCCTGATTTTATTGTGGTTCCATTGCTGGTTTAAACATGTCTCAAAAGAATCCTATTATACCAGCATTTTGTTTAGTAATATGATTAAGTTCGGACAGAGTGTCTGTTTAGATTAACCCCTATAACATTTCAGCCAACAGGATCTTTGACATGACATAACAGGTGAACACATTTCCCTGGGGTTGGGAAACAGGTTTGCACTGGTCTGATAATTGAAATGGCACCAAAGATGTCCACTTAAGCAAATGCAGATGGAAATTATTTAAACAGTTATGGAGTCTTCAGAATTCTTTAATCCATTTGTCTCAGGAGATAAAACTTAGACTTGTCTTTGAAAAGAGTATGTGCATTTGTTTGGTTCCACTCTTATGTTGTCATTAATGGAATCAAAACCAGAACAGAATTCATGGACAATTCTCCACATGCTATCATGAAACACCAATAGTCTGAATGAACTAAAGTCTTTTTTGCATTAAATCTGTGTAACTCCACTGGGTTTGATTACTTTGTACCATTGCTGAACTCAGCCCCATGAAGCTACTGATTTAATTTGTTAGGTTGTTCATTCCTCACTACGCATAAAACTCACATATATGTATATACACACAATTATTACTACCTGCCTTCATCCTCTTTTTGTAGGCCAGAGATGAGAAGCAGAACTTGTGTGTTGAATAAAAAAATAGCTGCCATGGACAAAAACAATCAGAGAAAAAAACTCTCATACTGACTGAGAAGTAGTAGAAAGATGTCATCTGTCAATCAGAGGGACTGGAAAGTATCCACACATGTTGTATAAGACAGATAATAAGAAAGAAAGAAAGAAAATTCAGTCTCATAACTCAATAGGCATTTTCCACCCTGTGTGACTGAATGCAGTTTCAGAAACTGCTGATTTACTATTAACTTGGTATTACAACCAGAAAAATAGTTACTGCTATAATTTTTTATCCTTTAAAGAATGTGTAAAGAACGTTCTACTTGGCTACTTTAGCTCTATCACTAAAGAAAGTGGCCACCACTCTAATATCTCACAGATACACAACTAAGTGAAGGAACATCTATTTGATGATGGAAAGCAATTACCATAGAAAAACTTTTCTATTGTGTTTCTACCAACAGAATATTCTTTATGACATTCTTACCCCAAGGCTATACCCTGCAGATTCTTATAAAGTAAATATATTCTCAAGACAAAATTCTCTTTAAGGATATTTACGTGATTTAGAGAAGCCTTGCAGTGTAAGCTTGGATATTAGCTATGTAGTTATAACTAGACTTTCTTTCACTTGCTGATGACTTGATGATTTTCACATTTTTTTTGTTACAAAGCTTTGAAATGGTCACTGTTTCTGTTAGCTGTTACACCCTGGGATGAGTATTCAACCTTTCACTGTTGTCATATTCTTCCTTGGTTGTGTGGTTGTGAATGATTTGCTGTCATGGTATTAATGACTTATTCATGGTGACACGAAACTGAAAATGCTTCAACTGAAGTGTTTCCTTCCAGTGTTTCTGTTTTCTTTTTGTGTTATTAGGGCTTGTCACCCACCAGACTGAGACACAGAACATGGAATAAGAAGGTCAAGTCAGTGGATTTTGGTAAGTAGAATCTAGGTATCACTGCAGTTGTGCTGAGTTTGTTAGTTTGGGGGTAAAAAAGAAGATGGCAAATGCAACATCCTTCAGGCATGTGCTCCAGTGTGACTTGTGTTCCAGACAAAGCATCCCTTTCTGGAAGGTTACCAGAGGTCTTTTCACTCTTCTGAGTTTATCAAGACTGAAATTAATTGACCTATATAAGGAATGCTCAAACTTGAAGAAGTCTCAATGTTTCTCTTTGAGAGTCTCCTGGGAATACAGTGCCTGTCCATTTGGCAGTAGGGACAACAGTATGTTTCATTCAGCTAAGAACAACTAAGCAAATAAGGTTGAGAGGGAGCTCTGAGTACCTGACTGCTGTTGTGTGATCTTGAACTGCCACTCAGCCACTCTGTGACCCATTTTCTTTATCTGCAAAATGGGGTAGGATTGCTTGAGTAGCACCCTGAGATCCTCAGCTGAGAGACTTTATATAAGTGCAGTTGTGCAGTTCTCGTATGCTCAGGCTAAGCAGTAACCACTGAAAGGCCAAAGCAATAGCTGAGCTCTCAGAGCCTGGTGCCTGCAGAAATCACACTGCCTGCGAGGTAGTTGTGTCAGTGTCTCTCCTCTGGATGTAGCCGGCAGCTAGTAAATGCTTCCTTTTCCATTAGCATCAATGAAAGCAGAGTGAGCTTACACCTTACAGGCACAACAGAGAAATGGCACTGCCTTCCCCATCATCCCTCCATTACAGGTCATAGTGCTACTCTTCTGCTTGCCTCATATATGGGTTGATGGTCCAGCGTTGGCACCATACGAAGCATACTCTCCACTGTCTGCTTTTAGAGGAGATCAGTCTTACTCTTTCTGCTCGCAGTTCTCAAGTTCCTTCTTCTCATAGGAAAGTAGAGATGGAAGTGATTATCACATAACATCTAGTCTCTCACCCTACTCCAAAACACACCACTAGCACTTCTGAAGAATGCTTGTCCACTCTATTCTGAAGAGCCTACAGTGGCAGTAGACTCTCCCATCTCTATAAGCCAACTGCTTCAATGCTGCAAGAAAGTTTTCTTCCCATATAATTTATTGTCACTTATTATAACTTAGACCCATTATTCCTAGTCCCACTTAAAGCAGGCTGAGTGTGCTTAGTCTTCCATGTCTACCTTTAACATAATTGAAGACTATTATCAAATCTTCCTCAAACCTTCAATTCCCTTAAGTAACACCCATCTTTGGGCAAGACTAGTGACTGTGCTGGTGATTTGTTTTCTGAAGGCCAATGGCATAGTAAGACCCCAGGAGAAGCTTTCTGCCTTTCTGTTGTTTTTTCCTGCAAGAGAATTGTCTTGACCACTGCTCCAGGCTTGGCTCTGGGAATGGCTGGTACAACAACAAAGCCTGCACCATCTCCTGAAATATATAGTTGTTATTAGATTTTAAAGGCAAAAGTTATTGTCTAGAAATATTAAATCATATCACTAAGAATTACCTAACCCTTGAACCAGGTTTTAAACTGTGATTCACTGAAGACATCAATCAATGATAGAAATAAGCATTTTTCCAGGAAGGCAGAAACTACTTAATAGAAGACTAAGGCCAATAAAAAAAGATCTGTCTCTTAAATCATAGTCCACCTTACAGAGAAGCCAAGAATCTATAACATTGCTGTATTACTGAAATTGCCTATTAGGGTCCTTGGAGAATTTCCCTTAAGACTTTCAAAACATTCAGACTGAGAAAGGAACAGGAAAAAAACTACTCTTGATTTTCATCTTGTGTTATTTAACTTGAAAGCAAAGATAAAGCAAGGCAGTGAATTCAGCTGGAGGCACTATTTTTTGGAGGATGTATTTACCTGAAATATTCTGACACCAGCAGTTAGAAAACAAAAAAAGGAATTTTACTGTAAAAGTATCAGCATTTTCACAGATCTGGGGCTCTTAGTGTTACTTTGCCTTAGTTTAGTAAATCTGACTCTAGCTTCATGAAGAGGCATACTGAAAGGGTTCATCTGAAAACTAGGTGTCTCAAAATCCCCTTCCTTCTCCTTCCCACTTCTGTTGAAACTGTATTAGATGTCAATCTCAAGCACGATTCTTTCAGTACATGTCCATCTACAAACAATACACTTGGGTAGCAAACAGATATGAGGAAAAAGTCATTACTTAGTGACCAAACCTCCATTCTGCTGTATGCTGAAAAAAACAGACTAAAAGCACAGCGCTCTCTCTAGAAAGCTCCAGATGAGGTATCTGTCACTATAAGAGGAAAGGGATTGAGGTTTTCCCATAGAAACGGTATCTCCCTGTTCCTGCAAGCCAAAGTGAAATGAAAGATTGCCATCACTGTGTAGATGATATACTACCCACAGAAGATGGATTTCTCTCTTTTACTTACTAAATACTCAGAATTCCACAGAGAAAGGTGATATGATCACAATAATAAATTTTACAGCTCTTTTGCTCTGATTTTCTGTCTGGGAATTGTAAATCACTTTTAAAATAGAAGCTTATCACAGAACAAAAGGCAGTTCCCGTTCATACCTCTCTGTGAGCTGACAGGTTATGAAATAGACTCATGGAACAAATTTGTGTAATCTGTCTAGAAAAAGGCATTTTGTTGCATGGTATAAATTTCTATTGGATAATCTGTAAGAAAGGCTAAAACCCTTAATTCCCTGGTGAACTTCTTAAGCCTACTCAAGAAAAAGCACTGGACAGGCAGGAGAGAGGTGTGACTTCCCTCCTCCATCATCTTACACTGCTTATGAAACAGCCCAAACTCTTTTAAAAGAACATATCGATCCATCAGTCCTCTTCACCTGAGATGAAGCATGAAATAACTGGGTGCCACCATCTTCCTAAGCCCTGCTGGGAAGCAGAACCTAGCTCTTGCATGTCTTGGTCTTCAAGGACTGTGAAACAGTCAGCATGGCAGCATGTTCAGTGCACACCACCATGATTTTCTGTCTTTAAAACCACAGTTTGTAACCTCTTTTCCTTTCAAAGCGGCTGCTTGTTTTCCATGTATAGCCTTGCAATTAGACAGTGTGCCTGGGAAGGGCGTGAAGGGGCCGTTTCTCCAGGGATCCCATAAGACCCACATCTACAACCTGCAGCTAGGCACTCAGCCCAGTCCTGGGCCAAGCATGCAAAAACCCTGTGTATTACACTACCCATGCTGTAAGTAGCTAAGCCACAGACATCCCCTGACCCTTTGATACTATCTGTACAGGTGCCTGTACAGATACTATCTGTACAGTCGTTACAACCTGCATCTTCATCTTCAGCATGTTGCTTATTGGCCCTGTCAACCTGAAACATTAGTCCAGAACAAAAGGGGAAAAACATATGTCATAAAAAAATGGAATAAAGACTGATAATATGCCAATGACATTATGACGTTTTTAACAAGATGAGTAAGTTTATTTTTAAATATTCTGCCTCAGTGGATTTTTATTGAATTATTAATCTGCTATTTAATTATGGATCAATTATTACTCGAACTTTCTGAAAAACATTCTGAACCTCTTCTTAATCAGCTAAGAACTGGAAATGAGTTTTCTTAAAACCTTGTTTATATCACCGAGTAGTAACTAGGAAAAGTTGGGAAGAAACTACTAGAATCATAAGAAGGAGTGGTCAAAACAAGCCAAATTTTCTTTTCCAGTCTAACCTGTCCAAAACCTGATACTAATACCTAGGGCCAAAGTTTTCATGGATGGTTTTGTAAAGGTGGACAACAAAAGTTATGTTTAGGTATCTGAACTCAAGGGAAATGTTCAACAAATTTGGAAAGAGAAAAAGAATTGAAGTCAGTATTTAGGTACCCAACTTTGGAAATTTCAGGCTTTAACTATTGCATCTCACAGTCAGGAAAAAAACAATAATACACTCACTGAATTCCTCCTCAAAATGAGTGAAGTATCTTCAATCACTAGAAATTCTGAAACATTTTGTAATCTTCAGTATTTGGCAAATAATACCTGATACACAATAAATAAGGATACTACTTGTATATTTTCTTTAAATCATAAAGGTACTAACTATAACAGGGAAAAACAGGTATGGCAGGCATTATACGGATACTATAATGTGTAATCCCCCTCCTTAAAAGGCCTGAGTCCTTCATTTATAAAATATAAATATATAATATATAATGATCAAATACAATTCCCTTCCCCCCCCAAATCAAACCATTTTAATTCACATACATGAAAAATTTACCAGTGCAAGAACAAAGGTGTAAAATAAACTCAAATCTGGAAAGCAGTCTATATCTCCGTAATATATACTAGTTTTGAAAGCTAACCCTGATATCACTATAATCTCTGCCCAAGGATATGCTTATGAAAACTTTTTCAAAAGAACACTTCTTTTCAAGCAACAATGTTCCCTTTCTGTGTGGCAGATTCTGTTTTCTCTGACTAACAAGTTAATTCAATTACAAAGACTCATTCAGCAGTACTAAAGACTACAACTCAGATTGCAGTATGAGCTGTTAAGAAACACTTCAGTGTGACAGCCAGAAGTTTTAAGCCCATCAGCAAAAACTCAGTTGCATAACAGGGACAGGAGCTGGTTGCAGGTGTAACTCTCTCTCACTTGATGACTCATTTCATTGACTCATTTTAATTATTTTAATGACTCATTGTGATGATTCCAGCAACATAAATTCAGTTTGTTTTGTCAGCAACATACAGATATCAGCTAAACGGTCCAGAGAGAATCAAATAACATAAGCAGCCAAAATTAAATAAAAACTTTTTTTTTTTCAGAATGAGTATTAGCATTGATGTCAAACACATAAAATCAGTTTTGTTTACAATACCACTACTTTGCTTGTGGCATTTCTCCGAGAAGAAAGTGGCTGTTCACTTGTTGAATGGTGTTTTGCAGACCATACTCTTGCATTTCTGTTGACCTTGATTGATGAAGGCAAAGCTCTGAAAGGTCAAAGCCACTGCTGTTTAGCTACTGTGACTCTCAGCATGTAATTTCAAAGCATTTGTTACAGCTGATGTGTTCATGCTAGTACAGTGTCGCTCAAATGAATACACTACTTGCCCTCTCCTTTTGGGAGAGGAGTGACGGGGCAGAGTGGAAGAAGAAATCGCCATCCATCTCCTCCCTTCTGCAGACTTTCCATGGAAGCTGCCAGACGCACCCATTTTTCTTAAACTGCCTGAGTCTGCAGCACCCTGTTTCCCTAAGGGGTCGGTAAAACCCCAAACCAGTCTGTATCACCATTTCCTGCTGGAGCTGAGAACTAAGACAGGAAATATTTCTGTCATATCCCAGTTTACTGCACGTTACTGAGTGGCTGGGCAGGAGGACATCAACCTCCTTCCCATGGTCCCTGGAGCTTGCAGAGGCCCCCTCGTGATGGGACTGCCAGAGGAGACATCATTTCTGTACCTAAGATACAGAGAAGTATTTCCTAAATCACGTGCAGACTATCAGGCAACTTGGGTATCTACACATACATTCAACCATAACTGCCAATCAGCTAAAAACTTACAAACAAAATCATGAACCAAATCAAAGCCATAAGTCGTTTAGCTCAGCAGCAAACAAGAACTGTGGGCAAAACGCCCTCAACTAAGCCACAGAGCAGTCCTCTTAAAATTTCAGTACCCAAAGTCTCAATTAAGCTCACCTATAAAGTCACCTTTGAAAAAGTAGGCTAGTTAGTGTAAAGTATTCTCAGACATGTACCATGCCAGAGATTAACTGTCATCCACATCACTGAAATCACAAAAAAGTGATACTGTGCTTATGACAAGCCTATGATAATTTTTTATCATTCTGCAGTCTTAACATGCAAAACTTTGATCATATCAAAAGGAAATTTTGTTTGCAATACTAATAAATAAAACTGTAGTCTGTAAAATATATCATATGAAGGGTTTTCATGGCATTTATCAGTCCTAGAGTTCCTATGTTGTTAATGTGAAATACTTCAATTTTTCAAATAGTTATTTTGAAAAGATGGGCCAAATTTTGTTATCAGGGATTTATCTACATTTTTTCTTTCAATTTCTTATTAACTTTTCTGCATCTCAGATGAGAAAATATTTAACAGCAGACTTCCTCATTAAATATCTGACTATTCAAGTACTGATTTTTTTGTCTGATCTATTTTCCTTCATGTTGAACATTTTCACATAAAAATTTTACCACAGATCTGTGGATAACACGTCTAAAAGGCATCCTCTCAGATCTGCTCTCACTCTTTCTGTGGCAGACACCAGAATCTGAGCAGAAAGAAAAACTCTTCAGAGAACAGACCAGCACACTGCAAACTACCATGCAAAATGGTGTGTTGCAAAGAAAGTTATGGCAAAACAGGTCAAAATGTATGACACGTTTTCACTGCTGAAATCACATCACTTTGGTATGAAAATAATACCTAGTCTGAGGAGAAGTTAAAGAAAATAAAAGTAATAAAACACACACGGCTCTGAAAGTTAGTCCAAGAGGCAGTTTTTTCTGGGCCTGAATATACTAAAGCCATTGCATCCCAGGCTGCCTTAATATAAGTCATGGCAATTTCACCTAAATAGCAATTTGATTACATGATCTATTAATTTTAGTTCAAGCGCTCCACCCCTGATGCCTGGCCCCAACTGCCCCATGTACCAGGAGGCATCTTCTCAGAAACAGGTACCAAAGCTGGAGTTTACTGTTGTGCTGGTTTTGGCTGGGATAGAGTTAATTTTCTTCACAGTAGCTAGTATGGGGCTGTGTTTTGGATTTGTGCTGAAAACAGTGTGGATAACACAGGGGTGTTTTCGTTCCTGCTGAGCAGTGCTGACACAGCGTCAAGGCCTTTTCTGCTTCTCACCCCACCCCACCAGCGAGGAGGCTGGGGGGGCACGAGGGATTGGGAGGGGACACAGCTGGGACAGCTGACCCCAGCTGATCCAAGTGGTATTCCAGACCACAGGATGTCATGCTCAGCATATAAAGCTGGGAAGAAGAAGGAACAGGGGGGACATTCAGAGTGATGGCATTTGTCTTCCCAAGTAATCATTACACATGATGGAGCCCTGCTTTCCTGGAGATGGCTGAACGCCTGCCTGCCCATGGGAAGTGGTGAATGAATTCCTTGTTTTGCTTTGCTTGCATGCGTGGCTTTTGCTTTACCTATTAAACTGACTTTATCTCAACCCACGAGTTTTCTCATTTTTATTCTTCTGATTCTCTCCCCCATCCCACCATGGGGGGAATGAGCAAGCGGCTGCGTGGGGCTTGGTTGCTGGCTGGGGTTAAACCATGACAACGGTGGTGCAGGAGGATAGGTCAGAGAGGAGGAAATATTTATCATCATTTTAGCTTTGGAAAATTCACCATTTTATAACAGACAGATCTGGGGATTTTTGTAGTGCTAGTATTGTGGTCAAAACATCTGTAGCTAAAGTAGCCACAGAAGGATGAATTTCTAGTAGTTGTGAAGACTGCAGTATTGTCTACAGTAGAAACAAAAAAATCTGTCCTACCCAGGAAATAGAAAAAGAGCATCAGGAGGACAGAGTATCTCACCTTTGCACAGTAATAAAAAAACTGGTGTCCAAGGGCTGGAAATTAATTTATTGATATATTATTGATTGCTTGATCTTCTATGAAGTTTTTCTTTATTTTTCATTCACCACTGGGATGCATGGGGTCTACTGGACCTATATACACATACACTATTGATTTGTTACTTGGATCACTAAGCTGTCATGTCATTGCTGTTTTAACTTCTACTTATATGGGCAGCAGAGTGACACAAAAGCCAAAGACTCAGTCATAAAATGGTTTTCTGAAACTTCTTTTCTCTGCTTCATGTGTTGTAAATTGAAAAAAAGCACCATCATCACATGAAGTTTGGTTAACTTCTGCGAGTACGAGGTGCACTATCCAGACGGATTGCTTTTTCCTTTTTTTCCATGATTGCAGTCACAAACCAACTGGTAAGTTGCACGTAATTCAGGATAAGCCCACATCTTCCAGGAACCAAATTCAGTGTAAAGGATTTCATAACTGACTTTAACCTCATTACCACCCACTGCTCTTGGCAAACAATTTCTTGATGAGCTGATGGCTCTGGCTTTTTGAATAGTTTTCCTTGATAAAATGCAACTATGCATTTTCCTGTGCTTTTCTGTCCATAAAGATAGAACAGATGACCAGAAGTATTTAAATACATATTTGTTGATACGAGACATCACAGAATCTTCACAGACTCATCATTTATAGAAATTCAAATTATTTCTCATATCTAAGTCAAACTACCTTTTGTTTTATACTCTTTATCTTCTGTTGTCACATTAGATCAATAATATTAAATGCTTCCTTTCATCAAATAAACAAGGTGGCCCAGCCCTAATATAAGAAACATACCAGCAGCTCCTCCTAGCTCCACTGAGAGGGACAATACAAATTTGTCCTCACAGGAGAGCCCCAAAAGCAAGTACGCAGTTAATCACAGCTAGAAGTCCAACCAGTTTCTTTAGGATTGTTCAACTGGACCCACTTTTCTCCTCTTCAGTGCAGGGCTCCGCATCTGCAGAAATGTTTCTAAGGGTCAGCAGAGGAGATAATATCCTACTCTAATCCAGTTTTTGCAACAAGAAAAGCAAAATAAACCATCACCATTTGGTCTTTCTGATCTGGTACCATGATGGATCTTTACAGATAGAGAACTTCTAATAGCTTGGTTTGGGTTTTGTTTTTCTAATAGACAGGTGTGTTCAGGAAGATAATTTTTCTGAAGGATTTATCATTCTCAGAACCTCTTTCTTTGTGTATGTTTACCACAGTATGAGACCAGAGCAATGTTGGTATGGGGTAAAAACCCAATAAAAGATAGCTAAACTCTAAAATTAAAGCTTTAACTCACCATGACTGAGCAGTCTGGGTCAGTGGGCATCCAAACCATTATATCTCACCAACTTTAATAACCACGACCTTTGAAAAAAAGAATTGGTTCTGTTTTGCAATGCTGTTAGTCAAGGCCAGCCCTTCGGCCTTCCCGTGCGGAGGCTGAATGGCTCCTCTCTTGCTATGGCCTTACCCACCGACACCAGCTGTTGGGGACTCTGCTGTAGTGCAGAGGCAGGTTTTGTCTGCGTAAAGGAGACCAGGACTTCAGGAGGAAAATACTTGACACCTTACCAAATAGGAAGGAGAAGCAACTCAGACCTGCCCGGTAAGTTTACAGGTAACCATTCTGGTGTAAGAGATCATTTTGAGGACAAGGAATCAGCACAACTGCAATGAGAGGAGAGCAAACAAATTTAGGAACCCTAAACTTTCACTGCTTCATCGGTCAAATGGAACTGTAAAGGCTTTAAAGTCAGACACATTAATGTGCATTAGTGACAGCAAACTGTTCAGGCCTTCAAAGCACAAAATTTACTGAAAATTCAGTCCTGCTGCCTGTCCTGGAACTAGTTGTGACCTCTAGTAATCACCAAACTCTTCAGCTGAATGGGGGCCTTCAGGAACAAGGCACTAGTTTAAATTTTAAAATTTCTTTGAGATTAAGTTTAAAGAAAAAATGCCTTTAAAGTGGTGTCATCAGGAAGAGTTGTGAACAAGCCTTGCGGAAAGGGCATCATCAGGTGTAAACTAACATACGAGAAATATGTCCTAAAATGTTGACTAAGTCCAGTCCATATTAGCAATGGCCAAAAAAACATAAAGGTGTGGGAAATTTGGTGATCAGTTCATTATTCAAGTGACAAGGCAGAGAAATGATGCAATTCTTGGCAGATGATGGACTGTCTAAGACGAAACGCATCCCTACAGTCTTTTGAGGCTAAGAGCCGTTTGCATTATGCTGGGCTTGAGCCACACTCCCAAGATCGTCTGGAGGAAGCCTGCAAAACTCTTCTATGTTATACTTGTTCCCTAACTAGATAGCAGCTTCCAGAATTTAAGGGTTCTTTGTTGTTATTTTTCCAGCAGGGCTAAAATATGTTTTTATATTGAAAACAGGGAGCAGGGCAGAGTGTGGACACTTTTTGGAAGAGACTGGGTTGGTTTGCAAATGCTGGGGAAGTTCAGACATTTGGCTACACTCTGACTTATCTACAATAGCTAAGAAAAGGTCCTCAGCCTGTAAACAATTTCTTGTGGATCTTAGAGCAGTCAGGTCAGGTATAACTATCATTTGGGAAATTAAGGCAGAAGGTAGCCTCCAAATATCTCTGATCTATGTAGTATATACCCCAACTTGGAAATTTTGCAGTTTCTCATTTCCAGACTGACCTCATCAACCAACATGCCTTTTAAAGAGGCAACAAATCGTTAAATTAAAAATGGTGGGAATAAAAGGTAATTTCCTGATAAGAGGGCCAAACCAGAAATTTCACCTAAAATTCTGCCAAAAATGTCAAAGAATATTTGAATAGTTGTTTTAAAACAAGAGTCCACTTACACACAGTAAGTAGATTTCTGCAGCACCAAGCCAAATAACATTAGTGACAGCAATTAAACCCCCCTCTGTTTTCTGTTAATTTTTAATATGTGGAAAGGGACATTTTTTCCTATTGCAAAAAAAATACAGGGTTTTGCATATTTCTGTTCTCTTGCTACTGTATTTATTCTAGCAATTAGGATAAAGAGGGTCTTCAAGGAAGCATAACTTTAAGGACATCCTTATGATAAATAACTGAATGCCTCCCATATTAAAAAAAACCCACTTATTTTTTACATGTCAATTTAGTCAGTTCAGCCATTAATCGGAAGTGTCTAATTGCTTCAGTTAACAGTCAGAGAACTCAGAAGCTTATACCAACCAAGACTATGGCAGGAAATTATGCAGTTTATTATGATTTCTAACAGAGATAAAGGAATTGAAACAACTGAAGGATTGCCTGGGAAAGTCTGTCTTTTCAATCAAGTGCAATTACACAGAGCTCAGCTGGAATCACTCATACTAAACTTCCTTTAATCATTCACACTTTACTTTTAATTTTTTTTTTTAAATCATAAGTTCCAGTTTGAATTTTTTTTTTTCACTTGTACATAAAACCAGCCAAAATTTCTGAAGAATTCTCCCCCCCTGCCCCATTTAGTTGTAACAATTCTGGTTCCTGGTGGCAATAAATGTTTGAATTCCCCTAAAAGAACACTTTAAGGTTGTTGGAAGGGAGATATCTTCAACAGAAACCAAAAAAATCCAATGAAACAAGAAAAGTTATTTTTATTCAGTTAAGAATATTTAGCTGAATTTTAGCCTGATCTGTCTGCTATTCCTACAGCTGAAAAACATTTCAATCAAAACTAACAGAGGTTTCATTCTAGCCTTTGTATAAATACAAAGAGTCTTAAATCACTATTTAAAGGTGAGCAACAAAGCCATAAGCTTCTGAAACTCCACCTGCAGTGCCCAGAAGGTAATAATTAGAAGTTGTCTACTTTCTGTGTCGCCAGTCCATTTGTAAGTCATAAGACTTAAGCATCAGATCTGCACTGCATTTATGGAAGAGCTTGAACAGTTCCACAGAAAATGCTGTATCACATCAAGTAAGCAGCCAACCAGGTAAGGAAGGATATTACACACTTAATCAAACAGCAGAATAGGCTGTATTTCAGATCTCAAACAATTACACGGTTACTTTCATCTGTGTTGGTTTTTCTAAAAAGTTGGGCTCACTCAGAGGGAATGGTTTGCTCTGTGTTAAAGAGTGGAGGGAGCTTAAAAGACAGATTTTTTCTGAGCTCTTTTTTTTCAAGTTACCATAAAATTTAGGTTTATAATACTGGGAACACAGTATAAAAATTTGAGCATTCTTACAGATATCACTAAGTCGTCTAGATTTTAATAGTCTCTGGCACATATTGATTTCTCAATTTATTTTATTTACATAAACTGGTCCACAGTCTATATAGAAATACACCCACAGGGAAAAAATAGAAAAGCCTATTCAAATGCCTTTCCCTCATGAGCCCCTCTGGTCCAAAAGTAATTTTAGTAGAATCTGCAGAGAAACCAGGTCAGTAACACAGACCTACATCTTAACAGGGTTGCTGGTGTTTCAGTAGTTGCTTGTGTGAATGTTAGAAGCCAGAGATTATACCCTGTAACTTAAATAACTAAGACAAAAGAACACTTGACTGTGCAAAAATTCAACCTTACACACCTATTTAAAGAGAGTAGCAATATTTTAAAATCAGTGTTAGTGGTATGACCCAGGGATCCCTCTCCACAGTAGTTACAAACCAGTTTCCCTCCTCCTTGTTCCAGCCTGTTTGTTTACTGTCCTGTGCCGGTCCCACTGAAAAACAGGGCATAAAAATTTTAATCAAGGCAAAGATAAATTCCACTCAAATACAATGAATTCATCACAGTGAATGTGAAGTAAGCTGTGTCACATGCAAATGTCAAAAGAAACTTTGCTGTGGTCCAAGTCCTACATTAGTAGCAGGTCCCATTTGCAAGCACCACCGGTCAGACTATACCCACCCCAGACATAAACTTGCAGGAATGGGGAAAAGGAGGCATAAAACTTCTTGGGATTTGTCTTGGTGTTTCGCTTCAAAAAGCTCTCCTGAATACACTTCACTATAAGGACTGAAGCTTCCCCATCCAGCTCAGTTATCTTCACCTTTAAGGTTAACTCCGAAGTTACCCACTAGTCCTCATCCACAGCTCATTCCCAATTTGACTGCCACCATCCTGCCAGCCTGAGCTTTGAGTTCATGCTGGGCTGCCAGGTAGGAGCCTTTGCCTGGTCCCAGTCTTTGCAGTGCTCCTCTCCCCATCCCACTGCTTCCAGCAACAGCATCAAGTCTGAATTCGCTGGGCAGCTGCCAACCATCAATAGAGCAAAACCAACCAGTACTCACTGCCTTGCATTTGGCCCTTGTGAACATTGTTTTTTCTTTCTTTTTTTTTTTTTTTTTTTTTTGTGCATAGAGGCAGGTGTTGTGCAGAGCAATTCCTAGCAGGACTGTACAAGGGAGACCATCACACCTCCTAGTAATGGGCCAGTAGAGCAAATGGCTGCTGCATTTGATATCAAGCATGGAGAAACAGCACACGTGGTCCAGACTGACTGAGGCAAGTTGAAGATTGGTCCTCAATTGAACAAGCACACCCTGGTCTCACCCCTGTGATTGGTAGGGCCACCTTAGGCTACTTTGTCCCCTGCACATGCTTCAGCCTTTTGTCACATTGGATCTTAGCTTTCTTTACACTCCCAAGATAAGCAGATGGAAATCAGAAGCTATTCCTCTCAACACAACTAAATTTTAACAGCTTTTTTGGACAGTAAGATGCTATCACTGTCTGCAGGAGTGTCCTGGTTTCAGCTGGGACAGAGTTAATTGTCTTCCCAGTAGCTGGTACAGTGCTATGTTTTGAGTTCAGTATGAGAAGAATGTTGATAACACACTGATGTTTTCAGTTGTTGCTAAGTAGTGTTTAGACTAAAGTCAAGGATTTTTCAGCTTCTCATGCCCTCCCAGCAAGAAGGCTGGAGGGGCACAAGAAGTTGGGAGGGGACACAGCCAGGGCAGCTGACCCAAACTGGCCAAAGGGGTATTCCATACCATGGAACGTCATGTCCAGTATATAAACTGGGGGGAGTGGGGGTGGGGAGGATCGCCGCTTGGGGACTAACTGGGCATCAGTCGGCAAGTGATAAGCAATTGCATTGTGCATCACTTGTATATTCCAATCCTTCATTATTACTATTGTCATTTTATTAGTGCTATCATTATTAGTTTCTTCATTTCTGTTCTATTAAACTGTTCTTATCTCAACCCTCGAGTTTTACTCCCCCCCCCCCCCCCCCCCCCCCCGATTCTCTCCCTCATCCCTCTGGGTCGGGGGGAGTAAGTGAGCAGCTGTGTGGTGCTTAGTTGCTGGCTGGGGTTAAACCATGACAAGGAGGAAAGCCAAGTTGAGTTGCTGGTCTTGCCTTCATGCTGCAACATCTGTCTGAGCTCCCCCCAATAGTTCCTTCTGCACTGGGAAGCCCTCCCTGGGGTAACAGTCTGCAAATGCCCAAGGGCTGAAAATTTGTCCACATGATCTAACATGCAGACAAAAATATTAACAGACATCAGAATAGAAGTTATTAAAAAAAACCCCAAACCACAAATTAAAAATAAAGGGCTTTCTTATGTTTTATGTGTAAAGAACAATTCCAGCACTTCTAACTGGTGAAATGGTATACCAGCATTTATCAACCAAAAACTTTATCATTCAGTTTACCATACCTAAGAAGTCATCTCCATGTGTTAAAGAATCAGTGTTACTGAGATGAACAAGAAAGATTGCAAAGCTTTTCTCTAACTCAAAGTCCTACCACAAGAAAACTCTGCTTAATATATGTTCATTCTTTCAATATAATGTTAGCCTTCTCTAATATGAGCCCAAAAGCCTTTGGGCTTTTTTAAAAAAACAAACAAACAAAAAAAAACAAACCAGCACAAAAAAAGGACCCTAAAAGTCAAGATCTATTCTCTTTCTTTGAAGATTTAGGGGAACTGGTCATGTACAATGGAAACTTCAAGACTTTCTCGGCTGATGATCTGAGAACCTTTGGCTTACATTGGTTTCACTGGATAGGCATAAACTCAGCCCATCTCATTGCTGCCTGGAGCCTTACAGAATCAAACCTGCATTTGTCTGAAAGTTCTGAATACACCACTGATGTGCCATTGCTCTAACTGCCCCAGGATTGACTCTGAAATAAAAGCAAGAGATCTGATGATCATACAGATGCAGTAATTTTCACACCAAGAGTCATCTGAAAAATTCCATAAAAGCAATAGATCAGAGAAAAAAAAGACAAAACACGCCACCGCTTTATCTTAATTTACTGTTTAAGCAATTTCTTTTTTTTCGCTTTTTTTTTAAAGGGATGGAAGTTTCCACTTTAAAATTCTTCGTACTAAATCATTTCCAGATAAAGTGTGGTACCTGATTGGGTACCTGAGAAAAATTACATACTTTAGGTACCTAGTTTTCACCTCTATTTGCAGATGTTTTCACAGTTTGAAAACACTGCTGGATCCAGTACTGTCAGATGAGCAGTTGCTTCTGTGCCCATAGTGTCACTGCAGCAGAAGCAAGAAGATATTTAATGTCCTGTTGCAACTGCAGGTTTGGGGGGCAGTTTTGGAGGGGCTGTGGGTGTTTGGTTTATACAGGACCACAGGTACTAGCTGCTGGAACACTTGTGAGAAATTGGAGTAACCAATAATAATTATTGAACTGTTGCATGCTAAATAATTAAACTCCTGCAAACTTCCACCTGCTCAAGCTAAGAAAGTGGGAATGGCCATATGGTCTAGACAAAGGTCCTTAGCTCAGGTGCTTTGGCCCAGCTAGTTCTCGTGATAGCCAGTAACAAAAGCAAAGGGAAGGAGTTTAAGTGTGAACAGTGTCTGTGCTCAGTTTCCAGCACTCCAAGGTTTAGAGACTTCCTGAGCCAGCAACTACATTGGTACCTTCACGTACAGATATATCTCATTGCAGTAAGCAACACAATTTTATTATGCTTTGTGTAAAAATCCATACTATCTTCTGCTTTACACTTGCTGCCTAGTAATTCCATTTGGTTGCCCCACTTTTTGTATCAAGAAAAACATTGAATAATCATTCTCCGTGTATAGCTCTATGGCAGCCTTTGAGACAGGCTGCTCCCACACACAGGCACATCTCAGCATCACACAGCTGGGCACCAGTCACCCACCTGGCTGGTAACAACAGTTTGCAAAGCAATCAGCATCACAAAACAATTACCCTTATTGGACAGACATAACTAGTGTTTCAGACACAGCAAATGGATTGTTGAGAATAGCTTTCTCCTTCTGTGAAAGAGTAAAGAAATCATTTAAAACAACCTGATACATTCTAAAAACCAGTTTCAGATATCCCAGGAACCCACATGTGATCCTTTGAAAGAGGGGAAAACACTGCCAGGCACATAACTGGCTCTTTAGCTGCAACTGTTATACAAAAATAAGCAGTACAGGCTTAACTGTGGTTGCAAATGGAGATCACAGCCCTGGGTGGTGCAGGAGTCCGTGTGGTTGTGCTGTGGCAGAATGACAGCAGGCTCTGTCCATCCCAGCCGGTACCTCACCCAACCTCCTCATCAGCTGCCTCGGCATCCTCACGGGGAGCACCAGTGAGTGGCATGGCTTGCCAGGTGTCATGCTGGCTTCAGGTGGATCTTGCTGCTGCTGCGCCTGATCCCCGTCTCTCTCCCCACAGCCTTTCCCAAGGAAATACAGTCTCATCCACATCTCATATTTTTTCACTCCTCCATTTCCCAGGTCTGCTTTCCTGTTCTGCAATCCAAAGCTTTGCTTAGTACCACGAATTTTGCCCCCGAACTTCTCTCCCCTGTCCCAGGCCCTCCTACATAGCTGGCCACTGTGGTGAGTGTCTGAACGTCAATAAAAAATTTCAGTTAATTCAGTGGGGCAAAAGGATATCAAAATCATGAATTAATACGTGGTTGCAGTAGGGCTACGGGTTAGACCAGGAATCTGTAGTCACTATTGATTTTAACTGCTCTGAAAATATAGAGTTTGATGCACTTAAATGAAAAATTAATCTCAACCAACAAGAAGCATGACAAACCTGTGGCTGTGTAGTCACACAGAAATGGAGCTGGCTGCAGTGGAGTGAAGGTTTAAGCACTGATCAGTAGTTTATCAGCCACCAGGTCACCTGTGGTTCATTCATGACCAGTGGGAAGTGAGGAAGGAGGAGAGCAGGAACTGTGGGAGAGAGACCTCCCTAATCCCAAACTGCAGGACACATTAAATTGTGCCCTCACGTAAAAATAGCCAGACTAAGCACAAGTAAGATGGACACCTGCCTATTTATGCCTCTGTCTTGCACAGACATTCAGGCTATCATGGTTTCAAAGCAAAAATTCTTGATATACCTATGGCATCAGCTGAAACAACAATAAAAGCATTGCCAAACAAACAGCGCAGATACACTGTAGGATATCCAGAACCAGGGATGTTACTCTGTACTTATAAGGCCTGTATCCCTAGCCAGCAATTCATAATCCCACAAACAGCTGCAGCAGTCCAAAACCTTTCCAGTTTATAAAGCCCAGTAAAACAAGATTGTTCCATTTAGTCTCCCAGGCAGTCATGATCCCTTCATGGTTTTAGTTAACTGCTGCTTGAGTTTTGAAGTAGATAATAAAAACTCTTTTACACAACTTAGTCAATATAGATAAACTTGACAGACCAATGTGGAAATGCTCCCTGAAACACCACTGTTCTTCATAATGAAGATGCCATTTACCATTTCCTAATTGGATGCCTCCAAATCAACGAAAGGTGATTGCATTCTCTCAATACCATATTTAAAAACTATGTCAGTAAAGTTCATGCAGTAGTTTTAGAACAGGTTTTTCTGTAACTGGTGATCTGTAGTCATCTAACACTATGCTGATAGTGTAAAACATTACACTATTTGTAGTGTTTATTGGCTTTTGGAAAACTAGGGGGTAAATTTTTCATTACAGAATTGGAAACCGTTATAGGAGAAGGAAAGGAAAGTATTATGAAAATTTATTTCAGCATCACACTTTATAATACTTTCTTCTCAGACATTTCAGTATTTCATCCCGGATGGGGGGCCTGCAAACTTTCCTGCTTATTCTATCCCTCTGAGCACCTGAGACATCCTTTCTCTGAGCTCTTCTCACTGCTTTTGTTAATGATGACATTGCCTCACACTCTCCCATCTCTCTCTCTTCAAGACTTTCTTTGCTGCTCTTCACCCCAATTAGCAAAAAAGCCCTTACTCTGCCTTTGAAATTTCTCCAAATTTACTATGGGCAGTGTGTCTCACCTAACACGTTCTTCCTGCCATAGACAGTCCTGAGCATCAGGGTCAGAGAGATGGGCAAACATAGGAAGTCTAAGAGATGCCCTGAGGATGATCAAACATGAAAAAAACCTCTCGATCATATGAAGTAAGATTGCAAAATTAGCCTGAAAAAGAAATGAAAACTTGGTGCTGTGATAATAGCTTACAAAATAACTATCATAGAAATAACCAGTGCTCCAGAGAATGTAGACAAGAAATTTCTGTGCTCTTTCCCTGTTAACACAGGAACAAAGTAGACTCCCAAAGCTGTTTTCACCCCGAGTGCAATTAAAGGGTGGATAACATACTGTCATGAAAAGCTGTGAAGGTCAAGAATTCTGCAAAGTTTGAGGAGAGAGTGGTCATTTCTGTGGATGACAGGAACATCCACAGCATCATAATTCATTACAACTGATTCAGTGCAAGAGACATTAAACCACAGCCTTCAGAATTTAAGGCAATTTCAAATGATTTAACTCAGAATAAGCCTTCGAATGTCTGTGGAGGAGCGAAGGCCACATAATCCCATTTTTGTCTGAAGTATATGACACTAATCATTGCTGGAGACATGGTATGGGATTAGGTGGGTTTTGGATCTAATCCAGGAGGGTATTTCCCATATGTCTGCTCAGTTCTACTTTTAGCTTTTCTGCTAACCCCCGCTTCAAGGTGCCCAGAAGCAAAACAACTGTTGCCTGCATTTGTCTTAACTTGCAGCCTTGAGACTAAAACGCTCTCAAAGACACAGTGTATCATATAAGGGTTAGGAAATTAATCCATCTCTCCGAGGAAGAAACACTATTAAAATATCTCCCAATTTCCATAATTTTCAACACTGCAAAGGGAGAAGCAAACATTCAGGGAAAACAAAACTGAGCAAAACTTTTTAGAAGTTCAAATGCATTGTCTGAACTATACTTTTCTATTTAATAATGGTTTCTTAACTCTACTTTTTTCATGCTGGACTTGGATGGAAAGGGCAAAGATCTCTAACCACATTTTGCAGAGCCAAGAAGGTTGTTTTGAAATGCACCAGGATTTGAGAAAACTGGGGAGATCCAGGACTGGCTATTCCAAGCATTCCAGTACTACAGGTCAGATCCCAAAGCATCACTTCATAGGCCTAAAAACAGAAGAATTTTTTAAAAATAATTAACTTTCAATCTATTTGTCATCTGAAATTAGAACATTTAAGTAAAGCTATTTTTCCAAGTGTACACATACACATAAAGCATTAAATTCCATGGTTCAAGGCTTTAAAAAAAAATAATCACAAGATTACAAGACCTGGGAGTTCTCAGTTCTAATGCCACTACAAAACAGCCAGCATGCCAGCACTTTTTTCTTTTTTCTTCTGCTCTGATCAAGCTGTGAAAAAAATGAAAAAACAGGGCAAAGTCCTGATATCAAATAAAAAACTCCTATTTGATCTCCTGGAGCCAGACTTTCATCTCATAAATTGTTATAACATGGCCAAGAATTATACCCAGCTATTGTTCAACTAATCCAAGATCCCCTTGATAGCAAACCCATGAAATTCAGTATAAATCAGCATTCAGAACTATGAAAGAATTCCTGGGAAACACCCAAGTCACCAATTCTGTTACAAATAAGGAATGTGATTAAAGAAAACGAAAGCATAAGCAGGCCCTCACAATATTGTACTTTTCTTCCTGGAGCTGTTCTTTATCATTCCAAATTAAACAATTCATATCTTTTTTCCTCTTTTGCATGCCCTGTTTGCAAGCGCATACTGCATCTGTCTTCTCTTCCAATTTCCTTACTACCTCTGGAGCTGCTGAAGACTCATCTTCACCTTTCTGATATTCCCCAACTGCTAGTATACTTCACACATCTGTTCTTCCAGAGTAACAGATGTTGTTGCTCAATGAAGACAACAGTCTGTATGTTTAGGCTAGGAAGTGCAGAAAAAGCATTTAGAGCTAGTTTCTGCTTTTTCTCAGTAGATGTTTCAACAATATAGTTTCTGTAAATAAAGTGTATTTCCAGTGCATGTGCCCAGGGTTTACAAAGCAAACCTAGATCATTCTTCCTGCTGAAGAGGACAAAAGGCAGCATCTTTCTCATATATATAAAAAATTAAGGTTTTAGCCCTCAAGTTGTCATTAATTGTATGCAATTAAATCCACTACAATTATTTGATTTTGAACAAGGTATTAATATATGATGTATTAATGGATACTAATGGCATTAATGCAATTCTGCTCTATTCTTTTGTGTTCTGGTTTTGGACCTTGTTGCTCACTGACATATGGCACCATTTAGCAACAAAATACCTCTGAACCTAGAGAGAGAAAACAGATTTCAACTGATGTCTAGCAACCCAGCCAGCAGTACTCGGAGATTATCATTCGGCTCATGATTGTTATTTCCCTTAATGACTGTTAAGTTATTTTCATGTATTAAATGAGTGTTTCCTTTCCTGAGATTTTCAATACTATTGTAACTTAATCCATGTCTTTAATGAAACCACAGGTTTGTTCTATACGTGCTTGCAGTATAGCTTGAAAGTTACGTGGCTCCACAGAATAGTTCGTAAGTTCTGCTAAAGTGACATGATTGTGCTAGAAGTTGACATCGGCATTGCTACTCAGTCAGTAAGCCAGAGGTCTCTGAGGGCCAGCAGTTTCCCTCTCATTTAAAAACATGCATCTGATACATAACATGTCTGAGGAAGCAAATGCATCTCTAATCCTATGAGAATCCAACTAACTTCTCTATTGCTGACGTGTTCTGAATGAGGAGGATTATAGTCTTCTTTTGTTTTGGGTTTGGTTTTTTTTTTCCTTCAGTTTTAACTGTGAAAACTATAGCTGCTATATAACTGTACATATAAAATAGATAAATCCTCATCAAATTCATAGGATCATAGAAGTGCTGGTTGGAAGCCACCTCTGGAGGCCACCCAATCCAGCTCCCAGATTGAGTGGGAGGACCATCTTCAGCACTAGAGGAGGTCAGCCACGGCTTTGTCCGGCAGAGTCCTGAAAGCCTCCGAAAGCTCTTTCTGGCAACCCACTCCAGTGCTGCACCACTGTCCTAGCCAAGAAAGGCCACTCCAAACTTCCCAAGTTGTGATTTGTCCCATGATCTACCATCTTTCACTATCCAAAAAAGCCTGGCTTTACTGTGCTTGTAATTCCCCTTCAAGTAATCCGCAGCTGCCCACCAAGTCCCCCCTTAGCCTGCTCTCCAGTAGTTGTATGCTGCCGTTAACAACGCCTCCCTGCCATAGCCCCTTAGCCCCCTTAGCCCCTCCCCACACGTCAGGTACCTCTGACTATCTTGGTAGCTCTCTGCTAGACCTTCTTTCAGTCCAACAACCTTGTCGAACCAGGGGACCCAGAAGAGGACACACTACAGCAGCCTCCGCGGTGCCAAGCAGACAGAATAAAACTTTCCTGCTGGCCATGCTTCTTCCGAGGCAGTCCAGTATGGGTTTGCCTTACTAGTGATGAGACACCACTGTTGACTTATATTAGCCTGATTTCTGCTGTAACACCTGGTCCTTTTTTATCAGAGGTATTCAGCTGGTCATGCCACAGACTATGCTGATGTATGGAGTTATACCTCTGGTGGAGCAGAGCTGTGCACATCTCCCTGCTGAAATTTATGAGGGTTTTTTTTTTAACCCAAATTTCAGTTTTCTCAAGGTCCATCCTAATTTAGTGTCATCCACAAATCTGCTGAGTCTATGCTCTGCCTCGTCATGTGAGGCACATCGTTCATGATCTTTCCAGGAATGGGGGCAAGGCAGCCTAAAGCTCCCCTGATCCGCCGTTTACGTTTCCCATCCACCTTCCATAGTCTCTCACCTGTTGTTCTCAGGGATGGCTCTCCCTCTTCCTCCCAAACCATGATGAATTTAGTTTTCCTGTGAAGACTAAGGGGAGTGGGGGGGAAGAGAAGAGGAAAAAAAGAAGAAAAAAAAAAAAAAGAAAATAAGTGTTGAGTACTTCAGTCTTCTCTATCATGCTTTTCTCAGTTGTCTCCCACCATTCACCCAAAACCCATATTTTTTCTGAGCTTCTCTGTGAGCGAACTTGTAAAATGCTTCCCTTATGACTCTTACTACTCTTAGCTCCAGCTGGGCTTTGGCCTTCCCAATTTCATACCTACATGTCCAAGCAATGCTTTTATACCACACCTCTGCAGCCTATCATCATTTCCCCTTTATACATGTTCCCCTTTTGCATTTTAGTTCATCAAAAAGCTCATTGCTTGGCCAAGTAGGCCTTTTACCAGAATTATCTGTCTTCCTGTAAAATGGGATGATTTAATCCTGAGCTTTCAAGGCATTTTCTTTGAAAATCAGCTGCTTTCCTAGGCACCATGGCAGCTCATTTTTGCCTGGCCAACCCCTAAACAAGCCAAAGTTTGCTCTCTTTTAAGGGGCATTGGAAGGACTGACAGATTGCCCCTGCTTTTGTGGTATCTTTCTGTAACATTAAATTTTCTGAGTTCTATGTTGACAGAGAAATTCCTAGCATATCACTCCACTCCATTTGCTGCTTTATGTGTGCATCTTCCCTTTACATACCTTCCTTCTACAACAAAAACATTATTACACTTTCCCACTTCCTTCTTGGTTTTCCCCCCCAAAATGGAGCCCTTTTTTTCTTCCTGTTGCCTTGACTGTTCTCATAATATCATGTAGAACTGCCCTCAAGTTCTACAGAAAAGTAGAATAAACTGTTCTTAATGCAAACATTCCCTCACTGGTACTTTATAAAAGTTATTGAGGGTAAAATATTGAGAAATTTATTATTTTGAAAGATATGGTATTTCTTGTAGTGACCACCAGCTAGCATTTCCTGATATTCAGTAGTGTAGGACACTGGATGTCTGGGAATCCTGGACAAATAGGCAGAATGTGGAGCCAGTGCCACAACAGACTGCACAGCATATACATACCTGGTACCATGGATTCAGTCTGTAATGCAGCGGAGGGTCTGCCCCCCTGCACGTACCCTCAGCCCAGAGCGTCAGGAAGGCACAGAACCCAGACACTCCTTGCTTTCCTCAGTATGCTTTCAGGCATTGACAGACATTGCTCACTATCTCACTCCAGATACGTCCTGGCTGCTTCTTGGACCACAATGCACGTTAAACAGAAGATTATATGGTCTACAGACGTAGGCCAGCTGTCTCTTAAGTAGAGACGTTAAAATAATATAAACAATATAAATGTAGTAAAATGCTTTTTAAGGCTTCCTTAGAAGTAAATGTCTGTGATCCCGTAACTTAATTATCTTATTTGCTTACAACTTTGCTGTTTGCCATTAGAACTTGCATGCGTTTGTAAAAAAAAAACAACCTGTTTGCCCATTTGGGTTTGTTCAACAGCTATAATAAGAACTTCCTGAATTTCTGTACTCCTTCTGTGGAAAAGGTGTCACAGCACTCAACTGAAAATAAAAATATTTCTAGATGGTTGTGGATTTTTTTCCCTTTATAGAAACTTGCTGATTTCCTAATTATCACGTTTTGAAGGCTGCAAGCCTTTTCCCATAATACATTTTGGAAAATATTGCTCCCACCTATGTCATTCTGCTAACTATCCACTTTTAAGAACATTGTTCCAACTTTAGCCTCACCACTCTCATGCATTTACTATTAGGTCTACTTTCTCCTCTGTGTTAGTTTCTGCAGATCTGCTGCAGCACTGGTTTTTTTATTACCCATATTTGGGTGATATGCCTTTCAATTTCATTTGCCTATCCCTCCCAGTTTCAAGAAGAAGGGATAAAAAGGCTGAGAAAGGTACACAACAATGACCAAAATGATTCACAGCTTTCATTCTGGTAGAAGGCAATATAGCTCCAAATACTTGATATTGCTATTTCAAATCAGCTCAGCATATAACTGTTTACACAAGAGCTCAAAATCAGATTGTATTTAACTAATTCACATTCACTTATGAGGACTATCATTATTCTAGGAGAGAATTGTTTTTAAGCTATTCAACAAGGCCAATAATTTCTATGACATAGCTGAATTCAAAATGTATATACACTACTTCCTAATCTGTAATTTAATCTATTACATTTATGAACAAACTTAAAAGTCAGATAGTGACTTGATATAAATTCATTATGCCATCCTCTGAAAATAATGTCCTCACACCTGAAGCAGTGTAAAAGCAGCACCCTTCACCTAAAAAAACCCAACAAAATGGAAACACAATACTGCCCTCCACTTACAAACTCCCATTGCTCTCAGTGGACCCCAGACCTGCACTGTTACAGCACATATTTCTAATATAACAAAATGCTATATTAGTCAAAGATTTTTATAAAAATAGGTCATGTCTGTGCTATGATGCACTTCACAGCTGTGATGCACTTGTGTCTAATGCAATAAAACTATCAAAGCTGAAAGTTTCTTGCAGACAGTTTACATTTTGTGATGACATTCCCTTGAATCTTAAATGTAGCAGCCTTTCTTGTTTGTGGGTTTAGAGCTCTCCTCTGGGAATGGAAACATTAGCAACTGATGAAAATATTCATGAACTCTTTGTCATGCTGTTTTTATGGAAGGAAATTCCATCTATATCATGATCATGAACTGACAAGTAAACTAATCTTTGCTCTTATGTATTAGTCATATTTTCCCTTATGTTCTTTGTAGAGCAAGTGGCACATGCGTATTTAATTTAATTCTGTATAAATATTCAACAGGGCCTTTATCATATCACCTTGATAGCTCATTTGGGCTAATAGCATTTAGCCTTAGAGCCAGAAAAACAATGAATTTTTTACACTTAATACAACAGCATGTGACATTTATCAGCGCTCAGCATTGCAGAAATGGATGTTGATTTAAGAACAACTATATCCTAAATCTGCACATCTTAAGAAACTAGCCAATGACAACTAGGATATCGACTTTATTGTTCACTTTCAGTTACAGTATTCATCGATTTATCTGCAGATTTTACTCATTATTGTGTGCAATCATTATTGAAAGACGCATTCAAGCGATGATGCACTTGAATTCTCCAGTTAGCATGTCAGGTGGTTTTCTGTACATTGTTAAATAGTTAATAATGGAGAGTGTAGAATACAGATACATCCTGCATATTACAGTGATTATTGTTTAATATTCAGAACAGCTTTCTGACACAAGAGAAATAAAAATACCCAAACTTCTCTAACATGTTTATTGCCCTCAGAACAGTGCCTGCAGCTTTTTGAAGGGATTTGTAGTTCCAGCTCACCGAAGACCTCCAGGAAAGTTTCCTATCTGTTCTGCCTTTTATACATTGCAGGGAGAACTTCTCATTTTCATCTTCATCAGTGGGACACATTTCTGCATTGCTCTTAACATTACATTTGCCATTAAAGGTGCAGGGCAAGCATCTTCACTGCATGTAGCTGCACAGTTTTCCTAGGAAGTGATGGGAGGGGAAGCTTCCCACCTAGTTTACCTCTTCTTTAGAGGATGTACCATCCAGTGCTCTGACCCCTTAAAATGCAATAGCTAACATGGGTGAGAGGGGAGGGAGTCACAACCATGCAGCTGCACTAATCGCATGTTAGATGGGGCACAGACAAGCAGCCTAGGAGCTCTGTGCATGAACTTGAAATCCCTGGCTCTACTCCTGCTTACTATTGCCAATATTACATCATTCCACTAGGACAGCCAGACCAGTTTTCAAACTGCCATTGAACTGGAGGACAACTAAGTTCATCTTTCCCACCTGTCCTATTTATACGCAAGATTTTCTGGAAAAGTATATTGCACACTGCTCTATTTCTGACCCAAACATATGCTTGCAAGACAGCCTACGATCATGTACAGCTTTGAAATACAGTGGGACGTAGGAAGGAAAAAATTCCTACGTAATCTCCAGCATCATTTACACTGTAATACACATAAAATTTGCCCTACCAGCCAATGATAGGGAGTTCAGAGTTATCAAAAGTGAGTTCAGCCATCTGAGGAATGCGCCTGGGCAGCCGATTTCCATGATTGCCCATTCTGCTCCCCGATGCCTTTCTTACGTCGGAAGACATTCTAGCTGTTTGTCTCCCTGGAATGTGTTTTGCAAATGTTTTAATAAGTTATGACCCTACTTGTCCATGCAATGCAGTTCCTCAAATACTTCAGCTGTGCTCCTCTCCTCTCAGCTATTTAAGCTGCAAATTCCATAACGCCTGCGATGTTTAGGAAAAAGGGAAGTTTATACCTTGCTAAACAGGGCTGTTGCTATCCCAGTGACAAATCCTCTGACTGGATTAATATCAGATGACTTTTTTTTTTTTTTAAAGCATGTTTATTATCTTTCATGACTCCTGGAAAGCCTTCAGGCTGCCCTGGATGTTTTCCACCTCCCACAGCGCAAGTGTGGCAGGAGACATAACCTGCTTGCAAACCTCTCCACATCTGGCAGCAGCAGCAGCTGAAGAGATGCTCACAGAGAAAGAGCACACTACCTCCCACTTAACTGCTCGTTCCCAGCATTGGCATCGTGTCCTGCTTAGGCACAAATCCTAAGGTGTGGGAAGCCTTGCTGTTCACTGGCTATCAAGGGGCCTCTGCCTCCAGGAGCAGCTGTCAGAGGGACATCATCTGTGTTTGAATGAATCCTGATATTACCTATAGCATCAAAATTCTTTGGTAATCATTTTCCTTAACAAAACCAGATCAGAGAAAGATCAAAAGGCTAAAGTGTCTTAAAACCAAGGGGTGGACACACACCAAAAAACCAACAACAAACCCAACATATCATGCCCATCACATTTCAAGGCGGCCAACCTGAAGACACTGTTAAATACTGTTTTGAAGGAGTCTGTAAAGTGGAAATCAAATCAGTTTTTGGTTTACTGAGCCAACAGAAACAAAAGCCTTTGAAGATGTATTAAAACCATTACATCTACATGAATGCTAAAAGTGTAAGTTAAGTAGTAATACTTTTCATTAACTGTTACTGCCTTGACTGCTTTGATCCCTCTTATGTTTCCCCCCTTGTTAAGGCCTTGAGAGACTGCATGAATTGCTTTTTATATGATTTTAAACATTATATTGTTCTGTCTTCTGAGCAACCTAGAGTCGTGTTCTCCAACAACCAGCCTGACCTTCGGTCTCTGCAGCTTTCAGGCAGTAGCAGCCAGTTAGCAGAGACATACTCCTCACAGGACTTCACTACAAAAGAGATGCCACTGTGGGGTGTGGAAGAAAGATTTGTCAGTAGGACCTAGGTTCTCAAAAGGACTTTGTTGCAAGCTAGCACCTGGCAACCTAAATAAGGCTAAGGATAGCCAGCAACATAGCTGTAAGATAAAATACACTCACAGAAGCCAACTCGCATAGTGGATGTCCACAGGCATTCAGAAGAAAAAGCAGAGGAAAAGCATGAGGAGTCTCAGGGAACTGGGTTTTCTTTAGGCAACACCCCAGCCACCCTGCTAGGCAAACCTGGGACCATTCCCAATGACTCGCATCCACCAGCTATTTCCATTTCTGTGGAAGTTAGGAGAACTAAAAACCAACTGTTCACAGAACAACTGTGAAAGTGCTACCCTCCTCCTGTATAGAGGTTTAAATCCCAGGCCTGGCCAACAGGAGACCTGAAGTTGGCTCTTTCTGGTGCCTAAGGAGACCTGAACAATATTTTTTATAAACTACTAATTTACTGAAAATAACCTAGCATTCCTTTGAGAAGAAAGGCCATCACAGACCAGCAGCTGACAGCACATCAAATACCTCGAGGAAACCTTGGCCATGAAGAAGCCTGGAGATAAATCAAATGGTTGACCAATTTTGGCTGGAGGGAGAAGGGCACACAAAAAATGCATAAATTAATATAAAAATGCAGCCCCAAAGTCCTGTTTGTAACAGTTAAGTCATTAAACTCCAAAACAAAGGGGAAAAGCAAAATTCCTGCCCCTGCTTGAGGAGTTCTGACTCCACCTCTTCCACCTTCTAACTGTTTTGCCATCACATCTAACAGGATGGACATGGAGGGAATTGTCTCCTGGGAGGTTTGTCAATCACCTTTGTGTCTCTCAGTGCGCTGACACCCATAGTCACTTTTTATTGATATTTAAGTTGCTCAACACACTGGTTTTGGTTACTGTTTTTCAATGTAATAGGGACTGATTTTAAAAGCATTTGTAATATTTCTAAAAAATTACTTCAGTATGATGTCCACATATCCAACACAATGAGTCCCTTCATCCATTTTCTCCCCTGGTAACAGAGCACTCAGCCAATGCAAATCTGCCCTAGAGATAATTTTATATCCACCCCCAGGATGATAGTCTGCTTTGGGATTTCTAGTCACAGAGCTGATGACTGGACAAACACCAAGTAGCATGTGCACAGATATACACAATGGACACAGGAACTAGACCACATGTTCCCTCCTGAGATATGTGGAGTCTCTGCCCTTGGAGGCGTATCTGGTTAGAGTGGTCAGTCTGGTTGGTAGATTTTTGTGAAGGTACCTTAGACCCCCCTCCCCACCAGAGGCAGAAAAAAAACCTCCAAACCAAACCAAAATCAAACCTCTTACAGACTTCTAGAGATCAATCTATGCAAGTCAAAAAGAAGAATAAGACACAAGTATCTTCAGGAGGGGAAGATGCTTCCCATAGCCCAGTAGACACAGGGTGACTCAAGAATTTTTGCGTGCAACACACCCTCTGGGCCCTGTCTCACATGCCCTGGGCCAGAGACCAGCAAAACAAGAACACGGGCTGGAAACTAAGCCACATGCATTAGATTTAGAAGTCAGGCACATTTTTTTGTTCTTATTTTTAGAAGGTTAGATTAATCACTGGAACAAATAGCTAGGAAGTAGTGGGAGTCTTGACACCAAGACCAAGCGTCCTTGTGAAAGACAGGCTCATGTCTAAGTTACTTTTATTTAGGGAGGTTATGTTCAATTCAGTCTTAATGAAGAAAAAATATAATGGCCTATAGCACGCCAAAATAAGGTCAAATTAAATGATCTAACCAGCTTACTTGAACACTATAAAATTAAAAAAAAAACCAAAAAACAGAAAACAAACAGATGAAAACACTCAGTAGAACAGCAGCAAGAGAAGTTATCCCCAGCTTTTCTGTCAGATGGAAAAATTGCTTATGCTGGCTGAATATGCAGTTATTCTAAAGCCTTTCCTCAGCACTGTAGAAATAGATGAGTCTAAAGAAAAGCTCATTATTTACTTTTTAATATAAGGACCTCTGTTGAATTACTTAAAAGAAATTCATATTTATCCATAATTGAGACACTTTCTCACCATGAAAATTACTCTAAGAACATATATGCTAGCTAAAGTTCACAGCTAAATGAAGTTTTTTTTTTTAAGGCATTTAATTCATTTAATTAGCTCGTAGTGGAAGACCACTCTAAAGAGCCAACTCCAAAAATAGTTATGTAGATGTTTAAGCTCATTATAATGAATGTACATTTGCTTAGTGTCATAGCACAATGCCAAGAGATTTTTAACATTACTATTTTAGTTTTCCCAAGATAAATTAGCATCAACTTTTTTACACCCCCACCCCCTCCTTCCTCTTTTTAATACCTGTACCTTCCTCAAGTATCAGAGGTGCAGAATGATTTTTAAGGACACATTTGGCATAAACCTGTGAAAAAGTATTTTAAGTGAGATTAGATTTTTTTTTTAAATTGTTGAAAACCCAAACATTAAATTAGATAGAACAGATATTGAGAGCTTTAGCTTACACAGGATTGAAAAAAAATACCTTTAAATTGATATACCTTTAATAAAATCCCAGAAGGCAGCCTTTCTCATGAAGTGTATTTTTATTTTGGCACACGTATTTCTTTGTAGATTGTTGTTGGTTCCTTTTATTATTTTAAAGGCGTTGGAGAAAGGCTCCAACAACATTTTTCTGACAAAGCTGGCCACTGCATGATCCTGCAACATCTCCCATGGTGTGTTTAATATCTAGGACTGCTTGAATTCTTGCAGAACACTCTGTATCAGTTAATAGACTACCTTGTCCATGGCATTGCAGATGTTAGAAGAGTCAAAGGTTCATCTCAGCAAGACACTAATGGAAACCATTCTTATTAAAGATAAGGCTTCTCATGAATAATGAAAAATATCAAAGGCAATTTCATCAGCTGTCTTTTGGCTCGTATTTCCTGTCACAGATGATTTTTTCCTAATTTGGAAAAAAATAATATTGCAAAGCAACAGCAGGTTTTTTATTAGTTTCATAACTTCATGGGAATTTCCCACTATTGTGGCTGTGATATTCAGAGATTTAAAGTACCAAAAAAAAAAAAACCAAAACCCTCTGCTTTCCTCATAGATATCCATCCAGTTGCCACTGCTTTCCCTAGCAGAAAAATCTCTACCCCTTTCTCCTGCTAGTCAAGAAGTAGTTGTGTAAAGTTACAAATTCCTACTACAGGGCAGAAAAAAAAAGGAAAAGAAAAAAAAAAGATAAATCTATGCCTCCTAAAAATTGTCAAAAACCATTCCAAACTCTGCATGGTTAGGACCGGTCCACTAAATTCAGTTTATAGGTGATGTTTTGCTGTTGCCTGCACTTGCAGGTCTTCCTTTAAATAGCACTGCTCTGCCATCAGGAGGCATTTACGTTCATTTCATTTGGCATCACTGGGCCTCAAAGCAAGAGACATGCTTTCCTCCAGCAAGATGGAAGATCTGGCATTTTTAATTCACTTTCCCATGTGTCTTGAAGTCACTTAATCCTCTATTTGCCTGTCTCTGAAGATACCTTCATTTTCTTACAAGATTATCTTATTTGTAAACACTGTTATCAGAAAGCACCACCTTTCTCCCTGCACACATCATGCTACTGCTGCAGTGTCAGCTGCTGGCATCCTAAATAGCCACAGATTTTATTTTTTTTTTATTTTTAACCATTGTCTGTTTTGATACTTCAGTGTTAAAGGAACAGCAGATAGGTAGGTTTCTAACATACTTATTCTGGGTTTTCTGTTAAATCAGAAAATGGCAACATAACTTGACAGTACAGATCCTAGATCTTTGACGGCTTTGGGCATCATCTTCCCCCCAGTGCCTTGGGATGAGGAAAACGAGCACCTGGAATCGCGTATCTAAGCCTGAACTTCTCTGCAAAGCCCTGCATTTCATGCTCAAACTGTGGCTCATTACATTAGACTACCAGATATCCTTCATCTGAAGCCACCGAGATGTTTCTCTGTAGTAGGTGTCTGTACTAGGTAACATTACAGTAAAGCCTAAACAGGGATAATGGTACAAGAAATTAAGGGTAAAAGCATAAGGCAAGTGCCTATTTCCCCGCCCCGCCATGTAACACAAACCAGTCAGGATAACTTTGATCTTCTCTAAGCCACCAGCTTGGGCTCTCCTGCTTGTCTTGGCCTTTATTTTTCGCATGTACAGCAGAGCCTTGAGCATTTCTTATCTCTAGTCAAAGCAGTATGAAAAGGCCTTCTCAAACCTCTGAACTAGTCAGAGGCTTTCAAGTATTCTTTTAATACATCTTTATGTAAGACATGAGGGATTGTCATTCTGCTCCGGAAATACAGCCCCATGCAGGATCAGATGTCTTTCATTAACTACTACATGTATTTGCATCTTACAAATAGTGAAGATTATTGGAACTTTTCTCCATGCTAGAAAACCAGAGATACCAGGGAAACCAGAGATCCATCAGAATATTTGGAGAAGCACATGGGAGCCTTCAGAAAACACCCATAATCTTCAGCACAAAACCAAAGCAGCACAGCTCGCGTGAGCCACGCTATGGCTGTGGTCATGGCTGACACTACCAGAACGTAATCTTTTTGTTGGTGTGGAAACACACGTCAGCAGGCATCGCTCTGCAGAGGTCACTGGGCCCCTGGTGCCCTGCTGACTTTCCTCGGGGTCACAGCCACCGCTGGCCTCGCTCCTCTACACCCAGCAATCTTCCCTCGATTGTCCTTTTAGCTGTGGCAAAATATATCAAAATTTCCTTCCCCCTTCAAAGTTGATGGCTATTTCTGTCACGAGAATATCTAATCTGTGAACTTTCAGGATTATTCTAGAATCTGTATCGCATTGCTAATTTCCACCTCAAACCTGAATAACATCAATTCCACTCTGGTATTTCTTAGAAGTATTGAAGCTTTTTCAAGCAGCTAATACCATGAATTATCAATTTTCACTTTTACCCTGAAGACAGTAAAATTTTTCTTGCCTCTTCATAGTTTTAATATCTTCCTGAAATGGAAGCAGCCATTTCCTCCTTAAAATTGCCCTCAAAGAGGCACTTAAAGTGTGAAGTCTTCAGGTCAGAAGCAAACTATCAGCAGATGAGCTTTAGCTGCCTGGCATGGCACTGCTCCTTCTCTTCTTTCACAGTTCAGGACTTTGGGGTAGCAGAAGATGCAATCTCCTCAAGGCAAACAAATCTATATATTCTTTCACAGTATCAAACAACAGAAATGAGAAATCAGGAGACAAAGAAAAGAACAGAGGCTAAACATACAGTGTAGAAAGTGGGGAAAAAAAAATCACAAATGGGAGAAAGAAAAAAGATGCAGAGCAGCTGCACATTGTGAGGCTTAGTCTATGTGAAACATGGACCTGGAGAAGCAACTCAACTGAGACCCTTTTTTGCATCTATCAAAACGTTATAGAGAGAAGTGAGTGGAATTAGGAGTAAGAGCTATTACTACCTGGAACTAAAGTATAGTGAAATATTGTTACTTATCCTTAAGAAAGTATCCTCTAGTCCAATAGCCTGTGAGTTACTTTATCCATTAGCTGTAGCTCTCCCTGCATGATTTCTTCTAAAGCTCTGTTATTTCTCAAAAGTTTGTGGGGTTTGCTTCTTCCAAAGCAGAATTGTAGCCTGTGTAGTCCCATGCTTCCCATATAATTTTTTTTTCTTTTTTTTTTTTTTTAAACAGAAGATATGTTCACTCACAAATCAAAATTAGAACTTAGTGGAAAGAGGGGGAACACAGGCTACTTAAACTAATGCCTTGCAGGAAATTACTCTTTTTTTGATGTCTGTCTTCAACACATGCAACTTTTAAAAGCAGGTCTAGAGGAAGTTAGTCTAATGAAAAGACTGATCTCAAGTCAGACAGAAACAGGCAGCAGGAATTACCAGCTTTACATGAAGCACATTCAAAACATCACACAGCCATATAGCTATCCACACAGCAAGACTGTATTGCTGTTTTCGTGCTACGTAACCTATACAGAAACATGCCTTAGAGAAAGAGCACGAAACAGCTCAGGCATACTGCCTTAGAGTCACAATCATTTTCTGAAGGATGAAACACAGAAGGAAGAAAGCAAGTAATTCCATTGTACCTGTTACCACATTTATTGTCTACTTTTATTGTTCATCAAATAAACACACACAAAAAGTGTCTTAAAACCACAAAGTAACTGTTTAACTACCCTGCATACATAATTGGATGCAGTTCAATAAAAGAGAACCTTGATTTTTTAACTCTGGTTTTAAAATAAGAAAGCATCTAATTCTGTATCTTTAAAAATAGATTTAAACATTACTTATGTCAAAAAAAATTTATGAGAATAATAGTTTGCTTTTTTCCTTTTCATTGAAGTAACCCACAGATTTTGTGTTATAAAAAGACTCCTGGATTCCTGGGACACACTTGAAATAGTAACTTATCAAGATCCATTTTATGTCTTCAAAAATTTAATAATAGACCTCCCCTGCATTGGAATTTCATCACATTTTTTTCACATCTAGAATGGATTTTAAGTGAAAATAACTACTAAATCAACTACTTCAACTTTCCTGTTATAATCACATGCTTGTTTGAAAAGGAATAACTAAACATGCAGAAATGGAAGTGCTACTATTGCTCTGTCATTTATCTAATAACTGTGTTCATAGACTTAACAAAAATATTCTCTCGGAAAGAACCCAAAGAAGGTTACAAAACAGCGACAGACATCATCCTGTAGAAACTATTCATTTATTTTACGGAGCTAAAAATATGGAGATTGTACTTTCTGGAGGTGTACTAAAAATACAGAAATGCCACAACTGCAAGTGGTTGGAACTCTGAATATTTGTGATTGGGAAGAGTTGGAGCTGGCAGAGCAATAGTCTGAATTTTTGAGGGGGCTTGTGAATCACTACCTCTTGCAGCATCACACTTTGTATAAAAGGGGGTAAGCTTCAAACAGTGTCCTGGGTTTAGTTTCTTTGAGAACATGTGCAGAACTGCTTCACCACTGATCTGGCAGAAACACCCTTAGCACTCAGCTGAAGGGTTAAACTCAAGAACAGTTTCAGAAATTACTTTTTCTTCTGCTGGCCAAATAGGTAAAACCTGTGCTAAAATGGTTTGGACTGCCTGGGTACCAATTCCTAGGATTTATGTTAAGAGGAATCACAGGAAGCTTCTGGCAGAGCTTCTTCAACCCCCCACTGTCCTCCTCTTCCTCATACCCACATCCAGGGGTCAACACAGCCACAGCAGCCTGGCTCGACGCAAGGAAAGGCACAAAGCAAACCAACATCCTAAAGAACGTGCCTGTTGATCCTGCGCCACGAGTACAGTCACAGGCCAACGTCGGAGTCAGAGCTCTGGTCCCAGTGTGGTCTACTGCTCCTCAGCACATACTCAGACATCCACTCCCTCCCTCGATCCTTTAAACTGCCTCCATCACCTTCACTGAGAGCTCACAGCAACAGGGGTAGGGCTTGTGATATGGAAACAAACGAACTCCAGAACCCACAAAGCAGGATTTTGCAAGCAGGTCAGAGCATTAAAGCATCATGTGGGAAAGAACATTTTCTAGAAACAAATATTTAATTCATCACAATGCTACTGCGAGCGATGGGATAATAATTACAGTATGAAGCAGGCAACCTCAACATCCGCCTGATAACCAGCTGTGAAAACACATCAAAAGTCACCCAGGCAGCAGAACTGGCCATAAATGGCAGCTGCGTCGCTCCCCTGGAATGTGCACAAGGTGCCATTGACAAAGAAAGCTAAAACACTATAAAACCAGCACAGAACAGCTGGAGAGCCGAGACACCATTATGCTCGGGCTTTCCATTACAACTGTTACAACCCAGCCTGAACCCAATGCACTTGGGTCTACAGCAAAGCAGTGCTGCCACTAATTTCCAACCTGTAAATTCAGCAAGAGGATCACAAGTATAAACAGCGCATGCAGGGAGGCCGACACCACGTTTACTGAAGGCGAGAAGGTATGGGCATGAAGGAAAATAGCATCCAGCCAGTGGCAAAGTGATTCAGCTTCTGCAGAAATCCCCCATGGAAAAAATAAAAATCCCACCAACCCAGGGAAATAATTAAACAAGTTAAACATAATGAATACGGAGCAACTGAAAACACGAAGAGCAGGTGAAGAGTATTTATGGAAGATGGTGTAAATACTATGACAAGTAGAAAGCAAAAGGATTGCCATTTCTTCCCTACTTTTCCTTTTTTGTACTGGCATAAGTTTCTCCCCACTGGTCATAAAGCAGCGTTCTTGTACTCAGCACACGTAGGTACAAGCCTTCAGCCAAGTTCTTTAGGCTATGAAAATTCCATTTTATTTTTAAAGGTTTCCAATTAATTTGTCAGTACCGGTGAAGATGGTGACCATAAACTCCTAAGAATACTCTTGTCACACTCGTCAACATGTGAAGTTCAGCAGAAGAGGAATGTAGCCATTAGTACAATATAGCAGGCTTGCCATTTTTCTCTTCTCATCTTTTAAATCTGGTTTCCAAGAACATAAACTGGGCAATGACTGAACAGCCTCATCATGAGATTTATTTATTTAGATTATGCTTAAAAGTACAAGACGTATTTTACAGATTTCTTTCCTTAATAAAATACTAATAATACTTATAACTTTGGTTCTCTTTATCTATATTTAAGATGCTTGAACAAAAACTTCTATGAAGTTGGGAAAAAAATCAAATTATCCACTGAACACTTGAATAGGTTTACAATTTCATCTTCTATATGTTATAGAAGCAAGGAGATGCACTCATTTGAAGAATTACCAAATAGACAATACTATCTTTAAGATGGATTTTTGCCTCAAAATTTGATTGCCAGTGAAATTACAACAAAATCACCTAAGCTAGGCTGAGATTCAGTGACACCTGAAGATGTTTCTGCAGAATAAACTGCTATGTAGCCTCTTGTTTAAAAAAAAAAAAAAAAGGTGCAAAACAGATGCATTGATTTCAGTTGTCTGAGAAACACAAAAATAAGTCATTGCCTGACAGGTAAAGGAGCACATTACAAAAATAAGGTGATAGAAAAGTTTAAAAAACAAACACTTTGTCTAATGGATACAGGAAACAAAAGTATTTTAACCTCTTTTCCTTCTCACAGTTTCTTAATGTATCTATTTTAATAGTTGGTTACAAGAATGCTTTGTAGGTAGGAAAGAGACTGGTGCCACCGATGGCTACTAAACAGCTGTTCCATTGCATAGAAAGTGTTGCAGTTTTGATATCTATTTCTTGTAATTAAGGAAAAAAAAACTAACTATGGGAGAAAGCTATTTCATCAGTGGCCTAGTAGTTAGACAGCAAGATGTCTTCTCTTAACAGCAGATGACTCCCTTCATGCCAGACTACACTGTCGCATGTCTGCTCATGAGAAGTTTCCTAAATGTTAGATGTCCTTCTATGGGACATTTCAAGTTCGTAAGAGCAAGACCAAAGTGAGACAAAAAGACAGAAAGATTATCATGACAGTCAAAAGGCACCATATACAAATCATAGCTCATCCTAAATTTCCTACGCAGTGTTAGGTCATAAGTTTAACAAAACTTCTCAAGATGATTCCTAAGGAACTATACCCACAGAAAGACTGAAAGTTCAAAATTACACTTGTAGATTAGGGAAGAAGTAAATTGGCTGATGGAGAAACACTAAGATTGATTTTTCCTTCCTTTTTCCAAATATGCACGTTATGGAAGCCTAATATAAAGCTGAAAAATGCACAAGATCTCTACAGATAGAAATCAAAACCTACAAAACTCAGCTGAAAATAAAAACCAGCTTTTTGAATCAACCACTGTAAAAATTTTTGTTTATTATTGTATTAGGTCTTACTCAAAGATAAATTCTAAAAAGGGGTACGTGATTTGATACACAGCACAGTACAACTGCATGCCTTGTATTAATACAGGAAACTGGCTTAAAGAGTAAGAACTGACCCGTGCAGACTACCAACATACAGTTTCCAGAAGTACCTGAGAGGAGACTCAAAAGTGTCAAATGGAGCGTAGATGCAAGGCTGTAATTTTTCCTTCTGGCACCATGTGCCTTTGCACGCACTGTTTTACTTTGTAATAGCAGTTTCTTGCTTGCCTAATGCAGAGAGCACAAACTGTGAGAGCACAGTATTTGTAGACACAAACTGCTGCTCTCTGAAACAGCAGTCCAAGTATCTCAAAAGTTGGTCACCCTGGTTTTCAGGTACAAAAAATAAGTGGATAGTCTGGAGACTCCCATCTCTTACCTAAGAGGCACATAGCAAGCATTCTGCTTGGAAATTATCATCACAAGAAGGACAAGAATGTAATCATATGTTCAAGGCAAGGTTTTAATGTGTAACTGTGAGAACAGATGTGCAAGAGACAAGAGCAGGAAAAGAACACCTGATTAGCGAAAAGTGCACCCTCATGCACATGAAAGCAAAGTTTGACAAGCAGTCATAAGTGGACATTTCCTAATTTTTCAGTGCTTAAAAACTTGATAACTGCAAAAATTGAGGCATATGCCATGACAGTGTATACACATAACACAATCATACAAAATCACAGAATACTTTGGGTTGGAAGGGACCTTTCAAGGTCATCTAGTCCAACTCCCCTGCAATAAGCAGGGACATCTTCAACTAGATCAGGTTGCTCTGAGCCCTATCTAACCTAACTTTGAATGTTCCCTGGGATGGGGCATCTACCACCTCTCTGGCCAACCTGTTCCAGTGTTTCACCACCCTCATTGTAAAAAAATTCTTCCTTATATCTAGTCTGAATTTACCCTCTTTTAGTTTCAAGCATTACCCCTTGTCATATCCCATACATAGGTTCAAAAGTTCTGGTATTCTGGACTAGCCACAAATCAAGCATAACACTATATATGTACTTACACTTTACTGTTAATTTGGAAATTTTTTGCAAACTCTACAGTGTATTGTTAGAAGGTCAACAGAAGCATATTTAAACTGCACACATCATATCTGTGGCAAATTATTTGTGCTTAGAAAAGTTCACTTACACATAAGAGCTACAAACATAAGGATTATAAATGAGTATTACAAGGTCTAAAATTAAAAGAGGGTATTTTACTGCTTAGCTGTTTTGTTGATTAAATACTTTTAAAGGTACAGTCTCTGAAAAATTATTTTGGTCCAATTCAAGAAAGCTTAGTATATAACCAGGAAAAGGTTATTTCCAACTTACAGCCTTTTTAAAAGCAGACAGTTGATATTAGTCAGTTGGTTTCAACTGAAACTAAGTACCTTTTTTCTGTGTATAGAGTAGTTACACAAAATGAAGCTCCTTCTGAAGTTTAAAAAATTATCTGGTTTCTGTATTATCAGGAACTTCTTTGCTGAGTTCAGTATTCATCATAAACTTTTTCTATTTCAACCACTGTGCTAAAAATACACCCCACCATTCACAAGAAGCATGGTAGTCAATTAATGCTGACTAGCACCCTGGGAGAGGCATAGCTCAGCAGTCTCCCGATTACCAGTGCAATTACATTAGAATTTAAGTGCTAACATTTCAACTGCTTAAATTAATAGAGGCTCAGAGATGCATTGGTACTTAAAACTGCCTCTTCCTTTAGTACCCAGGATCTTTAGGCTACTTTATTTGTTCTTTCTTGGTATTTTTCCTACAATGACTATAGAATGGGTAAGCTTATAAACGTTAAACTCTAACAAAACAGAAATGCTTTGGTTGTACAAATACACAGGTACTAGTCTTATAGCTAATCCTCGCGCACACACACACACAAAAAAATTACTGAGGTATTACTTACTTTGGACCTCTAATACTCCCAGCACAGGTAAACAGGACAAAAACATAGCAGCTTTGGCTGCAAATATCAGTCTTTGTTAAAGGTGTGTATACAAGCATACATCCATGTGTTTAGAATAGGTAGATCACATGTAGAGATCTGGGGCAGAAACAGGATTTATTAATCTATGTGAGTGTGATGACAAAGGTTCTCTATTAACAACCTTCGGCGAATGATACAAATTCTTGATTAGCAGGTAAGATACTAGCAACGCTCCTCCCACCTCAGGAAAATCTGCTCCTTACTCAGTAATTTTGCCTAAAAGTAAAATACACAGTGAAAACTAGCTGTTAAGAAAGTCCCAAGACAAATACATGAAAGGCAAATTTCAGTCCAACAAGCAAAAGTTAGGGAAAGTAAGGCTGCTACCCACCATCAATTTCAAAGAAGTGAGACAAAAATATGGAGTAACTATTCAGCAGTGCAGTAATACACCATAAATTCATGGTACATGAAACATTCTATTACAAGTATGAAATGGAATTAATATACAGAACAAAAATTTGGTGTGTTTGCTGGGAGTAGCCATAGAAATAATTTGGCAGCTGTCATGTTTCTTGCATTTAAAATTAAAAAACCATTTTATAGTGAAAGCATGTTAGAAGCTAGCATCTACCCAAAAGAATGCATTTTCTGAGGGAAAAATATTGAACTTACTCAAATTATACCATCAGTTTCAACCCAGGCTTCAAAACAAAGGACTAAATTGAACATTTGCCAAATAGTTGTAAACTCAAGACCTTTAGTGAAAAAGTCACAACAATTCAGCTTGAGCAGGGGGTTGGACAAGACAACCATGGGAGGTCCCTTCCAACCTCAACCGTTCTGTGAATCCGAGACTGCGTGAGTGCATCAACACTGAACTCAATTCTCAGCCAGTATTTGGAGTCTGGGGACGAGACTTTCCTGTGTTCCTCAGCATTATATGTGGATGTTGTTAATACAAGTGAGCATTAATACAGTGAGTGCTAAAGGAAGTAACTGTTTACCCTTTATCATTTATCATCACCGATCTAGGACTGCAGAATGGTTTGTAAAGTGATCTAA
Organism: Buteo buteo; assembly: GCF_964188355.1. NCBI lineage: Eukaryota > Metazoa > Chordata > Aves > Accipitriformes > Accipitridae > Buteo > Buteo buteo. Next base: position 34,894,059 of record NC_134173.1, read on the forward strand.
AACCATCGGTGACCTTAAAATGCAGCACTAAGATAGCTCATTGAAGTTTAACAGGCAAATGTAGCTTGAAAAGGCAATAGAGTTCTCGTATGGTGAATGCTCCATTTCTAGAATTATCAGTTTGGCACTAAGTAATTCCCTGCATTACAACTTATTAATGAGAAATTTATAGGAATAAGCACTACAAAGTACTATTCAATTTTTGCTATAAGTGTTTACAGACAATCTGGCTTCTAGATGAAACCCCACAAAACAAGAAAGGATGCAATATTAGGTCGTGGAGAAAACTTGCACTGCAAAAAGGTACAGAATAATTTGCAGAGCAGAGGACAGACTTTCCAGTCCTGCTATGCACCATATGTAATGACAACTGTATTTACAGAAAAGTGTATACTTAAGTGTAAACTGGTCCTACTCATAGACCCACTTAAGATTCAAATGAACCACAGCTGAATTCTAAACAGCACAAGCTCCTAACTTGAGACCTACTGCAGAGCAGTGCAAAATACCATGTGCTTCTCAGAGTATTCACATGGATATAGCCTTCCAAGAACACTGGAAAAAAAAAAATCCCTTTTAAATTATCACATCCTTTTTGTGTTAAGTCTGCAGGATAACATTTGCTTTCAATCAGCTTTCTCTACCATTCATGTTCCTTTTTGCACTTCAAAAATATAGCTGCATTTGTCTAAAGTCAGACTTACAGAATAAACAGATATTAGCAGTAGCCCAAGAGGCTTTCCTAGCAATCAGTAAGTTTCCAACATGCAGCTGCACAAAAGAATTAGAGAAATCTCAGATCATCAAATTTATCCTCCAACTTCCCCCCATCCTCTCTGAATATACTCCTCATCCAAACTATATAGCTATATATAAAGTTTTATTATGGAGCAAGATGAAACACATAGGTGGTACATAACAAGCATAGTTTCAAGAACTAGTAAAGCTGTGACATACAAAAAGTATGTAAACTACATTTTTTTCAATGACTGTTCAGAATCATCACTGAGTATGTTAGGAGTTTGTTTGACATAATTTCCATTTTGAATATACATACAGATTATAAAATGAAACACATGACAAATATTCCTAAAAACCAAAGTCATTGCTGGTTATTTATATTTAAAAAATATGAAGTCATGTAACAATAACAGATACATCCTGGTATTCTTTTAAGTGGCAGATATCAGCAGGGAAGGACTTTTTCTTCCCTCAGTTTGCATTACAGTACTTTATTTTAATCAATTTATTTAGGTGCTTCACAAGTTCACTTTCATATATTGCTCATGTGTTTCTAAGTTATATAAACGTCAGTCACGCCTTTGTTCTATCTTAAGCTAGAAATCAAGCCAGCTTTCATAGCATTATAAATCATCACTGCTACCGTCCACATATAAGCTTAAATATATATATTTTTTAATCTGGGCAACAATAAACTGAGACTAGAAAGATCAGTTTTTTTAAAAAGATGAAAGAATTTCTGACTCTTTTTTTCCTCAGCACTGAGTTCTGTACTCACCTCACTTCTGCGCTTGCGACACCATTCCTGAGCTTGCAACGAACTTCATGGCATGTCATCCACACAGAGGAGCAAGACACACAGGTCTCAGTGCTTAATGAGATTAGAGTATCAGAAAAAAAAAAAAAGCAGCGCTGCTGGTAGGTACGCAGTCCTGTAGGGCCATCATCAAATCTGCAGTTTTATCCACCCTGGAAGAACTTGACACACACATCCTTTCCTCCATGGAGAAAATTCTGGGGGACCTTTCACTTATCTTTGAAGTAGACTATCCAATAACAGAAGAGGGGGGGGTCTTGCGTTGTAGTGCTGGATTGCACATTGCTACACAGATCCATTGCTGCTACTCAAGGAGTAACTGTCCTCCCAGAAATGGAAAGACTCTGTGCCTCTTAGCAAAGCCTGGTGGCTTCTGGGAGACAATTAGTCCCTAAAGGACAAAAAATATTCACAGCAGCAGGAAGATTACCTGAGGCTGGGAAAGTTTTGTCAGCATGGTATAAGATATCAAGGCTTCTAAACACTCGGCATATTAGAAAGAATGAATCATGCTACATGTGCACCTTCTTAAACCACTGACTCAGCTGACTAAAGGAACAAGACTGCACCAAATTGCAGACAGAACTGAATTCCCATTTAGTTGAAGGTCAAAAATTCAGTGATAAAAAAATACTGCATCGTGATTTTTTTTGCTTCAAACCTGTTGTATAGATCTATACGTTATGTACATATTTAATACTGGGCAGTACTCAACTTTGGTAATATTGTTCTTGAAGAACAAGGCACATTTTTTGATAAGTAATTTTAAAAAGTCAGTACATCAACTAGCAAATTTAACCATCAGGTAAGAATGCAACTTGACAAAATGACATTCTGTTTTCCAGAGATCAGCTGTCTTAGATTTATTTCATCAAAGGTGTGATACAATTACAAGCCCATGCATTTCATAAAAATATGAACTTAGAATTGTCATGGAACAAAATTTTAAATAACACATATACAGTAGTTTCTGGGTATTCAAGTGGACTGGTTAGTCTGAAGGAATATTATTTGCAACATATGGGCAGAAGCACTGACACTTCCATGGGATCATTTCTTTATCTCTTCTCCTCCTCCACTCCACACCTTCTGAAGATAGATCACAGTTGAGTAACTCCATGGATTAAATCCTAGACATAAGCTCATAGTTGAATCCAGAATTTCACTTCCTATTGGCTACACATTTATATTACATCTTTTTATACCATTATTAAAAAAATAAATCAGACTACATTTTTAAAATGTAGCCAGTATAACTATTTTGAAAAATGTAATTTATCCATTTAAGATGCTGACAAAATTAATTTCTGTCTACTTAAATTCTTTATCATTACAAGGTAATTTTTGTAATTCCTGAACGTTGTTGAATATTAATGCCACTTGTAGAAAATTTAGGTATTTCTATGTAATGAAACTGCTGGAGGAATCGGAGACAAGCTGCAACAGATTAACATGAAATAAATATTATAGATAGTATTTAAAAGGCACACAAATACTTCAAACACATACAGTTTCAAATCTTTATTGTTTTAAAATTCTACATGTCTTTTACAATTACAATAATTTGTTACTTAAATGACTCTTGTATGGTTAATGTACAATGAGTTTTTTCCTGAAACTCAACCATGAAATACAATTTCATCAATATGATTTTTCTAAATAGATTAATACAAGATTTCTGTTTTGTTGGGAAGAACAAGTGCTTCACTTTGAACAAACGGCACAGGTGACTTCCCTTCAGAATCTGTGATCAATCCATCGAAAGTGCTTTTGAAGATTGCAGATCTAACTGTGGCTGATTTTGAAAATCAGCCTATCAAATTACAAGTGGTTTTTTTTTTTTAACATTAAAGAGCATTTTCATGTAATGAAACAAGTTGCAGTAGTTATTTTTATTCATCTACTGAGGCAAACTCATGTTGAAGAAAAATTATATGATTATCTGCATGCAATGAACACTCCTCTTTAAATAGCTGATGAATTTTACACATATAAAGAACCTGTTAAAGAGTGCAAGTACTTTGATAATGATTTCACAAAAGGACGTATGCTGGTAATAATGGTAACTAACATTTAACATCTAAATACAAGCTAATGTATATTTAACAGGCAATTAACATGGCTTACAAGCCATGTTTCATGTGGTTGCCCTTTGAGAAAATGAACTCATTTGGTCCACACTCCTAAAGTTATCTGGGTAAAAAAATTGGAACAGTTAGGGCCAGAGTTTTTGATGAAATTCTTGTTTCTAAAATGTGACCTGTTAAAAAGTAAAAGCAGTACATCAATGACATATCTTGTCACATGACCTCAGTATAAAAAGATGGCCTGGTATTTGGAGCGATGAACGAGCACTGAAGGACAAGTCAAAAAAGAATGGAGACAGAACGAACTAAAATTTTGTTGTGTTATACTTTCTTGTTCCATGGTACTGCTTTCACTCTGTAGAATTTTGTACCCAAAGGAACTTTAAATCTGTTTTGTGCCTACAAAATAAAAAAATAATCAGATTATATTAGAAATGTGGGATTATTCCTCTGATTTTTATATTTTTAAGCAGAAACTGATTCCCACCCCTCAGCATTTATGAGACCCTTTGGAATCTGCCCAGAACCGTGCCAATATGGACACATCTACCCATGCCACTGCTCACTTACTCTTTTTTCTAGTTCCCCTTCTCTTGTTATTCACTGACTGAAAAACAGAGCAGGAATGGCAGAACCTAGGGCAATTTTCATCTCACTTATTATGCAAAGATAACTCTTCACAATCATTACAAACATTAAAACTGACTTTCTTGTCTGTTAATTTTATCAGATGATTTTCCATTACTATTCCCTTACCTTTTTTGCCTGGCAATATTCCTTTTCCATCACTTTTCCCAGCACCCAAGGTCTCCTAGATGCACCTGAAGCTAAAGAGACAGTATATTTAATAGTTTAGATAATCAGCTACAGGGTATTACATTCAATATGGTTAAAGATTATTTGCTAAAATGATTTCATTGAAAGCAAAAAGTCTTCAAAAAACCCCTTTTTTAATAAATTAACAAAAATTAAATAACTTCAGACATCGAGACAGGTCACTGGCATTTTCAAACAAAAAATTTTATTTTTTAGTTTAAATTTTGTTTTAAAAGTTAACATTAGAGGAGACAAAAGCAAATCAAAACTGAAATTCATTTAATGATTCAAAATTTTTCTCATTAACCAAGCTTGACCTTTTTGGTCTGATTTAAGGTGAGAATTTCTTGAAGTATTTCAAAGGATAGAAACTCTTCTGTAGTCAGCTATTATTATTGCCCTTACTGAAACATTTGATTATTTTTCTGTATTAGTGATGGAAATTAATTCCTCACAAATAATCATTTTAAAGCCCTACAAGTCTGCTAGTTTTGGTTGCAGTCTTCTGAGTACCCAATACTGTTCAGAAAGGAGAAAAATGAAAGACCTTAATAATAAACTGACAGGTCAAGAAAGCAACAGTGGACATAAACAAACTTTCAGCTTCTATCCATTTCTGTAACAGTAAGGAAATGCATATTTGTCTTGAATTCCAAGAAATTCTATCCATTTTACTTGCTTTGCTCTTTTCTATCACTAATCACGGCATGAAGAAAACATCAAAACAGACAGAAGGAACAGCTCACATATGCTCTGCATAATACTAAAATCAATGCTTTTCTAAGCATGACTATTTATGAGATACTGTATCTAGTGACTAGAACATGAGTCACACAAGAGCCAGAGTTTGAAATTTTAATCTTACCCTTCAAGATTAATCTGGCTATTGATAATGGAGCAGATTCCGTTCTACTCCACACTCGTACAAATCAGTACAAAGTATTCATGTCTGGCCTGAATGCTCTACAACTAATATTTATATTACAAAAAAACTTAAGTTTTTTTTTCCTTAGATTTGCAGATGAAAACTTCCATATCCCGAAGATAAGGGACAACACAGAAACCATGCAGTCCTCAACCAATTTCAGTGTTGTCATAGCATTCTAAGCGCTCTTAATGTAGACAGAGACAACCTACAATAGCCTAGATCTCTGACACTTAATACTGTAGGTAGATCTATACGGAATTATTAACTTGATATGTACATGTTGGTACAAAAGGACAGGTTTAGATGCAACATTTTGGCAGCCCTTAAAACAATAATTTGCAGTACCTAGCTCCATGCCAATTTTAATCTATACAAATAATACTAGTGTTCTGGGTTTTATTCTCCCCACTTCCCCGATGCAGAAATAGAATCAAGACATGGTTTCCTGAAGTACTAAGCTAGGAACAAATGTGTTCCTAAAGCAAATGGTAAGTCTTCATGTTAGTTTTATGTGCAGTTTTCTCAAATTTGAGACTAACTCTGGTTAGCAAGTGGTAAGGAATGGAGCAAGCTAAGTCCATTTGAAAACAGACAGGTCAGTGAACTGTGTACTCAGCAATGTACAAACTAACATGGCTTTTACCTTATATATGTAAACCAACAGTAAGAAAATCAATCACATTTCACATATTTATGTATGCACTAGTAATGCCATAGTTCAGAATATATTACATCTGTAAGAAACATAGGAGTTCTTCCCACATGTTTTGCAGAACACACATGGCACAGATCCTTCAGCAGTCTCAGAATTCAGGTAGAGCTTGGTGGTCTTCTGGAGACTACACGATTTTTTTTAAGAGCTATCATCTTTCATCATAACTGAAATCTACAATGAGTCTGCTCATTGAAAGTAAGTTGACAGCTTCTGACATGCAATAACATATAGGAACTCTTTCTGATAAATTAGAATTAATGCAAAATTTTCTTTTAAAGCATGTTCTTAGACATTTCAGCAAAGTTGGGAGTGTGGCTGGGTTTGCAGAACATACTACATGTGATAGTCTAAAGACGTATACGTGATTCTATTTCATGTAGCACACAGTTTAGTGCAAAGCATTGTTATTTTTCCTCATTTAAAAAAAGAGGACTTCAATTTAACTAAGTTTACATAGCTGCCAAAAAACAGCCAACAAATAACCTGATGATTAAGGGAGGAAAAAAGCAAATGTGCCATCAACCTGAACATAAGCAAAACGTACAGAAACTGTTCTCTGAAAACTTATGAGCCCTGCTAAACACCGTTTAAATTTGGTGGAAAAACTTTGCCAGAAAAAAACATTGCTTGCAAATCCCCATATACTGTGGTCTACATTCTGTTATTTCAGACATATATTTGGGTTCATAAATTTCAGTCACTTTGCAGAAGATGAGCTACAGAGAACAAATTTTATCCAAAGATAATCTTCAAAAACATCATAGAATCAGTTATGAAAAAATAAGAACAGAGCATGCAGTTTTGACAGAAATGTTACCTTGAGTTTTGTATTTACTTTCCTTGCCAAAGACATTGAAAACATAAATCCACATACAAAATAGGCCTGAGACCTACACGATTATGCATTATTATTCATGCTACTGAATAGCTAAGCAGCCTGATGGGAATGGTTTCCCCATAGACATGTTAATCTACTCTGTGTGTGTACAAAATTGGCATTTTCTCTCCCCCCCCCCTTTTTTTTTTACAGCTTACTTTGAAGATGCACATATTTTCCCTATTTTTCCAAGATATTAACATCTATATCAATTTTTTATTTAAAATGTTCTGCCTTGAAAGATGTTTAGCATCAAAACAAATAGCAAAATCTACAAAAATAGCTGACAGCTATCTGTATCGCATTCTTCTCATATTTATCACATATATTTATAAAATCACTTACTAAGGAGTGTTATTTGTAAGAGGAGATAATAATTGAAAGTAATCTGACACTTACCACACTCACCTGGTTTGAGATCCAGGGCAGCAAGAGATTCTGAGTGCAAGAAATACAAGGTTGGACTAACAGTAAATAATACATAGTTGTCATGCCTTTCATCCAAGATAATGAGAACCAAATCGCCAACCTGAAAACTGGAAAAAAAAAAAAATGACGGAACTTAACTAAAAAAAGCATAGAAGCTTAAAACTACATTAATTACAGTACAATTTTTTCCCAAGTATTGCACAGACTGAGACTTAGTTGAACAGCAGCATAGATATTTCTACTTGTTATGCCAACTCATATACATTTTATATTTTCTGAAGTCAACAAAACACTCTACCTTTCAAAGAGTGTTTTTGCAATGTTCTTCTACATTGATCAGCTCAAATTATTATTTAAAGCAAAACTGTCCTTTTGAAAAAAATAAACAGAAGTATCTAACAAAATACTAATGTTTCAATTCTGTATTATTTTTATTCACCAATACTTATGGTAACGATCACTGTACCAATGTTAACAAACACTCTTTTGATGTTTTAAACTGAAGTCAATTAGAACACAGAAAAATACAGCAAAACATTTATGTAGCTATTCAATCTTAAAATTTTAAGCACACAGGATGAAGAAGGGATGAAGTGTTCATCTTTGATCAAAGGGTTAAAAACAAAAGAAACACCATGGTGACTTTACATAAGAAGTTTCAAAAATCTGTTTCTTCCTGACACCAGGATAAAACACAAGAAGCCACCAAGTTCTCATGCCAAGTTTCAGTAACAGAATTCGGAGACCTTTTTCTGTCTCCAATTTCTGTTTCGCAGTGCAAATGTGTTGAAAGTAAATTATTTACCCATTAATGAAATGAAGTCTAAAATAGCTACAAATTAAGCATTAGACCATGAGAGGGCTGTAAGAATGAATATTACCACTACTCTGGGTATGGGGGAGCAAGTGGCAAAGAAAGGGGAAAACTCTTCCATAAAAGGAGACTGCAGATACATAGTCATAGATAAATAGGTAAATCTAGAGAGAAATTTAGCTTATCTTCTTTAAAGTTCACTTTCAGATTAAACAAACAATACTCCAAGCTTTTCTGCCTGGATTTATTATAATGACAGACTATGCTGACTTAAATAAAGACATATCTGTTGGACAGATGAATTCTTCTTTCATGACGTTTTCCTCACCAAAGACTACCAAGAGAATTGCCAGAATATTCAGGTGCTCACAGGAAAACCTGATTCTGCACATACTGACCTTGTTACAATAAAAATGCAATTTGGTGTAATTCAGAAAACATTAAAGGAATAATCTGTGTTGGATTTCTTTCCAAAAACATTTTTTTATATTACTCAATTATCAGACTGATAAATTACTGAAGAACAGTTGTCTATAGCTTTCATGTTTTGCAAGAATTACTATTTCTTTTTCCAGCAACAATTCTACATGCAGCTGCTAACAGATTGATAATATCTAACAAAATATTTGAGTTAATTTCATTTCAGTCTGTCAAGGTAAGCCAAAAATTTTGAAGGCTTCAGGAAGGTAAAACTTCTCTTCAAATATAATGGAGCACTACGCATATTCAGGATAAACAAGATTCCTTCTGATTTTTCTCAGCATGATTTCAAGAAGGTCACAGATAAACAAAAAGTAATCTAAAAGAAAGGAAGGATTCTAGAAGTCCCATGAGGTATTATCCTTATGAACCATGTAAGAAAGGTAGAGAATTCAAGAAAGCCACCACTACGCAGAATTCATAAAGGCCTTTTTTTTGTTTAAAATAAAGGGTTTATAAAATTTGATTTATGCCCAACCAACGGTTCAATAACTGACAGCTAAATGTATAGAGTTGACCTACATATCTTTTCACCACAGATCAAGAACAGAAGAATTGTGACATTCTTTAACTACATACTTATTATTGAAGGCATATCCATCTGTTTATATAAAAATTAACATGTACTTACTCTCTAATTGCTATTTTTTCAGAATGTCTTGAGGATACTGATGACATGCTCTGGGACATCTATTAAAAAAAGAGAAAAGCTATAAAGTATTGGCAAGCTATGATGACATTTACATTGCAGGTAACAATATGGTTAAGATAAATCATTTATTATTGATTTCAAACAGTGTCTATTTTGGCAGATCTTATATTCACTCAAGAAAATACACAAGTCTGTCATCCTGTTCTGTAGCAGGTTTGGTTGGTTGGTTGTAGTTTTGGTGGTTTGCGTTTTTTTGTTTGTTTGTTTGTCTGTTTTATAAATAGCTACCTTTGAGTATTAAATTTCTTGCATAACTGACTTCTCCCTCATTATTTAAAACTGAGAAGTGCTTTCCAGATCAGTGCCACTGAAGATTTGTTCCGAACATACACAAGACCTATAATATAGCTGTGCACTCTAACTCAGAAGCCACTGGCATTCTACAAAAGGCTGATGGTAAAATATTGGAGGGCAAACATGTTTATTGTAGTTAAACTCTGGATGTTGAACTCGATATAGTCTCTCAGTTTTACTAAGGACTGTCACTCAATCTAAAGTTTACTGTAATTGATAGAGCAGCACTCCCTGGCATAAAACTGCAAATTTACTAAGACCAAACAAAGTCTCTATTATGTAAGGCTTTGGACATAATTTAAATCTGTTTAATTAATACTAGCACATGAACCAACTTCAAGAGAATAAACTAGATGTAAAAATAAATATAAGTGTACATACACTTTCTACAGTAACTGTGATAAGAAATGAAAATGGTCAACGCTACTTTGTATCTACAAAGGGATTATATAGCCTACATAAATGCAAGTAGACAGAGGAGCTGATCTGATGTCAATGTATCCACTTCATCACCCTTTGGTGACTTTCTTAAAGAAGAGACAATTTGTAATTGCCCTGTAGAAACTCTGACTAGAGGTCCTGCAGTTTTTCTATAGGTTCCTACTTCCTGCACCGTTTATACATGCTATTCAAACCTAGATTACTCATACTTGAAGTTTAGCACATGATTTTTCATCTGTAACTCAAACATTGTTACCTACAGCATATTTCCTATTGTCAGTCTTCCTCCCCACTTCCCCGGAAACAGTATCAGCCTGTCTTAATATGAGCTTGAAGTCTATTCCCAGCTTGTTTTCTTAATTTCTTCAAAGAATGAGCCCAAACTGAATGCAGTACAACACAAAAAGCTCTCAACTTCTGATGACATTTTCAGCAGTTTTCTTTATGGGGCCCAACTTCATATCAATTTTTGTTGTTGTTGTTGGAGACTACATTTCTTTGACTTATTCACATTGTACTTCTCTTTCTTGAAAAAGTTGCAGCTAACATGAAAGTTGTCAAATGTGTATAATTTGCTTAGATTGTTCCCAAAAGTGTTTGAGAGTTCTCTTCACATGTTAGAACCAAAAATTTTCTGTTTTTTAAAAGTGGAATGTTAAATTAAAATGCAAACTAGCTTGATTTCTGTATTTTTCATTAATTTCTAAGTTTTAAGAAAAACACAACAAATTAGAATGTTAAAAATATTTCCATTAAAACTCAGTAAAGAAATTTTTATGAGGAGAGTTCTATTAGCCTTTACACAGAAAAAAGGTTCCCTTTGTCAATAATTCATATAAAGTAACAAAAATCCTGCAATAACACTCCCGGTATTAAAACGAGCTCCTTTTATTTTTTTTATTGCTTGCAGAGGTAACCCACAAGTTTTGCTGCAAAGGCCAGGGATCTGAAAAGATTTTCTTTTATTGTGCAGCACCCCTTCTGGGTTGCTTATCTGAAGTAGCTCTATAGAAATAAATATTGGTATGTAAGTGCTGATGTGTATTTCAGCTTTAGAAGAGTATTGGGAAGGAGGGGGAAAAGAAAGAAGGATGAAGAGAAAAAATAAAAATAATTTATTTCATCTATGATATAACTAATTTATAAGTAAGGAATTGAAAAGATATTATGTTCTTATGCCCATTTAGAAACCAATTTTCAATTGCTTTAAACACCAATGAGCTGCCAATTTCTCCTACATGGCTTGGTATTAATCATAGCAACAAAAATAATTTTGTATTTGTCTTGTATAACACCATGTTTTCTTCAATTTCGTTTTACTCTGAGATGGCAAGAGATCAAGAGTTTAATTCAGGAAATCTACAGAGAGGTTTAGGAGACTGTCCCGTATGGTTTGAGTTGTATTGTAAAAACTACACTGAAATAACTTTTGTGCACTTCATTGACATTCTAAATAAAAAATTCCTTTTCTAAAATATGCTTTTAGGTGTCTTGCAGTCCTTTCTTATGCCCTGCTCTAGCAGGGTTATTATGTACAGGTTTTAATATGGAATGGAAAGTGTTTGGAAAAAAATTGCAATTTCACACCTGAACATGTAGCAGGAATAAATTATATAGTAAATTTCAATCTTATACCAGACAGAAAAATGGCAGGTCCTACTGGAGAAACTTATCAAACACTTTTGCTCTGAAATGTAACTTGCAACTACACAGATATCAGTTCCTACCAAACTCCTGGATATCACCTGTCACTTAAAGTGAGATCTCCATGGCTGGTCCAACGAATAAACTACCAAAGGATTTGTCTGTTTCCCATACACACAGTAATTTTTTTAAGACTTAAGGTTGAGACCTGGCAGCAAGGATAAACTGTGGATAAATAAGAGGAGAAGGATTCACAGCACAGGAATCAAGGGAACTCTGTCACTATATTCTTTTTCCTTTCATAGGCATTGACTATTATTTGAGTGTTTCAGTTTAAGATGATGACTGTTTGTATTTCCAGTTGCTAGGCAGAATTAAAAAGTTTGACGCCTTACAAAAATGACAGGTGCAGTTTCTAATCTCCAAGTTATTGTTAACACTCCTAATTATGCTTATTGTACATGCATATTTACATTCTTGTAAACTGGCCTTCAATATACTGTTGATGAAAAACTGAGCCATGGCATCACTGAAATTAACTCCCCGTACCCCAAGCCTGGATGGTCTGTGTTCTTCGGGAGTATGTCTCTTTCTCTCCACTCCTGTGAATCTTTTCCATGAGAACACTGCTAAGTTGAGATACCCCTGAAAGGTTATCAGGTTACCTATTTGCCACTTGCCTTAATGCTTAAAACTTTTGAATTTAATAAAAACACATTTTTAGATTTTAACAAACTTAATATTTGTAAGCTTTTCTTATTTTTTCATGAGACTTAAAACATGCATTGCACAAATACTTACCAATCTTTGATTTAATCTCTTATTTTCCTCTTCTTTCAACTGCAAAGTCTGAAAGAAAATCTTATCTGATTATACATTTTTTAAAAGTTTTGATATGACCAGATCAGACTACTTATACAATATACATATTTACTACAGCTTTCATTTTAAAACAATATCAAAACACCTTTTGAACAGACATGTAAAAAAATTTGAAGTCTAGCAATTAACACAGTGCTACAAAACCCACTGCTATGCTATGCTTATCTTAATACTCATCCTTCTCAAGTTAGTGTCATGGTTTAGAAAAACATTTCACTGATAGAACAGCAAAAGAAATGTAATATATCACTATTTTATATAGCTTCTACCCGTGACAAATCCTTTGTAAGCAGACGACAGAATAAAGCATGTAAGTGCTCCTAGTCAGAAACATCCAGCCACTTGCATCATACAGTGCCACAATTCATTAACGGAAAACATTTATGTTCTCTAGCTGATCACAGATTTTAGTCTAACTGATTATAGAAAGCTGAAAGCTAAAGACACTTTTTTTTTTTTTAAAGTCAACTTTTCAAGGTAAGAAAAAGGCAACTGGAATGAAGTTAGATATAACTAGATAGTTAAAAATTACTAGAATCTGAAAGATTCCAGTATACTAAGGGTTAATCTAGCCTTTTAGCAAAAATAACTTCTATTTCATCAAAAATGTTCAATTATTCAGTGTACATTGAAAGCTATGCTCAAAATAAAAGTTGTAACGGAAGTGAAAATTTAAGGTATGTATTTGGAAGAAGCAGCGGTGGCGAGGTAGAAACTTACAATTCTAGCCTGTAGGACCATGACAATTGCTTCAGAAAACTGTTAACTTTAAGCACATTCATAACAAGTGTTATTTCACTTTTTACAGAAGCAATACTGTCAAGATTATAATGCACCCCAGGTAGAATGAAATGGATTTAAGTAATAGCAGCCTATGAGGAGAAATGATCCATTTCCAAGAGAAACAGGTAAATCAGTCTTAATTCCTGTCCAGCTGCTTTGGATGCCTTAATTTGAAAAAGTAATCAAAACTTTTTTTTGCTACTGAAATTCCCTAGATCAATGACGTCTCACTCCTAAGAAGAAATATTACACCTGACTCATTCATACTACAGCCTACATAAACAGAATAAACAAACTTTAAGCTAAGCCAAATATAATGTATTAATACTTACTTTGAATTACTTCAACAAGTTATACTGATCTGAAACAAGTACAATGAAAAACCATTCCCTGGAATAGTATTTATAAGCCTTGCAGATACTATATTGCATCAGAGTATATAATTGACCACAGCACAACTGCACACATACATATTTATAAGTACTTAATTGTAATGCTTAACCGCACAAACAATCTACTCACTCTTTCTAACAACATTATCCTCTGTTTTTCTTCAGACATATGGACATTTTCACTAAAAGAGCAAGAAGAAAATGGACAGGTTAAAAATGAAATTTCTTTCCAACAAAAATTATTTTTCCCACCCCTCCATTGTCACTCAGTGAAGAGTGCCATATATTTGCTAGCACAGAGGGAACAGCACAGAAAGATACCTTAAGAATCAGCATTGACATTTCTGGCAGGTTTGGGGGGATTTTTTTCTTTTCTTTTCTTTTTTTTCTTTAAACCCAAGCAGCTGCTTTGTTGCAACAAGCTAGTGAATTTTCAGTCACCAATTAGTTTATAGTTACATGGGGCCATTTCTGCATATTTTGCATTATTTTAAAAACCTCAGGATGAAAGATACAGCTCCAAATGCTTTGGCAGTTAACCCTCGATATTGCAGTTCAGCTCTACAATGTTGTATTTTCCTAATCTTTGTAGTTTAAAGGCTCTGTGCCCTGGGACTCTCTGGTAGAACATGAACTTGCTAACCGTCTCTGTTCATCTGAGAGATAAACTGAGCACTGGGGCATGATAAAATAATGCTAACACCCTAATAAGGAATTTCCTAAGGACACAGAGAGTAATACCTGATACAATTAAAATACAGTTTTGAAGACAGGTTAATAGGGAAGAAACAATGTATTTTGTAGTCCAAACTGATTTGGTTGGAGAAAGAAAACAGACAAGTTTTTGGACATATAGTCCATTCATCCAGTCTGACAAAACACGCTATAAATCCAAGGAAAATGCCAAGTAGAACTAATAGATTATAACTGAGCCATGCTACTCATTCCTTCATTTCAGTTAAAAGGATGCTTAGCCTTCATGTAACAGGAAGAAGTCAACAGAAACCTGTAATAATTTCTGCCTACTTATTACCTGACTTTTAGTACATTGAGCCAAAATTTTTTGTTCCCACACGTATCTTCAAGGTTTTTTTTTGTAAACCTGCCTTGAGAGTTCAGAACTAGAATGATTACTGTAAGAAATAGTTCTCCTTCTAAAGACAGAGTATTTAACTGTTTTATTGATTATCAGTGCAAGTTTAGTTTGGTAAGCAACAACTGTTTTCATCCTTGCTTCCACAAAGTTTAGTGCACTGGGCATATTATTCTCGGTTAGGCAGCATACATTGTGATAGGCACTGATTAAAGTGAATGCAAATATATCTAACAACTCTGCTTTTGCTTCTCTGGCAAAACCTCGTTCCACTTGTGTGTTTCCCACTCAGGTTCATCACTTCTGTGAGAGGTAAGCAGAAGTCTGGGATTGTTCAAAAAGCTAGTGGCACAAAAGTGAGAAAATGCATAGGTTGCAATTGCTTAATAATCTTCCACAAAGATTCTAGGTGAAGGGGTAGCAACCAGGAGCTTACAGTCAGTTATTCTGCTTTCCTTTCAACAACAGTAAAAATCTGCAAGCTGTATCAAGTGGGTGATTCAAAGATGCATCCAATTTGTTCAGGTAAGTGTTCTTAATGAGCAAAAAGAAACCTTTAATCATATTAGGGGTATAATGAAATTCATGTGGGATTCTAAGCTTTTTCCCATGCAAATGAATACAACATTATACTGTACAGTTCTGAAACAAAATCAGACAGATATTTCAAGAAGCCTCAGAAATAAGAGAGAAATAAGAGCATAAGAACTTTTGTTTTATTTTAAATAAGATGACGAGATCCATCTTCCCAAAACATCTCATTGCACTGAGGTAACTAGAAATAAGCACGTTTGCTGTTTATTGAGGGTAACATGACACAGCCTGTGATGTTTATCAACTTCACAAATGAGAAAGTCTACGGGAGGATCAGGAGAAGAGAGGAAATCTGACAATGCAGTCATAATTGAGGTATTAAAAGTCTATTAAAAAACTACTGCAGCTGTAAAAGCATAACAGAAAAAATTCCATGTGACTGCTAATATTTAGAAGTGCCTTCCAGTTCAAATCCAAATTTCCTTAGACATTGTAGGAAAGGATCTTAAAATGAGTATTCCTAGTATAAGAGAACTAAAGAAATGCAATCTTCTACCACAAGGAGGTAGAAAGTGTTATAGCATGAAGAACAGTTCTCATGAATTAGTAAAAAGTACTAAATGTTGACTATTTCAGTTTTCTTAGGCTGCTATAGCAGAAATATACTGTAGATATTTTTTCCAGTTTTCCCCAGTTTCTATATGGAGTTAAAACCACAATTGGAATGCCTTGGACAAAACTTCTTCACCCTTTTTTCTTGAGTTCTCTTTCAGTAATCTATTCCGAATGGATTCTCATGCTGGACTAAGTACAATAACAGCTGAGTATCTTCTAGAAATGAGTCCTATTTTAATGCACATACATCATGTGCTATTCGTTTTGCCTTACTCTAGTCCGAAAGTACATATAATAGAACATGCTCATTTTAGTACAGAATTTTTAAGCCTAAAATTCTACATTTGTCAAGAGAAATTTAAGAAAATTAAGATAATTGAAAAAAATTAGGTTTTTTGCATGCATCATCATAACCCCTTCTCTTGGAGCATGAGACAGTCTTTACTATTCAAAAACCTTTATAAAATTACTTTAGGTACATTTAAATTAAGAATCAAGGCTCTGAACTTGATGCTTATTTTCATGGAAGTCAGTATTGAAAAAACACAAAATACACCTGCATTAGGCTCGATTTTTGACAACAACCAACAAGATAACTTTGTACCAGTCAGAATTATTTAAATTCTGAAGACTTTATAGTCATGCACTAGGACCAGATCACAAGTCTACTAGATTTACATGTAGGCTCTTAATTTACTAGGCAAGGCATTATAAGCCAGTAACAAAGTGCACTGCTATTGTAGGGCACCCAAAATAAGAGAATATAGTGAAATCGATGACTGCAAAAAACCTCCATAAATTCCCTCTGATCTCTATAATCACCTCAGTATTTCAAGCACAGCTTCAGACACCTACCTGCAAACTAACCGCTGCGTAATTATACCTCCATACAAGAAGGGTGATAAGCAGTTAAATATATGCATCAACATAATGTTATTTGAATCTGTTGTAAATCCAGATAATCAACCAGATCCAAACAAAATTGAACCAATCTTAAGTGAAAAGTTTAGTTTGAAGTACATAAGTTGCTTGCCCTAGCTGTTTTCCTCAAGTAAGGGTTTAAATAATTGCAAAGTTTTTTCCCAGTCTCATCACTGCCTTCTAGTAAGTCAGCAGTACCACCACAGCTGACGTTACTGATGATTCAGAAGTTATGCAAACAAAGAGATGCTGAATACCTGTCCTTCTCTCCAATAGTACAAAACATCAATCCATCAAGGCCACTTAATCAGCCTGAGTCTTATTACTTGTTTGGAATCCTGAGGATTCAGCCTCATTTCTACCAAGCATACCTATCACCGCTTCCTCTTTATCAAGGAATATCATTATGCTGTCTTACAGCAGACACGTACGTGAACAATCAAAATTTTTTTTTTGTTTTTTTTTTTTTTTTTAAATGAGAGCCAGCCACTGTTCAAAAGATATGCCAATAACATGCAGCCACCCAGCTCATTCACCATTACAGTTGTTCTCCTGTTTGACTTACACTTCATATACTTAGGTCTATTTTTTCACCTCGTAATTGTGGGGGCAAGTTTCACCTTTAAGATACTTCTAAGTGATCAAAACCACACAATTCTGATGATTGTGACACCACAACTGTATGTATACATTTAAAAGAACTTTTTTAGCAAGAACAAAGGCAGGAGGAGCATGAAGTGGAAATGAGCATGTTTAACAACATCCCACAGCACACATTTAAAGAACAAAAGCATGCTTTGCATATTTCTACTACAAAGCCCCATACTTACTGCACAGCCATCATACTGGTTTCCATTGTGGAGTCCATTCTTCCTTCAGCTGCAATGTCAGAAACCAATCTGTCTGTGTCAGTGGGAATATCAGCTGCGCAGGCTCCACAAGCTTCTGAAGCTGCTGCTGAGTAGGTAGGTGGAGAAAAATTACTACTTCTCAGTTTATTAACTTCTTCTTCAAGCTTTTTCTTCTCTTCAAGTAAGCGAGCTCGATCTTCAGAAAGCGTTTCAATCAAATCTATGACACAAGTGAATAAAAATTCTTTTAATAACAGCAGCACTAAGGATCAAAACCAATCTGTAGTGAGTGGATTTATCCTATTAGAAAAGATGAATTCTTCTTCAGAACTTTGCTTACCCTTATCTTTTTCTTGCTGTTGTGTAAGCATTTTTAATTTGTCACTAAGATCATTAATTATGTTTTCTTTTTTCATTTTCTCTCTTGCCAGAACAGTGTTAAAGGTGGTCTGAAAACAGAAAGAAGTACTGAAATAAGAAATGTACTGTATAAACGTAATGCAAACTACATCACTAGAACAAAAAAGTACAAAAGATATCCCGCTTTTCAGTTTCCTACATTATAGTTAAACAAGGAATTAAACTTGTTTACATATTACTTTGGTGAAGAGATAACACGTTTATACATTTTGTTTTGAGGTTTCTCTGTAACAATTTTTTTTTATCCCTCTGGTTCCCCCAAGCCCAATACACACATGTAGTATAAAGAAATCATCATTAAAAAATAGTAATTTGTAAGTTGCTGGGTTTTTTAAACATAATGCTTTATATTCCAGTTTATATATGACAGTTGCACGTTTTATATTAAAAACAGTTACTTTAAGGATTAAAATGGTTATTAAGACAAAGATGCACTGCTGTTCTGGTTTCAGGTGGAATAAAGTTAATTTTCTTCTTAGTAGCTGGTATAGTGTTGTGTTTTGGATTTAGGATGAGAATAATGGTGGTAACACACCGATATTTTAGTTGTTGCTAAGCAGTGTTTAAAATAAGTCAAGGACTTTTCAGCTTTTCATATTGGGAAGGGACACAGGAAGGACAGCTGACCCAAACCAGCCAAATGGGTATTCCATACCATATTACGTCATGCCCAGTATGTGATATGGGGGGAGCTGGCCTGGAGGCACTGTGGCTCAGGGATTGCCTAGGTATTGGCCAGTGGGTGGTGAGCAATTGTACTGTGCATCACTTGTTTTGTGTATTCTATTATTACTATTATTTTCCCTTCCTTTTCTATCCTATTAAACTGCCTTTATCTCAATCCACAACTTTTACTCCCCCCCCGCAATTCTCTCCCCCATCCCAGTGGGGTGGGGGGGAAGTGAGCAAGCAGCTGCGTGGTGCTTAGTTGGTGGCTGGGGTTAAACCATGACAACTACATCAAGAAATCCTTTCTTACTGTTTAAATGCAACAAAGCTGTAGATAATAGCTGTTACTAACAGAGATTTAATTTAAGAACTGAAGACTCATCTACAAAATCTGAGAGATTCAAGATGTTTTGAAAGGAAAAAAATGTGTGGATACAGATATAATTATTAATCCAGTGCAATATGATTTTGTATCGAGGTGTGCAGTACACAGTGTTTCTAAGTTTATTAAGTAAAATGCAACATTTGCTTTGAACCACCAAAAAATATAACATTTGCTTTTCAAATGGTACCTGCCCAGGCTAATAAAGTTTAAAAGCCATTAAGTAGCATTCCAAGTTAAGTAGTATTTCAAATAATTAATTTTGTGTTGTCCACAAATTTTGTGTTGTTAACTTAAACTCTACTTAACCAGTATCTTTCTGGAGTTCAAGAGATTAATGGATAAAAATTTACAGCACTAGCTTAACTTAAGCAAAACAAGTCACAAAATTACAAAAATTGAAACTGGATTGCCCAGTTCACAGATATTTAAGGAGGCATTTTTTTGATTGGTTGGGGTTTTTTTTCTTTTTTTTTTTTTGGTTGGTTTTTGTTTTGGTTTTTTTTTAATGCTTAACTGTTGGAGTCCATTAACACATCATATGCTGGCTCCAGAAAACAGCGCAAATTTAGAATGTGCATGTGTTACACAGCAAAAAAAAACCCAACTCCATAACTTTGAAACAGCAAAAGAACACATAATTTTCATGGGAGCAAAAGTAATAAAAGAGAATCAGCTTTACCTGCTGTTCTGCAGTGAGCGATGTTCTGATGTTCTGCATTTCTTCATTCTTTCTTTTCTCTTGTTCTTCAAGTTGCTCTAAGAACTTCATTTTTTCTTCATGAAGCTTCTCTTGAAGTTCAGCAACCAAGCTTGACTCAGCAGATGATTCAGTGGGAGGACTTAAAAGAAAATGTTTAGGCTTTAAACTTGCAGCATATAGAGTCCCAGAATACATGAAATAAGCAAACACACAAGAAGTCAGAACTTTTTTGAAACATTTTTTCTGAAATATGAAATAAATACTGTATTCTAATTAAGTTATTACTAATCTTCAATTCTACTTTTTAATCCTGAGCTCTTATCAAATTCTTACTCCTGGGCATTCTGTTTTTTAGTGTACTACACTGGCTTTAATTTTGAAGTTTTTTTGAGGAGGGAAGTTTTTGTTTTCACTTTTCTAACAAAACAGAAGTTGTGGAAAGCAGTAAAAAAAGAGGAACAATGACAGTCAACTCCCTGAACATTCTTAGTATGTCAAAATGCAAAGCCTCCAGAGCTGTCAAGTAATTAAAGCAATTCAGCAATAAATCTGATGCTAAGGAATTCAGATGTGAAACTTAAAACTCTGGGTTGCAGAATCTGGGGGATAGCAGTCGAGATCATAAAGAAAGGAAAGCATCAACAGTCATTGAGGCAGGAAGGATAACAACCTTAAACAGCTCTTGAAACAGGCAATGTTACACAGGCCAAATATTCTCCATCACTGAACCAAAAGCATTAACTACGCTCTTCTGTGTTTTGGCTTGAATTATCAAGAACCACCACTGAAAAACATCGGGATAGAGAAATCCCTTTGTTGGGCAACATTTGTGAAAAACTGTATTATTTTAAATTTCTATTATTTATCTATACCAGAACAATCTTTAATATAAAGAAAATCCCCCCAGACCTAACTCTCCATCTACGTACATATGTCAGTGGTTTTCTCTGGTCAGAGCAGCCTGGAGGTATGGTCTCCTGATGTTAGGTAGGCTGTGCTGAAAGCAAAACATCATGTGCTAATATACTAACATTCACAAGCGCAACTCTTAACACTAAAAATGCTCCAAAAATTCTTCTTGCTTCACAATGCAAAGCTGCTCTGTTAAGACTAGGGACTACAGAACCTCAGAGACACCAGAAAGATTCAGCACGGAGAATATGAAAGAAAACTGAATTGCAGAGGAGGCAGGGAACCTAAATACCGATTGCTGCATACTAGATGCGTGTTTGGGCACCCATGAAGCGACCAGTTCCAGCCATTTCTAGAGTCTTTGCTTAACCACACGATCCAGCACATACTCACCTACCTCTGTTTCTGCCATCAATTCTCCCTATCAAGCTAAGAAACCACAGTATAAGTTTGTCTGAGAAGTGTAAAGAAGAGGTAGGCCTGCACCTTACTTCAACAAGCAAAAAAAATCACTCATATTATTCCAGTTTATCTAAATGCCAACTTAATAGATCAGCCGAAACCCAAAGCTCTTAGCCGCACTAAACCAAAGCAGATATCATCTGCCTCTCAGATAGGCTGCCTGGACTACTGACTGCAAATGACAGCTGAATGAAGGATATTGTTATTCTGCAAAGGATGCTAGCACATTAACAGTTTTTAAACCTCATCACTGCATCAGGTATTGGGTTTACACATTTAATCTACAAAGGTCTCGACAACTATGGCAATAGTGACAATGCCTAACTTTTTTTAGTGTTTTCAAGACACCAAATACACATTTCTTCAGAGATTGGGATTCCTTTGCAAGTAAACACTGTACTACTCTGCTCTAAGATGACAAATGATGCATTTAGCAACACTATCACTGTTCTATCACATGGGCATATACTGAAGATACAAACTGTTGTACAGTAGCTAAGCACTCAAAAAGCCTGTAAGAAGTGGTAAATAAAGCTCTGAAAGCCTACTGAAGTTCTCAGAGTGGCAAAACAACCTTTGAATTTCCAGAAATCAGAAGTAAAATAAGCAGAGAACAAAGCAAGTCATGAGACACTCAGGTAAATCTTTTTTGTGTCACTGAGAAAGCATTTTCCTGATGGATTTAATTTCAATTTATTTCTAAATTAAGCCTAGCTATGAGAGAGAGCACGTGCTCTACAGAGAAGCTTCACTACTGCTGGTAGTCTGATAGAAGTGGCTGGACAATACCACGGCTGGAAGACATCAAAGCTGTAATTCAGTTTTCAAAGCAGTGAGGATTCCTATTCTATTTTTAATATTCTTTAAAACGTTATCAATCTTTTTACTAACCAGCAAACTGCTTAACAACGGAAGTCATTACAGAAATTGCATTTTTCAGTTAATCTTGGCTAGTAAACGCTACATACACAGAAATATTAAATAGGAGAGTTACAACTGCCTTGCAGTTTTATTATCTTTCCAAATCATGACGACTTTAATTTCAGGCACATTATAACCAAAACACATTCATTTTCATATGTTGGTAATGCACGGGTCACAAACATTTCTTTGTCACTTCTAAATTTTTTTTTTTTTTTTAGTTTTCATGTAAGTTCAAAAACTAAACTCCTGATACCAGTGCAACACTTGGGTCAAATTTAACAACTCATCTCCCTGTCCATGCCTTCTGGATGGCTAATGTAACATTGTTCTTGCAGAAAAGGACATTTATCTGACAAGCATATAGGCACATGCCAAATAAAGTTGGTTTCTCCCATTACAAGTTAACTGCTAAACAATGACTGAGTGAGGATAACAAGTCGACTCAAATTATTGACATAGCTTGGGGTTTTAGGAACTCAAAAACCAAACAGCTAGACAGTGACTTTGAAATATTAAGACAGATTCACTTAACATATGCGCCCTCTGGAGTCAAAACACATCATGTCTTTATTCCTAGAGAAAAAAAACTAACAGCAGATTGAAGGCATAAAGAGGACCCTTAGGAAGCAATATATATTTTCATGTCACATTGAAAATTAAATTACTTGACAGAACTCATAACAAACTACTAATACTTCTTTAGACTGAAACAGATAATATTTCTTTGAAATACATTACTATATCCATTTTATCCAGTTTGTATAAGAATCTGTGCTCAAAAGTTGTTCAAATG
Source organism: Buteo buteo (assembly GCF_964188355.1). Taxonomy (NCBI): domain Eukaryota; kingdom Metazoa; phylum Chordata; class Aves; order Accipitriformes; family Accipitridae; genus Buteo; species Buteo buteo. Next base: position 34,917,190 of record NC_134173.1, read on the forward strand.
TAAGTGTAGATGGTGGATTTTTTAAAGTCTAATGACACAGCTACATCGTCTTCCTGTTGAGTCAAGTTTTTAAAACTTCTACAGTGCATTAATACATATAAAAGGAAAAGAACATAAGAATTTATCTTTTTTCCTCCTCATTTCACCATATTTCATTAAAAGAATATTTTGTTCAATTAAGGGCAGTTCTTAATTTCATTATAACCCAATCTTAACTCAAAAAACGTATTATTCTCTTGATGTATTTTTTCGTACACTGACATACAAAACACAGACACTGATACAATATCATTTAATGATGGATATGTTCGTATCAAAATCCTGAGGTAATGGGACCGAAGTGGGTAATTCAAGTGAAGCAGGTATTCAGATTTCCCTTGCACTATGTAAGTGAATTGTGCACACGTGTTGGACACTCTGGATAACTTCCCCTCTCCTTCATTTTTTTTTTTTTAGAATTTTTTTTTTTTAACATTACATTGATATTGAAAGTTGAATACAGATTTAAGTTAGCATTTATGTTCTGCAGTACTCGTCTGGCTTTTATGCCCATTCTGTCCATTTTATTGTTCTTTTCCCATTTCACATACTTGGTATATCATAATACTTCGAAAAAAGCTCCATTTAGGTATTGTACAAGCAAGATCTAGCTACTGCGTTCCTTCACACTACAAGAACATAAATGACAAATTCAGCATTTCAAAATAGAATATTGTTTCTAAGCAGTAGTCACATAGAAAAATTCTACTATTTCTGTTCCATAACACCATCATCTACTCTGTTGACAGGCATACTCCTTGAGAAGCTAGCGGCTCATGGCTTGGACAAGTGCACTCTTCACTGGGTAAAAAACTGGCTGGATGGACGAGCCCAGAGAGTTGTGGTGAATGGAGTTAAATCCAGTTGGCAGCCAGTCACAAGTGATGTTCCCCAGGGCTCAGTATTGGGGCCAGTTCTGTTTAATATCTTTATCAATGATCTGCACGAGGGGATCGAGTGCACCCTCAGTAAGTTTGCGGATGACACCAAGTTGGGAGGGAGGGTTGATCTGCCTGAGGGACAGAAAGCTCCACAGAGGGATCTGGACAGGCTGGATCGATGGGCTGAGGCCAATCATATGAAGTTCAACAAGGCCAAGTGCCGGGTCCTGCACTTGGGTCACAGCAACCCCATGCAGCGCTACAGGCTTGGGGAAGAGTGACTGGAAAGCTGCCCGGCAGAGAAAGACCTGGGGGTGCTGGTCAATAGCTGGCTGAATATGAGCCAGCAGTGTGCCCAGGTGGCCAAGAAGGCCAACAGCATCCTGGCCTGTATCAGAAAGAGTGTGGCCAGCAGGAGCAGGGAGGTGATCGTCCCCCTGTACTGGGCACTGGTGAGGCCGCACCTCGAGTCCTGTGTTTGGTTTTGGGCCCCTCGCTACAGGAAAGACATTGAGGTGCTGGAGCGTGTCCAGAGAAGGGCAACCAAGCTGGTGAGGGGCCTGGAGCACAAGTCTTATGAGGAGCAGCTGAGGGAGCTGGGGCTGTTTAGTCTGGAGAAAAGGAGGCTGAGGGGAGACCTTATCGCTCTCTACAACTACCTGAAAGGAGGTTGTAGTGAGGTGGGTGTCAGTCTCTTCTGCCAAGTAACAAGTGACAGGACAAGAGGAAATGTCCTCAAGTTGTGCCAGCAGAGGCTTAGATTGGATATCAGGAAAAGTTTCTTTACTGAGAGGGTTGTCAGATATTGGAACAGGCTGCCCAGGGAAGTGGTGGAGTCACCATCCCTGTAGGTATTAAAAAAGCACGTAGACAAGGTACTCCAGAACATGGTTTAGTGGGCATGGTTGATGGTTGGACTCAATGATCTTAAAGGTCTTTACCAACCTAAACGATTCTAAAATTCTAAGATATGAGAAATCAGAAAGAGTAATTCTAGGCATTTCTGGCAAGGGAAAATATATTTTTCTTTTTAAAATGCAAAAACACTGCAGAAATTAATAATGAAAAACAATGATGTTAGGATGTTCTTTAAAATAATGTTGCCCATGTGTGTTTCATTATAAAGCTTAAACTGAAGACCCTGAAACACATAACCATGGCAGCTAAAGTCAATGCAAGTCCAGGTAGGCATGGGACAGTTCTCAGTCGGTCATATATATATTTCCACACACCTTCATGCCACCATTAGCACCAACAAGCATGTATAGTTGCCAATAAAAGAAAGTTATCACGCTAAAAGCTAGCCACTGCATGCTCACACAGCGCTAATACCAGACTAAAGGATGGGAAAGGAGAGAGAGGCTGAGATGGTCAAAATTGGATTTTCAAGCAACATGCTATTGTGTAAACACTTCTGCAACGTAACATTACAAGAATGAAATATAAAACCTTCATTGCTGTCTGGAAATAATATCGTGTCAGATCTTTTACAATCTCTGAGATTAACTACAGATACAGGAATATCACTACCTATAAAATGGAAGTAACTTGAAACTTGAATATAGAAACCAACTCAGATAAACACTATTATAAATATACAGAAATTTTACTTAATGCATAGTGCATCATGAATAAATATACCATAGTAATTACTTTAAAATACTTGGAAAACACAGTAACTTAAGTCTTACAGTACCTCCGATTTACTTGCATCTCAAGTTGTTGTATTTTTTCCAAAAGCCCTTTTTCAGCAGCTTCCCTCTGTAATTCAAAATCTTTACAAGCAGTTTGTACTGCATCCTCTTTTTCACAATTGAGCTTCTGAATGAGCAACTGCCTGTCTTGTTCTTGGTTAGATACTAACAGTTCTTTCTCTTCTTTAAGCTTATGGATAATAGCTTCATATTTTTCCTGCTGCTCAAAGAGAGACAGTTTTTCTGTTTTTTCCTTTTCTAGGGCATTCACTTCCAACTCTAACTTACTTTGTAGTTCCGTTATTTGCTCTGAAAGTCTTTTTTCTGCCTCAGAAGTTTTTTGATGAAGAAGTGTTACTTTATTTAGTTCAGTTCTAAGCAAATTTGATTCTTCTTCATATCTGTCTATTAGCTCAGAAATGCACTGATCTTTCTCAATTGTCATCAGAGTCCTTAGTTCTGATAAGCCCACTTGATATTCATCACTGTTAATTTGTATTTTACTGTTTAATTTATCTATCTCTTTTTTTAAGCTTTCAGTTTCTTTATCAATCTGAGATTTTAAGGTCTCTTGTTGCTGGTTTCTGCTTTCTTCCAAAAGCAGCTTCATTTCATCAGTTTCTGCCTCTTTCAGGGCAAGTTCAACTTCTAATTTGCACCTCAAATCAGAAAGATCTGAAACCTTGAGTTGTAACTCTTCTACTTGTTGTTGTTTCTCTTGCACAACTACTGCATGGGATTCCTGCATTTGTTCAAGTCTATGCTGGTTCTCTTTTTTTAATTTATCTAAACAGTCCTTGTGCTCAGCTAGCACCTTCTCAAATTCCTGTAAATGCCTGGCTTGCAGTTTGTTTTCCAGTTCTTTTAAATGGCTTTGCTCTAAACTCTCGAGTTCTGCCCTCAGGAGTTGTAGTTTTTCATTGTTTTCAACATGAAGTTTTTTCAAGTCTTCAAGTACTATCTCACGAGACTGCCTCAGTTCCTTAATTTCACAATTTTGTGTCTCCATTTGGCATTCCAATTCAAGTAATTTCTGGTCTTTTTCATTCTGAAGGCAAACTACAGCTTCTTTCTCATTTTTTACCATTGCAAATTCATCATTCTTATTCTGAAGAACTTCCTCAAGGCCTAATAAGTCACCTTTTAACTTTTTAATCTTCTTTTTATTTTCTTCACCATCCTCCAATAATTTATTAATTTTAGTTTCATATTCACTTTTCAAAGACTGTAATTCTTTTTGATGTTTATCTTTTAGTGTTTTTTCAAGTGAAAGTTTTACCTTCTCAATAGTATTTACTATTTCTAACGAAGTGCATTTTAAAGAATTAGAGAAGTCACACTGTTCTCTTTGTACAAGTGTTCTAAAGTGGCAAAGATCTTCTTTTATACCTCTTAAATGTACCTTAGAGTCTTGGGCAATAACCCTACACTTCTCCATGCAAACATTGAGAGATGCGTTTTCTACTGAAACGTCCTTTACACAAGAATTTGTATCTTGCATACGTCTACTGTCTATTGCATTGATAACTGAAGAATAAAGAGATTCCACCATCATTTCCGGACTTTGTGGATCACTTATTACATTAGGAGATACTGGATTTTCTTCTATTACAAATTCATTTACTGCTGACATAAAGTCAGATTCTGGACTTTCTGCTAATGAATCCAAGTCTAATGATCCTTGCTTAAGAGCTTGCTCCAAGTTCGGATGGGCAATAGTTTCAAAATCAAATGTATGAGCATCAATGCTGTCCGGAGACAATTCTTCTAATGGAGCTGGGGGACACACAGAAGGACACAGGGGACCCTGAAGACTGAGTGATGGAGGAGTTCTTGAAGAGGTAGCAATTGCAGTTCCTGTTGTACTTTCCATCCTTGGTGTGGTAGCAGATTGTGGCGATGCTTGACTATTGGAGGCCTACAAGTTACAAAATAAGAAACAAACACTTAACGAAGTGATAGGCAAAACTATTACTATTTTAAATTGAATAAAAATTACCAGGCAGAACAAGAACTTAAGAAGTCAGCCTTATTATCCGTAACACTCAAAAATACACACAGCTAAATTTTAAGTAAAACTTGCAGAAATTCAGAGAAATTTTCCAGTAAGTTTCAAAAAAGCACCATTTGTAAAAACATAAATATTAAATGTTCATCTATCCAAAAGTCCTACATAGAACGCATATAATTGTATTTGAAAGGGCTGAAATTTAAGTTTGGATGATACAAAAACCTGAAGTAACCAGTCGGAAATAAGCTTTGTTTTCTACCAGCCTATTGATTTCAGTTTTCCTAATAATTTTGTCACTAAAATATCTTTATTTTATGTTGCTAATACTGCTATTAAAAATCAGTGTAGTCCAGTCACTATTAAGACACTAAAACTAAGGTTTACAAAAAGCCTTACTACAACAAAACTGTTGCCTACTTAACGTATCAAAAACATGCATGAGAACTGTTCTGCTTGTGAGAACGTAGTAGTACAGTATAATGAAGGGCACATTGTAATTAAAAGCAACATTCTGACTTTTCAGAATGCAAGATACCACAGCCTGAGTGGACTTCCTGCCCTATCCCCAGCCCCCTGCCATTGCTCCCAATTTTTGTCATTTTGCCTCAAGACCTTGGATACCACCAAGCCTGATTCTGTAGCACCAGATCCTTCAATATTCAGCTGAAAAGCTAATGGTTAGAATAACCATCCATAATCATCCATGAATAACAGCAGCTGGTAAGCCAATACAAAGATTAAGTAAAGCTTCTCCACCTTCACAAAACTGTTCCCAAGTAACTCTGATCAATTCCAGTGCTTCTGATTCTTAAAAAGCTAAAAACTTACCTTCAAATCAATTTTCCAGTTAATTGTGATAACATGTTTAAATCTCACTATCATCAGGTTTTGTTCATTACTATATGAATTATAAAGCAAGATCAAGTTCCAGTGCATACTTTCCTGAAAAGTGTGAATTCGTGCACAGTATTTGAAAACCAAATCTTTGCTATTTCACAGACATCATACTTCTCTATACTGCCATGGAATATATACTTTAAGTGAATTCAGCTGAAGTTTGATTTATCATAGCTATAATAGTTGTAACTACAGGCCATGTTTCATGCACTTATTTCTATTCACCTGAAATTCAGTAAAGCACCATTTTGACATGCTTTAAAGAAAATAATCAACCTCAGCAAGGCCTTAGAAACTGTGCAAACAGCCTGTGTTCTGTGATTTTCAAGCTTTTTGTATGTGACTAAAACTCAATTTAACTTACAGTATGATGTATCTAGAAGATTACACTTCAGTTATAGATTTTCTTATCTTTGCTATTTAATAGATGTAACATAAATACAAACTAAAATAAATATAAAATAAATTTACTGCTTGTAAACTTTGTTTGACAGAATAAGTGAAGTGTGTATGAAAGTCCTCTTCCTTTACTATCTTTAAATCTATTAGAACTAGGAACAAATGGTCAATCTGTAGTATCTTATACTATTAACTGTTAAATACAACAGGAAATACAGAAGCCCTAATGCCAACAATAATATCATCTGCAGATTCTTAGAACAAAAATATAAGCCTTAAGCTTCAGCAAGTGCAGAACACATCCCAGTGGAAGCCAAAAATCAATGTACAGCCTCAGTATTCACCAAAGATGCATTCCTGAACAATTTTGCAGTAAGATGGGTAGCGAAGCAATTTTTCCTAAGAAAATTACAGTGAAATACATCCAGTTAAAATACATAAGGAGACTATCCGTGTCATGTAGGATGAAGAGGTATGAGCAGGATCATCAGGATCACAAACTGGAAGAGACAAGTTTTTTGAAAGGGCTGTTGTTCTGAAAAATCTCAGATGCATTGTCTGCAACGCCATAGCCTAACCATTACCTTGCTTTTCCATCCTTCACCCTTGAAGGACTTGTTCGATCTTATTCATTGGAGGAATGTGACCATCTTGAAAAGAAACTGTTCCTAAAGACTCATTGGAATATTTGCAGTAAAAGATTCCCTAAGATGTTAATTCTCAAAGTGCGGGGGATCTTTCAGAATAGTGCTCTTCTCCAAAAAGCGAACACTGCCTGCAGCTGATAATCCTGATGATGCTGCTTGTGCCTCTTTTCCAAACAATCCACGTTGTCTCCATGCATTTAAATGTGTCTGGTGTTCTTTAGTACGTTAGTTTTTATTTAAGAAACTTTTGCTATCCATTCAGTGGAGCTACTTGACTGGCAACAGTTAGTGGAGCTGGGCAATAAATGGTCAGCAACAGAACTCAACCCCCCCCCCCCCCCCCAACCAGAAGTAATATATACGAGACTGCTGATGTATAAATAGCCAATTTTTGTCTTCTCAATCTTCTACAAATGCCTGGTACCCAAAAAGGGACCCTACTCTTCTCTGTACCATGTAAACATTCTCTTAAGGGAGGTGCAGTGTGACTAACTGAATTCTGAAATGAGATTTAGGAAGAATCTATTTCCAGCTCTATTTAGCAGAGCTGCATTTACACCTCGCTTCCATTAGCCACTGCATCTATATGAAAGTAAATCATACAATGATTTTGAAATCCAGTGATCAAAACCCACTGTAAAAAAAGTTATATTCATTATATACAAAATATTGTCTTTATCAAAAATGAACATAGAACATGAGACAAAAAAACTTAAAGGGAAATGCTCCTTTTGTTTAAAGGTACTATTAGTCCAAGTTTAAGCATTTCCTTTGAGTTTAATTTCTGCTTGCTGTTTATCTAAGAAAACTTAGAAAAAGAAACGCTGAAGGATACTGTATATGCTGATACACGTGTGGATTCAAAGCATATACTTTAAGTGACAAACATTTAAGATTGATAAACCAGAACTTTAACAGTAATAAAAAGCTAGCATCACGGATGCCAATAAGCACACACTAAAAAAGCACTTCAAAGGCTTTGAATACTAGAAGGCCTTACAGAAAGCCACATGCAAAGGAAAGATGGATATCTACTTTTGGCACCCCTGCAGAATGAAGAAAACAAAAAAATAGTCATCACTGTGTAGAACAACACTCTACTGAGCTTGGTCTCCTCATGACCTGGGGCTGTAACAAATTCCAGGATGCCTCTGCAGTGGCTGCTGTGAACTCCATCTCTAGTTAGAGTACCAGATTACTGCCTAGTGAAGAGTTAAAACTCACATTTTGAGTAGCTGAAACTATATGAAAGACTTTGTTTACTGTTGCCTATTTCCCTGAAAAGCTGGTGCCTGCCATCTAGTCTATTTAAAATCTACAGGCAGCAATGTATGCCTATGTCATACACTGTAATTCCTGTGATGAAAAAGGAAAAGGAGTCAAGAGCAAACACAAAAAAAAGAGACAGAGAAGCAAGAGTTAATTTTTAAGTTCTCAGGTGTTGCTGGATTACATGCCTTGTTCCAGTTATGTTACTACGATAAACATAGTGAGGGAATGGGGCAATTCTTGGAAGGATTACAGTGTTTGAATTTCAGACTCAACTAAAACAAGTGGTAGATTCATAATCTGATTTGAAAAGCAGCTTCTCTTACAAGAGAAACTTTTAATACCAAAGGATTGCATATGTTAATCATCTACTAACTGTGGAGAAGACACCTTAGTCATCTTACCTGACTCCTATGGGCATCTTAACCTTCTCCTGGACATCTTTAACCCTGTCACTGATCTGCTTAAACTTTGTCCATATTATAGAAATGAGAAGGCACAGCAATATCTTTGGTGTGATACCATTAAATTACAAAGACTAAGAAGAAAGCTTTAAAAAGGAAAACAGATTTCAAAGTAGTAACAAATTAAACAAAAATCCACAACAATGTTCTTTAACTATTCTGATGTAATACTAAAAAAAAGAAATCTAATATCAGATAGAGAAGCATATGATCGTTAGTGTTCTATGAATTCATACGCTAAACCAATAAGAGTTATGGGGACACTTAAAAAGAAATGCTACTAACAACCCCAGTAAGGTCTTGGATCTCCTCTCTGACTTGCTTTTTGCTCACTTGTCTACAGCCACAGCTTCTCTCTCCTGCCTAAAGCAACTATCAAAAGACCATCTGCTGCAGCTGATGCAGTAGGATGAACTCCCACCTGACCTAGACAGAGTTGAACTGCTGCACTACCAACAAGCCAGGGAAACTATCCCAGTGCAACTTAACTAGGCTTCTGCTGCCTCTGGTATGGAAAAGGAGGTTGGGGTCAAATGTGTCTCCTTGGGAGAGTACAAAAGCAACGTTCTGCTGTATGGGCAATACTCCCCACCTGCACAGTCATCGCCAACTCTGCACCAAGCTGGGAGGATATCCCACAGTTCACCAACAGAATGTGTAGGTGCATGAAGCTGTAGGCATCTTCAGGACTATTACTAAATGTTTATTCATCCTTCTAATTATATAATGTAAATTCCCACCAATACTAAGGGTAAGAAAAGAATATTTTCAAATTATTTCAGTAATTCCACGCAAAAAAAAAAAACATGGGCAAGAAGTAGTGTAATTTAAAAAACACTTCTAGATCATCTGCAGAACAAAGCAACACAGAGAAAGACCTAGTATCTCTCATCAAGTAATAACAAGAGCACTATTACTGAGAAGGAAAAATATCTGACAGATCTATTTGCTTCAATTCCAAAAAAACAGGTGAAATGAATCACTGAAATTACACACAGAGATGGGCATTTTCAAGATGACATCATGAATGGCCCAGCTCTGACCGTGCAATGCAATTTACTCTAAGGAAAGAGACAATTATCCAAACATCTCTAAGCATTTGACATATGAGTCAGCCAAGAATCCAAACTGGTCAAAGCACAGCAAAAGAGAAAAGTGGGAAGAACAGATTCTCCTGATTTGGCAAACACCTTTTTGCGAGCCAGATACTGCTAAAAATTTCTCAGATAAGCAAGTCTGAACCAAAAAGGGCAAACCATCAAGACCTGAACAAGTAAGGCACCTTTTGTGTTTATTTTTCTACTGTTATTATATATTTTTTAAATTAAAACTTACTCCTTTATTTCAGTCTTCCGACATTGCAAGCCTTAGTGAAAAATTAACTCAGAACACCTGTCACTATCCTGGTTTCTTATGAGATAAGTTTCAGGATGCTACAAGTTGGGGGTGGACTTCTGTATTTTAGAGCATGGTCTGTTGGAAAAGCATGTTCAAAAAACTCCCAAATTTCACAAAATTTACACCACTCCTTGCCATTCTGTTGGCTAATACAGTGGTCAGGCCCCAACACTCTTGCTCTTAATGGCCGTTCATATAGAAACCAATCTTCATAAAGACAGAAAAAGAGGTAAGAAACAAGCTAAATGATACACTTTTTCTATATTACAGAACAAAGAGCAGACCAGGTCTCATATTTTACATAAGTGAAAGACTTCCAGTAAATCTCTTGTTCAAGTCTCAGACAAATAGAAGATAAAGGACTTCCTGTCACCTGGTTTAAGCAGGAATTTGGTAATTCAAAATTGAACATGCCCATAACCTTGGCAGTTATAGAAGATGCTTCTAGTCAGCAAAGTGCATGCAAACACTTACATTGTAGATAACATGGAGTCCCACAAAAAGTGACACCTTTTTTCTATAGCAAAACTGCTAAAGAACACAAATTTGGAGCAGTCAACTTCACATAAAATTTTAAGCATTGCTAAATTCACCCAGAGTTTCACTGGGACAGGTTACAGTCAGAAGCTAAAAGGACCCTGTCTGGTATATTATCAAATTTAGAGGCTGAATGCACATAAGCCATCAAAAGTGATTGGCAGAAACAGAGTTTCTAGGGGGAAGAATCTGCTTGACAGGCAGAGCGAAACTAGGAAGAGATCTTTTTGCCATCTGTTCCTTATACTCAAAGACTGCAACATATTTCTTCCCTTCCCCAAAAAGCAGGACTGCAATAAAGGAGTAGGTGACAGACCAATATTCAGGCTAATGGGGACAACCAACCAAGGCGCTAAATTCTCCTTAACTGCTTGTGCCAAAAGGACTTAAGAAGCAATGGAAAAATCTAGAAAAGTAACAACTTCTTTAAATACAAACTAAAGCGACAATGGCAAAATGCACTCATTCTGCACACAGAAGCTTTAGAAAATGGCAGAAAACAGAAATATTAACAGAATAATTATAATTCTACAATTTCTGTGGAATATAAGCACCTGTTAACTCACTTCACTCATTGAAGAGCTCAAAATTCTCAGAGTATTTACTAGTACGTGATTAGAAAGGAAACTATTATGCAGTTATGAGACCAACTAATCTTCTGAATAGAATATTCACTTTTCTCGGTAAAGAAAAACAAAAATACCTTTTGTTCATTCAGCAGGTCTGTAATGGTTTGTGACATTTCATCCAAACTCTGTGCTGCCTTTACCAGGTTATGTAGAGCACGTACATGCTGGTGAAGAGGTTCAAAGTCACAAAGTATGGGAACCCTTAAAAACAGTATAGGATTAAAATATATTAAATTATGTATTATGTGCACATTCCAACAAGACCAAGCTTCCTTTTGTATAAGGCTTGTACTTTCTTCATTTCATCTATTTTACATGGAAAATCCACTAAGACTACCTGGTTTTTGTGTTTTAAATTAAGAACTTGAGAGCTTTTAAGGAGTAGAAAATGATAAACACAATGATGGGGAAGTAATATGTCAGTCCTTCCTCCTGAGGAAAACATTTACCAGTAGTACCTAGAGTTACAGTAACAGTAACAGAAGAGAACTGATAGTGATTAGATCTGTAACTGAAGCACTTCTGTTTGCAAATGACTCTATTCTTCTTTTCAGTTGGATTCTCTCCAATCCAGCTCTTCCTTTGAACTAGCTATTAATTCTCTGAGATTTTATTTTAATGACAGGTAATTTAAATTAAAAGACTGATTAATGTGTCGTGATCACATTGCAAGTGTTGCAAGATAAGCTTTCAATTGCAAGTTTTCTAAACCTCTGGAAAAGCAACATTTATTTGATTTTTCTTGAGAGTCCGTATATCCAGAATTTTTAATTTGTTCAAGAATAGCTCCACTGAAATCATGAAGCGGGAGTTCATTTAGACTAACAATATAAGAAAAGCAGATTACACAATACATTGGTTTTGCATTCTCTATTCAATATATAAGGGAAGTGGTATCTAGTCTATTTTTGTAGAATTAAGATTTCAATAGTTACTCAAACATATAATTTCAGAAGACTGAAGCATTTTAAGTAAATAGAAGCATCATTATACAGCTCAGGGGTTCAGAAAAGGACTGTGTGCTGGATCTCAGCTTGCCTGTTGCTTGATCTTTAGACGTTAAATGAAAATATCAATGACAGTACTGCTCTAAAGTTTCTTCTGAAGCTCAGTGTCTACCAAGGTGTGTGACAGCTTTGCCCACTCAAGTTGCAAGTCTACCACTATCATCAATGTTTCCACCAAATGTAATCCTGAGCACAGAAACCAGGACGAACATGACGTAATCCCACCTCTATGGCCATCAAGTGGAAAGCTATGTCACTACAATTCAGACCAACTGAAAGAGTTTGGTTAGTGATTGGTTTTCTGACAATAGTAAGGCAAAATTCTTCTTGAACTCAGTCCAAACTTCCCAGGAAGGTTGTAAAATTCTCACAAACCCCAAAATCAGGCAACCATCAGCAATATGACACTATAGTTTGCCCTTTTTTTTCCTGCAGAATCACTGAGGAACAAGCCTAAGAGCATAACAAGAGAAATTAGAAGGGTACATCAACTGTATCATGATCTAGGGCAAATCCACTGTCAAGCAGACTAAGCTCACTATACTTACTGTTAATTCCAGCAGCAATACCATAAGGATGGCCAGGAATTCTGAATCAAAAAGAATGCCAGTACAAAAAAATAGGTGAAAAAAACCACAGTGAATTCAGCTCCTGCACTGTGCACCATTAACAAGTTTCATGCTGATACTGTTGGTGAACCTGACAGATGACAGCAGAGCATCCTCCTTTTGGATTCACCTTATCATCCTTTGTGGGATTGTGGCCTTGGGGCTAAAAAAAAATGGAATCTCAGCAAACCTCTAACTGCAGATCAATTCTAGGAGAAGGATGACAGATACATGCAGCATCTGACTGTGGTCATACTGATAGACAGGTCTCCTCCTAGCGAGGACCTTACACAGAACTTGCTACTGCCTATTTCTTGCCCATTATCTTGGCTGGCATTTCTCTGATTACTACAGCTTTAAGACATATGAGTTTGAAAGCTCACTCTAACAGTCAGCTTTTCCAGAAAGACATCCCCACGTTCTAGATAAGAAACTAATCCTGTCAAGTTGCCTCCAAGACAAAACAGTAGCTTTCCTGTCCACATCTGCATGTGCGCCTCATTGTTGGGAGATAAGAAACATGGAAATAGAGCTTCTGCTCAAAATGATGGATTTCCATAGACAGTAGAGCCACTTAGAAAACACACTTTTTTAGTAAAATCAGTCTGTCAGAGAAAAAGCAGTAACTGAATACAGGAGATCTCTAAGATCTCATGCTGGACTAAAGAAATTTATTTCCTCCAGAATACCACTTAAAGAGCAAATGAAAAAAAAATATTAATTTAATTCTGATCTGACACAACATACATAAAGTTATGAGTCTATTTCAGTTTAAAACTGACAAATTTTTTTTGTTCTTTAGCTATGAGGCAGCTCAGAGGAATGTCCAACATTCTTTACATCTCAATGCAGAATACATGTGTTCAAATTAACCAAGCTTAAGTACATGAAGCATATAGATAACATGTATCTGCATTAAGTCAGTGAAGACCATTGCTTAAGAATAGTATCAGTTAAAAAAATATCCTTGTCTATTCCTTACAGAAAATGAACTTTGGGGCGGGGGGGTTGCAGAGCTGAAGGGGGTAGGACCAGGGGGAAGCTATTTCCATAACATACAAAGTTTAAAAAGGTGCTTTACCTGAGTAGCGGCTGTACTTCTGAAGGACAAAAAGACTGCAAAAACTGCAAGTCACTTAATGAGATATCTGGAAGCTCACTGTCAAATCTGCGAGGTTTCCGTGTCTGTGTTAAGAAGAAATTAATTTAGACATTGTTATTAATGTAAACAGTATCAAGATAGCTAAGGAAGGATCAAAAGGAGTTTAATTAATAACACAGAAAAGTTGGTGTTAAACTTCTATCTCTCTCAAAAGATTTCATACTTTTTTTTTTTTTTTAAAGGAACGATGTCTGGCCTCACCCCCTAAAAAAATCATTTACATTTATAGTCACTAACTCTATCTATAGTGCCTCGAGCAGCAGTAGAATAGAGTATTTCAGTTGGAAGGGGCCTACAATGACCATTTAAGTCCAACTTTCTCCTTATTACCAACCTTCATAAACATTAAGGATGTGTTTAAAAAGTTAAGGGATAAGAGATAGCACTGAAGCTTTATTTATTGTGCTGCTAAACATACAGTCAAGTATTAATTCAGTTCAGTATTCAAAACACTGAAATGAGTAGCATTCTTATTTTCCAAGTATTCTTTAAAAAGATAAAGCTGCAAAGGAGAAGCTGAAAAGGTTAAACAATGCAAAGTGAGATGGCCGCACTAGAATTAGGGAGAGTTATCTTACTGGAATTAATCAAGCTGTATGAAATCAAAGTTAACAGACAATGCTTGATTACAACTATACTTTTTCAATCCTTCATGTTATCAGCCAATAAAGAAACAAAAATGCTTTTCCACTCACCCAGTGATTATAGAAAAACATGAAAACCTTTTACTTGCTTTTACTATCCTATTAATTTTATGGCTCTATTAATCAGAAGAGAGGATTAAATGATCAATTTATCCCACCTGGTTTCTTTTTTCTGATCATTAACAGAAATTTTTTATTCAATACCACAGACTCCTTGCTGTAAAGGAGTATTGAGTCAACATTCCCTCTCCCACCACACTGGAAGTTACAAACCAATGTTAATACAGGTCACTTGAAATAGAAAAGAACACTAGGCTCCCAGCTTTTTCATCTGTGTTGGAGCAATGTGACAGGCATACAGCTTGAATGAATTAAGCTTAGGTTTTTAATTTATGAAAGTACTGTTTACAAAAGTGAAATAAAACCCCAAAATATATTGAGTACATACACAAAAGGATGGAGGCCAGGAGTCAAGTCCTCTAAACAAACGATTCCTTAGAAAAGACTTCCCTGGGCAAAGAAAAAATGGTTATTTAAAAGAAAGAAATGCAACATACAAACAATGCGTCAAGAGAAAACAATTAAGCTACTGCAGTTTAACGGCTGAACTACATTTGAAAGAATTAACTATGCCATTTCTTGACAACATAAAAATTGCAAGTCACCACAGAACTTCATGCAAAACCCACCATCCCAGTAGAACTTCTCACTTCATTGAAGCCACTTTTTGCTTACTGTTCACCTCTGCAAAAGTCTCAACGCCTTTCTCAAATTTTCATTGTAACCTTGCTAATCTCCTTTCCAAAATTTTGATAACCTTTTTCTTAATTTGCTTATTTTAGCAGTTCATTCAGAACATAAGTTGCAGACTTTGCAGAAAAAAGAAAAAATAATCAGATTTCTTTCACCAGCAACTTCATTTTTAATTTTTTTTTAGCTTCTGGTCAAGGTCTTTGGACTTTGTTCTTCATTCTTGTTTCTTTCTGAAGTACTACAGGGGAAGTCGTAGCAATACCCAAATATTCAGTAATGGTTTTAAAAGTGTTATTTAAAAGAACAGTAAGCTCAGAGCACATTCAAACAGAAACTGCATTCAAATGTAATAATTAGAAATCTTATCTTTTACAAGCATTAAACTAATTGGAACTTTCACAGTATTTTGGATAACCTACATGAAACAGTTCATTAATTTGATTAATAGAAAAATGAAGAGAAAAATGTTTTGTTTGTAATAGGACCAACTGGCATACTGTATGCATTTCCTATACAAGTAAAAAAAAATAATTATACAGGTATTTAAACTACAACATAACGAAAGTATTTTAACTACAAAGACAAAAGTCATACTTAACTACAATTCTGATTTCACAGAAGAGAAAGTACTTACTGAATAGTTTACCAAAAGATTCCCTTTTTGCCTTTTCAGCTTCATATAGGTGTTTCCCATCTTTTATTAAAGCACCCGCCCACTGTGGAAGGGAAAATATGTAGTTAGTTTTTAATTTATACACTTACACAAAGGTTTGGTCTCAAAGTTTTACTTACCTCCCTGTAGTGTTTTATGAACATTTTTCTCCTCACAACCTCAACAACAGCTAGACAGTACATTTGAGGAACAGTACTGAGAGCCTCTACAACCTTGACCCTTTCTAGGAGCTCTGTTACAAGACGAAGCAATGCTTGTAGTTTCTCTCCATCTTGGTCAGCATGAAGCATTACAAAGCAACACCACCTACAAAAGCAGGTTACACTTTAGAAGATAACAACTTAGTTATCTTTTCTGCATTTAAATTTCACTAAGAGTAGCAACGTCTGGATGAACTGAACAACAACATCATTTTACATGGGACGACAACAGGCTATCTGGAAGTACCAAGCAATTCAGAATTCAGTAGCTGCCTTGCAGTTCCCTGCTTACTTCACAGTAAGATATCTACATCAGTGCTCAAAAAATTAACACCACCATTTGAGTTAAGGTATTGTTTTTGACAAGTAATGCTCTTAGCATACATAACCTTAGGAGAAACGATAATGTAACTTTCTCCAGAAGAATTAAAAAAAAGCTGGTACATCCTGATGAAAGAAGAGACTACTTTTTGTTTACAAAACTTAAAAATACTTATTGAGAAGCATTACTAAGAAATATTAAGGGTAGGAATACTGTCAAACAAATGAGATCAAAACACTGTTTGGGAAGTTCACACCAGCTACTCATGCACTAAAAATAACAGGCCAGTAACATACAAATTCTCACACCTTGTAACCACATCTTCTGTTATCTTATTGATACAATCAATACGTTAATTTCAAGCACAACCACCAACATAACTAAATCACAGGACAACTACTGAAAAGGTGATCAAATGGTGTATTTGTGGGGAAAGATTACAGCAACTTTGCCACCAGAGAAGGCATAGGGTGGAGGTATATCCCACAAGTAACAAAAAATAAAAATTGTTTTATTAACAGACATGGAGTAAAAATGAAACCAACAAAATACGAACAAGTCAACATTAAGCAACTAGGAACATATACTAACAAAGAAATTACAAGACATGCACTGTTGACCTTCTCATAGTAATGAGTAGTAAGAAATAAAAAGAGGGCATTATACAAAGCCAACAAGTGGCCAGTTCAAAACACAAAGGGAAATACATTTTCCACACAGCACACAGTCAAGTTGCAGAACTTGCAAAAAAATAGGAGTTTGTGGATTCAAAAAGAAGTTGGACTAGCTCATGGAAAAAACTTCCATCGTAATTAAAAACAGAAGAGCTGCTTCTAGATCAGATAAACTTAATTATATGTAAATATTCTTAGAGAAGAATATTCTTATGTTCTTTCCTCATTAGTAGATACCCATTATGGTAATTTGCTACTACCTGCTACTGAAGACAAGCTAGAGCAACCTTTGGTTTGACCCAAAATATAGTGGTGTTTTTTGCATGTTTGTTTTGGTTTGGTTTTTTTGGGGGGTGGGCTGTTGTTGGGTTTTTGTTGGGTTTTGGGTGTTTTGGGTTTTAGTTTTTTTTTTTACATCTATGATTTATTCTCTTCAGAGCTATCCTCTATGCATCCACTCTCCACATTTCGCTAGCTTATTCCTTACAAAGGGATTCAAGTCTTTTCCTCTAATAACTCATGAATTAAGTGTATACTAGACAAATAGTTTAACATATAGGAAATTAAAGTGATATTTATAGCAACCTAGGTTCTATGTACTATCCTTAAATTCCTGCTACAGTGAAAAATGGTGCAAAAAAAAAATCATCTTTTCATTGGGCTAATAGCAGATACATGGGCAACAAAGACAAATTCACATTTCGATTTACCTAGCAGTAATTTATTTTACAAACACAACAGGATCTTTGTTGCTAGTGCACTGCTGATTCTGCTGTACATCTTCCTGCACCTTGTACCTGCCTCATCTATACAAACTGCAATCTCTTCAAGAAAAAAAAAACAACAAAAAAATCTACTTGATGGATATCCAGCATGCAAGTATAACAGGGTCACAATGTTGCCTAATTATTAGCTGCTAGCATAAACAAAGTTTTTTCCTCCAAAAATTATTAAACTCTGTATACTCTTCCTGTATATCTGACATGACAAATTATCTAAAGCTTAATTAAGTGTAGCAGTGTGAAAAACTATTTCCCATTGAGCAATATAGACTACTTACTGCCTTCCATGTCATACAGTAATGAGGCTTACATGAAAAATTGCCATTTTTACTGGCTGTGACTAGATATAATTATTTTTCATTAACTACATGTAAACCAAACTACCAGCATGTTTTTCTGCTTTGATGTGATCACAAGCCACTGAAGAGTGTTTCACTTATGCTTACTATAATCCTTTGAAAACATCAAAATAATTGCCAGTCAAATTTTAAATAAGATACTGACAGCTTCTGAGGTTGATGAGAGAAGAGGGGATTGTAGGTTCTTGGATACTGTTTTATTAATATGAAAACCACTTACACTCTAAGAAAAGTTCCTCTTAAAAGAGTATTTTGTATCTCACTTACAAATAACTTCATATACAAACTGAAGTGATGCAAGTTTTATTTTCTCTCCCATTAAGAAAAACACTAAGCAATCCCAAAGATTTTCTTAAGACACCCCATTCTTTAAACAGTCTTGATGCACATGCAAGCAATATAAATTTCAGAAGTTGTAACTTACTTCAGTCTGACTTGTAGATTATTTGCAAGCTCCTGTTTGGCAGTGGTACATTTCTGTTTAATATCTAACAGTTTTCTATGATTAGTTAACATAATCATCAGCTGATTTGCATGACTCAAACACAAATCAGGCAACACGGAAGGATCTTTCAAGTTCTCAGCTCTTTTCTGATTAGCCAAAAATCCCTGGAGGAAAAGAAACAGATTTGTTACACAAGCTTTGCGACAATCAAAAAGCATGGAAGTGATGCATCTTCTCTGTAAGAATGCAAGCATTTTAATAAATTTACTGTAACCATTGAGGAGTATAACAGAATGCTACACAAAGAAATCAAGTGTCAAAGTTGCTTTCTTTTCATTCTATAATCCAGTCCAAATAAATCTTATCTGATCTTTCCCTCCCAAACAGTTACAAACACAACCCTACAAGAACTTTACACAAATAACCAACACCAGTGAAAGATCACAAAACTTAATGCAGCACAAAAGTAGCTACTAGGATGGAGGGGATCAACCATCATTCTAATTTCTGTAAACAACCAGCTTGTTAACTTCTGGCACATGCAAGACTTAACACCAACTTAGAACACATTCAGTACTACTGTGGGCTAAAGAATATATTTTTTGCATAAAGAAATTCATACATGAAACTAATTCTTCTTGAAAGCAAAGATCGCAGCTAGACATCTTATTTCCACGTAGGAGTTGGGCATGGCAAAGAATTATCTGTTGTGGATGGTAACAGGCAACCCCTAAAAGGGTGGTGGGCAAAACAGGGAAGATGGACTGCCTTAGATTGTTGATTACAGGAAGTAAAATATGTACACATACACAGGAAAGACAGGGGGCTGCTGGCATAACAACTACTGTGCCAGGCCACTGTCTCCTCCATCACGTTCAACAGGTGAGATAAAAAACAGCTGGAAACAGTGTGGTTCTTTAGGCAAGAAAATACCACCCAATAACACCAATTTTAGCTTTGATTTTGTCCACATTCATATCATGTCTGACATGAACATCACAGTGGTCACTCTGTAGTTCTACAAACTTGTTTATTGACCCTTTGTTTTCTTAATAAAGAATTCAAAACCAGACATCAGTTTTAAGTGTTTCTGAAGTTGATGAGAACAGTAAACCATAGAGTTATACAAAACTGCTGAAAAATAAAACCAGTCGTTACTGATTTGATATTGAATGTAAACCAATCTTGTTGGAAGATGTTATAAAACACATTCGCAAAGCCTGCAATAAATATTTATATCCTAGTGAGAACAGCACAGAAATCAACATATCAAACAATATATTAAGTGTAATGAAAAGAGAAGGAAGATGATGTACACTGAAGATGGAGGAGAATACTGAAGAGTCAACCATTTATTGAACTCAGCAACTTATGTACGGGATGAGTGATGACACCCTGGGAAACAAAAGCAAGTTGCAAGCTTTTTAATCTGTATGTATTATCTGAGCCAAGTGAATGGAAACCAGAAAAGGTGCGAAGAACTGTTATTGAGATGAAGAACAGGACAGCCCCATCAAAAGAACTTGGGTTGTTTAGTCAAGGAAGAAAAAGACATTTAAGAAACCTACTGTGACAATCGTTAGGGAATTGCCAAGCACCAAAAGGAAAGGCAATATGGGCATGAGAGCATATAGATTTAAACCAAGAATACTTTCAGATCTGAGATTAAGGGATGTTTATAAACATTAGGACAATCAGATTCTATACAACTTTGCAACAGGAATAGAGAAGTCAAGAAAATAATTGCTTTTAAATAGCAGCTCAGTAAGCTTTTTAAACGAATCACATGGCATGGAGCCTGAAGTTACACAAAACTGGATGCAGTGAGCTAGAAAATCCCTTCCAGCTTTACTCTCAGTTCCCAAAGACTATTAATTTGAGTATCTTCTGCCACTTCTGTATCCATGGACCCATCTTTAAAATAAAATTTAAACTAAAGTTACCCTAGTATGCAAATCAGAAATAAAAATTTCAGCATACTAGAAAAAGGCCAGTTAAGAAAAAACTGCAGTAAACTGAGGGGAAAAAAAAAAGAAAAAAGAGGGGGGAACCTCAATAAAGAGAAATCCAAGATCTAAATCATCAATTGTTCTGAAAAGCTCTTGCCTTTATAGCCCTGATCAGATGACAGGATTCATGACATAAGCACCACAGTCAAACTAAGGGTCCTGAAAAACAGGCATGATAATGCCTTTATGGATTTTTCCCAACAATATTTCCAAGTCAAAGAAGAAGCAATAAAGAATATAAAAACATTTTAGACTGAAGTTCAAACAATCAACAGGGAATCCAGTCAGTGATACAATAAGCAGCTGAGAAGACCCTGAATCACTATAAACGTATAAATCTAAGGTTTTCTTTGATGTAATAAGAAGCAGGAGGAAAATAAAAGTACAGAATACGAGTGACAAAATACTTTTCCCAATAACTTCAAGTGAAAGAGAACAAGCCCAGAATGAAGAAGGCCACCTGCCAACCAGTTTTTTTACTATGTTTAACAGAGCTAATAGAAGAGGTTCTATGAACCTAATTGATGGAAATGCATTTGGATATAACAAGATGTTTTGAAAAGCTACGCTACTAATAGGGTGTCGTAGTTTAACCCCAACCAGCAACTAAGCACTACATAGCTGCTCACTCGGGAAAAAAAAGTAAAACTCGTGGGTTGATATAAGAACAAATTAATAGGACAGACAAGAAAAAAATAATAACTATAATAATAATGATAATAATAACAATGAAAGAATTGGAATATATAAAACAAGCGATGCACAATGCAATTGCTTACCACTCACCAACTGATGCCCAGTTCGCTCCCGAGCAGTGATCCGCCCCCACCAACTCCCCCCCAGTTTATATACTGGGCATGACGTCACATGGTATGGAATACCCCTTTGGCCAGTTTGGGTCAGCTGCCCTGGCTGTGTCCCCTCCCAACTCCTTGTGCCCCTCCAGCCTTCCTGCTGGCTGGGCATGAGAAGCTGAAAAATCCTTGACTCAGTCTAAACACTACTTAGTGACAACTGAAAACATCCGTGTGTTACCAACATTCTTCTCATACTGAATCCAAGACATAACACTATATCAGCTACTAGAACGAAAATTAACTCTACCCCAGCCAAAACCAGGGCATAGGGAAATTAAAAAAAAAGTAAAATCAAACACAAGAATATATTGGAAAGGATAAGCTATTGGGCAGAATCACACCAAAAGATTAGAGAGGCTGCCAGTTTTCTAGAGGCATACTCTTATTACATAATGCCACCTACTGACCACAATTCTATATGCTCATGTTACAAATCACAGCTTCCACATAGAAAAATATTTTTTTAATTTAACAAAGCAGCTTTCCATATTAAACGTCAGGGGCTAGAGATCAACTATTCAACTACAGAACTCGGGATGTAAATTTAAACTGTTTAATGGTAGTTAATTGAAAAGGCTGACTGGAAACAAAAGAAATCTTAAATCAGGAACAAGCAAATTAACTAAGCCATGATGCCGCCTAACAGCAGATGACTGTTCCATAGGATAAGTTTGGTTTGAATTTTAGTAATGAAACTGAGGTTGGAGTAGAAAGTCAACTCAAATTCTGGATAGAACATCAGCTTTTTCTGGCCTGGGAAAAATAAGCCTACAGCTTCCAGTACAAAAACTGCCAATGGGATTACCATTGAGACGTTCCTTATTCTTGTTCTATAAAGGACCTCCACTTTATGAACAGAAACAGTTCACTGCTGGAAGGTGTGATGTAAATGAAAATTGTATGAGTTTTTTTTCAGATAACACCAAATATTAACAGTTGTCATATAAACTGTGTACTTTTAAAGGTAGTGCTCACAAGTCCTCATCTATATTTTTAAATATAATTAAACCCTTGTACCTTGCCATTCTTAGATATCTATGCAGACTATCATTTGAATGAGTCACATGATAACAGCTCTAATATCTTACAAGCGTCTAATTTTTTCCAAACACTATCCAAACAACTGCTAAAACTGGTATGAAAATAATTCCTAAGACTCAATCATAAAAATCAAGGAATAAAAGCATCTGGTAGTACACTTAATCACTTGTTTAACCATAAACATTTAATTAACTGAAGCTTAAAAACAAACAACAAACACCTAAACACACTATCACATTCTATCTGACAGTTCTTAAAAACCTCTATATCATGAGTAAAGGAATAGACAATTTATAAAAAGAAAAGATGGTGATGAAGATTTGAAAGTTAAAGTCTCTTGACAAGCCTTCAAAAGGTACAAATTCTAAATTTACAGTAGCATTTAAACAGGGCAACAAGGTATCTTTCCAACTGACTTTTAGGCATCTCACTCAAAAGTGGAATTGGTAAACTTGAGGTAGGCTCTTCATGCAAATGAAGAGGAAAAACACAGGTAAAACCACCACTCACTGCATTGAGCAACCAAGTGTAGGGATGGAAGAGTAGCTTTTCCATCATGCTAAATTCCCTTGGATTTAGCACTGGCCTACAATATAAACACTGCAGGACTGAGATTAAGCACAAACTTACTTCTAAACCTTACTCATTATCTGAAGACAGGCTCCACTTTTAAACAATGCTGCCAGAAGTACTGGTAGCACCCACCTTTATATACCAGCCAGAAGATGCAGTGGGAAGCCTGGGCCCTACGTCACTGTCAGCCCAGTTCTCGGCTCTTCAAAACGGGGATCGAACCACCCCAAGACAGGGAGGCAACATTGTTCACTTACTTCTACTAATAATATATACAAATGTGCAAGCAGAAATAAGAAACTCATGACCTTCTTCATGGTCCCAGCTCTGATGTAATGGTGAAAATCTGAACATCAGATTATGACTGCATAGAGATTTTAACATACTTTCAGTTGCAAACAAGGCATTAAAGGACAATCTTAGGTATAAAGGACACTCTTAGGTATAAAGTTAACTGAAGCCCTTCACAGAAACTGTTTTTAATAAAGAAGCTTTGATATGGCACTGTAATGTTTAAAAAAAACACAAAAAACAAAAAACACAGAAGCTATATATATTACATTTAAAATGGTCTTAATCAAATTTCTTATCACTTCAGATGACAGTCTCATGCAGACACACTAGTCTCTCTCCTCACTACAAGCTTGGTGATCAACCATTAAGCACATTACCTATTCCCTGATCCTGTATCGTTGAGTGACAAGTTACCAAGGACTCAGTACTTCCCTTCAAATTAAATTTAACCACTTATCTCTTACTCCATATCTCCAGCTGAAGTTCTGATTTTCTGTTTTACTATTTATATAAATATATTTATAGAAACAGAAAATTCCTCCACAACTCAAACCTGAAGGTCCCCAGTTTTTCTAACTCCTGAAGTATATAATGCAGCAGGGTCATAACTCCCCTTTTCAGCTCAGAAAATAAAACAACATGCCCCCTCAAAACAAGAAAAGCTAACTGCATGGAGTGGCACATGAGCTAAACAACCTTACCAAGAGAAAGGTTAAAAGGACAGTGGAGCACCTCGCCAACCGTCTGGTTGTATTTGTTTGACTCTGGATCTAGTCAAACATCAGAAGACGACAACATATTAAGAACAAAACAATTAATTAGTTGGTGTGACAGGAAGTGTTCAGGACATGCCACCTGGGCGTGATGCCAATTTCATGTACCATTTTCCCTTTCCATTATTGAGGTTTTTTCCACTTTGTCTTCCATTTAATGAGACTGGATGAACTAGCAAAGATGAATCAATTCACAGCATACTAGTCTCCAGCATATGAGCAACTGCAAACTACAGGCTGTCTTTGATGGTCTACCATTGGCAAAAAGTTGTCTGCTCTTACATGTAGCTGTAAACCAGGTAGAATTCAGACAGATTTGACAAAGATATGTACAGGCAGACACTAAGGTAATATTTAAGCCAGATGTTTTTTTCCCTTATGCTAAGAATACTCATTAAACACACCTATTTTCAAATAAGGTTTAAAATAAATATCTACAAAGTTTATAGACATCTTCATCAGATCCTATTTTTATTAGCAGCTTTCTACATTAATGTGCAAAATGTTACACTAATACAGCACGACCTGTTTGTAAACCATTCACTACATTTAACAAGATACACCTTTACACAACAAGACATACCTTAAAAGGTATTTTCAAAGCTGTTAAATTTTACCATATTCTAATTCTTACTCATCCAGGAAAAAACTTAACTTTTAAAAAGAAAATAAACTAGATGCATTCTATTCCAGGAACAATACCATATACTGACGTATCTCAGAAGCCAGCAATTTTACACTGGTGCTTTTACAAGAATGCTGATTGGTTGAATTGGAATTAAAAATATTTTTCCAAATTATAACCAAGAGAATGTTGACAGAAATACTTTAGCTATAAAAGTATACAGCTTAATATGCAGTTGACAAAGTTGCAGTGAACTACAGCTCTGCATGTTCCTAGTGCATGAAAGTCTAGGATATTTTAAGTAAGGCTTTTATTTTGTACAGTGACTTTTTCTCCAATATAGGTAAATATAGGGCTTATGTTAATGTTCCTTCAAGTTCCAGTGCTGTCCACCACCCACTGTTGCATTTTCAACTAGTTTGATATGTTTAAAAAAGTATTTAAGTTAACGTGGTTGTTGGAGTTACGAGCTGAAAACATGTCTACAAGATATAAAAACCTAATATTTAAGTGTCAAATTATTAGAATATAGCACCTTTTTGAGCATCTCCAGTGTGGTATACTGAAAACTATCTTGCATTAAGACCTGGAATTGTTTCACTGTAATCTTTAACAGCAGGCACATACCAAAAATCTATCATCTTCCAATGTTGCACATACAAATGTGTATTACCTGAGCAAGTTCCTTCTGTTCATTCACCAGTCTGCTGCAGCTTGCTATCATCTGGTCCAATGCATACAGCCTATCCTCAAGGCCTTTAATAGCCTTCATGTTCTGATTATCTAGTTTGGCGATAGTTTGGCGACATTCTGCCAGAAAGGGTTGGATGATCCTTGGATCAAGCTAATAAAAAAAAAAATAAATTATTAGTAGTAAGGTGATGTGAGCTACCTAAATGAGTTCTTATAACCTTAATACTTTTCTTTCCTTTTTTTTTTAAATAAAATCTAATGTGTGCATACATCTGTCATCTGCTTCAGAAAGTTAATGAGTCTGTGGATTTTATATCACAGCATGAGTTTCTTTGAAGTATTCCAACCAGGCCATCATAGAAATCAGGGTCCTTACAAGGGGAAGGGACATCAGTTCAGGATACAAGGCAGGGTGCAGGGGGAAGAGGCAGCTTAAAGCTAATGGACACAGTCTACCCTGAAAGAGAGTCCACACAGCTACAATCAAAACAAGTGATGAATGTGACTCAGTGGAAAGTGCAGTAGGGAGGGTGATGGGAAAAAGCTGCAAAACCCATTAGCCTTTTCACACTAAATGAATGTTTTAATTGATTCCTTAGACAAGCAGATCAGTTGTAAGTAACTGGAAAACAAGTAAATAATACATTTGTAATACTTCTTACTAATCCTTCTCCTAATAAAAACACATTTTTTAAATTGTTTAATCATATTTCTTCACAGGCCATTATCCAGAAGAAAAGCGTTTGAAACAAAGAGGTTAACAATGTCCACAGATATTAAGGGTGGCTCTTCAGAGTAGTGAAATTAATGAAAGTCTATTTCCTTAGTTCTAAAAACAACATAGGTAATTGCAATAGCTTATGCAGGACTGAGTTTAGTCTAAACCTGGAATGCATTAGTTAGGAACATAGTAAGAGTCATGAGGTGTTAGCAGAATATGAACAAGCTTGCCCAAATTTATCCAAAATGGTTACAGTATGCCATCTACTACATGAGAATCTAATGAAAAGGACACTATCCTATGAGATCATACTAGCTGTCACAGCACTGGCTTCTTTCGTTAACATGCAGGGTTTATGCCACTTACAGAGTACACAAATTAACCCTCAAAAATTGCAATTATAAATGCAAAAATGCAATTATATGACTCAACATAAATAAAAGTACTATTTTCCCCTTAATTTATTATTTAACTGTATAAGAGCTTTCACACACAGCCACTTTTTCATTCTGGAAACACCCTTCTGGGGTATAGAGAGAGGAATCTGAAGAGGAAAAGCATTACAAATTAAGGAGCAACTACAAAAAATAGGTCTTTCATTCTCTTCAAACAAACAAACAAAAAAAACCAAACCAACCAAAAGACCACAAAGGGAAGTATGAAAAACTGGCAATTTTCCCAGATTTTTTCAGAATAAATAATGTTATTAATGTGACAAAATAGGTCAAAGTTCTACGAAAACAGCAAAGGCTAATTTTTTGTATGTTATAAATGGTCTTATGAATCTTGGTCTTTCTCAAGTGAGTTGTCCATCTTCAAGAACCAGTAATAAAAATAGTCTGTGGGATTAAACCAGATTGGTTTTATATGATCATCTTCATTGCCATCCTATTCAGGATTACTTGCCTGTGGCATCCTGAATTACTCCACTGCAAAACCCAGAACAGTTTCTTAACAGACAAAATACTAAAGAACAATATGGTGGATATTTTTATTTTTACCTTCACAAACTAGTTGTGTTTTATCTCTTTTTACTAAGAATGTCTATTCCTCTCATTCCACCCTGTAATTTATTTCTTCCATCCATTCTGTTTAACCCCTCTTTGACCTAATTGCATCTGTAGCACTCAGCTCTACTCACTGGTAGATAATATTGCTCTCCTCACCTTTAAAAGCCTCTTCCTTTTCTAGCCTTTTATTTAATTGGCTACGACAGCACTTCAGAAATATCTGGTTAGCTCCTACTTACCCACTGCTTTTACTATAACCTAGGTTTCTACAGTTAGAAGCATCGTTTTTTAGAAACACCTAGAGGCTAGAAGAACCAGATACCTAGCAGCGAGCGCTCTGTGCAACACACCAAACAGTTCTGCCAAGCATACCAGTATCAAAAACATAAAGCTCATACTCTGATACGTTACACTTTCATGAAAATCTTACCTGAATTCAGAGTTTCAAAGAAGAATTGCAATCACAAACCATTTGTATGGTTCATATTTCCAAGAAGGAAAGGGCATGGGGAGAATGCAGGAAAAACAATAAAAAAAAAAATAGTGCCATTTTATTCTAGCTTGCTATGTTAAAAGTGTCATCCCAAGTAAATACTGAAAGAACAATTGTGTTGCAAGATATTTACTTAGTATTTTCTTTTCAATTACAGGACAACTCTGTTTTCAAACATTCTAAAATCAATGGTAGGCAAAAGATTCAATTCTTTGTCTGTGCTGCTATCAAAACAGATTAAATTAATGTTTTCCTAATGAAAACTAGGAACTATCACATTACTTCAAAGCTTTGGGGTTTTTGTGAACCAAAATAGTTCAAAATTGATCATAGTTGTTCTGGTGGCAGCCAGAATAGTCCGACTAAAGCGTTTTCCCTACCTGCCAATTCTGCTTATGCCAAGGAAAAAAAAAGAAACTTCATTTTTGCAAGAGCAATCACATTTTTTCCCAACAAAAATCAGCTTAAGATACAAAACAATTACAATAGTTGAAACAAAGGATTTCTGACTAGTCTTAGATAAGACAAGGACAGAAAGCTCACAATTACAAGACAGCCTCTCTAAAACACGTGATGTATGTCAGATAAGACTACAAGCTGATCAAAAAAGGTACAATAAGTATTTAACTAAAGTGGTTATTTCTTTCATTTTTGTATCTTTAGTATCACTACAATTTATTTGGAAGCAACTGTTTAATGTCTGTCTCTTAAAATACTGATTTTTAGACACATTACATTTGTGCCCTGTTAATATTATGTAGAAAGTGAATTTATTCTCTTGCAACCGAACTACTGGGTCTTATTATTGTTGTTTTAAACTAGTAGAAAGCACCTTGTAGCATTACTGAACAAATAGGACAGAAGATTGTCTCAGACTTCAGCAATCAGCAAGTCTTTCACACACAAAATTGAATATTGGTTTTGCTAAAGAAAAAAACACTTGTAAAGTCCAATCTTTCTCTTAGCCTTTTTCGTACTACTAAAGTTTAGACAGCTCAAAATCTTAAGCAGCCCTTAATGTTAAGCCCAATCCTCCAACTACTTTTAAGACAAAATCAAAAAATCCATGTACAGAACTGACTGCCTCAATGTTCCCTACAACAGATTGGGTTTAGACATAACGGAGTCTTCCAATCCTACCTTATGGAGGAAATGAAGTGTCAAAGACAATAGAAATTGTTTTCTTTGTTCAAGGTATATTGAGTTGTAACAGTATAAAACTACACATATGCAAAAAAGGCTAGACAACGTAAGAAATACAAGTTACAGTGAAAGCAAAGAAGGAAGGAAATATCTAAGGAAATCTCTAGGCAAAAGGATTTTAAAACACTATAATGCTCACTGGTTAAAATAATCATTTGGAAAGTAAAGAAAGTGAGCAATGTTTTATTCTACCAGCAGCAGAAATACAAACTGGCATGTTGGGCTCTTCTGAGCACATCTGTATCAGCTATATAAGGAATGCATAAATATATTATGTAAATTTATCACAATTAATCACATGAATTGTCCTATATTTTAATAAAGGCTTCAATATTTTTAAGACAAAGAACATTAACTTTGGTCCAGGAAAATCTTTACTTTCATTATAAGCATAATTTCTATGAAAAAGGCAAAGAAAGAATAGCAGTAAAGTCACTTTGGTTACACACTACGAGAAGCTACTGGCTTTCCAACAGGAATTGCTCTTTGAGAAACAAGCAAGATAACAAGCATTAATTGTGAAATTATATAATTTCCTTAAGGTCAAATTCCTAACACTCAAGAACTCTTAAAATACTTCCTACACCCTCACCCTCCCCTAGTCTCTGCTTTGGTCTCCATTCAGAAAGTTATCTGAGAAACGAGTTACAAAGTCACTTCAAAAGCACCAGCGTCTGGAAAATAAACAGCAATATTCAATGCAATATACTTTGATTTTTAAAAACTTGTTAACTTACCCTGCTCATAGAATCAAAACATTTTCTGACCAGCGACTCAACATCATTAGGTCTATCTTGAACATTTATCCAGTCTAATAAAGACACATTGAAGGAAGGCTGATCATCATCTTTCAATTCTACTGCTGTTTCAATGTCCTGGACAGTAGCATTTTGACCAGTTTCCTTATCATCTTTTACATTTTCAGGACCTGTGCCTTCCAAAGCTGAATGTTCAACTGACTTGCAAAATGAGGCTAACATTGATTTATTGTTCATTTTAGATATATCAGAATAAAGCACCAATTCAGCAGATTTCCCATCCTCAGTTTCTTCGCTTTCTGCCCCTCCATGCTCAGCTGAAGAATCCAGTCTTCCTAAACACTCTCTGTAACTATGTCTCGTTAGGCACTCCAGCAGTGGTATCTTGGCCATGATAGAAACAGCAGAACCCAAGCTTTTTTAAAAAGGGTGAAAAGAAAAAAACATCAGTAGCTAGAAACCAATACCAATATGACATAAAAACTTAAGATACAAACCACCCATAATATAAAGTATTATTTATTTTAGAATTGAAGCAGATTACAAAATTAATTTGGTAACTACCCTTTCAAAATACTGCGTTCAGTATCAACATCATGGAAGGATAGCTAAAAAAGTTACAATTTTTGCTTTCTTCCCCTGCTGAATATGAACTCTTCTAAACTTCCAAGTAAGCTTGTGTTTATAATGCAGTGAAAAAAAGGACAGTTTGATAAACTGACACATGCCTTTTTTTTTTTTTTAA
The DNA here is from genome assembly GCF_964188355.1 of Buteo buteo. Taxonomy (NCBI): domain Eukaryota; kingdom Metazoa; phylum Chordata; class Aves; order Accipitriformes; family Accipitridae; genus Buteo; species Buteo buteo. The sequence goes on from NC_134173.1 coordinate 34,947,479, forward strand.
ACACACAAGTGGGACTTTCATATTCCAATCTGGGATACCAATGCTTATTAGCAAAGATTGAGTGTTCTCTGGCTGACTACTTTTGCAGAGTTTGAACAGTTTCTATATGTTTGGTAAAAGCTATGAAGTTCAAGTTTTGTTGGGGGTTTTGGGGGTTTTTTTGGTTTTTTTTTAATAAAGGTAAAACATATTTATGCTTTATTTCTTTAAGTAGCCAACATCCACTTACATTCTATTAGGCAAAGTACTCAGAGAAATACCATAATACTATAACATCCAGAAGGATGTAAAATATTTCCCTTGGAGTAACATCCAGAGTTTGCAGGAAACAAGTATACACACACATACGCACACACCCCCCCAAAGGTATACATATGCACCCAAAATTTGTGTTATGACTTCATACTTCACACAGATCACCGTTCTTAACATCTGCTCAAGTGTATTAAAAAACAATTAATTCAAAAGTGCAGATATGTATTTAAAAACGTTGATTGATGTCTGAATTTATTATCTAGCTATTTCTAGTGCACATTTGGAAGGACTCCAGCTCTTAAACAGCTGTTCATTAACAAGCGTATCTTCCACATAATTCAATAAGGTTTCTGTGTGCTGATGAATACAAGGAAAAAAAGTCAGTTAAACAACTAGCGCAGAACAGAAAGAATGTTCTCTGTGACACAATCAAACAAATACATGCTTGATTAATTAGAACTGGCACCAAACATAGAACACTCAAAAAAAAGTTTAAAATATACAACTTTGGAGGTTGAGGCTGAATTTAATGGCAAACCTACTGTGTAAGTTTCAACTTGATATCATCTATGGACTGCAAATAGCTTGAATATACATTTTCAAACTTGAAAAGTAGCTTTTGGTAAGAGTATGTACAATCTTCCAAGTTGGCCATTATGGCAGCCCAGCCTTGATGCTGAAGATGTTCATCGTGTACAAGACCTTCACAAAAGGAGCAAAGTTTCTTGGCAACCTCATACATTTCCTACAAAAAAAAAAATTCCAACAAAATGCAAATCACTTCAGGTTATTATTGTAGTAACTGTGTAAAACATTAAAGTGAGACATTTAGAAAACATGAGACATTTAGAAAAAAGTGTTAATTTTACAAAGCTAGAAGGTTGTACACCTTAAAACTTCATTAGAAATAACAAAACTTCCTTTATTCTAAATAAAAAATTTAATTAGATGACAAAAAAGTATAGACTATTTACTGAGAAATATCTTCAAAACAGGCAGGTGAAAGTTGCAGTTGCAAAAAAACCCTTATAATATTAATTAAATGCTGCTAATATAAAATATTCAGTGCACACATACATGAATAATAATGCTTGTACTAATCTGATAGGAGCTGGCAAACAAGGTCCATTAAGTAGGAGACTATTGATGAACCACGCAGAAGCTCAGAACAAGACAATGAACTGCAGGATCAGTCAACAGAAGCACAGGTGCATCAGGTGCAAGAAGAGATGCATGAGGAAAACAGCAAGGCAGATAATTAATTGAAGTCTTCCACTGATTAATAAACCAGATGCAGCACAATGAGAAGCAGTGCAGAGTGTCCACAAAACTCTAAAACACAGCCTGAAACTTTGTATATGCAAACAAACGTGGAAGCTTTTCTGTTAAAGAACTGGATGACACAAAGGCATTTTGCTGCCATAAGGTGAGAATTTAATTACCACCCAAACTGACAGAGTGAAGAGACCTACACACGGCAAGTACCATATCTTACTAAAAGTGCACTAACAGCAATGCCTATTATATTCAATTCCAAAGTTTTAAAATAGTTACTCTTCCTACTAGTTAAGTTTACCAATTTAAGAAAACAGGCTGTTCCCCTCAAAAGGCCTGCTACTTAAACACCAGTACAAGGAAGTAAAACAAAAGTCATACAATAAATCCTTCAGCTCAATACTTTATCAATAACATACTACACAGAAAAATATTCTCCTGAGCATACTTGTATGTTGGGTCCTAATATCTACCTATCCTCCAAGAAAGAAAAACTTACTACTTTTTGCAGGTTGAGCATACTGTTAAACTAGGACTGAACACATAACTTTCCTCTGCTATAGTACTTGTGAGAAAACCATGCATGGAAAAACAAGTTATGCAAATACAGTGAGAAAGCAGTGTTAAAAACCCAACACATCAGTATATTTCAGAATGCATTTGCTGCTGAACACATGGTTAGCAGCACATATGCATACACAAAAAAATTTAGAGCCCAACAACACTTATCTTCTAGAAATAAACCAGAAAAATGCAGAGCATTTCATCCAAACATTTCAGAATTAATACTGACAAAACCTGAAAGTTATGAACACCCTCCTTTTTTTTTTTTTTTAAAAAGTCCAAGCCTTGTCTCAAGCAGCATGACAAAATTCCACTGTCCTTCAAATCACTGGTAGCCAAGCTATCAGCAGATGAACAATGAATATACAAAAATTATGCAACTCCAAGGAAATCAAAAGCTATTACAAATTTCTATCACTTTGTAGTAAAGATAGTATTTGTTGTCTTGTTTTCCAAACTTTGGTCACTTTCTGGGCACATGAGAGTAAGGATTTCTGGTTTGAAAAGAACAGTTATTTTATGTGCTGCATGAGCTCTCACTTCCTAAGTCAAAATCACCCAATAACACAACTGGGACAGTATCCAGATAGCACCGAAATCTGCAAGTCATTTTCTTCAGACTACTTCCAGTTTGTGCATACAATTTAAATTCACATAAGCTGACTAATGCAATATTGACAACTTGATCAATTTTTTATTATATTCTTAAATTCACTTTGCATACAAGTTACTCAAAGGCAAATTCCACAGCATATAAAAAAGCAGAACTACTGCTTCTTCGATTATCATATTAAGAACCCAAAGAACAGGCTGTTTTACCCGAAGGTATACTAAAAAAATACATCAATAATACTAAGCTGAAAAGGTAAATGAATGTCCCCACTGTGTTCTAATGTATTTCCTGGGAATGTACACAAGCATTTTACTTTCAACTCACAAACACTATTCTCCTCCCAAAGTCAACCTCCCTCCAACCTACTGGCAATAATTCCAGAAATGAGAGCATATGCAGAACCACACATCAGTTTGAAGACTAAAAGAATATAAGCCGTCTACAAAATCAAAACTGATCATAAAGTCTTTTTACGCAGTTCCTTCAAGTGAGTATCACAGTTTACCAGGGAAAATAAAGACTGGACTTCTCCCACCTCCAAAAAAAAAAAAAATGCTTCTTAAAAGCTCTGGGTAGAGGCTTTTGTTAGTTCTATTTTCCTTTGGACAAACTCACGTAGCATACCACAGCTCTAACGTGCAATAAAGAAATGTATATACTAGGCTTAATCTGACCAGACTTTCTGCCCTGAGAAATACTCTTAATTAGTAGCCAATGTTTGCTTTTTTAGCTAGATCTATTTATTGTGTTTACACCGGAAGGAAAAAGTTACAAGTTGGAGTCGTCCTATGAAGCTTTATTATACGTTATTCTTGATGCTCCACTGAGAATCTAAGCATTGTCAATTTAAGATTTTAGTCTTAACAAGGTTGCTTCCTCAGCAAAACACTTTCAAAATGGGGCTGGAGCACCTCTCCTATGAAGACAGGCTAAGAGAGTTGGGGTTGTTGAGCTTGGAGAAGACAAGGCTCCGGGGAGACCTTATAGCAGCCTTCCAGTACCTAAAGAAGCCTACAAGAAAGCTGGAGATGGACTTTTTACAAGGGCATGTAGTGATGGGACAAGGGGTAATGGCTTTAAACTGAAAGAGGGGAGATTTAGCTTAGACATAAGGAGGAAGTTCTTCACTGTGAGGGTGGCGAGGCACTGGAACAGGTTGCCCAGAGAGGCTGTGGATGCCCTGTCCTTGGAAGTGTTCCAGGACAGGTTGGATGGGGCTTTGAGCAACCTGGTCTAGTGGAAGGTGTTCCTGCCCATGGCAGGGGGGGTGGAACAAGATGACCTTTAAGGTCCCTTCCAACTCAAACCATTCTATGATTCTATGAAACACAAAACAGAAGTCACAAGTTACCAAATTTTAGTAGGGGGAAAAAAAAAATTACAGTTGAGATCACTTGTTACACTACTGATGACCAGCACTGACACTCTACATCTAGGAGTCTAACCTGTGGCAATTTGCCTTAATTTAACCAAATGAGAAGCTTGTCCCAGCAGTCTGACTCCTAAAAAAGTGAGAGTAAACAAGAGTATTTCCCAGAGTGGCAAATTAATATTTCTTTATTTTTTAGAAACCATGTAACAGAAGGGCATTCTAATAAGTGTCAGGATCTGTCATACGAGACATGCCCAAAGGAACTGCTATATAAAAACACCCCAATGCTGTCTAAGTATTCAACCAGGTATTCATTATCAGATGACCTGCAGCTCCTTGTTGTATACACAGAAGATGCAGACATTGAAACAAAATATCCCCTTATGAAAGCAATCATAAATACAATACTGAGAGACAAAAGATTTTTCCTGAACTATTTAGAGCTCAAACTGAATTAACATTGAGCTCAAAATTCATTAGCCTGAAAACACAGCTAAGTTTCTTTCAAATAACACGTTTTCAAAGTTTCCTGTAAGCTAATACACTACAAGTCAAATTGTACAACTAAACAGAGACATGACTGTTTCAGGGCACATATGCAAGATGTTACAACAGCATTCCATATTATCATCCTCCCAAAGTTATTTTTACATGTGTATCCCAAGTGCCAAAGAAATTCTCTCTGGGTGGTGGGGGGCAAACAGTAGAATTCTTGTCTGCATGGATGAACCTGAATGCAATTAAGAGTCCGCAGGAACCCAGTACTGCTTTTGATGCTGGTTCCTTAGGCGGTATCATGAAATAAACTCATTACATTCAAATAGTAAAGAATATTACTCTGAATTCAAGGGGGTCCAAGTAGACGGTTCTAACAAAGTTCAAACCACATACAGTAACTATTTGTCTACCTAATCAGAACTGTTTCAGTCTTAGATGATACTAAGCCGATACCAGTGCAGGGAACAAGAACATTATGTTAAACCATTTTTTATTTTTTATTGTTGCATAGAAGGGTCAAGAATAACACACTGTTTCAGTGAATCCTACAACCCTGCTTTCAAAATGTGAGGGTGTACAGCAAGAAAATGAAGTGGTGAAACTTCTTGCTTCCTTTGGAGTATCTACGTAGCTTAAATGTAGTTAAATTAAAAACTACACAAATGTATCTTTCTTATCATTCTATCACCACTGAAATACATCTTCAAGTGATTTGGCTTGTTCTTCCTACCATCTCCACAGACAACGTTTCTGGGAAGACCTCCTCAGGCTACTTTAGAAGGTTCAAGACCGATCTATTTCACGTAACCAGTATGTCTGTATGCAGAAAACAATTAAGCACCTCTCTGCTAAATGAATAAAGTCTAAAACCTGAATTATGTCAGGCATATAAATAAAGGCCTGCAATCCAACATATGTTCTAACACTTCTCTGTAAAGTTGCCAGCTCCAGCACAGAAAATGAAGCCTGCCTAACAACAGGCTTGCTTTTGTCATTGATTTTTCACAGATCCACTCAAGGGTAATTGGCAGACACCCAACGGTCCACAGCACACAAAAATTAACTTGCAGTTGCCTTGCAGAGAGCTATGTCCATCTTACTCAGCCATACCAGCATACCTAGAACACTGACAGCTTCACTGTACCACTGGAATGTGGACCTCAAGAAGCACCACTACCAGTACAATATTAGACAAATCCAGGCTAATCTCAACTTGCTGTTATGCTGAAGAGTAAAAAAAAGGCACCTTCACTTCCTAATTTGTCAAGAAATTCACAGGCCCACCAGAAAGATTTTTATCTTTGGCTGGGTGCTTTAACTGAATGTTTACTTGAATTATTTCCCTTGATCATCGTAACTTAAATTTAGGTGATTCTTCTGATTGTAATTACTTCTGTTTAGTATGTTTCAATCAAAATCAGCAGAAGTAATGAAGTACATTTCATCTAAAATGGAAATTAACTGGTAAAGTGTTTCCCATCAATTTCCAGACTTTGTCTGTGCATCCTACTGTCGTAATTCTGCTCATCTGAATGAAAAAAATCCAGGGAAGGTCTGCCTTAAGTGGGCTTTGGACTTACCTCTAAAGAAAAAAAGTTCTCAGGAAATGCAGGGTTCTTTCCATTCTCTACAACCCTGTGGTAAAAGGAAACAAGTCATCAAAGTCCTCTATTGCCATGTGTCTGAAATCTTGTAAAAAGGACTCCTTATAGGTTTCAGTCACCCTAAAAAATCAACCTCAGGCCAACAAAAAAGATCCTTGAAATGACACACGCCCATACACTGTAACAGCAGATAAACACTTCCACAAAAGGTAACCGTTATCTTGCTTACCAAAATTAGTAACCAAGACTGTTATCTCTAACTCATACACCTCCAACTAAAACTCAGTAAAGATACTAGATTAACCACTTCAAGATTTCAGCTTTTAAAGCCTGTAATTAGAAGAGTTAACTTCACTGAGGGAGACTGATATTTCATGGCAATTTCTCTCTTTTCATTAAGACAACTGATTATTCCATTCTCCTTTAATATTGGTCATTTTTGGTGAATGCGTCCTTTGGACACTTGTCCACACAGTTCATGACTTATTACATACTCGGAAATGTTATTTCATCAGCATAATACAGAATAATTTATTCTGTAAGTCATAGCTTAATGACTTTCTTCAGTACTGTTTTCACTAGCTCTTCACTCTGACATTAAAAGCAGGCTTGGAGAAGTTAAGTAACAGAATTTACCACCAAAAAAAAAAATACTGAGAAGCTGACATAAACCACCACAGCCAGGGAATCAAACCATGGTACAAGGTAAGTGATAACTTCTACTAGCTTGATTCCAAGCCACCCAAGTCTTTTTCTCCTGGTGAATTTTCTAAAAGCTTGATCTAGCAGTTCTGGTTACAAAGGCCAACCCAAACAAATGCTGTATCTTTTAGTATATCATAGGGTAGATCTTTTAGTACACCTTAGGGTAAACTAAAACTTGCTCCATTTTACCCCCACCCAGCTCAATTACTTTAAAAGATTACAAGATTAATCACTAAATCCAAGTTACAAAGAAGTCTGGACTTCTGTGGAGGAGCTAGAAGCGTGTCTGGCTATCAGACTAATAAATCAGCCAAAAAGAATGAATAGCATTAATTTAGCTACACAATTGTTACAAATATTACAATAACTTAAAGAACATTAAAATTTTAAAGTAACTCTTTCCAGGGGGTGTCAAAACAGCTTTCTAGAAGCGAAAGAGCATTTCTCTAAACAGTAGATACGCAGCTTTCAGGAAGTATGACTCTACTTCTTGGCTTAAGGATTACGAAGCGTTTGGAACTAAACCAAGAATGATCTAGGCACTATGACTACAGCCATGGTTTTAGGCAACCAAATGAAATGACCGTGCATTTTCTCATCCTCGTTCCCACTTCTCAAAGAAAAACTGACTGGAATTGACAGTTTGATGATAACAGCAGCAATATCACATGAAATGTGAAACCCACTAACAGAAAGTCCAAGTTTCCAATATCCTTCTTCTCGGACAAATAACATGGGAACTTCAGCTAGATCACTTAAAAAAAAAATAAAAATAATCCTTTCCTAAAGGCTAAGCTACCAGAAATTATTTTAAGCAGTGGTGTTAAAAGACCACAAGATTAGACAAGACTCATACAACGTAGTTTATTGCACAACACACTGTGCCAGGAACAGCTTGTCTTCTCCTAAGCTGCTGTGTACGTAACTTTTTGCAAACACTCTGTGGACCTTATCATCCACATACTGTAGCTCAAGGACAAAACTGCTGAACTGGAAGAGAGGTGGGAAACCAGGCTAGTTGTAAAAAGGCAAGCTGTAACCCTTTAGGCACAGACATCAAAGGTAAGGTTTTAGTTAAAGGGAAACTAGTATACTGAGACAAAATGAAAACAGGCTTAGAAAGTTGCTTTAACTGAGATTTAAAAGCCAGACAGTAAACGCAACAAACACTGACCAAAAAGGATCTGATAAAGTTTATAAAACAAAGACATTGTGCCATATATGACAAAATCTATGGCAAGAATTTCAGTTTAATTGGCAAAGGAACACATTAAGGTAACAGACATAGCTTCTTTAAAGCTACCTAATCTTTATACTGTGGATTCTACATAATGAGATCTCAGGTAATCAACAGGAACTTAAGAAAATATGTATAGATGTTAAAATCATGAAAGCAAAAAGAAAGAAAGATGGAGATATCTTGATATGGTAATCACAGTACCATGGAAAACCAAACAGGAAGTAATAAGTTTCCTACAGGAATGATTTTTGGTTAGGAGGTATTAAAATCTAAAAAATGCTACATCTAAGTTAATGAAATCAGTTTCAACTGGATAAAAAAAATACAACGCTGTTTTTACATATACCTCTACATATATGGACAAATGGCTATAAAAATGCCAGGGCCTCCACTGTGAACTAAAAGATTACTTTTGTTTATACCTGAATAGTAACTAAGGATATCTGAAAATTATGGCAAAAAAATGCAGAAAGCAAAAGCAGAATTGAAAATAATGGTCAGCTTTAGACAAGCAAAAAACAATGGAGAGGAAATAAAAGCACGGATTAATAAAAGTACCTGCTAAAGGAGAATCTAGAACTACTTGTTATTGTGAAAAACGTTAAAGGCTGTATACAAACTATGCATGAGACAAAGTGCATCAGAAATATCTGTCCACCTTTCTCCACAAGGTTCAAAATAATGTAAGGTAGAAAAACCACCTTTCATACAGTTGTACAGCATAGTTGCCAAGTAGTATACAGTTCAAGTCACAGATGCCAAAAAATTTGAATGAATTCAACACTTTTCAGGCAGGCTTAAAATGAGGGACAAACAAGATAGAAATAAAAGTCTTCACACCCTGAAATATTCATAATCTTCCACACACTGAATTTGCCTATTACTAAAGTAGACAGGGCATGAGGTATAAGAGATAACCAAGAGCTCTTGCACAGTAACTTAGCAGCCATCTTCTAAACAACTTTTACTATTTCATATGCTGTTTACAACTTCATATCAAGTCTGATTTTAAAATCATACTGTATATCTTCTCGCCAGAAGAGATACCAAATTAAATAGTAACTGGTAGCTATCAAATATTTTCCCCTACTTTTATATAGTTATACATCACTGTTTCTTATTTTTGACAAGAATAGGTAAGGCTTTCTATCATAAGCAATGATTTAGATTGTAACTTTTATTTTCCTAATACAAAACATTTTTATCCTGTATTAGTACATGTATTAGTAGTAAATATTAATTAAATTTAATTAAATTACCCTAAATAATTACAACAGGCAAAAACTCTCCATCAAGTACTGTCACTCTGTTTTTCTGGTAAAGCAGGTTACTGTCTCTAAAAATCAATAAAAAGACAAAGCTTGGATCATTAAGGCAGATTTTTCATGCCCATTTTGCAGGAAGTCTCCCATACAGTACTCTCAGTGTGGCTTTGGATGCATCAATCTCACAACTACAGAGGTTTAGAGCCTTTCTAGCTCTCCCCAGATCTTAATCAATTTTAAGAAGGATTAATATCCCGTGTTCCCTCTTCCTCCCAGCCAAGAGACTTACGGTGAACCTTGAAGAAGATTAATGTTCTAACCACATTCCCTCAGTCCTCCCTCAGTTTCTTCTGAATCACTGCTCAATATGCTTCAAGCAGGCATCATGAAAAACTGCTTTAGTACAATACTCCTTTATACAGTTTTCACACCTTGGTACATCTAAAGTCATGATAGCCTATTTACTAATCTCCCACCATACATGATGGTGGTGTCATTCACCTGACCTCCCAAAGAAGTACCCAATGCGTTTTCACAGCCTAACACAGAGCCTATGGTTTTGAAAGATTTAAAATCTTGGATAAAATTAACTGTGGATGTAAAGGTGTATCAGATTTAGGAATATTACCACCCATTTAATCCTTAAATAAATTAAGTTTTTCACAAAAGATTCTACTATCATTGTAGCCCTTTCACAAGGAGGAAAGAACTGGAAGAAGTGGGGAACAGAATAATCTTTTTCAAAGTAAATCCGCAGGCTAAAAATAAAAGCTCCATTCTACCTGGATCCATGTTTATAGACCTTTAAATACTAAATTCCTCCCCCCATCCCATAATAATATTAATATAAGTGCCATCAGGTATGGAAAGATTTATTTTCTTCTTGCAGATCAGCTCAGGATCACTCTCTCTAGATAATTTTTTCAGTCACTAGCTAAATATTATAACTCCAGTTGGCCAATAAAAGCTGTACTCCATGCAGAGACTTTTAAGAGTATTTCAGAAATATGGGCTTCCCTTACAGAAGACTTGCCACCAGAACAAGACAGTAAAGATCTAAATAATTAATTTAAAAGCAGAAACACTGCAACAATCTTGCTTGCTCTGCATAGTAATACATCCTTCAGAATCAAGGGGGAAAAGAATATAGCACTAATAATTCTTTTCAAGTCTAAGTAGGAGTAATTTTTATAAAATTCCTGGAATATAAAAAGCTTACTCCAGAGGAATTAAATCTGTTCTATCAGTGTATACTAAGTTCACCAGACTAAAACAAAAATTGAGAATCTTCAAGAGCACAAAATCAGAGATGGGATGAAGAAAGAAGATAAAATATCAACAAGAAACGAGACTAGGTACCACCACCTTTCACTTCCATTACCCTAAGTAAAGCACAAACACAAAGACCATAGTAATTACTACAGCCCCCTTTCATATCAAATCAATTTTAAACCTTTAACAGGTATCAGTCTTGCTGACTTTTATAATATCCTCTTAACACCTCACAGAAAACAGTTTTAAAGCACTTTCAGTTTCAGCTGCTAAAACCAGAATCCTCACACTCTTCGAGGCGCATAGATGAAATCCTCCCACTCCTAGCTGAATTCGCATCGATATCCATTCTTCTCTGTATATGATTCACAGATCCCTAATAACTCAAGGTCCTATTTACTAAGTCAGCAGTAACTGTCAACAGATGGTGGAGAAAGGAAGAGAGCCTACTGGACTCAATCCTTGCCTTAAATCAGAAAGTATGTCAAGGTCAGATTATTCAGGCTAACTTTCCTCCTCCTGACAGGTCAGGAGACCAAGGGGGAAAACAGAAAACCCTGTACTATATATGCAAGACTGAGCACTTTTCTATGAATTCAGCTGTACAGTATTAAAACCAGCCACTAGAAGTGCTAAATATTCTTTTGGACTGCATTAAAGTCTTCACTGAGACTAAGAAACTTTGCTACCAAGATAACGTGCTGAAAACATATTACTATTCGTTTTGTGCTAAGTGCTACACATAACCGTTCCCCCACTACCAGCTGCCAGAAGTTAATAATAATAATCTTTGGAGACATGAAAAATATTTAATGTATTGAAGTATAAAATTTGAAAAGGAAAATGAGGGCAGTATTTCCTAACATTAAGAAAAGCAATCAGTCCAGCTACTGAAGGCATTGTGTCACTCTCTTCAAGCTGTTCCTACTGCATGCACACTTGATATCTTACTGACCATGTTGCAGGGAGCTAGTTCCCCCTATCAAAATAATACAGGTGTAATCAAATTGGTATTCTGACAAAGTTTGCTTTCTATGCAAGTAAAAGCCAGCACTCAAGAATGAAAGACCTGAATTTTAGGAAAAGAAAGCTTAGTTTTATTAATTTCTCACCAGTTGTTTAGATATACAGGATGAAAACAGAAGCTTAGCAAGGTGCTTTTAGAAATTATACTGCTAATTTTCTACTTGGGTTAACAACATTTCCACAGTAACTTTTCTGTTTTCAGGTTGAGGCAGACTGAAAACATTGAAAATAAGGCAGAGCATTAAGGCATGGGTCCAAAGCAACCAGATTGCTTTTATTTTGTAAATGCTGTAAACATATGCATCCATAAAGCTGTATTACAATACGCTTTTGAAAGAAGCTTTGAACATGCTGAAGAAGCATGCACATTTCAATACTTACCTTGAAACTTTCAGACAAAGGCTCTGAAAAATACATCATCACTAATATGCAATTTTTACTATCTTGAACAAACTATTTCATAATTTATATCAAGCAAATAACAAAAAGGTTATTTTCCTTTGGTGTGCAAGTACAGCAAGAATTTACGTACCACAGCAAGTTGTGTCCGTGATGCTACCGTATGAAACACTGCAGGCATCATGAGAGATTCTTCTACTTTCAATTCCATCTCATTCTCTGCTGAAAACGTGGTTTTGGGGATAGCTGGTGGACGTTCACACAAGATCATTTCTTTGTTGAATAAAAAAATTGGATTGGTATCCTACACTCAAAAAGAAAATGAAACCAAACACTGAGTAAAGGCAACATACTGTTCAATTACCAATTATTTCATCATGCAGGTAGCATGTCAAGAACATGTTAAAATCTACATGTATAAGCTAATATATAACCATCTGTTTCTCAAAGCAAAGAAATCCAGCAAACAGTACATTACAAAAAAATACTTAAAAATCCCTTACTAAAAAGTCTTTTTCTTCCCCTATAAATGACAGTTTAGGCAAAGAATGCAGTATGCACTTACTGTTCCAGCACTGTAACTACACACTCTTCTGTCTGGTGCCATACACTCTCCTCCATTGACAACCAGTACTTGGTGCTGAATGGCAATCTTATACTTTGTTTGAATTGCATGTTTCAGATCAGCCACACTGGAAAAAAATGGGAAGAGAAGGTGACTCTTATCAGCATACTTGTCTCTATTACAGGAATATGTAAAATTAGAGACACAAGTGACTTGTCTGTGTCAAAGCAGAACTTTTTTTAAAGAATTATTACTTCTTATTCTGCACAGTGACATATTTGTAAGTTCTGTAAGTGTTGTAATGTGTTGCATTCTGGATATCCAGCTTTTAGCTGATAGCTTATTAGAAAACAGCCTCTGCATTACTGGGAAGTAATCAGCAATCTTTTTCCAAGAAGATCTGATAGCACGTTGAAATTCTGGTTTAAGTCATACGAGGCATTTAGGACAATAACTACAGAAGTCATATTATGTTCTTTGAATATATACTTTATGAACAAACAGCTGACTGAAAACCTAGAAGACAAGAATATTAGCACTTCATTATGCATAACGTAAGCACAATTTCACCTAATCAACTCTGATTTACTGTACATGAAGTGCACTACAGCAATTAACAATAACAGGAAATTAAACAATCCATATATATATGTAACAAATTCATATAAACATTACAGACACTTTTAATGCAGAAAGTAGATCAATAAACCATCCTTGTTTTCATTCACCATCCTTGTACATTTAATTCTGGGTGATGACATCTTCACATTACTGCTTATTTTAGACAGTTCTAGACTTTGTCTTGAAGACACAGGCAAAGAGGAAACTAAACAAGAATTTACTAATATAATACAGTAACTGATCCAAACTATAACACACTGGAGTAGTACCTGTGCAAAGGTATTAAAAAGCTTCAGAGTATTCAGTGAATAATCAACAAGCATCAATGGTTTTGATATAACTGGCAGGAAACATAACAATGTTACTGGCTATATGGTACTTGAAAAATAAAGATCAGTTATCTAAAATAACCCTGATTCAATACAATGTCATGAATTCACTACAAATATCTCATGAGCACAAGCTTGTACTTCCTAGCTGCGTTAGAGAAAGCATTCACCTACCATATCCATGGTCTCTGGGAAGATAGCTTGGCCTATCCATGTACAAGGAGACAGGCAAAGAACCCAAGAAAGTTAGTCTTGCTAAAAAGAGCAAGTCTAGATATACAGAATAAGAAGTTAAACTGTTCAACTGAAGAGTCTTGGATTTTGTGCAGTTCAGCTGTTGGAAAGCTTCTTACTCAAAGAACTATCCAACTGAGCAAAATATCAGCCCATGCCAGACTATTAGGTGCCTGGTCTGGCAGCTCAGATGCTATACCTCACTCACCATAATTTGGGAACAGAATCTCTCAATGTACCAGACAGCATACAGGGGTACTGACACATCTGCAAATGACCTGGTAGATCCAGAATGGCTGAGATGACTACTTCATGCTCAATGATACCCTGAATGTCAGTAGGCTTTGCAGAAGAGCATACAAAAACAATCAGTGTAGACAGTCTTAGGGTCCTTCAACCACAAACAAGTTTCAAAATCCAAATTCACTTGTTGAGTCATGAAAATTACAAACAGGAATTCACGAGAAAGGAAACAATGGATTTGAGCACAAAATCCATGGTAGAAGTCTTTCAAACACAACTACTTGCAGCTCATTCATCACTGATAGAATATAAAGACAGAAGGTAGGTAAAAGCTTGGCTCTTACTAGCTCCAAGATGTATGGGCTATCATGATATTATATACGATTTACTTATTAGATCAGAGTCCCACATGAGAAGAAAGAAAAAGGATACAATACATCCAGTATATCTAGACCGGTCTAAAAGTATCTTTACATTTGCAAGACGCTTTTAATGTACAGTGAAAAAATACAAGTAGCAAATTTGTTGGGACTTAACTATGATTCTGTAACACTGCTCATGTTTCAGGCAGTTGGGCATTCAGAAGTTCATGTTTTACATATAAAATGCTGTAAAACATTTTGGAGCCTTACAACATAGAACACTAACCAGTCCCATCCTGGACACGAGACAAAAAACTATATGCCAGTTCTTTAGCATCCAATCTAAAAATATTACAGAGCGCATATTTTCTTCAAGATAAGTATATACTGACAGGAGAAAGAGCAATCTGCAGAATTTCTTCTATGATGCCAGTCAGTAAAAAATAAACCTTTTACACAAGAATCCTAAATAAAAACACCATCCAATAAAAGGTCACAGAAGATCAGAAGTCATTCTGAGAGTTTTTCCAAAAAAACACCAAACATAACACCAGACTCAGCTAAGAGCAGGTCATCCCCTGTCACAGCCCCAGAAAGTAGATAACCTCGCCACTCTTTCATGGGACCTCAAACACACACAATCACCTGCAAGCCATTGAAAACGCTAATCAAAAAAAAAAACAACCCAAATTCACTGAAATACATGAAAACCTATAAGATAACTACATGGACATACTAAAAAACAACTGAGTATCATGTCTCCAGAACTCAGTATACAAAAAGTATATATACTCTTTTTTTTTTTTTAAACTTAAAAAAAAAGCCAAACCAAAAAACCAAAACACAATTAATTTACTTTCTTACTTTTGTACAGCAAGTTCCGTATCAAAGGTAAGGGTAGTTCCAGTGTTGACCAGAAATACATATAGCTTCATGATGATTTCTTTATGTCTCTGAAGTTTATAACTTCCACTGCTAAAATCATTTAGAAACTGAAAAAGAATTCAAGTGTTAGTTTCACATATGAGTTACAAAGACAACATGTATATGCTTTTGAAAAAATACTTTTAGATATATAGTGGGTGAATACATCAATCTCACATTCCACAGCTCTTTATTCATTTCCAAACACAGATGCTCCTCTGACCAGAAACATGGGCAAGGTAAGCCTCCACATGTGCAGATGGTTAAGAGAACACACAAAAATATACACTGAGGAGAATTAAAAAACCAAAACAACCAAACCAAAAAAAAAATCTGACCCACAACTTTCAGTTGCAGAGGCTACCATCTCAGATCATTACCTGGCTTTTCTCAATTGTGAAATGCATTTTTAAAGCCCCAGATACAGTTATTTCCAAATATCTTTTCTAGATTTTTCAAACAGCACCAGATCTATGCTGTAAGTATTCATTCTTCAACTTACAGCTACAAAGTCTATCTGCTCACTACTATCCCTATCCATAGTTTTTTGCACTCAAGACATACAGAAGCATTAGCAAAAAATAAAAATAAGAAATAGCTAAGATTTTGTAGATTTTCTTTTTGTATCTCTCCATAATTAAGTAATAGTTTTAAAAAAATGTTTTCCTCTGTTTTCAGCACTAGATAAATCCGTAGCTACTTTCTTCATCACTAATAGCAAATATGGAGTAATCAAAAATGAAAGTGCAGTCCAACACGTTGGATGCATTTTCAGTCCTATGCCCTACAAGCATCTGCATGAGTGACTATAGGCACGTTTTTCCAGTGTACATAACAGATGAAAAACATTGAACTACTTTGTAAAACATTGAGATTGAATCTGAGATTTTACCACTGAAATATTCCGTGCTTCTGAGACTTTTTCTCTTCTCCTCCACAGGAGCTCAGAAGTTTATGAATAACTTCCTCCACACTAACAAAGCTACTACAGAAGTACAACTAGCACTGCTGTCACTAATGACCTGACTTTTTTTGATGGGAAAGGACTTATGCAAAGTTAAGCTGTAAAAGTTTCAGCCACTAAGCAATTTTCTTATATCATTATAAAAATGACTTTTTGGATTAAATTACTTCACAGGAAATATAAGAAGTCCCTCTTTCTCTGGAATATGAACAGGACACACACACATGGTCTATACAGCTAATTGTATTATTCCAAAATTAGTCTGAATTTGCATTTATCTCTTTGCCCACACAGAGCAAAATTGACAAACCATTGAGAAAAATAACAAAAACACATTAAAATGGGGAGGGGGGAGAGGTTTTACCAGAATAATAATTCCAAAAAGTCAAAAGAGCTTTATTTCAGGAGAGTGGCTTTCCACACACACTTTTCAAGCACTACTTATCATACATAAACTAGTCAAAACATGCATTTTCACAACAAGGCTTCAGAAACAGAACCATATCAAATAAAAAGACCCAGTTAAATAATTTGATCTGAATTGAGTTTTGTTGTCCTTGCACTTGAACTCTACTGTACTCAATGGCACCAGTTCCAATTTATATTGGAAAAAGAAGAATATATTCTATAAACAAAGTTATTAGATAGACAAAAACTGCTGAACACCAAGAACAAGCTAGCAAAAATTTATTACTAAATACTTTCGCCTAGGTTTCAGAATTAATCAGTCTTATGTGAACAGAGAGACTTCTTTTTACAAAGGGTGTATTTGTGACTGTGGTCCAGGTAGAATTAGAAACAGATGTCAAATACAATGCTTAAAGCAAGCACCATGGAGCACCCACCCAAAAAAAAAAAAAAAAAAAGCAAGCTCTTTCCACCTAAGCAGAGTAAAAGGCTTGTATAGTATCTAGTTTTCATATAAACATTACTTTCCAAGCTGAAGTAATATTTAAGAGAGAATCCGTCTGGAAACTTTATGTACATAAAGTGAAATTTTAATCAAATATTTACCTCTCCATACCTTAACAATAAAGCTACTTAAAACACAGAAAGAAAACACATTATCAAGATCAAAAATATTTATGACAGCATCTGCCATGCATGCATCAGCAGTATCGAACTTTTTAACTTCAAGCAAAGAAAGAATTACCTTCAGGCACTATACAAAGCTACCACCTTCTTCAAATTCAAGAGGACAATAAACGCACACATTCGCTTTACTTGATTTTTGGCAACAGAGTAGCATGGCTGTTCAAAGCCAGAGAAGATCTGCAAAGAAAAGATACAGAATACAATTACAGGTATTATTAAAATGTCAGGATTTTATGGTCATCATTGCATCTAGCCCAGAAATCCGTGTATGTCAATGCCAGAAAGAATAATTATGTGGTAGGGTTTTTTTTAATTAACAATGCTATCCAGTTACAAGTCTGCTCAAAACTGCTACATACCAGAATATTTTTGCCCACAAGTTTGGTTTAAAATAACCGTTAGTGATATTCTTTAGTATTTACAAGGAGCTAAACTTAGTTCACTAAAAAGAACTGCTCGTGTTTTCATTAACTGAAAGTATTTTTCAGAATTGGTGCAGAATGCTGATACGATGACGCTAAGAGCAATAAAGTCATAACAAAATGCAATTTATCTAAGAAAATCCAGTGTAAAAAGGCACACATGCTACTGATGTAGAATGAACAGTCTTATCCTGCAGCTGTATCCAACAGGTTCCTTCAGGAATCAGCATCATCTTCCTTACATGAAACAAGGTAACCTTGTTTGTTAAGCCATTCACCTACTTTGAAAATGTTTGTTAGATTTTTTTTTATTTTTTTTTTTAATAAACTGAAGAGGTCACCATTCCCAGCTGCTTGTCACTGGCCTCCTTGTCAGGGGCTTCCTCTCCCACATCTGCTGTTTAAACTTGTATTGGGTTTGGATGGCAAGACTTTGGTAGCAGGGTGGGTTACAGGGGTGGCTTCTGTGAGAAGTTTCCAACAGAGCCAATACCAGCCGGTTCCAAGAAGGACCCGCACTGGCCGAGGCCGAGCCCATCAGCGACAGTGGTGGTGCCTCTGGGATACAGATTTAAGAAGGGAAAAAAAAAGAGTTGCTGGGGCACAGAAACTGCAGCCAAAGAGAGGAGTGAGAATATGTGAAAGAAACAACCCTGCAGACCCCAAGGTCAGTGCAGAAGGAGGGGCAGGAGATGCTCCAGGCGCTGGAGCGAAGATTCCCCTGCAGCCCGTGGGGAAGACCCTGGTGAGGCAGGCTGTCCCCCTGCAGCCCAGGGAGGTCCACGGGGGAGCAGATCTCCACCTGCAGCCCGGGGAGGACCCCACGCCGGAGCAGGTGGATGCCCAAAGGAGGCTGTGACCCCGTCGGAAGCCCAAACTGGAGCAGGCTCCTGGCAGGACCTGCAGATCTGTGGAGAGAGGAGCCCACGCTGGAGCAGGTTTTCTGGCAGGACTTGTGACCCCAAGGGGGACCCACACTGGAGCAGTCTGTGCCTGAAGGACTGCAGTCCGTGGGAAGGGACCCACACTGGAGCAGTTCATGAAGAACTGCAGCCCGTGGGAAGGACCCACGTTGGAGAAGTTCATGAAGGACTGTCTCCCGTGGGAGGGACCCCACGCTGGAGCAGGGGAAGAGTGTGAGGAGTCCTCCCCTGGGGAGGAAGGAGCAGCAGAGACAACGTGTGATGAACTGACTGCAACACCCATTCCCTGTCCCCCTGTGCCACTGAGAGGGGAGGAGGTAGAGAATCTGGGAGTGAAGTTGTGCCTGGGAAGAAGGGAGGGGTGGAGAGAAGGTGTTTTGAGATTTGGTCTTATTTCTCATTACCCTACTCTGGTTGATTGGCAATAAATTAAGTTAATTTTCCCCAAGTCGAGTCTGTTTTGCCTGTGACAGTAATTGGTTGAGTAATCTCTCCTTGTCCTTATCTCGACCAAGGAGCCTTTTGTTATATTTTCCCTCCCCTGTCCAGCTGAGAAGGGGGAGTGACAGAGCAGCTTTGGTGGGCACCTGGCATCCAGCCAGGGTCAACTGGCCACAACAATCAAAATTAACCAGATCAACAAAGGTGGTCTTTTTAGGCTACCCTAGTTCATTTTAGTGCCAAAGGAAAAGGAGTCCTTGGCAAGGAAGGCAGTGATGAGCAGTTGGGCTCAGGGCAGTCAGACAAGTGCATAATCAAACCCCAAACTGTAAACAAACATTATTTCTATCATGTTAATGCCCTAGCAAGCTTTCTGAGAAGATGATCAGGCACTATAAACGGTGATAATCCATTACTAAAAATAGGTTTGCCGAAGCCTGAAAACCATTAGGACATGTAAATCATTTTATACAACTCATGCTACTAGCGGTAAATCAAAACCACTTCATCCCAAATTTGAAAACCTTATGACAAACAAAAAAATTACACAACTATTACACATATTTTATGTGCATGGAACACTTTGGCTGTTACTTGAGCTATTATCTTCCTCCCTCCTGTCCACTCTGTCTTTACTCCTATGCAAAATGCACGTCACCCTGTCAGAAGCAAAGGTGCAATAAAAGGGAAAAAAGCAATGTGTTTAAGTACCACCATTGGAAAAACAGTAACTGAAGTATCCTCTTCCAGATTAGCTATCAGCAATCAGTAGTTGCACTCGAGCAAAATACATTTATGAATACTTGCTTTACATCAAAGTAATGCACATTAACACAAGTAGCAAGAAACTACTGAAACACTTCTGCCACAAAATAGGACTGCAACACTATAACCTCTATTCTTCTAATTCCTTTGCAACCATTAAGAAGTCAAAAAACAAGTGTTGTTTCTTCCACCCAACATTTCAACAAACAATCCTGGGGGAACACAAATCCACCTAGACAGGCAGGACAAATTTGTATTAGGTTACTCTTTAAATAAAAAGAAGAAAAGAAAAACAAAAGTTGAATTCATCCACTCTCAAAGTTCCCACAAATTTCAGTGAGTACTTCCAGCAACTTCCAGGAACATGTGAAAGGTTTCAGAGAATACGTGCCTTTAACACCAAGCTCTCCTGCAGATTCACTGATGCCCAATAAAGGCAGGCTGCAGGCCTCCCTTTAGCAGGAATTATGTCAAGTGCCTCTCTCCAGCTGCCTGTTTTCACAGCACTGGAAGAAACTGAATTTTGAGAGCTCTCCCTAATCTTGCATCTCCAGACAACATCTGGCTGAGTTTGGCCACAAAGTCCAGTATTAAAGGGGGAGATGCATGAAAACCAGTCACAGTTGCCTAAGTCTCTTCTTTCAAAGGTCTGGTTACAGCAGACTATTACAAGCAAGGTCAGCTACATATCACAAATTAGCCTTTAAGTTTGTTCCCAATACTCAAGAATATTGTGAGTTAGCAGTAAGACAAGTTTTTAACATAAGCTTGGAGTGAAGTCAGGCACCATCAAGCTTCAACAAAATATATCCATAAACACATACATTTTATTATTCTTCTGTTTGTATTACCTCAAGAGGCCATTAAGAGAATTTCAGGCTTTTTTAGCATTGCATTAGATCTGTGCTATCATATAAACTAGATCCTTCAAATTATGGGATGGAAGCCTGTATGATCAACACCATGAATTATCAGTAACACCATTGAAAAATAGCTGAAAAGGAAACTCCTGTAGCAGCTGCCAGAGCAGACAGAAGATGGTAGACATGAATATAAGAACGAGATTACAAAAATTATAGTAAAAATAGCACAAAGTAGAGAAAGCTTCCAGAATTAATTCAGAAGATGTATATTTTGTTACATTAGCTAACAAAACACCAAAAGCAGCCATGAATATGTTATGCTGGTTATAACATTTATTTCACTGCTCTACATTGTGTTTACATTGCAATGCAATTACTACATCTGCTTCACTTCATGAAAATATTGCAAGCTTTTCCTGTCCAATATAAACTCTTCAACAACTGAATACTTTTGAAGTCTATGCTGATCAATACTTTCAATGCATGTTGTTTAAAAGTTCTGAAATGTATCTTATTTAGTTCAGAGCATGCTCATTGTTACAACTGTAAAGGGAAATGAATGCCTGTTTACAGACCTTTCCTTTTTGTAATTACAGTACAGGAGTCATGGGTTTCACAGCACTCCACAAATAATCCTATGGCTACATTAACCATCCTTTTCTACCATTAAGTGCAGAATCCCTGCTCCATTATCCAGTTCTGACTTCCATTGTTTCATGGCACAATTCCTTCCAACTTTACACTGAAATATGGCATTCAGGGTAGGACAAAGACAGAAATCAACATTTATGCTGTTTGGGTTTAAAGGGGTATTATCAACTTCACTTCAAAGTCATTAAGTTTCCTCTACAATATCCCAATATCTAACTTCATGCACATGTTTCTGACATCTCATTTCCCATGCCTCCTTTATAAACTGGATTACAAACTAAACTCAAGCAAATTAAGATATTAATACATTTTTCTTTAACTCCCTGGAATTTAAACTGACCTATGCCAAGTCATGGCTTTCCTTATAACCCAGTGGTTTAAAATCCCATCGTCTACAACAGCAACACATCAGGTACCTTGCTTTTTGTGCCTAGAGAAGTACTGCTTCACATCTGTACACTAAGTACCATACTTACCAATGCTTCATCTCCCAGGTCATACAGGACCAAGAGGCCCAAACTCTCTCCCCACTATGTATATCTCCAGGTTGGAAGGGGCTCAACTCTGAAAGCAGACAGATAGAACTAGCTTAACTACCTAAGCAAGGCAAGATTCTCACTGTTCACTCAAAAGCCTGCAATTCCACATTGCTAATTATTAGACATTAATGTGACTCCGTATGAACATCATCTGTATGCTGCTAATAAAGGAAGTTTCTCTTCTCTTACTACAGACCAGCGGAGGCTATACTACAGGTAACAGTGCCTCCAATATGAATCATAAATGTTACCCCTGATCACAAGGGTCAGGCATCTCACAGCACATCACTGCAGAATTCCTGCCTGTCAAAAGGGCAATTCATCCAAAGCAAAGGCTGACAAGTCTGTCACGTGCTTAAAAGACTCAAGTGCTATTCCTCATTCACTGAGTATCTTATCTGGAGAACACCTCCCCTCAAGGAAAATATACCTTTATTACCTCTGGAGATGGAGCACCAACTTTGGGGTGCATTAACACCTTATAAAGCTGTGCTTCATTTCCATACAGCAAATCTTAAGGTTTGCCATTGAGATGCTGCAATTCCTGTGATTTCACCTTTCTCTCCTCTCCGTTTAGAGCAGTATTTCCTGTTTCACTTTGACTTAAGCAACTCTACAATAGACAACGGTACAAGACTAACGCAGAATGTTCCTTCCAATTAATTTTGTTTTCTTCTACAAACCTGTCTTCTACCTCTACTTCCCTTGTTTTTTCAGGTGCCTGCCTCAAAAAATGCTCTCTTGCTCCAACTTGCACACCTCACCTCATAAGCAAAGGATTTTATAGCACATAAATCCTAGCATCAAAGGAAAATGAACATAGAGACCGAAGCTGAATTTAAGGAAACAAAAGATCTCTAAAAGTAGACTTCAAGGAGCTTTCTTCAATACTGCAACCAATGCATCTAACCAGAAATATCTTAATTTTGCAGAAGACTACTACCCCACCAGAAGAACAGACAGAATGACCTCATTATGAGGGCACACATTCTTTACTAATGCTTTTAGCAACAGAAATGGCACAGTTTCTAAAACACAATGCAAATGCATACCCTTATCTGGACAACAAAGTGTTGAAAGGAAACATACTTTAAAAGGCACTTTAAAAACCTGAAATAAAACTTTAAAAAAAAAATCCTAAGCTATGTGATGAATGAATAGTAGGGCTTCTCCTGACCCAGCTGCAGAGAATAATTTCATCCCCCACTCCTCCAAAATAAATTTAACCAGAAGACCACATCTAATCACTGACACACATGTTACTTCAGGTGGAGATCTATCCCATTACCACCTCATATCAAAGCCTATAAACCTCATGTTCAAGCCACACTGTGGTCTTAAAGAAAGGCTGTCAATCCCCGACATCTGTAAGGTGCCATCTGGAGCTCTATTTATACTTTGTTGAGATGTGTATCAGGCACAGAGGCGGTTACTTAATTACAGCATCTCCAACAGTCACTGTGTTGTTAACAGCTCTCGAACTCAGCTGCTGGTCAGTAAAGCAAGTCTTTTCCACTCAGCACAGCACAAGAACCAAGCTGCAATTCTGCAGAGCAACCAGGAAACATGCTTAAGTCCCTACTTCCCAATTCACGTAAGAGGATTTTCAAAACTCAGTAATCCAGTATACAGTAATTCATAGTATAAGAGGCTTCCCCCTCCGCTCCAAGATGAATCATTTTACACAATACCAACTCATACGTAAGAGTTACATATGACCACCATATTCAGAGTTGCTCCTGCAACTCAATTGCATGGAAGCTCCTCATTAAGCAAAGCAGGTGCAGAAATACTTTCACAGATGCTCAACAACATGAACGGTGGAACAGCAGAAGATCAAAAGCAACTGCATCTGGGCAGGTAAGAAAACATTGTGCATTAAAGAGTAGCTTTGAAATCGGTGTGGCCCAAAACAATGCAGCTTCTTACAAGTTCAGACACAACCTATATCATGAACTCTAGGAAGGCAACAGTTTCAAGCATGTTTATGAGGCAGCAAGCACATTATTAGGCATTGTGTCATGACTCCATATGTACATAGTTATCAAACTTCAGATCTGAAGGTTAGCATCTATTTACACTGCTGTTTTCACTGATTTGAGGAGCTATCAAAACACTACCCCTATAATATATCAGGCAAAAGTTTTTCTTTCTCCTCCAACAGTAACAAAAAAAAAAAACCCAAAAAACCCCAAACAAACAAACAAAAAAAACCCACAAAAACACACCAACAAAAACCCACAATGCTTTACCATTTTTCAAAACCCCACATCTCTTAGCCGACAGAAAGTGAAACTTCTGTGTCTCAGTTAACAGGTACAATTCAGAAAACAAACCAAGGGTTTCTGACATTCTTATTGCTAGGAAAGAGCCCACAGCCTGCAAAAGTACCCTTTTTCTTTCTTTTTTTTTTTTTTTGTTTTTAATTGATGGAAACAGTCTTTCCACAGCTGTCTGCAACTTGGTTTTTGACAAAGTTAAAAAAAGCTGACAAAACCTTCAGTTATGTGTAATTTTGCCATTTCAAAAGCATTTGCAGACTACAAGTCTCCCTCCAATTACAGAGATTAATACATTCATTCTGCAAAGAATGGTGCTCCTGGGTATGTGGAGCTTCAGGTGGTTTTATTCAAGTAACTGACTGACTCCATACTGGTGGGAAGCTTCTCCCTGTAGACATATACTCTTTAAAAATAATTAGCATGTAAAAATCTTAGTGTTTCCAAACAATTCTGCAAGAAACAACCAAGAAAAATTCCTTTATTTCTTACATCAAACTCGGACAAGTCGGCACCAATACTTCTTTCACTAACACTCTCTCTCTGGTTAACCAAGACCACAATCACATAAACACCGGTTATAGTAAGAGCACCAGACTTATGAATCCCTTTCCTCAGCCAGTTCTTCTTCTGGTCCTCTCCCTGCACCAACTTTCAGTGGTGCAACTTTCCACACTTCTATGGACTAAACTGGATTACTTTGCTGTAATAAGTTACAAACAGCATACTTCCCCAAGTTACTGCTAGGTCAAATTAGTTCCATGATCCAGTTCACTACACAGCTCCATAAACTGTGACACTAAAAAAAAGGTGGGAAAGAGGCCGATGACAACAGGGGCTACTGAACATCAGCACCATCATCCAAGAAGACATGTGAGAATTTCCAGAAGGCATCATTCACATCCCTAACTGCCCATGCCATCATCAATTACCAATAGATAACTTCTTATAAATGGTACCCTATTAAAAAAATGCCAGTATCCTCTCAAAGAGCAGGCTAAAGTAACTCAAGAATAGCCAGTTACTACGGACAGAATTGAGGACAGAGTTTCTCAAAATATAGACCATGAGGCCACTTTTCCTGCCCTCCTCTCTCCACATACACCATCATAATGGCACCAGGTTTTTTTCCCTCTTTTATGTGGATAGTACAAGGTAACTTGGCCAGACCTACTTTAAAGGATGAAAGCACAGAAAGTAAGACTGATTAAATGGCATTTATTTCACAGGAATGGAAACACTATGGATAGAAAAGCAAGTAAAATATTGACAATAATGAAATGTAAGACAAGTAAAGATCCTTGTGATTTAGTCTGGTTGCCTACATAAAAGTCACAGGTTGTTCCTTAATTAATTTCTATTCATAAGCAACCATATTTTAGAGTAACATTCAAGTTTTCCAGTAATAAGGAAATCCACCACCATCTTGGTAAACTGTTCAAATGATTAGCAACTACCAAACTTGTTTCATATTTTTCTTATTCATATGGATGTTTATAAATTTAGCATTTGAACTTTCATGATCTAAAGACGGAATTTCTCTAATTTCTCATTTTTAAGTTCCTTTATAATTCACATCACCTATGAACCTCCTCCTATTTATCAATATTTTCTTTCCTTTCAGTGGTATCTGAAACAGACAAGTAAAGGACCATCAGCAACATGCAGAGTCAACATAACCCCTACCCTCCATATGAATACATGTTCAAAAATCATGTCTAGATTTTTGGCAAATCAGCTTACTACTCTATTTGCATGTTACATAGTTACAAATCCCCTTCAGATCTCTATTAGTATCAATCAGAAAGACAACAACAGCAATGTATTGAGAAATGAGAAAAGCTGCAGGATGGGTTTGAAGAATGTTAAATTTCATCTTACCTTAAAAAGTGTTTAGTAATGTTCAACTGCCCTTCTTTACCTTTCTGGGATAAATCTTTGGTAGTTTAAAAGAGCTAACAAAGTGCACTAATAAATCCCTTTATGGAATATTACCAACTAAGAACTACACAACCTTACAAAAAAAAAAAACACAACTGCTGAGATATCATAACTGTACTTCTGCCTTATTGAACCCTAGTTGTGCTGTCTGCAGCCATAACATGCATGTGAAATTGTTGTTACATTACATTTGCTTTTTGAAATTTATAGTTATGTTATGTGAAAGTCTCAGAGATAAGTAAAGTTTACACATTACACCCCCTCTTTTCGTTCAGACAGAACTGAGAATTTTGAGTCATATTTTCATTTTTTGTTTAAAGAACCATTCACTGGGTTTGAATCAAGTCTCCTTCAATCAGCAGACAATACAAGTATTTGTAAAGAGTATTTTTAATTACAATAGACAAGTCATCTTGAGTTTACTAGCAAAATACTTGCAATATAGCATAAGCATAATAAATTAGAAGAGTTGGTGCAGTTACACAATATATTCTTACATAAGAATCTCCACTTCATCTGAATTTAATAAAAATACACACTCTGGAGGATGGAAGGAAAACTGTATAAATAAAAGCACCATTTTGTCAGTACGAACTGTCTATCCTAGGCACAACTACCCTAAATAAGGGTCAAATATCCACACTTCTGACACACCAGCACAGCTACTTGGCATCAACAAACCCGAAATAAAATTTGAGATAAACCACTGACATTTAAAGCCCCTGCAATATCAGGAAAACACCACCATTCAAATAATAAAGAGCAAAAATTGCTGCAGCCATATGTACAATATACATAATACACAAAAGAGCATATTTTACAGAAGGTAGCATGAACATGTTCAAGCATGCAAAAAAGCGGCAGATAAGTCAGTTACAAAAGAGAACCTGAACACTAAATCAAAACAAAATTTGGGAATTTAGGAGCAGCTACCTCAAAAGTTCAGAAACTGGATCTCAGTGAAGTGCCATTCTTCACAGAATTTATATTTTAGCTTTGCTAAGAGTGGTCTGATTTTTTAATCCATGATAGAAGTAAAACCTTCCCTTTAATTAGTTCTTCAATGCTGCTTCCTACCTCTAAAATACAGTTTTCAATCTGTTCAAACTGAAAACAGTATACTGGCCTTTCAAACACATCTTCAAGAAAAATAATGAAGATTGATGTATTGTGTTTCTATCATACAGACACTAGTGTCACCTAATCCCTCCAAATAAAAAGAAGAGGCAATTGAAATACTTAACATGCTATTACACCACCACAACTTTCTTACTCTCCTGAAAAAGCAAAAATACTGTTTCAAAAATAGGTCTTATGAGGTAAGAAAACATGAGCTATTTCATAACAAGAAAATAAAAGTATGTTCTGAAGTCAGAGACCAATCAGAACATTCCTTAAGCAGACCTGCTCGCAAATACTCACACATCATTCTTCTTATTGAACCTATGGCATTACACAGCAGGACATTTGGAACCCAACTAGTCAACAAAGCAGTTTTACATTCTACTTTCAATCAACAGGTAATCAATACAAGTCAGATTGAAATTCATATAACACTTGAACAACTCATTTCACATAGAAAGCAGGCTACCACATTCTACAACAGATAATCTTCTAGATGCACAAACTACTGGAGATTTATATATAGCACACTGTAATCATTTCACCTTGATGCGATAAAGACAGCAGGCCCAACTGTGAAATCTGTTCCCAAAAGAAACTGTCAACATCTTAGAGGCATGTAAAAAGCTACGCTGAGCTGTTGCTTGAGCTGGTAGTTCTAGCTGGTAGTTTGAGCTCAGAAACCTACTGGAATCATGGACTGCAAACATGAACAACAAAAGGAAAAACACACACCTGGAGGTGGACAGAAGACAAGCAAGAATTGCCCTGACATCCCAGGTGGTTCTCCTGACGAGCCAAAAGTAGCCAGCCCCATCTGAATCTCTGAATGAAAGTTTTGTATCAATAAAATTACTTTGATATTTCTATTGACAAATGCCAACAACTGAGACTTAGATATTATTTATGTATTATTAACAATTTAGGTATGCTCAAATCCCATTAGAAAACACATAATCAAAGTATATCCACTTCCAACCCTGCTTACAAATGGGGACAGAAAGACCTGATACATGGCTATGATGTGTTCCAACTTCTCTTTCAGCTGAACTCAAAACTAAATTAGATGTCGATCTGCAATATGAATTAACTCATAAATAGAAAAGTGACTTTCACAATAACCACAGAATGCTAATTAGCTCACAAAAAAATCATTGTTAGCAATTTCTCTATCCCCATTAATCATGCTGTAGGCTATTACAACAAAGAATTCATGTAAGGATCTTTCAACTGGTACACTGAAATCATTACTCCAACAAATCAGCTACAAAATAGACACTTTGTAATTCTAGCAATTAGATTAGTAATTTACATATTACTGATACTTTTTTGCCCCCTTGGAATCAGTGCATTCCATCAGACCCTGCAGTACAATACAATATTATTATATAAGTTGGCATCTTGTAACTAAGTGTTTGCTACTCAATGATACTGATTATCAACTTTGCATCAGAATGCTAACCATTAGCAGGGTTCTTTAAAGTAGTAGGGTGTTAAAAATGTCTTTATTTCCTGTTCAGAAACTCCTTATATAACGTCATTGAGCTGCAGACCAAAATCAGGAGCACAACTTTCTGGAGCAATATGCACATGTAGAAGCCGACACATGACTTCTTGGACACTGTCCAAAGAGACTCTGAAGTAGCTCGTGTGACGGCCGGTTACGCACGCTACAGTTTTTCATTTTAACTTGCTTCACTTTACCACAATATGCGAATGAACTCAATCTGTGCAATAGAAGCCTCAAGACCCTCACACCACTCTGAGCCAGCCTTCCACAGAAACTAACTGCTGGCTTAAAACCAAATAAAGATTTATGAACACATTGGTAACAAGCTACCCTACAGGATAACATACAGAAAAATTCTTTCCAACGATCCCACTGTAACTGCTACTCTCTTATCAAAAGGAACAAATCGACATGTGCTATTCCTATCCCCGCACATACGCTCACCCCTTACTTAACCAGAATAACAGAAATTCTAAGAAATGTACTCATAGTTTATAAATTATTTTCTTCGCCTTAATTTTTCGCAAGACCGTGTAACCTTAGCTGTGTTCGGACAACATGCAGGGACAATGTTTTAAACAGACGCCACAAAAGACCTCAAAATAACCCTTGCCCTCTTCTCCAGTCAGAGTGCAAGTCTGCTGCATACACTTCTAATTATAAATATGGTAACATGACATGGGGAGAGAGCCAGCCCCTCGAATATGGTCTCAGAGACTACTAACCCAAATCTGTGCTGAGCACAAGGCTAGATCAACACAATACAGCATAAGATAGGTTTGCTTTTTTTCCTAAATCTACAAAAAAACCCAGCTACTTGTACAAAGTATACAACAATAATATACTTCCAAAGTAATATTAGGTCTATCTTACACTAATCTGTCATCCCAAAAGATCCCATTTGTATTTCCAGTTCTATAACTGGCACAGCTTAAGTCCCTCACCTCACATTCTTCAGTAAGATGTTTTCTTTACTTCTCCCAACATAATAAAACCATTTTGAGTTCCAGACAGCATTTAGAATAAGTACAAATATATCCTCTGCACACTTTCATTTAAACTAAACTTAACGATGTTTAAACACCTAATTTCTTTCTTGTTAATATTGCTTCTTGGCACTGAAGTTTACGTTAGAACACTAGATAATAGCAAAGTCCTTTCTTCACGTGCTTCATCTTCTAAAAACTTGCCAAGGTACTAGATATTAAACTTTCTTAGAGTTCATAACTTAAATGTACCATAATAGCACACAAGTTTATTATTATTAAGTATCTACAGTGCCTAGTATTCCTCACAGTATTTCCCAGCTGTATGAACTTCAACTGTAAGCAGCATGTTTTTCCATGCTCATTACTTCTCCAGCACCACTGAAGTATCCTTTACCATGCAGTCGACCAAACACCTTCAGAAGCATAAGTTTTTCCATACAGCCAATGGCATAAGCTACTTCTAAGGCACGTTTATATGAGCAGCACAAGACAATAACCAACCTCCTCATTCGCTCCCATAAAGAAATAAAGGTGAAAGCTTTAAATACGAACCATGGGGAATGAACGGCTCACAGCCAGAACATACCACTTAATTACTTCAGACAAAAAAAACAAATAACACAAAAAAGATGCTGCTGGAGAGACTGTGAGAGAACTAAAGTAACACTTATGGGTTGGTTCCGAGTATCTCGGGTTCAGACACGGTTTGGTTTTTTTTTCCATCTCTAGATGAAGTTAAGAAAGAAACACGAGTGTTACCATGATCAGTTCGTTTCATTTTCCCAGCATTCATATTGCATTTCTACCTCAGGATCAGTGTCAGCCAGACCTTTCGGGGTACTGAGAAAGAAATGCCAGCAGGGCTCCACAAAACAGCCTGAAAAGTCTACTAGAAAGCAATAACGAGGAACCGACAGGAAAGCTCGGCACACGAGGTCCGCTTCCTCGGGAGCGGAAAGAAGTAAACAACCGAGGGAAAGGCAGCACCACGTTTGTAAACACAACGCTTCTGCACGGCGCTCCGCCGACCGCTGCCGACCGCGAGCACGGAGGCGCAGCCGGGCTGAGTCATTCCTCGTAGTAACTTCACCGCCGATCCCTCGCCCCGGCAGCGGAGCCCCGGGCAGGGAGGGAGCCCCCCGGCCCGCCCGGCGCTGCCCCGCCACCGCCGCTCCCCCGCTGCCAGCCGGGAGCCGCCGCCGCCGCCGCCCCCCCCTTCCCTCCCCCGCCGGCCGCGCGGGGGTCACCCCGCCACCCCGGGACCGGAGCCAGCCGCGGGATCCCGGTCCTCCCCACCCCCGCCTCCCAGCTCCTCGTCGCCCGCCCCACGGCTGCAGCCCCGCGTCCAGAGCCGGGACCACCGCCCCTTCTTCCCGAGGCCGCCCACCCGCCCTCCCGGTAACGGGGCCCCCCGCCCTCCCCCCGGCTGGGAGCGGCCGAGACGAGGAGCGGGGCGGCGGGGGTGGGGGGGAGCCGGCGCCTTCCCCGGCGGCACTCACCCGAGGGTCCCTGGGCAGCGCCGCGCATCCTGCGGCGGCGGTGGCGGTGGCGGCAGCGGCGCGTCTCCCCCGCCCCGCGCGGCCGGGCCCGGCGGCTTCGCGGGGGCACGCACCTCCTCGGCGGTCACCGCGCCCCAGCAGGGAGAGGTGGCGGACTGGCGGGCGGGGAAGGCGGCGCGGGGCCAGCAGGGCGGGCCGGGCCGGGGAGCGCGGGGCCGGGGAGTCCTGGCGCAGCCGCCGCCGCCGCCGATGTTTGTTATTGTCGTCAGCCGCTTCCGGCGCGAGCGCATGCCGGGAGAGGGCGGCCCGGAGGAGGAACCGCGCGGCGGAAGCGGCGGCGGCAGCGGCAGCGCGCGGGCCCGGGGGAGGCGGAAGTCGCGCCCTCGCGCTCACCCCGGGAGACCCCGGAGACCGTTGAAGCGCGGGGCGGGCGGCGCTCGTGACCGCTCGGCCGTTAACCGGCCCGGCCCCTGGCGATGCCCGTTCCGAGGCCTCCCCGGCGGGGGGGGAGACGGACACACGGGCCGCCTAGGCCTCACCCCGGCATGGGTAACGAGGCGGGCAGCGGCCCTCCTCCGCGTTTAACGAACGTTAAATTCATCCCTCCCCCGTCAAGAGGAGGCGGCTGCGGGTGTACTCACCGGCCAAGCCGGGCTGCTCTCGCTGCCTGCCTGCCGGCAAGGGCCGCGGGGAAGGATGAGCCCCTCTGGGGGCTCCCAGAGCTTTCGACACAAAGCAGACCGTCAGCTGTAGGGTAGGAACCGGCCTCGTCTTCTTGTCCCGAGAAAACGAAAGTGAATCTTGCACACGTCACTTTCAGGTTTCTCTTTTATTATAGGTTTCTTCAGAGGCTTAGCCTGCTGAACTTTTCTTTGAGATGTGGACATAGCCACATAAATCAGAGAAGGGCGGATTGTTTCACTCAGAACTGCAGGTGGGGGTCACGACGCTGGAGTTGCGGACGTCCTCCAGCAAAGATCCTTTGAGCACCACGTACGGCTGGGTCATACCTTCTCTGCTGCCTCACCGTGACCTCTCCTTCTTCCATAACATATACTATAGGCAGCAGGTCATGGAATAGAAGAATTTCAAAGCACAATATTGTGGCCAGAGTGTGAAGCAAGCACGTCAGAAGAGGAATGCAAAAGAGAGCGAGCACAAGCATCTCATTTTCAGCCTGCAGGACAGATGCATTCAGTAAAATCGCTAGGTTCATTATGTAAAGCATTTTCTGTTTCTTGCCTAAAGTTACTTCTTAGTTCTGTTTAAACCTCATATGTACAGCCCTTCACCTAATTCTATTTTTTACTTCTAGTTCATCAGCTTGTAAGTCTACCACTTCTCACAAGCTGGACCAGGCTTACGGATTTCACAGTAAACTCTTTAGTAGCTACTTCTGCCACGTTGAAGAGCTTGCTGCCTGTCTGTCATGTTAAAGACAATGTTGAATGGTCACAGCCTGTCCAGACAGGTATTTGTTCTTGGACAATGCCACTGCCGTGGGATTTTGAAAGTAAACATGGCCTCACTACCCCCAGTTGCCACCTTGTGGCACCTGATAAACAAGCGCTCTCCAATTTTGCAGCTTGTTGGGAGACCTGTCTGAATTATGTTATGAAAGACATCTTTGGCACTTCAGACTGCAACAGTGAATGGAGCTGAGAAGACACTGGTACCCAGATGAACAGACATAATGTAATGGGAAATACAAGTTTCTAACAAAGCAATTCAAGTCAGCTTTGTGTAATATAACACTCATTTTAGTTTTAGTTCTATAGGTGTCAACTTCTGCTTTTTACATCTCCTAAAATGGTTGTCGTCTTCATAAATTCTTTGAATGTGATGAAGGACTAATCTTTAGGGTGAAGGGAATGACATCCAGCTAGAAACTTCACGAAACAAGTGTCATACATGCTCTAAACAGGGAGGTAAGCCAGAGGTGACAAACAACTTTGAGGTTTAGTAAGCCTGAAGCACCGGTAAGCCTCATTAAACTTGTCTTGAGGAGATACTACTGAGAGTGGCCTCTTGCAGTTTGAGGATCTGAGAGATCAGTGAGAGAAGCAACAGCAACTATTCTAACACTGAAACTGCAGCACCAACAGGGTTTGTAGTTTTCTAAGCAAAGCACCTTTGCCACTCAATCTCTCAGCACTTGCATAAAATGAGGCTCCAGGCACTTAAGCACCGTTTGGTTTTTTACAGCATGTGTGGGACAACTTGATTTGAGAGGGAGCTCAGGCAGGACTGAAGCAGGAACTGGGGAGTAAGCAAAGTGCTGCTAGCAGAGCAGGTTGGTCTGGCTTGTTCTTGTAACATTTCATTATGTTGCTTCCTTTCAAAATGATCCAGAGCCACTTCATGCCAAGCAACTAATTACAGGGTTTTTTCATGAGCCTGTCTGAATAAAAACTTAACATTGTATCTAGCACTTCTATCCTGAAGAAAAGCAGTATTTTATGAAAATTATTTTGCTCCAGGATATATGAAAAGAAAGCATTAAATCAGGGCTGCTGATAATTCTTCACATTTTCAAAGTGCTGTACAAAGTGTAGGTTATTATTCTTTCAACATACGGTTTAGGATTCACCTGTATATTTTTTTGCACATTCTGTAAACTAGACAAGAAGGTTGAAGGAGTTTTTCACTGTGTGCTTTTAATTTTGGGTGCTAAATTTGGTATACAAAAGAATGTGTCTCTTAAACTACATGTTTATGCAGCTGTAGTCAGGGAGCAAAAAGAATTGGCTGCTCAGCAAGCTGAGAGCCAAGGCTGGCAGCAAGGCAGCAAGGGGCACCATCATGGACAAGGGGCACAATCCCACAGTACCAGAGTGGGGTCTGGTGACAAAAACCTGGTTCAGCCACGAGTTCAGTGACTGGTGGACAAGTCCGTGGTGAGAAGGCAGGTCTGGGGTAGAGCCAGTACAGTGCAGCAGGATCAGTGGGGTCACAGCTACAACCTAGCTCAAGAAAGGGCCAAGGCCAAGGGCTGAAGCTTGAATGCAGCTCCTGAGCAAAGGGGAAGCAGCCCCCACACAGCGCTCCAACAGCAGCCTGACTCGGCCCCACAGCCACAGTCTGTTGGAGCTGGCCTCAAGCTGGGGCAGCCAGGCCCCTCAGAGGGGCAGAAGGGGTCACTGAGCCTGTTAGTGCTTCCAGAGCTGTGACAGCTGCCATGACTGGAAGTAGATTTATAAGCAAAGTTAAAACACAGTGTAGATACAGAACCCAATATGGAATAAACAGGTAAACCTATTTCTGTTAAAGATTACCATCTACTACTTATAGTCAATCTCAAAATTGATTTATCTGTTATGAGTATTCATTCTCCAAATTACTGTCAAATTACATCCAACCTAACGCCTGAATATGGTAGTCCATTCTGCCTTAGCTGTTGCATTCATGACCCCTTTTAGCTTATGCAATGACTCTGCTTCTTTTAATTTGAATATACACTTCTCAATAGATGTATATTAAACTGGATACTGTAAATGTGATTTATAATTAAATATTCCAATTGTAAACCAAAATTATACATATAAAAAAATTGGAATCATGGTTGATCCGCTACTACAAACTATGGGGGTGGGGGATTTCTCTAAGTCAAGAATGCTTTTTAAGACAGAATGATTTAGAGAAAAAAAACCAAAACAAGTTATTGAGCTCATTCAATTCCAAAAGAAAATTAGGAGATGGGAGTTAGTCTGAGCACTCCACTTTCTTCCGAAAACAAATGGGTCAAGACTGTGAAAACTCCTGTTTGATTTACAATGTTTTAGGAAAAACATCGAGTGTGAGTCTAAACTTTCAAGGATTACAGTGGTTAATGAGCATCATACTATTACCTCAACCAGGCAGTTACACTGTCAGCCATTTAATTTGTTATATGTTTCTCTCTGGAGATGTCTGTTCACATGTGGTTCCTTAACACCTCTTAGTTTCTCCATGGCACCAAATAAACTAAGCCTCTTAAGTTCTGCTCTTAAGAGTTTATTCCCATAGTTCATCTGTAATACTCTTATAAATCAAGCACCCCTCTTAAACTGATAACACTGGATCAGAAAAATTATTTCAGTATCAAACAGAGAAGGAGCATATCAATCTTTCTGTACAATTGTAATCTGCCATGCCAGTAATGCACCAATACTGTCAGTATTTATTTAGTTCCAAATGTACTTGAAAAAACACATCTTCCTATTTTCTTTAGCTCTACTTGTCATAAGTTCTCCCTGTGTACTTCTGCTTCCCTTACAGTTGCTATCTTCATCAACTTCCCTTCTTTTTTTTTTCTTTTTTTTTTTTGATATTGGAAACAGTTGCATTCAGGTCCCTGCTAAGCCTGGCTACCTTTTAAACCCAAGTTCCTACCTTCTCCATTGAGGCTTTGTGGCATCTTGTAAAGTAATCTTGAACAAGTTTTCATTTTCAGTTTAAGTTTTCCTACAACTAAACAACTTCATCACTTTAAAAAATAGTAATTTTTTAAAGCACAAGGTATATATTACTGTTCTGAACTGGAATATACAAAGTAAACACCAGTCTCCCAACAAAAGTTCTCCTGCATGTTAGGGAGAGATATTTCAGGAACTTCGATTATTCTTTCATGTACCCTGACAGTCCATAGCAAACACCAAGTACTATCTCATCTCTTGCTTCTTTTCCAGAGCACTGACTGGTCCATAAGCTCTCAGTAATTTGTTTTTGAATGGTCAATGACTCAGGAGCAGCTGATGCCATTTTTGAAAGCATGCCACTCCCTCTGACCCCTTTATGGATCATTCCTAACCAGTGATTTTAACATTGTGTGGCTTCCCAATATGTTTCAGTAATTCTGACTACACAGGTTTTGAATTCACAAGTGATTTTTCTTGTTTATTGCCAGAGGTCCTTGCAGGAAGGGGATAGTTAGCTTCAATTTAACATCTAGGTCATGAGATTAGTTCTTGGTCCTGGGCAGAAACATTCAAAGGACATTTAAACCTCAGATAAAATAGTCACAATGGACATACCCTCAGAAATGGTTAAGGACAGAAGCTCTCAAGAGAAAATAGGCAGCCTGAATAAGCCTATAACAATCCCCAGCTGCACATTTTGATTTAAGAAACACCATTTGTGTAATGTAGCAACTAGACCTTCCCATGCCACCACCTCTCCACAACACATGGATGATACTGAATGCAACAAGGCCAAACAAGTAATACACTGAAGACTACATGGAACAACAGTAATATTACATATATAGAAAGGTATTGCTGTATTAGCATTACTGAATATTTAATGTTACTGAGAATACAGTTCCCATTTTTTACTGTGTAGCAGCTTTGTTTTTTTTATAGTGCACTTAAGTCATGTTCATAGAATCATAAAATCATAGAATGGTTTGGGTTGGAAGGGACCTTAAAGATCATCTTGTTCCAACCCCCCTGCCATGGGCAGAGACATCTTCCGCTAGACCAGGTTGCTCAAAGCCCCATCCAACCTGGCCTGGAACACTTCCAAGGACGGGGCATCCACAACTTCTCTGGGCAACCTGTTCCAGTGCCTCACCACCCTCACAGTGAAGAACTTCTTCCCTGCATCTAATCTAAATCTGCCCTCTTGCAGTTTAAAGCCATTACCCCTTGTCCTATCACTACATGCCCTTGTAAAAAGTCCATCTCCAGCTTTCTTGTAGGCCCCTTTAGGTACTGGAAGGCTTGTCTTCTCCAGGCTGAACAACCCCAACTCTCTCAGCCTGTCTTCATAGGAGAGGTGCTCCAGCCCCCTGATCAACTTTGTGGCCCTCCTCTGGACTCGCTCCAACAGGTCCATGTCCTCCTTATGTTGTGGGCTGCAGAGCTGAACGCATTACTCTAGGTGGGGTCTCACCAGAGCGGAACAGAGGGGCAGACTCACCTCCCTTGACCTGCTGGTCACACTTGTTTTGATGCAGCGCAGGATACAGTTGGCTTTCGGGGCTGCAAGCGCACATTGCTAGGTCATGTTGAAGTTCTCATCAACCAACACCCCCAAGTCCTTCTCCTCAGGGCTGCTCTCAATCCATTCTCTGCCCAGCCGGTATTTGTGCTTGGGATTGCCCCAACCCATGTGCAGGACCTTGCACTTGGCCTTGTTGAACTTCATGAGGTTCGTACAGGCCCACCTCCCAAGCCTGTCAAGGTCTCTCTGGATCACATCCCTTCCCTCCAGTGTATCGACTGCACCACACAGCTTGGTGTTGTCAGCAAACTTGCTGATGGTGCACTCAGTTCCACTGCCCATGTTGCCGACAAAGATGTTAAACAGCACCAGTCCCAACACCAACCCCTGAGGAACGCCACTCATCTCTGGTCTCCACCTAGACATGGAGCTGTTGACTACAACTCTTTGAGTGTAATCATCCAGCCAATTTCTTATCCACTGAGTGGTCCATCCATCAAATCCATGTCTCTCCAGTTTAGAGACAAGGATGTTTTGCACAAGTTCAGGTAGATGACGTCAGTTGCTCTTTCCTTACCCACCGGTGCTGTAACCCCATCGTAGAAGGCTACCAAACTTGTCAGGTACGATTTGCTCTTAGTGAAACCATGTTGGCTGTCACCAATCACCTCTTTATTTCCCATGTGCCTTAGAATAGTTTCCCGGAGGATCTGCTCCATGATCTTGTCGGGCACAGAGGCGAGACTGTCTGGCCTGTAGTTCCCCAGGTCTTCCTGGTTTTTTTCCTTTTTAAAAATGGGGGTTATGTTTCCCCTTTTCCAGTCAGTGGGAACTTCCCTGGACTGCCACAACTTCTCAAACATGATGGATAGTGGCTTATCCACTTCATCCACCAGTTCCCTCGGGACCCGCAGATGCATCTCATTCAGGTCCCATGGACTTGTGCACCCTCAGGTTCCTTAGATGGTCTCAAACCTGATCTCCTACGACGGGCAGTTTTTCATTCTCCCAGTCCCTGCCTTTGCCTTCTGCAACTTGGGCAGGCTGAAGTACATGCCAGTGAAAACTGAGGCAAAAAAGTCATTGAGTACTTCAGCCTTCTCCATATCCCGGGTAACCAGGTCTCCTGTTTCCTTCCAGAGAGGGCCCACATTTTCCCCAGTCTTCCTTTTATCACCGACGAACCTATAGAAGCTTTTCTTGTTGTCCTTGATGTCCCTGGCCAGATTTCATTCTATCAGGGCTTTAGCTTTCCTAACCTGATCCCTGGCTGCTTGGACAATCTCTCTGTATTCCTCCCAGGCTACTTGTCCTTGCTTTCCACCCTCTGTAGGCTTCCTCTTTGTGTTTGTGTTTGCCCGGGAGCTCCTTGTTCATCCATGAAGGCCTCCTTGTTCATACATACAGTCATGGTTTTAAATGTTAAGTCTAATGCCTGCTAACAATAAAATTAATTACATAAGCAGATATTTCAGTTGAAGAAGTTATACCAGGGATTAATTTGGCCTGCATTGCTAGAAACATGATTTATTTTTCTTTTTACAGTTATGGCACAGGATATACTGTCCCCATTTGCAAAATAACATTCTAAATATCCAATGGTCTTTCTGTTCACAGATAACATACCTTTCATGATTTGCATCAGTCACTTTCCTGGTTTGGTAACCTTAAAGACAGAATTAATAAACCAAGGGGTGCCAGGCCTGTGAGGTTTCAGCTCCTCCCTTAGCCCCGGCAGTGAACTCTGCTTCTCACTATAACCCCCGGAACGGTACAGGAAGCCAGATGCAAATGGCAGTATTGTTCCAGGAACAGGGATCTGGGGCATCTCCAGCTGAAATCCCAGGCCACAAGCCAGCCAACATCACAGCAGCTAGCCTGGAAATGTACCTCATCAAGTACTCCAGTGAGACACACTCAGATGCTTCTAGACTATGTCCACTCCTATATTTAGATTTTGATGTGCAGTGTATTTTTTAAAAGGCCAGAAAAGTCTGATTATATTTAATTTAGATGTTTGTGGGTTTTTTACATTTTGTTAATAAGGAGTAATTGCCTTTTAAAATAAGCATACAAATTCCCCTCTCCTCCCCAAGCTTTCTATCAACCCAGACTGGAAATTCAAGGTGCAGAAACTCTTAATTTAATATATTTCATCAATTAGACTTAAATGATCTGCTAAGAGCCTTAAACAAAATATATAAAACCCACTTCGTGCTTACATG
Organism: Buteo buteo; assembly: GCF_964188355.1. Classification (NCBI taxonomy): domain Eukaryota; kingdom Metazoa; phylum Chordata; class Aves; order Accipitriformes; family Accipitridae; genus Buteo; species Buteo buteo. The sequence goes on from NC_134173.1 coordinate 34,986,995, forward strand.
AAAATGAATTTTTAAATGAAAATATTAACTATTAACATATTGAATTCACTTTTTGTCCTTTGTTCTAGTAACTTATAGCATTCAGGCTTTTTTGTTTCATTGTTATTCCTGAATGGAATAGAAACAAAACCATCATTTTTTTCCAGCTCCCAGAGTCTCAATTCAAAGAATTAGTCATTGATCTTAATTAACGGAATAAAGTGAAACAATGAACTAAGTAAACTGAAATGATGATTCTTTGCATCTCCAGAAGAGACTACACCTGTCAAACATTCCTAAGTACCTAGTTACATTAATTTAAAAGATACTGTAGGAGCAGACTAATTTAAACTAGGGTTTAAATCATTAAAAAAAACCCAAAAACCTGACTATTCTGAGTGCACTTGCACTCATTACTCATTCTTAGGAGCTTTTTTATATTCATTGATGAGATCAGGCGTGGGTGCTGGTAGAATCCTCTTTCAGGGCTTTGCAGCTTTGGAATTTGCATTTGAGCTTTGCAATACAGCAACTCAGATGACTGCTGGTTTGACTGCATCATTTATGTTCCCTATGCATTTTAAAAGCATGTATAGATTATTCAAATCAGTGTAGACAGGGAATTGTTTAGAGGGAGGGAGATTGTGTTAGGCTATTCTGAAGTTAAGAATTAGATGTCTTTCTAAAACGCATTTCTAAAATGATTGCATTCAGTGTATTTATACTGCAATATGTGAAGGACACCAAAATGGAAACTAACATATAAAATTCTCTACTAATTACAAATTACTCTTTTCTACTGAAATAAGCAAGTTGGAGATAATAGAGATCAATACCTGCATAATTATTTGGACACAGTAAAGAAAGAAAAATATGTCAAAATTGTACTGCTCTCCCCAATTGGGAAGAGGATTCTTTCCTTGAAGACTGGTTTAGGGGTTTGCTTTTCTTTATTTTTTACACTGTACATACAAAGTCAGATTTGTGCATAAAGTTTTGCGTTGTTCCTGATTTAACAGTGAAGAAATTAACTTCAGTAAGCAGTACGTATGTTGTTTCCTCAAATGTGTAATCCCAGTCAATTAAAATTTACTAGTTTGGATCCATTTTCACAGAACCTTTCTGAGAATATCTGTGTTCTTAATCCTTCTAGCTGTATGAACTGAATTGAACTGCTGGCATCATAAAGAAAAAGGGTGGTATAGGCGTCACATCAAACTACAGATTAAGCAGTTTTATCTGCTTGCCCTTTTTGAATAGTATCTTAACATTAGTACTTTTTCAGTCTTCTGAAGTTCCCCTGATTTTCATATTTTATATTAATATTAACGTCAGTAGACCACAGTGTACAACCCCAAGTTGCCTGGACTTAATTAAGTTCTGTGAGTGTCTAGTAACTTTATTAATTAGCAGTAGACATTTTTCATGTCATTAACATTTTCAGCACCTTGTTATAGGCTCAGTGTTTCGTTCTGGGACTTTGGGAACAAAAGAGCAACTGACCTCTGCCTTGACTGGCTATGGACTTTAGCTTTCCAGTGTTTCATGTTTCATAGCTTCCAGTTCACACTGTTCCTATCCATTTCTCTTTTCCTCTGGTGTGTTACATAATACTGATTAGTTTCATTGTTGTTGCTGTTGTTTAATTTTGAACTATGTCTTTTATATAACCGGTGAATCTGGATAGGCTCTTAGCAGTAGCTTTCTCTAGGTTGTGGAGTTGGAGCTTTTTGTCTGCTTATTAAATCCTTTGAAAGAATACTCAATATTCATCCACATTTTTCTTTGTATGTTGTGTCTTTTCAGATAATTTTGCTCATTACCTTTACCTCTGGAAAATTAGGCAAAAGGAGTTGCCAAGTTTACATATGTCCTCTAATCTGAACAAAATAAACCTGTTCTGAATGTGAGACAAAAAGTATTGGTGGTCACTAAACAGTCACAAATCCCAGTTGAAGAATAAGTTAATCTAGATTTATCTGCAGGAGGAGTTGTTTTTACCAGCTTAGTTATAAGAGGTTATTTTTGAAAGACAGAGCTGGAGAAACTGTCATAAAGAATTTTGTGTAATATTTCTCTAAACACTAACTCAACTTTGGAATTTGCTTAGGATGCAGAAGAGAAACCCCTGGTCTGTCCCAAATGCTTCTAAAAATCTGAGTCTGCTTAAGCTTGGGTTTGCATTATGCTCTCCAGAGCCATATAGAAATTCAAGCATTTTCTGCTGTGGTGGGTTGACCCTGGCTGGATGCTAGGTGCCCACCAAAGCTGCTCTGTCACTCCCCCTCCTCAGCTGCACAGGGGAGAGAAAATATAACAAAAGGCTCGTCGGTTGAGATAAGGACAAGGAGAGATCACTCAACTAATTACCGTCACAGGCAAAACAGACTCGACTTGGGGAAAATTAACTTAATTTATTGCCAATCAACCAGAGTAGGGTAATGAGAAATAAGACCAAATCTCAAAACACCTTCTCTCCACCCCTCCCTTCTTCCCAGGCACAACTTCACTCCCAGATTCTCTACCTCCTCCCCCCTCAGTGGCACAGGGGGACAGGGAATGGGTGTTGCGGTCAGTTCATCACACGTTGTCTCTGTTGCTCCTTCCTCCCCAGGGGAGGACTCCTCACACTCTTCCCCTGCTCCAGCGTGGGGTCCCTCCCACGGGAGACAGTCCTTCATGAACTTCTCCAACGTGGGTCCTTCCCACGGGCTGCAGTTCTTCATGAACTGCTCCAGTGTGGGTCCCTTCCCACGGACTGCAGTCCTTCAGGCACAGACTGCTCCAGCATGGGTCCCCCTTGGGGTCACAAGTCCTGCCAGAAAACCTGCTCCAGCGTGGGCTCCTCTCTCCACAGATCTGCAGGTCCTGCCAGGAGCCTGCTCCAGTTTGGGCTTCCGACGGGGTCACAGCCTCCTTTGGGCATCCACCTGCTCCGGCGTGGGGTCCTCCCCGGGCTGCAGGTGGAGATCTGCTCCCCCGTGGACCTCCCTGGGCTGCAGGGGGACAGCCTGCCTCACCATGGTCTTCCCCATGGGCTGCAGGGGAATCTCTGCTCCGGCGCCTGGAGCATCTCCTGCCCCTCCTTCTTCACTGACCTTGGTGTCCGCAGGGTTGTTTCTCTTACATGTTCTCACTCCTCTCTCCGGCAGCTGTTTCTCCGTCCCAACTTTTTTTCGTTCTTAAAAATGTTATCACAGAGGCGTTACCACCTTTGCTAATGGGCTCGGTCTTGGCCAGTGGCGGGTCCTTCTTGGAGCCGGCTGGCATTGGCTCTGTCGGACAATGGGGGAAGCTTCCAGCAGCTTCTCACAGAAGCCACCCCTTTAGCCCCCCCACTACCAAAACCTTGCCACACAAACCCAATATACTTGCAATTATATTTAATTCAGGAATATTCCGGACTACCATCTCAAAAAGCCTTTATTTGTTTTCCACACAGCCCTAAGATCATTGTGCCGCTTAGTATTTTGTGAGGTACAGTCTAGCATGAATCAGGGTGTTTTGTGATTTTACTGCAGACAGCTAATCTTAGAATCAACACACAGTGCTAACACTCTATATGGGATTTCAGATAGTAGCAGTGGAGTGGAACTTGCTTTACGCAACTGTCTCTTTTATCGGTAACAGCACAGGTGAAATATCATATGGCTCAGCCAAGGCTGCAAAACCAGTGAAGGGGAAATTCACATCAGCTAACCCAGCCTGAGCTCTGTGTTGCTGCAGCTATGGCACCGGCAGTGCTGCAACCAATTTAGGGCTAGCAGAGTCAAACCTTTGATGAGAAGTTTTATGGTGACTTTCTCTCTAATGATAGGATTACATTTCTGAAAGTCTATGATAAAAATAATCTCAAATTGCAGATAAAGATTGGCTAGAGTGTTGCACAGATGTACTCTGAAAAAAACATCTTCACATTGATATGGGAAGTAGCAATAAAATGGAGGCATTTAAAGAAAATTAAAGAGCTAAATAGCACATGAAAACTCTTAGAGCTGTAACGAATAGCTCAGCAGTGTGCTTAATGTTGTTAGGAAGAAAAAAAGAAAGAAATATTAAGAAGAAAAAAAGTGAGGAGCAAGTGAGAGCAAGCCAGATCCAAAAGTGGAATTAGGCAGAGAAATGTTACATTCTTCAGTGCTTAGTGACCAGAGCAAGCCTGGAAAAACCTGGGAAATTACTTTAGTGATTTCAGTTCGGCCATGTCTGTGAATCCCTGAATCCTCAGGTAAGCCACACAAGGGTTTCACAGCAGTTTTCACAGGAACTTTTTAACCATCCTGCTGTGGTGATATGTCCCTGAAGACAATTTTTCATATTTCACTGAATCTGTAGACATTTTGTGTTGTTTTTTTTAATATTTAGTGGAAATAATTTGATTCCACTTCTTAAATAGTTGCACAGGATAGTGAAAAGCAAGGTCCGAGCAGTAAGGGTTAGTTAGGCCAAGAATTCTGTGGTGTTACCAAAGAGAAGTAGTGTGTTTCCTCTCAAGCCTAAATGGGCAATTGATTTAGGTCCTAGTACTGTCTTTTTTAAACCACATCTGTGCATCTAGGCTTGTTCTTTTCGTGCTCATGGCCAATAAAGCCAATATGCAACAGGGACATTTGCTTGTGTAGGGGACAGTAATGACCTTATCTTTGCATGAAGGTCATCTTAGAAAGCAGCACTGCTCTGTCCTTTTTCCACAAATGCTCCAAAGGATGCATATCCAGCAACAGTATGGAATATAATGGCCTCTCATTTGCTCTTCTTGTTGGGATTTAATTCACTTTCTCCCGCTCCCCCTCTCTGTCCTGGTTTCGGCTAGCATAAAGTTAATTTTCTTCTTAGTAGCTGGTATAGTGCTGTGGTTTTGATTTAGGACGAGAAGAATATTGATAACACACTGGCATTTTAGTTGTTGCTAAGCAGTGTTTACACTAAGTCAAGGATTTTTCAGCTTCTCCTACTGCCCTGCCAGCAGAGGCTGGGGAGGGTGGTGGGGGTGGTGGCACAAGAAGTTGGGAGGGGACACAGCCAGGGCAGCTGACCCAAACTGGCCAAAGGGCTATTCCATACCACGTGATGTCATGCCCAGTATATAAACTGGGGGGAGTTGGCTGGGATGGGCTGGTTCACTGCTTGGGCATCAGTCAGTGGGTGGTGAGCAATTGCATTGTGCATCACTTGGTTTGTATATTATTATTATTATTATATTATTATTTTCCCTTCCTTTTCTGTCCTATTTAACTGTCTTTATCTCAACCCATGAATTTTACTTTTTTTTTTTTCTGATTCTCTCCCCCATCCCAGTGGGTGGGGGAGTGAGCAAGTGGCTGCATGGTGCTTAGCTACCTGCCAGATTAAACCATGACACTGTCCTACCTGTCCTGGGCATGTCAGCCAGCCAGAGTGGCAGCTCATTTGATACATAATCCTTGTTCTTGAACCAGGTGCAAAGAAGAGTACAGAAAGCTCCCCCCTGCCATCGTCAGAAACAGATGCTATCAATCCAAACAGTATTCCAATAGCTTTTACTAGCTTTTAAGCAAAATGGCAGAGTATTTCTGCTGCTGTTAGCTTTGGTTAATAGGCAAAGCATTTTTTCGTCTCCAAAAGAGCTGCCTCTGTGTTACACCACATAGTTGAATAACAGTCTAGGATGATTGCCTGGCTGTTTCATGCATGCTGCGGTTTATTGCAGTACTTAAATGGCAACACTAGAGGTCATTGCTAGCCTTTACATTTTTAATCTGTCTGAGCAAGTGTTGGCGCTCTCAGAGTTTAATGATAGGATACTTTTTTTTTCTTCTTTAATCATACATGGTGTGGAGTATGTCTGGGATCCAAATCCTCTCTTGATATATGGTTTCATAAGTTTGCACACTTCATTTTGGATTTTTTTTAAGAAATTTTTTTAATAGTTTTTTTCTTGTTGCTTTGGGTTTGGTTTTGTTTGGGTTTTTTTTGAAACTTTAGTAGGACAGCAATCCTAGAACAGACAAGAGAATATATATAAATTAAAAACAACACAATGGTCTAGCAACTTGCTTGTCAGTCCTATGTGATTTATTTCTTACGCTCTAACTGGTTCTTAATTATTTTCCTAATCTCTCATTTAGCAAGGATGAATTTACCTTTTGATATTTTCATTAAAGGCCAATATTAGGAATTTCTACTGTATTCTGGTGCAGAATATAGTATGTAGAATCCTTGGCGAGGTTAGGAGGGTTTTCAGAAAGAAAGTTTAACTTTGTTCTATTTCTTTTACAGTCCAGTGATTGCAAAGTTGTCTGAAAGTCTTTTACTATATGCAAAAAGGCATATCCTTGAATATTTCTAAGGCTCTAACAAAGAACAAGTAGAAATTTAGAGGTCCAATGTAACATGACATCAAATGTTTAAGTACTGATACTTAGATATTTTACTAGATACATATACTTAATTTCACAAAGGATTGAAGTTGTTGAAACTGCTTAATGGGTGCCAAGGTTATGCTCTAATTGAAAATTACTGTGTTCAAAAATCAAAGATATCCATAACAAAAAAAAAAATTTGGAACAAAATTTTTATTTTCTTAAAACAGCATTTTAGGTGGGACAGTCATTTCTGGTATGGTATTTTCTACTGAGTTCCAAAATTGTTATTAGATTTTCTTTCAGCACACTTTGATGCAAGGAGAAAATTACAGTTTAAATTTACAGAATAAATTGTTTTCTTTACAGAAAATGAGTTAAAATACTTTCAGAACCCCAAGCTACTGAAATTTAGTTAGTTGGTAGGTGAAGAAATAGACAGGATAATAAATAATGCACATATTTCATTGGGTTCCAAATGTCTTTGCATTTGCCATATGGACCTCTCTGAGGACATACTGGGACTTAAAAATCACCTTCTATTCATCTTACTCTAACACTAACCAGAATTCTGTAATCAAGACATCACCACTCATTATGATAAGCTGCCAACTGTCATCCAAGACAGTGTGGTCTTTCTTTTGCTCACTAAAAGCTGGTAAACTTGTTTATTTATATATGTAGTAAATACAGGAAGAAAACTTAAAAGTTTAGACAAGTCCTGTTAAACAGGTTGAAACCTTTATTCCGCTTACCCACTTAAAGTCAGTATCTACCTTAATCAAGAATAGCAAGTTTATTTTACTCTTGCACTAACTGCCAAATAAATATTTTAAAATTAAATTCTGGTAAGGGCTTTATTATTTTTTTACTCTTAAATTGTATGGAAGCCAGGATTCCTTCAGCTGAACTTGCAAGAATATTGCTGCCATGTTGCAAGGATGAGCAGATGAATATGGATCTGTTCTTTTTCAGCCTTTAAATCAGTGCAACATTTACCTGTTCTTTAATTATTACTATTCAAAGAATAATTGTAATATTCTGATCAATTTGTTTGCAGTCTAAGGTGGCATGAATCTGATTTGTAAAGATTGAAAGTTTCTTTTGAAACCTTCATACCTTTCATAGATCATAAGAGGGTGGAATTAAGGTTGTTTCTATATTTGAATTACCTATTCACTTACAGAAACAGTATTGGGTTTTGTTGTTGGGTTTTTTAAGGCAACTTTTAACATAATTTTTTTTTTTAAATCACCCTTTAATTGAAATGTTTTGTGTTTATAAATTGTCCCTTTGTAATTTTGACTTATTTAGCTTCACTGTACTGCCTTTTACCCTTGGAATAACATTTACAAAGTAAACAGATAATGTACATTTGGCAGAAACCTTACATTCAAGAAGAGATAGTAATGCCCTGTTAAGTTTGTAATTTTAAGAGTCTGGTGCCATGTCTCCTTAAGGCTAATTTCAGCAGGGCTAAATACATTAACAATATCTCAGGTCATTGATGTTTATTTTTAAACCTATTTCTTTTTGGATATGTGAGCATAGTCCCCACTTTTCTCAGAATATCTTGTGCAGTATTTGAATGTTGTGAAATGAAAACTGAATTTGATCATGTGGCTGTGGCAAGTACATATAAGTAGAAACAACAGTTTCATATGATCTTTCACTTTGAAAACTAATAAATATTTCCTTGAAAAGGTGATCAGATATTCTTAGTGCAATATTACTGATCAAAATTATAACCATGGGTGTTTATGAAGAGTAAAACTTATAGTAGCTATGAATATGGCTCTGTTCTTCACTGTGCAGCCTGAAACTGTGCTCTCACTGAGATAGCTTGCAAGTGCTAGAGAGCATGACTCAAACCTGTCAAGTTTGCTTTCTTGTTACTTTATGTAGGAAAAAGGGACAATTAATGGGAAAGTATGAAATATATTTAATGCATGTTCTGTTTTTGGTAATTTTAAGTTTTAGTTGTTTTTGTTTATTTGGGATTTTTTTAACAATATGTCCTAATGTTTTTCTTCACTAGATATATTTACTTATTTCTTCTGTTCGGTTGCACTGAGATATTTTGGCTGTGCTTTCTTCTAGTCCACAATTCCTTTAAAGCCCTGACACAATGGGACCTGCAGTCCCTGTTGCTTCCACTATCTTCTGTAATAGTATTGTTATTTAAAGCCCTGTATTTCCTCTCCATTTCATATTTCCTTGCTGGGCATACATTTTCAGCTGCATAGGCTTTTTCAAGGCTGAGTAACTATACAGACAGAAGAAAACCTTGACTATCCAAACTTTATGAATTACTTTCTGATTAAAAGTTTTTAAATTAGTTTGGGAAAAAATAGTATTTCATTCTTATGTGTAACCACCAAACACTTGCAGAAAGTTTTTTGGACACTAGATGACAGTGGAAGATAGTAATTGCAAACAGGACTTTGCAGTAGAACATAACTGGAAACACATATTCAGTAAGGTTTCATGTTATAATCATTGAAACACCACTAATGTTTTTTCTGGAATTAGGTATTTTGCATGTAAAAGGGAATATTATTGATCTTGTCAGTTTGGCTTAATTTTCTTGTAGTTTTAGTGTTTAGAATGTTAATGCCCCAATTTTCTTTCTTTTCTCAGAAAGTTATGGTGTGTTTAATTCAAAGATAGATGGGATTTCTGGTTTTCTGACACAGCTGAAAGCCCAATTTGCACAACGGAATGATAATGGGATCACTGCACTAGAAGGGCAGGACTCATACTCCACTTTCATTTCATATTAGACTTGAGAGAAGAGGTTGATAACAGAAAAAAAAAGTATCTGTATGGATATTGAAGAAACATTATTTTTATTTCTAATTGTCGTATCTTGATAAGGCCAGAGACTTTTGCTTATACTTAGTGGGTATTTCTGAAAATCACAGCTTCTGAGTAAAGTGAGCTTGTGCTTTAGCTCATGATCATTTTTAAAGTAGATGTCCATCTCTGACAAATGATCCAGTATCTGGAATCTTATATGTTGAAGGTCTACATCAATTCCTGGTAAGGTACTATTCAGTCATTTCCAATTTCTCTTTTCCTGCACCCAGCTCACAGCCAGATCTAACAGTTGGATAAATGTGAAGTATACTCTAGTAAAAGATCTGCTTTTGAATTCTTTATCTATAGATCTTCAGGTCTAAAAAAATGTTCCATTGTGTATGTAAAGAAAGAAAACAAAATTTTGCATCACTGACAGTCTCATCATTACGGACTTTGAAAACTAAATTAAAACAGGTACTTTAAGAATTCACATGCAGCAAAGCTCTGAAGTCTGAAAAAGCATTTGTCTGAATTATTCTTGCCTTAAGCCATTGCTATTCCTGCTCTCAACAATAAATCCGGTGTATTAATAGATGATTAAAAATACAATTTTATAGGAGCATCTTTGGAAGGAGCAAAATAAAGATGGTCAGAAGTTAAAAATACAGCAGAGCCAACAAACTGGCAACATATTTGTGTTTCAAAGGAAACAAAAAAGAGTAATAGGGCAGATACAAAAGAAATATGCTATTCACAATAAAAATGAAAAAGTTATATAAATTATAGGAATGGGTCCCAGAACACTGTATTTTAGATGGATGAGATAGCCTATCAGAACTTTAATTTAGAAATCATGATGCCTTCTGGTGACTGGAGACAATATGTTTTGGAAAGCACAGTCTTAGTTAACAATCTTTGTTACAAACATGTAGTTGACACTGAAGAAGAGAACCTACTCTAGAGGTTTGATCAGAAAGGCTTTTCCAGGTCACATATCAGAACACTTCCTCTGAGAGGCAGATGATAGATTTAGCCTGTAAAGGGGAAACTAGAAATACTGTTTCCTGTCTTATTAAAAAGTGATAGATTTATACCCAAGATATACTCCAACAATACTGAGATTTTTATGAAACATGGTCTAGAGCCAATGACAAACAGCAGAATTACCTTAGATTTCTTCAGTGAGTCTAAATCAAGAACATATGAATGAAAGTATGCCCTTTTTTTAACATACCACATGATTTAATTGGTTTCAGGAGAGTGGAGTGGTATATTGAGTACAAAAGAGCAGTAGGAGTTGTCTTAATAGTAGAAAGAGTTCTTCACATCTGACAAGAAGTTCCTACTGTAGCACAACAAATAATCCCGAAGTGATGGGTGAATTGCTTCATTACTGTCACACTCAGGTATGGTTAACAGTAAACTCTGATAAAAATGCTGATTTATAAATGCAGATAGAAGAAAAACTGAAGAGAGGGCTGATTATTTTCAAAGAAACTTTAAGGCAGAATGAAATCTGTTAACAACCAAACCAGTGTTCCCCCACATATCTCTCTCTGAAAAGGAAGTGAAACTAGATGAGCACAGAGGTATCCTTCTAAGCCACATGCTATTTTGCAAGTCTGTGAGGAGTCCTTACAGAAACCCTTGCAGGGAGTGTCAAAAGTCTGTCTGTATTCAGCAGTAAGCTTGCACCAAGTTGTGGAGGGCAGTAGAGTTTATGCAGAGGATTTGCACCTCTCTGAGAGAAGGTTCAACCCTATGACACTGTCAGCTGGACCTCAGCACCTACAAGCAGCAGGTAGTTAGTTTGAGAAAAAATCAGTCCCAAAACATGGGCAGTAATAAGAACTGCACCTCCTCCACACTGCTTCAGAAATAGAACTGATATTGCATGTCCATAGTAAATGAATATTTTCTTTAAGCTGCTTGTCAATCCTCATTCCCCAGTTGCTTTCCTAGGACCCTAGAAGAAAACAATTCTTTTCAATTTAAGACTCAATTTTAGATTAAATGTCTCAGCATGGAGAATGAACATGTTACTGGTGCATGTAACGGTGAAGCATCTAAGCCTGCTGTCATGGCAGCAAGGGTAGCTGAGGCTGAAATGCTGTTACTCTGGGGCTACATACAGCCAGAATCATTGGCTGGATAGCAAATTATTTGTGCCAGGGATTTTTCCTTGGGATTAATTGCCTTTTGCTCAAAGTTTTATATCATAGACTTAAAACCCTAAAACTGTTCGGTAGAGACATGCTTTGAGCCAGGAAAAAATCTCAAGGAAATGAAAATACAGTTCAGCTGGTTTGTGTCATCATTTGGTATAGATTCAAGTGAAGACATTCCTGACATAATGCTTTTGTAGGTATAGAAGCAAGTTAGATATGGAACATGAAATGTTTTATAGATAATGTATAAAATAATGCTAAGCTCAAAACTTTTTTGTGCACACTTTTTAAAGCATTAATAATCTCCTGATGACAGAACAGGAAACCTGCTATTCCATGGACGTACATCCTTTCATTTCTACAGTTTTGTGGTTAAATAGCAGAGCTTTCTGACCTCCAATGTATGATACAATAGCACTGTCTCCAGTGGAATTGTTTCTAAACATGCATTTTCAGAAAGATTTTCAGAGTCTGATTTATAAAACTGCTACAGCCATTACTATCGAAAAAATGGCTGGGGAAAGCATCATTTGTTCATTCATTTGGGGTGTTGAAAATCACTGTGGGTGTTTCTCTCCAGACTCTTCTCCCTCCACCATTTTCATGAAAAGCGCATTGAAAGTTTCTAATCCATATGGAATCTGAAAAAAGCAAATTTTGTGCCAAGTCAAAATATTTTTTCTTGTTTTCATCTATTCATATTATCTTTATTAGCTGCATATTTTTTTCTCTTAGACACTTGTGATGTACCACAACTCTTACAGCTGAGAACTGAAACTCAGAATTATTTTGAAGAAATTCTCCTAAACTGTTGGTTTTCTCTTGCTAATTTACACAATATAACCTATGGCTCAAACTTTGCTAGCTCAGCAATGATAGCATTGTAAATTTTTAGATTAAGCAGAAACACCTTTCTGTTTTGTTTCTTTTGTTTTACCAGTCTTTGCCCTTGCTGCTGTCAAAGACAGATGTGCTTGAATGTCAGAATTAATCCAGGATCTGGACCAAGCAGTACTACTGCAAGCTTGTAAAACAAAACTATAATTTCACTTATATTTCAAGCTCCAACCAACCACACTAGTTGTCAGTTCTAAGGTGACAAATCTGCCAAGAACTTTCTTGGACTAATCATATATAAAGAGAGCACAAGACGCCTGGACATACATTTTTAGTGTCGTGTTGTTCAGAAACATTAATATATGCCTTTGTACAAACTCCTTAAATGTGGTACAGTATTGTGAAATATAAGATTAGCAGCTATTGACAATTCTGTGGTGCAGGGGTCAATTTTTAGTTTGAAATTCAAGTTACAGTGTGTAGTTATGCAGAGTTGGATACAAGCTTTGTGATCGCATTTGTAAGTAGTGAGAGACTTATGTGCATGCCCATAGAAGTCTTATTTGTCTAATGTATTCATCAGCAGTTATTCCTAACCACACATTAATAGAAATGGTCTTCCAAATAAGCCTTTGTTGAACAAAATACTCCAGGAAATGCCTGCCATTTATCTCATATTCTTAAAAATAAATTTTCATTTTACAGTAGATAAGATATAATGGGAATAATATAGGTGTAACACAACATATAGAGATACAAATGCTGGATTTAATCAGTATAATCTAAAATCTGAATGTACAATCTAAATCAAATAACCTGTATTGCCTATTAATCTCATCCAGTTGCTAAATAAAATGTTAACAGTCTTTCAGAGGTCTAAAACATTCCATTGATTTTAACAGATGTCAGATAAATATAGTACATTTCATAACCCATGAAGATATATGTATATATACACACACACCTTACATTTTAGATATCAAGATGGACTTTTTTTCACCTAAGAACTAATACAGGCCTCAGCAAATAAAAGCTTACCATAAAATTATCATTTTATATTGGAAGAGGAAAGACTTTGCATTATAAGCATGTTGGTACTGTGGTATTTTGTTGAAGTTAATTCTGATTTTCCTTTTCCCACAGAGGATGTCATGGCAGTTAAATGGATGTATTTAGCATATCTGGGGAAAGAAAACAATAATGGATTCAATAGTATGAGAATACTGAACTAGCATCATGACTGAACGGAATACTTTTGAAAATTAAGAAAGTCTAAAATCACTTAATTCAGTTTTCTCTTATGATCTATTTCACGTTAAATTTCTGACAATGAGCTTGAAACCTACTGGTCCGTGTGGTACTTGTTTCTTGGATTTAATATTGTCTCTTAAATGTTTTCAGAGTTAATCATTGAGTGTCCAAATTATATAGTCTAGGGAAAATACGAAATACTTCTCAACAGCTGAATCCTGTTTTCAGTTCACCGTTTGTGCTTGACCTCAGAAATCATAAACTGTTACTAGTCCTAGCAATGGAGATGAGAGGCAGCATCTATTGCCTTCCTAGTATGTGAATCTGACTGCTTTTCAGCACATAAAGGGTTAAGTAAGCGTAGTGGGTTTCTAACTTTCTTGATGTGCATAAATTGATAAAATAAGTTTGCATGCTGTGTATTAAAGTCAAAGATGCTTAGTAATGCACTAATGCAAGAATAAATGTTTCAGATATCACAGTTATGTCATCAGTGTATATCCTCATATCCTGGTACGGGGCAGTGCCAGCACGGACTCTCTAATTGTTCTTTTAAGTGTCAATAAAAAAGGACTTGAATGCATCAAACTGCATAGTTCACAGAAACCTTATTCTTTGTCAACAGGGCAAAATGCTTTGCCAAATTCTCTGTAAAGCACCTTCCTGAGGATCAATTCTAAGATACCATTCCTGCACTCCTCTCTTTTCTGTATCAGTAACTATTTTTAAAACTTTCAGAAAACAGAAGGATCATGAGACATGGAAATATACAAGCCCCCCATTTTGATTAGTTCTTTATCTCTTATCAGCAAAGGTCCCCTGGTTCTTATGTTGTGGAATAGTCACCAAATAAGCATCAAGCTCTTGGAGCTAATGGGTCAGTAAATCTTCGGAAAACACTAGGGTGAAATCCTTAGTACAATTAGTGGGGATTAACCACTTGTTTCAATAAGGTCAAGATTACATCTTATGAACACCTATATCCATAAATGATAGTAAAATGCAGTACAGTAGTGCCTGTGTCATAGTTTTAAAAATGTAGGAGGTGCACAAAACCGTTCAATTCTGAGACAGACTAATTGTAAGCATAGTACATGGATTGCCAATAGGACAAGCCTAAAGGGATGATATAGATGTTCAGGGAAGTATCACTAAATGGAACAAGTTTCAGCCCTGCAATTGATATATTTATCTACTAAATCACTAATGCCAAATATGCGTCAGCAGACAATAAGTGACAAAGAGTAGTCAGATTGTGGTAGCTCTAATGTTGTGTTAGCTGAAGGCAGTGTTTAATCCATTTTCAGCAGTCCTAAGGAGGCGTTTATTGCTTTCATTGACCTTATCAGAGTGACTAAATGTAGCCATTTATTACTTTCCTGGGAAAGAACAGAGATCCTTTCTGCTTAACTTGAGCTTAGAATCACAGAATAATTTAGGTTAGAAGGGACACCTGGCATCCAACCCACTCCCACGTCCCCAGCCTAACTTGCAGGGCCAACTTCAATGTTAGATAAGGTTGCTCAGGGCCCTGTCCAGTCAACTTTTAGATATCTGCAAGGATGGAGATTTCACAACATCTTTGGGAAACATGTTCCAGTGCTTAACCACTCTCATTTTGATTTTTTTTTTCCTTATAGCTGTCAGAATTTCCCCTGACAGCTTGTGGCTGTTGCCTGTCATCCTATACACTTCATAGAGAAGCTGGAGTGAGAGTCATCTATAGCCTGCACTTAGGCAGCTGAAGACTACAGTTACTCTCCCTCACCTTTAGTCTTCTCTTCTCCAGGCTGAAATAAGCCACCTTCTTTAGCCTCTCCTCATATGTTATGCTACAACACCCTAATTGTCTTAGAACCTTTCTGCTGGACTTCCTCTGATTTCTCAATCTTTATTTTGTACTGGGGAGGAAGGGGATACAAAAGAGGACGTTGTAGGTCAGACTTACCCTCACCAATGCTGACTGGAAAGGAATAGTCACTTCCCTTGACTTCTCAATGTACTGTTGCTAATGCAGCCATATCATCACTGCAGGGTCACACTGCAACCTCACCTAACTCGTCTACCAGCATCCTAGGCTGTTTTCTGTAGGGCTGAACCCCAGTCAACAAAAGCCCAACCTCTACTGTTGCATAGGATTATTTTGTCCCAGGCACTGGACTTCCCCTTTATCTTTGCTAAACTTCTTGAGATTTCTTCTAGGAAACGTGTACCTCATGCCTGTGAAAGCCCCTCTGACAGGTGGCCTTTTCTGCCAGCATATTGACTACTCCCTCCAATTTGGTGCCATCCACAAGCTTGATGAGGGTGCACTATATGTTATCCCATCATTCAGGTCATAAATGGAGGTGTTAAACACTATCTGCTGCAGAATCAATTATTTGGAATGATGCTTGGCACTAGCCACCATCAGGCTGCAAACTGTGGAACTCTGCTTTGAGCCTGCAAGTACTGTTAGTTTTCCACCGGCCTTCATGTACACCTACCCAAACCCTCTCCCTCCAGTTTGCCTGTAAGGATGCTGTGGCAGATGGTGTTGAAGGCCTGGCTAAAGTCAGGGTAAACAAAATTGACTGGTTTTCCCCTCGTTCACAGAGCCAGTCACTTCCTCATGGAAGGTAAGAAGGTTGGCCAGCTGCCTTGGTAAAGCCCTGCCGGCTGCACCTGGTCATCTGCTTGCCGAGCATATGCTGGGAAATGGCTTCCAGGCAGGTTTGCTCAAAAATGGTCCCAGAGGAAGGGGTGAGGCTGACCAGCCTACACCCTCCACCTTGCCCTTTATGAAGGCTGGCACAATATCAATCTTTTCGCTTCCTCATGATCTTCTCTCTGGTTCACTTTCAAAACAGGCTATCATCTTATGGCCACTTTGCTGCTTCTATAGTATTTGTATCTGAAATTGAATACTCTTTCAGTAGTATGTGACCTGCATAACACTTCTTGGCAACTAATGGCCAAATTAAGAAAAACACTTAATATTCAGCTCTCCAATGTTCTCGGAGGAAAGCTTTAATTCTTATGTTTGTGTCTGTAATGACAAGAGTTTATAGATCTACTACTCTGAATGATCTAAAAAAAACCTCCTAAGTACAAAAATGTCTAAACACATGTGACACGAATTGCATCAAGGAATAACACTTTTATTGGGAACTGCACATTCTTAATTACATAGCAGTAATAAAGCCCAATATTTGAATAAGAAATAAGATGATAAAAAAATATTTCATTTGTTTAAGTAAATCAGCTCTAACTGAGATTCAGAAATACTACCTTATCGTTGTACTGACATTTTATCAAATACTTTCCTGGGTGATGGAAGAGCAGAGAATTTTGCAAGAGCAAATCAGACTTTTCCCCAAATTATATATAAAAATACTCAAATTTTAATCTCAGTGTCTTGACAGGTCATGAAAATCAATGAAAGTAGGGAGTTTGGTTATGGAACACTTGCATTTTGTTAGCTAGATTTCATAAATACAGCTTATTTTTCATGAGGATAGAAATTGCACTATTGAAATGAAAACTTACAGTTTTAGAGTTACAGCTGAACACATTTCTAACCACTTACTTCATAGTTCAGCAAATGTGTTAATGCAAACTTCAGGAGGTGTGGATTGTCTTGTAAAACCTCTATTTGTACCAAGCCAGCTGCTCAGCAATGAGTCTCTGCTATCAGCTGGCTTGGTATAGCAACCACCAACGGTTGTTAACCTGAATAACCTTCCATTCAAACAGCAGCACCCTGGAACAGTGCTGGCGAGAAAAAGCTGCTGTCCTGCAAGACATGAGACCACACTAATGGAAACCCCCCAAAAATGTAATATGCATGTATGAAGAAAAGGCACATTCACTGATTAGATCCAAAGTCTTGACTTGGCAAGCTATGAGGAAAGATGTGTAAAAGTTGAAAAAATTGCTTGAGTTACTGAAACACATAAAATTATGGGGAGGGGACAACATCAGTGTTGGTGCTAGAGCAAGTAGCACATGAAATCCCTCCTGTGAAAGTGGTATCAGGCAAATAGACCCACTAAAGCCCATAGCTAACTCTTCCCAAATTGCTGCTTGCATGGAAACACCTAAAGCTAGCCAGCAAGTTCAAAAGCGGCCACATCATGAGAAATGAAAAAGTTGAACTGTAACAGTGACAACAGGCTATCTTCATTTTTTCATCCCTGAGTACAAAATCCATTTAGAATAATGTTTTTCCTCCCCTCCAGATATTCACCCTGCCACTAGTAAAGGTGAATGAAACTCAGCTCAGTGGAAAATAACTTCTTAGTATTGAAAAACATTGTCAAATTGGTTTAGAGATGCCAAAATAGGGAACAGCTGAGAAATAGTTGTCTAAAAAGATTTTGTCTTCCCATTCATATGGTTTTGGGAAATAGATTGGATACAGACAAAGAAAAATTATTAAAAGGGGAAAATTATTTTTTTTTAAACTCTTTCTCTGTTGTTTCTAAATAATAGTTAAAATAATTTGGGTAGCTTCTTGTTCCAGCCTCCTAAATAGATTTATTTAAAGATATTAATACTAAAAAACCCTGAAAACTATAATTATACTCCTTCAAATTCCAGCATTAGAGAAATGCTCAGAAAAAGCATTTTCAAACCTGTTCTTTTTTTTTTTAAAAAAAACACTTTAAATGGGAGAGAATTTTTGAGAAATAAGGAGAATATACTGTAGTAACATAGAGCTTGCAGAAAGGAGCACAGACAGAAGGAGAGATGAATGTGGAAGAAGCAGAGGAGAGTTACTCTGTACAGCTGTGGCTAGAGCATAAACCAAGTATGTAGTACTTTTGCAAAGTTTCACTGAAGACAGATTTATGATTACATCCATTTTGTATGAGCAAACCAGACCTCTTTCCCTCAAAACTAATTGCTCAGTCAAAACCAATTAAAAATCCTACTCCTGTATACATTTGATTTAATAGTTAAAAAACTATTTACCTAAATTTAAATTTTACAGTAGAAAGCCAGTTGAATTACTTTTTTGAGTTACAAAAGACAACTGAAAAGAGAACCTTATCTTATCGATTTCCAAGTGGAACTGATTTTCACAGTGGAAGTGTTTAAGGGTTTCTTTGAGTAACAGCTTTTACATTTTTTAATAAGAAATATGTCTTCATAACAATAAGATATACTATCTGATATTAGGGAGGCATTCACATGTTTTCTTGGTGTCTGGTAAATATGTCCGGTAAGTGTTTTATGCAGGCTTTAGAGGATCTTACAGCTGCAAGTTAGTGTGAGCAGAAAGAAACCATCTTGGCTTCTACATCCATCTTTTACTTAGTGCCAGGAGCTTGCTGGTATTTTGAAATATGCAGCCATCAAGACATTACAGTAACCATATCAAACAGCACAAAAAATGGAACTTGGAGAAAAGCTGAGGAAACTAAAACAAAGGAAAGCTACTTTTTTAATAAAGAGAAAACCATGGTATTAAGAATTACCCATGAGATTAATCAAATTTCTGGAAAGTCAAGATGGGACAATACCTAATCTTGCACAAAAACATGTTTAGGAGAGAAGCCAGCATGAACCGATATTAATACCATTTCAACATGTACATATATATATATATTTAGGAAACTTTTGTATTTTCAGTTGTTCAGTAACAGGTACATGAATTGTGGGAAGAAATAGAGTGAGGGAACAGGGACCTGAAAATGTTTTGGTAATTTTGATGAATGTTTTATGTGCATTTGATTCCTAAATGCTTGGAGTGGAAATGCAGGATTGTGAGAGGATCATGTTAGCTGGCTGCTTCTGCTCGGGTGATAAGTGATGAAGCAATATGCAGTATGAACTTTTACTCTAACATCTTTAGATTTCAGAGTTGATGTTTCATTAAAATTAATTGACATTTCACAGCTGTCAGAAAGATTATTTCAGAAAGGTAAAGCAGACTTACAAGCATTTGTACCCAGCTCATCATAGCAAGGGAAAATCATCTGTTTATACTTACATTTCTTTGAACAGCCACATCAGCTACGGCTCCAGTGTCTGCTTCACTTGCACCACTACAATTGTTTGTGGAGCTGTGTGATAGACAAGGAACAGGGACAAGTTAAAAATAGCCTTTTTTCACTCTGGTTTTATTTTCAGCCATAAATTTCCTCTTCTAGTTAATCAAATATATAAATAAGACAGTAGGACAGGAGCAAGAATCAGGGCTGGAAGCAGCTTACTCTTTCATTGAAAGAAACATGCTGATAACTGTTCTTGGAGGTTAGAGCTCAATTTGGCATCAGGAACATGCAAGGCATGGGAATTCCTGGATTCAAACACAGCTCCAATTCTTGTACTTGGGAATCTAGTTACAATGTTTTCAATCTGCTAATTGTCTCCACTAGCATTTTTCACCACTTGACATCCAGCTATGCAACTTGATCAAATTTTTTACCCTCTCAGAACGTGACCAGGGAGAAATGAGAAGACAGTGACTGGGTTTGTAGGTGACTGAAAAAAGGAAAGCCCGTTCCACAGAAAATTCCAAAATGAATTACCTTTACTTTCATTCCACATCAAATCCTCCCTTAGCTCAACCAGAGGGAAAGGCCATGCTACACTGAGGAACTGTGTTAGATACTTGGCAAGGTGAGATAAGTTGATGTCTTGGGAGACCGAAAGTGTGAATGAACAACAATTTTCATGAAATACAACAACAGTTGACCTGGACAAATTGATTAATATTGAAAAAATATAAAATTCAGAGCACATTTTGAGGCAACACAATGCAACGCTCATGTCATTTCTTCAGAGAAATTCCACTGAATTACTTCTTTTCCCATGATTTTTTTTTTCAAATGAAACTTTATCACCATTATTAAGGAAGCTAAGAGCCTGTTAAGAGAAGAAATTAGCAGAGATTTTATGGTAGAGAAGTGAAATTCTCTCCTTTTTAGAAGATCAGTATAGAGCAATACATTAGGGTTATTTTAAAGCCTTACAAAATGCATAAATAAAATGTTCACACATAGTCTCTGCCATCTGCTTTAGGTATTTAAAGCATCACTAAGGTGTTTGTGTTTTTAAACTACTTTACTTATAAATTCTAGAAGAAAAAACATCATCTTGCATTCAATCCAAAAATCATTCAACATTTTAAGCATTTTCCCTTTTAGCATCTGGCAAAGAGCAAAGCAAAGACCCAGATATCTCTGGGGACAAAACTTATTCTCTACTTTGGCATCCAACAGTCATGTCAAAGCCAAATGTTCTCCCAGACAGGCTAACGGCTGTTATTACTTGCCTGAGGTGCCAAAACTGGTGTTTGGAGAACGATGTTAGAAAATGAAAAATTAATCAGCATACATTAGTTTTCTTTGTAGCTGTCTATGTTAGTAGAAACTGTGTGATATCATATGCCAGACACCCACACTAAATATTTGTTTTGCATAAGTTCTCTTAAGTAACATTTCTGGTGAGCATCAAGTTAAGGCTCAGTTCCTCTTACAGAAGAGTACAACAGAAAAGGAAAGGACTAAAGGTATTACTGACACTTTCCTCCCCTCCATGCATTAGCCCACAGAATATCCAATTTTCAATATCCCCTTTGCACTACAGACCTGAGTGCAAGTCCTATAGCAGTACCAAAGACCAAAGTCAGAGAAAAGTGTGTATCTCACAGGAAGCACCTCACAATACTTAAGGTAGCTGCCTCAAAATCACACTGTGGCTAGGAAGCATATATCATTTATTGATTGTTGCCTCATTCTGTCCTCAGGCGCTGTGGGTATCAGGTGTGAAGTATGTCTTGTTTTGTAGGACAAAATATTTTGTTCTCCTTTGCACTATAGAAAAAAATAAAGCACATGTGATACTGTTCATTATATTAGAGAAGGTGAAGTCAAAGAAACGCATCTTGTCATTGAAAAGTGGGTGGTTAGATCTGTGATGGTAACTAGCTCCAAGTAATTTTCTTTCAGAACCTGTTTCTTAAAAATTAATCCAATTATGATCTAACCATGCCATGGTTAGTAATTGTTGCTTTCTTATCTGGTTAGTTAATGAGAAGTCAGAAGTCATGCATTCAAAATTCCTTAGCTTGTCTTAGAAATTTTCTTCAACATTTTAATACTAACTCCTTTTTCATTTAAAACCCTGCTAAAGGTACCTGTTCTGGAGTCTGGCAATGTCTCCTGACAGTATTAAAGAAATATGTAAGAAGACATTGTCGTGGGTTGACCCTGGCCAGCAGCCAAGAATCCACACAGCTGCTTGCTCACTCCCCCTCTCCCCTGGCAGGACAGGGGAGAGAATAGGAAGAGAAAAACCTAGGAAACTCCTGGATTGAGATAAAGACAGCTTAATAACTGAAGGAAGAGAAAAAACCAAGTGATTTAAAGGTAGTCACCCCCTCAAGCAGACAAAGGCCCAGCTAGTATCTGAGTAATGGCCCCAAATCCCCACCCCCTTTTTTTCTCTACCCCAGTTTTTATTGCTGAGCATCATGATACATGGTATGAACTAGCCCTTTGGCCAGGTGGGGTCAGCTGTCCTGGCTGTGCCCCTCCCTCCTTTTACTTGCTCCCAGCCTGCCCACTGCAGGGGCAGCGTGGGAAAAAGAGAAAGCCTTGATGCTGTGCAAGTACTGCTTAGCAACAGCTGAAATATTAGTGTCGTTTCAACACTGTTCTAGCCACAAATCCACAACACAGCACCATATGCACTGCTGTGAAGAAGGTTAACTTCATCCCAGCTAGACCCAGTGCGGGCACTTTTCAGTGTGAGTGTAATGACGAAAGCCCTTGACAACTCTTTGACAGTGTTGATGAAGAGAAGAAAAAGATGATGATGAAGAAGAATTAGCTCTTACTGACAGCCTGGGGCCTCACACCAAAAAGCCCTACACTTTTAAGCCTAAAGACTGTACACCCTATTCCACTCCACCTACACAGTGAAATTTGCTATCATTAGCTCTGCAGCATACAGGTCTGCTGCAAGGTCAGGAAAAACTTCTGCTCGTATGGCATCAGATCCATCTGCTAGAGAACCTCTTTCTTCTTTTTAAGGATTATTTGCCACCTGTAGCAACAAGTAATCTCTATCATGGATCAAGTCTGGGCTGAGCACGCAAACCCACACAAGGAGCAAACAGATGGCTTCTGGCCCTCAGTGCTTGCAGTTTATGCAGAAGTCAAGAGGCAGGTCAAGGAAAGAGCAAGACACTATTCATAGTCCCTGGGCAGAATACATTTTGCTGCCTGTTTTCTCAGAGCACCTAATCTCACCCAACAGAAATGCTTTCTTACAAAGAAGATGTTACTGAAAATATACCAAACAATTCTTTTTAGAGTGAACAAAGACAGTAGTGAATATGAAATGTGATCAACAGCATGAACTAATTTTTTTCAGACAACAGTTCAAAATAAAGGCATTTTTATGCTAGTGTTATATTTTCATCTGGAGAATTATTTTTCAACTGTAACACAATTCATTTTAATGAAAGTGTGCAGTACAGAATACAGGATTTCATTTTACTTGAAAAAATTTTTTACGTGTTTTAATTACTGAAAATCTCCATTAACTGTCCTTTAAAACACAAGAAAAATAGTATTTAATGGGAAAAAAATTAAATTTTAAGGAAAAATAATTTAAATACTCTTCAAGATTAAAAAAAAAATAATCGGACTTGCTCTTGATTAGAAAACAGATGCAATAGGAAACATTCTCAGAGTTCTTCAGGAAGATCTGAGACCCTCCAAAGGACTGCAGCAATTCTTATATATCCTGATTTTATGTGTATAAACATATGTAAGCCCAAGAGTATTGGTTTTTATTCCACACGGTGGAGCTGAACAGGATATACATTACCAGATCCACATAAGCAACTGACAGTGTTATCACGCCAAAAAGGCTTTCTCTGTATCCAGCCAGCACCTCTCTTGTGTCAGGTTGTGTCTGTGGTCTCTTGTATTCCCACTGCTCCACTATGAAGAGCCCGGCTCTGTCTTCTTGTTGTGGTATCTTAGGTATTATGCATGAAAGTAAAAAACTGTTTTCTGTCTGCTGCTGGTGTAAAAATACACCCATTTAATATGGTTGATGCAATCACACTTCCAATTGGTTGTGCTATTTTTGAAGAAGACTAGGAATACACGGTAAATAGGAATTCTGACATTTCTAGAGGACCAAAACAGACTCACATACTGTTAGATATATAGTGCTATTTGGTTAATGACTTAGGACCTTAACCTAAGCTCACTTAAGTCACTTTTATTTTCATTAAGAAGTGCTGTTATATCTTTTCTGCTTCACCTTCAATGAGAAGTGGTACTAGAAAATGTAATAGGTCTCACAAGAACACTCTACTGAACAAACGATCATTAAAATGAGATGTTTTATTGAGGTAACCTATGCCTAAACATTATCATAAACATCAAATGTTTTATAATATATAAAAAATCCAACTCATTAAGAACTAAACTACACTTCTCCGCTGAAGGAACTACAGCAAGGCAAGAAGCTGCCATGATTTCAAGCTTTGTTTTACTTGTGTTCACTCCACAATTCTCCAAATGTCAATAGTCTGCAGAGTTTTCCAAATACTCAGGTTGTAATTTTGTTCTGCAGACTGCACAAAAGCAAGAAAGGCAATGTTGACATTAATTTAAGCTTGTTGAGCTATGATCAAATAATACAGCTTAGCCAGTCTATCTGTATTCTTGACATGAGTCAACCCTATATCAGTGTATAGATGTGTTTAACCAAACACACCCTCTGCATGCACCAAGCTGTAATCCCCCTGAGACTGGCAAGGGACTATCCACTGCAAGCTTTGATTAAAATGTTCCTGATAATTTAGCTTAGCTGGAATAGCCCTGTAAAATAAAATAAAAGCCATTAACTTCAATGGTGGGTGTCTGTGTTTTGGAACAAGGAAATTAGATGATCTTCACACCATACTTTTTAACTGAATGTGGGTAGAGAGATAAATTATATGTACGAAACCAAATTTGGATTGTTGTAGGCTTTGCTTCCCAGTAATTTTTTTTCTGTCACCGAAAATTGTGGGGATAAAAATGACTGCAATCAATCAGCTCTGATTTTTGTTTTCTGAGCAAGAAGGAGATTAGCAATTTTATTAACATTTGTAGACAGGTGGGTTGAACCTTTGGTTCTCCCTTGTAAATATATTTTGCGTTTCTAACAAATTATTTATATTGCATTTTCCTGCATATGTTCATGACAAATTTAATAACCACTTGTTAAATAATTAGTCCAGTGCCCAAATGTTGACATATTGCTGCTGGATCTGGAGGCTGAAAACTGGCTTCTAGTATCATCAGTAAAAAGTAATGAAGAAGATTAATTTTAAATCTAGAAAGATAAGACATAACTCCAGGTGAATCAATAAAAAGGGAAAAAACCCCTTTACCATGGAAGTGTGCATACAAAAGACTGAATAGAAGGAAAATACAAACATATAAATGTGAATGATAAAGTGGAATTATTTTAAAATATTTTAACATGTGCAAGAGAAAGAAAGCCTTTTTAATTTAAACTCTGTCCTTGAGCTGAGTGAAAACTGAGAAAACTAAACTCCCCATCCCTCCAATACGTAGCACATGGGAAATATAGGCAAGAAATTCAAACTGACAGCAATGAAATGCAAATAAAGTTGACAGTTACAAAGAGGAATATAGGCAAATTATGCCCAGGAAGGTTAAGGATAAGGCATTTTTTAATATATTAGAAACACTAAGGTCCAAATGTAGCACAGGTTCAATAGAGTTGCCAGCATCATAACTACATTTCAAGCAGGAGCTTTACATAGGGCTGTTGTAGTAGCTCTTAAATGTACTTGAGAAAACAGTTGAAGGCACAACTGTACATTTGGGTACCCTTGAGAACTTTTCCTGTAATGGCCCTGACTATAAGAGCTTTCCCCATAGCATGGTTTTAGGGATTTTAATATTGATGGGAATAGAATGGTTGATATGTTAGAGAAATTGGGATCAATTTTATCCCTAGAGACCTTTTTGAAAGATTTTTGTAAACACAGACTTGGAACAGAACTTGCAACAAAATTGAAAAAAATCCCAACGCTATTAAAATTCCACTTAACAAGAAGGATTTTGCATAGCACCTTATCATCCCATTCATTTGTAAAGCAGGCTCTTCATCTTCTGCAGCTTAACCCAGTGCTGTCCTGTCCTGTGAAGGTTCTTTTTAAAGACTGAAAGTGTTCTGAAGTTTCAATTTCTTTTTTACCTTAAAATGCAATTCCTGTAATTACTGCCTCTCCCTCTTTCCTTATGCCTAGGCACAATTTTAGGTCATAGCATGTGCTTTTATGAGAGAATCCTTCCTACAGTTCATGCCGCTTTCCACCTAAAATTGGATAAACATGACATTTTTGCTCTTAATTACTATTACTTATAAAAACATACTATTACTATTACTTATAAAAACATAACACATGTTGATGGTACCACATCTTTTAAGAGATCTGCTATGAGCTTTGGACAACTTTTACGTGGGCATGTTTTACAAGGCTCAGTGAAAACAGAATTCATGATAGCGTTGATGCATCATTCAACGCCCAGCCCACACTTGGAAAGCTCAGACAACAGTCACACACTGTGCCTGTTGCCTGTGCCAAAAAACTCCACACTTTTAAAATGGACTTTAAATATTCCATTGGCAACTGGAAGGATGAACAAAAGTCATTATTTCATTTTTGATGAGGAGGTACACATTTCATAAGTGCGTACGTTTATAACTTAGTCTCATTCATAGTGTCACCCTCCCAAATCCTGCCATTAAGACAGATTTGAGGCCTTGTAAGTTTCTCCGAAAGGAAAAAGAACACAAAAAATAATGAAGTTACTTTTTTAAAAAAAATATTAAAAATTTAACACTTTGTTCAGCAGGGACTGAGGAAGCTCTGTTTCATTTCAAGTCTCTCTAGCCAGGACTCTTCCCAAAAGGCTTTGTCTTTCATTACTTGCTATTGGGTGAGGGCAGGGGGAATGTTTCCCTAGCTACAAACCCTTTCTACATTTTCTTTTGCAATACTTCACTGCTTGTTGCAAACAAGTGTTGTCCAAAAACCAAGTTGCGTTTACCTTCAGCCTCTTTAATAAACCCCTCTTTGGCTCACGTAGTTGTTTTCTCAAGCAGACCTTACCTGAGGCAGTGGCTCTTCCAGGCTCAGCTATCTTGTTCCACAAGAAGCTGAACTGTATTTTCGCACAGCGAGCTGGTGGCAGAGGCAGCGTGTGTGTATTGGGTCTGGCTGAGATGGAGTTAATACTCCCCACAGCAGCCCTCATAGCACTGTGCCCTGCATCAGTAGCTAGAAAGGTGTTGATAGCACACCAGTGTTTTGGCTACTGCTGAGCAGTGCTGGCACAGCATCAAGGCTGTCTCCCCAACATTTTTGCCCTCCCCTCAATGGCAGGCTGGGGCAGGGCAAGATCTTGGGAGGGGACACAATCAGGACAGCTGACCTAAACTAACCAAACAGATATTC
The DNA here is from genome assembly GCF_964188355.1 of Buteo buteo. Lineage (NCBI taxonomy): Eukaryota > Metazoa > Chordata > Aves > Accipitriformes > Accipitridae > Buteo > Buteo buteo. The sequence goes on from NC_134173.1 coordinate 35,013,865, forward strand.
CATACCATATAACGTCAGCTCAGATATAAAAGCTAAGTAAAGGGAGACAGAGCGGGGGCATTTTGTCTTCCGGAGCAACCACTACACGTACTGAAGCCCTGCTTCCCGAGAAGCGGCTAGACATCGCCTGCTGATGGGAAGTAGAGAATAACATCATTTGCTTTTTTTTCTTTGCTTTCGCACGCACGACCTTTGCTATCACTGTATTAAACTGTCCTTATCTTGACCCACAAGCCTTTTGTTATATTTTCTCCCCCCCAGCTGAGGATGGGGAGTGATAGAGCGGCTTTGGTGGGCACTTGGCATCCAACCAGGGTCAACCCACCACAGTGTGTCAATGACCAGCCTCCCCATGGCTCTGTCCCCATTTTCCCTGTATAAAACACATCAGTTGGCTGGAGCAGATGATCAGTCAAATCTCTGTTTAGAAGACAGTACTTCCCGTGAAACAGTCAGCTGAAATATTTGAAACTGTACCTATGTGGTTACCTTTTCACTAATGCATGAAATGCCTTTGACAAAGAAGTTATTGATTTTATTTGGTTTTCTCTCGACAGGGTAGAATGAGCACCTAGGAAACTTTTCATAGGTGTAAACCTGAATTTACTGGCAAAAAAAGTGTTAGATTTCACATGCTTTTGTACAACCAACCTTTTTAACAGTATCATTAAGAGCAATTAATGAAGAGAAAGTATTCATTTGAATTTCTGAAATGTGTTGGCAATACTATATGCTAGAAGTTTAAATAAAGCGTTTCTGAAAAAAACTATGGTTTTGTGTTCGAATTGTTTTCTACAGTTCAGTGGAGGAAAATCCATCTTGTATTGAATAATGGATTTTGCAATTTAATTTTTATGAACATTCTTCTGAATATTCATAAATTTTCAGGCACAGATTACTAATTATGGCTAAAGAATTACTTTATGAAAGATTTTTATTTTTTTCCCATGCAAAAGTATGGGCAACTTACTAGGTGCAAGAAATTTACCCTTATCTAGAGAGTAAGAAGGGAAAAAAAAAAAAGAAGAGAGAAAGCTAGCCAGCCCATCTGCTTTAATCCATCTGGTAAAGTACTATTAAATCTGTGAACAAGTGTAGTGATAGCACCGTGAGCATGAGGAGAGAGTTAGCATCAAGAAACAAGGAATGGCGAGTCAGCTTTTCAGACTTACACAAGAGAGAAAAAAGGAAACTGAATGGAACTGCATTTGAATTTTCACAAATTGAAATGAAATGAAAACATAATTTCAAAATGAAATTACATTTCAGTGTAACTAATATTGCTATAGAATTACCTTTATGTAGCCATCGAAATGCAAAAGAAAATTATTGTGACAATTACCTTTGTGGGACTATTCCCTTGTTTAATGATCCTTGTCCATTAGCATTTTCCAAGCCAATGCCCAAGCCTTTTATGCAAGCTCATTATTTGGTTTAGGCATAGATCCAATGCACTTAAGCACATGCAGTGTTTCAGGACTGAATCTTGACTCTTTCTTGCAAAGGTTATATAAACTAAATCACTCTAGAGGAAGAAAATTAAGTTAGTTGCACTTCAAGTTTTTTGTCAAAGGCAGGATAGATACACAACTGAAACAATGAAATCTTAGTCTGTATTTGGGGTATAGTACCACACACACAGAGTTTTTGAAGACACCCAAGGAAAGTGAGATGAGCCTAAAAAGCCAAGGTGAGAGCCACCAGCCAGTGCATGAAGCTGAAAACAGCAAATTTACATTTCACAGCAGAAATAGTAATTCTCACAGAGTAAGCAAATGTCCCGCATGCTGGACCTCATTGTCACATATATCAGTGAAGCAGAAAGCTTAACAAAATTCAAAATAGGATAGGAGATGCTGAAAAAATATCTAGAGTTCCAATACGAGGGACCAAAGAGAAAGATACCAAAGATATCTGAGGAGTACAGGCTTCTGTGCACAATAGTCAGCGTCTTACTGTCTACCACAAAGAATGGCCTCACTGGGTCTGAGTTAATATTACTGAACTAGTGTTACAATATCCTGCTGTTCCTATGAAAATGTTGAAAATGCTCCAAGAGTCCCCTTAACAGAGATCAGTTTTAATCCTGAACCTTACAAAGCCTACAAGGATGTTTATTACACATCTGCTTCACTCAGATGCCAACTTTAGGTAAGATGGCTGGTAATTTACAGAAAGTGTTCAGGCACAACACTATGTTGTGTTAATAGAGAAGTAATAAGAAATTTATTTTTAATAATAAAAGTCAATTAATAAGAAAGTCAACACCACCACTTAAATATGTGTTTATAGACCTAAGACATTACAGCATTCCTTTTCATTTAAAAATAAGAGTCATTCTATGAGGATGTAATAAATATCTCTTAACTAACACTTCTTTAGCATCTACTAAAGCCAAAGAAAAAGTCAGAAGTTCTGACTTACCTTGAGGTAAATCTGAGGGTTTGGGTGGTTGCTTAAACCAATCTGTTAATGCTGTGCATAGCACTGCCTAACACTTCTTTAAAGGTTTATTACCATGTGATGCACAGTATTGGAAATAACAGAGAATGCATATATGCACCTTTTTAAGCCTGATGTAAACCTGCGTATCTCAAGTCATCTCTTAAGTTTCTATTAACAGTGACCCAAACACAAAAAATTCTCTTGACCCTAAGGAACTCAATCTAAGGAAAAGAGAGTATAACAAATATTGCAGAAATAATATTACTTGGGTTGAATAAATGTGGTGGGGTTTTTTTCCCCTAAAAAGCAGAAATAAGATTTGTTGTTGTGTTGTTCCCCCTTTGTTAGCTGTGGTATCACTGAAAACCATGTGGCACAGCATCCCACCTCCACTTTTCTGTGTTAGTCACCGATAAATCAGCCTCAAAACAGTTGAATGCACAAAGCACTCCCACAAACACCAGAGACCTAATTATCTTCAAAAAACCTTTAAAAGTATTTTATGTAACACCTCTTTTAGTGATCATCAATTCCAGAAAAGAAATGTTTTTCATTTTGCTTCTGGAAGTTTTGTTTTGCTCATGCCAGCTTAGTCACTTGGGAAAAAAAAAAAATCAAACAGTTCAGTGGAACCAGTTGGGATTTAAAGCTTCCTAACAACATTTCATCAGTGAGTCGGCTGTTTCTATAAAAAGCACTGGTTGTTTTTTTTCTTTCTTTAAAAAATCAGTCCCCACATGAAGACCCAACCCATGCCCCAGGTATATCTAGCTGTCCTACCTTTCATCAAGTTATGCAGGACATCCTGGGTAGCACTTCTTACTCCAAGATCACGCCATAGCTGCAAGTCAAGGGGTTTGTTTTACAGACTCCTGTTTTTCATCTGCATCACTAACACTCTTTAGAGTCCTTCTCTTTTTCTGCTCTAACTCATTTCCTGTTGTTCCACTTGACCAACTCTTGGTCACCTTCACATTCCATTAAAATGTGTCATTTTGCTTCTCTTTAAATGTCTCAGCAAAGTCCTTGCTTTCCAAGCTGCCCCAAACTGCTGCTTCAAGCTCATTCAAAATTTTACCCCCATCTCCCAGTTATCTTATTGTATTTCACTGTCCTAAAACCTGCTTTCCAACTTCACTTCATAGCTCAGTTTCCACCACATACATTCTCACCTTTATAACTTTTTCTGTGCTACCTTATGTTTCTCATTTGTCTATTCAAATCAGCTGTAAGCTGAAATCTACATTTCAGGAGATTGCTTTTGAAGATCAATTAGACCATTATGTCCTCCTATAGATGACACTGACTTAACCAGTGGGGTTAACACTGCAATATTATTTACTTATTTTAGCAAATCTAATGAAAATACTCCATAAAATCAAAGGTTTTGGAACAAGCTGTCCATGAATATAATTAAACTTCATTTTGGTCAGTTTACGGTCATTTCATCACATGTTATTTTCTGCTGCTTCATCCTCCTTAGGGGGAGGGCTCCTCACACTCTTCCCCTGCTCCAGCATGGGGTCCCTCCCATGGGAGACAGTCCTCCACGAACTTCTCCAACATGGGTCTTTCCCACGGGCTGCAGTTCTTCACAAACTGCTCCAGCATGGGTCCTTTCCACGGGGCACAGTGCTTCAGGCACAGACTGCTCCAGCGTGGGTCCCCCGTGGGGTCACAAGTCCTGCCAGAAAACCTGCTCCAGCGTGGGCTTCTCTCTCCATGGGTCCGCAGGTCCTGCCAGGAGCCTGCTCCAGCATGGGTTTCCCACAGGGTCACAGCCTCCTTGGGCATCCACCTGCTCTGGTGTGGGGTCCTCCCCGGGCTGCAGGTGGAGATCTGCTCCACCGTGGACCTCCCTGGGCTGCAGGGGGACAGCCTGCCTCACCAGGGTCTTCACCACGGGCTGCAGGGGAATCTCTGCTCTGGTGCCTGGAGCATCTCCTCCCCTCCTTCTTCACTGACCTTGGGGTCTGCAGGGTTGTTTCTCTCACATGTTCTCACTCTTCTCTCCGGCTGCTGTTTCCGTCTGTCCCAACTTTTTTCTTTCTTAAAAATGTTATCACAGAGGCGTTGCCACTGTCGCTGATTGGCTCGGCCTTGGCTGGTGGTGGGTCTGTCTTACAGCTGGCTGGCATTGGCTCTGTCGAACACAGAGGAAGCTTCCAGCAACTTCTCACAGAAGCCACCCCTGTAACCCCTCCCACTACCAAAACCTTGCCACAGAAAGCCAATACACAGATATACTCAGTTGATAAAAAATGCATGATATGTGATCTTGTGGTAAAGGGAAAAGAATTCTATTTGGATATTAAAAGCACTAGTATACCAAATGCAATATGTAAATCCTAGGAGTCATACTTTGCACTTATAACACAGTGTCTCATTTTGCATTAGTATCTGTGCTACACATCCACTAAGTATGTATTCATAGAAACATACAGCAGTGCAGGGATTTTTCCTAAAAAATATGCAGTGGCGTTAGGTTGAAATACTACTTTCCTAGTACAAAGAACAATTAAGAAGAGGTTTTAGACTTCTTTTTTTCATTCTAAATATGAAAAAATGCTTGTCCCATGTCATATAAAACCCGTGCTATTAGTCTTAAGCAAAGCCCACTTTTTCATACAACTGCAATTGATGTACTAAAGATTTGTATTACCTCACAGTCCAGCATTTGCGATATGCTAGGGCCCATTGAAAGAGACCAGCATTCATTCCATGTAATCAAAGTTAATATTATCATCTTTTCCTGGGAAGACGTCTGATGAACAGCCTAAAACTGTGCTGAAAACTGAGACTAGTTTTAGCCAGACAAGTGGCTTTGCAAATTAACATAGACTATACCACACATTGTTTGTAGTTAGAACAGTCTCATGAGTAAATATTTATTGTCAGTGAACTGTGTACTAATAAATTTGTTCTTGGCACAAATACTAGAGACACAGATTTTTTTTCACATTGTTAAATAAAGGGTTTTTAATGAGTTTTGCATTCCTCACATCTCAAAAAAGTACACATATGAAATAAACCAAGAAGAGAGTTCAGTGGAATCTTTAATGTAAAGATTTTGAAACAATTAAAAAAGAACATTTTATTATAACCACTTAAATTAAATTTATAAACATTTCCACCTTTTAAATTCTAATGTCCTGGAATCATTTAAAATGTATCAGCAGATATGTATTGTTCCCAAATTCAAACATCCAAGACTGTTCCTTTGTTAATTATGAAACAGACACTTTTCAATCCATTTTGCAATAAAGCCCTAAAGTTTTAGAATTTCCAGTGAAATAAACAGGCTGGTTTCCAGCCATTTCAGGAAGCATCATATAATTTCGTAAATTATTTTGTATTACAAAAGCATACAGAGAAGCCACATCCTAAATGCCACTTCCAGGTGAGATATATATAGAGATAGATAGATAGATATGTTTGGATAAGTCAAAATCAAGTACTGTAATCCTTGGTTTAAGTTTCCTTCCAGAGTTGGGCAGCCTTTAGGATCTAGGCTGATTCCTTCTAGACTGGCTGAATTTTCTCTGGAAAGAAAGACTGTTGCCAGCCAGGGCACAATCAGCACAATCTTCAAGGGCAGACAGAAATCTTCCCATTTACACAGCCTTCAGCAGATTTTGCAAGATCTGAGCAGAGAAGGCAAATTAATATACATTTTCATACTGATCTGCAGTGTAATTTGCAACTAAAGAGCTAATAAAGTGAATATTTTGCCATCTGGTTTACATTCATTCTCATCTGTAAAGAAAGAGGAAGGTAGATAAACAAGCAAACAACACTGACAGCTTACTACAGTAATGCGGTATTTTCATTTTCTCAATGTTCATTTGAATTAAATACCTCATTGTATACTATGTAAGTGAATATTAGGTACCAATATTATACTAAAGGTTTCACAAAAATTGAGAAATGTTAATAGAAGCTTCAGGCTCATTTCTATTTGTAAAAGTTATCGGATGGGGTATGTTTCCTTCTGATTACTTTTCCAAATAGAAGTAAATTTGTAAATACTCAGAAGGTGTTTATGGCCTATGTAGCTTTCAGGCTCCAAATTAGAACAGGCTGCAAGACCTTGTGATGCATTAAAAAGCCTTTTTATCAGCTACGTTTGGCACTGCACAAATGTAACTCACTAAATCTATATGCTTTTAAACTGAAACACTCAACTGGGATGCTTTTCAAAGGCTAAGGATAGTTTTGCTGAAAAACAGCAAGCTTGGCTAACCTTTCATTATTTTATGCACATTCTAGATACCACAGCAATTAGCATACTAAAAACTCATGGATCAATTTAATATATGTGTAATTGATACAAAATTACATAGGAAAAAAAGGAGAATTTTTAAAGTTCATTTGGATGGAGGGGAACACCTTCTGCTAGATTTTTTGCAATCTAGTCTTGGTAGATTTTTCTCTATCATTTGAACAGAAAAACTATTTTTAAAAACTTTCAGGAATTTCTCAAGCAGAATGAAGTAAATGGCTATCTGAACCATATGTTTAAATATGATCTGTAGTTCTACCCAGTTGACCAGGGTTTGAAGAACATTTTTGTGGTGGGAATAAGTTACTCTGAAGACTACCTGAATTTACCAGCAATAGGCTAAAAAGACTGAGCAAATTCATTGATGTAAGATTAATAAGATGAGCACTGACGAGTGGGTTATGCTCCACACCATAAAAGGTGTGAAGATTTAACTGTGGAAAAGACACAATCACCAAAAGGAGTATCGCAGGTTCGGTGGAGGCAGCTCTCGGGTGCCCAGTAACAGGGAACCAAGCACCTATGCTAGTTCTGTGCTGTGGTCACTATGGAGAATGCCTAACAGAGCTCGATAAAAGAACAGAAAACATCCAGTAACCAAATATTTAATGAAAATACACTTGAAGACTTTTAGCTTCAGAAATTTCTCTGGAGCCCTAAAAAGGGAACTACTCAGGTGGCAAATTTCACTAAACCCCATAATTAACATTAAAAAAAACCCCAAACACCTTCCTATCACCTTCATTCCCAAGTTCCGATAGAGCCATGGAACAAGCAACAGGCTGATCCAGTAACTGAGAAGGGGCAGGAGCCCCTGAGCTGCAGCTAAAGCGTGCTTGTCTCCGGCAGCAAGCGCACACACACAGGGTCCCGCAAGGCAGCGAGTCCCCAGCTTAGCACAACACCACGTCCCTGCCCCCCGCTCCTCGTGCCAAAAGCTGCTGGTGATCAGGTGGCAAATCAGGCAGCCTCGCCGCTGGGACGGAGGTCTGGGAGCAGGAAAGCTCAAAGCTCACGGCTGCGAATGGGGGAGATGCGGGGCTGGATGAGCACGGTGGGAGAGGGGTGGAGAGTGAAAGATGTCCACTGATCAGCTGTCTTCCTCTTTGTGTGCATGTCTTTATGTGCAAAAGAGAGTGCCTCATCCCAGCAGGCTTAGGGAATGAAACACTGCGGGACAGCGTAGCGTTCACAGCTGCGGTGCTGCCACCAGCCATAGGAATGCCACTTGCCGCTTGCCTTACAAATCCCAGTAAGGGTCAGCAGCCTTATATAGGGACACATGCCCATTTTACACTGAGGTAGATGGAAGAAATACCACAAATTCTCCCTCTGTGTAATACCTGGCTACAGGAATTCTCTGCCATTAGATTGGCATTGGCAGCCGCATCAGTAGATCTCACCTCTATAGGGAAAAAATTGTGTATTCTTGCAAAAGTGCAGACAATATTTAAGAGGCTGTGGTTGTAACCTCCCCAGTAGGCTAGCAATTATGATTAATTGCTGTCTAGTTTTCAGAAGTTTAATGCTTCCTGGTGAGGTTTTTGATGCTCTGTTTACATGATTTTTCTCTTCTCAAGAAAGCCTGCTGTTCTATCCCACTATTTCCATAAGAACCAACAGCACATAATGCATAATCCAATTAATTTAATTTTCACTAATGATAGCCTTCAATATTAACCAGTACCCAGCCCTTTTATTTTATGCAGTCCTGCTGTGCTCTGAAATATGGTATGTACATGTGGAAGGAAAAGCCCAATAAAACAGAAAATGGAATTTCCATAAATGTCTAGCATAATTATGATTTCAAATAAAGCATATGGTGTATTTTAATAGCACATATTTGACAAATGGATATACATGGACTTAAAATTCAAATTTCTAAAAAGACTTATTGTGGAAGTCTATTATTAAAATAATAACAGCAGTGAAAGCAGAGGTTTTCTCAGGTTCAGAATGCAAGTATCTGAGAGCAAGAGAAGCTTGGGATTTGAACCTGTGTCTAAATAACAAGCTTTTGGTTATTTTTAATAATAATGTTTATCCTTAGTTTATATTTTTTTCATTTTGAAAATTCATTTTCCTTTTTAATTCAACTGTGGAAGAAAACCAAGAGCTGCAACATCACTTTTTCATTAAACCAGAATTTTGGTTTTCTGTAAAGGCTACTTGGAACTGTTTTTGGAAGTTGCTTTCCAAATTAGAAAGTCTTTTCAAAATTTCATTTCAAATTATCAGGTTAAAAAGAGAGTAGGTTCAATCAAATATACTTAAAACAAAACCCTTTGTTTTGGGGTAAAATAAAAATGAATGCTTTGCTTTTCCCTCCTTCCTCCTCCTGTCTCATTTAATGCACCCAGCATGGGCAACTAACAGGACGAGCTGGAAGCCATTGTGCAGCTGGAAAACTAGTTGCAATCATGGGTACATGGTGGGATGACTCACACAACCGGAGTGCTGCAATGGATGGCTATAAACTCTTCAGAAGGGATAAGCAAGGAAGGAGAGGCAGTGGGGCAGCCCTGTATATTACGGAGTGTTTGGACTGTCTAGAGCTTGATGGTGACAAGAGGTCGAGTATTTACGGGTAAGAATCAGGGGGAAGGCCACCACGGCAGATACCATGGTGGGAGTCTGTTATAGACCACCCAACCAGGATGAAGGTAGGCAGATGAAATATTCTATAAGCACCTGTGAGAAGTCTCAAGATCTCTAGCCCTTGTTCTCATGGGCAACGTCGACTTACTAGATGTCTGCTGGAAATACAGTACAGAGCAGAAGAAACAGTCTAGGAGGTTCCTGGAGTGCGTGGAAGATAAATTCTTGACGCAGCAGGTGAGGGAGCCAGCTAGGGAGGGAACTCCACTGGACCTGTTGTTTGCAAACAGAAAATAACTTGTGGGTGATGTGATGGTTGGAGGCCATCTTGGGCATAGCAATCACAAAATGATAGTTTTCGATTCTCAGAGAAGTAAGGAGGGGGGGTCAGCAGATCTGCTACCTTGGACTTCGAGAGGGCAGACTTTGGCCTGTTTAGGGGCCTGGTTGACAGAGTCCCTTGGGAGGCAGTCCTGAAGGGCAAAGGAGTCCAGGAAGGCCGGACATTCTTCAAGCAGGAAATCTTAAAGGTCAAGGAGCAGGCCACCTCCATGTGCTGAAAGATGAGCTAGCATGGAAGAAGACCAGCCTGGCTGAAGAGCGAGCTTTGGAACTCAGGAAAAAAGAAGAGAGTTTATGACTTTTGGAAGAAAGGGCAGGCAACTCAGGAGGACTACAAGGATGTCATGAGGTCATGCAGGGAGAAAATTAGAAAGGCCAAAGCCCAGCTACAAATTAATCTGGCTACTGCCATAAAAGACAATAAAAAATGTTTCTATAAATACATTAGCAACAAAAGGAGGGCTGAGGAGAATCTCCATCCTTTATTAGATGTGGGGGAAACATAGTGGCAAAGGATGAGGAAAAGGCTGAGGTTCTTAATGCCTTCTTTGCCTCAGTCTTTAATAATAAGATCGGTTGTCCTTGGGGTACCCAGCCCCCTGAGCTGGAAGACTGAGGGAACTAGTGGAAGTGCTCACCAAGCCACTTTCAATCATTTATCAGCCATCCTGGCTAACCAGGTCCCAGTTGACTGGAGGTTAGCAAATGCTTGACTAACCTGATCTCCGTCTATGACAAGGTGACCCACTTAGTGGATGAGGGAAAGGCTATGGATGTTGTTTACCTGGACTTTAGTAAAGCCTTTGACACCATTTTCCACAGCATTCTGCTGGAAAAAGAAACTAGCTGCTGATGGCTTAGATGGGCATGCTCTTTGCTGGGTAAAAAAACTGGCTGGATGGCCGGGCCCAAAGAGTTGTGGTAAATGGAGTTAAATCCACTTGGCAGCCAGTCACAAGTGATGTTCCCCAGGGCTCAGTACTGGGGTCAGTTCTGTTTAATATTTTTATCAATGATCTGCACGAGGGGATCAAGTGCACCCTCAGTAAGTTTGTAGACGATAAGCTGGGCAGGAGTGCTGATCTGCTCGAGGGTAGGAAGGCTCTACAGAGGGATCTGGACAGGCTGGATCGATGGGCTGAGGCCAATTGTATGAGGTGCAACAAGGCCAAGTGCCGGGTCTGCACTTGGGTCACAGCAACCCCACGCAGCGCTACAGGCTTGGGGAAGAGTGGCTGGAAAGCTGCCCAGTGGAAAAGGACCTGGGGGGGACGGTGGACAGCTGGCTGAGCCAGCGGTGTGCCCAGGTGGCCAAGAAGGCCAACGGCATCCTGGCCTGTATCAGAAATAGCGTGGCCAGCAGGAGCAGGGAGGTGATTGTTCCCCTGTACTGGGCACTGGTGAGGCCGCACCTCGAGTCCTGTGTTCAGTTTTGGGCCCCTCACTACAGGAAAGACATTGAGGTGCTGGAGCGTGTCCAGAGAAGGGCAACCGAGTTGGTGAGGGGCCTGGAACACAAGTCTTAATGAGGAGCGGCTGAGGGAGCTGGGGTTGTTTAGTCTGGAGAAAAGGAGGCTGAGGGGAGACCTTATTGCTCTCTACAGCTCCCTGAAAGGTGGCTGTAGCGAGGTGGGTACTGGTCTCTTCTGCCAAGTAACAAGAGATAGGACAAGAGGAAACATCCTCAAGTTGTGCCAGCAGAGGCTTAGATTGGATATTGGGAAGAATTTCTTCACTGTAAGGGTTGTCAAGCATTGGAACAGGCTGCCCAGGGAAGTGGTGGAGTCCCCATCTCTGGAGATATTTAAAAGACATGTAGATGTGGTGCTTAGGGACATGGTTTAGTGGTGATCTTGACAGTGTTAGGTTAACAGTTGGACTTGATGATTTTAAAGGTCTTTTCCAACCTAAATGATTCTATGATTCTAATTTTCTTTAACCTCTGCTTAGCCTGAACCAAACTATTTCCCTGCTTTCTACTTGATTGCTGTTCATTAATTTCCATTCTCTTCACCCTATAATAGTGGCAAAAAAAAAAAAAAAAAAAAAAAAATCAATTTGAATTACATGTTCTTCTACTTTGAAAAAAGAGGAATCCCTGATGAGTATCTTATGTATTTCCTTCCATGAAGATTGCAGGACAATCACATCAGTCAGCTTTGTCTTACTTCACGTCCAGTCCATTGTCTAACTGAATAATGCATGACACAAGGCACCACTCATTCTTACTGAGCTATCATAGTCTTCACCCAGGTGCTTTATAGTTTAATCAAGATTTACTGGGATGCAATGCTTTTCTAGGATAAGAAAGTTTAGCATAAAAAGCAAACTTGGCTTAGTTAAGTGGCCACTCTGAAAAGAATAGGATACCCCTACTGTTTGGCTAATAAGAATTTTTAGTGAAAAGGAAGAGAAAGAACAGGAAAGAAAATTCTCTCCTTCTGCTTGCTGAGAAATTGAAGGGGTACTACTTCAAATGAGGAATTGCATCTGATATGTTAAATACAATATCCCGAGACTTTGCTATTTTCCATGGAAATTTCCAACTACAGATCTTACTAAACATGGCCACTGAGATGTTTCAAGACTCAGGAAGGCTGAAAAACATTCTCAAATATTCCATCTTTCTTCAACAGATTTAAAAAGAAACAAACAAACAAAAAACCAAACAACCCTATCGACTTGGTCCAAGGTCTAAGCTGCAGGAAGTTGCAATATCTGACTCCATTAGTAATGCCATATTTTTTGCTTTGGAAAAGCAAGGTGCTAGAAACAATCCTTACTGTGAGCACACCACATTCCCCATTCACATGGAAACGCATACTTTCTGTTCTCACTAATAAATATTACATATATGCAGTTCAAAGGCAACTTGAAATGATATTCAAATCTAAATGACTTAAGAACTTTTAAAGCACACAAAATGGATTTCCAAAAGCATGTGCCTTGCAAATACAAGAAAACACCCTGTTATCCAGATTATTCCAAGAACAAAGAGGGGGAGAATACATCATCTGCATTAAGCTTCTCATTTTCTACTTCCAAATATCACATAAGCCACATCAGTATGGCACTGATAATATTAAAAGTTAACCCTGAAGTTAAAAATCAAATGTTTCCTTGTTTCATTTGAACTACACAGAATATCTAAGAGTAGACAATGTCCTGACTCTTTTGATGTTGGATGAAGTTTTACCACTCGGTTTCAGCAGGGCAGGATTTTACCTTAGAATACGTTTGCAATATTAAAAAAATACTTAGATATTTTTACTCTTCAGGCAAAGAAGAATGTACATAGCTTGAATAAAGAAAACTATCAGTCTAAGGGAGAAAAGTCCTCTTTTCCCTCTTTCAAAGGCGGCAAGACAATAGTGGATATACAATTAGTAAAAAAGCTCAGGTTTCACCCAGCTAGCTCTCTTTCCACACGAGTCATCCTTCAGCACTGTGATCCCTCTCCAGAGATGCTCTGCAAATTACTATGCTTGGGCTGTCCTCCAGGTGAAGGACCTGAAGGAGGTGTTAGAGACAATCCTAAAGAACTTTGAATAAGATGTGAAATGGGAAAACCCAGCGTCGTGCAGCACTCAACCCGAAACCAATTCCAGGGAGTTTTGAAGTTCCTGGGGTGGAGGAGGCAAAAGTGGAACACACAGAGAACAGCTAAAATAAGCATGCTTTCCCTGGGGAGATGGAGGAAGGGAAAACCATTCTCTGACACACCTTTGACAAAATCTCACACTGGCCCTTCAGTTCCTTGCCCTTCAGTGTGACTGTCACCTTTCACTCTTTGTCCACAGGACATCAAAACCTCTTCCATAACTGAGTCTCCTTCTTCCGACAGCCAACAGGAGGAGCTGGAAAAAAAGCAGGGAAGGACCCACATTTCTTAATCTTTTTCCTCTAGTGTTTCAGACTCAATACACTAACAGAAGGATTGCAAGCCTTCATTCTCTCCTGGGAATTTGTCTTCAGCACTAATATCCCTTTATCTGTAAGGGAGGTAATTTTTTCAATCTTTTCTGTATTGTGTACCAGTTGATTCTTGTTCTTATTCTGCACAAATATACGTGATTCATGATATCCTGTAGCAACTCAAATACAAATTATGACCGTCTTTTCTGTCTCATCACTAACTGACCATCCTTGTAGTGAGACGAGAAACGGGAATATATGCTCCTACCTTGCTTCCCTAGTTGATGGTTCAGCAGCTTCATTTCACCCACCTTCACTGGCAGCAAATCTAATTGAGCAGGCAGTTAAATGGTGTGGTAAGATGCCAATTCAAGCCACTCAGGCAACCTGCAGTTTACACAGTGCAGCAAGGAGGTCAGCTGGGTGCTCAGCTGCTGCCACTGATTGTATTGGACATCTCTCGGGGCCCTTAGAAAATGTCAGAAGATTACCTCTGATTACCCCATCAGCAAATCAGCTGGAGTGGCAACCTGCACTGAGGCAATTAAGAAGTCATTGTAATTACTTATGAACTAAATTTCTGCCCTTTTAAAGGGCAGAAAAGAACAACTTTACATCTGATTATGTTGCCATCTACCTAACTTTTTTTCAGCAGCCAGCTCAAATAAAAAATGCACTTAAAGTGATAGTGAGTGACTTAACTTTCTCCTTAAATCCAAAATAACCTCAGAAACCTCCATCCAGCTGCTGTCTCACCCTGGGGAATCTCTGATTACATAGAAATAAGCCTGGAGGCTTTTCTGACTCAGAAGTTCACCAGATACCTCTCTGGTATATGTGCAGAATTACCCAGGTTTAACATTGCTGAACTGATAACTAGCATATTTAAATATGTTGGAGAGATGCAGAGGGAGCTTTTCTCTCCCAGAAGGGATCAGTCTGGTAGTGTCCCTCAGACTATGTGTAAACACAGTCCCTGAATTGGAGTCTGATCCTGACAGTTCAAACAGAAAGCATATATAGCAGCTGCTTTCCTATAAAGTACAGCAGGAGGAAGAGCCTGCCTCAAACTATAACATATTTGTTGGAGCACTAATCCAGAATATGTCTTTCTACCTCCTCTGCCTGATTTATTGTTACAGCTCCCAGATTCCCAGCACACACCTAAACACATCACTACTCTTTCTCCAGCTGTGGGACTTTGGAGAAAGAAATGCAAAATTCTTTGTAAACTGTGGGTTCAGGCACCCACCCACAGTACTTAGCATCCTGCTCTGGCTGACCCGGCTTTGAGCTCAGGACTGGACTCGACAGTCTCCAGAGGTGCCTTCTGACCTTGGCCATTCCGTGCTTCTATGATCCCAAAATAGGGAAGACCTAGATTCAGGCCTCTGGTTTGAAAACTGTCTCTATGTTTTGCAATAGAAAGACATGTTTTTAACTTCTACATCAAGACCCACCTGCTCCTGGTGGAAAAAATAAATATATTGTAATTGATAAGATTTTAAAAAAATCTATTTAAATTATTTTGTGGCTGTGCATAACATTTCTGCCATAAACAGATGAGTAAAAGTACCGGATTCCAATTTCCCAATTACCTCTAAATCCATAGCTTAATAATGAAGGCCTAATGAAATGGATGTGATGCTAAGCAAGTGTCCTGAATTGAGAAAGGCAGTATGGAAGCAATGGTTGAAAACTATTAAATAGCTTCTATTGCTGCTATATCAGGTAGCTGTATCAGCTACATCAGCTCAGCCAACACAGCTAAGCAAACATATCTTCCATTTCTCAGAGATGTTCCAACAGAAGAAAACTTATTCTAGATTTGTCCTTGTGTGTGATACTTACTTCTAAAATAATGACAGGTATACATGAATTAGTTTAAGCTCTTCTACCCCCCTAGCTGAATATGGTTCTGTTCTTATTCAGGTTCAGACATGCATCTACTGTGTTCCCAAGGAGGTTATTGCTCCAGCTATGTGCCATCATTTCCTTCCTGGTACTGCTTCCTGGACTTATCACAGAAGTCCTCCCACTTGGCCAAGCAACCCAGGTTATTTTGACAGAATGCAACTGGGAAGCTTGCAAGAACAAATTGCCTTCGTGCAGAAGCCCTTGTAGTAGGCAGTGAGGCTTCAGGAGGTAATTACAATCCTCAGGAAAGGAGACAGTAAGGCTGGCAGTGATTATCTACATCCTCAGAAGAGGAGGTGTCTAACCAGCAAGTCACATTAAAACTATACCTGGTGGCTGTTCTTGTGCTTGTATGCCCTTTAAATACCAGATGAGCATGTCAAAGTACAGCTTGCTAATTGAAGAGATTAAGCAAAATACACATTTGCTCAACATGCCCCATTGTTCAAGACTAAGCAAGACAAGTGATCAGATCCTGTGATTTCAAGAGATGGCCACCAGCTTCACACACCACTTCCAGAGTCTCTGAAAGACTAATACAAATATTAAGCCTGCAGCTAAGAGCCTTCACTTCACTACTGAAGGTCCACAGCTGTACTCAAAAATTGAAAAAACAGATTGAAAAACAATAGGAGGAAAACAGATAAAGCAGTTTGTATTGCAATGAAAAGCAAACAGAAATAGTAACAGCCTTTAAAAACAAAATCCCTTCCTGAGAATCAAATGCAATTAGTAGTGCAGTCAAAATAAAGAACTAGCAGTAGTCAAGGTAAAAAAGGAAGGAGAGGATTAACTAGTGAAAAAATGAATTTTGAATGAATGCTGTCTGATTATCTTTTAGGGATTAGCATCTATAATGAATTTGTGACTAGCTGATATAAACCTGGATGTTGATTCTGTTGCCCAGCTTTCCCTCAAATCAAAGCACAAAAGAGTTTTTTCAGACAAGACTAATGGTAAGCTGGACACTCTTCTGTCAGTTGGTTGCAGGAAAAATGTCTACTGTAAGAGAGAAAGTAGTCAAGAATGAAGGGGAAGCAAACTAGCATGTTTCATGCACAGGCTCCATTACAGATGTCAGAAATATAGGCATCCTGATGGGGAACCACCTGCCTGGTTTAGAAATTTGGTACATTATTCTTGTAAATATTTTATACTTCTTTTTTTTTTAATTATATGACTTACAAACTTGAGAGTGTTTAATCAAAGAACAGTAAGAAGATAAGATAGAGAGGAAAAAGTCAGCCTTTTGTGAGAGAAAAATCATACCCTTTTATCAATGCTTAGGATGAGATATTCAAATCAGCTTCTCGTATTTTACAGATGCACATATTCTTACATTCTCTAACCCATTATTTAAGAAAAATTTAAAGTATTTTCACCAAAGTACATTTTTAACCTAGATTAAGGATGACTCTGCATTAGGCAGGAACACATGCATTCATTAAACTGCTTCACTGTTGAACTTAAAGAGTCTGTTTAAAAATAACTCAAAGGATAACTGAATATTATACATACCAGATTTACCATTTGTTCAGATAACAACAATTATCTGCTCAGATAAAGGGAGTTCTACAATAATTATGCTATACTTCATTCAGCTTCACCAAATGGTGATGTTAATGGTTGATTTCAGCTTCCTGATCTGCCAGATAGGTAACGTTGTATAAGGGGCATAAGTATAACTGATTCATCATCTGCCACAGTTAGGATGTTGTCTCCAGGTTAAAAAAGGAGGTCTGAAATTTTTCTTTCATGTCCTGATGTGTAAATCATCAGCAGGAACTTCAGAAGTTTTGGAAGGATTGCCAGGGGAAGTTCGCTGCCTAGCTGGATTGTCACTATCAATTAGGATTCAGTTTTGACAGTACTCATATGGTATTGTGTGTATTGTGGACATTGTGTTGTATTGTGTGTATATTGTGTGTATTGTAAACAGTGCCTAGGAGTGGAAAGGATATTTTAGAACCCATACAAGGGAAAAGGAAAAGATCAAGAAAAAAAATATCAAATTTCTTCTCCAATATTCTTGGTAGCTCTGCTGAGCACTCCTATTCCCACAGTATCAGTCTCCTCATACAATAAACTAACAAGAGAAAGCAAGGTGTTTGTATCTTTGCCTTACTTCTCGAATACAACAGAAAGTATGAGAAAAGCAGTAGATTCAGAGTCACTAATTCATGGAGAGCAAACTCATGACCCCACACATATACAATACCTACTACAGGTATACGATGCCTACAAGGGTCAATACTGGGTTCTGTTCTGTTCAGTGTCTTCATTAATGATCTAGGTGATGGGAGTGCACCCTTACTGAGTTTGCTGATGATACAAAGTTTGGAGGAGTGGTTGATGGACCAGAGGGTTGTGCTGCCTTTCAGAGGGACCTCAACAGACTGGAGAAATGGGCTGCCAAGTGTGGCCATGTACTTGGCAGAACAAGGATATATGGCCTATCCAAACTAACAGCTTGACATAAGTCTGGTTCTGCTCAGATAGGCCTCAGCTCAAGGTCAAGAAAAGGACACAGTGGAACAAAGAAGCAGGAGCTGAAACGCTTGAGCAAGCACAAAAACAGGAACTAAGTTTGGACTATCAACCACAGGAATGTCAGCATATTCCATATATGGGACTGAGTGACTTGTTGGCGATAACCAATCATTAAGTGTAACTAAGCGTGTGGACAGCGTGTGAATAATGTATGTAATCAATAGTAAAATAGCTAAGCGCATGTACGGATGTAACCAATGTATAAAATGATGTCTGATGCTCTAGTAAAGGATCTTCAACTATGATAATATTGATCTGTCGTTGAGTCCATTATTATGCTCCCACAGCCAAGAACCTTATGAAGTTCAACAACGAGAAGAGCAAAGTCCTGCCCCTGGGTAGGAATAACACCAGCACAGGCTGGGAGCCAACAGGCTGGAAAGTAGTTTGGCAGAAAAAGACCGGGTGGACACCAGGTGGAACATAAGCCAGGTATGTGTCCTTGCAGCAGGTGATAGATAGTGTCATACAAGGCTGAGAGAGCTAGGACTGGGGAAGAGAAGGTTCAGGGAGACATTAACTTTGCATATGAAGGCCTGATGGGAGGGAGTAAAGAAGACAGGGCATCTCTTCACAGTGACATCCAGTAAAAGGACAAGAGTCAATAGGCACAAACTGAAACACAAGAAATTCTGCTTAAACATAAGGAAAAAAAAAAAATTTAAGGTAAGGATGTGTCATGGTTTAACCCCAGCCGGCAACTAAGCACCACACCACTGCTCACTCACTTCCCCACTCAGTGGGATGGGGGAGAGAATTGGGGGAAAAAAAAGTAAAACTTGTGGTTTGAGATATGAACAGTTTAATAGGACAGAAAGGAAGAAAATAATAATAACGATAATAATAATGATAATAATAATAATAAGTAGATGACAACAACAACAACAACAACAACAACAATAATAATAATAATTAGAAAAGAATTGGAATATACAAACCAAGTGATGCCCAATGCAATTGCTCACCACTCACCGACTGATGCCCAGTTATTTCCCAAGCAGCAGTCTGTGTCCCCCCAGCCAACTCCCCCCAGTTTATATAGTGGGCATGACATCACAGGGTATGGAATATTCTGTTGGCCAGTTTGGGTCAGCTGCCCTGGCTGTGCCCCTTCCCAACTTCTTGTGCCCCTCCAGCCTTCCTGCTGGCTGGGCATGAGAAGCTGAAAAATCCTTGACTTTAGACTAAACACTACTTTTAGCAACAACTGAAAACATCAGTGTGTTATCAACTTTCTCCTCCTACTGAACCCAAGACATAACACTATACCAGCTACTAGAAAGAAAATTAACTCTATGCCAGCCAAAACCAGGACAGGATGATCGAACAGTGGAACATGTTGCCCATTTTTTGAGATATTCAAAACCCAGTTGAACACAGTCCTGGGCAGTCTCCTCGAGTTGACCCTATCTGAGCAGGAGGATGGACTAGATGATCTCCAGAAGTGCCTTGCAGCCTCAGCTGTTCTTTGATTCTGTGATTCCGTGGCTGTGACTCCATACTGGTATGAAACGGTATAGCCAGTATCTCAAGGTGTAGCCTTTTCAGGATTTGTTTCTTGGCACATCACATGGAATCATCAACACTTTGGGGGTTTTTTGGATCAAACTTTGTCTTCTTGTATGTTTATACTTCTGTTATCTGATCAAAAATGAAAGTGTCAGTGATGCTTAATAATAATTCACAATAGCTGGGAGTTAGCAAGGTTTCCATTTTACTTCCAGATTCAGTATGTTTGCCTTAAGCATTTAAAGTGTTTAATTTTGATAGACTCAAAACTGGAACTAGAAGAGAAAAAAAGATATGGACATAGCTAAAAAAACCCTACCCTGTAATAAAATAACACCGTTAAAAATGAACAACAGAAACAAGATCTCCATTTGTTTTTCAATCCAAACACAATATATCCAAGAATAAATAGCTACTAGCTACCGCATATAATATGTGTAACTGAAACAAACTTCCTCTAGTAAGAAAATCATGAAAAGTTATTTAGATAGAATTGACAGTATTTTAAGAAGTTGTGATGCACATATCTGTGTGCAAATAAAACGAAAATGCTGGACTTGTTATTGAAAAAATAAATGGTCATCAGAAATCATAAGCAGGTTTGTTCATAAATATACCTCCACATCACCAAAATTAACAACTTTTTAGGGTCAATGGTAAAGTGAATCAAAAGTTTTCTTCTGTTTCGTAGCAATCTGTCACACCTATCTTTGATCATCTTCATAGTGGTTGCATGGAAATAGGTACCTTTCATCTAACCATTTATATTTGGTTGTTTAAATGATTTCCTATTATTTAGTCTGCAATCAATGTATTACATGAATTTTATTTCAGACACATCTGCTTTTTCAAGATGAAGACTGATTAGTTTAATTTGCAACATCAAGCAGATGCTAAATTAAATCTGGGCTACAGTCAGCTCTATATGCATCACTCACTTTCCACTAAGGCTGGGTCCCACTGTGAATGGAAGATTTGCTCCTGTGTATCCCTGTAAAAGCACAGGTGTGCTTTTACACACATTAAAACATTAGCTTGTAAACATTAGCTTGTGCTCTTGTAAGTGTTACCCCTCATGCGGTAGTAATCCAACTGATTTAGATTTTTTCCTTTATGTATTTTAGGTCTGGTAGGACTTCTCTGAGCCTTTCATATAAAAAGAAGCTTGTTATTCACAATGTCTTGATGTCCTTATATTTGTTAGGACACATAGAAAAGTGTTCAGGAGAAATCAGACTGCACAAAGTCAGTCTGAGACAGAGAGAGAAAGAGCAAAGAGAGTTTGCTAACCCTTATTCTGAAGATTACAAAGAAAAAAAAATGGCAGTATTTCAGTCTGTTACACCCTTAAAAGATACTCTTCTAACACAGGTGTTAACATTATGAAATTACTAAAATACACCAGTCAGTTATTACCTTACAATGTCCACTAGCCTTGGCATCCTATCTTTTTGTTACATATATCTATCTTCTTTATTGCTATTTTCATTCTATTTCCTCCTTTACTCCTTGCTACTGTATTTCCAAGTGTCATATTTTCTGTCTCTGCATACATGTGTACACATAGTGGGAAAGGAACAAACTTTCCAAAGGATTTGGAAATCTTCTGTTTTCCTTGATAGATAGCATAGGTAGCATGGAAATCTTGGAGGTCTGCAATTCAATTTCCTGCATCCTTCATGTTTTCTTCCATATTATCTCCGAGGAAGAGCTTTGGGAAATCTTCCTTCTCTGTTGGTTGAATCCTTCATAGAACAAAGGTTTCTTCAGAGTTAATGACATGCCTTCTCCGCCTTCTGGTTACCCCAGGAAAGCTCCTGTGGTCCAACAAGGAAAGAATTACTGTCATACTTTATTTATCAGAATCATCTAAGAAAGGGCTCTCCTTTGGTCTGCTAAACCTATTTTTTTTTTCTAGAACCAGTCTCTTAAAATTCTCCACTTTTATATTCACAGGAAAACCACCTATAAAAATAAAAAAGCCAGCTCTGTAAATGTTCTTGAGATGTGGCAAATTCCTCACTTTTGGCAACATATTTTGCTAAGGCAAAACAAAGTTTACAACTTTTAACTAAGTTTATTACATCCTTAAGATATGTAGCTCTAAACATGGCCTGCCATCTGTCTTATTCTAATTTTAGTATTCATCTTGGAATTTAAATTTGGGAAACCTTTATGGTTCATTTTATTTCCTTTTTCCACATCCATAACAATTAAACATCTAAAGAAGCTTTATCAGTAGGAGTTATCCACTCCCTTTAATAGCTAAGTTATAGGCCAATATTCATAAAGTTCTATAAAAAAATACCTACAGCACTTATAAAATGAAGAAACTTTTTTTTTTTTCCTAGAACATGGGAATGAGCAATGACGCACAACAAAACTTTATTTTGGTGGTCTTTTCTGGCCTTTCTTACAGATCCTTCTCTTGCTCATGTCATGATGAAGAAAAAGTGACAGAAATGCAGAAGAATAAAAAGCTGCCACAGCCACATGTTGTCCTTTTGGTGAACAAATACCCACAAAAGAAATGCTGTAAGTATCTATCTGTAGTCAAAAAAAGTCTTGGCATTTGCTACTTTCTTTATGTTCAATGACTTTTCAGAGTTAATGAATTTTGTTTACCAGTATCATGGGAAATGTATATTGTCTCAGATGGTCAATATGAGCATGTTCACACTGTTTCCAAGTACTCCTACACCTGCTCTTTAATGAGATGTAACTCACCTCCCATTTATTTAGACTCTCAACATTTACTCACTGTCTTCTTTCTTATTGAGTTATTAATATTCATAGTGGTGCTGTTTCTTCTTTCTAGGATGTATCACCCTGATGCATTTATTGATTTCCCCTAGCTGCTTTGATTAATATTAACAAGTCACTTATTTCCTCACTTCTCAATTTTCTTGTCTTTCCCGGATAAGTGTTTAATTATAGTTAATCCTTCCATTTCCTTGCTACACATTTAATTGTCGTCTTCTTTTCCTCTTTCTTGTTCTGTGTTAATCTGCTTCCCTAATTTAAATTTTTGACCACCTCTAAGCTGTGATAACTATTTTATTCTTCAAACTTACCAATTCTCCCCTCCAGTCAAAACTTCATCCTACTGAACACCTGTGGTGCACTTTTAGGATCCTGCTAACTTCTTTCACCATGGTGGCTACTAATATGGTTAAACAAGCTTCACTTAAAGGGAATAAAATTCTTATTCCCCTAATTTCTGAGCATTCATTACCTGTTTAGCATGCAAACCTTTTCCTGAAACATAACAATTAATGGAGGATCTACTAATGTAAACCAGGACTGATTTTAGATTTCAGTAGCTGTCCTAGATCTCTCAGTTCTGAAAGTGCTGCAAGCCTGCTACAAACTTGCTGTAAACACTTGAATTTCAGGCAGCTTCTCCCATTATCAGGGATTCGCTGTTGAGTCTCATCACATGAAGATATTCACACCACAGAGAAGCTGTATTACAAGTACGAGATCTGTTCCAGTTCCTCTAGGCAAGAGCATCTCCCCTTTTTCCCACAAGTACCTTAGAAGTTGTATTGAGTAGTGTTATCCACATGCTTTAGTGTTAACCAAGAACACAGGATAAGTAAATATTAGCAGTTCATTTCACAGTCCAAAAGTAGACAAGAGAGTTAGAAAGGTTTTATGAATGGGTTCACAGAAATAAAAAAAGCTGCAAGAGTTCATCTGTCTCCAAGTAAGATCTCTCCTTTCTTGTCATCTAACTACAAGTTCAGCTGTGTGTCTGCTTTTAACCTTAAGTCTGATACACTAGAAGGGTACTGCAGTCGGAGGACATAGGTAAATTCTAAGCCTAAATTTCTCCCTGTTTTTTTTTCAGATTTGTCCCTTTTCCCAGCATCTACTTCAAGACTGCTGAGAACAGAAATCAGTCAGGACTTTCAACTTAGCTTTTTCCTGAGGGAAACTTCCTCACATACCCATAAATTTAGAAAACGTTATTGGCTAAGTGAAGCCATCTATAACCAGATACAAGCAGTTCATCAACCTTCTGAGAGCAGTATGTTCTTTCCCTCCTGGCAGAGAGAGAGAGAGATTGAGATCTCAGGGCAAGGGCAGGAGATTATACACCAACCTATTTATAAATAGTAAATCTATGCTACATACAAATATGTATATGAGATTATGTGTGCTGTTTTTAATTGAGCTATGCACAATAGTAATAAAGCACGTTTTTAGATTCATGACTTGCTGGCCCTGATTTGAAGTCTGCTATGACAGACACTTCACATTTTCCTGCAAACCAGTATCTATTTTGCTTTTCTCCATTGTCTATGGTCAGAGCAGCGAGAATTTTATTATCATCTTGTTGGATAATCAGATGCTGCAGAAGGAGGGTTTCTCTAACCATTTTCCTTACCAGCTAAGTGTTGGTGTATTTATTCATTCCTGCCTGTTTCTGTCCATTTCCAGGGCCCCAAACCTCTAATGTGTATTTAGAAATCTGCCTTTTCTCTGGTGCCAAGTGCAAGTCATTCATAAGCAGTTAGAGAGGAAAATATTTCTCAGCATTCGCTTAGAGAATTAGCCACTGTAAATATTGCTGGTGCCAAGAAAACTTGCCAACCAGAGATGAGTGAAACAATTTATATGTAAAATAACTGGTAGCAACAATCCGTGACAACAGAAGAATTTTCTGCTACTCCAGTTGTCATTTCAAATGGGAATTTCATTTATTACCTGTCTATGCTCCTTATTTTGTAACTTTCCTATTACAAGAAGATAACCAAAAGTAGTAACAAGCAATTACCGTTTACTTTACTTGATTCTGAAAGTTTGCTCACACTTTCCAGTTTAATCTGCATATAAACTGATGGCCTGGCAAAATTGGCCTTTGAAAAAAGCATATGGTACAGTTAATCACTGTGAAATCCTTAAGGCTTTGCAAATCATTGGAAAGGCATCCAAGCAAGCTGTTCGGCAACATTAAATCTTTGCAACTATATGTTAGGTACAAGAGATCAAAGTCATGTTTCAATATTTTATATCACCATAAGCTAAAAATCATCTGTCACTGATACTGAAAAAAATTATTCTGTATTTGACTTATTGTCAAGTTCTTTTATTTGTTATGAATAGTAAATCAGAGCTTATATGTGGAATTGTTTATGCATATTTATTCACAAATAAGTAGTTATCTATGCATTATATGTAAAACTATTACTGTGAAATTCTTGTTTATTGACTCGCTCAAGATATTTCTCTGGTGCTTAATTTTTCTGTTGATAATTATGGCAAAGACAAAGTACGTACGTAAGGCCTCTCCCACCACACATAAACACAAATGTGTCTATGTAGAGACTGGACTGAACTGTTACTTCTGAAAGTTTCTTCTAGGATCCTTTTGCTTAGGTTAGTAGCAGATTTTTTAGCCCAACCCCTTGCTTTTCTTTTTGCCACCATCTAAGAAAGGAATGGTGAACGCTCTCAATTTAAGCAGTAATCATAAAAGCAGAAGGTAAAGATATTATCAGTCTATTTTTTAGGGTGGGCTAAATTGTATTTTGCAACTTCTTAAGAGACTGAGTTACACATGATTGCATGACTCAGACTTCAGACAAGCAAGTTCAGCTTTTTCAGTCATCCTTCTTAAGCTTCACTCTGTCACCTCACAGAGATGAGATATGAAATCCATGTGCCACCTACATTTTCTCACCTTCTCACAAATCAAATAAGTAGAGTTTGAAAAAACAGCTACAAAGTTAATATCTTCTTCCCAAGGAATTCTCTCCTGGCCACAGGAGTTGGGGTTAAATTAGTAAAAAAAAAAAAAAAAAAAATCTGTGCAGGTTTTGACCATTTAATTAAACAGCATCCAAAAGCCAAAAATTCACTTGGCAACAACATACTTACTCTAAAGTTTTTCAGCAAGTTTCAGATTCTCTCCAGTGAAGGGAAACAGATATACTGAATTTGACCAGATACCTGACACACAGATATAGCCTTTTTCCCTTAGCGTAGCAAAAATATTTCAGTTTCCAGACTTCCAGTGATCCCAGATTAGTGTTTTTTCTCTGACTGGTGAAAGTGAGGCTGGAACAGTGAGCACCAAAGGATTTTTATGACCTTCTGATGCAAAGGTAGGACATGCTCTGAGTTTCCACAAAACATTTCAGCCAGCTTGAATAAAGTTACTTGCTAATTACTGCATGATGCTAATTACAGTTGTTTGTTTCAGAGCCTGTTCCTAGCCTCCCCATTCCACGCCTAGATCAGCCTGCCTGAAGAGACAGGCAGATTATCGCAGTGCTCCTGCTGCAGGTCGCGTGGCAATAGCACACCACAGCATCCTTCTCAACAAGGGGTGCCTCCCTTCGCCCCTTCTCCATCACTCAAGCATTATTTGGAGATCAGTATCAAAACAACAGAACATGTTCTGAATTAAAGAAAACTCAAGAAAGTGAAACGAGTCCACTCCATTCAGCTCCCTGCCAACAGAAACTCAATCCTGTCTTTCCGATATTTGCTTCCAACCCCGCAGAGAACTGTGTATTCATTTACCTCAGAACAGGGTTCAGAGGAGAGCTTTACTTCACCACACCAGGAGCAGTCCTCAGTCACACACTGTAAACTTCTAATAACCTCAAGGGCTTTCATTTCACTAACAAGGAAAGATTAATCTTGTATCCACAACATTCCTTTCACGTACCATGAAGGAGAATAGATCATAAGTTAACATTATTTAAGCCACTGGAATTAAGACATGGTACGTTTCTCGGAATGAACCATTGGCTATTTTCTCTGACACATGTACCATAGGTTAGTTGCAAATTATGACTGTTTATACACAGACATCTGTGTTACACTTCTTTTATCTACCATACCAGCACGGTGTATTTGGTGGTACTGTCACTCTTGCAAGTCATTATCATACAGATTTTGGAGTCTCCAGAGTATAACCATTAATAATGACCTTGTATTATGGTAACAGTCAAAATCACATTCAGATCCATTGTTTCAAACATCATTTCCAAAACCATCGAGCCTCACACAACCATTGCAAAACAACTCTTTCCCACTCCCTGCTCATCCATGAGCTCTTCACTGACTTGCAGTGTGGTGCCGTGGCTCCTGTTGTGGCCCACAAAGCTGTGCACCCTGGGAGGCTGCCGGGGCTGACCTCATCCATCTCTGGTCATGTTGCGTCTGACCTGCATTGGGAGATCTCATGTGGTCAATGCATTTACCATCACATAAGCTGCCACCAAGCTGTGTTGTATACTAGATGTAAAGTACTTGAAAGAAAAATGCCTAACAAATTTTACTAAGAGGACTCATTAACATCATATGCCTATGCAGAATAGTACATAGCTAAATAATTTTAATGCTTCCTGGGCCTCAGCCCAAGAGCAGCAGAATGCAGAAATCACTCCCTAATTTCTTTGCCTTCTTTTTATTCTTGTTTTCAGAGAAACAGAGGTCTTATGGACACGTATAACCTATGGAAACCTATGAGGACAGGCTGATAGAGTTGGGACTGTTTAGTCAAGAGAAGAGAAGGCCCAGGGAGGATCTTATTAATGTATGGAAATACCTGAAAGGAGGGTTCATAGAGGATGAAGCCAGGCTGTTTTCAGTGGTGCCCAGTGCCAGGACCAGAGGCAATGGGCACAAACTGAAATACAGGAGGTTCCTTCTGAACATCAGGAAACACTTTTGACTGTGAGGGTGACCAAGCACTGACACAGGATGATCAAGGAGGTTGTGGAGTCTCCATCCCTGCAGCAAATCAAAAGCTGACTGGACACAGTCCTAGGCAACTGGCTCTAGTTGACCCTGCTTGATTTGGGGTTGGACCAGATGCCCTCCAGAAGTCTCTTCCAACCTCAACTATTCTGTGATTCTGCAAACCATTAGGGAATTAAGCACAACTTTGTCTAGCCTGTTCCCATTCTCCCACTTCCCACTTTAACATTTTCCATGCTGTATATGAGCTTGCATCTTTCTCAATTCTACATGAAAGGTTTTAGTTTAGATTTCTTCTGAAAATTCTGAATTACTTTCTAAAGGGAACTGGAAAATGTACCTGTCACATACCCAGAATTATATTTTCCAGCTTACATATATTTCCCTACACCTGCAACTCAGAATATGAAATCTTCAGGCAGAAGGGAAGTTACTGCCCAAACCTACAGCCTGGTTAACAAGATTTTAAACAAAAAAAAATTATTCACATATTCTGAAAAGTCACTATCCAGTGCAATATTTCAGAATAAGCTCCTAAAACATATTTCAATGCTTTGTCCAGTCCAGTGTAATAACTGAAAGTTGATTCCATTAGTCAGTGAGCTATTCTAGAGTTTGATAGATCTTACTGTTAAGCATTTTTTCTAGCATTCAGCCTACATTGCCCTTTGCTCCATTTCTTTCCATCAGTGTTAATTATAAGCCTTTATAGCCACTAAGTTTTTCTTCCTTACTGGTCACAGGCACACAGTCATTTAATAACTGTATACTGATTCTGGCTCATTTATGTAAGCTCAGTAACTCTGCTCTACCAGAAATCCCACTGATTTCAACAGACTGTAATTATTGAACCAAATCTTCCATCATGACATTCACTCTTAATGCTGAAAAGCTAAGGAACTGCATTTAAATCATGGGAATTAACTTAGAATGTCTTCTTTTGGGAGCAAGTCTGCAGGCATTTTATCTTAGTGCAGATCTACCAAGCAGGGAAGAAAAGGGGAAGAAGAGGAGAAGAAGGTGGAGACATGCAGAAGAGAGAGAGCTGCAGTGCCCCATTTATCAACTCCTAAGTAAAAAGCTTGATGTTTGGAAGTCCCTGATAAACAGCCACTGCATACAAGTAAGACCTGGCTAGTCGCAGATAGATAAGACCTGCTGCAACATGCACTATGTTGCTGTGACTTTCATCATATGATGTTTTTGCACTCTTTGGAGGGAAATTTCCAAACTCATCCCACCAATTTAGTTCAAGGATACATTATCCTCCTCACAGTTGCAATGTACAGAATTTCGTTAGAAGCTGTCAGTTTTCTTGCAGCTCCGTCATTACATTGTCATACTGATGTGAGCCTGGCTCAATGACATATTTAGGCAGTCAGTGCCAGGATCTGTACCACACAAGGTCCTTCAAGCAAGCTGTAGAAGAGCCTGTGCAGCCCAAAGTTACATGTCAGAGTCCATAGTCCTCCGTATGTGAGAGAGCACTAGCAAAAGGCTCAACTTTTACAGTTTAGCTGAGTTTTAGAAATCTTTTTCCATGATATTATAAAAAAAAAAAAATTCAAGTAACAATACTGTAATTAGGACACTAGATTAGGAATTTTTAACATGACCTTGGTTTTGATCTTGAAACTTGCAAAGTTCACTGCACCTCTGCCTTCATTTCTATACAATTTTCTGATGGTTTCATTTATTTGTGTCAGAAGCTGTTGCGTGCCGAGGGCTGCCTTCTTACTGTGTGCATGTGCATAGGCCCTGCCACCATGTAGGCCCCAATCTTGGTGGCTGACTTTGATATTTAGTGAAGCATATATTGTATATATTCCATACAAGATTTTGGCTATTAAATAGTTTTCTCTCACTGCTTTCATTAGGTAGGAACACAATTCCCATTAAGAAGATGCAACAGCATTGCAGGGAATAGGCGTGTGTCTTCTGACTGCTGTGGTCTCTTCTTCGGTAGATGTAGGATGGGTAAATGAGAGTATAACTGTAAAAACACATGAAATAACCTTGGTATAGACCAGTAAGTTACCAGTGTTATTCAGTAGAAGAGCTAGTCAGGCCCATACAGACATTTTTTTCACTCAGTTGTATTTAAAACCCATGTTTGATCCCCAAGATGTTTTTCTTGATCAGAGTTAAATAGAATTCCATGCACTTGTGGCTTTTGCTCTTATCCTTTCACCTGATATTACACAAAGTGATACTCAAGTATCTTTTCTGCAAGAAAAGAATTAGTTAAGATGAAGATACCTGGCCCATTCACTGTTTCAGCCCAATATTCCTGTTAGGTTGATTTTTTTCTTAGGACACAGCATCTCTGCTTCATGAGAATCACAGTAGCTTGCAAAATTGTACAAATAACTACATATTTTCTTAGTTTAGTTCTCTGGTTGGTCATACTTAATCTAAGACCTGACCAGCTAAATAACTATAATTCTTTTTTCTTTCTGCTCTATTGATCTCTTGCATAATACTAATTTAATGCCTGGCTTATTCTATTTACTTGATTTACCTTAATGAATTTTTACTAACATTCATTTGTAAACAGATCCTTGTGTTTTCCTCTAATCACTTTTCCACAGTTGTATACAAGTTAATTCTCTCCGTCTCAAGAACTGTATATATAGAAAGAAATGATAAATATAATTTCACTACCAAATGCTGGACTATTACATTATTAGGTGGTGCTTATTCACCTAACATTATGGAAGATTATTTATTTTACTTATGAATGAAGATAGAGCCTATGGCACATTGAAACTACATAAATCTCAGAAGAGCAATATAGAGGCTTGGTCACATATTTGTGGAAAGAACACAAACGAAAGAGTGCATGGCAGTTAATATACAACAGTGTTAAAAAAAAAAAAGGCACAAACCTGAGTTTAAAGTTTGGGCTTTGTCAGTATTTTTCTCTGGGGGAGTGGGGGGGGGAAATCTTGTTAACAAGTCCACTTTCCTAAAGTCAGATAGAAAATAAAAAGCCCAAAATAGTCTAAAATTATATATAATGTCGATATAGTGGTACACTCCATTCATGGACTATCATAGCTATGAGTTAATACGCCACTGGCCAAAACACAGATCTGGTTGTCTTTTTTAATATAAAGGGTTTAAAAATCCCCACCTGTTGCTCCTCTTAAAGGTACAAATACCCTATGAGCACAAATAATGTCTCTCTGCTTTGGATAAACAGTACTGGGAGTGAAAGGGTAGACACTCTATATGCCTGTTTCTGTTCTGCAGAAACATCTACTAAAGTCCAAACAACAAAAACAGAAGTAGCAGCAGCAGATACACACAGCTGAAATAATGTTACAGACCATCTCACTTCTATTTACTCCTGAATTTGTCACATTTGGAGGACTTTGGGGCACCCCTCCCCTTTTCTAAGCTCTAGTGAAATGAGAATCCTTAAAGAGAGGCATCGCCAAACCTGCAAATCGTGTTACTGCCTTTTTAGGGATATAAGAAGGCTGAGGTGACATAAAATCACACATTGCAGGTAAAGGTAAGGATTTGCATCTCCCACACAATCCTAACTATATTTCTCAGAATCTGGATGCTCATAATGTGTACTTTTGAACACATATTTCTGAGACTTCAGAGAATGAAATCCTGCAGGAGCAGAAAAGTTAGATGCCCAGGTCAGAATAGCAGCAATTTTTTCCAACTCCTACAAAAACTTTCAAAGTCCGAGCACCACACTAAAGTTTCTTTTGCAGAAATATCTCGGAAATACTGAAATGTCACTTTTGTCCAAAATTCAGTTAAATGTCTCTTTATTTGTATACTGCCCTTGTACTCTTACTTTATTGCGATCATTAATATCCAGTCTTAAAATTCAATTGAACTGAAAATTTGTTTGCCTTTTCTGAGGCAGTGACATAAAATACATACATGCTCTGCTGTGTTTTCTATGTTTTGGACTTTTATTAGTAAAAACGCTCTTGTTTTCAGTCATGGCTTTTTCTACTCCTCTGGTTTTCTGTGAAAGTTTTGCTGCTGCAAGGGGGAAAAGTATTAACTCCTTTGTCCAATAATTCTCTCTTAGGCACACACTTACCTCCCCACGCTTGCTAGCTCCAGTTGATAAAGTTAAAAATAAAAAGCTTTGTTCCACTTCAATGTACAAATGCCACTTTAATATAGAATTCATGTTTAATGCAGTCAGTGGACATCACAGTTGCACCTTGCAGAAGTTTCACAATCAGACAGCTAGTTCTGGCAATTTCATAGGCAGCATGCTGGTTCCTGAACCAAGAGCACACAGCACAGCTTAGGACATCAAAGATCAAAGACAGCATTAAGATTTTATTCCAGTCTTGTGCTCCCTGAGCCCAGGACTTTAGAGTACCAAGAGTATTATCACAGCTACATCCAGAAATTGCCATATGAGAAGAGAGCCTGGCAACAGGGGTCAGAGGAAATCATCAGCTCATCAGTTTGGATGCCAAATTGAAGAGGTAAAATTAAAAAAAAAATACAAAATTGAAAAATTAAATTTTTAAACCATATAAGTTGTTTTGTAGAAAATGAAACACTTCCCCTGCTCCATACCATTTTTATTCTGGCAAAGGCATTGGTTCTAGACACCCTCTGAACTGAGGATTGAGATGCAGAAACT
The DNA here is from genome assembly GCF_964188355.1 of Buteo buteo. Taxonomy (NCBI): domain Eukaryota; kingdom Metazoa; phylum Chordata; class Aves; order Accipitriformes; family Accipitridae; genus Buteo; species Buteo buteo. Next base: position 35,045,778 of record NC_134173.1, read on the forward strand.
AGAGTTTAAGAGAGGAGGGTCTGAAATCCCACTCAGACTAAGTCAGAGTAGGGGCACCCGGCTTTTCCATCAGGCAATAATCTAAAATAAGGAAGAGAGGGAGGAAGTCGGGTTCTAATCCATGCTCTCAAATCAGGCAGGGAAGGTATTATCTTGTGGGGGAATGGGAAAGGGTAGTAGGTACAGCTTCTGTCTGCAGTTCCATAAATCAGATCCAAATTCCTTGCAAATCTTGCCCAAGAAGTCCATACTGCTTACTTGGATTTCATTGCCAAGTTCTTTTACTTTTCAAGCATGCTAGAGATCATCAAGCTCACTGAAATTGTTTCTTCCAGCAAATTGTCCTCTCCTAATCACATTGTAATGCTGACAAGCAGGCTTAGAGTACCACCAGCAGCATCCTTACTACTGTAACCGCTCAACAAACTGGAGAACTGCACGGCACAAATGCCTGTCATCCAGCATTCCGGTGCTTGGTGGCACACTGGAAAGCTGACACATGGCAAGGAAGAAACACGTGAAAGAAGGCAAACACAACTCAGAATCTCTCCCCAGGGAGAGGAAGGGTTTGGATCAAAACAGCATTGATAGAGCATCTGGTAAAATGAGTCACTGCGACTTACTCAAGGCTTCTAGTCATTTGCTTATGACACGTTGCAGTCAGGCAGGCCTAAGTCTTGCAAACTTTTTTGCTTTTCCCAAGTATAGGCTACTCTGGGAGCAAACAACTTTTTTACCTGTGAGGTTGAAATTGTTCATTTCTTTTCTTTTACTACAAATTGCAGTATGGGAAAATAAAACCCACTAAGAAAGAAAAACAACAATCTCACTGCTTGGTTTCATGAGCCCATGAAAATAATTTTCAGACCCTCAACCACTAAAAATGAGATGAAAATTAGCTGCAGGACTGTCTCGCTGACAAGACCACTACCTCAACTGTCAACAGTGTTGCTGGCTAAACTTGAAACTGTAAAGCACAGTAATGGTTATTTTTCTGAAAGCAAAAAACTCAGAAAGCAAAACAGAACAGTAACCAGCAAGACAAATATAAATAAATAACAAGGCAGTTTCTGTGTTCAGAAAATCTTTTCAGAAATATTGGAGGGGAATATTCTGAAGGGGACTGTTTTGGAGGAACACTATTTTGATGCTTCAGAATGTTAATCCTGTATCTATAGCTGTAACTGTGCAGGAGGAAAAACTTGACTCAGAATACAAACCCCAGCACATTTAAAATACAAGGAGATAAAATATCAAAGTACTAGTGGAGCTGGCAAAAAAAAAAAAAAAAAGAAAAAAAAAGTTTTTAGGAAAAGAACAAGCTAACAAGCTGAAGGATAAAACCTTTCGTTATGCAACCTCATCAGCATTCATCAACTCATTTCTAGACCATTCTGTACCTGTGCCATCTTTTTCTTTGTTTTAGTCTGCAAAATTACTGATGAAGGAGACAGTGTGATGGCTAAATACTCCTAAATGCATGACCTTGTTGCAGGTACACACAAGCAATCACTGTTGTGTTCACAATGAGTACACTCAATGACCACAGGGAAATCCCAAAAAACACAGCAGGCAGCAAGACAAGAATATAAAATCTCCTGAAATTAATGCTTTCACTTCCATTTGAAATCAAAGTTTTAAAAGTCATGTGAGCTCAGTCTCCAACAAAATATAGCTATTCCCACAGCCAAAGAATGAAGCACGTTTGCAATTCACATATACGTTTGCTAAGATTTTACTTAGTCTGAGCTCTGCATGTTGCCACGATATTTGAGATTGGGCTTACTGGGGAAGGACTTGTTTTCTGAGAAGGTCTTAAACAATGTAAATCAAGTTTTTCCACACAAAATTCAGAAACTAAAATTGAAGGAAATATATATATATATTTTAAAATAAGTACACATTGATGACCCTTGGTTTTGCAATCCTCTCTGAAAACTAGGTTATAGAAAGACTGTATCTTCTCATAGCATATTACTATCTTGTTGTTCTGTGAAGAAGTCTTGTGATGGATCATGAGACAGAGGTCAGCTAAAAAACTTGGACTCCGGAGGAGGAGAACACCACTAGATCATGCACTTTCTCAAAGCACTATGACTGCATCTGAAACGCTGTGTCTGCACATCTGAATTATTTTGGTTTGTGACAAAAATATTTTAATATTTGGCTGAAAACCTAAATAAATTTCATAGGTTTGCTTTATTAAGGCAAACATTCTACATTTTTCTGAGAAAACAGATCAATTCTGTTCAGATTTCTGAGTAGTTTTTCTATTGTATAACCTTTAGTGATCTTTCTTCTAAGTACTTCTCAGGTTTTATTTTGAATCTATAAAAATTTTTACATCTGTATCATCTTTTAGTGAGATATTTCAGAGGTTTACTATCCTTTTGCATGAAGCATTTTTTCCTTTTGTTCTGATTTGGTTCACACTAGGTTTGATTTGATGGCCCCATTCCTGTGTTGAAAAAAAACCAGTGAGCAGCCCTTCATATTTTTTTATCCCTCAAATAGTAAGCACCTTAAGTTGTCTCCTTTACAAGACAAAAACTCTTAGCTTATTCAGTCTTTCTTTATGTGGAAGCAATCTCACACCTTTGATCACCTTCATTCTCTTCACTATGCTTTTTTCATGTGTTATGACATCTTTTGGAAATGAGGGGCCCAGAATTACATGGCATTCAAGGTTTGCACAACTATGGATTTGTACAGTGGCATAATGATGTTTTCTGGTTTGTACTACATTGTTTTCCTAACTTTGTTGTTGTAGCTTCTGTGGGATTTTTTTTCTATTCCTTTCCTCCTGCAGAAAGGGCTCTGGGGGTGCTGGTCGGCAGCAGGCTCAGTGTGAGTCGGCAGCGTGCCCTGACAGCCAAGAGGGCAAACCGCGTCCTGGGGTGATCAAACACAGCACAACCAGCCGGTCAAAGGAGGTGATCATCCCGCTGTATTCAGCGGTGGTGCAGCCTCACTTTGAGTATTGTGTGCAGTTCTGGGCCCCACAATTTAGGAAGGATGTGAAGGTCCCTGAATGCATCCAGAGGAGGACAACAAAGCTGGTGGAAGGGCTGGAAGGCATGTCCTGTGAGGAGCAGGTAAGGACTTTGGGCTTGTCTAGTTTGGAGAAAAGGAGGCTGAGGGGTGACCTCATGGCTCTCTACAGCTTCCTGGGGAGGGGACGTGGAGAGGGAGGTGCTGAGCTCTTCTCCCTGGGATTCAGTGATAGGACATGTGGGAACGGTTCAAAGCTGCATCAGGGGAGGTTCAGACTGGACATTAGGAATCATTTCTTTACTGACAGGATGGTCAAATGCTGGAACAGGCTTCCTAGAGAGGTGGTTGATGCCCCAAGCCTGTCAGAGTTTAAGAGGCATTTGGAGAATGCCCATCAGAACATGCTTAACTTTTGGTCAGCCCTGAAGTGGTCAGGCAGTTGGACTGGATGTTCTTCATAGGTCCCTTCCAACTGAACTATTCCATTCCATTCCATTCTGTTCTGTTCTATTCTATTCTAATATTTTGTGAACCCCAAGTCTCACTTAAAAAGTGGAATGGTCAAACTTATACCCCACTTTTTTGTAGACAAAACTGCATTTAACTTCATATATATGAAAATACAGCTAGTGTTTCTGTGGCTACAGCTGAAATTCCATTACTTTAGAAAATGTACCATGTTTCCATCTTGGAGTCCTGAAGTAATTTAAGCTTTGTGTCAGATTCTGCTAATAATGCTCTATTAGCCTGGACTGCACAATAATGATTGCTATCCAACAGTCAGTTTTTATTATGTTAACACTCAAAATAGCTATGAATAATATTTTAGGCAATGTAGTCAAAGTAATTTAATTGATAGTCCAAATATTAAAATCCAAACAATTGAAGATACAACATAAGTTTAATAAGGCCTCAGATCTGTGGTGTACATGTCTGTAATTATATTCTGAATAGAATGGATAGTATTTATATCATGTACCTCACACTCAAACTTTGTGCTTTTGAGTTGATATGCCTAACTGAAGTTAAAAACTATTACATGAAGTGTTATAAAAGACAACAATAACGATTTTATTTGCTGAAATATTCACATTAAGAGCAATAAAGGAAAGCCATCAAATATCACAGGATGTTTGATCACTTACAAAGAAAAATAGAAGACAAAAAATCAAATAAAAAAGCCACTCTTATACGCTATAGATAGAATTATGAGAAGTTATGCCAGGTTTCACCATGCACAGAGAGAAAGCTGAAATTTAATGACACATCTAAAAGGCATCACTGAAAGGCAGCATGATAAATTATTTTTTATCCCTGTTTCCAGAGAAAAGCCTCACAGAGTAATAAATCTCATCTATCTGGGATGATGGTATCTGAATCAAGGAAGCAGTAAGCCTGTAGGCTGAAATTACCTACAAGATGATATCAAGTGTGGTGTTTTCTGCACCAGAGAAATGACACTTCCATCTAATAAGACAGATATTGAGAAATTCACAAAATCAAAACTTCATCATTAGTAACCTTAATGAATGCTGGATTTTTTTCCTGAGCTGTAGGTCAGTCAAACTGAATTTCCAGACAAATCATTTCTAGTGAGTCAGTATCTAAAGAACAACCATGCTGCCAAGGCAGCAGAACACAATAGAGGTAATTAGCCTTCACAAGCAGGTAGCCCAATAACTCTTTGCATTATTCAAGGAAATGAACAATTAGTTATGTATGACCTGATATGAGTACACTCATGTCACAGCTTTCCACTTGAAATGAAAGACACTCCTCTGATGAAGAAATCCCATCCATCTTGCAGAACGCTTCTCTAAGTAATAGAATTCAGGGTGGATGGCTGGGTGGTGGCTTTGGTCCCAACCATTTTTTCCTTATTTATAAAGGCCATTATCTGTTGTATAAGAGGAGGGAAAATGCCATCCTTCCCTTTCTCCCTCTATACATTTCTCAGACCCTGTTACCTAGTCTTTATTCAAAAAGCTATAACAACCAGGCTCCTCAGCAGAGGTATTTATCTGCACTACACTCTGCAAGGAAGGCATATTTTTATAAGCCTCAAAATCATGTTTGCAGATGCCATACCAATAACCTTGCAAGTTTGTCAGCCCTGTCAACTTGTACCATCAACATAAAAAAGTGAAGCTAAAGAGTAAACTTTAAGTAAGGAAGCTCAAGAAGTGTTTATTTGCCTTTAAAAAAAAGAGAAGCTGGAGGTGTTAGGACTTGCTAAGAGAATCATGTTCTAGATGATGTCTTACAGAAATAGTGCATGTAAAAAAAGATTTTTTTAAGTTTGCTTCAAAACACAGTGCTGACATTCAGCTTTCAAATTGATAGCTGTTGTAATAGATGCCACCCCACCACCTCTTTCAAAAAAAAAGGTCCAAGTGATCAGTATTTGGGATCAAGTATGTTCAGAAGCTTGCTTCATGTTTATAAGTTCAAGACCAATATAGAATCACTTTAGTGTGCCATAGCTACAACAGGAATTTGATAGCTTCACAACAGGCTTAGAAGACAAAAAAAGATTATATATGCAACTGAGAGAGTCAGATTGTCAGAAAAGAGGTGGGTTGAAGTTAAAAACTACAGCTGAACTAAGACATTAGGAACCTACCTAGGGTTATTAAACATCTCCAAACAGTTTTGTTATTACATAGTCAGAAAGAACCTGGCACAGGTTTTCCATTTAAAACTTCAAATCATGTAAATCTTTATCCTACTATGTGCTTATTTTCATATCGCACACTACTTTCAGTAGCCAACCTGACTGTGTAGTCTTTAATAAAACTTCTTAATTCCTCTGGAAATCAATGTCTGTAGAAATGAATTTGCATTTCAAAGCAGACACATGGAAAAATGTTAAATCTTCCTTCTGGCACTTTATTCAACAAATACTAAAGAATATCAGAGCTTTATTCCTGCCTTCCTAACTTTGTTCAGTAAAAGCAAGCTGTGCTAGACTGCCATATTATAGATAGTGCCTTTAAAAGTCATCTACAGTAACAAGCATAAAAACACAATTAGGATAAAATATTTAAACACATTCTTGCATCTAAGAATGACAAACCGCAATACCTCTCTCCTCTGCCTTGTAGATATAGATACCTCCCACACAGTTGTATCTGAAAATTATTTCCTTCAGGTTTAATCCAAATACATTACACATGCTTTAAACTCATACTTTTAGCCTTGATTCAGTGTTTAGAAGTATAAAATAAGTTTTGTCCCTTCAGAATTAATCAGATATAGACACGGCAATTAATCTATGAACAAATGAATCTTCCCATCATAATTTCTGAACATGTTGTCTCCCATCAAGCAGGCCTCTTAACCACCTCTCCAGTTTTCTGTTGATTACAGTGTTATGCCATTTTTCACAAGTAATTTTTTTTCCTCTGTCAATATTTACCTGTGTCACCATTCAAGTTTTCCAGTACTTATTCAAGTTCTTATCTTTTCAAGGAACAGAAATAGAATGTTTACTAGCTCAAAATCTTTGGCATAGGTTACTGATCAGAATAAATATATGTTAAAAAATTAAATTGTATTTTTTCCCTTTTGTGCCAAAATGGATGCAAGACTTCCCGCATTTAAGTTTTTTTCAAAGGGTTATGTGCATTTTCAGGGTTCCAGCAAGGTGCAGTGACTTAATAGCAAGAACAGGAGCCAACTGGAAAACCATGTCCTTCTTTTCAATGGAAAACGTTTAATTTATTTGTTTTCTGAAGGAAAACCATATTTTGCATGAAGGACAGATTTCACAAAGAAAAAGTAAGATGATGATATGTGGAAGAAATATGAAATATGTAGGCAACAAGCAAAGGTATAAATTGACAGTGTCTGGTGATGAAAAGTGAATTTTTTGGTGGGATGGAAGAAAACACTGAAAGGGGAAACTTTTGCCTGAAGAGACTTCTCTACCAGAACTCCTGAGGGATGGGAGTTGAGAGGGATCTTAGTATTTTTATCTGTATTTTTTGTACAGAACTTACACCAAATTATTTGATGTCAGTGATATTTGCTGATAATCCTGTGCAGAACCACTGTCAATACAGGAGAAAATGGAAATATTCTGTAGGAATATGAAGGGCACTTGATGCTTAATTACATATTTGTGCTGCTATAAATGCCCACTAGGTTGAGGTAACTGAGAAAGACAATGACCTAGGTATAGCAGATAACCTCCAACCACAAGTCAGTAATATGATCAACCTGTGAAAAAAGACAGACATTATCCAAAGTTGCTCCCACAGAATCAGAGAGACATTAAGTCCAATATAGGATCTACATTCAAATGATTATATACAATGAGATCATATAAATTAAAAAATGGTTAATTGAAATTAGAAGAGATTAAGAAGTACAGTGGTACCTATCAAAAGCCCCTAAAGCTCTCATAACTTGAGTAGCAAACTGAAGACAACTAAGAACTAACCTTTCCATAGTATTGCTCCTCATGTAGCTACTTGGTGGTCTACAGCACAGTTCTCATTTACTTCATTTGTAACTATTACTGCTCATCACTCCTGTCAAATAGGTATCAGGTTTTCAAACGGGTCTCTGTAAACATGCAGACTAAATGGATAGGTACCATTGTTCACTTTATTACATGAGTGTCCTGGTTTCAGCTGGGATAGAGTTAACTGTCTTCCCAGTAGCTGGTACAGTGCTATGTTTTGAGTTCAGTATGAGAAGAATGTTGATAACACTGATGTTTTCAGTTGTTGCTCAGTAGTGTTTAGACTAAAGTCAAGGATTTTTCAGCTTCTCATGCCCAGCCAGCGAGAAAGCTGGAGGGGCACAAGAAGTTGGCACAGGACACAGCCAGGGCAGCTGACCCAAACTGGCCAACGGTGTATTCCATACCATGGGACGTCCCATCTAGTGTAGGAACTGGGAAGTGAGGGCGGGGAATCGCTGCTTGGGGACTGGCTGGGTGTTGGTTGGCGGGTGGTGAGCAATTGCCCTGCACACCATTTGTACATTCCAATCCTTTTATTACTGCTGTTGTCACTTTATTAGTGTTATCATTATCATTATTAGTTTCTCCTTTTCTGTTGTATTAAACCGTTCTTATCTCAACCCACGAGTTTTTCTTCTTTTCCCAATTTTCTCCCCCATCCCACTGGGTGGGGGGGAAGTGAGTGAGTGGCTGCGTGGTGCTTAGTTGCTGGCTGGGGTTAAACCATGACAATGAGAGAAAGGAAGGATGTGTAGAGTGAGGCGCTAATACATGTGAAAATACTATTTCCAAAACTCAAGAAAATTATGTTTTTCAGTGTGTCAGTATTCCCTCTGAAACTGATTACAAATTGACTGAAAAAATAACCAGCCTAAATCCTTCTATCTCCTTCCAGAAAAGTTTGAAAACACATGGTTTGGAGGAAAAAATGCCAGTTACAGTTCAGGGCATCACTGAGCAGGATCAAGCTGAAAAAGAAAAAAGAGCCACAAGCAAGTCAAAGCTGGATTTTTCAGGGGGGGGGGGGTGGGGGTGTTTGGTTTTTTGGTGGTGGTGTCTGTTTTGTTGTTGTTGTTTGAAAGCAGAGATTTTTTTAGGAGAAATGAAGTAAAATTTTTTAGCAGACAGCTGAGAAACCATTTCCTAAGATCAGTTATTATACAGAACATTACATCTTGGGATTTTATTGTTGCCTATAGTATTGCAAAATTACATTCCCTGGGACATATTAACTTATTGTGAATTGTATGAGAAAAGAAAACTAAGGTACTGCATGTTTTTTGAGCAATAGTATTTTATATAAATTTGTTGCCTTTGGGAAACATTACGTTTGTTTCAGAAATTTCTTCTAATATTCAATAGCATCAGGAGGGGTACAGTACCTTTGAGGCAGGAACCGATCTGAGCTATTGCTCAAAGCTACACTGTGAAATCAAGAAACTAGACTTCAATGAGCCATTTTAATAAAAAGTTCCCAGATATCTTATCTGACATACACTGTGAAAAGATTCTCCCCTTGAGCTTAATTTCTTTTTGAATTTTCGACCTCTAAAAGCAACATTATGCCTTTAGGTTCAGCGATTACTACATTTATTATCTACATAATTCACCCATTCCTACTTGACAACATATTGGGTTTGAATAGGCAATTGCTATTGTCTTCTTGTGAATTGGAGCTTGATTAAACAAACACTAATGAGCCATTGACTGTTATTTGGTCTCAGAGCATGTAAACTTCATGACTAGCAATGTGATGTAAAAAGAAAGCAGACCTTAGCTTTGAAGGGATTTTTCTGAAACTACAAATAATTCCAAATAAGCCTGTCTACAAATTGCTTATTGATTTCTGTAATTCTTAAATGCGATTTTTCAGCCAGTTTGAGTGCATGAACTTATTTCTAAGGAATCTGAACCTGTATTCAAGCTCTGAGACCGAACAAATAAGTCTTATTCTTGCATCTCACATTTCTTCTGTATTTGTGTAGCTAGAAACAGCCTTTCCAAAAGTTTTTCTTTTACCACAGTTTAATCAACAGAATCCAAGGCAGTAAGTAAAGTTTATAATTTTTAGATGAGCTGAACCCACTTCAAACTAGCTTTTCACCTGTATGAAACTAGAACAGATGTTCAGACCTCACTCTGTAGTATCTCACTGTAATCAAAGCAGCATTCAAGTGTCATTTTGTCATCTTCTGGTCACCCAGAAAGAAGAATAGAGGATCTTCAATCACCATTATGGGAGTTATGGGACATCACCTCACTGGAGAGGTTAGAGAAGAAAGGGGATTTTTTGTGTTGAGTTGGAGAGGCAGTGGGGGACCCTGGGACAGAGGAGTCATGTCTCAAAGCCTATTGAGAAAAAAGCAAACTATCAAAGAATCTGGAATGTTTTACTAGTTTATGCTCGACAATAGCAAAGTGTTAGAGAATTATTTACACTCCTAGCTGTAATCTACTTCAGATTCATCCCACTGACCATTTAGTCCATGCTTGTTCCAGGACCAGATACTTTAACAGAAAGTGTAACACACTGCAACAGGCACACTCTATAATCTGAATGCTTTTAAGGTGAGTTAGTATTCCTTGAACATTTGTGTCAAGAACACCTAGAAGTAAAGAAATTATTTAAACCTGCTGCAGATTTGTTCATCTCAGCTTCCTGCAGTAATGAATTCCAGAGAAAGCAATTCCTTTTAACAGCTGGAAATTCTAATGTCACTTGTGTCCCTTTTACATCTACGCTATTGCTTTCTGAAAACAAGTAAAATTGTTGGGTTGTAGCTGTCAACTTTAAATTGATTCATTACCATTATGCCATTCACACCATCACCAGAATGCTTTGACTAAGGACATTAGAAGAAAGACTAGAGCAGACAGCAGGAGAGACCTGCAGTTCTAAACATTTGTAACATAGTCATCTAAATAATTTGGAGAGATATTATAGAAGAAGTCGCTACTGTGAGAAATTGGGATCTTCCAAAAGGGATGGCTGTTATGTTGACACTGTCTCACTATCTCTCCTGGGAGGGTTAAGGAGATAGAGAATTCTGAAAAGAGAAAGGCTTTCAAGAAAAGTCAACAATAAGAAGTTTAAATAATGTATTCAGTGATTATGACTGCTAGCATCAAGTAGACATATTCTGTACACTAGCAGGAGAAATAACCTTGCTTTTTGATAATGATACATAGCAAAGAGATACTGAAAAGTGATAAATAGAGTAGTTGTCTGAGATCTACTTAAAACTAGATTATATCTTTTGTTTCCTTTCTGCAGGTAGGTACCTCTGCCTAAGAGAAAGAATTGGCCCTTCAGACATCAGGTAACATGTAGCTGAGGGCTGAGGTAGAAGAATGCATGGTTATTTAATTATGTCATAAGTAATATGGCATGCAAAATGAGTAGCAAAGTGTACCAGCGCAGCGTAACGCTACAGGAAAACCTAAAAATTTTATATACAATCCACAAGCTGTGACATGGTTCATCTTATACTGAATACATTGCAGTTTTAGACAATACTTACTCCTTCGTGGAATCACTGCATTTTCTTATTTTTCCCTATGTGTCAGAGATATTTTTAAACTTTAACCCACACAGCTGAAATAAAACATACGTATGTTAATAAGAGCTGTGAACAACAGTAAGACTACAAGGCTAATGCAAATAAATACTAAATAAAATTTTTCAAAGGGTTCTTTTGAATTTTAGATTAAACTTTAAACTTTAGTTGCATATTAAAGCTGTAATGCAGAGGCATCATAAGGGCAAAGGTTCCTTCAAGTGATTTACTGACCCTATAGTGAGGAATATTTACATTACACCTATAAAAGAGTTCTGCTTGGTTTTAACACTGTATTTAAAACTATGATCCCTGTGTTAACTCCCAAGATATCTCATACAGAATGTTACCTATAGAAGACTTGGCATTTTTAGTCAAAAGCTCCTCTGCAGTGTAACAAGGAACTAATTGCACACAACACTGCAAACACTTCCATTAGGTTCAGTGCTGGTGGTGCCATGATAGGGCACTATGCAGTGGCACCATTGTTGCTCCATCATATTACTCAATATATATCACTCTGTGGTACTATGGAGTGAATAGTTGCTCTAGTAGCCCTACCTTGACAAAATTACCCTTCAACAAACCCTCAGGAATTGAAGCACAGATCACAAATTATATTAAATCAGATTTTTTCTTTTTCTTTCAAATTCTACTCCTCCCTGAACAATAAATATAGGAGTAGAAAAGCACTTCTATAGAAAAGAATACCTCTTGCAAGCGGGAGGCAGTTCCGTCAAAACATTCTGTTTGCCTTTTCCCCATTATCTGAATTAATGCATGAATACAGTCACATCAATTTGTGGCAATGAACAAAGCACCAGAAGAAGAAAAATTAACTTCTATTAGTAAAATATTAAACTATCGGTTACTGATGTAAGTCCTTATGGGAAACATACTATACTTCGGGTTCTTTTTCTTTCTCTCTTTCCTTTCCCTGACTCTCAGAAATGAAGAAATGGTAGTTCTGGCTAAGTTGCTTATGCCTCAGGAACGTGTCCCACTCATTGCATGTTTCCCTGCCGGGCACTATTTATCTGTGTTTGTATCCTATATTATAGATCACTCTGCAAGCTTTCTGGGGTGGCGACTGTCTTTATATTTGTACAGCATCTGGAAGAAACAGTTCCCTAGGTTATGCCTACTGACAGGTGTAACAGGAAGGGTCCTTACTGTCATCTTGCTACCTCCCCTTGGATAAATCAATCTTGAGACAAGGAGATCAGCCAGGAAATTGTAGATTTGTAGATTCAGCCCTGTAAAATGTTTTAGAGACACCCATAAAGACTATGGTTTTCTCTTTGGGTCATTTCTTAACTCTTGCTTGATTCACTTCTTTAAACTTGTTACTATGACTAAAACTACAATGTCCATCTATTATGATTTGCAGTGTGGTTCTTGTTAACATTTCTGTCCGTAAGCCCACAAGTAACACTTAGAAAATATTTTGCAACATAAACTGGCAAGCTGAATTCAACTTCTTAATCCCATTTCCTAATAAATTATGCCATTTTCCACATATAGAGTCCTAATTTGTATTTCTGTCTGCCACTACGTGTTTACTACATTTACTGAGCAGTTAGATCAGGAACTGGGAAAAGGATGCAGACAGTCTCACATAGCATAGTCCAGATGGGTGGAGAATTGTAATCACAGATTCCCTTGGGACTGGGGAAATAGGACTGTATTTATGTTACCAGTCTTGCAGTGAGTTTCAACAACTCTGAAATTGGCACAAAGCTAATAACTCAGTTCATTTTCTTCACATCTCTGGCTTTCTTGCCTTTTTGTCTAGCAGCTAATGTAGAAGCAAAATATTCTTTGAAGTCTACCATGTCCTTTCACTTGCCTCGGTTTGTAGTGTGCACCTGATCCACTCTATGAACATGTCAAATATATTTCATAGAGCAGTGATGGCTCCTCAGTAGAAGTATCTATTCCATATAAATTCTGAAAAACAGTAATCTTTAAAGGCCCAAGCGAAGGCAATGCATTGTTGGAATGGGGTTATATCACTCGGAGAAATCAATGTCACATCATATTAACACAGTACAATCTTCCTAATAGAAAAAAAACCTGCATAGTTATGTTACTCAGGTAGATATTGTTTCCAGCAATAAAACCATTCAGAAGAAATGCAAAACCTCACAACTGAGGGTATGGGTCACTTAACATTAAGTTTCAGTTTCCAGAGAGGTACTCGAAAAAACTGACTCATATATACCTGAGCTAAGCAATAAACTTCTCTTTCAGTGATTCACTTACATTTCTTCTGTCTATCATTTTCCTGAAATTGGTAAGCACAAATAGCTTTGAAGACCTTGCAAAATTTTACTGAAATTGGCCAGTATGGTAAAAATGTATGAAAAAGGAAGCTGTGTTCTGACAGCAGAGATCTGGGTGGTCCCATGGATGGGAGATTTGCAGGTTTTTTCCAGTGAAGATGTAATACCTTTGGGAACAGCAGGAGTCATTGGACATCCTGAACATTTACAGAATTTTACAGAACTGAAAAATCCTACTTTGGGTATAGAAACAACCTGTGATTACCCAATGTCTTTTAGCAACATTTTATTCCTCAGTCACACAATCTTTCTCATGCCTGGTCTCAGCAGAGTACTTGAGTAAGACTATTTTACAGATTACCTTTACTTAAGCTACTCCCAGCAGAATACTCTATAAAAATCAAGTCCCTGGCACACTTCCAGTAAAGACTGAGCTCACTATAGGAGCTGCTTTTAAGATTTTTAATCTGAATTTCAATTCTTTGTAACCAAATATCAAGACACTAATTAACTTCCACTGAGTGTTATTTGCCTTCCTACAGGAATGAATATAAAAAGACTTCCAAAACTCCCCCATTGTTTGCTGAAGGGCAATGCAGAATATTGTCCACAGGATTCTTGAAGCCTGTGGACAAGAGAGAGATTTGGCAGATTCTGTCATTGTGACACCTCCTCAAAAGCAAAAAAAGGCAGCTGGGATGAGAGTAAAGCTCACAGATAAGGAAGGATTGAATAAGCTAGTCCCACCAAAATTGCAAATAGGACAAATTAAAAACCTTCTATTATCTTTATGCTACATTTTTCCCTTAAAGTGAATCTCGTGTTTGTGCTATTTGCAGCTCCTCTATGATCTTAAGGGGAATCTCACAAACAATTCTGGTTTGAGCACAAAGAATGCTGGTTTGTCAAAATGATAACTAAAGAGAGCAAAAAAACGTAATTTGGAGGTTAAAGTTTTAAACTTGTGTTTAAGTGCAAAGCCATACTTTTGCTTTAAATAGAAAGTGTAAAATATGAGCCTCCAATGCCCTAATGATTGCTTCTTTAATGAATTATCAATTCCAATTCACTTTTAAGTCAATTGGGAGACTTATGTCATGAGAACTGTACTGAAACCCAGAAGAAATACCAACAAAAGTAAATCCCAGTTTTGTTACGTTATGTGAAATAACATTTTGTTACAAGTGCATTATACTAATTACATTAACAATTGATGCTCTATTTGACATAGATAAACAAACAAGTAAATTTAAAAGCATTTTACAAGAAAATATTTTCTTTCCATGCTCAGATGAAATTGGTTTGAATTGAAAATGCTTCTGAAATTCTGAATTATTTGTATTAAATATAAAGAATATGGATTAATAACATAATTATATCTTGCCACAAATCTTCTAAACTTGGCTATGACATTTACCTAACGTACAAGACAAAATTAATTTTCCTTATTAAAACTAAGTAGAAAACCTTTCAGGCATAAACTGCTGAATTCCAGATATTTCTACAAAATAATTGCCAAGTCCTGTTACACCAAGAGCTATTACTACAAGCATCTTCAGCATGGTTTGCTTCCAGTCCATTTCCACTATCTTTGCACTATTTAAGCACCAGAAGGATCTTAAAGCAGCCATAATGGAATAACACTAGTCTAACTTGAAATCTAACAGACTGCTTGTTTCTGCAGATCTTCAATATCTGTCTTGCTTCCCCCTTTTCTTGTATTTTTTTCTCTTCTGTGTGCAAAGAGAAAAATAAAATATGGTAAGAAAGAGTAAAACCAGTCTTCTCTCGAACCCTGTTCTGAGAGTCCTACTGTTGATGTAACCAAGAGCAGCCCTTAGTTTGCTGTGATTTATTCTTTCAGGGATATCTAAGAGCTGACTTAAGAGTTACCTTCCTCACATATGTTACCTTCCAGTGCCCAATGTACAATTTCATTGTAGATGAGAACCTGGTCCCAGCTCTTCAACAATCCTCCCCAGACTGCATTCTCTCATTTGCTAGGCTCCTACTTTCCACTAAGTACTTGGTATCACCATTATAACTGCAATGGTGAAAGTATACAGCATTTCAACAAAGTAGGCACAGATCTGTCACTGATCTAATCACAACAAATTACAGCAGTAGGTTGTTTGCTGCAGCAGACAATGATTCCACGGGGCATGCTCATGTCTGAGATGATGGAAATAGTTGTGAGAAGTATTGTAACCAACTGAAGTAAGCTTGATAGCTATTCTAAAGAAAATTATTTCTTCTTAGTAGTATGACAAAAAAATGTTATGTCATTCCACTGGTAAAAAAACTTCATAATAAATCTCATGTGATTCAGGCAGTAAAGAATCTGAAACTCAGATAACTGATTTGAATGTTAGTTTGAAGTCTTAGGTGACCTACTTCATTTGAATGGAGGATGGAAACCCTGGCTGTCCATAGTTAATAGTGGCCTGTACTTGTCATCCCTTCATTCTGAAGGCAAAACTTCCTTTCCCTCTTAGCAGAGGTGACAATATGAAAGTTACTTTAATACTACCTCTGTTGCATACATTTTGGTGTTAAACCTTGAACTTTAGTTTGGACAAGCCAACTTGTGAGTGATGAACACACTGGCACTCACTTCCAGTCATGCTCTGAATGGTGGTTTAATTGCATTTCATTAGACTGAGTACTCAAATTAAAGCCACTAGAATTTGAGAAATTTTATTGAATTACCTAGTTTCTGTGCAGGTATGCTGTAAGATAGAACGGATTTCAATTAGTATCTGCAATAAAGGCAAAAGTGTGAGTGAATAGACAAGGTTAGAAAAACAACTATAAGGTTATCTTCAAAATATTTCTTTTTTTCTAGTAAATGCTTTGTACAAAAAAAAAAAAAAAAGATGCTTAACTTTGTTATTTTCTGGGGCTGAAACCGTCTCTATTTCTGGACATAGTACAGACAGAATGAGAGCTTCATTGTTTTACTTAGTTGACAGAGTATTACCATAACAAATGTAAAAACTGTTTGAAAATGTCTGAAGATGACATAGGCTGATCAAGCTGTAGCATATGCCTTTTTTTCCTGTCTGTAACAAAGTACATTAAATGTCAGTGAGGGAGAGAAAAAGTGGAGAGCATTGTTCAAAGTGGTGAAACACATCACCTCTCCTAAAAAATGGTGTGCATCTCTAAATCCTTCTGCATTTCTATTTCTAATGGCTACATATGTCCTTATCTGGTTCCTTATCTGTATGCTGTCAGAGAAGTGCAGGCTGCAATGGCTTCTTTTCTGCTGAGTCTCTTTTTCAACCATTTCTTCTTCTCACACTCCAAGGAAAAGCTCTCAAAATCTCCCTTCACAAAGATTAGGCACAGTCTTTTAGGTACTCCAGATTTTTTCTTCCATGTCTCCCTCATCTGAAAAGACTCTTCTGAACTCCCTCTGTTCAAATGTGTTTGATTAAGTCTTCAAAAATGTCATTATCCTTACTTCTACTGGAAATAATCCTTCTCACTTAATATGGCCCTTCTCTGATTGCCCTAACGGCTGGCTTACGCAACAGGAAAATAAAAAGCTCACATTTTCTTCTGAACTCTGTTCCTTCTCCTATGTGGGGGAAGAAAAAAGAGAGGGCCAAAATAATAATGAATGGTTTTGTAATTTGTTCAAATGTAGGGAATTCTCTCCCAGCACCAGGAGCAGAATTCAGAAGCCATCTTCTAATCAGCATAATAAAGCTGGGCCTCATTATTCTGCCACTATTAATTCGTTGCTATCAGTATACTGGCCTTGTTGCTGTGGCACCTGCAGCTCAAGAGGCTGAATTATAAGACCAGCTATTTCAAAAGCAACATTATGGGCTTGAGACTTTGTGAAAAGTCAGGCTAAAATCCTGATGTTAGCTTAGCCTGGCTTTCCAAGGTTGCCTTTCTGTTTGTCTCCTCACAGGGCAGAGGTGTTCATAGGTACAGTGAGATGGTGATGGTAGGAGGCACACAGCGTGCCGCTCTGCCCTGATGTTCCTCAGTAAGGAGAGGTGGAAGAGGAGCATGTTCTGATCCAAACAACTCTCCAGGGGGAGTTCTCTGGAGCGTCAAAGCACTTGATAAGGCAACTTATACAAAGCCTTCTGCAACTGTAGCAACCAGACCTGTCTAAAATAATTTCCAAGCAAATTTTGAAATGCTAGGTACAAAACCAGTCTCCTCCAAGCCACTCTCCAAACAGATTTGGTCTTATTCTAACTCACCTAGCCAGTTTGTATCTAATTTTATCCTTGGTAAACACAGGCCACATTGCCTCAGTGAGTAGCCTGGCCCAGGAGGAGTGTCTCTGTGCACAAATCTTCTGCCCAAACTATGTGCGAGGTCCTTCATAATTCTAGCTCTAGTGCCCTGGATCACCGTTAGGAATTGGACTGCATTGAGTGTGTTTCTGGAGTGAAGCACATTAGTCCATTTAGTAACATCTTTCAAATCACTGAAACAGCTTCAAGTTCTCTTTGGCACATACAAGTTGTATCACTTAATCACCCTTTCTTTCTATGGTTACAGCTCTGTAAAGGTAATAAAGAACTTGTATGTGGTCCCTGACAGCCTTTGAATTGGTACAGCACCGTTCACCTTTTTGTGCCATCTGACACAACCTTCTCATTCATTCTCAAAAATATCTTCCCAAGAAATGAGTTTTGAATCTTCTTTGGAAGAAGATCCCCTTGCCACACGTCAAAGCTCCACTCAGCCTGGAGGTCCACATTGCAGTTTCCTTCAGGCTGGGTTTGACTCTGACCTGAATGCAGCTAAGGCAGAGGAAAAGGCTCATAGGGATAACAAAACAGACCTTGCAAATCTCCAGAGTTCCTTTTGATGTTTCACTTATCATCTCAGGAATGAGGATTTTACGTGAGTGACGAGCTTACTTAGCAGCTGCTCTAGTGATTTAGTTTCTGAGACATTCAAGACATATGGGAAATTTAATAGTCCTGCTAGGTGGTTTTTTTCCATCATGAGGAATGGGAAAGCTCAGGAAATAGCAAATTATTGAAGTGATTGTCTGGCATTTCAAAAGGATGGAAAATGTTATATGGATTGTCATCTAAATACAGCACAAAGTTTTAGCGGAAACTGGCTTCTTAATCCTTATGCCTCACTTGGACTTTTGAGGAGTATGTATTTTGGAATCCCATTTATAAACAAAAAACCTGTCTTGTATAGAGTAGCAGCAGCATTTCTGAGCAGGTTTCTGATTGCTGAGACAGGCTGAGAAATCTGAAGAGCTTTTGTATTGTTAAAGGGATTGCTTTTTTTTTCTAACCTTATTAGAAACCTTATCAGTGCAGCTGGAGAACTTTGTATAAGAACATCTAAAATGATGGATCAAATCACTACAGAAGTAAGTAGAAAAAACTAGGACTGCAAAATCAAAACTGTAACTTCATATTTCTTAACAATCACCCAGTCTTAAAATATCTGTTTAGGAATAATAGAAAGAGAAGTGGTTTACGTCACTTCATCACCAAAAAGGTTAGGAAAGTCTCCAAAGCATCAGTAGCAAGCGAGCAAACAGTTTTAAAATATTAATACCATTTAGCAACAAGGTTATTAACCAGCAAGCTTTCTTGCAAACAAAGCTTGTCTATAAAAAAAGTGAAATTTATGGTTCCGTAGGGAAAACCTTGTAGACCCTATGAAAACAAAATGAAAAAACCCACAGAAAAGAAAAAACACCTTAAAGAATCTAGGACTTCACACTAAATTCAGTATTTTAACCTCTAGGGCTATTCAAGATTTGTCTTATGACTTCGGCACTATTTTCTCCCCTGCATTCTGCAACCTCAAAGAAAAGGCAGCATTGCTTAAGCGTGTGTTCCTTTGTTGGAGGAGATGACTATGGCCTTATTCAAGAATTCAGATATATTAACTATGCTGCAATTACTCCAAAGTTATCTTATTTGCTTGCCACCTATGTAAGCATCAGAAGTCATAGCTGCAATCTGAGACATCTGCCTGAAAGTGTAAACAAAGTCCCTGGACAGAGGCAGGCACCGAGGATGTCAGCAGGGAGAGCAGAGCAGGATTAATTTTGTGTACTCACACGGGGCTGAAACACTGAACAAAGACTCAGTATACCCTTCGGTTTGATAGATCCAGATTCTGATACCCTTTAGTCACACATAGGGGAAGTTATGTGGAATAAGGTACTGTGAGATGTTTCACCCTGAGTGAAGGTGTGAGATCAGAGCCCAGGCAGCACACTCAACGCCACTTGGCAGCGGATTGCGGACACCAGAATAGGGCTGTACACCATGGAGGGAACAGGCACCCTTTAAATACCTCAGCAGGACGTCCACTTCATAATAAATACATGACCTGTGTTGCTGACACTGCAGTACAAAGCACTACAAAGATGAATGAAATCAAATATTCCTGCCAAAAATTTACCAGGTGAAAATAACTTGATCATGCAGCAGCTCAGCTTCAGCTGCACAAATCCTTCTCCTACACACAGATACAATTCAAGAATCAAGTTTTAGTCTTGCTCCTAATGGTTTCTTTCACTTGTCAAGAAATGTTAATGAATGGGATGTTTCTTTCTTAAAGTTATTTAAAGGGTTTTAGATACTGAAGTAATGTAAAAAATTATATATGTTTCATTAAATCTAGGGTTCAGTTTGTTTCATTTTGGTGAATGAGTTTAGTGATGGTAGCATTAATCAGTTTTTAAAGAACTAAGAAATACGTTTTATTTCTCTAACATGACTTTTAAGCATGCAGATAATGTTTTTCTACTCCTCAGAGGGACCTGAGTGTAAAACTAGTCTTAAAGATCATGAAGTTGAGTAATATTTTATATTCAAGGCAGGATGGGGAGTTTCCTCTACAACCAAGTGAGTGAAGTTGCACATGTGTTTTCTATATAGATTGCAAATCACAGCAGAAGTGGAGCTATCACAGTTGAATTGCATTTTGTTTTCTCAAGTACACACACACACACACACATCCCGCCCTAGTACAGGGAACCAGTTTCAAGTCAGAGGACACAGGTTCTGTCTTTTTTCCTCAATACATTCCTGCATTTTCCACTTTTTAAATGGTTTTACTCTAAATAGCCTTTGGCCCAAGCATGAAAACAAATTATTTTCTCCCTTCCACACTGGTTCCCCAAACAGTAGGTAAGTGCTGCATCCCTGCTTGCTCTCACACTTGAGCCCTCTCTGGTTTATGTCATTTCCATCTGTAAGGAAGCTGCAGTCACAGAAAAGTCAAAGTAACTGCTCTGTATCAAGAAAGACTATTCAAAGTGAATTATGCTATTTATTTCTGCTGTTAAGGATCTTAATTCAATGCTTCCAGCAATGCTTATATACTGTAGACACAAAGTTCTTCCTCTGGGCTCTCCAGATGCCTTTCTGGAAGTTGAACTTTGTAAAGACTCTAGGGATGTACTTTGCTTCAAAGTTACAGTCAATACTAAAGAAAGCTCATTAGCAACTTGTCACTATCTGTTAGGCCCTGCATGTGTTCTGATTTCAGCCACAAGAGATGGCCAAGTCTATTTGCTATTATCATTTCGTCTGCGCCTGCAGTTCTCCCAGTCTCCAGTTTAATGCATTGTATTTGTCAAGTATTAGCTTTCTTCAATGAACTTCAATGCACTTTGCATGGAATTCAGTTAATTAGCCCTGGGGGAAAAAAACCCCAAACCCCAAAACCTTGTGAAAAATGTATTACCCTATACTTTAGAAAAATGAGATAGAAATAGATGGAGTGTTTTGTTGGTGGTGATGGTCGGGTTTTTTTAACAAACCTTAAACCATGTTAGTGAAAGGAGGACTCGGATTTCCTTAACACAATTGAAAGATATCATTCATCTTGGTCTTTCCACGCTTGGGAAGAAGCAGCAGAGGAATGGGGACATAAAATAATAAAGAGAAATAATTTTATTTGTGTGGTCTCAGATAAAAATTCTGCAAAATAATAATTCAGCTGAGGTTTCAATTCAGCCTTGAGACTCAAAGTTAAATTACTAAAACTTAAAACTGCAGAACTCAGAAAAGATGATGGTTGCCTGCATTCCTGCAAAGCTTTTTCATTCATCATGGACATTTAGTTAAAGACTCTCCCTACCTTCTTCTTTGGAATAAATCTTTCTGCATAAAGCAGAACAAAGTAATCATGAAGTAGAAAAGTTGCTTGGCCTACAAAAAATTAGTTTTTATTTACTTCAGATTCTTCACCAACCAGAAATAAAACAGACCCAGAGCTTCATACAAACAGTCTCATTCTGAGGCAACAGAATGTCTTTAGAAACTGTTGTCACAATTATTAATCTGATCATCAAGAAAGCAACAGGGAGCTAAATATAATGACATCAGCTGAAGAAAGAATAAAAATCAGTAACAAGCCATAGGGAAAATTCTTATTCCATTCCTGTCATTTTTGAACTTGAATATTACTCATTTGGAACTCTTGCCTTATACCAGGATGGTATCTATTACTAATATCTTGAGAAAAGCAATAAAATCAGAGCTAGGCTCTGAAACAATCAATGTCAGCTTCCTCAGCACTTGACACAAAACTGTCATTTGCCAGACAAACTAGTAATAAACCAGCAGTAAAAATACCGATACCTTTGATGTTTTGACTGACCAGCCTGGCCTTGATCTCTCCAGGATCTGGAGAAAGGGCTGCGTCGTCAGCTGCGAAATCTGAGGCAGCAAAAGAGCAAGGACAAAAAGCTGTGGGTGAGCAGCAGGCTCCTGCAGAGGTGGGAAGTGCTGCAGCCCTGGCAGGATGCCCGGACCTGCCTCAGCAGGTACCACTGCCTGACAAGCCCGGGGCACTTGCTTGTGTGAAAGCTGTTCTTGCTCATAAACCACTACATTTTGTTTCTGTGAAGGATGGATCTCAAGGCCTCCTGCTAGCCTAGAGGAGCCTACCAGCCTATGGATCTATTCGAAAAGACAGAGAAACTCAGGATTTCCCCCAAAATGCACTGCTAATGAAATGATCATCACTTTAGAAGGTGCGTGGGGTAGATACCAAATAAACTGAAAGGTCAAGTTCAGAGGCAGCCCCTCAGGTCAGGTGCAGGAGTGAGACAAGATGCAAGAAAGGACGGGAGGCAAGTGCTCTTCATGTGCTTTATGGTGAAACTGCCTGACTTTGAGCAGGCAAGAACCAGCCTGCACTGCATCATTTCCCTCAACTCTGAAACTAAAATTGGTTTCTCCACTTCTACACAGGCTCTCTCAAAAGGTGCTGAACCAACCACTTTTAGGATTTTTTTGGTATTACTACAGAGTAATGTAAATTTCTGTGTCCTTTCAGAGTGAAATCCTGCCACCTAACTTTGTAAAGGAGAAATTCTGCTCAACCACAAGTATGAAGCCAAATTGTGAAGAACAACCATACAGCTAAAAGACATTTCAGGAGGGACTGCCTCTTGCAATATAATACCTCTGCTTCTCTTATATTCATGTGGGACTGTGTATATTTTCAGTTGAAGAGATAAACTGTTCCTCTGCCTGTCCATTGAACTGGACAAAGTGAGGACAGGAAGGGTATGTCTTGCAATGCAACTTATAAAGACATTTTGATATCTGAAGTTTGGGGGAAAAGGCATGAAGATCAGGACTAAGTGGTCACTTTACGATTATTGAATAACACATACATCTCTCTCCCCTTCTAAGTAATAAAATTAATCGTTTTAGGGAAGTTTTCTCCATCATCTCACCAGTTCCCAGAAAAAACTTGTTTACCAGAAGTTGTGTGACTTGAACATTTCAAGCAACAGCAAAGAGATGAATAAGATTTTTTAATTTTTTTTTTTTCAGTCAGCATGCAGGCCTCAAGAGATTCAATAATTTATCAATAGAAACAGTAGGCAACAAAACAAAAAGAGCTGTATTGTTAATAAGGAAAACATTCCTTTGGAATTTAACACTTACCCTACCTCTTGAATTTTTCATATCCATGTTGCCTTTCTCCAGTTCTTTTAATGCCTTCTTTCCTGATAAAAGCATCATGGACTTAGCAAACTGGTATGTTTTCCATTTGAACCTATACTCTTGATTCTGCCCTGATGCTATAATTTTACTGGAAACAAAGAGTTGCCAATATAGTGAATGGATTTGGTTGTTACTAAAAAAAGAGTGAGTTACATCCTTAGGTAGTGTTGTGGGGGTAAAAATCAGTATTTAAGGTAAAAAAGCTAAGAGATCTGTTTTGTTTTTAAATTCTGCTTTCAGTTTTATGCTGCCATACAGATAAATGGATTTCACTATAATTAAATTACCCCTGAAAAAAAAAAAAAAAAGTGAACCTAACCAAAGGAATTTCAGAGCAGACAGACATAATCCTCTGGTATCCCAGAGGACTGTGACCCCATCATTAGGTATGGGAAATAACCAGAATTTTCCAGATATTGCACTTATGAGAAGTTGGACCTCATATTATGAGTATTTGGAAAGGATATCAGGACAATTAACCACTCATCTGCTTTAAGAACTATGAAAACTGGGACACACTAAAAAGTCAAATATTCTGAAATGTACCATATAAATACAAAAATATCTAAATGGAGCATGCTGTTTTCTATGAAGCATCCCCATAATTTACTATATTCTTCTAAATTTGTTGCAGAACTTTTGAGAGTTTCAATGCAGAAGTTGATCAGCTCATTAAAGAAAACCATGGATTTCATTATGTACACAGACAGAGGTATTTGAATGATATTATTTCAGTAAACATTTTGCCCAAGTCTTTAGTTGCAGAACAAACAGCTAAGGTGGCACTGCTTTTTAGCCTACTGAAAATAACATTGGCTTGAAGCTCTCATGCTATCAGTTAATGTAACTGCTAAGTAATATTAAAGTAAATGGCTTAGATGCCTTGTTTCTACTACTGAATAGACAGAAACTACTACAGACTTTGCAAGAAGATGTGATAAATTTTTCAAATGATGCATGGCTTTATGGGGAAAAGGAAGTAATTTTAAAACTAAGTAGAACACAATAAATTGCAGAGTAATGAAGTCTTCTTACAAAGCCAAAGGATTAAAAACCTGCCTGCTTTATAATTAGCAAAACTTCAGGTGCTACTGGATTTCATGCTTTCCTAATCTATGGGCAACTCTTTACACATCCTTAAGGCTGTTCAGATAACAAAGCACTATTAGCATCCTTTCCCTTGCATTAGGGAAAGACACATATACAAACCACTGTTTCCTTCCCTTCTTTCCACATTTCTTAAAGATTCTTAGAGATACTCAAAATGTCCAAGTCCTGCAGTCTCTTTGAAGCAAGTGTCAAAAAGAGATTTAGAAGGACGTATTAACTACCACCAACAAAAGGAGGATGCAAAAATGGAGCAAAAGTCAGAAGCATGAAATCAGGACATGAAGAAATTAATCAAGGCACCAAGATATGAACATAATGGACAAATAAAGAGAGTTCATGCATAAGCACAGCCATAGAAAGAAAGTCCTCATATTTCCAGCAGCTGCCACCATTGCCTCTCACAGCACCTCATCTGTAATGGAAAGAGGAACCAAGTCATTGGCAGAGATGGGGAGAACTCCTTCATTTTGCCCCCTTATATCTCCTCCTCTCTGCAAACTGTGACTCTGCAACTAAGCTTTTACCCTTATAAAAAGCACAACATGAATCACAAAGTAGTCATAGTCAGTAAAATTTGAAGTTAATTGAAAAGTTCCACTATTTCTGCTTATTCAAGTAAAGCTGTAGGTTTTGTTTTGTTTAACCCCTAGATTCTCCCAGAAGCTACAGAAGTAGCACTAACTTCTACCCCTGCTCTCCTAGAAATTATCAGTGCATATTTTAAAATGTGTTTTCTTATCCCTGTCCTTAATTCAGATTATAATCTCTTAAATATCTATACCATATTATCCAATTTGGGTATTAAACTGCCTTTCAGGGTTGCTAGATGTACCTGACAAAAACGTCATCAATGCAGACAAATAGCAACTGTTAGGAAGCAAAAATTAGCATAGGAATGATAATTACAGCAGCAATAAGATTGTGAGTACAATTAAGCATATGCTAAGGGTGTATAGGATAAAAAACCCCCACATTTTCTCCTACCTAATTACTAACTGCATTACAGAGGGATTATCAATGTATCAGAAGTCATTAACTGTATGTTATAGGTCTAGGAAGCAACATTTTTAAAAAAAGATATATTGAGGAAACAAGTCATTTCTTAAATATACATGTATTTCAATACATGCCATCGCTGAAGAGTTTGTCAGTCTTAGAACAACTTAGAACAACAGCTTTTAAGACTACTACTGAAATATCATTCTATTTGACTCCAGAGAGTTTATGTTACCTATTTACCATGGCATTTTGTGACATCCAGCAGACTATGGAGCCCAGCAGTGGAACAAAGGATGCCCCTCTAAACCCCCAAGTTTTTAGCATGTTGAAGTAATTCTCTGACATGCAGTAAAAGTGTTTTTTGCTGTGACCCTGATTTCACAGACTAGTGTACAACCAATGGTGCAACATATGTCAGTGAAAATTGGACCTCAGCTCCTGGTCTCCAGCCATAGAAATCAACAAGACCCAAGAAATGCAGGATATGTGCCTAGCAAACATGTAAGCTAATACACATTCAAAACTTCAGATTTTAAGGCAGCAGTAGACAATAGAACTATATTTTATCCATAGCATAGATCAAAAGGTCATGAATAATATACAGTCTTATACTATTTAGTGTATTACATATGACTATATTAGATATACAGTTGGACACAGTACTGTAGAAAGTGAAAATTATATTAGCACAGTTTTTACAGATTTATTGTATTTTAATTTTGACTAAATTGGCAAAATTGGCAAAAACTTTAAACAGAAATAATGAGAAAGTTATTCTAACATTTGTCCTATTAAATACCTTGTAATTCTTGGCAGTGTATTCTAATCAATATTCACATATAATGAACAAAAGTTTGATTTTCCTGGGAGAGCATTGTCCAGTTCTACCTTTAGAGAGTCAAGTATTGCTTGCATATTCACCTTTGGATGTTATCTAATATCACTGCACCTGCAACAAAACCCCTAAAGTAGCTGAGGCTCCTGACAGTTACATATCTACTTTTATTTCTTGTTTCAGAATAAGAAACACTTCAGAACTTTCCAAAAACTGCAAAAAATATGCCACATTATTCACAAACACTTGTTTCCAGCCACCAGCTCGGTTTACACCAATTTATATCATATTGCCACTTCAAAACTGTGCAAGAGTCCCTCCAGTGATACCCAAGTCCAAGAAGACAGGCACTGTATTCAGTACATTTGGCCTTAAACCAAAGGCAGATGGAAGAGGGAGAAAGGCATGAAGTGTAAACTTCTAAACTCTGAGCTGAGTTTCTGCTTCACAGGAGTCCAGGGGTTGGAAAACAGTATTAAACACTTGCAACAGATTTGGTTGCTTGTAAAAACATGACTGGATCTCTAGAATTACTGAAGAAGAGTGACACGGCAAATCACCACCTGCAGCCAGTAACTTTATTGACCTGTGGAGCACGAGATGGTGTGGCAGTGTGCCATGCATTGTTACAGTAGGCTGTAGTAATAGATTAATATGGATCATTATAGTAAATAATGATGTTATATTCATGCCAAAGCTAAGAAAATTGCGGCTACTGTATCTTGAAAAGCCCAGGTACAGAAAACCAGGTGATCCCTGGAAAACAGCACTGTTCATTCAGAGGAAGGCCTGCTCTGGTGATGGGTACTTGGTGAGGTAGCTGAGAATACAGGACCTCCAGGAAGATGTCAATGAAATATTTCAGCTTAAAAACAGCAGCTGTAAAGGGTATTGACTGGTTGTACCGCACAAGGCCTCCCAACACCAGGTTGGCTGCAAGTCCTACCAAGCCAACCAGACTTATTGACTCCACCTGGAGTCACCATGAGTTAAGATAACTTTTTGTAGAAAATCCAGACCTCCAGTCTTTTCTACACCCATACGAGTACCAGGGTACTACTCCCTCCTAGATACATATATGATGCTTTTCAGACAGAACAGTCAGGCAATTAATATGTTGAAGCTGAAGGAAAGATTCAGCATCTTCCTGATAGCATGCACCTGCTACTGGCCTTCCCACAGGGCTCAGAGCAATTCTTCAGTGTCAAGTTCAGCTCCTTGATTAAAGAAAGAGACATATTTCTGCACTCCTAAAGCTCAGACATTTAGTATAATAAACTAATATTCCTTTCTGGCAAGTGTTTTTCATTTTTCAGAATTAATCAGAACACAAAACAGTACTTGTTTCAACAATAGGAAGGCTAGATCTGACAAGCTGTTGTTCTAAAAATGAGTCACTGTCATCTTATTCCGATTCCAAGGCCTGAGGACAAAATTATGCCATTCATTCACTATAGCCATCCCAATACTCTCTCCAACCTCCCAGATAAAAGGCTTCATATCTTTTTTTCATTGTCAACATGCTTTGGGGAAAAGTCTTCCAGTGACTTTATTATGACCTACATGTTGCAGGTTTTTGATTTCCCTCCGAGGCCATGAGGAGGGAAAGGAAGGATGAGTACACTGTTTACACTGTCAACCAAAGCAGCCTGGAGCCAGCTCTGGCATCGCTCGAATGCCAAGCCCGTGCACCAGTGCGCAGGTAAGGGTGTGGAAGATAAATTTCCTCCAGCAACCCCACCCACCCGTGGGTGCTGCTGTTTGGACTCTGGCCATATTGCATGTCTGGAAAAGAGCAAACCAAACTGAAGTATTGACACCTTGCACAAGGGTCTCTTGGTTTTAGTCCCCATCACAGCACAACAGCCTGAAAGAAGACAGCCTTCATTTTTATCCATAGAACAGCTTGTGCAATTGACTTTTAAACTCCTTTTTGTTCTCCAGGTTTCCATTTTAACTATTTACTATCCACTCTTTACTGCCGAGCAATTGATAGGGCATATGGTAGGTAAGAAGGGTTTAGTTTTCCATGTGTCCCCGTAATGGTATTGAAAATTTACAGCCTGTGAAACAGCTAGGGGCCCTACAAGGAACATTCAAGCAAAGCATTGCTTTCCTTGCTTTTCACCTACTTTGAATAAAATCCAACTATCATCAGTAATGCCCAGGAAACACAATTGCGACAAATGATTTTTTGGAAAATAATTTGTAATGGTACTAGAGAGTATCACTTTGAGAGGAAAAAGTTGAAAGTCTGAAGAACTGTTGTTGCCAGGCTGCCTGTCTGGGCATCTACAGCATCACATCTTCTCCATGAAAAGTTATTTGAGAGTTATTGGGAGAAAATGAGAATATCTGCAAAATACTTTGCCACAGAGGAAATGAAAAGCTTCAGAGGACCATTCATTTACTGCAAAAATGGAATAAGCAGGGAAATAAATTACTTGTAATCAAAACCAGACTGAAGTGTCCCATAACAAAAGGCTTAAAAAAAGTAAGCTAAGTGCAGACAGGGAGATCCTACGCTAAAAGGCTTGTGTATGGATTTCTGCAGATCCATACCCTACCATTTATCTTGGTTTGGGAGATTTGAAAAGCATTCATTTTATTTGAAAAACAATTTGAGAGGGCTATATTTACCAGTATAGCTTGCTAGAAACCTATGTCTATGTGTGGTGGCAAAATTGTTGAGTTCTAATAGCTTTATTTATCTAAAAGCAGACATTGAATTCAGAGTCACTAGCCGGTCAGTGCAGACTTAACAGTCTCTGCTTGCCAGTGATCTACCTTTTGTACTTAGAAGACTGATTGAATTGATCAGACTGCAAGACTGCAAGACTTAATAGCACTCAAACACACAGTCCTATTTCTAGGCTCTGTCAAGGGCAGCAGTATTTGTTCCTCACTTTTTTCATTTTCAGTTTATAGAAAATTTCATTTAAATTCTAGATTAATAAATCAAATAAAAGGACATTTTAATTGCTATTGACAACTGTTCTGTTCCACTGTAGCATCTTCTGTCATGTTGGAAGAATAGAATAGTAAAAGGTATATCCCATATCTCTATTTTCTTTATATCCACTGATACAAAAGTGACAAATTCTCATCAACTGCTATCAACACTGGTCTCTTTTTTTAAGTATAATAAACTGACCTGTTCTAAGTTCTCTTTTTTAGAATTCTTCAAAGTTGTGGTATAAAATACTTTCTTCTACTCAAATTGTAAGCTATATCGTATTCTCAGTTGTATGCAGGAGTTAAGATTATGCAGTAATTTATACAAAGAACTATATTAAAATTTGCTCCTTCAAACAAGGGTAAGACAACCAAAGAGATTCAAACCAATACTGTGGTTACAGAGTGGAAATAAAATATGTTACAGATGACAGGAAGCAAATAAAATACTTTAAATGTTATGAAAGACCATTATATCTCTTAAAGCCAAATGTTATTTCCAGTTGTTGAAGCAACAACTCTGTCCTTACCAAACCTTCTCTTTTTCCATGTCCAGTCTAGCATGTGCCAAGCACAGCAAAACTCCTGCAAACCTTACATCTCTTGACTGTAACAGCACATCAGAAGTCCAAGGGACATCTTTGTAAAGAATGTGTGAGAAAATGTAAAAGGTAGAATTTTTCCTTTCCTTGAAAGTACATAAACTTCACAACTACCTTTGACTCTTTTAGATTTTAATGTTAGGAAGCAATAAATATTAATTTATGATTAATGAATAAATTATGAATGTGGTTATATAATTCTGCAGAATACCTCATTTCCACTGATTTGCTGAAGCTATGTTCATTTGCATAGCTGATTATTTAAGGATCGAAGGGTGTAAGAGCAGCTGGGTTTGGGTCAGGTCAGAGGTTGGTCCATTCAGCCTGGTAACCTGTCTTCAACTATGGCCATTAGCCACTGGGAAGTGGCTAGCTACAACCTAGCTCTAGCTGGAGTTTCTAGCTAGAAACTAAAGGACTAGCCTTTTTAGTAGGAGAGGCAGACAAGTGAAGAACTCATACAACTCCACTCAGTATATCCTGTCGAGATGATTCTTTCCTCAAAGTTCAGGACACAGAGTAACTCCTGAATCTACTGCAATCTAACTATAACATGTAATTCAGAAGGCTTCAGTGTCTGTGCAAAGGTTTAAGTGGCAAGTTCTTTCAACCCTTGGCAATTTGTTCCAGCAAAAAAGGGTTTTCCTTATTTCTCCTTTTATTTCACTAATCATAACTAAGGAGTTCTCTGTATGGTTTAGCACAACATACCATCCAAGTTTCAGCTGTTGAACATCTCTGTCTTTTAAAACTGTGTGTAAGAGTTAAAAATATAAATAAAAATTATAATAAGAAAGTGAGAACTTGTGGATCTCACATAAAGAAAACCGGAAGTGTAAATAATCTTTGCATGAATGTAATGTCAATAGGATGACAATATTAACATGAACCTGAAAGAAGAATTCAGCTTTGCCATCAGCAGAATTTGCAATCACCTCTGCAGTAAAAGGGAGGAAAGTGCAGATGTTCATTTAGATATTTCTTGATCCTGTGCTGATTGTAAGATTCAGTCTTGACTGATTTCAAATAAAGATGGGGGGAACTGACCGCTCCCTATATAATATCTTACAATATCTTGTTTTTATTTAGAAGGAAATGACATTATCGATAAGGTGATTCCATTGAAGGTGGTGGTTTGCTGGAGATGAGTTTAGCTAATACTTTTAGCAACTAAATTATAACTCAGTTCTGACATTTTGCAGTTTATCTTGTCTTGTTAAAATACTAGCCATTAGGCAAATAGTGAGTCATTTTACTTTCTTTGAAGTGAGAACTGAGAATGAAAGATGGTAAATTGCTGGTCACCATGGATACCTGCTCCTTTCATCATACAGGTATTTTTATGAGACTTACTTGAGGCAAAAGTGTAAATTATCTGGTAAGATACTGTTCTTTGGGGGAAAAAAAACCAAATTCTTTACCTCTCTTTTAGCCTCAAGAAACCAAGAAGAAATTATTTTTCACAATGTGGCCAATGGCCAAACTCTCGTGTATATGGGGCAAGTGTGTAGAATTTCAAGTTGTTTCAATCATTTGGCAATTGTCTTTTAGATTAAAACTTCCCGTTTACCAAAATTATCATTACTATTAGTTTGCAGGAGGTTACTAAAAATACACATTGTTGCAGCGGGATTTGTGAAAATCTCAGCATAAGCCAGGTTACTTCTTAATAAAAACCTGTAACATTAACAGGGAATCTGGTGGCATCCCAGTGATACCTGCTCTGCTCCAGAGGACACTGTGGCTCCATGTTTCAAGATGCCGTACCTACATGAAAGTGGACACACTTTCTGTCCCCTGCTGTCCACAGATGACAGATGGAGAGAAGGAAGCATTTTTTTGTTTGTCACCAGCAAGGCTCTAAAATGGCAGGGTATAGATCCTCTAGAGTACTTTGATATGACTGCACTTGGCCATCCAAACCAAATCTCAAAGGCAGTTAGGCATTGTTCAAGACTGTCTCACAATTCATGAGCATGTGTGCCCACGGATCTTGAAAAACAGAGTGAACTAAGCCATGTTAGCCCGGGGCAACAGACAGAAATGGTACAGTGCCTATGACTGTGCAGCTGACCTAGCCAGAGTGTTTCTCCCCAGGCTGAGGATTTCCAGCTGCCAAACCTTTCCAGAGGAAATGGGCTGGCAAAAGAGAAATATCCAACACATTAAAAAAAGCTAAGTGAGAGATCCACTACAGAATAGTGAACATCCTACATGGTAGCCAGATCTCCCATTTGGATGCCAAAGCAGCTGGCTTGGCCCCTGCTCCAGATCAACCCCACTACACTACATGAATCCAGGGTCATGTTTACCACAGCACTCACTTAGGACAGCAGGTCCCAAAGGCAAGAGAGGCAGGAGAACATCTCACACTGGGGTAGCAGATCTGTGGCTTGAATTTGGAGGCAGGCTGGACACCACTGAGAGTATGTCATTAGCTTCCCCAGTGGTGCTCTTCTCTATTCACAGTGCAGTTTATGGAACTAATCTGAAATTGCACAAGCCAGCACTTTATTCATCCTTGACCAAAAGTCTCTTTTGGTAGGGTGTCTGTTCAGTCTGGTTCACACTTTGGTACAGTTTAGGCAGATAGCTTTCTCTCACCAAGCAGATCTGCTTTTGCAAATGCATGTCAATGGAGAAATGAAAACTTTTCTTCTTTCTCAGGTAACTATGGTTTACTGGGGTAGGGCTATCAGTTTAACGCTCATGGACTTGATTCTTTGAGCCATATCTTCAGTTCTTTGAGGTCAATACAGTTCTACAGCTTTGATATAAGCTGTGAACTACATGTCCAGTGAGAAATCAGGTCTGAAACATTCATGTCTATAGGACCTTAGATTCTGTACAATTAATGTTTCTCTTTTTCTGATATCTGAACAACTTGACATTTGAGGTCTTTGCACTGATGGGAACAGAAATTTTTACTTTCTGTTGATGCCAGCTGTAATTTTTTTTGTTAACTTCAGTTCAAGGAGGGTATCAATCTAAGGATCTAGAATATGAGAATGAAATTCCCTGAGTCGAAGCAGACATATTTCAGAAAGAATTGGACCTCAAGCAAATATTTTAATATTACATTTTTATTGCCTTCTTACTAGCCACTCCATACATTCACAAGCTGATTCCTCTGTAAAGGTTATTCTGTACTTGTCAAAAAGTAACCTTAACATTGTGAATCCATTTTTTAATCTCTGTACTCATTGCTAGCTCTGTCCAATTATCATAGTAACAGAGCTAAGTGTTGCTCCTTTTTGGAAAAATCAATCTGAATATTCTAGAAACAGAAACACTTCACTTGAAGATAGCATTATTTGGAAATGTGTAAATAGAAGAGAGTTCTAGAGTTTCCTAGACTATAAGACTTTATGTTAAAAAAGGTGGTTTTATGGAAAACAGTTGAACATGAGAGATGACAGATTTTTTTAGCAGGAAAAAAAATTTCCAGAAATAAAAAACCAAACATGTCCCAAACAACAGTAAGTAGTTATAGACATTTGCTTCCTGCTAAAGAATAATGTGGGTTTTAGCAGCTGACAGTTTCCCTGGTAATATTTTCAGTACAAGAAGATTATTTATTTCTAGTAAAAATTATCCAACTGAAAAAGAAGTAGAACCTGTTAGCAATGAGTAAACAGCATTGTGTTTGGGCATGAGTAATGCCATGAATCCTTTCTTATTTTATTCACAAAAGGGCAAAGAACAGATGCATGAAAGCTAAGGGGGGTACAACACACTGTAGAGTGAATTTTTAAAAGGTAGGTCTCATGCTGCCTTGTGCCAAGGACAAGTTTCACAATGCACTTCTACGTAAAGTCACTTACCTAATTCCAGGACTCTTGCTGTTTCCAACCCTGGAAATACCAATCCCAGCATGTGTGGTATGGATAGCTGCTTCATACAAACAGATTTCCACAGACCACCTTATCTGCTTTACCAGCTGTATACAGTCTTTTACATCACAGTGCATTCCAAGGCAGGCAAACTTCATTTCCATCACATTTGGTATGGAAAAGAGACTGTACTTGGGCAGCGTCTGTGCATGTGAATGAGACATAAATGGGGTAAGTGTGAAAGCCCTCAGAGTAATTCTTTCTGACATTCTATATCTAAGGCTAGCCCTCCTCAAAACTCACTGAAACCATAAAGTCTCCATTGTTATTTATTTTCCTTTGTGAAAGACATACATCAAGGAGAGTAAACAAAAGTATTAATTAATAAATCAGAGTGGAGAACATTAAAAAAACCACAGAAAATCAAATTGCAGAATATTAAAAAGTGCTTGGCAGTATGGTAAACAATGTCACTATGAATTACTTGACGTGAGGGATATTGCATTTGATTGTTCTCCTCCTGGATTAATAGTGTACT
This sequence comes from Buteo buteo, assembly GCF_964188355.1. Classification (NCBI taxonomy): domain Eukaryota; kingdom Metazoa; phylum Chordata; class Aves; order Accipitriformes; family Accipitridae; genus Buteo; species Buteo buteo. The sequence goes on from NC_134173.1 coordinate 35,079,943, forward strand.
GGGAGGTAACTGTAGAAACACTCCATCAGTCCACGTGCAAGGTGATAAGGATGAACAATGACACAGTGCACACAGTCAGTGGATGGGGGGGGGCAACAGATGACAGAAAGCTGGGAAAAGAATGGAATCTATTCATCTTCTTTTGTCTCAGTCTGAATACAATATGCTGAGATCCAATGGGCATATGAAGCTTGATGAAGTTCATTAGAGATTTTTACAGATGTATAGAACTGCTGTCGCCATAATAAAGTTTTTGAACTTTGATTGTTAAGGGTTTGTTTTCAGTTGAATGGTACAAAAAAGGAACGTTTTGAAAGAGTTTTGATTTATTTGTGGTTTCAAATTATGAAGCAAATTCGTAAACAAGGGATTTTTTAAATAGTTTTTTGTTTTGTTTTGTTTTAAAAAATGAAAATCAAGTCCCTCATAACTAGTAAGAAACGTCTAAATAATCAATAGAATAGCTAACTTCAGAAGAGGTGTAGATTTACTAATGAAGCTAAGGGAGTCTGATATCCTCCTTCACATCTTTATTGGCCAGAGACAGCATGGTGCACTGAGAGCTAGTTTCTTGACATAGAAATGACTGCACAACTGTACAGTTCTGCAGGACTGCCATAATCCCTAAAATCTGATGGATCTTCTAGTCCAAATTAGATGTGCTCTCCAGCTAGTGTCCATCTTTAAGACAGCAGTCTTAGGGTTATTGTTGTTATTATTATTATTATTATTATTATTATTAACCTTTGGACCTGGTATTGTCCAAAATAAACAGGTAAATTTTTACAATTTGAGAGAAGACTACCAATCCAGAATATTCTTATTTTAAGTGGTTATTAAGCAGAATGATGTCCATCTCTAAATTACTGCTTAGAGAAATACACCATACCCAGATATTTGATTCCTAGGTTTAGGCTGAAGCGAGGTCCCTTTACTACAAGCTTTCTTTTCTATGAGGGCACAGGTCGGCCCGATGCTTGGGGTCCCTGTGAGGGGATTCGCTCAGTCTTGCTGTAGCCTGCTGTCCTCTTCTACAAAGCATGAAAGGAGCTTGATGTATGCAGTGTTTGATACACTTTGACTTTTCAGGCTACTTACGGACCAGAATATAAAAATTTCTATGCAGCACCTTCTTACTTTGATACGTCTGTTTTTCACTTTCATTTATTTCAGCTGTTTCCCTGACATCAAATGCTCTAATGTTTTTGGCAGACGTTGCTGCACAAAAAGACATCTGGTAACTTCATGACGACAGTTTCTTTCAAGTTTGTATTCTGCTCCTTTTGTGCCATTTAGTAATTCTTACAGAGCATGCAAGAGCATTCCAGCCATAATAGTTTACTATCACTTTCTGTGTTTTCATAATTTCATGAAGTGTATACACATTAGAGAGCTGCCTTCTGAGAGAGCACCTGAGGGCCTGGCTATCCCACATCACCCACGTTAAGGCTGCAAGACTGAAGCAGCATCTGGCTTAGAGCATCCTAAGAGAACGCTCTAAGACGTAGAAGAGATTGAACTGCAGATCTGTACATTGATGGTCAGTTTCGGACATCCCACTTCAATAAAACTGTGAGTCGAACTCAGAAGAGTTCAGACAAAAACACCGAGAAGAGGACATCTGGAGAATAGGACTGCACAAGGCTGAAGGAACAGTTCTGTTAAGTCTAGCCAAAAAAACCTGACATGCTACCAGCCTCCTCATATGTAAAACATTACTGTAAAGAGAGTGGCAAAAAAACTGGTCCAAAATATTCCAGTGTGTATCCCAGAGTATCTCCAACAGATCTAATGAACTGAGTAATAGCCCTACATGGCAAGTTTTAGCAATTTGATGAATAGTGTCTCTTTTCCCACTACTGACAATAGATAATATAACTTGGTGCATGTAAGTGCATCTCTAAGAGCTAGCAGAGAATACAGGTGAGTTTTGCTCCCTTGCCCCCAGGCCCCAAGAGTTCTCTAAATCCCTAGTGAAAAAATTTACCTCCACAGTCATTTTTTCCCCATTCATCTTTTCTTCTTATATGTTGTATTTGCTTCTGTGGTTGTGATCAAAATTTACAATTATTATTCCGAGATGCCTGAACCCACAGTCAGGCCGACTGAGGTCTACTTTTACACATGGGCATGCATGTTAGATGAAACTCCTCCAGATTTTCCAACAAATCACTCTTTAATTAAAAGGTTCCCATCTTACATTAGTTAAGTGCCCTTTATATTCTAAAACCAAATTCATAAAATCAAAATTACATTCTTCTGTATTTCAGAATAATTCACAGTAAAAACCACACTATTGTATGTATCTTTTCGTTTTCAAATGTGTAATTACATATCAAATATGAAAGAGTAAAACATATTCGGAACACTTGGACATTTGAACATAAATTGATAAACACAGTGAAGTGACTTAAGCCAGATGCACTTGCAAATCACATCAGAAGTAGGTTGCAAAGCTTTTCCAGGTGGGAGTGTTGATTGTGCAAATTCTATGGCAGCTGCTTATCAAGCACTGCTTTAAGATCCCAGAAAACTTAACAGAAAGAAAAGCTTTTAATAAGTAAGAAAGCTCTCCCTAACTTCAGAAAATTTTTTTGTTTATGTGTCGTGGTTTAACCCCAGCCAGCAACTAAGCACCACGCAGCCGCTTGCTCACTCCCCCTTCCCCCAGTGGGATGGGAGAGAAAATCGAGAAAAGAAGTAAAATTCGTGGGTTGAGATAAGAACGGTTTAATAGAACAGAAAAGAAGAAACTAATAATGATAACACTAATAAAATGACAACAGCAATAACAAAAGGATTGGAATGTATAAATGATGCGCAGGGCAATTGCTCACCACCCGCCGACCGACACCCAGCCAGTCCCCAAGCAGCGATTCCCCACCCCCACTTCCCAGTTCCTAAACTAGATGGGACGTCCCATGGTATGGAATACACCGTTGGCCAGTTTGGGTCAGCTGCCCTGGCTGTGTCCTGTGCCAACTTCTTGTGCCCCTCCAGCTTTCTCGCTGGCTGGGCATGAGAAGCTGAAAAATCCTTGACTTTAGTCTAAACACTACTGAGCAACAACTGAAAACATCCGTGTGTTACCAACATTCTTCTCATACTGAACTCAAAACATAGCACTGTACCAGCTACTAGGAAGACAATTAACTCTATCCCAGCTGAAACCAGGACAGTATGCAATGGGTACCATTGTGTTTACTTATCTCATATACTTACAAAGAAAAATCAACCCCGAAATCTTAGAGGCAAGACAAAAGAGTTAGCCTGATGCCTACACCTGCTCTGCAAGAGATACCATTCTGCATTAAAAAAAAAAAAAAAAGAGTAGAACAGCAATACAACCAGCTAGCTTTCATCTGAACAAAATGCTACAAGACCCAGGCTTAAAGCTGCCTTTAGAAAAAGAAAAAGAAAAAGAAAAAAGAAAAAGAAAAAGAAAAAGAAAAAGAAAAAGAAAGAGAAAAAGAAAAAAGAAAGAGAAAAAGAAAAAAAGAACAAGAAAAATAAAAAGAAAAATAAAAAGAAAAAGAAAAAGAAAAAGAAAAAAGAAGAAAAGAGAAGAGAAGAGAAAAGAAGAGAAAAGAGGAGAAAAGAAGAGAAAAGAAAAGAAGAGGAAAAGAAAAGAAAAGAAAAGAAAAGAAAAGAAAAGAAAAGAAAAGAAAAGAAAAGATAAAAGAAAGGAGCCTTGCTTTTCAACCAAGGCAGAAAATGCAGAAAAGAAAATGAGCTGGTCAGTACAGAATGCTGAGCCAAAAGCTATATAACATGAAACAGACATATCAAATGAGACCCAATGTCCTACAGCAGGCAGGAGAAGGTCTCTGGGGAAGATTTTAAATGCAGAGCAAGTGTATTGCACCACTTTGCCGGAGTGGCCATTCTGCTTCCAATAAATTGCATTAAGGAACTTCATGAGCTAAAGCAGGCAGTAAAAAGCAGAAAAAAATGGGATGTTTTTCCCCCCTTGTTTTAAGGTATCTGAAGTACATGAACTGCTTAACTGATAACTAAAGCCACTGCTTAACATACCTACTCTTAACATCAGACAGTCTTACTCATTACTAAATTTTAAACCTGTTTATTTTAAACCTATTTTTCATCTATCTGTCAAGTACAAATGAATGTTTAAAGGATGAGGTTCTCAAAGCAGCTGCAGCAAGAAAATCCCCACCACTACCCCAGGAAAGTCTTATAAGCAAAAATACAAATCTCACATCTAACACTGAAGATGTTGCTTTCTTTCTAAAAAGGCACTGAGAATAAAATAAAAACTGAGTACATACAAAAAGTTTTTAAGATAATGGTAGTTCCCTGGTAATTGCACAGAAAATTTCTCACATCTATTTATTCCAAACAAGGTCATTAAATTCCACAAGTATTGTGATTACATAAGTATAATCTTCTGAAGTCATAAACAATTTAACCTAGATTTTTTCTGGGAAGAATATGGATGTTCTACCCATAACACAGACCATAACAGTTAATATTGGATTAGTATTATAATAGACTCTACCTCACCAGGTTGGGACCCCATGATTTTGAGATTTTACATACATGCAGTGTCAGTTACTGCTCTGAAGATTTTCTACTATAATATTCAAGCCAGGGAAAAAGACATCCAAATCCCTACAGTATAGGCAAAAAGCCAGAACTCAGATAACTTCCGTATGCAAATTCATTACTGAATGAGAAACTGAACATTGTTAACCAGAAAGGATGATAAGTGCTACATAAATGTTTTCCTGACTAAGGATCTTTTCTAAGCCAGTTCCTTGGTTTTGGGGAGATGAAGAAGAACACTTGATCCCCACTGGTGGGGGGGGGTGGGGGGTGTGCATGGCTGCAGGAATGATCACCATCAAAAATTGGGGAAAATGGTAACAAAGCATTATTTTTTTTCTTTTCTTTGAAATAACAGAATCATTTACTTCGATCTGTCATTTGTTGTTTTGCAAAGTCTTTTGTGCACAAGAAGGGCTGTTCAAATCTGTGCCATTTACACTTAACAAGCATTTTTACAGCCCTTTCATTAAATTGACTTGGTCCTCAGCTCCTTCAATACAGAAGTTTCTTTTATAACAAATGAAGAGAATGGACCCAAGTCATTCATCTCCAGAGAAATCACAGCATTAACATTTCCATCTCAAGTGACATGTTATTGTATTATGAGGAAAGATGAATATATCTTTGTGGATTTACCTCTCAGACACTGTCTTGTTGCATTTTATTGCATTAATTCATCAAAATCATAAGACAGGAAAATGTTTAGGTTTAACCACTAGCCAACAATCCTGCAAGTATTAAAGATCACTTCCTTATTTCCCTTGCCTAAGGATTCTATAAATCCATTCTAGTACTTATTTCTAAAGACTGGCAAGCATAAGGATGGATTCTTGAGATAAGCAAGAATAGACTTAAGTTAAGCTTATTAAAGAGCTTTGAATTACTGCAGCTTATTAGGACTAAGTTTCAAAAGGCACATTATTACTCATTTTCTGTGGAGACATACTGTCCATGGCTCATTAATACTTTTTCAGCTGTTCATGGCTTTATGCGTCTCATATATATGCTAATTTATTATCAAAAAGTCCTCTACAAGAGCCTATGTTGGCCATAAAGTCACTACTAGCCTCTGTCGGAGACTCTGCCTTAGTTGATAGATGAAAAAAATCATGTACTTGCCCAGCTGGTGATGCTTGGGGAGAATATTTTTACCTGCTCATCTATGCCCCACTGAAGCCACAGACATTAGTCAGTTTTTTATATGAAGCTAAATTAAACCACAGTTTTTTGTCTCCCTACCTTCACACACTCCCAAAGGAGCTATAATTTACAGATGCAGTGGACACACTCAGACAACAAAATGATTATTCATTGGTATTCTCATCCTGCAGCTGGCAAATTCGAACATATGAAATGTGTAGTAGTTGATAATGTTTATAGAATAGATGTCTTTTCATAGTAAATCTGGCAAAAAGTAAAAAAAAAGATGGGTTTTTTCATCTGCTTCTCTGTGATACATTTGATGCCCCAGTGTACGTGTTAAGTAGCGATTCCTTTTGAAGACTCCTTGAGAACTGGCATCCTGACCATGGAAAGAAGACACAATCTTGTAATGAAGAAAACTCTTGGCATTTACCACCTTAGCTTAATTTTCCCCTTCCAAGAGCTAATTTATTCTAAAAGCAACTCCCCAGCTTCAGCCAAAGCGAACACTTTTCCCGTTTTCCCTCCAGGCCTCAACCCAAGTCCCTCACTGTCTTCCTTCACTTCTTCAGGTTCACAGGATATCATTTAACCTGTAGCTCTGTCAGACAGGCACTTGGTAATCAGCACCTGTGCAAAGCCACAAGTAGTGCGTGCAATAATGTACTGCATAAGACCACATTCTGTAGTACCAGAGCACTGATACTCACTGGGTAGTTCACCCGCCAAGACAACGTACAAACGCTTCTACACAGCGTACTGTTTCCATCTCTCAAAATCTACACAGTGGAGAACGGCTTCTCTATGAAACTTGGGTTCAGATTCCATCAAAACAGGAAGCTGAGCACACCTGCTCATTGGAAACGTTGCTGAAAAGTGGCAGAAATGAAGTAACGATTTCTTAAATATTTATAATGGTATGCCATATCCTTTCACCAATGGTGAGACGGATGCTGGAGGCCTGCCCAGTCTCTACGGTTCTCTTATGCTCCTGGTGAAGTTTCAAAGACCATAAGTATATTCTACTGGTTAGAATTAACAGCCAGAGGAAATGAGAAGGAGTTTTTTACGGCAATGCTGTGGGAGTGGAGTACGGAATATCCTCCCTAGGATCACTTGGTGGGGCTGGAGCAAAGTTTTAGAACTTTTGTAAAAACTTGAGCCTTGGAAACACAGAACATCTTAACACATGAAAAAAAGTGCTAAAATGAAAAGCAGGAAAGGAAGATAAGCATATGCCCAGGACTGACAGAGTGAAGGGAACATTTCCAACAAGCCTCGGCTTCACAGGCAAAATCAGCTTACTGTTCCCATGGACTTTTGATCTAGGTTTCATACAGAAGGTTAAGAAGGTGAGACGGAGAACAGCCATGCACACGTTGGAGAGCAGGACGCGGAACGAATGCTGCCGCCTGCCCAGTCATGCCCCTCCCTGCCCTACACCCCCACCTCCCACTCTGAGCCTCTCTGGCAGTTCTCCTGCCTTCTGATCAACAACTTGCTTCACTTGCAGCGAAAAAGTGCAAACAGATGCTTTTGGCGTGAGAAAGCTTCTGGCCCACCTCTCCTACAATCCCAACTGCTTCCCACACTGTGACTAGTCTGGTTCTTCAGTGCTGAAGCTGCCCTCATTAACTACTTACTATACCATTTTCAAGCTACTCACCCAAGCATTTTCACCAAGTAACCTCAACAAACTTTTGCTATTGCAGTTGTCTAAGCAATGCACTATTAACGGCCTCTAGATTAGTATAATTATTATGCTGTTCATTATAGAAAAGGAAAAGTTAATGCTACCTATTTTGCAGTGTTAAACTGTGGCATGGATATATTCCAGGCATACAAGAATCCCACTTCCTGTGGCTGAAATACATGGCACATCAGTATTTGCAAGGAAAAGTCAATACTTCTGCTGGCAAAGAGCCAGGATTGTCAGTATTAGATTTCTCACTTGGGTTCATTGCTGACAGACATTGACTCCAGACGCTATGGCTCCATGCACATGCACGAATGTAAGCTAAACAGTGCCCAGGAAAACAGTATTCCCACCAAAATTAATTATGCCTTTTGGAAGGCAAAATAGTTCCACCAGTAAAATTTCTCTTTTTCTCACTCTGAAGTTTCCCTGATGTGATGTCTCATTGTGAACTTTCCCTGATGTGATGTCCACTTGGGCCAGTCACTTTTCCCAAGCAATTCCCTGGCACTGTTCAGGAGATGTTACGGATGCACTACTAACCAAATCCAATAGGTGTTAAGACTCAGATTTATTCTTCAGCAAAAGTTAGTTATAAGTCCAGTAACATTTTATAAAACCACAGGCTCACTGATGTAAAGAGAATTAATACTACATGGCCAACTTAAGAATCCCCAAGATTTAAAGTGATGGCTCCAAAACACTCGTATCACTCACTTAAAAGCTGAGGGGTCTCTCCCTCGAGGAGTTACCTCAGGCAGTGCCCCGACCCGAGGGGGAGTCCCCAACTGCAGACCCGCTGCTCCTAGGAGGACTTATACCAACCTGTCCTCCGGCGGGACCCCGTTTATACCCCTCTCAAATCTGACCTGTGGTCATTTAATTCTATTGGCCAGGAGGGTCACCTCGGTGTACCTGGCACGTCTCAATTGGCCAGTTCAAATCTCAACCTGCGGCCTCCAGGGTTTCCTTCCCCTTCTCCCTGCCTGGAGAAGTTTTGTCTCCTGCTGGCGGGATGCGGGGGGAGGACAACCTACTGCCACAGAAGAGACCAGGGACTATTCCTGGTGGGCAGCACTCCTCAAGCCACCACGATTTGGAGGCAGGGTTTAGCATTAGGGATGCAGACTGTTCATTCCTACTGGCCTCAGTGTCTGAAAAGTAATTAAGAAATCCAAATAACAGTTACTTTTCCTCATACAGACACGGAAATTACACACTGCCTATCCCAAATTAGTTTTGCTTGCACACCATTTGCTGCACTTCACAAATCAAAGAATTATATTTTAGTGCTTAGGGTTAAAAAAAAAAAGTGAGGCAAGTAGGAATTAGATACTTGGTTAGAGAACCCTCGCTTTCATTAGTACCATTTAACGCTTGGGGACAGGGGAAGGGACTGTAGTGTTGAAAAGCCCCACGCTGCGGTTGTGAGTTGTAGAAAATATATCTGGTGCTGCTACTGTCCAGCTCCTTACAGGGAGCAAAACCTTTTGTAGGGGGCATAATTCTACCTTAAGGCCGGGGTAAAGTTCACTGAAGGTACATACCCTTGGGTGAAAGCAGCAAAACGCAATATGGTTTCAAGCATTTCTTTCTTGGCAGGATCTGAGGCTCACTCCTTTCCTTCTGTAGAGTGAGAGCTGCTGAAAAGAAACAGTCCACTGAAGAGCAACAGTTCAGAGCAATCAGCAGGTGGGTTTAGGTGAAAGGTGGGTTACCCTGAAGATATCGAGGAGTGGAAAAACAAAATAAAAACCTTTAAAAAGAAAAAAGTCACAGCATACCTGAGTATTCACAAAGACGCAGAAGAGGCTGGATGCTTGGTTTTGCTGCAAGTCAGAATAGTTAATTACATGCCCATTTTTCAAAATCTTGGCTAGGAGCCTGACTTTTTTTGCCTCTATACTGCCTGGCAGTATTACAGGTCCTGAGAACAGATTTAAATCAATTCTTTGCTTGTTAGCAGTGAGCTATTCTTTCCAGGAGAATTCCTGACTGCCTGGTGCTATCCAGATTGAGTTGAAGATGTCATGAATTTCTGGGTTTTTCTGAGAAAGAAAAAAAATGCCTCTTTTGGGAAGCTCCATCTGTGTTAGTGCTACCGTGATTAGAGATGGAGGTGCTTGAACTGTCTCTTTCCTCATCCTATAAAAAGGGCTATCAGCAAAAAGGGCATCATACAGGTTGTCAGACTCCCATTTCTGTACCACCTAGGTTGACTGATTTTTTCCTGGGGCACTGAGGCAGGTCCTCTTGAACAAGCTGCCTATGAAACAGTGCTAACAATTCAAATCTATTCTACTGGCTCTCCAGTATTATATTAGTTTTCACAATTAATTGCAAGGCTCTCGCTCTGCATTGAGAATTGTTAAGTTTCATTTAAACATTAAAACCAACAACCCAAGAAGAAACACAAGTTAAAATGAAAGGACAGGTTATGTCACAGGACACAGGAGATAGAAGTAATCCTAGGCTGGGGTAGTCCAGCTGGCAATTTAAGCATATTGGTCCATCAGCAAGCATATTGCTCTGTGTTTACATACAGTGGGAACAACTGCATGTTGGAATAATATATACTATGTAAACTACAGTTTACCTAAAGACAGTGCCGTGCACACAAAGCTGCATTGGTCTAGCCTCCAGCAGCTGAGAATGCAAGTGATCTTGAATATATGGTAAACTGAAGAGGAACAGGCAACTTCTAGGTTTGGCATAGACCTAGGACTGGTCAAAAAGGTGAAAACTAACCTGGACTTAGCTACAGAGTGGCCTGAGGCTGCAAATGTATGAGTCACTTACTATAGCAATCAAACTTATGACTGCCTGGCTGAGGCCACAGACAAACAGAAGCAATTAGAGTCAGGAAGCAATGAAAAATTTTCAGTCAAGGGCATTCCTCACAAAATAGGTAATAGTATCCCAAAATTTCAGAAACAGTCTTAGAAACATAGGTCATAAACAGCACATGCAGAAGCAAAGCACGAAACACAAAGTATTGTGCTTGCTGTTTGTGTTGCACAAAGATCAAAGTTAATATGAAGTCTTCAGAAGAAAGGATTTTAGTTTTGTGTGTAAAGTGCCAGTAAGTCTTTGTGTTCCAAGCTCATACACAGACATCTTTCAGTAGCCAGCATCTAACCAGTAAGCTAGGGAAGAAATAGGGACTATATCTATATATAAGTCCCCCTATGTATGTATAAAAGCAGCATGGTTTCCTTCCTTGGTTTTCTCCCATTTTATGTTTGTGAAAGTTATAGCTGCTCCTTCTTTATTTATTTCACTCTTTAAAAGACTTTTTAGTAGACGTCCCTTACAAGGTCTACCTTCTCTCTTTTCCACCCCACAGAAATCAGACTCTGTGTGATAGTTTATCTTCATAGTCCTCTTTGCTCCTAAAATTTCCATTCCTCTCTGCCTATGCATTGCTTTTTTCACAGAATAAATTCCTGGATGGTTTTCAAGCGTCTCTGAGGTTGGGTTTCTTGATAAAAGAAGGAGAGGAGGGGGAAAGAGCTTTTTATCTTCTGTCCGTACATAGCCTTAGAAGTACACAAGCATTTTCTTCATGCTTCATGATGATTTGAGCAGCATGTGCTTGCTGACAATGTTTCTCATTCTAGGGATGCTTTTAGTAGCCTGAACATGGTGATAAACACATCATGGCTATGGGAGATGAAAGATCAGCAGCAGCCACAAGACTAGACTTGGCTACGCCCCAGCACAGATGACTGGCCTTGTCTCTGGAAAGGGAACAAAACAATTCACAAAGCGCCAGATGCCGGTGGTTCACAGACTAAAAAGTTGGAAGTATTTTATTTGAACACTTCATTGAAAGGGAAGCAATGGGAAAGCAGTGGGGTGGAAAAGGCACAAAGGGCTCAGCAGGAAAACCTGACTCTCCAAGACTGATAACTTGGGCCCAACAAATACTGTAAAGAAAAAAAACACCACACCATGTGGTTTCATCATTATATCCAGTAAGCAGTATTTGCTACTCTGTCCAGCTCCCTGATTTTGATTTCAATAAGCTTTTCTGCAGCAGGAAGATTTTCTTCATCTTTAGCCCCAAACAGTCCCACTGAATTTTTCTCTTTAAATCTCCTCTGTACCTGTATATTTAATAGATATTCATAATTTGCACTATTTCTTAAAGCAATATCTCCAAGAATAAAATTATTTTCCTGCAAAAGTACTTATTCAATTATGAAGTATTAGAGTCTTCCCAATCCTATGCCATGTTTAATGCAGTGAATCAATGGTTAAGAATAAAGGCTCACTGGTAGTTCTGCTTACTGTGTAGTTGCACACCACAGTTGCCAAAGGCCAAGGTTAGCTGTTTTGCCTTTAAAGAAGGTGTAGCTTGGCAGTGGGAACCTGTGGGGCCACACTCCACACCCACTTGAAAGCCAAAAGATTACCAACAGCCACAGCTGTAGAACTGAACAGGGACAAAAGAGAGAAGCTGCAAACCTCCCAAGCTGGCTTTCCTCCTGAAGGCAATGTCACCACACTGTGAACCTTGAGATAACGCTTTACCTCTTTGGGCTATATGACTTTCGATGCAATCTTTCCTATATAAGGAGGAAAGCATTATTTAGGACACTTATGGATAGTTTCTAGATAGTTTCAGTGAAGGGCAGATGGCCTTCCTCATAGCTAGCTGTGTACTCGTCCCACAGGGAACAAAGAGTTAAATGCCCTGCTTGGAACACGGAACAGACAAACCCAGAGACAGGGTGTAAGCTGGTACTTACTGGGCTACATTGGAGTCATCATGTATAATATAGATACAGTGTATGTACAAATTGAGAGACTATAGGGAGCAACAACTAGCAACCAGTAAGTCTTCGCTGGTTCCTGCCAGACCTTTAAATTCATGGTGAAGGAAGATAAAGACTAGAAATCCTGAGATACAGACAGAGTAAGAAGGAGATTTTATCCGTGCAGGGTGTACCTGATTATGACCGTTCATGTGCAAGTGTACTTTGGGGTGTTTTGTTTAGAACAGCAAAGGATAGTCGGGCATCCCCAGAAGTCACATCCTACTGCACTAGGAAATAAGGATTTCTTTGAAGTGAGTTTCCTGCACCACTGGTAAATGAACCCTACAAGAGCATATGTTTGCTGTATTGAAAGAAGCCCAGTAAAATAATTTAGGTTGTAAAGTACATTCAATGACATAGGTTGAGTTCTTATATTTAGGAACTGAGGATTTGCAGTAGGTCTCTACTATGAGCTTTGACGTGTGTTTAAATTTTACATTTTAATATCTCCATTTGATCCTCCTACAGAAAGAGTGTGGAGATTTCCTATTGTCCTTATATCCTATACAGAAAGGGGTGGGTGCAGGAGGCGTGTGTGTGTGTGCTCCTTTCTATCCTTAAGTATGCAGCAGACTATGATCTGCAGCTACACGCCAGCTCCACAGACCCTTTACCTCATCTATTCCAAATACTTTTTTGAACTTCTTTAAAAAAAAAAAAGTGCCTGAAGAAGTACCTCAGACAGATTTAGTTATTTTAACTTGAAATTCTCCAGATATCACATCACTTAGCCATGTAACTTTTAATAGTACATAAGTCTACATTTCTTAGGTCTTGTCTCCAGTCCCAAGACTGCACAAACTGGGATAACATTACATTATCAAAGCTTTAAAGTTCTAGGGCAGGGCATGGACCTCAATCTCAATTTTTATTATGAATCTCATAGAGATTATGACAGCTATAACAGATAAACTATTTTTGGCTGCAAAGGAATTAACTCAGAGTCCTCAAGAAATTGATGCACCCTCCTCCCCTTTATAGACAGACAGTCCTCTGGCCTATGCAGAATATATTCATTTTGTCTCCATCTTTCCTTCCCCCAAACATCCTATTTCTAAATGGTGCCAATGCTGAGAAAAAGCTGCATAGAGCAAACCAAACTGTTCATGCAAAGACATACAACATATTTCAAGAATATTTGTCCTTCTCTCAATGCAGCTGAGCTCTGTAGAGTAGCCACTGCTCAAGTTCTCCTATCATTTAATTTTTCAGGCCAGGAATATCAAGTCTGATCTGCTCTTGTCAACGCTAATCCTTCTGTAAGTAGTATATAGACTTCATGCGACTGAAGTGTCAATTGCTTTCAAGAAACACCCTGTAAAAAACGCATTTAAGTGTATTTCAAAGTCAATTCCAAGCACAAACTACATTCCAAAGTCTGTATGTGGACAACTGAAAACCAAAGTGTTTCCTGAACTGCCAAGTATTGTTTGGTTTCTCTGACAGAACAGAGAACAGCTTAAAGAACTGCTGATACTGCACAGTGTTCTGGTGGAAAAAAAGCGGTTTACATGAAAATGAACTACTGCCACAAAGTCTGTGGGCGGCCACAAGGAGCAGAGCATCAGACTGTGTAGAGCTTCAAGAAAAATGAAATTAAAAAAAATAAATCTAAAAATGCATTAAATTCAAAATATCTCCACATTTATTTATTATTAACACGGTATTTTCATCCACTACAGGATTACATTTGAACAAGAAGGGATGAGGATTGTTTTTCTACAGATACATTTCATTTAGAGTTACGAATTGACCAAGATCTCAAATTTGTGTAAACTGATTAAACTCCATTAGATATTGATCCTTCTACAACAGCTGAGGCTCTGGAACTAGAAATTGGCCTTCCAGAGCTATTTTCTTCAATTTGTTATGATAAATATCCCTTATAAAGAAGCCTCTGAACCATCTAGGGGGGACATGAGCACAGAAGGCTGTAGTCAGCCTCAAATGTAGTAGATGGAGGAACTTTCTGCCTGCACCCAACTACAGCAGAAACTCACAGCCTCCACTGTGCCTCCTTCTTCATTTCAAACAGTAGAGATGATGCCTGGCAGCAAGATGGTTTGTGGCAGTGCAACAGCAGAATGACCTGAACAGCCCTTTGAACTGTCACTTAGAGTAAACCTCACCACTTAGTCTCTTTGCCTTAGTGTTTCCAGTGTCCCTTCAATAAACATTGTTTTGTGTACTCAGAGACATATCACACTGAAAACAGGCATTAAATGCAGCAAATACAGAAATGCAGGCTTTACACAGGTGATAAACCTAATATCTGAACTCTTTCCAACATTCATGGAGAAACTCAATAGTAGTCAAATTAGTTCTTCTCTCCATAACAGACAGTACTGTAGATGCAAAAACCAAAACATAAAAACCCAACAATACCTGAAATTAGGCAACAAAATGGGTTTTTTGGTTGTTTTGTGTTTATAATTATTCATTTATCCATTGCCTAAATAAAATACCAACAGATCATAGAATCATAGAACGGTTTGGGTTGGAAGGGACCATTAAAGAGACATCTTCAACTAAATCAGGCTGCTCAGAGCCCCATCCAACCTGACCTTGAATGTTTCCAGGGATGGGGCATCTACCACCTCTCTGGGCAACCTGTTCCAGTGATTCACCACCCTCACTGTCAAAACTTTCTTCCTTATATCTAGCCTGAATCTACCCTCTTTTAGTTTAAAACTATTACCCCTTGTGCTGTCACAACAGATGCTACCAAAAAGTCTGTTCCCATCTTTCTTATAAACCCCCTTGTCATGGTTTAACCCCAGCCAGCAGCTAAGCACCACGCAGCCGCTCACTCCCTCCCCCCCACCCGGTGGGATCGGGGATAGAATTGGAAGGAAAAAGGTAAAACTCATGGGTTGAGATAAGAACAGTTTAATAGAACAGAAAGAAAGAAAATAATAATGATAATAATAACAATAATAAAATTACAATAATAATAAAATGATTGGAATTTACAAAACAAGTGATGCACAATGCAATTGCTCACCACTTACCAACCGATACCCAGTTAGTTCCAGAGCAGCAATCCTTCAGGACAACTACCGCCAGCTTATATACTAGGCATGATGTCCCATGGTATGGAATACCCCTTTGGCCAGTTGGGGTGAGCTGCCCTGGCTGTTTCCCCTCCCAACTTCTTGTGCCCCTCCAGCCTTCCTGCTGGCTGGGCATGAGAAGCAGAAAAATCCTTGACTCAGTCTAAACACTACTTAGCAACAACTGAAAACATCAGTGTGTTATCAACATTCTTCTCATACTGAACCCAAGACATTACACTATACCAGCTACTACAAAGAAAATTAACTCTACCCCAGCCAAAACCAGGACACCCCTTTAAGCACTGAAAGGCTGCAATAAGGTCTCCTTGGAGCCTTCTCTTCTCCAGGCTGAACAATCCCAACTCTCTCAGTCTGTCCTCACAGGGGAGGTGCTCCATACCCCTGATCATCTTCATGGCCCTCCTCTGCCCCCGCTCCAACAGGTCCCTGTCTTCCCTGCACTGAGGACTCCAGAGCTGGAGGCAGCACTCCAGGTGGGGTCTCACCAGAGCAGAGCAGAGGGGCAGAATCACCTCCTCAACCTGGCTGGCAACCCCACTTTTGATGCAGCCCAGGATACAGTGGGCATTCTGGGCTGTGAGTGCACATT
Source organism: Buteo buteo (assembly GCF_964188355.1). Lineage (NCBI taxonomy): Eukaryota > Metazoa > Chordata > Aves > Accipitriformes > Accipitridae > Buteo > Buteo buteo. The sequence continues at coordinate 35,095,840 of NC_134173.1, forward strand.
GCCTGGTCATCTCCCGCTTTTCATCCACCAGTACCGCCAAGTCCTTCTCCACAGGGCTGCTCTCAGGCCCTTCATCCCCAGCCTGTATTGATACCGGGGGTTGCCCTGACCCAGGCGCAGGACCTTGCACTTGGCCTTGTTGAACTTCATGAGGTTCACATGGGCCCAGTTCTTGAGCTTGTCCAGGTCCCTCTGACTGGTATCCTGTCCCTCAGGTGTGAGAGCCACACCACTCAGCTTGGTGTCTAATGACTTGTTCTCTCAGTGGCTAAGTAGAAGATGATCAGAGGCTGTGGGGTCTGCACCAAAAATATCACCAGAAAAGGAGGCACTCATTTTCACGATAAAGATCTCTGAAACACAGCCACATGCTCTATAAAGTGAGGTGTATAAATTGCTCTACCTCAGAGTCTCCAATATACTACCCCAGAAACATATCATCTTGCTTCCAGTGAGGTAAAACTGCAACCATTTACAAGACTGGCAGGGTAGATTTATTAATTTTTGTACACTTTTCTTCTAAAGACCGATATTGCTGTCAGTATTTGGTTTATTTTCTCTTCCTTTTCATGGCAAGACAGACATGATACAGGAAGGTGTTTTATAAGGGCTGTACACTTAAGCTTGTGAAACAAGAAAAAAATTGGTTTTACATGTACAGTCTAAGTTCTGCATGGAGAAAAAAAGAGGTGAAGAAACAGGAAAAAAAAAAGCATAAGGAATACACATTAAGTTAAAAATGAGAAGGGAAATTATCCAAGTTTCCTCAAGTATTTGGCATCTTTCTAAAATAATGTCCCTTTGCAAATATTCATTTCTCTTGTCTTGACATGGCAAGGTACAGGCTTCAAAACTAGGCAGATGTAGAGCCCTGTTCTTCAACACAGTTCCACTGAAATGAAGGTTTCTACCCTTTCACAGCTGAAGGGGATTGCAAGGTGCTGTGTAGCAAAGCCTGACCTCAATGGACTGTTGTTGGACAGGGGACATTAGGACACTTTGATCCACTTCACATGACAAAGTTTGATCCACTGATGATCATTCTGTAATCTGGGCTTTAAAGCAAAACTGAAAAAAGTTAACAGGACCAAAACTTCAAAACTGATTAAGATGTGCAACTTAGCTATGAAACTGGGAAGTCTCAGCTTTAGGAAAAAAAGATCACACATGACAGGTGACACTTGTCACTGTTCCTCTGTTGGCATACAAGGAGGCAAACCCTTTAGCCCAGTATTTCAGCATCTTGGCTGCAGGATGGGCAACAAACACGGCAAAAAATAGTATGTCCATATTATCAGGGAGGAAAGTGATGTGGAGCAGCACCATGTAACATTTCCAAGCAGCTAATTAGCGGCCAACAAGTTACCTCCCCTCTCTGGCAGGTTAGAGAAAAAATATTCTTAGTTTGTCCTGGCTAGAAGGTTTAATTCAAAACATTTCCCTGAGGAGAAAAAGAAATATTTCTTCAAAGGGAAAACAAATCAAGCTGATGCAAAGTTTTGATTTCTGTCAAAAGAAGTTTTACATTGGTATTTTGAGTCCAGCCATTTAAAAATTCTTTAATGAAGAATCAAGTTTAGTTAAGAAATGTGTATTTTATTTTCAAAATTTACTCTGTTAGGCACATTACTGAGCATGAACAGGCAGTCCCTTTCACTTTCCCCATTTAAATCACAGTAAAGTTATTTAATTGATTGCTTCTGTCATCAAGCACATATGAAGCACGAAAGTAACCAGGTAAAAGCCGGGTACAAGTGTTAAATGGCCAGTAACTAAATTACATTTGTGAATAAAGTTTTCCAAATTAAGAAATACTGCTTATAAGTATGCTAAATATAAACTCAGCTTAGCAGATTTAGTAGTTATGAGCAATGTGCCAATAAACAGCTTTTATAGTCTGTCTCAGTGGAAAGCTCCTTTTGACACTGACCAAGTAGCTGCTTATTCACAAGCTTGCAACACCATCTCATCACCATGGCTACCATTTTAATCCTTTTTATTACTGTTTAATATCCAAGAAAGGTTCTAAGGGAAAAAGCATTATGAGACTTTGCACTTTCAACTTCCAAATCACAAAGTACATGTAAGGGACCTTCACAATAGTGTCACTGAAGCACTTTGGTACACAAACAGGAGGAGTTAAATACACATGCTTATTAAGACACCCTGTGATCTCAGAGCAAATAAGCATTTGTAGGGCGGAGAGGCAGGTAACCAGATTTCCAGAAAAACTGTAATCAGAGCACCAAAGAGTTATAGAAGATTACAGTTAACTTCTCACTTTCCCCATCATAAGGCTGGACCTACACGACTATGTTAGAGATGTTCATCTATCTGCTCAGACAGAGAATAAGTTCACCTCTAGCAGGCTGCCGGCCTGAAGCAGAAGAGGCAATGGTGAAGCTGCTCTCCCTGCAGCTGCAATGCAGCTGCCATTGCAGAGACCCAGTTGCTCCAGGCAAAGATCTCCCAATGTCTCCTACCACTGCCCCCATAGCTGCAGAAGGAAACACCTAGAGCAGAAGTGCCAGATTCATTCAAATCCTGGTGGGCTCAGAGTCACAAGGTAAGACTCCAGGAACAGATTACCAGCTCATAAACCAATACACATTTTCATAAATGCTCTTGGGATCACCATGTAAAAATGCCTCAGGCCATCAAGACGACTACATGATAGCACATGCAATAGGCATATAGGTGCAGTTATTTGTCATGCCAGTTTAGAAGCCATAAGAACACACAATTCCAAAGTGGCCCATATACTCTCGTTTTAAAAAACAAAACAAAACAAAAAAACCCCAAGCAAACAAAAAAACCCACTTAAACCTTTCCAGTAAGCATGATCCTAGGCACAGACTGAAAAACAAGCTGAATACCTTATTCTAGCTTCTACAAAGGTCACACAAACCATTTGTGTTTATCTTCACTGTCGTGGTTTCAGCCCAGCCGGTAACAAAGGACCCCGCGGCCGCTCACTCACTCCTCCCGCCCCCCTCCGGTGGGATGGGGGGAAGACGGAGGAGAGAAAAGAAAAAAAACCTGGAACCTCGAGGGTTGAGATAAAGGCAGTTTACTGGGACAACACAAAGGAATTACAACAACAACAACGGTACTAATGAAAGAGAATACAAAAAGAGTGATGCACAGTGCAACTGCTCACCACCCGGGACTCGACGCTCCGCCACTTCCCCCACCAAAAGTCCCGACCACCCCCCGGCCCGCTCCCCATATACATACTGAGCATGATGGTACATGGTATGGAATAGCTCCTTGGCTAGTTCAGGTCAGCTGCCCCGGCTATGCCCCCCACCTCCCAGGTTCCTGTAAAAATTAACTCTATCCCAGCTGAACCCAGGACATTCACAAAGACCTTCCACCTTTTTGATGGAAAGAGTGTTATAAAGGTTATTCAGAAATCCCAGTGTCAGCTCAAGAAATGTTTCCTTCAGACAGTTGCCTTTTGAGAATATTTATAGGGAACACACTAGGAATACCGAGGGCAAAGAAATGCTGAGCATGACCTTAAATGATTATATACAGAGGACTTGTCTTAAATAAAAAGTTGTCAGTAACATCATGTACTGAATGAGCCTGTTCTAGTTGACCATCACTGCCTATGCATCCAGCTACCCAAGACTAAGTGTTCCTCCACTCTGAATTGGCACGGGACATTGGTAAAGCTCACAGATGCCTGGGATGAAAAATTACAGAAAGTGACAAGATAGCTCCATTAGGCTCCTGGTTGTTTTGTCTATAGTGCCCTTGGACATAGGGTAGGAAAGCAAGGAGGAATCTAGCTAGCCATAAGCAACTTTTCCACATGGGCAGTGGGGAGAGAAGTGGGTCTTCAGGAAGTCTTTAGTATCAACCTACCCCAGCTGAGACCACTACTCACTGTAAAGGTTTCTGAGATTCTGGGTGGCTCATACAAGCTAGCAGGGATCCAGAAATGAGGTACAGCCCTTGCTATGGTAGATCTGGGGTTTCCTGAATGATTCATCCTTGCCTGACAGCCCCCTCTGCCTTCTCTGCAGCTGCTGGATTTCAGAGGTGTTCTCTTCAGGGACAGCCCTTTCCCCCTCCTCCAGCCCTGTCTTCCACCAGTGGGTTTAGATACCTTCAAAATCATTGCTACTGTCCAGAGCAGAGAATGACCCAAAACCACACAAAAGGTATGTCCAGGATAGTGCTGGGTCTTGAGGGCAGATGGGAGAGAAGGGCAGAAAGGTATGATAGCATGGGGGTGGAAGACACACACATCCCCAGAGTGCTGCGGGCTGCAGGAGGATGGAGGAGGGAGGCAGTTTACACGCTCACCCAGAGGATTTCTCCCATCACAGCATGATAGGTGCAGCTGCTGCGGTTCCCTGATCCTACATGCGGCTAGTAGCAAGGCACGTCCTCCCAATGCTGCTAGTGGCTGGCCATTTCTGTGAAGAGTAACACAAAAGGGAGAGCAGTGCCTCCACAGGCACTGCATGCACACAAACAGCACTCACATAAATACGAGCAATAAAAATGGCCTGATTGGGTTTTTGTTCACCACCTAATCAGGCTGAAAGCTTGCCAGCAGTTCTCACAGCCACACGTATCCACAATGGTCCTGATCTACAGTCTCTCCAGCAGCCAGCTCTCGGATTCTGGTCTCTACAGTATGGACCAGTGGTGCCTGCAGTAGCTGGGTCCCAGGCCCCTTGCACTGCTCACTGGCTAGTCCAGCTTGAAGTTCATTAGTGTCTCACACTGAGACACTCACAGTCGTACACAGAACAGAAAGTATGCTAACACAGAAAATAATTTGGAATAAAGTTTAAAGATAGAGTAGACTGTGATGATCAGGTTCAGGACTTGAGCAGACACACATACTGACCAGCGGCTTGCTTACTTGGGGCTACCCCCTTCATCTCCCCTCCCCTCTATTTCCCCAGGTATGTTCTTCCTTGATCCAACTTGACCCCTCCTTTTCTCAACCCTCCTTTCCTCACAGCCTAATTTCTTTTTCCCTTATCAGTCCCACTTTTGCTATATCTGTACCCAAATACATTATTTCTGATACTGTTACCTCAGTGTTAATCTCTGCCTTATACAATATTACTGATATGATTATCTGGGCACTGTTTGTCACTGTTTGACAGAACTGTTCCAAGTTCTGTCTCCAAAAGATCCCCAGTGCTCCCCTTGATTTGCTGTGAAGTCTGGCCACCTTTCACTTAACTCCCCCCCTACCCCCAGCCTTTTCTTATGGCATTAGCTGTAGCTTCTGCCTGTTTCTGACTGCTATTTGTCATGCCCAGCGATTTTTCATGTCATACTCAGCAGCTTCTCATGTTTTCTTGGTTAGGTACACCTAGTCATCTGCCCCCATACTTTAATATAAACTGCAGAAAAACTTCAATCATGTGACATGCACAAAGGCTCTTTCTTGTTGTTGTTGGATAAGTTCTTCATTCATTTTGCATATTCCATTTTGGACAAGCTTCAGTATAAGCATTTGCATTTGATGACCCAAACCAGATCACTCTACCTCAAATCAGTACATCCACTTCCAAAAGTGCCTGAAATTTCAGAAATCTGTGAGAAAGAATAAAAAAAAAAATCCACATCTGATCCATCTCTCCAAATAAGTGAGCTGATTAGACATATCTTAATATCTTCGCAGCTAGATGAAGTTCATTAGTGCTGTCAGCAGTCAGAGGATTGCAGAATCCTCTGAAAAGCATATAGTACTTTTCACACCTGGAGTCTGTGAAATGAATTCAGGTCATGTGATGGCACAAAATGGCAGCTTTACACAATGTCAGAAGAATCCACCTGCTTCTAAGTGCTCACAAGCTTTCAGATGTAGCAACAGCTTTAGTTTAAGGAATAACACCGTGACAGAAGAATATTTACTACTAATAGGAACTATAAAAAACAATATCGAACACAAGGTTTGCAACAGAAAAAGTGGCTCCCTGCTAGATCTCATAAGTAACTTTAATGTAAAAGAGACGAGGAGCCTTTTGCAGCTAACAGGAGAATGGCAGAGAGGTAAGCGTGGCGAAGTCTTATTGTAGGCCTAAGGCTGTCAATGGCTGTTAGTCACTGAGCCTCAGAAATCTATGGGGAGGAAAGAGAAAAAAAAAAAAGTCATGAAACTTTGAAACTTGACTATTCTTAGACATTTGAGATAAATCAAAAGGACTTTCTTTGCAATTTCAAGGCAGAGAGGGGACTCTGGCCTTTTCTTATTCTAGACTTAACAATAAGACAATGAAAATTACATGAACTTCCTTGTGGGAAGGAAGAAAAGGCTGCCTACAGGTTCTCTCCAAAATCAGGAGCAAAGTGATGAGATAAAAACTGCAAAACAGAGACTGTGGGTTTTTATACTTCATCCAAGATTCCAGCTATTTTACTGAAATAAGTGTATGAATCTTTCCAGATAATGAATTACATTTCTTGGCTGATGTGAAACTTCATGGCTTCTGTGACAGTGGAGCTTTTACACCAGCAGACGTTTTGCACCACAGAGTAATAGAGATAACTGTTAATTTTGTTTTCTGTTTGTTTGATTTTTAAAGTCAGTCATCATTGTAAGTAATAAAATAAGTATTCTGAAATATTCAGAAACACTCTTTGGAAGATGAACCATCATCATCACATTGAATACCTCCTTTAGAAGTCCTCCTAGTGTCTGATATACCTTTCACCAGATCACTAGAATGAGTGCTAAGTATCTAAAAATTTCTTTAATGGAAAGCATGTTAACTAATCCAGGCCAGCAAACAACAAAGAAATATTCAAGTCAACTATTCTTCAACATCCTTATCAGCTCTGTGTACCGTTTCTGTTAAAGCTGGTAAGAATTCCAGCTCAACATTTGCATTTGACACACTGTATCCTTTTGACCTGACAAAATTTTATTTATCCTTTTTAGCAAGCTTCACATATTTCTATGGATTTTTTTTTTCCATCCTAGTCCCAACAACTTTTATTTCTCATTGGAGAAAATTTGTTATATTTGTATAAAGAAAATTGAAGTCTAAATATCATGGAAGTTACATTCAATATATTCTTCAATGTCTTGTCTTTGAAAGGGTGTTTTTGAATCTAAGGATTCTCTCATGTGTTTTCTTACTTTTTGACTTATTACCTTAAAACAATATTTGTAGTATTAACATCCATGTACAGAAGGATACCACATTTTCTATGTTTGATCATCATCCCAAAGTGAACATCTCCAGTTTTTCTTGCCTTTTACCTTAACTTTTACAGACTGCTTTTAAAAGGTTTAATCTAAAACATGCCACACTGATTTATTTAGTACAGTATACTGGCTTTGTTTGTCTGTGTACCATATTATGCACTCAGTTAATATAGACATCCTTGGAATAAAAGCCAAAATAAAAAACATGAAGTTGTATGTGAAACCTTAAACTGAAGACACCAGCTATGAATAACATCAGACAAATCAGCACAAACAGCATGCTATGGAAATTTAAACAGTATGTTGAAAAAGAAGATCTGGTGTGCTATCAACTAATGAACTACACTTCAGCAATTGCTGATGAATCTCCTCTTTAACAAGCTTATAATCTTTTTGGTGTAATATTATCAGATAGCTTCCACATCTCAGTCATAAAATTCTTCTTAGATGAATTACAAAGTTGAAGTGACAATTACATGCTAATTCAGCCCTATGATCAAATAACTGACAGCTTTAATAGTGGGCTAACGAAACCAGCAGCAGATGAGAAACAACTTAAGAGTGTGAGCTTGCATGCAATAACAAGCCTGACAGAAGGAAAAAGCAAAATTTGACTGTTTCCATCAGGTAGGAGGAGGGTTGCATCATGGTAGACAGAGAATATAAGAAGAGAAACATCAAAGTACCCAACAATGTTCTCTAAACTTCAGAGAGCTTACCCGGGGAGCCTTCATTGTGTTTTGAAAACAGTAAGAGTTAGGACTATAACTTGACTACGAGGTCTCACCATGCCAAAGCTAAAAATTTGAACAATTTTTTTGGAGCTTGCACAGGAGTGCCTGTACTGGAAGGTTTGTGGTTACTGCATGGAAGGAAGGTGAAAGGCCTGCCTACACTGATGGAAGGGTTTCTGTTGCTACAAAACCAGGCAGGGACAGGTCTCCTTATGGCATACTTCATAGAAGCCAAACTAGTGTAAAATGGTACAGAAAAAATCACGTACCGACATATATATTTAATATATTGAAGTACAAGGTCACTTGTAGGATTTTCTGGAAAGTCAAAAGGTTAAGAGGCAGAGTGAGGCTTTCCAGTTCTGGTTAAGATTGAGACATCAAAACTTCTGCATCTGTAGACTAGTCTCACATTGATAAGATTCAGAAAGTGAACATTAGAAGCATATTCCCCCCTCCCCCCCCCTTATGTAGATATGCCAGTTTGATAGCAAATGACCCACAGACACTATTCACAGGACAGATGGGGAAAAGACACATATATGACTGATTTAGGCCCTAATTTGCTACAGTTTCCATAAGCCTTCATCTGAGAAAACAGTGCCAAACTCTGCAAGGCTGGCACTCCGAGGGACACAGGGCAAGGTGAATTGCAGTCAGAAGTTGTTGGACATGACGACTGAACTGACTGCAGGTGGTACTATTGTGCGATCTTGCAACAGGATAAGGTAGGAGCGGAGTAGTGTTGACAGTCCATCACCAGCAGCTTTATGCTACCATGAGAGTCATTCTGCTGTGTGCCTTCTGCATTACAGGTCTCTGATATCTCATTCCTTTTTAAACTATTGCACAGGGTTTTGACATAATGGCCAAAACCCAAGTGCTTATTCCTAATGCAAATTTCAGAATATAATTGTGGCCTTCACCTACCCAAAACAGAGTCAGACTCTTCTGGGAGGTACACAATGAAAGGATGTGAGGCAAAAAAATAACAGGAAAAAAAATATTTCAATGAGAAACTAGGGAACAACTATTCACAGCAAGGGTGGCCAAGCACCAGAAGAGATGCACAGTGAGGCTGTAGGATGTCCATCCCTGGAGGTATGAAAAACTCAACAGGAAAAGGACCTGAGTGACCTAATCTAACTCTGAAGCTATCATTGCTTTAAGCAGGCCTAAATTCTATGGGTTTATGAAGGCTTATACATGATAAGGGAGGTAAAACTTCTATACTGCAATAGGGGTTTTTATTAGTACTGGAGAAGGGAAGGGAGGGTGACTGTTCCCCCAGTGCCTAATTACCATGTTTTGGAGAAACAAACTAAGACCTCTTCTCACAGGAGTGTAGACTTTAAATAGGTGCCATTTCATGTCACATCTGGTGCCATCAAGTCCTTTCACCTTAAGGGATGTTTCACAGAACAAAGTGAATTTCACAGTATATCCTCCTTTCCTGGCTTATTCCACATGCAGATGTGGATTAGCATTCAGTCAGGGGAAGTGAGGAGAAATACATAGGCTAATAATAAGAAAAAAAGTTCTAGAAACCCAGCATTGATTAAAATTTTTGTCATTTTTTCTCCTTCCTCCTTTGTCCATTCTGCAGGAAAAGTTTCAAACTTTCAATGCAGATGTTATAGCCATGGAAGGAAACCCCATAATCATGCAGTCACAACCACATTTCTTGAAGTTAAGGATCAAGTTGTGATGTTCTGGTTGGTTACGTGTCAAGGGACCCAAAAGCCATTCTCAAATTCCATATGCAAAACAATCCCTGTCAGGAGCAGTCATAATCCAGCCTGAGTCACCAACTGATTCATGATATCTGTCAAAGTTTCCTTCAGTAAACCCTGATGTAGTACTTGTTACAGACCAAACCTTCTAGGGAGAAGAAAAAATGTTATTCAGGAGTTCTTAACTGTCTTACAGTTATGTTGGGTTTTTATTAAAGAACCTTCTTGGAGAAAAATTATTCCATAACTTAGCCATTGTAATAAAGAAAATAACAAAGCACAGGCATTTCTATTTCAGCTTTGGTAGGCTGGAGAGCACCCAAGCCTTTCGGAAGTTTTGATCAAGTTTGGACAGCTGCCTTTTGTATTCCAGTCACTGCTGTTCTGTTGCTTTTTTTTGGTCCTGCAAGTGGATTTCTTTTCCCTGACAACTTAAATGCCCTTCAAAGTCTCATGTTAAAGTAACGAAGCCATTGAGGGATTTGTGGAACTAATCTCCAATACAGCAAGAAGCACACAGTTTAGTTTAAGCCCTTAAGTAAGTTCATAAGAACCTATTGAAGTTAGTGAAATTTAAAAGCATTGCTAAGAGTTTGTCAGACTGATGAAGCAGGACATTCTTGTTCACAAATAGAACATTAAGACCAAGAAATGTGAGGAATACATTGAAGTTCAGTGAGTTTTCGATTACAAAAAAAAACCCCAAACCCCAAAGACAACAAAAACACACATAGAGGGTTTGTGGTTGTTTTGTTGTTTGTTTTTTTTTTTTCTCTTTTTATTCAGCAACTCCTTTTGCTTCTCTTCCATTAACCTTGTTATACTTTACTCATACTGTATTTCTGTTCCTAACCCTAACACCTATACAGCCCAAATCTTTGTGGATGTTCTGGTCTTTATTATAGATTGATGTCTGGTTCTGATAGAAAGACAAAATACATATATACATCCTAATAGAAGACACTACACAAAAGCCATGGACCGAATGGAAATAACTGCTTTTCTCTGATCTAGCACAGATGATGCAGAAGGAAACACTGTAAGAACTGTGTTTGTGTTTGTCAGTCTAGAGAAAAGACTAAGGGCAAGACACTACAGTGTTCAGACATGGAAGAGCTCATCACAGGGGGCAGAAAACATTCCATTCTCAGCTTCCATTTGGGGCAGGAAAATAACCAAAGGATTTAAAGGCATAGCAAAAGGTCAGGGTTTGAAGAATAGATTGCCTGGAGCAAATTATCTGGGGAGGCTGTGGCTTTGCCATCACTGGTTGCTTTTTGAAAAAAATTATGCAAATATTTGTGAAGATTGGTATAGGATAGGCTGATCTTGATGTCACCTGTCAGGCATGCACGTTTATTCCTTTGCACCTAATAAATAGATCTGTTAATCCAACATCTTCCCTCCCTAGAAGACAGGACTCACAAAAGCATCGTCTCACTTGAATGTTTTTGCACTCCTCCTCATCTGTGCATTGTATTGGCAAACAAGTCAGTCCCAAAGGTGGAAAATTAGTGTGTTTTCTTACTTCAGAAGCTGCACCCTAGCTCCACTGCTGAGCTATCATCTGTACTGATTGATGAGGCACTCCTGCAAAGAGAAGTTATGTGGCTTTTTTCTCCCTACTTGAGAAGATTTAAGTTCTTCGAGACTGACTTAACCAGTGAGAGGGATCTCTCTCACATGAGTTTGGCTCACAGGAGGAAGGGACACATTCTAAAATTCAGACATGGATTAATTGAATGGAGAAGGTACAAGACTTGTAGGCTCATTATGAAGAAATCTCAGTCCTTAGTGGCAATTCATGAAGTCATTTATTCCTCTGTTACTCATCTAGGTCACCAGATAATGATACTGAAGATTAACAAAGAAGCAATCATGATTTACACTGCTCAAAGAAAAAGACATCTGACTTTTTCTTTCCTTGACTTGGACAGCATGAACTACTTAAAGTATTCAGAAGAAAACACAGTCAGAGATATTCTGTATGCACAGATAATGATTACAAATTGGTGTCTTCTCAGGGCATGAGCATATGGTGTTAGAAACCCTAATGACTGGATGGTACAACTGTTTGTCAGCAGGCACAGCTCCACCGGCCGTAATGGGGTCATACCTCATTGACCAAGAGCCGAATTTGACCTACAGGTTTTAATGGCTCCTCAAGGAGCTGCCGTGGTTGTTAGTCCAGACTTCCAAATCCAGAAAATCTCACTTTATAGGGGTTATCAGGTTATTCCTAACACTTCTTATTTCTCTTTGCTTTCAGCTGAAAGGAAGATGCTCTGTGCACCTGCTGAAACATTAAGATGCATGCTGTGACCTACATGTATCCACACAAGAACAGAAGTACGGAATTTATAAGTTTATAGCAGTTGAATAAAGACTCAAATATATCTATACTGAAATATATACTTATATCTACACTGAAATTAAAATCTCTGCGTTATTTTTTATTTTCCTCACATTTGTATCTCAGCCTCACATGAAACAGAAATGTATCACAAGTACAAAAATGAAAGTAACAACACAGGCTTTTTGCTTTGGCTTTGGGTTTTTTTGGCAGGGCAGGGCAGGGAAGGGGGGGAGAGTTGCAAGGACCCTGGCAAACACTGAAGTACTTCAAAATCCTATATTCCACATTATTCACTCTTCCAATAACTAGAGTTCTCTTCTGGAGCAAGTTGCTGCATACCTCTGGGTTTCCTCTCACCCACCTCCCCGCGCTTCATATCATTGACTGCCTTTCAGGGAAACTGATGTTACAAAAGGGAAAAAAAAATAATTACTTTGATGGCTGTATCTCATGATCTCCATGAGACCTGATATCTTTTGATGCCTCCAAACACTACAGCAATTAACAACAATGAACACCTGATAGTAGAAGCAAGTTGTTTGTCAGTGTGCTGTACAGACAGCTGCAATTCCCTGAATAATGACAGCAGTTCACATAAAAGCATCAGAGATTTATTAGGCTAAAAATCTCTTTCTTCAACTTCCAAGACAAAGGAAACAGGCAGAATCCTCCTGCTGGTCAGATTCCTACTATAATTGCATTCTTGCCCCTGCACATTCAAAACCCAAGACATTCACTCCACAGAATAAAGTTATTGCTAGAGTTAGGGGAACCTTTCTGGGGAGAAGAAGGTTCCCAGTTCAGCCAGCCAATGATACAGCTGAAAGGAAGGGCCTGGGTATAGACACCATGGCACAAACATTATGACAAAACTTTTGCGCACATTTAGATGAGCAATTGCATGTAAGCAAGGAAGTGCCTACAAGGCACCATTATGGAGAAATTCCCCAAGCCCTTTCTAGGAACTCCGCACGCTGGGGTGCCTCTCTCATACGAATGCATGCAGTTTGGGGAATAAACACATTGAGTTAGACAGGTGTGTGCAGCTGCAAGGCTACAGTCCTGTTGGGATCACAGAGATCTGGTGGGATGGCACCCATGACTGGAGAGTTGCAATGGAGGGATATGGACTCTTTAGGAAGGACAGGATGGGAAGACAAGGAGGGGGGGTTGCCCTTTATGTGAGAGAGCAGGTGAAGTACATGGAGCTTTTAAATAAATCACAAGTGAAGACTACCAGTTTTTCTTTTCCATGGTATAGTTTTGCAACATATCAACCAGGAATGAGCCACATTCTGTTTGTACATGACATTTTGAGACTGCTGGACTGCTTTATCCAGCACCACAGGCACCCCCTCTTTGAGCTTTCCTTTAACCACACAGCAGAGCACAGAAGAAAATAATTACGTGGACTGATCCAAGGGGTGTTTGTGACCTGTGAAATCAACTCAATCCTGGAGAAGAAACTACCTTATACCATTGTGTTTACACAACATTCCCTTATCTGTGAGCCACCTTAAACAGGGGACCTACCTTATCTGAACCCATGAGTCCCATGAGTTCTGAGACTGCAACATGCTTCTTTATTTTAAAATAGAAAATACAAATAAATTACCTAAACCAGATATCAAGACATTTACAATTCCAGTCACTACCAGTTCCCTTCTCACCTGGACCTGAAAGAAGAGCTTTAATCTTTCTCAATCTTCACAACCAGCTCTCCAGTACTAATTGCTACAATCTGCCCCTGTTTCCCTAGCCTAATCACTAAACCAGGAGTAACCCAGCCAGCTTCCTAAAAACCAACAAACACACAACCATGCAAAATAAGCCAGAAAGAGCTTCTGCAGAAGAAGGTCATAGCCATAAAAGGCAGAAACAAGAAAGAAAGGACAAAACTATCTTCTGCTTTCACCTCTATTACATAGAAAATTCTTTTGATGGGCAGTGGACACCAAATCAAAGGGGTCAATGAGGAAAAAAAAAAAAAAAACCAACTGAAAAAAAACCCTGATTGGACAGAAAAATGGATGAAGTAGAAATATGAGTAAGTAGCTCACTAACAGATAGCAGACAGCTCCCAGCTGCATCATACACAACCTCTGAGAGACGCTCTCTTGGCCTTTGCAGCAGTCAAAAAAATCTCTATCGATGCAGCTCCTCTGCTGTGGAATAATATATTCAGACTCAGCTGGCATGAATTAACACTGCTTTGGATTTTTCCTCCACACCAGACCACTCTTTTATCCAAATCTCCATGACCTCTGCTCCTGTCTCAAATCAGTCAAAATTTTGCACACACATACTGACAGAAGTAGCATGGCTATATTTACTGCAATTCTGAACAAAACCATGCTAAACAAGAATGAAAATTCATTTGTGAATAGAATTCATTTATCCTAGAAACAAAGTTATATATTGTAATCCTTTAGGTTGCTCAGTTTTAATGCACGCTAAATTTATAGACTCTAATTATTTCACAAGGAACCATTTCTCTATATCATATTTGACCTATATTATTGTTTCCTAACTAAATACACATTGAAAGACTTGTATGGCACCAATGCATGAACAGAATAAGTTTTTACAGTTTCAGTTAATGTCAAGGTGCAGCAAACCTGAATACTAAGTAGGTGACTAAATGCTTAGTATACCTAGCCATATCTTGCAGAGTTATATTAATGCAACTCATATATTGAAGATGAACTCTTAAAGTAAAGAGAGAAGGTCGTCCTGATTTCTAATATGAATCCTGTTTTTCTGAGTTTCTGTTTCTCAATCACTGGCAACTCCCATATTATATGCTATATAAAAAAGCATTTTTAATATATCTTAAATTAGTGCAGAAGTATACTATCAATGTTCCTGCTACTGAAATAAGATCTCTGGCACTAATTTTCTGATTCCTAGAACTGCTTCTCCCTCTAAAATGTGATATGCATCACTATGACAGTTTTAACACTGGTTGGATTTGTTGTGGCTTTTTTTTTTTTGATGCCACATAGTAAAGTAAACATCTCTCATTTGTTTAGTTCAAATAACCAAAGGAGTGACAAGACACAACCTAATGATAAAGTCTGAGATTATCCTATAGACTTATATTCTCCTTTTGAGTTGTCAAAATATATAACAAGCATTGCTAGTAAATACAGAAATTATCTTGACAGCTTTTGGATGTAGGATAGAAATTAATTTGAAATATATATTCTAGGAAATCAAATCTAATTTTTCATCCATTGCTATTCAGCCTCTGTGCTCCATCAGTCCAGCTGAACTCTAGGGTTAAAATATGATTTTAAAAATGTAATTAATTATTGGACTTCTCTTTAGCACTACATAAAACTTAAAAGGAAATTTTTTATTCTACTTCACTCTTAAAGATTTCCTTCCCACATAATTAACCCCTGAAGCTGTTTCCACAAAAAGGGACCAGTTAAAAAAGAGAAGAATACTGAGAATAAGTAAATCACCACAAGGATTCTATCAGTTAGATTAGGAACCCACAGCATTTTAAGCATAACCACATTCATAATGATCACATTATGCATGAATCTTGCTGTAAACATCACCTCTCAGCTCTGTTGAATGATTTTTTTCAGCCATTAATTACTCGCGAGATGTTCTGTGCTCTCTCAAAGGATATTCCTCTTCTACATAGGGTTGTTAGTAACTATCATTTTTCATCAAGGTTTGATACTATGCAATTGCATCAAAAACATGTAGTTTGTTCTAAAAACTTTAAATTTTTATTACTGTATAATTTGTTGGGATGAGTCTGATTACAAAGGCTTAAAATAAGAATTGAACATGGTAGAATCACAGAATAATTTAGGTTATAGGTTAGGTTTAGATGGTTGGAGACAACAATTATTTTCCCCCAACCCCCAGGCCTTCTCTTCTCCATGCAGAACAAAGCCAGTTCCCTCAACATCTCCTCACCTGTAACATGCAGCAGCCTCCTAACCACCTCAATGGCCCTCCACTGCACTTAGCTGCAGCTTCTCAATGTCTTTCTCTTACCAGAGAGCCCAAATTGTGTGGTATCATGATGGCCAAATAGAGAATAACTGCTTCCCTTGACCTGCTGACTACACACTTGCTGACACAGCAAGGACGTGCTTAGCCTTCGCCATTAGGAGGGCTCTCTGCTCACTGATGGTCAGCTTGTTCTCTGCCAGGTACTCTACATTCTTTTCTGCAAAACTGCTCCCTAGTGAGGCAGTGCCCAACCTCTGCTGTTGTGTGGTTTTTTTCCATCTCAGACACAAGAGATTTTTACCTTTTAGAACTTAACATGGTTTCTGCTAGTCCATTTCTGAACAGCCACCCTGCCCTCCAGCATACTGACCACCCTGCCCAGTTTGGTAACATCCGTGAACTTTTCTGGGGGTGTGCCCCATCCTATCATTTGGGTCCCTAAAGAAGACACTAAAAAGTATCAGCCCCAGTACAGACTCCTGAAAAATGCTCCTAATAACCGACCGCTAGTTAGAAGTTCAATTGCTGACTGCTGCTCTTTGAACC
Source organism: Buteo buteo (assembly GCF_964188355.1). Classification (NCBI taxonomy): domain Eukaryota; kingdom Metazoa; phylum Chordata; class Aves; order Accipitriformes; family Accipitridae; genus Buteo; species Buteo buteo. The sequence goes on from NC_134173.1 coordinate 35,112,376, forward strand.
CACCTATTCAACATAGCTGTGCTGAAGGCTTTGTTGAAAGTCCAGGTAAACAACACCCATCGTCATCTCCTCATCCACACAGTAGTCATCTCATCACAGAAGGCAACCAGGTTGGTCAGACATGATTTTCCCTTGGTGAATCTAAGTGGGTTGCTCCAAAACACTTTCTTGTCCTTTGTGTTCCTGGAAATGGCTTCCAGGAGGATTTCCCCCACAATCTTCCCAGGGACTGAAGTGTGACGGAGCAGTTTGTAGTTCCCTGCGTTGTCTTGCCATTTCTCCAGGTGAGTATGACATGCCTTTTGCAGTCACCAGAGGCCTTCCCCAGTGATTATGAGTAGAGGGTCACAGATTTTATTTCTTTAGGTTATCTACTATATTACTGCAATAAGTACACACTGTGGCTGAGGTCCTCCAATAACATCTCCACATAAAAATATTTCTGCCTGTTTAGAACACCAGAAAGAGAATCATAGTATTTTTTATTATTATTATTATTTTTTACTGCATTGGTGCTATTATGATGTTGCTCAGTATTTGTGTTCTGTTTTGTTTGGACTATGCCATGGCTGATCTTAAAATAAAGCTGAAATATTGTGAAAGTTTTCAGTAGACTTCAGTAGAAATTCCTATTTCAGTAGGATTTCTGAGGGAATAAGACAATTCTAAAACAACACTGGAAGGTCACAAAGCTTCTCCATAGAAACATATGTGCAAACAATGAAAAATAGCTGAATTAGTTTAATCATGATTAAATTAGTATTTTCTAATTGGGATTACTTGGGTAGATAGGAAAGGGAAAAGGGCGCTCATGGTACTATCTGCATTAAATCACTGGAAATAAAAGACCAAATGAAAAGATGGTCACCAGGAGTTTTGATCCCATTCAAAATTAAAAATATACTTCTTGGAGAAAGTTTCCAAAACTATATTCCCTTTGGGGCAACTGTGCCTAAGTCTTTGGGTCAGAAAACCTGACTCAAATGCTGGCTTCTAATAAACTTCATAGCAAAGGTGACATTTTCATTGCTTGGCTTGTGAAACTATAAAGTATGCAGAAAAGGGATCAAAACTCCATCATAAACCTGCAGCATAGTACTGACACCATTCTCATGGGAGCGCACAGGTGTGTAAACACCTTTTCTTCTCAAATCTTTCCATAAAGGAAGTCAAGAATCACAAAGCAGACAGTGTACTCTGTGTGGTGAAGTATCATATGCTATATTATGTAGCTAGTAGTACAAAATAAAATAAGACACAGCACTAGAAAGCATAACCACAGTGAAGCAAAGCTACTTTTCTTTGTTTGTTCTTTTTTATCTGTTTAGTCATTAATTTATTTGCTTGGATTTTCATATTTGTGATATCCTGCTAATCTAGGTAATTATGCATCAGAATATGGGACAATCAGAGCCAGACCATGTTTATCTCTCGCTCCATGGTGTTACCTTAGAGATATTAAACAGTTTTGCCAAATTATTTGCCAAAAGATGCATGTATTACATTATTAGCAATTTATTAGTAATTAGTATTAATGTATGTGGTCAGTACTGCTGGCAACACCACAAAATAAGTTGTTTACGCTTCTGATTTAAGGGGTGCAAAATTTTATCAATTGTACTGCGAGCCCATAGTATTCCATCTCGTTTAAGAGGCAAAAAAAAAAAATAAAACTGACGTGAGACTGATTTTACACCATGTGCTTTTTGAAAAAAAAACAGGATAATCAGGAACTCTGTACTACTCTCTAAAAAAGATTGCTTCCCCGGGGTTATATTCAAGCCTGTCATTATCACACTCCCGTGCATGTGTCCTGCTTCACTCCGATACCCACACCCCGTGGAAAAAAAACCTGCCTTTTCGCGGCAAGACGCGCAGCATCACCTGCCAGCTAGGCGCTGCCCGCTCCCCGCCCGCCGGCAGCCCCCGGCACCAGGCGGGCGGTGGATGCTGAGCGCTCAGCCCCAGCCCCACAAGCAGATGCGACTTCAGGTAATCGCCCAAACCTCTTCCCAGCCCCCGACTTTTTAAACCATCCTCTCCGCGGTTCGTGTTCCCTATCTCTTGCTACCTAGATCGAGACGGGCACGCCTTTAACTCTCAGGATCAAGCAAAGAAGCGGCACCGGCATCCCCCTCCCCCGCACGGACCCGGGACCCGCAGCCCCCCCCCTGCACGGACCCGGGACCCCCAGACTCCCCCCGCACGGACCCGGGACCCCCAGACCCCCCGCCCCGCTCCCCACCCCGCGGGATCCCCTCCACGGCAGCCAGCCTGGCAGAGGTCAGTGCATCCTTCCTTCCCTTCCGAAGCGCTCGGCCCCGTCGGGAAAGGAGGGTGGTTTGCGGTTTTTTTTGGGGGGGAGCATCCCAAAGGCGCCGCTTCCCCCCCCCCGAGGGTGGGAGTCCCGCCGGCAGCTTCGGCCGCCCACCCCGCCGCCCCTCCTCTGGGCGCCGCGGAGGGGCGGCGGGGTGGGCGGCCGAAGCTGCCGGCGGGGGGGGACCATCCCCGCTTCGACGGGACCCTCCGCCGCTGGCTGAGCCCTCGGCGGTCTCCTCTTGCTCCCCGCAGGGGTCTCACCAGTTTTCCCCCACTTCCGAGTCATCCCCATCGCCAGTGGGCCCGGTCACCCTCTCCTGCGGCCATGGAGAACTCCTCCCGCCCTGACACCAATTCCTCATGTGCAGACTGCGCCGGGAGAGGGGATGGGGGTCTGAATATGTCCGCTCCCCTACTGAGCCCCAGCTTCTACGTCACGGTGCCCGTTATCTACTCAGTCATCTGTGCCGTGGGGCTGACAGGCAACACCGCCGTCATCTATGTAATCCTCAAAGCCCCGAAGATGAAAACGGTCACCAACATCTTCATCCTCAACCTGGCCATTGCTGACGAGCTCTTTACCTTGGTGCTGCCCATCAACATTGCTGACTACCTGCTCCTGCAGTGGCCCTTTGGAGAGTTCATGTGCAAGCTCATCATCTCCATAGACCAGTACAACACCTTCTCCAGCATCTACTTCCTCACCGTCATGAGCATTGACCGCTACCTGGTTGTGGTGGCCACCACCAAGTCCAGGAAGATGTCCTACCGCACCTACCGAGCAGCCAAGATTGTGAGCCTCTGCGTCTGGTCCCTCGTCACTGTCATCATCCTGCCTTTCACTGTCTTTGCTAAGATACACAAGGAGCAGGGGCGCTCCCAGTGCGTCTTCGTGTTCCCCCACCCGGAGAGCATGTGGTGGAAAGGCAGTCGGATCTATACCCTTATTTTAGGCTTTGCCATCCCAGTGTCCACCATCTGCATCCTCTACACCACCATGCTGTGCAAATTGAGACGCGTGCACCTCCACTGCAATGCAAAAGCCCTGGACAAAGCCAAAAAAAAGGTGACGCTGATGGTGGTTGTCATCCTGGCTGTGTGCCTGTTCTGCTGGACGCCCTATCACCTTAGCACGGTGGTGGCCCTCACCACAGACATCCCACAAACTCCGCTCATCATTGGGATTTCCTACTTCATCACTAGCCTGAGTTATGCCAACAGCTGCTTCAACCCTTTCCTGTATGCCTTTCTGGACGACAGTTTCCGGAGGAGCTTTCGCAAACTGATAGATTGCAGAACCACCTCATAAAGTCAACCCTCTGTCCCCTCCTGTGCCCCTCTCACGGTCATCTGCTCTTCCTGGGGGACTCCAGCCCAAAGAATGCTTTCTCTCCAGCCTCCTCGTGATGGCCCACAGGGCTTCAGATTGTCTCACTATCCAAGACACAAACTGGGGACAGGGCGATCTTTCTCAACTTTCCTGCATTCATTTCCTCAGCACTGCTCTCCATCCCTTGCCTTGGTTTTTTTGCTTGTTTGTTTGTTAGTTTTTATTTCCTTGTCTCTAATGTGCTTTCTGTCCTAGGTTTGTAGCTCAGAGAGCTGCAGCAGGACCCTTTTCCCCTTTTAAAGTTATCGCTTTGTGAACTCAAGCCACACAACTGTGTCTATTGCTGGTGATTCGTAAAGCCCAATAAAGGTGTGTTATTGAGCATCTTGCTTAATGATTCCTGTCCTGGTTTTGCCTGGGATGGAGTTAATTTTCTTCGTAGTAGCTACTATGGGGCTGTGTTTTGGATTTGTGCTGAAAACAGTGTTGATAACACAGGGGTGTTTTCGTTCCTGCTGAGCAGTGCTGACACAGCATCAAGGCCTTTTCTGCTTCTCACCCCACCCCACCAGCGAGGAGGCTGGGGGGGCACAAGGGGTTGGGAGGGGACACAGCTGGGACAGCTGACCCCAACTGACCCAAGGCATATTCCAGACCATAGGACGTCATGCTCAGTGTATAAAGCTGAGGGAAGGGGAAGGAATGGGGGACATTGGGAGTGATGGTGTTTGGCTTCCCAAGTCATCATTAGGAGTGACGGAGCCCTGCTTTCCTGGAGATGGCTGAACACCTGCCTGCCCATGGGAAGCGGTGAATGAATTCCTTGTTTTGCTTTGCTTGTGTGCGCAGCTTTTGTTTTACCTATTAAACTGTCTTTATCTCAGCCCACAAATTTTACATTTTTTTACAATTCTCTCCCCCATGCCACTGAGGGGGGAGTGAGCGAGCGACTGCGTGGTGTTTAGCCGCCTGCTGACTTAAACCACAACAATTCCTCAACCTCTTTCATATCCACGGGACCTGCTTACCCAAAGTCTTGCAAACTTAGTAATATTGAAAAAGGCACAGCTCCAAAGGATATGGAATAAATTAAGGCATTGAGGTCATTTTTTTTTACAGGGGACTGAGATAAGGTAGTAAAAATCCATGAAAACAGGCAAGAGAGATCTCAGTCCAGCTTTAAGGAAGAAAGAGCCAGCCCTCACTAGTGAATAAAATACACAGATGTGGATTTGGAGCCGCTTGTTGTGGAAAATAACTTAACAGTGTACATGGTAGCTGTAGTTTGTAAAATTTGCAGCTTTTGTTGGCTTCAGAAGTGTTTTTACTTTTTTATTTGTCATATATTTATGGCCAATCTCCTTCTTGCACATACAGATTTTTTTTTTTTAATTTTTTTTTTGTCCTAGAAAACAGAATCAGGAGGTATTTTCAGAACACATTAACCCTTAAGGGTTTGAAAAGGACTTGCATAAACATGGGGAATATTCTGACTTCTTCCCTACAAATCATAAGTAACATATGCAGTGGTTAAGTTACTTTTAACAGTCTCTCACACACTTGTACTCTGCTTGCTCGTGAGATTTATTAATGTTTCTTCTAAGGAGGACAAAGGAAGTAAAAAAACCCAAAAAAACCACAACCCCAAAAGATTAGGTTAATTTTATCTGGAGGAGGGGGGAGAGGGTCAATGAAAGTTTCACTAGAATTCACATGTCCAAACACTGCATGAGGAAGTTTTTTTCCTCCTCTCTCTTCTTTTAGCCCTCTAAGAAAAACTGAAAAAATGTGGAAGACTGGGAAAATATTCACAGTCACTTAACAGTTCTAATCTTGGTGGTCTTCCCTATTCTTCCCTGCAGCAGATGCTAAATTTGGGTAACACAAATTTTGTTACGTATTTCTACCTCCTCTGAATACAGACAGATAAGGAAATGTGGCTAAGGAATAACATTTTCACTTACACAGGAAGGGATGATGGGTTTCAGGAGGTGCATAAGGATTCGTGTGGCACATGCTCAGGTTTGCAGGTGCCTCCTGAGAGCTCTTGCACCAGGTCCTTTCCCACTGCTGCAGTCTAAAGGTCTGCCATAGGCATGCGGAAAATTTCTTCTGCTAAATCCTTCTAAAGAAACTCCAGATTTCAGCAACTATACAAACCCTGGTACACTAAAATACCATATAACTGGGTTGATGATTAAATCATTTCTTCTTATAAGCCATTAATGTTCTCTGATACAGTCAGTGCTAATTTCAACATCCAGTCTAGCTGTCATGGAAATGAAAGGATTCCTTTGGGCGACAAAGGTGTCTAATCCTGCTTCATTAGAAGGTGTATGATTGACTTCCATCAGACACAGAAGCTGGCCTTTCAATGAGCAAGCCCAAACGGTGTTGAGGACCCATTTCCACACCACATACAAAAGCATGCTGCAGGAACTGGTGTCCTGCACTTCATGTTTCTGCCTGAAATAAAATGTAATTAACTTTTCCCACCAGCTGCCTGCTGTTTCAGCTGGGCTTGTAAATTGTAATGATGCTTCTCTGTGGTCAGTCACTTGTTGTGGAGAAAGATGTTGCTCTGTATGGGCCAAGCAGCAAAGTCTGTCTTCGTTTAGACTGCTAATCTATATACACACACCACCTCTTTTGTATCCTTAGGCCATCATGTCCACAACAACATTACTTGTGTAAAGACTGCATACAGTTTTAAAAGTAAACAGTACTATTCTCAGAAAAGACATTTTCAAGATCACTGGGCCCTCGTTGGTTGCTGTCCCTGAAGACTGAAGAGTGCCAGTGAAATATGGTTCTCTGTCAAACAGTCACCTTAGAGAGTGGCACAGATTTGAGCATTGAGCGTTGGGCTCCTGATAGCGACCACCTGAACATTTTGATCAAGCTGCTATGCAGTCACATTTGTCTCGTCACCTGTTGGGGCTTCTATTTACCCCAGAAATGTTATTGACACTTAAGTGGCTTTACTGTGCCTGTACCTATACATCAAATGCATTTCTGAGGTGCTCAACTGGTATTAACAGTAGGTTATAACAGTCTGATTTGTATTTCATTTTTATCTAGTTTTGAATACTAAAGTTTTAACTGTTCCTGAACAACATAATCTGGTTCAAGATTTAAACAAGCAAAGAAAAAACTTCCTAATCTAGATCAATGTAAAGATATTTCTTTAAAATCTTCCTATTTCTTAGGAAATAGGAAAGCATTTTAAAGTATGCCTTTCCTCATACTCAGTATCTCATGCCTTTGTCTTCCCTATATTCAATTCCTATTGTCCATAGGGGAAAATATCATAAATGCTATCCATTAACAAATTTCACTTCCAAGTGTCCTGTGATGCTTGGTTTTTTTGTATCAGAAACATAAAAAAGCAAACAGAACATCACCTGTGATAAACACAATCCTTCTCTAAATTCTTTCTTATTCTGAAGTCATATCTTGCCTGTTCTTCATAGTAGGAGGAATATCTGAGAAGAATTCAGTGTTTCCCAAAACACCTGGAGTTTTCCCATGGTTGTTAGTCACAGAATAGACTGAGACTTGAGCAACAGCCCAGCTCTGGTGCAGGTGCCCAGCTCAAATTCATGCACTGGGCAGGACTCCCCTTGGGTGGCTATGCTGTCTGCTGTGTCCATGACATGTCCAGGAGGTGGGACAGGCCTTGCAGATGGGCATCTACGTGGAGGACGAAGTTGAGCCTGGACAGCCTGGGAAGGGTGCTGAATGGTGAGTAAAGCCTCCTTTGATCTTGCAGAGCTTCAGCATTGAAACAGGTAATACATACTTCTCCTTTCATCGTATGCCCTTTTTGTTTGGGAAACAGAACATTCTGGGGGAGTACAAATGTGACCAAAACCAGCATTCAGCAGGAGAAGGACAGGTTCGATCTTCAACACTGCTGGTCAGCAAGGACGACCTGGTGCTGTATAGAAACTAAAGCTTTGGCTCCCAGAGAAGCAATAGAGGATAATATCTCAACAGATTTGCTCCCCTTAAATATTTGTACTTCTTTTCCAGAGGAGGGATTTATGCTCCTGTTCAACCCATGCTTAACTAGCTCTAATGAAATCTAAGTGTCACATCCTGAGAGAGTATAGTTGCTCTAAGGATTTTATGTATATGAGTAAAATAAAAATAAATCCATTTTCCCCATAGCACAACTGTAATCTGCACCTGATATTGCAGATGTTAGAGGCTTCCAGTAGGAAAGCAGAGAAAATAGAAAAACATATTATATAATTAAATATAGTTGAATTAAAAAATTTTAAAAGGTGGACTTTTTTCATGATATTGAAGTGGGAGTAAGAGATGTTACCATCAGGCCATAGCTATCCTGCCTGATGGAAATTGTTTTAGATGTACAGTTAATCCTTTTCATCAGCAAAAGCAAAGTAACCAATCCCATTTCATTAGTAACTTTTACTCTCAATTGTACTTGCATTTCCAGGTGGAAGCAAATCCAGGATGACCTGCAGATCCAGATGGCACCCTCAGTGTGCGTATGAGCTTCCCAAGAAGAAAATATAGCCGATACTTCTGCAAAGAAAACTATGCAGCAAGTAACAAGGCAGACAACACCAGACCTGCTGCAGCCTACTACTTTATTTAATGGCTACTACTTTATAGGCTCCCTGGTAGGCCAGGCAGGCCGGGAATGGAAGACTAAACCTTCTCCAGATTGAGACATCCTGACCACAAGTAACCGACCCCTGTGCTGAGGCTCCCAGCCATGCACACAGCTGCCCAAGCCATTTTCCCCACTGCAGTGCATACAGGCAACCACATCTGCAGGTCGCAGGCTTAGTTTGCCTCCCGGTGCTGCAGAGCAGATCATCCTGCTCTGGTCCACTTTGCCGTGCAGCTGGGGCACAGCTGCAGGTATCCGTGCATAAGTAGAGCCAGTCCCACAGAGGCATCCTCTGGCTACCTGTGCCTCCTCCTCACCCGCTGTTTGTATCACCCTGCCTGGTGTTAAACCCAGCATTTTGAACTGTTGGCCACTGCCTAAAATCATGCAGCAAATTTTTTTGCATGTGTGTGATTTTTGGGGGGCAGCAAGGTGGAAGCACTAGACAAGGCTGTATCCTCAGGATTGTGGTTAGAGTACCAGGAGGATACACCTGTATACTACCAGGTGCCTTGCCCTGCAGAGAGCAGGGATGGGCAAAGTTCTGGGACCCAGAGGGGGCTGAGCCTGTGATGCAGCAGAAGCACAAAGGATGGCAAACAGGCAGCTCCGTTAACATCCACAAGCACGGAGTCCAGGCACTCCATTAATTGACAGGGGCCTGTAAAGTGGAGATACTCAAAAGTGTTATCACCTACACTGGTAGCAGACAGCCCACACATGGAAATTGAGAAAAGAAGGGAATGGGTACAGACCATAAAACTACTCAGGTGCAACATCTAAAGCTGACCAGTAGGAAAATATAACCCACCTTAAACTATGAAAAGTACAAAGTAGTCATAAAATTGATACAGCAGCACACACAGCAAAGCATAGCAAAGAAGGTAAGATATGTGTAATGCAACTAAGTGATTGCACATGTTTGATCACCGTGTGAAAACATATGGCATCCATAAGTTCCTTTGCATCCTTTTTATCCAAATGTGCCAGCGTGGACAGGTAAAGGGGAACCCTCAGTGCCTAGGGCCCTGTGAAATACCGTCATCCAGCCCCACGGGTGTCAGGCGAGATGCAACAGATCACGTCGCATCCAGATGGTTTAGTCAGCAGTATGAGCTTGCCTTTCGTCTGCAAGGTACATACCTCAATATAGTCTTGAGACCCATAGGCTTGATATTGTATACTCTTTACCTAGAGCTGGTGTGACTTCAGTAAGGGCTCATGAGGCAAGGCAGGAGGGAACAGTGTCATCTTTTCTGTGTGAGTATTCAGCTTTCCCCGGCCAAAATAACGTGATTAAACAGAACCAGGCCTCCAGCTTATTGTAGGCTGTCAGCACCAAATCTCCTCAGTACCTTGGCTTCTGACACATGTGCATTGCTTTTCATGAACATCTCCCTATAGTGTCTCTATAGCAAGCTATAGAGACCCAGAGAGTAACACTGTGTGTGACTGTCAAGCACTCCTTCAGCTAGAAACTGTGAGTGTATGTGTCCCTCAGTGGCTGAGGCACATTCTGGGAGCTCTGGTCACTGAAAACCAGATATTCCTTCAGGCCCATGACTTGTCTATAAATTGTTTTTAAAATCACCCTGCATACTCTCTCAGCAACAGCATAATTGCCTGGCCCTTCCTGAGCCAACTACCCCAAACCTGTAGCTGCCACTGACCGTCACCAATCCCTGTGGTCTCTTGGGCTCCCTCAGTAGACTGCTCTGACACCAGAGGATTTAGGCAAGTTTCTCACTCAGCTCAGGCAAGGCGTTTTTCTCCGTATGGGCTTTTGCAGCACCTCTAGCCCTGAAAGCTGGCATGATGGAAGGGATACATCATGCCATGCTATTTTTCATGTTCCAGACATGCTGCAGCACTGGGTGGCCAAAGCAGCCCTCAAAACATACACCTCCTCTGTCATCTCTACTTCACTTACCCATTAAGTTTTGCACCTCTATGAGTTGTATTTCAGTGGCTTTCAATCTTCTCTCCCATTATTTGTTCCACTGCATAAAGCTGCCCTGAAGTCAGCAGCAGCACACCAGCAGGAAGCAGGCAGATGTAAGGGGGGGTACACAGCGTCAAAGGAGAATCATACAGTGTCAGGCTAAAGTGATCTCTGTGTTTAGGTCCAGGAAGGGAGATCCTGGGCTCTGTCTGTATTAACACTAAGTGCAATAAGAACAGATTTGTTCTTGTGACTCGTGTTAAGAGCCCAGAGTTGATACTGACCATATTTCAGGAGTTTCTACCCTGGACTAGCTGTGGTCTGACTGCACAGATGCATTAGCAGTTGCAACACGTTAGCTGTGCTCCCAGATTTCATGTGCTGCTTTCATTTCATCCAAAAGGACTTCAGCTGGCATGTTTGTAGGCTGCTCTGCAGAATGGACCAAAGGGTGGTAAGGGCGAATGATCAGAATATTTACTTCAAAAGCATGTTCTGGCCTCACTGAGGTGCTGACATGCACACATCCCCATAGTATCATGGAACTTCGCAATCCAGGTTCAAGAAGTTCTCATTCTGAGCGGTACTAGGAAATCCAGGATCTGCCCCCTAATTCCTCATTCTGAATAGTTGATAACAGGCCGAGTACAAATGCTTAGAGCATATATATTGATTATAATGTATAACTATATAGAACTCAATGGGACATGAAACTCATGCAATTCTTTCCTGACTTGCTGTTCAGGCTGCCTGTCACTGGCATAACAAGCTGAAGTCCTAAAAATGCTCTGCATGTGCACTACTATGACATGAGTAGACTTCTGATCCCTGTAGTACATCTGGGTGGTTCCCTGCAGGTATCTCTTCTTGGGCATATCTGGCAAGGAAAGACCATCCTCAGAAAGGAGCATTTTATTTCATGAAATAACGTTTTGTTTAGATTGACTGCAAGCTAAACTATACCCATTTAAAATATTTTCCTAATTCTTGGAAGTCTCTAAGAATCAATTCCTTTTATTTCTCTCCTAAGAATGTTTCCAGTTTCTGCTCCTTTTAATCAACTAAATGATATTTTTTTCTAATAATACTTTTGAGAGCAAAATGTTCCACAGTTTTCTTGTGCTTAGTTAAGCAAGGTATTCCCATTTCTAAAGCAGATTAATACCTGATTTTTAGGTCCAATATTTTTAGAAAGATTTTTGCCATAGAGACTTCCTCTTAAATGAAGAATGCACTGAGTTTGGTCTAGTTATATTTGAGAAGATGCAGTTTTCCTCAATGAGTTCAGAAATTCTGGAATTTCCAGACCCTGGAAATACAGAGAAATGCCTTTTCCAGAGACCATTCCTCTGGGGCCCCAGCAATTTCAACTATATAAATAATTCAATGGAATAACATCCAATCTCTTAAAAATAAAACATACTTAAATTAATTGTTAATTAATCAAAGAGCAAAAGGGTTCTGATATTCACCCAGTGCAGACAGCATATAAAGCAGTTTACAGACTTGAATTTAACAGACCAACATTTGGCCTAATATTGACGTTGTTGTTTAACATACATAGCACAATATGCAGCTGACAGACGCCCTGTATGTTCACATGTGCAATGTAGACAAGTTTTCATTAAAAAGAAGCAGATTGTGATTCTTTTGCTCATCCTGGTAAGCAGCTGCTTACATGAGCAGCCCAGTCATGCCAAGGAAATGATTCCTTAATTAACCCTGTCTGAGAGTTAATTGCTCACTGGTGCGAGTAAAGATCTCGCAGAGCAGCCCATTCCAGTTAGAGTGGTCCCCTGCACTGTACTTTGCCAATGTAAAACATGATTGCAACCGAAGGTAACTCTATCATTTGTGTCTCAAGTGAGAGAAACCCACCAACTTCTTTTTCTGTATTACAAAATGAAAAAAATTAAACTCTGTGTGAGTTTTATATATGTGCCAGTTTTCCCATCATAGAATCATTTAGGTTGGAAAAGACCTTTAAGATCATCGAGTTCAACCATCAACATACCCACTAAACCATGTCCTGAAGTGCCTTGCCTACGTGCTTTTCCAATACCTCCAAGGATGATGACACCACCTCTTCCCTGGGCAGCCTGTTCCAGTGCCTGACAACCCTTTCAGTAAAGAAATTTTTCCTAATATCTAATCTAAACCTCCCCTGGAGCAACTTGAGGGCCATTTCCTCTCGTCTTATCACTAGTTACTTGACAGAAGAGACCAGCACCCACCTCACTACAACCTCCTTTCAGGTAGTTGTAGAGAGCGATAAGGTCTCCACTCAGCCTCCTTTTCTCCAGACATTTTTTCTATAGCCATTTTTAGGAAGTGTGAAGAAAAATCACAAGCCATGAACTCATTGCTAAAACTATGTAATTTGAGGCTCCACGAGTGCTTCCAAAACCTTTTTCTACTTCCAGAACCTTTACACCACCAGAGGGAGTTCAAAGACAACTTATTCAGCAAATGTACTGCGTGGAAACGAGTTTCTGCTGTCATGCCCGACAGGGAGCATGCATTTTCTATGTAAGGTGTCTTTTCTTCAAATTTTACTCTAAAGCATGATAAACAGAAGTAGGATATTAAAACAGCTTTAAGAAAGGACTACTATATATATACACACACAACAGAGTTTAGGTCAGAATTTTCTGAAGGTGTGATCCCAAAGCTGTTTGGTGTTTTTCCGCTTCTTTAGGAGCATCCTCTCTGAATGTCTAGTACTCTTAAAAACCAAGAGGCGTGATGTCTGGATGCACCTGAGGACCCTCCTGCACATTCCCACTGCCAGTCAATCAGCCCCGTGGAGGGACAGGTTTGGAGGAGCACATGTCACCAATACAAAGCAAAGGCAGTGTCAGCAGGCAGAGACCACATTTCCCCCCCAACTATTCCCCAAGCCAGGGCAGCCCTGTGAAGCCCAAGCTGTGACTAGGCAAGGATTTGGGTGTCTCTGTACTGTGCTTCCCACTATTTTCATTAGTTGGATTTTTCCCATTATTTCTCCTTTTTCCTGTCCCTGGTTCCTATTACTCACAGACTGTACCTAGTGGTAGTCTCCTTCCCCTCCTTTCAGCCCCTAGATGGCAATGGTTCTTCACTGACAAGCCATCACTGTTTTCCCAAAAACGCACCCAAGAACTAATTCGGACACTATGTTATAGGATATACCCAAACTAACGTAAATTAGCCACTGGAAACAAGCCAATACTGGGATTTGTACTGTAAACTATACATAAAATACTACATAAACTCTACAAAAAAAATGGCATGAATCCATACGCATTTAAAAATTTTGGAGACGAGTACCTTTTAACAAGTATTGTTTGAACAGTTGAACAAAGTCTGCTGAAATAGTAGAGGTAGTTCAGCTTAAATCTAGATTAAAACTCCTTTTTGCTCCCAAATTTAAGTTCTCAGTTCAGACACTAGGCAGATCAGTAAGGCAAAAGATTCTCAACCAAAACTCTCAGGTCCTTAAAGTAAAATGGATATTTTGTTTAAAGGAAATGTGTCCAAAATCTTTTTTTAATGTATGTATTAAGAAAAAATATCTATATGCTTCTCATAAGGAGCAAGGAGTGTAACCATTTAAATATCTGGCAGAACTCTGGGGAGCTGTAAGTAGTACAATAAGCTTGGATACAGTTAGTATAATTTTAATATAAGAATAGTCAACAATGTAACCTGTCTTCATAAATTATTACAGGCTCAGATGTTACTACAGCCCCCTTTAAATACTGTAATGTATATTTATGTTTCTTATCAGATGGAAGTCCTACAACATGCCTGTGTGGTAGCAGTTTGCTTTTCTACAGGGAGAAATCTGGGCTACGCTACCTGGCACCTGATGAGTAAGCATTCCTCAGCTCCAGCTCTGAGATGCATTACTTCTGCGTTACATCCTTGCCTGCTGAGGCTAAGTCAAATGAGTAGAAAAATGCTAGCAGCAACAGTGGAATTGTTGGTTGATTATTGTTATTTACTGCTGATAATAACAGTGACATGCTAACCAGTCTGGGTTACTGTGGTAGACATTTACCCACCCACAGAAAATTACGAGCTGCACAAGAGAATTTGCAATCTAAAAGAGACAATCACTGTCTTACTTTCCTGGGGACACTGGTCTCCTGAAAGCCTGAGAGGAGCGTGAGCCTGTTCCCCTCCATGCCTCAGAAGAGACATGTATTTTCCAAGGCCTACATTTTACTTCTGCGTTAAATTCACCTTAAAACTGAATCTGAAAAAATTGCACGTGGGCTTTTATGCCTCAGTCACTGAGTCTGTGTTATAAAACAGATCTTCAGCTAAAAAAATAACAAGGCTAATTTCTGGTTGGCATAGTGACACAACAGCAATATACTATATAAAAAATTTTCATGTGTTTTATATTAGGTACCTATAGAAGCTATTGTCTTCATGTTTGATGGGCCTTACAGTTTGATATTTGTTCACTGCAATGAGCTAAAGCTACCCAAGTATCAGCAAGAGCTAGTGTGATGGATCATTTTTGATTTCTGGTGCTGCAACATGCAATGGAAACTTTGGATATCTAAATGTGAAAATTTCATATAATGGGAGAAGGCTGCTAGCTATCATCTTTTGGGGTACCTTGACTAGTTTGGAAAAGAAAAAAAAAAAAAAAAGAACAAATCTATCTTCTAAGCAGCACTGCAAGATTAAAAGGAAAAGATTCAAAAGAGTATGGTAATCTTTCCCTTTTTCCAAGGCTTTGATACTCATTTGATATACTTGTTCATTCACGCAGGCAATGTGTGGTAAAGAGAATACCAAAATGTTAGAAGTCTTCTCAAAAACTGCAGGTCTGAAAAAGCTCAGAACAAACTTTAATCCTGTTGACAAGTTTTTTCAGTGTGATGAAGCTTTCTGCTGACTCTCACTTAAACTCCATGAAAATCAAAAAGGCATCAAGAAATGTTACCCAGAGAAATTAATCCTAGTATAAATACTTAGAACACAGTTAAATAAAGCAGGCCAAACCAGAATATAAGACAGAAGGATCAATGCAGAAATCACACTAATAGGCCCTACTGTTGCTAGTGATCATCTTTTGAATTTTTGCTGTATTTATTGCTGGACTCTCATTCAAGGCAGCACAACTAAGAAAAGGTGATGGGTGATAGTAGTAGGTGACTCTCTTCCGAGAGGTGCGGAGGCACCCATCTGCTGAGCTGATGCACTCTCTAGAGAGGTGTGCTGCTTGCCAGGGGCTCGTGTCAGGGATGTCACCGAGACACTACCAAGCCTCATACGTTCCACCCACTGCTATCCACTGCTGCTGTTTCATGTGGACACCAGTGATACAGCCGTGAGCAGTCTGAGGAGTATCAAGAAGGATTACAGAGCCCTGGGAGCGGCAGTTAGGGATTCTGGAGCACAGGTTGTTTTTTCATCAGTCCTCCCAGTCAAAGGGAAGGGGTTTGAAAGGGTGGTTGAATCTGGCAAATCAACAAATGGTTACGGGACTGGTGCCACAGCCAGGGGTTTGGCTACTTAGACCATGGGACTTGCTTTGAGAAACCTGGTCTACTGGAGGCTCATGGGGTCCATCTGTCAGAGAAGCAGAAAAGCATCTTCAGCCATAGGCTTGCCAAGCTGGTGAAGAGGACTTTAAGCTAAAGTTGCCGGGGGAGGGCAACCTCAATCCATCCCATTCCTACCAGTTTGATGCCAGTGCCAGAAAATGATGCCCAGAACCTGGAGAGGGATCACAGGTCAGCAGGAGAGCACCTGAAGAGCAGCACAAAGGAATTCCAGCCCCTCCAACCAGTAAGTCAGCTTCATCAGAGGCCCAACTTATATGCCTCTATGCAAATGCACATAGCATGGGAAGTAAACAAGAGGACTTAGAGATGTGCACACACCTGCAGGGCTATAATCTTATTGGCATCATGGAGACATAGTGTGATGGCTCCTATGCCTGGAGTATTAGAACGGAAGGATACAGGCTCTTTAGGAAGAACAGGCAGGGAAGACGAGGAGGGGGTGTCACCATCTATGTCAATGACCAACTGGAGTGCATGGAGCTCCACCTGGGGATGGATGAGGAGCTAATCAAGAGCTTATGGGTCAGGATTTAAGGGAGGGTGGGGACAGGTGAATTATAGTGGGGGTCTGCTACAGTCCATCCGATTAGGAAGACTGAGGGGATGAGGCCCTCTATAGATAGATAGGAGCAACCTCACATTAACAAGCCCCAGTCCTCATGGGCAACTTCAACCACCCTGATATCTTTTGGAGGGACAACACAGCAGGGCATAAGCAATCCAGGACATTCCTGGAATGCGTTGATGACAACTTCCTTCTCCAAGTGATGGAGGAGCCGAAAAGGGGAGATGCTATGCTGAACCTTGTTCCCACAAGCAAGGAGGAGCTGGTGAGGAACCAGAAGCTCAAGGGCAACCTTGGCTGCAGCGCCCGTGAAATGGTGGAGTTCAAGATCCTGGACAAATTCAAACACAAAAAGAAACCCTACAGTGGGTGGAAGCAAGGACAAGTAGCCTGAGAGGAATATAGATTTTCCAAGCAGCCAGGGATTCAGGTTAGGAAAGCTAAAGCCCTGATGATAGAATGAAATCTGGCCAGGGATGTCAAGGGCAACAAGATAAGGTTCTAGAGGTACGTCGGTGATAAAAGGAAGACTAGGGAAAATGTGGGCCCTCTCTGGAAGGAAACAGGAGACCTGGTTATCCGGGATATGGAGAAGGCTGAAGTACTCAATGACTTTTTTGCCTCAGTCTTCACTGGCATGTGCTTCAGCCTGCCCAAGTCACAGAAGGCAAAGGCAGGGACTGGGAGAATGAAAAACTGCCCGTCATAGGAGATCAGGTTTGAGACCATCTAAGGAACCTGAGGGTGCACAAGTCCATGGGACCTGAATGAGATGAATCTGCGGGTCCTGAGGGAACTGGTGGATTAAGTGGCTAAGCCAATATCCATCATGTTTGAGAAGTCATGGCAGTCCAGGGAAGTTCCCACTGACTGGAAAAGGGGAAACATAACCCCCATTTTTAAAAAGGAAAAAAAGGAAGACCTGGGGAACTACAGGCCAGTCAATCTCACCTCTGTGCCCAACAAGATCATGGAGTGGATGCTCCTGGAAACTAAGCTAAAGCACATGGAAAATAAGGAGGTCATTGGTGACAGCCAGTATGGCTTCACTAAGGGCAAATCATGCCTAACAAATTTGGTGGCCTTCTACAATGGAGTTACAGCACTGGTGGATAAGGGAAGAGCAACTGGCATCATCTACCTGGACTTGTGCAAAACATTTGACACTGTCCCACACGACATCCTTATCTCTAAATTGGAAAGACATGGATTTGACTGATGGACCACTCAGTGGATAAGGAATTGGCTGGATGGTCTCACTCAAAGTGTTGCCGTCAACAGCTCAATGTCCAAGTGGAGACCAGTGATGAGTGGCATTCCTCAAGGGTCAGTATTGGGACCGGCGCTGTTTAACATCTGTGTTGGTGACATGGCCAGTGGGACTGAGTGCACCCTCAGCAAGTTTGCTGCCAACACCAAGCTGTGTGGTGCAGTTGACATGCTGAAGGGAAGGGATGCCATCCAGAGGGACCTTGACAGGCTTGGGAGGTGGGCCCATGCGAACCTCATGAAGTTCAACAAGGCCAAGTGCAAGGTCCTGCACATGGGTCAGGGCAAACCCAAGCACAAATACCGGCTGGGCAGAGAATGGATTGAGAGCAGCCCTGAGGAGAAGGACTTGGGGGTGTTGGTTGACGAGAACTTCCACATGACCCAGTAACGTGCGCTTGCAGTCCAGAAAGCCAACTGTATCCTGCGCTGCATCAAAACAAGTGTGACCAGTAGGTCAAGGGAGGCGATTCTGCCCCTCCACTCTGCTCTCGTGAGACCCCACCTGGAGTACTACGTACAGCTCTGGGCCCCCCAACATAAAAAGGACATGGACCTGTTGAAGTGAGTCCAGAGGAGGGCCATGAAAATGCACAGAGAGCTGGAGCACCTCTCCTATGAGGACAGGCTGAGAGAGTTGGGGTTGTTCAGCCTGGAGAAGAGAAGGCTCTGGGGAGACCTTATAGCAGCCTTCCACTACCTAAAGGAGGGCCTACAAGAAAGCCGGAGAGGGACTTTTTACAAGGGCATGTAGTGACAGGACAAGGCGTAATGGCTTTAAACTGAAAGAAGGGAGATTTAGATTAGATGTAAAGAAGTTCTTCACTGTGCGGGTGGTGAGGCACTGGAACAGGTTGCCCAAAGAGGTTGTGGATGCCCCATCCCTGGAAGTGTTCCAGGCCAGGCTGGATGGGGCTTTGAGCAACCTGGTCTAGTGGAAAGAACCCCCCATGGCAGGTGTGTTGGAACTAGATGAACTTTAAGGTCCCTTCCAACCCGAACTATTCTATGATGATTAAATCTAAGGTGGCCGATTTCCATCCCTCTGTGATTAGGTAAGAAATGAAGTGGCACTCAGTGGTCATACTACATAGTTAAATTTTTTGTGTTTTGAAGAACCACTAGCATTGAGTCACATTACTGCAGCTAAAAGTATTCAAGAAAAAAAAAAAAAAAAAGTCCATTGTAAAATGCTGGATTTCCAGAACAAATTCACTATTTCAGAATTACCATTCTGGATCACACCAACAGTCTGTTTTGCCAAGTAGTCCGTTTCCAATGGCCCTTGTATTATATTGCATGATATGGTGATGTGTAACTGTTTCCAAGGACATTATTATACCATGTGTGTGGGTGGGTGGCATACACAGCTACCTGTCAGAATTAAATCTGGCAAGGCAGAAGTAGAAACCTTTTACAATTATTTTTATTATTTGTACAATAAGAGCATACAGTGGCCCAAATAGGGTTCTGCTGGGCTGGCCATTCTGCAAAACACTGACTAAAAGAGTTTGACCATGAATAAAATTAAATCTAGTCTCTTTAAGATGAAGTAATAAGTGGACAAAGGAAGAAGTTCTAAAACATTGTAAGGGTAGGAAAAGCAAAACAAAACAGGAATTGCAAAGTTTGATCATCTCCAAAATTGTGGATGACCTAGATTTCTTTCCAAATGATGGTCTGAAAATTCAGAAGAAAGATTACAGAAGAGAGGAAATAAAAAGCTCTCTAGTGAGCTAGAACAAGTGATCAGATGACCCTACCTGCTGCATGTCAACAGGGCCCCATCCCACTCATCAGTTAGAGCTGCCAGCGGAGGCAATGGTTTCCATCACCAGCTGATTCAAAGGAGGTGGGCAAGAAAAACCCTACAGTAAGGGTGAATACCTATTCTAGCTTGCCATAACACTTGAAAGACAAATAGAGTGATATACAATGCCATTAGTCACCCAATATGGATCTTCATTATCAGCAACTCCATGCTATGTTAAATTAACTCTACATCTGCTACAAATAGCAACACTACAGTTAAGGTGGATCTCACATACTGCTGTGGGAGAGTCCAGGTTCTGGTGCTGTTTCTCAGGTCCAGACATTGCTCACTGAGGATGTTAAGTCAGGACCTTCTTTTCCTTGTGTCCTTATCTCTGCCCCTTCAGCCATACCACATAAGTCTCTCTTTACAAGCTCACAGATGCTCTGCAAAACTAATTTCTTCTACATTTTCAGGGGTTTTACCATGTCCACATCAATCAGACTTCCATGTGCATTCCCTCCAACATCGTCTTGTCTTCTGAAATGCCTCAATCAAGTTTATGCTGTCCCTAAAATGGGATCAAGGAAAGCAACATGTTCTTTATTGTAGTGTCAGCTGTTCTTCTGTTCCTCCATTGTCTACTTTTAGGAGCCTCCGACACTATCTGCACAACAATACCTCCCACTGATTCTGCAAGGATAATTTGTCATTTATGATGTGCTGCAAAAGCTTTTAGGAATTGTTATCTATGTACTAAGAAGCACATGTCAGGGGCCATGAAGAAAAGCAAAGCTCATTCTTCAAGGATGGAAAAAGAAAATGTGGCATAAATGCAGAACTTCTGGTTTTTTCACTGTTAAAAAGCGTTTGTACTCAGAAAAACATCTTGCAACAAACTGTTAAAAGAGAATCTGACCCAAAGGTTGCTGACGTTAACAGGAATGGGGAGAAGAATGCCTCTCAGATGGTCCCATGCTGGGGATACTGCACACAGTTTAAGGGACCCAATGCAATTCTTGGACAAGGGTTATGAGCCTTCTTAACATGCAATGATAAAATTACCAGATGCTATACTTGCAAATATATGTGGCTGAAAATGTGTATTATGTTACCTTTAGCAACTGCATGAACGATTAAGTGCTGGTAAAAGACATCTGCCTAATAAAATGAGCAGTGTTTCTATATAATTTACTACAAGCATAAATATGTGCTACCAACTCTCACCTTCCTTGTCCTTAAAAAATCACTACTAAACACTTAAATAAATGAAGCCATTTATAACATTAGATGAGGGAATTATGGACTTAACCATATGAGTTCTTTTTTTTACAAAATTGCAGAGAAAAAAGTATCCTATGAACAAAACAAATGTGGCTAAGCACTAAATGTTATAACACTAATCTGTACAAGGAATTAGACAACTTAAATAATTTCCTAAACTAATGAAAATCATCCAAATCTTATACAAAATTTTCAATCACTTTCCCACCAACTTTATTGCAATGAATGGGTCCAACAACTATGCTTCCAACACTGTTCATACTACAGTTAAGTAAATTGTTCAAAGTTAAATTCCAGAGTTCGTACACCATTTT
This sequence comes from Buteo buteo, assembly GCF_964188355.1. Lineage (NCBI taxonomy): Eukaryota > Metazoa > Chordata > Aves > Accipitriformes > Accipitridae > Buteo > Buteo buteo. The sequence goes on from NC_134173.1 coordinate 35,133,364, forward strand.
AATTCACTTTCTAACAGAAAATTTAACCAGAAAATATTTTATTAATACACTGCATTTACCATTGTTTATAAACAAAAAATCTGATTGTCAGGTTTTGTGTTTGTATTGCATGTTGTTTATGCAAAACTGTAGCTATAATACGCTAAGCAAAAAACTACAGATAAGAATGAATCTTTTATATATTTAGAACTCGGCTTACAAAAACTAAAAGTAATTGCAGATGCCTCAGAAATTTATGCACTGTGTAATTACAAAGTGCTACATGTAGAATTACAGACTTTTTAATAAGGGGTAAGCTTTTCATTTTCTTCCCTCTTATTTTAAATATTGCTTCACCTAAGATGATTTATTCCATCTTTTCATAATAAGTTAGTAGGTTTTCCAAAGCGAGTATTTTTCTAGAGCTTTGCTGTTTGTTTTGCAAGGGAATAAATTTCCAGGAACTGTTTATATGCACTTTTTATATTCAGCAATAAGTATGTGGAGTGATTTAAAACAAAAAAACCTCCACGATTCAGAAAATCACTTTGGTCATCAGTAAAGATCTACACAGCTCATAAAAGCTTTCAGCTGAGAAAAGAACAGCCAAGAAATCACAAAACTTCTTACATAATAATAATATTTTAAACAAAGTAAGTTTATAAAAACTTAGTAGAGCACCTCGGTCCTATAAAAATTAAATCAGCCCTGTTCAGTATATTCCAGCCTTTAAAATTAAATGTAGTTTGGGAAAAAAAAAAAAAACAAAAAAAACAAAACAAAACAAAAAACAAAAACAGGACTTTGAAATCACAAGTGTAAATCTTGGCAATGTTTATCTGGAAGCAGCTACTTCACTATAGCCAGAGTAAGGATGATTGCTCTTTCCAGTACTAAGCTTAAGATGAGGAGAAAAAAATCAATTCTTCAGAGGAATGGGGAGCAACAGGTCAGAATTTGCTTTGGAAGGATGATGAGCATAGGCAAAAAGCAAGGAGGAAACCCAAAAGAGGGGTATTTGGTTTTATCCTTTCATATTTGCTTTGTACTTTGAGTGAATAAATAATGCTTTTTTAAAAATTCCAAGTGCAAGGAAACAGATGTGTATTTGGGATACTCCTTCCAGTTATCTGTCCAAAGGCTGCCTAATCCAAACTCTGTACCAGTTTAAAGCAGAGATGGGCTGCAGTAGGGATGTGCTTACAAAAAGCCTGACTGAGTGTCCTCTCCACCAAGGTCCATGTTTATCTATCACAAAACTAACAATTTCCCGGGGTACAAATGGATCTTTCCCAATCTAACCAGAGCTTAATGTGGACCCAAACGCTCCCTTGCTCTCACTGCAGCTGATATGTCTGAGTGAAGAAACCCGTTCTTAACAAATCTGCACTTATTAGGAAATTATTCTGGCAAAGTATTTCCAACTGCCTCTGCCATGGACTTTTTAAAAGCAATGTTATTTTTTCTTACTATTTGCCTACATGGTAATAGAGATAAAAGAGCCACATAGCACGTCACACCTTATGGATTTGATTGTTTGCCAATACATCATCACTAACATAAGCATGACAGGCGGCAACAAGTCTGAGCAACAAGGTTGAAGTACTAACAGGTACAACAAACATTGCAGGGACAGATTAATTTCTCTGTGGGAAAGAGATGCACAAGAGGGAGCAGGGTATTTGTTCCACTTTGCAGGTGTCTCACGAATGTAGTAATGGAAGCCAGGTCTTTTCAGAAGTCAGGTTATAATCAAGTGCAACATACACTTTGGAAGAGTTACCTCAGTAAACCCCCTGCAGCACTGTCGCTTGTCAGCTTAAGCTGGGTATCACACAATATTTTGTGATCCTCTGCAAGAACATGGCTTTGTCTTACAATACAATTGTATGGTTTACTCTTTTCACAACAACAGTATATATACATAGCCACCGACTGAGGCAGCGGTGTCCAAAATAAACTAGTTACAATATATATGAATTACTGTAAAAGTGGGGCAAGTATTATTGCTTTTGTCTCCAAAGCAACATCAGCTCAACAGCTCTTCCAGGACACACTACTGTGGTACTGCTAGGAAGACCTTAATATCTTTCTGCAAAGAGCAGCTGAACTCCCTAAAGAGAGAAAACATTGTCATCTTGAAAGTTAATCTTACACACCTTTCTATTTCCTAGGGAAATCTTAGTCAAATGATGTATCGATTTTTTCCTCCTACATAGATCAGGCACTTTCAAAATAAGCTAAATTGGAGAAATAACACAAACAAAGAATACTTCTGAGAATGTGATCTAACAGGTGATTTTTATTACCCCTGTTATGAGAGATACTTACTCAAAAATCAATGAGGTGAGAATGTAGATATGCATGCCAAAAATCTAATGCAGCATAAGTTGTAAAATCATAACTACTGTGAAGTATATTTCAAAGGAGGACTATTGTTCAGGGTTGGTAAAGTGGGACTAAATAAATAAAAAGGACTGCTAACTTGCTTTGATCAATGTATGTCCAAATTTTGAGCTTGCTTTTGCCATCCTCTGTCCACTAGCTCCTCAGGAGGGAATTCTGCCTGACTGAAAATACAGTGATCTGACTGGGTTCTGGCAACTTGCTTTAGCTGAGTTGCAGATGGAAAGGCCTTTGACTGTAGTTTCCTGAAGTAAAACCCAAGGAGTCATCTGGTGTTTAAAAACCCTAAGTAGGAAAAATAGTCTTTGCATTGTCAGAAAGGCATTTCAGGTCACATTATGGTTGTTGCAAGTAGATTACTCACCATTTGTGTCAGGATGTTAACCTTCAAGAGGAACTATTTTCTCGTTGAAGTTTCCAAGAGACAGCATTTTATCCAAGCAGCTGGGTGCTGGAAACAGTTTTTCTTCAGGGAAAAACTGATGATGCCTTGTTCAAAGTAAATACCATTGACATTTTAATAGTTCCTAATGATTTGTAGGATACAGGGTTTATATATATTTGGTTTCATTCATCATCCCACAGTTATGCAGGCCTATAGATTAGGCTACTAGTCCAATCAATACTCCTGTAATAGCATGCTATCTCAATGAAAGAGAAAAGATTACCCATACACACAAAATAGACCTGCAAAATAATGCCCTTATTTAAAATGGAAATGGCATTGACTTCTGTGGGAGTTTTGTCAGAAGTTCAAAAATCAAGTTTTTGTATCTATTACATTGATCTATAACGTTTTAACAACTGAATTTCACATACAGTAATCTGTGAGGTCTCATCAAGTGGTATCTTCAATTTCATGTTCTCCATTGTTCCACACTTCAGATTTATTCTGGTGTCTCTTTTTCTTCCACATACCTAATTGTCCTTCAAAGTCCTGCTTATTGTCACTACTATAAGCTAGAGGGCTACTTCTGCCTACAAAACAGACATATTTATTTTTGATGAAGCTTTTTCATGCAGGATCAAAAAATCATGCATGAAAAAAAAAAAAAACATCGGTTTCCATAAGGATTAATTCATCCAAAAGATGATAGTTATTTCTGTTGTTGGATTTAGTTCTAATAAAAAGCTATAATGATGCAGAAATAACAGTGTAAGCACAGGAAATTTTTGTGCATACACATATAGGGTGCTGCTTCATCTCTCTAATGTTCAGTACTAATGGGAACTGAAATTGTGTGAAGTGCAATCTCAGATAGTCTCACCCCATTAATTACAGAAGAATTACCAAGACGATAAATGAAGCAGCCCACAGTGCAGCATTTTAATGAATGCCTCTAACCCACAGAGAACCCCATTCTTTACCAGTGTACCAGAAATAATGCTACTGAGTGGGGATTGCACTGCCAAAGCAATAACAAGCAGCAGCGAGAGATGGAGCCTAGTGACACGGAGGGTGGGAGAGAGCTGAGCAAACACGAGTGGGGCCCCACAAGCAGCCTGGGGCTGCTGGCGGTGCTGTGCCAGGGCCAGAAGAAAGCAGGATCCCTCACACAGCACAGGAGGATGCTCTGCTCCGGCACAGGGATGGTGCAGCAGAAGCGCAGCAAGCAAGCAAGCTTGCTAGAGCTAGTGGAGGTGGTCAGGAGACTGCTGGACCCTTGGTGTCCTGAAGGAAAAAATCTGAATGTCATTTTCTAAGTACAGTGACACTTCTCTTCCTCCCACTTCTACACACAAATGCTCTCAGGTGCTTAGATCCCAGGCATATGTTTGACTGTACTTTCATAAGGGGAACACTCTATTTTGAAAGACTTTCTAATCCAGAAGTTGAAAAAATATCCTTGAAAACAAATTAGCAGCCTGTTCTTTGTCAGGCAACGAATGTCAGCAACCAAGAACAAAAGTACCACAGGGAGCTTTTAATCTAACGGCAATAATTACCAGGGGTGGTGTCTGGAAGCACAGCTCTGTTTGTGGAATCAGGTAAAAGAGTGAGATTTGCACTTCAAAGCAAACACAAATAAACGCTGAGAAGTTTTACCCAAGTCTTGGCAGTAAGGTGCTGCTGTCCTCTTGCGTCGCACTTGGGCACGTATCCTGTGAGACTTTCTCTGCCAGCTTCAGCACTTCATCCGTTTCCCAAAAGTTTCTGTAGAGCAATAAGATTTACTGTCTCACCAATCACCTCATTTTTTCATTGGTTTCATTGGAGCACAGACAGCAACTGGGTGAGATCACAGCTCCAAGAAAAATACAGGGGAGAGAGAGAAATTCATTCTTCCTTTTCAAACCATGTCAATTAAAAAAAAACCAACAGCATCTGTCTCCAACTGGATTATTGGAAGCCTAACCATATCAGCAAACTGACAAGACAACAAATAGAAACCCCACCAGTCCAGACTGACTCAACTACTTTGTTTTAATAACACTGCAATGTTGAAAATAATGTCCATTTGTGTAAGCTAGTTTGTCTGATACTTCACTGAAATTAAAAACCTATCACATTGTCAGGCACCGCTGAAAGGAAGAAAGCTATCTTAAACTTTCAGTCACTAAGTGAAGATGAGGACTTGGTCCTATGTTAAATCAGGCACATAAATGGTTGATCAGAGGCTTGCCAGGCTGACCTCCAGGTGATCTATACCTTCACAGTACAGATCCTTGCCTTTCAGAGAGAAGAGGAGCTGAGTTGAGCTAATGCAGAATACTACAATTTCTTGCAACAGCATTTGTGAGAACCCCTACCAGCCGGCCCAAAGTTTATGAAGTTGTAACATTTTTTGCCTAGTTGTTACAGGAATAGACAGGGAACAGTTATCAATAGAATTAAGATATGGAAATAAGATCTTTAATGTGGCATGGATGTTGGCAATTTAGGGGAGGCTTTAGCTGTCTTGAATGCATTAATGAAGAAACATCCTCTCTGGGAAAAGGTTTGTATGTCTCATTCCAGCGAAAGTGAACAAGTTTCATTATGGAACACAACAGCTCAATAAAGCAATGTTTCTTTACGTATGAGGCTAAAAGATTAATTACACCTCTGAAAATTTTCTGACAGGGACAGTCATCTGGGGTCAGTCATCAAGGTGTGTTGTCCCAAGGCAGATCTCCTCTAGACCACCAGCACTGTTCTGATTTATGTGCAGACTTCTAACCTGCTAAGCTGTGATTTTTCTGCTGTGAATCAAAACTGCACCATTAAAAGCTCACAAGGCCAAAACCTTAAAAATGAAAAGGAAAGATTATTTGCTTTGAAAGACAACTGATATTTGGCTTGATCTGAAATACTCGTGACCTGACTTCAGCAATTGAACTCAAAAGCTGTCTCACCATGGATGAAGATAAGTAACCAGAAGATCAGGAAATGGGAACAATGTTAGTTGAAATATCTTCAAGAGTGTTTCTACAGCATCTATTTGTAAGAGCCTAGGTTTCAAATAAATTTCTATTATCTTTTTAAATCTTGATAAAACAGATCTCCATATTCACTCCATTAATTTGAATTAAACAGATTTATAAGTAATTCATTATCTGAAGTGCTGGTAGGTAATTGTACTCCTTCCATTTTGGTTTTTATAAGATTTTACTTCCTTGGAAGCAAAACATCCTTACTACCTCTACACTTTTTTGCCTTCTCACTTCAAAGTCTGACCCTCTAGAATTTAGGGTGGATTTTCACAATCCAATTTTAATATCAAAATAAAATAAAAAGAAAAAAAAAATCTTCTTTTGAGCTGCTGTGCTACCTTTTGGAGTCTTCACTTCATGATCCTACCTGAGTCCTTTGCAACGTCTCAAATAGCCTAAGTGTAAAACAATCTCTCCATGCAGGTGTATCAGCTTCAGATTCTGAGAACAAATCTGTTAAACAGACAATTTAAACACTGAAGAGTTAATGAGGAATGCCATTTGCTCAGTTCCTTAACAGTGTAAGTCCATGGCAGTTTCAAGAGGACAGTAGTATTTTTAAGAGATCTTGACATATCACATTCAAACCATATCCTTAGCTATGAGCACATATCCTACAATTCCTTTTATTGCACTGTGGAGACCACAGCTGATATTAAGCTTTCCCTTGTATCACAGCCAGCACCAGTAATGAGTTTTGAGACTGAGATACAATAATTAGTCTCTGAGTACAGTTTCTTACCTCACCAAGGGTACAGGCTACATTATGTTATATTGCTCACCCTGAAATATCAGTCTTGCAAACAAGGCAAATGAACAAAGTCACAGTCACTCTCTTCACTCAGAAAAGTATTTTCAACTTGCTTATCATGTTGTGCAGATCCTGTTCTGCAAGATACAAATCTAACATTCCAAAGCTCTTCATTTCTCTATTTTTTTTAAAAGTAATAGGTCATTTTTAACCTCATGATGATCAGCAACTGCTTCTTCATGACAAAAAGAAACTCAGCATTTCTCAAAGTTACCTCCAGGGAGGATTTTCTGTTCTCTTTTTTCTAGCTTGGTTTTCCCAGTTAGAAAATCTACCCTTTTTGAAATCTTCAGTAGTGCATTTGGTTGATAGTGTCCACCTAAGAACTAGAAACAAAGTCCATCAGGTCTAAGTTCAAAATGGGCAGCATTGAAACCCAGCTAGTATGAGCAGGGGGCGGCAAAAGCCCTCATAACCAAAATTTATACAGAGAGGAAAGGCTTGTGTATCAGAAATACCAAGTGATCACTGTCTGGAGTTGGTTCTTTTTCCTAAACAAGGGTGGAAAGACTACAGTGGAGGAGTAAGTTATCTAGTTACTTCTAGCAGCATTGTCTCCTCTTCTTTTAGGGTCCATGTTTTTGAACTCCTGCCTTTAAAATTTTTTTTTCCTTCAGTGACTAATCAGTATGGATAAAGTTGGACATCAGAATTAAAATCATACTGCTCTCTGTCAAACATTTTCTGTCATCTTGGTTGTGTACACTCGCAGTACTTCTCCAACCTTGCCCCCTGGGCTTGCACTCCAGAGGACCTAGCACCTCCCCTCTGCTGCTCATTCACTCCTCGCTTTACAGAGTTGGTGCATCGGTGTCAGCAGTTGCTTGAATCATTCGGACATCCTGTTGGCTGGAGTGCCACCTCCTGAGAGCCTTCAGAGCTCCTTCAGGAAGTGGAGAGAAAGGGGCACCAGGACACCCCGGGACCTGGTGTGGGTGCAGTGGCAGCCCCCTGAACCTGAGTGACAATGGAAGGGGGTGAGAAGTCTTCATGTACTGCAGATTAGAGGGAAAAGGGAAGAATTAAATTCCTAAGAAGAGTAAGGAATATTTCATGCACTGTGTTTCAGGTAACAGAGATGACTATGGCAGTAAAAAAATAAAAAGAAAATATGTATATAATTTTTAAACAAACCATGCTGAGATTCCTGCTAGCATTGCAGCCACGTTCATGCTACCGAGCCCCACTGCCTTCCTGCCTTCTCCCTCCTGCAGGCTGTGTGCCCTCTTACAAACTCGAGGCAAGTTGCTGTGGAAACCATCAGCGTGGCTACGGAAATGGGGAGGAATTATAGATTTAATCCACATATACATAATTTTCTTTCATCAAAAAAAGAGAAATGACACAAAATGGCAGGCCGTGTTACTGAGACACTTTCACCCTGGGGGAGAAAGGACCCTGTGCAGAAGGGCTCTCAGCTGATCATCAGCCCTTCAAGCCAAGGTCACCCTGAGGAAAAGTCCATCAGCAAACTCTGTCCCTCTTCAGCTGAGAACAGTTAGTGTAAGATGCCCATCAATGGCTTTCATTAGTTTCTATTTTGTTGAACTCATGTCATCTGCCAATAGAAGAGTCACACTGTTCCTTCACTCTAGTTCTGCATCTAGTCACACATTGACATAGCATTTGGAATTTATTCCTGTTTGTAAGATGTTTGGGGATCATTTCAACCCCTGTAGCTCTCTCAGAAGACACTGGGCATAGATGTATCTGCCTCAAAACTTAGCTATCTGAAAAGAAAGTCTCAATGCAGAAAAAGGAAACATGATAGTAAAAAGAGCAATGTACGACATGGGCTTTCATGTACAAGGTACATGATTAGCTCCAGCCTCTACATTTTCTCCCATCCCTTTGTGAGATTAAATATGCCTATATTGTTCAATAAATTTGGTGAAAGAAGGTGAAAATCAGACTGTGTGTGTAGAGAAAGAAAGCTGTAGAAGGAGAGAAAGAGGAGGTAGGGGAGTCTACTAATTGTTCCTGGGTTTTATTTCACTTGTTTAAAATTAAAATACATGTAACATGCTGAGCAACCACTTCTTCAGAAATCCTCTTGCAGCTCAAAGCTTTCTAATGGCTGCCTATAGAAGGGTGGAATAAACTGGAAGATTCAAACCACATTATTCTGCAATTCTTCATGTTGCATTTAGTGAGTCCTATATAGGGACGTTGGGAGAACCTGACCAGAACCTTTGTCATTTTTTTCTTTTTTTTTCTTCAAACTGACAAAAATGCCTCCTAACCAGCTGAACTGTATTTTTCATATCTAATTTAGCTTCATCTTAATACTCTCTACCATATTGTTCTTTTTAGCACTCTCTCTGTCCTGCTCCATTGAACAAAAATAAAGGAATTACAAGGTAAATTGCATTTCATGACACAACTTTCAGAGCTATAAAAACCAGGCAATCATTGCAAGTTTAGGACTGAGAAAAAAAAAAAGTCTTGCCTTTCTAGGCCCCAATCCACTAAACACTTATCTAGTCATAAGCACATGAGTAATTTAAGTGAGATCTTGGATTCAAGCCAATAGATAAATGTTAAATATGTGCCTGGCCCAGCCAATGCGCACAATCTGTTGCTAAATGTGACATTTACATATATATATCTATATATATATCTCTTTTGAATTTTGGGAGATTAGAAAAGCTGTTTATAAATCAGAACATAAGGCTAAAATCGTGATTAAAATTGTCCTAAAAGTCTCTTTAGTGATACTGCGAAGCATTGTATAATTTTGTTTGCAAAAGGCTTGGAAAAAAACAAAGATTGGTGCAACTTACATTTAGCTCATTTTCAACTAGATATGGCATATAGACAAGCTATGAAAAGTAAAATAAACAGGTTCTACGCACAATTCAAAATTTCAAGACAAATAAACTCCATGGAGTGTTTTCAATACTACCTGTTTCAGTGGCATTGAAAGACAGCTGTGAGTTAAAATTACAGTTTAATTGGCATTAATGCATTTTTCCAAAAATCACAGAAGGAGAACAGCATCTTGTCTTTTTTTTTTTTTAAACTGAAAGTCAAGGGGAGGAAAAAAAAAAGCATGTTTGACTCTCCAAGGAAAATAATTGTTTCAGTTTGACAGGAAAATTGAACTAACTGCATTGAAGGATGAGTGCATTTAATGTCTCCAAACTCGAGTTTTTGCAGGCTTAACTGTCAGATAATAAAATAAAGTTCAACTTTTTGTGGCTTAGATAACATATTCATATTTTCATAAGTATGGTTTATGAAACCCAGGCAAAGCTAGAGATAAATAAACAGAGATGCCCTAACACTACCACAACATTTAAAGAGAAGGAACCAACCCTGTGTCCTTCTCATATATCTATAACTTGATCCTGTGATAAATTTGCCTCAGTGGGACTACTGACTTAATCCACCACACTCTCATGAATTCGAAGTGGCACCCCTAAATCTTTCGTTCAAATCTTACTGATGTCAACAGTCCTTGCACTGAACTTGAACAGGCCTTAAGCTAGGTCTTTAAGGGACTTTATGCTCATTATTACTACAGTTGGCCTTTACATATCTCATCCTACAGGAAATCCACTTACACACTGGAGCTCCCTAAGCGTTCACAGTCAGATCAGGCAATACACAGCAGATGGGAGGGAAACACTAGCAAAAGCATTTGAGGAGAAGGGAATGCTTACTCTGGTCCACTGGTAGGGAGCGCCCACACTTTACAATTCCTAACTCAGTAATCTCTGCTAATGTTAGCCACACAATTAACATTTTTCAAAATCAGCATGGTGCCGCACACTTTATTCAAAAGAATACTGTAGCACTGCTACTCCCGATCCAGCAGCCCAGTGGTAAAAGTTTCCCCCTCATCCCACCAGTAGGAGATACAGCATCCAATTCCCCATGATGCTTGTAAAATTTCAAATGTGTCTTTCCTCCTGTCCAATGCTTTTCACTGCTTGTGAACCTAACCATCCTCCCTTGTGCCAAAGGGAATAGACATTGATTTAGGGTAACTTTAGTTTCTTACGGCTTCTCCATACAGAGCTTCATAGCCTTGTACAGTCAGAGATTGGAGGCAGAAGGGTCCTGAAGGTGTCATTGGAAGAGAGACAGGGACATCCATTGCCCCGTGTAGGTGAAACCTCTGATAACCAGCCTATGAAATCATGTCCCTCCTCTTGCTGGGGTTTTAAGTATTCTAGGAAAACAAGACTACCTCACGGGTAGGGACTGACACCAACCTAATCTCACAGAATGATGTATAGCCCATGTACAGCCCATTGTTTATAGCACTTACCCTGGTGTCGTATATTTGCATCTCCTGAGACAGAGAAAGGCTTAAAGTCAGGTCTTGCATATTGTATGGAGGTTTTACACTGTAATGCAGCATTTTCCTGGAGAAAGGTGACAATATTGCTTGTTCTTTCAAAATAGGATCATTACTTTTTGAAGAACCAAATAAATGACTTGGACACACCTCTTGAATCAAAACCTTAAGGATATACATACGTTGAAGCATTTTGTTAGTACTTCCCATCAATTCATGGGGACAAAACACTGAGGAGTCAAACCTTTAGGTAGCTCTGGGTCTACTCAGAAACTGAAACAGAAACTTGGGAGTCCAAGAAACATAAGCACCTGTGGGAAATAAGAACTCCTATAATCAGGCAATATGTCAAATTCTTGTTTTTTTAAATCATGACAGCTTTGCACATAGATGTGTAAATGGGAAGCTCAAGAGGACTTGCTTACTCAAATACTTTCTGTGATATTATTCTTTCTCTTACAGTTATTAGTAGAATGAGACTTTCATTAATTTGATGAACGTTCTCCTCAGTATGGACATACAAGATCTTATTTTCATAGTATCAAGGCTGCTATATCTCATGATGCTCTAAACAAAACAACCAACTCATTTCAGAAGCTCAGAAAAAGTCTAACCTTCCACACCCCCATTGTTGCCCTTGACCCTGCTTCCTGATAGTAGAAGATATGAAGTAGAAGGCAGAAGAAATGAATCAACTTAAGCTCCCCTCTACCCCACTCCCAAATTACCAAAATTCTTGAAGTTCATTAAACTAAGAATATTCAAGCCAATTTCTAACCCAAAATTTATAATTTCATAAGACCATCAGAGATCAAATTTTTGTCATTTGTCTGTTGCTGAGAGTTACCCAACATCATTATTATCTAATGGACCAAGACCTTAAAGAAGTCCACACAGTGAAGCTAATTGCCATTAGCATCTGGAAACAGTGGTGATAAGAACATTAGAAATCTTAGTACATATATTACATAGTTAGAGAATGATAATGGTTTGTATCTAAGTTTGTATCACGTAATTCACGGTAATTTCAGCTGGGAACAAAAGAAAAAGTCACTGAACCGCTCAGTAGTCTTCTAAGGCAAAGAAAAGCATGCATGCCTTAAATGAGGAAATGCAGAGAGGTTGCACTGATGTTATTCATTCCATGCTTTGTTTATATTCACCCATCATCCAGAGGTAAACTAGCCTTCCTTATGAATATTCAGCATACAGGCTTGTCTCTCTTCCACCATTCCTGATGCTGATGCTCAGCTTCCTGATTACCAGGAACACCTGCTTTCGAGAACTGTTCTGAAATCAAATCCACCAAGGGAACTAACCAACATAAGAAGACTTGAAGGACAACAGATGAGAGAGATAACTGGAGAGGGTCAAAAGGTTGAGATTTTCTTCTTCTGGTCCTGTGGCCAGTGGGAAGTTGACAAATAGGTACTGTAACTTGGTTGTGCCTCACATGTGGAGGATATAAATAGGAGACAAGAGGGAAAGACCTGAGCAAGAGGTCTTTAAGGAAGAAGTAGATGAAGTGCAGTCAGACACATTCAATGTTCATGTGCTCCAGGATCCTCCTCTCGTCACAAAAGTATCACAAGTCTGAGGACCTCATGAAACACACTACAAATGCATTTGTGCTCAATGATCCATGAAGGATTTTCCAGTTTATGTCCCCAGCGTAGAACAGGATTAGCTCATGGTACAAGCCGGGCCACCATGTTTCTTCATCCTCCTGTAACATTAAGATATCCTGCCAAGACATTAAAAAAAAAGGTAATGGAGCTAGCAGAACATGAGTATGTGATGGAGGTGCTATTTGAGGGTTTTCCAAAAGACTGTCATGCAGCCTACAAAAATGGTGTGCAGGAGTGGAGCTGAGGACAGAGAAGCTCGCAGATCAAAGGCTTAGGCAGAAGGTCTGTGTTCTGAGTTCAGCTGGGATGGAGTTTATTTTCACAGGAAGCTGGGAGGGGGCACAGCCAGGACAGCTGACCCAAACTAGTTAAGGGGATATTCCATACCATATGACGTCATGCTCAGTATATAAGTGGGGAGCAGGCTGGGGGGTCGGGGTGATATCACAGAAGGGGAAGTGGCAGAGCGTCAGGTTCCTGGTGGTGAGCAATTGCATTGTGCATCACTTGTTTTGTAGGTTCTTTTATTAGTACTATTGTTATTATTGTAACTTCTTTCCTTGTGTTGTCCCAGTAAACTGTCCTTATCTCAACCCACGAAGTTCTACCTTCTTTTTTTTCTCCTTTCTGATCCTCCTCCCCATCCCAGCAGAGGGGGAGGAGAGGAGCGGGGGGGGAGGAATGAGTGAGTGAGCAGCCTCATGGTGCTTTGTTGCTGACTGGGCTTAAACCATGACAGCCCTTTGTGGTACCCAACGTGGGGCACAAGGAATAATTCAAGATAAGGGTAGTAATTGGGAGAGGTAATGGGCAACACAAGGACTGAACCATGTTAGTAGAATACTGATGGGAATTTCATTTGTTGTAATTGTGGTGGACGGACAAGGGGTGGATTATGTGTAAATTGTCCACTTCTGATTGGTATTGTGATTATGTTATTTTAATTTTGTTGTGGGGAAGTCTTTTTTGTTGATGTGAGCGAAGTTTGTGATTTTAATGATAATTCTTAAATATGTGACTCACAGAAGCAAGGGTTGGAATGTTTCGGGTTTGTGTGGAGGGGTTTTGGTAGCAGGGCAGGGGGCTACAGGGGTGGCTCCTGTAAGAAGCTGCTAGAAGCTTCCCTGGCTCCAAGTCGGACTTGCGTCTGGCCAAGGCCCAGCCCATCAACAACGGTGGTAGCACCTCTGGGAGAAGAGATTTAAGGGGAACCTGCAGTGGAGGAGGGGACTGGAATGTGAGAGGAACCCCTCTGCAGACACCGAGGTCAGTGAAGGAGGGGGAGGAGGTGCGCCGGAGGAGGGGATGCCCCTGCAGCCCGTGGTGAGATGGCAGGCTGTCCCCCCCAGCCCATGGAGGTGAACAGGGGAGCAGATGCCCACGTGCAGCCTGGGGAGGAGCCCACGCTGGAGCAGGTGGATGCTCCCAAAGATGGCTGTGACTCCATGGGAAAGCCCACACGGGAGCAGTCTGTGCCTGAAGGACTGCAGCCCATGGAAAGGACCCACACTGGAGCAGTTCATGAAGAACTGCAGCCCATGGGAAGGACTCACGCTGGAGAAGTTCATGGAGGACTGTCTCCCATAGGATGGACCCCATGCTGGAGCAGGGGAAGAGTGAGGAGTCCTCTCCTTGAGGAGGAAGGAACGGCAGAGACAACGTGTGATAACTGATGCCAATCCCCATTCCTCATCCCCTTGTGCCACTGGTGGGGAGGAGGTAGAGAAACTCAGTAGTGGAGTTGAGCCTGGGAAGGAGGGAGGGGTGGAGAAAGGTGTTTTAAGATTTGGTTTTACTTGTCATTATCCTCGTTTTGATTGATTGGTAGTAAATTAAATTGATTTTGGTTTTCCCCAGGTTGTCTATTTTTTGCCTGTGACTGTAAGTGGTGAGTGATCCCTCCCTGTCCTTGTCTTGACCCACAAGCTTTTCTCCTCATCATCCTACCAGGGGGGAGGAGTGAGCGAGTGGTCTCATGGTGTTTTGTTGCCAGCTTAAACCACAACAGTCTGCCAGGCTGGCATGTGGGTTGGGTGGGGCTACCCCTTGCAGGTAGGGAGTATTGTGGGAGTTCAAGGAGGACTTCATTTGTGAAGCAAAATGGGATAAGGTGGCTGGGCCATCCCATGTACTGGGCAAGCAGTGTGGGGTCTGCCTTGCCTGCCAGCTGTAGGAGTCTGCAATTTTGGCAGTGCGCAACAGGATCACCTCCCCTTCACCAGTGGATCTCCACCTATCTGTGGTAAGAAAGGGAATTTTTGCAGCAGGGTCTTTGCTAGGACATCCACTCATTTTGAGGTCAGAAGAGTTGTGGTTTCTCCAAAGAACACTGAGGTCTTGGCAAAAGACTGGAATCTAAGACATGCATCTGGGGAGACTCCTCAAATCAAGGATGTGCCAGTCACATCACAGCCTTCATGAGTAGCAAAAGAAGGTGCTTTCCAGGATGCTCCATATGAGTCTGCTAGCTCAAGCCAAAGGGACAACCTGTTAGTTCAGCTCAGCGAGAAGTAACACCCTCAAGTCCCAACATAGGAGGCAAAGGAAGGACTTGGTGGCGATGAAATAGAGTTGGCCAGGCAAAAGGCAGCCCTGGCACGTGTCTCATCAACAGGCCTGCCCAGGACCCAGACTCTGCAGCAGCACAGAGAGCCTGGAAGAACCAGGTAAGTAGAGATCCAAACCAAGCACCTCCACAGTGCTATCTATGATATCTATGATCCATCTTGTTAAACTGCTTCCCTGATCAAAGGACAAGAAGACAAACAGCAGACAGTCGTACATCAGGTGGAGGAGGCCACAGGCCAGAAATAAAGTTGTTAGAGATGCTCCAGCCCAGAAATTCATAGGTCTGATCTGAGACAATTATGCTCCTGGCACATAAACATTCTTCAGCAGTACAGCCTTTCCTGCAATCTCATAAACTCCTCTGAGGATCAACACTGAGCACCAGTTCCTTGGGTTGGGAAAGTTTCTCTCCTTTAGTAAATGTCCTCCTGCATGAGAGGGGGAGAACTAGTTCAAACAACAGCAGAGTCCAGGGCCCACACGTCTCAGAAGTCACAGTAAAGCCCCATAGTCAGCTTGCCAGTGCCCAAGGACTTTTTGTAGGCATTTGGCAGCAAGCTTCAAAGAAAAGTGGGAGCTCCATTGTCCCAGTTCTTCATACTGATCATTGCAAACCTATGCCATAGGACCTACCAAGCACTATGATGAATGGGATATGAAAAGATGGGGTACACATCATCTCCAGATCTCTAGAAGGACTGCTGCCTTTTCCTAGAGATAGGTGATATATTTCTTGGTACATCTGTTCTTCTTCAAGGCATCGGCATGCATGTCACGGTCCATGAATACATATCCCAAAGAACATGGACACACAACTGGACAAAGGCACACCAAGCCTGATGCACTTCCAGCATCTGGAGCTCATGATACTTCTGCCATTTGCTGCATGAGTTGGCAGGGCAGATTAGAGAGGTACCTCTGAGAGAGATGTCCTAATATCACATCTCACCACTGGATGGTCCTGTACAAAGTTTTTTCCAAAAGACTCTGCTGTTTGTATTCACTGCAACCCAGCACCTTTGTTCTAAGATAAAAGCATACCTCTCTTCTAGACAGAGGAAACAGGACTCCCAAAGGTTCACTACAAAGCCCAAGCCCTTGACATTGACCCTGCTGAAAAGCCAGTAGGTCAGCCTCACTGCAGATAAGGGACAGCCTCTTGTCACAGACAGGAGGTTGAAGAATTTTCAATTGATTGTTGTCACCTCTCCCCCTTGTGAAAGATGGTTTTAGAATTGCTAGATATTGCCAGTGCACCCTCCTTGCAAGATTTGCAGATATATATAAATTCATGTTTATACATGAATACATGTGTCATTCAAAGACAAGTTTCTCCTCAAACACCCATTTGCACAACTCTTTTCTGAAGGAGCAAGGAAAAGATACACATATTGTCAAATTGAAATAGTTTCTAGCAAAATGTTTGTCCCTACAGTTCTTCACACATTTCCAAAGGCAACAAGCCCTCCATCCTCCAGCAAGGCTGTATTTGTTCTCAGATTTCTTCCAGGAACTCCACATACATCTAAACCGCACTACTGTGGAGGTAGACAGCATCACGCTAGCTCCAAAAAAACACCTAGTGTGTGTTCAGCATAAGTTCTTGCTCAGCACAAGCTACCCACGGGAGTCTTTATGCAATGATTTTGACCACTTATGGCCTGCATTGAGCTCCCCACTGTCCTGGATATGCTGCATACAGGTTGGCAAATTTCATCACAGCTCATACAAGCTCCAAGCTCTCCAGCTGTGAGAAAAGCGAGCAAAGGAGAAAACGTTTATAATGACCAGTGATGCCCAAACTATTCAGCTGGAAAGGAAACTTAGTTCACCGTTAGTGGTGTTGATGGCTGAGCTTCCTGATCCTGAGCTTCATGTCCACAATCGGTGTGCACAAAATGGAGCACAGTCCAGTTGTGTGTTAAATTTACCCCTTTCTGAACGTGTCCAACTGGCAGTGCCACATCTTCAGGGTGTATCTCCTGTCAGTTTAAGTCCCCGTCTACTCATCTCCAAGGAAATTCATGAGGTTAACCTCAGACTGTCTGCTGTGGCAAGCAGCAAGGATTTATGTACATAATGTGTAATACACACACTATGAATCTGATGTGAGAGTGACTAGGAAATGCCTTTTGCCATCACAGCAGTTCATCGGTCCTGTAGCAAGAAGAGGGACCTTCAAGAGTGATCCAGGTGAGAGTCTTCTTCATAGACTACAGCTCCAACCAAGCATCCTGATGTGAAGCGTTGGAAAGATTTAATACTTTAAAGTTCCACATCTGAAATTTTTCTCTGCTAGCACTTCAAAGTCAATTTTGCTCTAACCCCAAAGGAAATCTCATTTACTGTGTTGAAACCACCAAATATTATCACAGAACCAATTTGTCAGAGCTTACAGACAGCTGGCATTTCTACTCACTGATTTGTTTTCAAGTAAGAACTACCAATATACACTGGGAGGAAAAAAAAAAAAGGGGGGGGGGAAACCCCAACAATTTTAACAGGGAAAAATGTGTAATTATGAAGCCTTCTTCACACAGGCAATGTTTGTCAGCAACATGAGACACCAGAATTGACAGCTTATTATGTGGTGAACTGCTGTATTCTTTTGGAAAACCATCCTTGACATAAAAAAACCCAAACTTGACAGTTCAAAATAAATGTACTTAAGTGCTTCTGTCGGTCACCTGTAGGGAAAATTCAGACTCAAAAGCCTCACTGATGACTTGCAAGTTTTGCTCAGCTAGCCAGCTTTAAAGAAACTTTTCCACAGCTTCAGCAGTTTTTGCAAGTTCATGGCAAAGAACAACAGATTTTCTGTGACTAAAATAGCAAAGCTATCTGTTCCTGTATATTCAGTTTATGGCATACCATAAAATTTGACAGGTTTCAACACAGCCCACATGATCGAACAAATGAGTCTTGCCTGCAAATTTTGAGCAAATCCTACATCCTTCCATGAGATTTCCTATTTCAGCTGGGGGTTTGCCCAAAGAACTGCATAATTTGGCCTATGAAGGAACATTTGGCCTATGAAGGGTTTTATCTCGGCTCACAGGTCTAATCATTAAAGAATATTTTTTATTATTATTTTTGTTCCAAAAACATGTATCATTTCAAACCTCTTAAAGAGAACAATAACAAGCTGAGTCCCCAAAATTTCATTTTACTTCAGTATATATTTAAAAAACTGGGTAGCTATGTGTTCACAGTGATTAAGGACAAGCATTTCCCTCTCTTAAAGAGATCTTTTCCCTGCACTTTCAGTGGTCAGACACATCAAAAGCCCAGTGCCTTTGAGATATTTTCTTACGTCATAAGGTGGAGCTCAGTGACTACAAATAAACACCTGCGTTCATGCAGGTTACGTGAGAATTTTGCACCTAAACAATGACCAGCTGGAGCAAGGCCCTCAATATGGGGATCAAAAGTTGCTGCTGACAAAGCTTTTGGGTTTGTTTCAATTTAAAGCAATGGGACTTACCCATGCAGCTCAGTTACTGCATCAGCCAGATGTGCTGATTCCACTAATACACACAGATTGTGTGTATCATTATGCTAGTTATTTATTTTGGGGTACTAGTTTGAGATTGGCTTAGTTAGATAAACCAGATATCTCTAGTTTGAGATATGTTTGTAAAGCCTAGAGACTGGACATTTCCTTGTGTCAGTATTCCTTTTTTGCCCTCAGGAAAGACTATTTCACATAAACCATGGAAGTTGCTTGTCTTAATATTAATCATAACAAAATATCTCATTCTCACTTAAAGAATACTATTTCTCTTAAGGCTTACCTGACGTGATTCAATTTCATGTCCTGTCCTTTCTATAAGCCCTATTTCTCCCCAATTTTAAAACATTTCCTCAATAGAGCTTTAAGAGGAAAAGAAAGCACAATCTTTAGAAAACCCAGTCATTCTGGATTGCTGTGTTTTGCACAGTGATAATAATCACTCGAAGTTAATAGAAGCAGTATTTCCACAGCTGGGGTAAGTTCTCATAGCCCCTAGAAGTCCCTATTTACAATCTCTTTTTAAAAGCTTATTTTAATGATAGCTGGTTCTTTTCTTGACCACTAGATTGTTTTCACAAGATGAAAAAAAAATTCCACCACTTTTGTTACCAAGACTGAAAAAATGTGTTTTAAAAAAGAGAACATGAATGTTACACATCCATCTTCGACTGAATTTCAATGAGAATTAGGTCCGTAAAATCTCCCATAAATCCAGGCATAAGTTACTATAATTCAGTATTGTTGATCCTAACCAATACCACCTATATGAACTTCTAACAAACGGCAGCTGCTCTTCTATGACACTTTTAATCTTGAGTATTTATTGCTACCTTCTGTTCACTGCATTTTTTATTTTTTCCTTCATCTTCTGACAAAAAAAGCCATAATTTTTTTTGTTTTTGCTACTTAAATGCTTTTTTTTCCTTTTTCTTTTTAACAATGTGTCTTTTTTACACAAATAGCACAGACTAAGCTTATTTTTACACTATCATGCCCTGTTCATCTTTTGTCTTAAAATAAATATCCTGAGCAGAAAAACTTATTCGTTTTCTTTGTTCTTAGCTTGGGAGGAAGACTTTGTTGCAGACAGCCTGAAATTGGGTAGGCATCAACACTCCCAGCAGACATTAATATATATCTCCTCAAACAGTTATCACCTTGTCTGAAAACAACTACTACCTCCAGAGGTGTCAAAAAGGGAATAGCTGTTTGACAGATGCTGATAAAATTTGTGGTTTACTAATTGGTTTTAAACATTGCATTCTTTTAGCCTTCTTGCTGCCCACAATGTGTTTCTGCAGTATTAACCTAAGGGGCTAGAACAGCTTGCCCTTCAGCAAACTCATTGAATATTAAAAGATGTGCTTAAAAAGATTTCATCTCTTTAGTCTTTACCTGCTTTTATTTAAAAAGGTTATAAAGAAAGAAGCTTTGGTAAAATAGGTGAATTATACTAAGGGTAAGGGGAAAGAGCAATGGCTTAAGGAAGATAAAGGTGTTATTAGGCAATAGCAGGAAAAGGAAAATAAATAGAAGGAGGGAGGAGACTTTCAGACAAACTAATTTCAATACTTGAACTAATATGGTCAATAAGGCTCCAAAGGTGATTCAGAGTACCTCAATACAAACCACCTAGACTCCTAACTTGTGTCTCATTTAGAAGACTACACAGAAACTTAGCAAAATATTTCTTTACAAGTATTTATTTTAAAACTGTGTACAACTAATCTTTTTCTGCAGTTATATTGAAATATTGAACATTATAGCCAAATGTGTTTCAGGTGGTATAGCAAAATCACACTAAAGATATATGTGGTCTAATAATGTAGTTTTAAATAATTATTTCCGAACTCCTTATAAGTGATACAATCATAAACAATCCCTCACAAAAAAATACCTTCTCTCTGAGAAGCAATGGTTTTCCAGACTTCAACCAATTATGGATTCAATTTACTTCATTTCAAATGAATGACATATTGCACTGTCCCATCTCAGCATGCCGAAAGCAAGGTTAATAAACTATGATCCTGAAACTGCTGAATGGATTTTTATATCAGCAATATTAAGTAAATCTGTCACTTATATCATCTGTATTGTTGCAGACTATCTCAGTTGCCCTTGCAATAAAAATGTAGCAGAGAACATCTTAAGCTTTTAAAAAATGGAAGTACTATTCCAAATCAGAGGAATATACACCTAAATATTACTGCCCATTACAGATGGGCATGGAGGTTCTCTCTGCATTTGAACAAAATATAAAAGGATTTGCTTGTTCAACAGATCTGCAATATACTTATATACCTTCAATCCCTACCCAGCGGTCTGGGATAAGGATCTAGGATTACAGCATGGGAAGGGTTTAGACAATGGCAATCTTTAATTACCCATAGCAGTAGCAACTCTTCTTCTTTTCCTGAAACATGGAGAACAGTAGTTAGAAGAGAAGGAATGCCCAAACACCCTTAGGAAATGGAGGTCCCGAAGGGAAAAGAGAAAGACTATATTAAGGAGGAGGTGTTCCTCTTGGAAGATTAGACCTTACTATTAATGTCAAGTAAACCATCCACCTTGTAAGAGAGAAATCAGTGGAAGTAAAAAAGGCTTGAGAAAAAAGATAGGAGAAGGAGAGCAAGGAAGATGAATTCCTGATGGGAAACAAGTCAGCCAGGTTTAAAACACAGTAAGAGTTGAATTTTTTTTCTAAAATAAGTGAGAAGTAGGACGGACTGAGAGTTAATGGAAGTGGATCTAAAGCATGTGGTTCCTCTGCCTTTACCAGTAATGTCATGTGATCCTTACAAGATCTCTTGAACTTCAGCAAAACATTTTTTTTCTGCAGTTGTAGATCATTTGACAGAACATGCTGACCCCTTCCAGGCACAAGAAACTACTAGATTTTGAGATGGAAAGCCATATCAGTTTCATGTCATTTAATGCTATCCCAGTATTAGCAAATAAGATGTTCAATTCACAAAAGATCTGTTCTTATATAATTAAATATTAAGGATGTTTCTACAGATGAGGTTTTTTTCATTCAAAGTTAATTAGCAGTGTACAACATGCTTTACACTGGAATGCAAGAAAATTAAGAATTTCTACTTAATAACAGAATACAAAGGAGGAAGAAAACTGAAAGATTTTCAACTGATATAAAACATAAACTGTTAGATTTTTTTAATAGCTTTTAATAGTTTTCCTAATAATTTTATGACCCATTGAGTAGCCCCTTCACTACCAGAATTCCTTTAATCATTTCCCATGCAGAGAATTAAGGATTATCTTCCAAGTCTTTTCCTTCAGTTTTCATATTTCAATAAAAAGGTATCTCAACATCATGTTATATTGTCTCAGTTGTTTTGGGTTTTGTTTTTTTTTTTTTCATTTTAGCAGCATTTAATTTTATATCTGTACAACATATCAAGACATTCCTCTTCTGATGACCAAAATTACCTTTCTTCTGACAACACTACCTAAGAATTTTAGGTTTGGTTTGTTGGGGTTTTCCACAGCTTTTAGGGCAACCATTTCGTCTCCTTGTGCTTCTGTTTTGTTTCTCTTTTCTTCTGTCATGTCTTTTTACCTTATGAGCACTTTACATTTTAGAAAAGTAGCGTTTAAAATTCACTCAATTCATTTCTTTTTCTGGTATCTTCAGGAACATCTTATAAATCCCTGCTCTCTTTTTAAAAGCACATAAATAATAAGGGAAAAAAAAAATTCACTTTGCCAAAGGCCAAGGCAGATTTACTGTTTTTATTTCAGTACATTTGCAATACCTCAGATTCTAAAGACATCAGGTCCTTCCTGTTCTGTGGATGAGATGAGCTCATGAATGGAGATCTAATTAGAGCAAATAAAATCGTGTTACCAATATAGAAAACAATAGCAGACCCTTCCCACTTTACTAACATCACCAACTTAAAGGACAGCAAGAAAAATGACAAGACAGGCCATGTCCATAGGTATCATTTTCTCCATTACACACAAAAGCAATTTGTTCCCATTAAGTGCAGGCCTACTCAGAGTGACTTTTAGTTTAGTCACGTTTCAATGAGACTGCAACAACTTATTCTGTGGTGTATGATCATCACAAAAAAAAAACCTAAAACTGACACAGTGTTTGTCCTCAAAGAGAGTAACAGCTTTTGTGGGTACATCACACCTGGTTTTCACAAGATTGTCCTATTCTCCTGTTCCTACTCCATGTCGCCATAGCTTTAACTTTGAAATGGGTTTTAATCTACAAATTGAGGTCTGTTAGCTCTTGGATTGGATAAACTTCAGGACAATTATAATCCACAGGAAAAAATGCTTCTGAGAGAGCCTCTTCAAATAATTGGAAGTAGAAGGTATGCAATGTTAAACTTTCTCATTGCAGGATTTCTTTGCCAGAAGAAAAACACAGAACATCTGTGGGAAAGATATTTTTTTTCTCTCATTTAAAGCATTTGGTAGAATACAATATCAACTACATCTCTTCAAATTGCTAGGATAACTTGCTGTGCAAAGTTCATCCTTCCAAGTGAATACTATATAGTTTTTCATTACAGAAATTGATGATATATAACCATTTCTACTAAATGTAATTTCTAAAATTCACTCAGTTCATTTCTAACTCTAGATATTTTCAGGATTTGTTTTATTCTTGTTATTCAATAAATAATAAATGAAAGGAAGTAGCTTATCCTCCACATCTTTTTGCTGCAGATAGTTTGCAGCAGGCAGGACTTTTTCTTGGCCATATTTTTCTGCTACATGGCAAGATTCTTCTTCCAGTCTCATTCCAGAAACAAGGTCCAAGAGCTTGACACCTTTGAATCTGTTTAAAAAAGGCTTGTCTCTGCTTCTACATCAGATTTGGGATTACTTCAGACAATAAAACACAGTAGATTTTGGTCTTGGGCCTAAACTACTACTTTATCTCACAGTAATAGTTAATTGTTTGGTTCCTTCAGAGTTTATGAACCTCCTTTAAATATCTCACTCCAAAAGCAGGGAGGTTATAGACACAACTTCTATCTGGACTGCTTTTTTTGTTATATTCAATATGACTTTTGAAATAAGGGAGTCTAAATTTGTTTTCTTAACACAATTTCACCAAGATGGTATTAAATGAAAAGGATGTCATTGATTTTTCTTACCAGGCTTGGTGTCTCAAAGTGACAAAATCCTGCAACTTCCAACATCCTCAGCTGCTCAGCAGACACTCAACTGCATTTGGAGGCAGGCCTAAGCCTGAAAACTTGGACACTCACGATATTTATGAAACACATCAGAAATTCAGTTTTTCATTCCTGATCTGTGACACCCTACATGTCAGGACCCAGTTTATCAGAGGTTGCGACATTCACTGGTGTAAAGTTAGCCCCCATCTTTATTACTCTGCAAAAGAGTTTTTATTTATTTACATCAGACTACAGTATTAAATGGCTTATTGTCCCTCCAGTAATTCAGTCTCTTGAAGAGAATACACAAAATCTGTTTCTCACATAGTGTGATAAATCCTGTCTGTTTGTCATCCCTGATATATATATTTAATTGTAGCCAACAGTGTGTGGGTAGGTCTGAACAGCTCCAAGTAGGAGGACAGAAATGGCAGTGACAAAACCTGTGGGATCAATACTGAGCCACAAAGCTGCTTCTGGGCTTCCACCACCCCTCAGCCCCTTCTTTTCTTTACAGCCTGATAGTCTGCTCCTCACACCTACCCCAAGAGAGACGGACAGCCAGCTGTGGTTGCTCTTGGCATATCAAGAATACCCTAACATAAACGCTGTCTTTCATTCATGATGGTATTAAACTGTGAAGCAGATAAAAATAAAAATAGAAATATAGCCATAAAGCAAGTTTTGTTTCTCTGTGAAAATTTAAGAGGCAAACCTTTGTACATAGAGGGTTTTGGATTGGATAAACTTAAAAACCAAAAACAATAGTTTAGCAAACCTATTAATGCCTTTACTGCCCAAAGGAGCTGGGACATGCTCCTAGGGACCTGCCACGTTCATTCCCATCATCACATGTAGAACATAATTATGTTGGTGCCCACACGATCCCATGTTCTTAGAGCAGCTACAGCCTCTGCAGCTCTCTCATTAACTCATTTTGAGGAAGGAAAGGACTTTGGAGCCAACCAGACTGCATAATAGAGCCCATATAATGCAAGGGTATATGAAAAATTATGACAAACTGGAATGGGTATTGTTCGCTAGTGTGTTGCTTCAACAATTCCTCTACCTCAAAGCATTTCTGTTTGGGATAGTGTAATCTTTAGGGGAGAATGTGTTAAGTACCAATCACAACAGTATATGATGACTGAAACAATCATTAAAATTATTGTAAATAAGTTTTGGGGAACAGACTAATAATCTGTTTCAACATCCAATTATCAAAAGAAAATTTTTCTAATCCCTCTTCGTCATGCACTTCTCTACTGACTTGTTGGAAAATGCCAGTCTAATTTGTTAACAGCTTTCAAAAAGCTCTTCCTTATCATGTTCTGTCTTTGCTCTATGTAAATTGTTAAATAGTTACAGACAAATAACCCATTTCAACTAGAGTTATCTATATAAGTTTATAGTTACTGTGAGTAATCGTAGCAGAAATGCAACTGCTTTTTGAGTGAGGCCAAAGCTTGGAAACTTGCAAGGTGATGATTTTTTGTGAAATACATCAGAAATTGAGTGTTGTTGTTATTGAACTGTGACACTCTGCATTTCTATACCAAGCATGCCAGGATCTATTTATTTGATCCTCCCCTTTCTACCATTCTTAGCAGAGATAACCTTTCACAAAAATATAGTAAGAAATAGAGAAAGATTTTAGAAAAAAAAAAAAAAAACAACAATGTATAGATCAGAGCTTGTGTAAGTCTATTATTACTGAATATACCACTTTGGAAAATGGCTTTCTCAAAAAAAAGTAATTGCTCCAGCTGAAATGTGGCAGAAGATATTCAGAAGCCAAGAGACCTATCTACTAAGGGGAGAAATCAGATTTCACATTTTGCTTCATTTCCCTTGTTTCCAGCATCACATTCTGCAAAGAATCAGCTTCCCCAAATTGCTTATTTGAGGTCCAATCTGTTAGTGTGAAGGAAACAATTGTGTCTGGTTTTACAAGCTAATCACAGAAATATACCGACTTTTCCTTACATATGTTACTGAGTATTTAAAATATGGGATTTTTTTCTCTCTTCTTCTTCCTATTCACAGGCCATCTTGCCAATACTCAAAATCCAATCAGGAATTCAAGAGGCTCATGTTTTTAGTTATCAACTGTAATTTTGTCTGTTCATTAATGTACAAGCAATGATTTCTTCCTGCTTGGAACATTTCTCATTACTATCACATCTATTCTTATATGAAGACATTTTCCAAACAAAAGATAGGAAGCCAAGTTCAGAATGCAGCTGAAATAATTTCTGCTAAATCTGAAGTCACTCTTTTGTGTCTGTTTTAGGAAAGGAACATTACTCTTTTCATTACTGTCATATGTTGCTCATTTCAGTCCTCCATTATTCTTAGACTGTAGACTCTTATTTTACTGTCTTCTTCCCTTCATTAGCTGCCAATTACCCTATTTTATGTGGAGCCCAGAAGGTCTTAAATGCCATAATTAACACAACTAGTCACTGAGTAACTCAGCTAGAAGCAAGACTTCAAGTGTATTTAGCCAAAAGAACTTCATCTTTTTTTGTAACAAAAACTCCAGATCTGAAGAAACCTACATTTAATGGTCATGTACGTCTTCTACATAGCACCTTCCATATTCATGAATGCTTCCTATGCTAAGCTTTGCACTTGCTGTTGAAAGACTTTTGGTAACTTTGCAAAATTCAATGGTGTGCCATGATTCATTTGTTACAAGACGGGCCAGTATGTCTCAGGAAAAGGTATGAAATCTTTGTGTATGTACATGTGCCTCTGAATGTCATTCCTTCCTAGTGGCTTTTAAACCTGGTGATCAAATGTCAATCAAATATGACAGAAGAGTTGGCTTCTCAAAAGCATGAAGTTCCCACAAATTTTATGAGGTAAGACATCTGGTTCGAGGAGAGAAAAATCACCAAGAGAAAAGCTGTATCTTGAATTTATTAGTGTTTATATCACTTTACTTATCAGGCTTTGCATAGTAGATGAGTTCTAAGATTCACAGAAGGATTTCAATAATTAATGTAGACATAATTTAGACGCTAAAGTATGAACCAGCGTGATCCTCAGAGCTTCTGCCTTGACTCATAAGCACCTGTATTTTCACTAGGTCAGTTGCTTAAATATGTAAGCTCTGCTTGTGGACGTGTCCAGAAGGTTTCCAGTTTTTGCTGCACAGCAGCTACTTCATGCCTTCAACTGGGTCTTCTATTGTAAAGGGTCCAATTTACCAGACAAGCTCAGAAGTTCATCTAAAAAAGAGGTCGTGACTGTTGTCTTCAAAGAGAGTGGAAATACCTGTTTTCACATAGAATAGCACTCTTTTCCCACAATTTTTCTTCAATAGCCTTCTGATCTGAGACCTCAAAGACACAGCTGGACTGTTCTCCACCCCAACAAAACTAAAACTATTGTCTTTTAAAGATTCAGTCAGAAAGGGCCAGTAAGAATAAAAGAAAGGTAATGTGACTATTATTAGTGATTAGGCAGCTCTCTTGGGAAAGGGCAAACCCCATTTTCCACCCATACTTTAGGTCTGTTTCCGCCCTTGTATTACTCAATCATTAGCTAACATGCAGTCCTTAGAGTAAAAACATACCTAAAGCATCCCCAGTGTATAGTTTGCTGTTTATTGCATGAACTTGAAAGTTGAGAGCTGTTTCAGACCCCTCAGGCAATGGCAAAACATAAAATAGGGAATCCTACATTCTGGGTAGAAGGGGGATGAAATACTTCAAGTCTCCTAAAAGTGAATTGATGCTTTTTTTTTTTTGGACCTCCATCTAAGAGAAAGTTTACCGAAGGAGGATACAACTTCACGGAGCCCAGGTTCAGATATTTGAGTTCTATATAGGAAGGACTTTAAGCTTATTCCCAACATCAAAGGGTTTTCTTGTGGCTGATTTTCCCTACTCTACTTTCCATACACCAGATAATGTATAAGTACCCTGCACAGGACTTAAGATTTCACTGTGCAAGGTAAGTACCTAAGAATAATAGGTGCAAAGATCAGCCTTGCAATGCCCAAGCCCCCTTTTAGAAGCCCAGGAGATGACATATGAAAAAACCAACCTCAATTAGGCTATAAATTAGATGTGGTAGCTCAGGGGTCTATGCTGTCTTCTCCTAAGAATGAACTAAGGGATCATGCAGGGACTCTATTTAAAGGTTCTTCTCCTAAAAAAGAGTTGGTAAATATGTTCTAAGCCTTTCCCAAAGTTAGTTTTACCAGTTGAACCATAATGTAAGCTTGGTGAGGTAGGCTGTCATGCTATTGCAGTTGCTGAATGACTTAAATCTAGAATGCAGCTTAATGAAGAAGCCCTAATGAGCAATGACCACATAGTGGTTTTCTTTTAACTTAGAATATCAAACATTACATCTCACAGAAAGCAGGGAATGGATATAAATGCACACAGAAATGGGATTATGTACCTCTTTAGCACCAACATCTTCATCCACTAACAGCTGCCTTCATATGTTTTTAGATTTTTAACTCTGTTTTTTCCACACCTCTCAATTCAGCCTGGCCACGTATTCATCTGAGAAAAAATATAATGGTC
The DNA here is from genome assembly GCF_964188355.1 of Buteo buteo. Lineage (NCBI taxonomy): Eukaryota > Metazoa > Chordata > Aves > Accipitriformes > Accipitridae > Buteo > Buteo buteo. The sequence continues at coordinate 35,161,702 of NC_134173.1, forward strand.
AATTTTTTAAGAACCTCATCTTCTGTTCCAGCCTTGAAGAAAGACTAGCATTTGAGAATGACTGCAAGCTTTTAACACTGTTGAGAACACAGTGTACTAGACTCAGAGCAGAGGGCTTGTTTTTCTAATTTTTTCCACAGAATTGTCTTCATAATGGGTTTGCATAAGACTGACAATACACTAATCCACTTACACTTTTTCATGGAATGTGAGCAAAACCTGGAATGCCCCCAACCCCAGACGACAGTCTGCAGCAGCCTCTCCAGCGCAGCACTTGGTCTGCCCCAGAGCCGGTTCTGCATGTTCACAACTGAATATAACTCCTGAAAATACCTGACTCTGAGTTGCCGTGTTCAAAGCCCACAGAAGCAAATAATGACTCTCACAGAGCTTTAAGCAGAAACGCACTTCACTTTTCCAAAAGGCCTTCCAGAATTGAAATACCAAAAAAGCTTTTTCACTTGGACTTTTAAGATATGCTTCCCTTAGAAAGAAAGCAGTGAAGAGATTTCTATTTCTTATTGCAGATCCACAGCTTTCAATAAATCCTATATAATCTATAGTCTTCTGACAATTTTAACAACCGAGCAAGAAGAAATCACACCATACTATAAACAACTAACAGTAATACATACACACAGTAGCTGCAGGTCTTTAATGAAAAGTTACAGTCTTAACAATATTAAAAAAAATCAGAGTGGAAACTATAAAAAGACATGAACCTGTACACTGAGTCACAATAGCTTCCAATTACCCATATCAATTTTTTTGCCATGTTCCTGCCTATTTACCTTGCTCCTGTCTTTGGCAAGCCTTTTTATAATTTTCATACACTGCTCTTTTATGCTTCTGCTCCATTTTGCATGCAAAGCATGCCTGCACTTATCCACAAGCCTTTACACAAGCCCTGCATTCTCTCCACTGATGAAGTCACTCTGGAAGAGTTTCTCCTGTGATGTAAAGGAAAGAGTTCCTCCTTGTCCCACTTCGGGAGGGTCTTGGGTGCCTTGTGCACTGCTTGTTTTTAGAAAGTCAGTAGTATACTTCTTGTTTCACCATCTTGTTCTTCCACCTCACCATTGTGCTTCTGTTTTACAGCTATTTTTAACTGGAGGAAGGATCAAGCCTGCTTCTGTATTTGATGACAGAGCATTTTAGATTATACTGGAAAAATGTGCACGTATGTCTATAAATGCAGATAAACAGGATTGCCCAACCAGCTGCTATGTTTACATTTTTATACCAGAGATGTGCTTGGAAAATCAAGGTGTATTTGGAAAAGATGATCAACAAGGAGTCTAATGTAAAACCCACTAAACCCATGAGAAGACTCCCATTGATTTTAAAGAGTTTTGAAATAAACTCTTTCATATGTTGTTCAGTCAGTTGTTAAAGCATTTCCTGAGGAAATTACCATTTTACTATTACAGAAACTTAAAATCCCAGTATACAAAGTAAGCTACAATGCATAAATAATTTAAAAAATTTCAGAAACTTTACTCAGCAGGAGAAAGGCTAGGAAAGATGAAAAAGAACAAATCTGTGCTTGCAAATTCATGTTTCTCTGAAGGCTGATGATAAAAATTAAATAGAAGCAAGTAAATTATGGCAAAGTAAGGTAGAAATTGAATTAATTTGAGTTGAATTAATGCAATGATGCTGCTAAAAATCAGTAAAAGTAAATTTTTACAAAAAGAAGCCCACACCCCCAAATCCTACCATAGTCATAACGCAATATGGTGAGACATGAGAAATCAACAAATCGACTGAACATCATAAGGATCTTTGAGAATTTGACAGCCAAGAGACATGACAGATGGCTGAATACCAAACACACAGACATCCTGGTTCTTATATGGAGCAAAGCTTTTTCCAAATTCTCTCAAAATGTAGTTGCCTAATTTGCTGAATTAGTTTACCTCCTACATTTGGGAAATTCATAGCAAAGAAGGAAGGAAAGCTTGCCAATTTCAGAGCATTCAGATATTTTAAAACAACAGGACCCAGAATCTCAAAGAGTTTTTATTTCAGCTCTGCAGATGGAGAAACTGAGTAACAGATGGATTGAGGGGGTCTCTCATGCACTGAGAAACTCCCATTGAATTCAGTCAGGGGTAAACACAGATTTGGTGAAAACAAGATTGCATAGCAGAGCTAACTACTGGAGTTAGAAATGGAATTTAACAGCTCCCTCAACCTCACACCTCAGACTCCAGGTCAAAACAAATCTCTTTTCTCAAAATAAAAATCTGATAGCTTTCCAGAACCCATTCTCTGCTAATTGTTGCATGAGGTTTTATATCCCAGAAGAATAGCCACCAACCTGTTGTTTCTTAAAACTAATAATTTTCTGACTCACCTTTACCATAGAAATGTAAGATGGACCCAATTTTTTAAAAAGGAGGTCTAATGAATTGCACTTTACTTCGGGTGACTTCAGAGAGATATATATATAAATTTTTTTTTTAAAAAAAGGCAGATTTTGATATGTTTTGGGGGGCAATACCTGATGGTGCTGACATCTTTAAAAGGACTTCCACAGGCCTGGCACAGCCCTTCTCTGCTGCTCAAACCTGTCATATTTCTTGTGGTTTTTGTCTTTTCACCAACGGTGTCTAGAAAAAAGCAATCAAGACACCTAGATCCAACAGGCTTAACTGAAGGCACACAACTGCATTGCCTTAGGCTCCCCATATAGCCAAGACTGTAGGATATGCCCAGAGCTAATCAGAGAGTATCTAGACCTAGATAAGGAAAACATTGCCGATATGACTACACTGCCTTTCAGTTCCTGAAAGGAGTGTGCTTTCTCAGCTAGTATCACTGCCGTCACACCTCTGCTTCACCTCACGGAGACATCACATTGCTCTCAGGCTTGCAAAGATGCATCTGGCAACCAACCTGCCAGATGACTCCAGAAGAAAATCTCCCCTGTGCCTCACTGCTAACAGGCACAGAGGCCACAGACGAGCACCCCAGGGCAAAACCAAGGGAAATCCCCCTGAAAGATGTATGTTGTGAACAGTGGGTTCTCAGCACCAGCTGTTTCACTCTATAAATCCGCTCGTACTGAGCCACAATATCTGCTAGTGCAGGCATAGCTGTGATGTGAAAGAATTTCTTGTCTCATGTTAAAAAGAAACTCTTTGATCCTGGTAAATCTATCAAAACTCATTAAAATTGATTAAACCATCTACGCTATTTAGATCCCTTAAAATATTTCCACTCAGGTTTTATTTACCTTTGAAATTTTTTAAATAAAATGTTTCATCTTGGGTTTGGTTGAAGATGTTTCTGTGGGAGGCTTTGGGGTTTTTTTCTATATGTTAGAAATAGTGAGTGAGACTCAGCTCATTTATTTTTAACCATGTAAAAGATAGATTGCTTTCAGAAACACATGCCTGAGATGGTGATTTATCCCACTGTTCTCAGATACCGGTTGTAGGATAGGATAGATTACTCCCTGAAGATCTACTCTGCTGGTTACTGAAGGAGCCTAGAAGTGCAGTTTAGATTAGAAAAGTAATATTTAAATATACACAGCTAAGAAAGGTGAACCAAGGCCTATATTTCATATAAAAAGCATTTGCTTCCCAACTTCATTTCATTTTTAAAAATATGAGATCAAATATGATAACAATTTCATCGCTCAAAAAGTAAGAAGTGTCAGTGAGAAAAATCCTTTTCCATAGAAAGTTTAAATCTAAACTAACTGGCATTTCACAACAGCCTCCCCATGTTTTAGTATATAAATATCTCAGTTAGACAGGGTCATATTGGACTTAATTCTAACTTAATCAAGCTATTTATAGCCATGCCAGATCTAGCATTAACAAAAATGTAAATTACCTGAGAAATGAATAGGTCTACTACTGTGGACAACTGTTGGTCTTCTAGGCTCTAGCTTAACATTATAGCCAAAAGTATATGGCATGATCTTCTTGCATGCTCACAATAGATCATATTTTTCCCCATGAAAAACTGATTTTTTTGAGTTAGCGTATTGTTATTTTTTAAAATATCCATACTAAATAAGCTTAGAAGTGAATGTCACAAATAAATTAACATTTTGTCAGCCTACTATGCAGCACTGAGGGAGTATTGCTGATCCTCTCTGTTCCCAGTCTACATGATGGGAAATGTCATAGAGAGCTACTATGAGGTCCTTTTCCTCTAGTCCCTTGTCCTGGTTTCAGCTGGGATAGAGTTAATTGTCTTCCCAGTAGCTGGTACAGTGCTATGTTTTTGAGTTCAGTATGAGAAGAATGTTGATAACACGGGTGTTTTCAGTTGTTGCTAAGTAGTGTTTAGTCTGAAGTCAAGGATTTTTCAGCGTCTCATGCCCAGCCATCAGGAAGGCTGGAGGGGCACAAGAAGCTGGGAGGGGACACAGCCAGGACCCAAACTGGGCAAAGGGGTACTCCATACCATGTGATGTCACATTTAGTATATAAACAGGGGGGAGCAGGGGTGGGGAGGGATTGCCACTTGGGGACTAACTGGGCGCCAGTCGGTGGGTGGTGAGCAATTGCATTGTGTGTCACTTGCATATTCCAATCCTTTTACTATTACTATTGTAATTTTATTAGTGTTATCATTATCATTACTAGTTTCTTCTTTTCTGTTCTGTGAAACTGTTTTTACTCAACCCACGAGTTTTACTTCTTTTTCCTGATTGTCTCCCCCATCCCACTGGGTGGGGGGGAAGTCAGTGAGTGGCTGCGTGGTGCTTAGTTGCTGGTGGGATAAAACCACGACACCCGTATCTTCACTTTGAAGTGGTAAGTGCAAGCCCGTAGACGACCTTTCTGCCCAGGGCAGCTGGGCAGTCAGCCCTGGGTCTCTCTGCCCAGGGTAGGCAGAGAGAGACGAGTGCCAATCTGCAAAGACATGCTGAAATGAACTGAAAATAGGGAAGACTTCTGAGGACCAAAATAAGACTTCTGGGGATCATGGAAAAATAAAACTGATAATATTTAGGATAAGCTCACTTGCTAGCAGAGAGGTTTATCAGTAATTTAGAAATATAAACAAAGGTGAACTCATGCATAAATTACAATTTGGGCACAGCTATTCCAGTGAGAACCAGTTCCCTTTACATCAATTCGGGTGTAAATAGGAATAACTTGGCTGGAAGTTAATGGCACCACAATGATCTTAATCAGGGTCATGTTTATGCAGAGGGCATTTTGGAGTTACGAGGCCTGTGTAAGGACCTCCAGCTGGCACGGTACAGGGGGCAAAATAAAGGTGGAGTTCTGAGTCCCTGTTATTCTGCTGAGTTCAAGTAAAACAATAAACAGCAGAAAAAATTGTGTCTACAGGAACTAAGAATGAAGGTAACTGAAAAAAAAGAAATTCATAGAAGTCTAGAAAACTAATAGACTCTAGAAACAGATGCATGCTGATTTTCCTACAAGTCATTACATCCACAAAGGAGGCTGAGGACTATGAAGAATGCTTTTATAAACTTCATAATAACATAAAACTTTTGCAATAAAGATTGCAATTCACACTCCTGTTGAGGCTAACGTTATTCATGATAGGGAAAAGGATGAAAGCTGACAAACTGCAGTCTGAAATATCACAGCAGGTACCAGAGATAACAAAACATTTCCAAGGTCATTTAAGACCATATATGAATATGCATTATACTTAGAAATCTCTGCAGAAACTATTGCCGACTTTCCACAGTCAGCTTTAAAAGAGAGCTGTACTACATAATGCTATTCAGGAAATTTAATTTGAATCAGATAAATTAGCTGCAAATTTAAATACATTAATTAAACAGAATTAAATCTCTGAGTGGACAGTTTCATTCAAAATTAAGGTGACATCAATATGGTATGGCATAATTCATTTTCAAAGTGAATTAAGCAAAGCCAAATTAAGGCTGTCTTAGTTCTAAGAAAAAAATCCCTGTAGATGTTCACTGTAATCTAAGCAGTCAATTCTAAAAGTTACTTTCTTAGTGTCATCATCTGGTTTATTCTCTGGGCTTGCCTGAATTAACCCAGAAAAAATTTTAATAATGTATGAAAAATCTCTAGTCAGATCGAGTATTCATTATGCAAGGCAAACTCCCAGAAACTTAGTAAATCATAACAAAAATCATACAGGATATTTGACTTATGATCTTCCTTTTTCACAGGATAACAAAATTAGCAACAACTACTCCTCAAAGTAACAAATAAAATAAAGATTATTAACTAATAAAGTAATTTAGTGATTCAGAAACAGAAATTTCAGGTTTTTGAAGACAGCAGTCCTGGCAAACGTGTCTATATACTAGTTGTTAAAATCTGGTGGAGGACAGCCATTTTTCTATTATGAAGTGTTCTACTCTAGTCCTTCACCCAAATTTGCCCTGTGGAATTATGTTCGGAGAAAAAATGACTCTTTCATTTCAGTATCAGCTGCACATTTTTTTCTTGCAATTCCTTGGAAAAAAACAGATTAACTTCTTTCCCTAGAGAACTTTACTTTCTTTTATTTACTTCTTTCTTTTGATAAGAGTACTTTAATAGGCCCATTTAATACATAAAGCTACCCAATTGACCTCTTTAAGGAAGACTGATTTTTATTTCTTTTACATTAGTGTAAAATTAAAAAGCCTATTTACGGCACTTTAAGTGAGATCAGAATCAGGCTGACTTGTAAGTAAAGTAGCAAACACTGCTGCTGTGTGTCAAAAGGTTTGAAGGAATAGCAAGCATACTCGCAGATGAGTCACTCAAATGGGAGTTGAGAGGAAATTTTCAAAGTTAGTGTGTAAACAAATTTAACATCAGTGAAATTTACTTCATGTGTTGCGAATGGGTAGTGAACAGAGCAAAGGGCATTATGGCCAAACATTGTAAATTCACGATTTATTCTAGTCTTGCACTGCTTAATCAATTTCCTATCTAAATAATCATAATAAATGGTACTTCATCTTTTTTAAAGCAGATTTCTTTAGGTCATTTCCTCATGGAATTCAATACAACTCTAATGTACATCTATTTTTAACAGCTAAGGATACTCCCACCTTTTCAGTAAATTCAGTATGAAGCTAACTAGTTTAAAAACTGTAATGTTGCATAATGCCTTAAAAAAAAAAAAAAGTTTTCTGTGGAGAAATCATTGAATAAAAAGCTGAAAGGGACTTCAGTTGACCTCTGTGAGGCAGGAGCAAGCAGGTCACTGTTCATTGAAAGCCTGTTCCTAAAGAAGTTCAATGGTGGGGGCTCCATGTCCTCTCCAGACATCCCATGGCAGTTTATAAATTCCCCTTACAAAGTTCACATACAATTTTTCATTTTCTCTTTGAAGTGGCCTCTCACACTTAATGACTTCTACATTTCTCAGTGTTTCTTCTCTAATGTGAACAAACCAAATTCATCCAATAATTTTATTTTGTAGAACTTCTGCCTATGACTATTCCTTGGACTTGCCCCATCTGGCTCACACCTTTCTTTGTCAATGATCAGACACACTCCTCAGTGGAAACTTTTCCTCTGTTGGAGCAAGAAGAGTTACTTTGAATACTATCAGATTATACTCTCTTTTGCAGGTCACCAGCAAGAGCTATGCCTGGTTTTGCAAAAGAGTCACATCACTCAGTGAAATACAGTGAGTGACTCATTATAACCCTAGAACTTTCTTCAGAGTAGCTGCTTAGGCAGTTGTTTTCCAGTCTAGATTTTGCTAATGATGTGTACTTAGATGTAGGAAATGTTCACACATGTAATTGTTTCATTTTGGTAGACAAGCTTGGAAAAAATTCTGTTTAAAGTGTGTCTTTTTTTTTTTCTTATGCAAAGTCTCTTCATATTTGAATACTATATGAACAAAATTACAACTGTTCAGAAAATTTCACCTTTTTTTTTCAGCAGGCAAAGAGTGAGGTTATTTATGTCCTTACTTTCACGTGAAAAAATGTTTTTCTATTACAATGGAAAAGATAGATATGCAATTGTTAAATTGAAAAATCTACTAATATTACTTCCCAGCAAAATTCACAGCATTCAGATATATCTGATTTTGGTAGACAAATTTCTAATTTTTGTGAAAATCAAATTTTCTAGGTTGCATTGTACTCTATTATGTGTGAAGACGTACTTCAGCAATCCAGTCACAGTAACGTCAATACCATCACTGCTAGTCTGAGAGGGATCAAGAAATCATTAGCACTTCTATTAAAGGTCATTTAATCATGTCCCTCACTTGACACACGCAGCAGCGTGTATTGGCCCTAGAAGTTAAACAACAGTACTTGAACCACCTGGCAGCTGGAAGTTTTCAGAATTATCTGGTACTCGGTTCTACTTTATCCTTAAGAGAGGAAGACTTCTTTGCCTTGCCATTCCCTCCTCCTGAGAGTCTGTCATTACAAAAACCACAAAAAAAATATTGCTAAATTACTTGGCTGGGAAATGTATGCTCAGGGTTTTTTCCCCTCACGTTCATTTTTTTTCTAAGAACTTATTTTTACTTTTGACCTTGATAAATGCATGTTTTCTCACCCATAGTTTCTTGGTATTAATAAAGGGAACCACATAATTTAAAACTAAATGTTTTATTTCATCAAAGTGCTAGCTGTTCTTACATATATAATAATTGAAAATTGCTTAGGCAACCTGCAAAACTGCTCGAGGCATGAGAAGTCCTCCGGTGATACTGGCTCTGACAGCTTGCACTTAATCTTCTTCTTCCTTAGGCATGAGCAGCAGATAGCCTAGCATCTGTACGGTACATCGCCCTCTCTAGAGATGGCAACTCTGCCCCTCACCTTCAGCCTGCGGACTCAAGCTGGCCAAGGCTCATGGTAGCTTTATGAACTTGGTCTCCTTATATTGCTTTTGCAGGCAAAGGAGGGAGATACATTCCTCCCATGGATGGCAGAGAGTGGCTCTGCCTCTGTTGTCACTTGAGGAAACCTGAGCTGGTGAGTCCAAACAGACTAAAATTAGCCTTTGTGAATACGTCCCAGTCTCCACTCAAGCAAGTTATGATGAACCCATCATCCACATCTCTTACTGCAATGGCTTGTAAAATATGGGAGAACGATTTTAAAGCTTTCCTTGTCAGATTAAGCTCTTTCCAAAAGTCCATTCCCAGGCAACTGCTGGTAAGAAAACCAACTGGGAAGTTTGTTTGTATAACCTTAAATTACTGTTTTTTTTCTGGAAACTGATAGCACGGTCTGTTCTGTGCCACTCCATATTCACTGATGCAATGTCTTCTATATCGATGTGTTTAGTTTACAAGTAATGTTCCTCTGATTGTTAGCCCTATGCGTAACAAGCAACAAGAGCACCAACTTGATTTCTTTCCATCTCATCTTTAATAAAGTTTAAACTCTACTCTAAAAGTATATCCACACAATAATCATGAGAGTGACAAAAGCAAATAGCTACCCAAGCAAGCTGAGTCAAGTCAAGTTGAGGGCCACAGCTGTGGTCAGGTGGGTGCAGATTTGAGCACTGGCTAATTTACCACACCCTGATGTATACCAGTTTTAACCAGGAAGCATCTCGGTCATCAATGTGGCATTGACCTACACAGTCTCTTACCTCTGTGTTTGCACAGGTATAAACATTTTCAGCAGGAATGTAGTACATTTATGTATTTAGGATTTTTTTGCAGAAGGAAAAGTAGCATCCAAATAATTTACTTTTTTAGTTCTATGGTGCTCAATAACTAAAGTAAGAGCAAAGATTTACTTTTTTAACAAAAGCAAGAAGATAAGCCTGGAATGCATAGTAAGTAGAAAAACAATCCCCCCAAAAAGTACTATGGCTGTATTCTACTCTCAAAATAAACCCCAGCTATAAGTGGTTATGTTTGCACTTTTAATATATATTATCAATTAGCATTCATTACCCACAGTCAAGGCAAATCCCATGTAAATTGAAATTAACAAATTACAGTACTGAATTACAGCAATCTAAGATGAACTACCCTATAGAACAGAGATTAAAATTCAATTATTCTTAGGAAATAATAAATTCAATTAAATTCCACATTTTATTGGAAAAAAACCCAGCTAAATTCTCAAGTCCTGGACAAAGAGTTTAGAGCTTGAATTAGGTTGGCAATGTTCTCACAAGTCTGAGGGTTGTTTTTTCAGTCCAGGACTTTTAAATAACAGACTAATAATTCATAGAAATTAAAGTGACATTTTGATCCTGAAGAAAAACACAAACAATATCACAAAGCACAGTCAGTGATAAGCTCTACTGCCCTGAAATAAAAAATCCCTGGGGATATGACTGTGATTTTGTCTTCTGTAATATTCTTTTACATTAATCATATTCTTATATTCCACTGCCTTTGCCTGTTTGGAGGCCTCATTTTGGCTTTGGTGAGGTTTTACAATTGTCCTTGTGAAGAACCCGAATTTGATAACTAAAAAGCATGAAAAGGTTAAAAGAAACATTTCCTTCCCTGTTCGCTCCACTGGACCAGCATCCCAAGAACATTGATGGTGCAGATCATGGAAGAAACAGTGCCCAAGATTGGAATAGGGAATACACAAGGAAGGTTGTAGCCAACAGTACCAAGCTTTAGCAAAAAAAATTCCTATGCCAAAGTATAAATAAATGTTGGCATAAGGAATGTTTGTCAGGAGATACAAATTATCATAATGGATAAAAATGAAAAAACTTTCTGGCATAGAAGCTGAATAAAGAAATGAGTCAATGTCATTACAGTCACGATATATATAATTCAGTATAAAATATCATTTGAAAGACAGAAGACTGAAAAAAATTACCAGGATAACTTTTTTCCTAGTATTCTGGATAAGTTATTGATAAATGTAAAATCTGGGTGGCAGAACTGAAAAAATAAACATTTATTTTCTCAATAAACCTCAGCTTTTGGAGGTCACTTTGGACATGCCTCTAACTTTGATAAATCTTGGAAATCCATAAAAAGCAGCACAAAAGTAGGCAAGTGGGTCTAAAGTGAGTGTTGTGGTTTAACCCCAAGCAGCAACTAAGCACCATGCAGTTGCTCTATCAGTCCCCCTCCTCAGCTGGACAGGGGAGAGAAAATATAACAAAAAGCTCGTGGGTCAAGGTAAGGACAGGGAGAGATCACTCAACCAATTACCATCATGGGCAAAACAGACTCAACTTGGGGAAAATTAACTTAATTTATTGCCAATCAACCAGAGTAGGGTAATGAGAAATAAGACCAAATATCAAAACACCTTCCCTCCACCCCTCCCTTCTTCCCTGGCACAACTTCTCCTGGATTTCTCTACCACCCCCCCCCCCAGCGGCACAGGGGGATGGGGAATGGGGTTGGGGTCAGTTCATCACATGTTATTTCTGCCGCTCCCTCCTCCTCAGGGGCAAGGATCCTCACTCTTCCCCTGCTCCAGCGTGGGGTCCCTCCCACGGGAGACAGTACTCCACAAATTTCTCCAACGTGAATCCTTTCCACAGGCTGCAGTTCTTCACAAACTGCTCCAGCGTGGGTCTCTTCCATGGCGCACAGTCCTTCAGGAGCACACTGCTCCAGCGTGGGTCCCCCACGGGGTCACAAGTCCTGCCAGAAAACCTGCTCCGTGGGCTCCTCTCTCCACAGATCCGCAGGTCCTGCCAGGAGCCTGCTCCAGCGTGGGTTTCCCACAGGGTCACAGCCTCTTTCGGGCACCCACCTGCTGGGGCATGGGCTCCTCCATGGACTGCAGGTGGAGATCTGCTCCCCTGTGGACCTCCCTGGGCTGCAGGGGGACAGCCTGCCTCACCATGGTCTTCCCCACGGGCTGCAGGGGAATCTCTGCTCCGGCGCCTGGAGCATCTCCTGCCCCTCCTGCTTCACTGACCTTGGTGTCTGCAGGGTTGTTTCTCTCACATGTTCTCACTCCTCTCTCTGGCTGCAGTTTCTGTGCCCCAACATTTTTCCCCCGTTTTAAATCTGTTCTCCCAGAGGTGCTACCACTGTCACTGATGGGCTCGGCCTTGACCAGCGGTGGGTCCATCATGGAGCCGGCTGGCATTGGCTCCATCAGACAATGGGGGAAGCTTCCAGCAGCTCCTCACAGAAGCCACCCCTGTAGCGCCCCCACCGCTACCAAAACCTTGCCACACAAACCCAATAGAAGTGGGTTTGAATTATTTTTATTAACCTGTCACATGTTACTTCAGTTTCATGACTGGAGACTCATGATGGTATAGGTTGGCCCAGAAAAAAAATCTAAGATACTAGTTTTCAATATCTTAATTCTGCTACTGAACCACAGGTTTTTGTTGAAGGTGTTTCTTAGCAGCTGTTGACTTTGCTCTGCTTAGTTGACAAGCTGTCCTGAGACTTTGCCAATCATTGTTTGACAATCCTTTCGTTTCCCAGTTGGGTATATTATTTAAAAGCAAAAAATCAATAAGAAAAAAGGCAAAGCAGAGTAGCATCCGTATGAGATACTTGGAAACTACCCATTATAAGTGTGAGATCTGTATTCTGGTTTAAAATAGTGTATTTCCCATTTTTAAAAAGCATTAGTCCCTATATTTCTATGTCAAAATTTCGTAGAGTCTACAGATCCTGCAGAGATTTATTTTTTAATGAAAATAAGATGTTCAGCTGCAAATATAGGTGTTTCTATGGTGTTCGATTCTCTAGAATATGTCTAAAGCATATGATTTTCATCAGCTTGCCCATATCTTTATCTCCACACTTGCATCTACCCATTTTGATGGTGAGGTAAAGGGTACAAGATATGTTTTAATGCCCTCAGTCTTAAGGAAGGTTTCTCTAAAAAACTGTGAACAATTTCTAATGGCTACCTTCTGTTCCTTATCTTAAAATTCTCATATACCATATGAAGGGCAAGCCAAGTGTGAGAGATGATATAAAACTAAAGAGTGAAGGTTCATAGCATGCCTACAGAAGACTTCAGGGTTACCCAAAATATATCTGTGGCCACCTCAGTGCTTGGAAAGGTCAAAGGTTACACATATGGCCCATCTGAACTGTTGCATACCCCTACAACATATGGCAGAAACGCTTCCAAAGGAGCCAAAAAACTGGATAAAATTATGCAGTTTTGAAGCTCTGTAAAAAAAGAAGCATGGCAAACTAAATAACTCATCAGCATTTGGAAGAATAAACACCAGAAGGAGCCCTCAAGGAGATGTGTGTCTTGCTGCATTTTAAACAAATATCAAGGTAGTTAACTTGCATGATAAATACACTGTCGTTTGATTTCAGTAATTTCTTAAAAGGAATAAAATTATATTTGTTTATCTCAAACAATTGCTGAAATTGCATAAGTTGCTATATTATTTTCAAGCACCATTTCAGACCCAAGTATGAATTACAGAAGTGAATTTCTGTTGTATTTCAAATGCTTTTGAACCACAATTTGTCCTACACAGGGAATTCATGTTCCGTAAGTTTTCTGGGCAGAATTAATGTTACGGAAACACACCATTCACCATTTGTTATCCCATCGTATGCTAGCTATATCCTCACACTCACTTCTAGTTCTAACTGGGCTACTTAAAAAATCAGATTTTAAATCATCAGATCTATTTTCTAGGAACCCACTTACCCCCACTGCAGTACCTAAGTTATGCAAGATTGCCATGTGTAGAAACAGGCTTTTGCATGGTTCAGTCCCTATGTGTCCCTCTTGGTTCGCACTCCCAACCAGTTCTGTCCGCAGCCACATACCCCAGGTGGAGGGCTCCTGGTCCAATCTGCTCTTCACAGTCAGACCTATAGCAAGATGGTTTCTTCAGCCAACAAGAGGTGGTAGCATTACAGCTGTGAAATTACTTAAATCCTATAGACCATCTTTGTAAAGGTATCTGAAAATGCAGATACGCCCCCAGTGTTATTTTTAAAACATACTGGCTCCCAACTCCTTTGGGGAGTCAGCTGCCTTAGCATTTCCAGATTAATCTTGCTTGAAACTACCTTGCAAATTTTGCCCATCTGATTTGTTTGATCTTCCAACAAGTATCTGTGACAGTGGCTGGGAGCAAGCTCCAGTTTGCCAAATGCTGGTTCAGGATAAATACAGGACCATATTTCCACTCCTGGAGCTGCTCATTGAAGAGCTGGACTATAAGCTTTGTAAGGGACAAAATATTACCAGCTTTTTTTTTTTTTTTATAAGTGCCACAAATATACCAATAGCTTTTGTTAAAAGGAAATTTGGAATTCACAGCCAGTTTCCACCAATGCAAGTTTCCCATGGATACTATTTAGCTTTACTTGTTGAAAGCAAATTAACAATATGGTGTGGAACAGAGCTAGCATCTGCGCATTGACTTATGCCCAACACCCTGTGCTTTGGCATATGATAGGCTGCAACATGAATTCTTAAATGATTGCCTACATGAACTCTTACTAACAAAGCAGAGAGTAAGGAAATAAAGAACTGTAAAAAGGGGATAACTCTCTTTTCAGCTGAAAGCAGCTGCTCAGCCTGTCTGAAAATAAAAAAGAATTCAATTTGTAGCAACAAAACTGAGACCACTTGAAAATGTTCAGGGAGAGAGAGAAAAATCCTCAAATACAGACCTGACAAGCCTCTCATGCTTGGCGAGACACTCATGCAGCTGGATCCCATCTTGTGCTCCTCCTCGAGCAGAGCTGTATCCCAGTTCTTTGCAGTGCGGTGTCACAGCCTGTCTCCTGCTCCATGCCAGACGTGGCCTCGGGTATCTGGGTCTAACACAGTAGGTCTGACACTGCCTGGGTGGGTCCCACTTTCCAAGGAGCCCAGCTAAAAGGCTGAAGGGCCTTCACAGGCCCTTGTGATAACGTAGCTTGTCTGAAGTCCCCCATGCAGGTCATCTCTCCCATGGCACGAGCCATTCCTGGGCCTCACATCTCTCCAGAGGAGAGGTCTGCGCAAATGGAAAGTGACTGCCAAAAGATTTAATTTAGACCAGGATGAAGCCACTATTGAGGACGTAGGGGATCCATGTCACAGTCCCTGAACACCCCTTTTCAGCCATAGTAAACTCTGTCTCCTGCATCCTCAGTAAGCATGCAGCACCTGAACTGCAGCCCTTCTGGAGGCTGATGTGTTTGTTTTCACTAAAAATTACACCCTTCCCTAAGAAACCTCCTCTAGAAAAGTTTTATCAGAGCAAATACATTTACAAAGAATTTCAATTTTGGCAAAATGATACTTCCTAGTGATAAGTACAGCTCTCGTGGTTGCATCCTAGTGCATCAATGTATGCTAATTACTGGGATGTGGTGAGCTTTGTTCTCTGTTTACAAAAATGAAAGCATAGGCAGGAACTCTTTCTGTCAGCTGTCATAATTAGCAATAAGCTAGTGTTCACTGAAGAACGTTTCTGGTAAGTTGTCAACCAGAAAACTGAAAATCAAAACATTTATCAGACTTGAAAAACAAGTGTAGCATTTAAGAATGCTTAATGCAAGGCTTGGTTTCACTGCGTACAGCTGATCGCGTGGAGTGGAAACAAACAGAAACTGGTATATGTTGAGAGAGAAGGAAGGGAAGGTTTACTTGACAAGGGGAAAAGTGTTAGGGAATTTGCAGGAAGGTCTAAAGCATCCAGTTTATCTCATTTACTAAGATGGAAATTTCTGGATGTAGCTCATAGTGGAAGCCCTTCCTTATCTGCCCATTTTTGCATATCTACCAAAAGAATTTGCCTTACACTTGCTACACAAGTGTTTCTATCTCTACTGAGGACAATGAAGAAAGCTGAACTGGAAAAGACTTAATCAAAAAGCCACAGAAGTTTGTAGGATTCACCATGTCAAATTGGACTGTTGCTCTAGCAAGATCAGTGTACTTCTACCATGGAGGCAGTGACAAATGACTTGGCACAGAGAAAAATGCAACACATCTGAACCCAGATTTAATGGAACAACTACATATCAAACTTGCATTTAACCTCCTAATTTCTCATTGACTTTTAACACCACTGATAAATATTTTGAAGCATGATATCGGATACTATTTTTCTAGCCTATGTTACAACAGCAAGAATACGTTACTGAGGAAAACAGCTATAAAGAACCTTCACACTGAAAGTATGGGACATGTTAGGAATATATGCAAGGCTTACAAATAACAGTCCAGATGAAAGCAATCTAAGACCACTTCAGGGCTATACAACTCTCCTTTTATTACTGGTAGGGCTCTAACAAGGAACAGGACAAGACGTGCCTGCCCTGAGATGAAGGAGAAGGGGTGCCAGATGAATACAGAAGGGCAGGGTGAAGAAATGGAGAGAGTCTCCCATTTCAGACACATGCAAGATGAGGTATTTGGAGATTATGTATTGAAAGTCAGCAAGATCATTTTTAAAAACATGTCCTGATTACTCTAATAGCTTTTATGAGCTGCTTACCATGCTTCAGTAAGACAATTTCCCTCATAAAGAAAAATTCCCTCTATATACCCATATGAATCCTTCTTCAGTGTCCAAAGCAAGGAGGCAACCATCTGGCAAATTCATACAAGACTAACACCATAAAGCAGAAATTTCCTAAGCGGTTCATTTATTTTGCAGTGTGGGTGTTATTCGCAGAAAACATCAACAGGGAGAAGACTGACTATCTAACCTTGCTAATATGTGTGCTCTTCTCTGTCCCTCCAAATAATATTGTGATTCCTCAAAGGCTAGTTTGAATGGCTTTCCAGATTTAATTTTAAAGATACAGGCAATATTGATGGTTCCCAAAGGCACATCAGGGATGGATGCCCCTCCAAGGGACAAATTTCCATTACCCATCAGCTACTACTGCCCAAGAATGGAGTGGCAGCAGCTGGAAGGATCTTGGGGTGGGATAAGGGGGCCAAAAGGGCAGCTACCAAAAGTGCCTACCAACTGGTCAATTGTCTTCCTCACGATGACAGAAGACTGTTTCTGAAAAATTCCCCATCACCACCCTTAAGACTCCAGGACCTGTGTCAAATACAATGTTCACGTTTGTTTAAATTTCTGCTTCCAAAGTACTTTCTTATCTTGAGAGGGAAACTGCCTAGAAGCCATGCCAATACATATTACCAGTCAGAGGTTATAAACCCAGCATTGCTTAGATGGGCAATGGGCACCTTGCCTATAACACCTTCAGGTCATCTCACCCTCTCTAGTTATCTCTGTCTAGGCAGAAGCTTGCTATGACTACTTTCTTCTGGACTGTCTCATTCAGCTTTTTATGGTGTTATACTGTCAAAAAAATTTTCTGTTCATATGTAGCCCGCAAATACTGAAACTTCCTTTGAGGTACCCTCAGCATAGGAGCAATGTAATGAGTCTAGGAAATGAATAGTGGTTTTCAAGGTCTCTTAAAACCTTAGCAGTTTGGTAAGTACTGGTATCAGAACAAGGAACAGGCAAAGGAACAACATTCTCCATAGGTGTTTCACCTGGGCTTGGCAAAATGCATTTCCAGAGCTTAGTCAAAGGTGATGGCAATTTTTAAAAGGATTTCAAAAGAAATTTCAAGTAGGTGAAAGATAGTTGCAAAGGGCATATATTCTTTTTCATGTTCAGCACAAGGGAGAGCACAGGACATACAAGGAGGGGCTGGGAGAGCAGGGTTTGTTCAGCCTTGCAGAGTGAAGGTTCAGGACTGAATGTATTACTTCCTTCAACTGCCTAATAAAAGGGTGTAGAAACTGTGCAGCCAGGCTCATCCTGGAGGAGCACGGTGAAGCTGCCAAGCTCCAACTTTGAAACATGGTGCTAGAGAAAAGTAATGAGGCAAAAAATTTTCTTAGGTGAAACAGAAAATGCTTTCAGATTAACTCTTTAGGGGACATACATAGAGAAGTATAAGGCTGGTAGTGGAGAGATTTCTGATGTAACCCATTTTCCACAACAAAAAGGACAGACCCCAAATTGCATCTAGTCTTGCAAAGTCCCAACTTTGGGACTAAACTGAATCATTTCCCTTTAATAAGAAATCTTGAAGCTATGTAGCCTAGAGAGACATTATCAAAGGTATTATCTTACTTTGGGGACAGTTTGCTATGCAAATATCATATAAAGAGCTTTTCACAATTGAATGCATCAGAATAAGTAGATATCACTATGACATTGTTGTTTCCAGTGGACACATGGCCTGCTAGCAAGTGTCATTTGATGAATCTCCCACTCTGTCACCAAGGGTATAAAAGTCCAAAAGAAGATATGAAAAGGTTTATAGACTGTCAGAGTTAGGGATGAATGTCAGGTTAAAACAATTTTAAATAGTGATTGGAGGCTAATAGGTGATTAAATATGTTTCAAGAATAGGAAAAAAATATTTATGAATATGTGAGTAAAGAAGGGATTTCAAAATTAAAATTTGTGATAATGCTTATTGTAATTAGAAGCAGAAAAATAATTTTTAAAACTATAAGCTATCATCACAAGAGAAAAAAGTATAGTTAACAGTGCCATCTTTTATAATACTACAAAAATATCTCAATCACCATTAATTAAATCAGTACCTTTTAAGAATTTGAATTTATTTATTTTATTTACATATACTAGCACCATGATACCATATCTCTCTACCATATATCACATTTTTATTTTGGTATTAAGAGTGTAAAATGCTCTGCCTGCAACAACCACAGACTCAAGTCTCCAGAAAAAGGTGGTATCACAGAATAGTTGAGGTTGGAAGGGACCTTTGTAGGTCATCTGGTCCAATGCCTCTGCTCAAGCCAGGCCACCCAGAGCAGGTTGCCCAGGACTGTGTCCAGAGGGCTGTTGAATATCTCCAAGGGTGAAGATTCCACAACCTCTTTGGGCAACCTGTGCCAGTCCTCGGTCAGTCTCACAGTAAAGATGTATTTGCTGATGTTCAGAGGCAACCTCCTGTGTTTCAGTTTGTGCCCATTGCCCCTGGTCCTGGCACTGGGCGCCACCAAAAAGAGCCTGGCTCCATCCTCTTTGCACCCTCCTTTCAGATATTTATATACATTGATAAGATGCCTCTAAGCCTTCTCACCTCTAGGCTAAGCAGTCCCAGCCCTCTCAGCCTCTCCTCATAGGAAAGATGTTCCAACCCTTTAATCACCTTGGTGGCCCTTCATTAGACTACCTCCAATGTGTCTATGTCTCTCTTGTACTGGGGAGTCCAGAACTGAATGCAGCAATCCAGGTGTGTCTCACCAGTGCTGAGAAGAGTTGAAGGATCACTTCCCTTGACCTGCTGGCAGTGTTTCTCCTAACACAGCCCAGGATGCTATTAGAGTACTGTTAATAGACTCCTCTTACTCAGCAGTATCATGATTTCTTCCTCGTCATTCAAGCCCACCACCTTTTCCATTCAAATCATTGTCCTAGCTTTTATGAGCAAGTGCTGTGAATGCAATGTAAAAACTAACACAGAATACAAATAAAGCTTAGTATTATAGCATTTCCCTTACCTTGCTCTTTCCAAGAGCCACAAATTTAAAATTAAAGTTACTTACCTAAGTTTGCCGGTGAGATAACTAACCTGCTTGTGCCCATAGGCCACAGACACATGCCACAGCAGAAAGGTGTTCAGGATGCCAGTTTAGCTCCTTGAGCAACTATTAGCTCCTGAGTCATTTCCTCCCTGCTCCAAGAACATCTGTCCACGACCAGCCGACTCAGGGGCTGGAGACTGGAGTGCCAGGCCACCAGCAATACACTATTTTTCCCCAGACAAGAAGAAAAAAAGTCTCTATTTTCCCATCCTCTTTTTTTCCCCTCCATCGATCATAATGATTTTCTGAAAGGAATTCTATATTCATATCAGCTGTATTAATAAACAAGGCAGCTTTCCCAATCTACCAACTCCTTCCCTGCTAAGCAGCAAATTTCCATTTCTTTCCTCCATTTATTAAAGCGATGATTCATTTTATACCTCAGAGTGTTCCTGCAAGACTGAAGCACCCAGGATGTGTGAAATGTTCATATCAAACCAAGCCACAAGGCAGTTTACAAATTCATAAAAAGCTGTTAATGTCATAGTAATCCACAAATATTTTTCTCACTGACGGATTTTGACCCCGGTTTGTGTTTGCAGGGGGAAGAAAGCTCATTCCACAATGCTCATCTCATGAAGACCTCTTTCCCCAAGCAATCACTTTAAAAATATGACACTCTAGGCCCTGCCTGAGTTTATTCCAAGCTTTTAAAAGTAATAAAACTAGGTGATGGAGCTATAGTAGAGCATGCTTTGTGTTTCATTCTGAAAATATATGTTTAGCAAATAGTGGACAGGCAGCAACAGACCAGATACGTGAATGCTGTAGCCTGTCCTAATCTTTCCTATATCACCTTCTAGCATGGCATATTCTCCCAACCATGCGGTGCCATAGCTGGCAAACAGCCAAGTGTCCTGTGGTGGGTTGACCCTGGCTGCATGCCAGGTGCCCACCAAAGCTACTCTATCTCTGCCTTCCTCAGCTGCACAGGGGAGAGAAAATATAACAAAAAGCTCGTGGATCGAGATAAGGACAGGGAGAGATCACTCAGCAACTATTGTCACAGGCAAAACAGACTCAACTTGGGGAAAATTAATTTAATTTATTACAATTAAATCAGAGTAGGATAATAAGAAATGAAAATCAAATCTTACAACACATTCCCCCCACCCCTCCCTTCTTCCCAGGTTTAATTTCACTCCCAGTTTTCTCTGCCTCCTCCCCAGCAGCAGCGCAGGGGGACAGGGAATGGGGTTGGGGTCAGTTCATCACACGTTGTTTCTGCCAGTCCCTACTCCCCAGGGGCAGGACTCCTCACACTCTTCCCCTGCTCCAGCGTGGGGTCCCTCCCACAGGAGACAGTCCTCCATGAACTTCTCCAATGTGGGTCCTTCCCACGGGCTGCAGTTCTTCATGAACTGCTCCAGTGTGGGTCCCTTCCACGGACTGCAGTCCTTCAGGCACAGACTGCTCCAGCGTGGGTCCCCCACGGGGTCACAAGTCCTGCCAGAAAACCTGCTCCATGGTCTCCTCTCTCCACAGATCCACAGGTCCTGCCAGGAGCCTGCTCCAGCACGGGCTTCCCATGGGGTCACAGCCTCTTTCGGGCACCCACCTGCTGGGGCGTGGGCTCCTCCCTGGGCTGCAGGCGATCTGCTCCCCCGTGGACCTCCCTGGGCTGCAGGGGGACAGCCTGCCTCACCAGGGTCTTCCCCACGGGCTGCAGGGGAATCTCTGGTCCAGCGCCTGGAGCATCTCCTGCCCCTCCTTCTGCACTGACCTTGGGGTCTGCAGGGTTGTTTCTCTCACATGTTCTCACTCCTCTCTCCAGCTGCAATTACCATTGTGCAGGTTTTTTTCCCCCATCTTAAATCTGCTCTCCCAGAGGCGCCACCACTATCGCTGATGGGCTCAGCCTCGGCCAGTGGCGGGTCCTTCTTGGAGCCGGCTGGCATTGGCTCTGTCGGACAATGGGGGAAGCTTCCAGCAGCTCCTCACAGAAGCCACCCCTGTAGCCCCCCCACCGCTACCAAAACCTTGCCACCCAAACCCAATACATGTCCCCATCAATGTCAGTGCTTTGTCTGGCTCTGGAAGGAGCTAAAATCTCTTAACAGGCAGCACTTTTTAATTTCTCATTGCAGAAAAGAGAGAAATTAGGGAACAAATTTGTGAAAAAAATATTTTCTTTCTATATCTTTTTGCAAAAGTATTGCCACATATAACTTGGTTTGGGAGGAAACCAGATAAAAGGTGAAAAGAGTAAAGCAATTTGCAAGACGTGTCTTCTAAGTGTTTGCTAAAAGAGCGGAATTTTTGAAATAAAGGATAGTGTAACAATTTTTAGCTTGTGAGGAATGTTTTCAGTTTAGCTGACTGAATTGCTCACAGTGCATGTTGAGACAACATAGTCTTTTCTGTGTATGTTTACATGTCATTTGTATTTTGCCATGAGGTGCCACAAAATTTGCTAGACTGCAGTAAAAGAGAATGAAATAAAATAAATAAGGTTCCTGGGGTGTGTAATGTTCAACTGCTTATGACTAGACCCAATACTGAACAGACTGGACCAGATGAAAAAGTGATCTCTATTACTTCACTACACTTCTCTGGCAAACAAAAAAAATCTTAATTCTAGTAATTAAATAAGATAAACAGCAGCTTTATAGCATCTGTGAACAATATGGTGGCGAAGGACAAGGTAAGGTAGATTAATGTATCATAAATAAAGCAAAAGCCTGCACTAAAAACTTGATGATTGTTGGAATGCAAATGGTATTACTCCATCTTCTTTACCTGAGAGTGGTAGTATCCATGTACCCGAGGTACTCCTACCTATATCAGCTTCTTAATCAACGATACCCAACACTGGAACTCATCTTCACTGGGATGGAGCATAGGGATCAAAGCTTTTTGAGTAGGAAGAAGTACAAACCAAGGCTTTCAGCTACATTTCCTACAAGGGGTACAAGGCGAGAAGATGCCAGTTCAGAAATACCTCTGTAGGTGCTTCAGCCTTTGAATTGCCTTAACAAGATACAGTCATACTGTAAAACAGGTGGTCCTCAAAGTACCATCTGAGGGACTAAATATCTTCTGCTTTTGCTGGTTGGACAGGAGGTACTCTGTGAATAAAAGTCCTGCTTCAGAGCCACAGGTGCTGCCAGGGATTCCTCTCCATGAGTCCTTTTCCTGCCCTTTTATCCAACCAGCTTGTCCTCCAGCCCCGTCTCCTGCCCGGTTCCTTTTATTCGGTCAAACCAATCCCTTTCCCTTGTCATGAGCCACTGTTTGCCCTTTGGGACCATCTCTGCTGTAAAGAACATCAGACTGGCTGGAAACCCCACCTGCTCGTTTTCTGCAAAACCATAACATTTCCTTCAAAGGGGCTGGCTAGTTATTAGCCTGGCCATTCACCTACCTGAAATTCTCTGGCTTTACATTTAAACAAAAAGATATTTTCACTTCTCTCAATAACCAAATAGCTTGCTGCATTTCTTTGTCAGGAAAGAAATTTCTATTCATTGTATGTATTTTGTAAAGTACCTTGTGATCCCTCCAACTGAAAAGGGCTATAAAAAAGTACAGTTCTATTATTTTAATTTATTTGTAAGCTTTGTGCTGTTTGACGAAACTACACAAAAACGTTTCCTAAAGAACAGCATGATGATTGTCCTGACTATCATCTGATTTTTTTAAGCCATATAAATGAAAAATATGCCTTTATAAAACCTTTCTACCTTTTCCTATACCGATTAAGAAATGAACAAAAATGTTGTACAGTGGTGGTATGAGGGAATCTAATCTGACATGTTGCATATGTGACACCAGTTAATATTACTTGAATAGGTAGGATTCAAAATTTGTGTGCTCCTGGCCAGAAGTGGTATGAAGAGTTAAGCTTGTAAGTTCATAAAAAGAGCTCTGTATTAGTCATCTGATGTTAATGGGGTTTGAGTTGCAGATGTGATGTTCCTGGGGTTATCATTAGGTCTGTGTGACTTAACTGTATTTTATTTTCTGTTTAAAATTCATTTATCAGAGTAAAATCAGAAATGTGGTTTCTGTCACCCACAGAACAATTACTTTCAGTACAAAGCCTGTGAAGAGAAAGATCTGCTTCTCTTTAAAGAATAGGTAGAATTTAACAGAATTTTGTATGCCAGCAGCATACTTTTTATATCTTGCCCAGCTGCCATTTAACACTACAGAAACCTATAGGCATATACGTGTTCCTGAAGTTTTCCACATGTCCAAATTTTTGCTTTGTGTTTGCCGAGCCTGTGCCATACCCAAGGAACTCCTTGCATGCCTTTTGGGCTTCAACATAAAGCGCACTTGCAGCCACCACCATTTAGTGCTCAAACAGGTGAAAATAACACTGTAGTAACAGCATTAACTTGGGGACAGAGCACTCCACAGCATGCTCAAATGCAGCTCTGAGACCTCCTGTGTGATGTTCAAACTTGTATCGCTCACTCAGCTGAAAGCACCCTGACAGTGCACATGGAAACTTGTTTGTCTTGCAGGTGGTTTGTTGAAATTGGAAGTTGCAGAGAGTTTTATACAGTGGAGAACAAAAGCTTTTCCACTGTATAAAAACAAATAAAACCCATTGGCCATAGCTGAAGTGTTCTCCTGGGATGAGAAGGCCTTCTATTCTCCCTCTGATCCCAGAGACAGTACTTGCATTTTTTCAGTAATTGAGTGGAATGTCTCAAACATGTTATTTTTTCAAGGAAAATATTTCAATTACTTTCCAAATATTTTATACGATCCATTTAGTAGTAGTAGTATTAGTATTACTCATTCTTATGGCAGCCACACTGAGGAATCAATTTGTATGTACCTTTGGGTTATGGCACAAACAACAATAAAACATTTTTAGAATGCACAAACAGAAACACAATTAAGAACCATCTATATCATCCTATGTTGCTGATACCTACAGGGTGCAGTAGAGTAGCTAAAGTTCACTTTGCCCTGCCAGATAAAAAAAGAGAAACTCTATACCAAGAAACAGCTGCCAGGGAGAACTGTATGTGCCTACTTACACAGGGGGCAGAACTGTAACATCAGCCATAGTTCCCATAGAGCCAAAGCACTATATTTTTTATGTGATTCATATAACTGGAGGTAATCACTGAGTTTTGGGGATATATAGGGGTTGCTACAATGACAAAAAAAGAAGAAAAAAAAAAGGAAAATATGGATGTACAGATAACACCTTTATGCCTACAAATAAAATTTCTAAGTCCTTTTTTTCAGCCAAAATGAAGACAGGAGTTGGAGTGGGAGTGGCAAGAAGAGGAGGGCATGATACGCTAGGTAAGCCTGATCCCTGTGTGCGAGTTGTGCTGCCTGTGGCCACACCAGCGGCCACACCACCTCCTTCCTCAGCTGGTGCCGTGACCCACTGCTGAGCATAGAACGGCCCATGCTTTTCCCCATCCCGCCCTGGACACTTCTTGCACCATGACACAAACCAGAGATAAGAAACATCACCAGACTGAGGACAAAGGTGCTCTGAGAGCCTGAAATACCAGCTTACCTACTACAGAGGGCAGTGTGTTAATGCTATTTTTGAGCTGAATGAAGGCATTTTTGAATAAGGGCATTTCTGACCATACAAAATTCTTCTTCTAGAAGAAAGTGAAGGCAGAGGGGAGGTATGTGTCCCTAAAATGCATCCTGCCATTTCCTTGGCTAATTAACAGTGGTTTTGCCAAGTACATTACAACTTCACAGTACAAGAGTATTTCCACAGGTCAATCAAACAATTGTCCAACAGATGCAGAATTTCAATGCTGTGTTTCAGATTTTTAGAAATAGAAAACAAATACAGCCAACAGGTTTTTTGCCCATACTAAGCAATAACTAAAGAGCAACCTTTAGCCCCAGGTCTATCATCAGCCTGCCTTCAAGACTGCTTCCTGGTGTTGCTTTTTGAAAACCTCCTTGTACAGCGAAATATTTTAAGAATGGTCATGGCTTTTTTGAAGTCAGACAGCTAAGTATTTGCTTTGACAGGAGACAGTCTGGAATAAAATGCATCAGCAGTAATAAGTAGTCTTCTTCCAAGACATGTCTTCTTCCAGGACATGATGTCCTCTATCAAGAAATTCTGCAGTATTTCACACTGGTTTCCAAACTCTTTTTTTACTTTGCAACATTTTCCCTTAAAATTTAATATTCCAGGACCAGTCTTCTGCAAAACAGCATTTTATATCACTTGACTATTTTAAGACAAAATTATTCTATTAATTAAGTTTGCCTTAGGGTGGATACAGAGACCCAGCACTCAAACTGTGCTAACAGCTGGTTTGTGAAGAGGATTTGTGCACAGAAGTCATCCAGGAGCTCCATCTCCACGCGTACTACCAACCCTTATACATCGAAGGGATTCCACTTTCACCTGGCATTTTTATATTTCCCTGGGGTTTCAGCTCCACAGTGGTGATGCTACCAATAACTTTCTTTTTATCCAGAGCTACTGACTTGTGCTTTATAGGAGCTTTCTAAAACTGAGATCAGGGTTCTGTGCCTTCCCATTACCAAATTCCCAGAGAGTCTTACTTCAACAGACAGATGAGCAGGTAATTGTGCTGCAATGAATGAAGAAACACCTACAACCAAATGTTTATAACAAGCATTAGGAAGAAAATTATATTTGAAGTTACAGAGAGGAATCCATAAAAACTTAAGACCTTTTAACTTTCATGCTTTGTGAAATATGAATTTACCTGCAGTCTTCATTTCTCAGCCATACCAAGATTAAATCCATGTTTAATTCTGGAGTCTTGTGGAGTATTGCCATTCTGATGAGAAACAGATGATAAAAAGTCAGCTGTTTCTTTGATGTAACCCATGTAAAACAGACACAGTTTTTCATCAGGAAAAAAAAAAAAAGATCTTGTGCACCTGCACATAGGTACACATACGCTCACACACCCTATTTCTCATGTCTCCTAGCTTTCATTCTCCTTTCCTAAGCATCTGCTGTCACTGTCAATACAGTTTTCTCCTACCATGTACCCACTATCCCACTACCAAGTTTTCACACCATTAAAATCACTAATAAATACTAACACCTCCAGGATGTTACAGGTTTTGGTGCAACTTTGCAGTGTAGCACAAAGCAGCAGATACTTCCGATATTCCTTTTAACAGGGAAGTAACAATCTAGAACCCTACAGCCATCAGTCTGCCCCCAGGACTTGGGGCAGACTTCCTTATGTAGGAAATGCGTACTCCCCTTCTGAAACCCCCTAAACCCATTTGAGGTGTTGCCATTGGTATAAACAGCTTTGGGAGCTGGATGAGAGAGCTCGTGTTTGCCGCCAAGTTAAAATCAGCACTGGAGGAAAAGCACACTGAACAGGCTGCTTACTTCCATGATTACCTTCCGTAAGTGGTGTAACGTGAATCTGAGCAGTACTTGCACACACCGCTTGTGACCAGTAAGTGGACACAGGCCAGGACTCACCCAAGGCAGCGGCCGAAGTAGCTGCGGCAGCCGGTGGGCTCCCAGCACAGCAGTGCTGCTCAGGGCAGCCTGCAGCTCCCGCGGCCGCTTTCCTCCCGCAAGCAGCTCTCAGCGCTCGCACGGCACTTTTCCTGCGGTAGCCAAACAGGTGGATGATTTATGGACATCAAAAGGCTTTTCGGTAAGTGAGCGGTCAAAACCCGCAGTCAGAGATCACCAATACCTTGCACGTCAGTGCTTTGCGCAACAGCTGCTCCCGAGCGACGCACAGTCCATCGGGAATCTGAAGAGGCGGGTAAAGCTTGTTGTTTTCTGGACAGTTACAAACCAACATTGCCACCACAGCTAATGATTTACGAAGAAAGATACCATTACGCCTCTGAATTACCAAAACTGCTGCATATTGGCTCAGAATTTTACACTTCCCTTCAGAAGAGGAGAACAGTTGCTTCCTTGCTAGCAAAGCAAGGAAACTCACAGCCCAAATGTTAACTTGAGCAGAAGACTCTGAAACGGGTGCTAAAGCTTTGCTTTCTAACTATCAGCTGCCTCACAGGCCTGATCTACCGCAAGGACATGCTCAAAGCCATGCTCAAAGCCATCAAATTGCCTTTTAGAAGGCACAGGGGACAAGGTCCCCAGAATCTCTAATTAGGGCTGAAAAAGTGATAAATCATACAGACAAAAAAATCTTGATCTTTTACCTGGTTGATTTAGTCATGTCTAACTACATGCTTTCTGAAAAAAGTTTCAGCCTTAGCATTTTACTTTCAATCACAATAAAAATGTTTCATCTCTTGAGATACTTTCATCAAATATGGTATCAAGTAATGCTGAGCAACATACCCTGCTGTTTGCACGTGGTACAAAAGCAGCAGGAGGGGGAAACTGTTTATTTAGCCAGTTACATTAGAATCAGTCACATGAGTAATTTGTGCCAAATATTTATATTGATTTTTGAAGATGTGGACAAAATGTGTGCCTTTTGAAAACAGGATTATTTTGTCAATTATCCCCAGGTCACACATGCAAAGCACTGTTGCAGACACTGAAGGGGAAAACCTGGTTTTCACCTCTTTTATTTTTCACAGTTAGATCATTTCACACATAATAGAGCATTGGCACGATGGTAACAAGGTTTTTAAAAGTTGTATATAGATCAAAATGCAGCACAGACTATAAATATATAAGGACAATATTATTAGCTGTTATTAGCAGGTTGGTCAAACATTGTTCTGTTCCTTTATTCCCCAGAATCTACTTTATGAAAATGTACATGTTTTCTTTTTTTAGCTTCTTAAAATAGCACTTCCTTACTATCCAGCAGGTACAGTATGTCTTGGCACATACACCAAAGTACATCATCAGCTATTCCTTTCCTAAGCAATAGCTCTCATTTTAGATTCCATTTTAAAATTATAGTTTCTCAGTCCTAAGGAAAAGCTGCTTCTTATAACTAGTTTCCCTTCACATCAGACACTGTAGTTCAGCCTAAAATTCCTGGGTATCCTTCTCAGAGCAACATCTACCAAAATGCCCTGCTGTGCTGAGCAGGGGCTTCGAACCAAGCTGGACACCAACTTCCCTCGTGTTAGTGCCTGTTACATGTCCTAAAAACCTGGAATTTGTGTTATACTCCTGGCAAGGTTAGTGTTGATTTAATGCCTGAAATGGTGGTTGAAAACTTGAAGGTTTTCATCCTCCTAACTTTCTGATTCAACTACATAAATAATTCTTTTGGACTATGACTCAACCATGGCCTTTAATTTCATGTGCTAGCAATACATGCTATATGTATAAAAGTACTTTTATTTATGAGTTTTTGACTTTTTTTTCAATTTCAAAAGCTGTATCTTTGTTCTTCTGCTATGGTGACAGATCGTCTTTATCCCCTCTCAATGTTCATTTCCATCTGTGTGTGGCCCACCCGGTTCCCTTCCTTAGTAACCTAAACTTAGCTAGTTGAAAGCCAAGCTGAAAAATTCACACAGTGCAAAGCCACATCCTGCACAGTTATTGGGTTGACTGAGCTGTGGCACTGCCACAGTAAGCTCTGCTTTTTAGGAAGCATTATACAGCCACTGCTGCCCTCTTTTTATACACAGACAGGCAGGGTACTATCTACGCAGGGAGGTCTTCTTCTCCCCACGTTCCCCCATGTTCTTCTGCTGGAGGCTGCTATCATGCATGTGGCAGCTGGGTCCTTTTCCTGAGGGGCAGAGATAATACAAAAACATTTAACAAGCAAATTCCTCATTCTGTGAGAAATTCTCAAACTTTATGTTTGTTTCTGAATCAAGACAAGAAGTCAAACTTTCAGGATTTTTCAAGAAACAAAACAAGCCAAAATACTTTGATTCAGGCAGTTGAAACATCTTTCAGTCTATCACTCTGGCAATTAATAGCTGTACTCACTATATTGTACTACACACCTGCCAGATACAGTTAAAAATGAAGCACTTTGATATTATCCAGGCAAAATGAATTTCTTTATTTGACAGCTTATGTAAGTTATCAGAAACTCAATCAGTTTTGCTGAATCCACATTTTTCTCAAGAAAATAGCCCAGTGAAAAAAATTAATGGATTTGCAAGGGTTATATTTGATTAAGAATTGACAAGCAATTAAAAAAAAAATCCCAGCACAATCACCCCGACTGTCTTCTTTGCAAGGACTATATTCATCTACCAGCACCAAGAGGAATGCTGTCTCAGATCAGTAAGAGTTTTCCCTTTGTCTTTCACAGGATAAAATTTTCCTTTTAAATTTTCCTCCAAATTTCTCAGCATGTTGAGATATTTCTCATTCACTAAGCTTGGAGTTTCTAAGCATCTGAGCATCATT
Organism: Buteo buteo; assembly: GCF_964188355.1. Lineage (NCBI taxonomy): Eukaryota > Metazoa > Chordata > Aves > Accipitriformes > Accipitridae > Buteo > Buteo buteo. Next base: position 35,191,413 of record NC_134173.1, read on the forward strand.
TCTCTGTTGTCTGCTGGTCTCACCATTTCATACACTTCAAACAGATTTTCACTTGTGCTATGCCATCCCATTACCACACAGTCTTCACCTTAAAGATCTGTCTTTTAGGCGGCATCACAAGTATTTAAAGCTAGAACCAAATCCTAGCAATTAAAAAATATCACACTTCTGTGAGGAGGTGGGATAGGGGAAACAAGGGTATTCTCATTGATGGTCATTTCTGTGTCCATTGAGCCTTTTATTAATGTGCATAATGAGTAACCAAACCTTATCAGAGAGTAACACTAATCGGCCTTCAGACCAGCACTTTGAAAACAATAATTTGTTTTTTCTTGACAATGTCACACATGTGTCATGGGGGGGGGGGGGGGGGGGGGGGAGAAAAAAAGAAAAGAGAAAAAAATCTGCAATCTTTCAGAAGAAGAGTATAGAAAGGAAAGATTCACTGTATCTTTTTCTTTTTTTTTTTTTTTTGAGCAGTCTTCAGCACTCTGTGAGGCAAATAGGCTTTACTCCACTTCTTTATTTTCCTTCTATTGTGTCACTAGTTCATAATCCCTCAAAAAAGTGTTGCTACTATTCCTACCATACAGTGAAGGCTGCTTAAGAGGAAGCCAATTTCTACCAACATATCGAGCTGAAAGCTAACATGTGTAGAAGTTTTCTAGCTGACTACAACAGCTGCAAGCAGAAAAAATGGTATTTCAACTTTTAATATGAAGTCTCACTATCAAACATGTTTTAACAAGCAAGTGTATTGTTTCAGTACTGGTCTGTTTACATTGACCATAACTTGACAGAAGTAAGGAGGTCTGAATTTTTAGGGAAGATTCTGTTTACTGAGAGATGGCTGCTTTTAATGGATATGCTCTTTGAACCTGGAAAGCAGTTTTGGGCAACACCTCAGGGCCTGCTTCTTCATCTGTGGTAAAACAGCATCACTTCATTGACATCTGCAATTTTAAGTCTAAGATTCTTTTAAAAAAAATAACAAGCCTTGTCTTTCCTTGAATTCATTACCAGAGCCTATCTTTAAAATAAAGTGCTATATGGATGTGTGGAGGAGATGTTTAAAGGCACAAGTGAGATAAGACATCCAAGGCCTACTGGAAACTGTATACAGTTTTGCATGCATATTTTTGAAAGTAGTTTCTTTGCCCCTTGGGATGTAAATTCCTCTTGAATGTCACAGTTGAAAAGTTGAGACTGGTATACAGGCCTGAAAAATATTAGCTGAGCCTCATTGCTTTAGCTAGGCAAAATATGGAACTTAAATGAAAACATCTGTTTGAAAAAATTCCTTATCCATCTTTAGGCTTCCTATGAAAAAAATCATTATTATTACTGAGTATAAGGAGGATAACTAATTGTGATGTTTGCATGACATCATTTTTCCCCTAGGACACTTAAAAGTCACATATTTTCCCTGAAACACTTTAACTGTCACATACTTGTCTTAGTTCTGTGACGGTGTGCAACACAGATCGCAAGTTTCTTCTTTTAGTTAGCTGGAAACAATACAAAATCTGACTGTTCTCACAGCATGTGAAACTTTCTCCTCTGGTCCCATCTGGTATCAGCACAGAAAATCACAGAAAGGAATGTATTTTATGCCACCCTAAAGATTCCCTCTGTGCCAGTTTTTCAATGTAAGACAGTATGAGTGGCAGCTTAAGTTAGCTACTTTGCCAGATGCTAAATCAAAAATTCTTAAATCCAATCCAAAACAAGATAGCGTGTCTCAGCATTAATTACCTCTAATTAGGTGGAAGTACCTGAAAACTTAGCTCTTCCTATTCATAAACAGTAGCAGAACATATCTTATTTTTTGCAGTTGAGTAATGATGCATAATCTTCCTTTAATATTTTATTTATCCGTGTAGCTAGAAAACATAATGCTTAATATTTGTTTCCTCTTCAATTTAACGCATTCTAAATGTACTAGCAGTGAAGCACTGAACAGTTCTCCACATGCATGTGGATGTGCACGTGCACAGGAAGAAAAGTTATTTCTCATGCACGCAAACAACCTCACATTCTCAGCACCATAGGTGAGATGTTCTGCTTTTGCATTACACTAATTTTATTTTCTTTCCATTTCTAGGCTGTCTCTGTCATGGAAATTAGTTATGTAAATCATCTCTCTTTTGGTGCTTCTTTGCTTTCATTAGGTTAGGAGGAAACCATGACTGTCATTAAATAAAAAAAAAAAATCTGGTATAATGCTGTCTTGGACAATAAGAAGCAACACACTACAGAACTGTAGCTGAAGGCAAAAGGAACACCTTGGGGCCACCTTGGATTTTAGAGCGTAATGTCAAACTTAGGGAATAGTTTTCTTACTTGAAAAAAGACACTTTCAAAGTGTAGAAGATATTTAGCATTAAGGAAAGTGAAGGACATTGGACACACAGATTTCACTGGATTTTTTCCCCAACTTAAAAAAAAAAGAAAAATGAAACCACTATTATTCCTTGTGGTGCAATTCTAATACACAAACATGTGTAGACTGAGTTAAATCCCCAGGAACAGGGATATTTGAATAAAGTTTCTAGGGGTTTTTTACACCTAATTGTTCTTTTTCAATCTGCATTAGAAAGTACACAAAATTAACTATAGGTGTTGTCTAGCGTCAGCTGTGGAATATTTAAATGTTAAGGATAGTTAAACTTACAAGGGAGGGAGAGGTGAGACTAAAACAGCCCTCTGCTCTCTAGTTAATCTGGTGCCTCTACATTGCAAAAACTGAGATTGCAGAGAAGGTACTTGATCTGCAAACTTCAGTAGCTCCCTGGTACTGCTCTTTTGCTCTGCTCTCCAAAGCAGAGACAAAAGCACTGAACCAGACCCCTGGTATGTTTTCCACAGATTTCTAAAGGAAAAGCAGCAGGGAACACCGAAGGTGACACCCTAATATCCACACTAGTTGACTGGCAATTAACCCCACAAGCAGGTCAAATGACCATGTACCATAGTTTTGCAATACCAAATTTTTGGAACCTCCCGAAAAGAAGAGACATGAGACTGGCTGCAGCAAGTACGTCCGATTCCCCGGCTGCCTGCAGGTGTCTGCCCCATGTTGCCTTCCTCCAGGACCCAAGGGACAGCACAGCCTGTCCCTGCTGCCCCATCCCCTACCCAGCACGGCGACGGCCAGGCAGCTCTCACCCCTTCCACCGCCTCTCGCTGCCTCCCAGAGACAGGTGGCTACACGAGAGCGAAGGCAAGTCGTCTGTCTGGAGGTGCTTTACAAGGTTTAGGTACAGGTTTCCAAAGTCACCATGCGTGTTCCTGTGAGAATAATTGGTTTTGCCTGTTAGTCAGTCCAGCCTGGGAACTGCTGAACAAACAATGGGAATTTAATTATCTGGAAGCAGATTCTGTGAGCAAAAACATCATATTATTTTTTAATATACTTTCTCAGCTATAAAAAAAAATCTTGGCCAACTTTCCTTTGTTGTTCAATGAAGTGTGGTAAGCTGCCTAATTTGACAAGAAAACCTCCAAGACTTCTTCCTGCTGCATCCAGACTAATTTGATTGTTAATGTTCCATGAAAGAAATAAATCTTTAGAACACATTCTTGTATCACTTTTCAAGCCTAGTATTTCCATACCACAGAAAAATTGCTATTATCTCATATTTTTGTCCCACTATGGTAGGGAAGGTGGTCTCCTTACTAAAAACTTAATCACCAAAAAAAAAAAAAAAATAAAAAAATTATGATTATAAAGCTCCTTTGTACAAAATTAGAACATTGATTTTTTCATTACAATGTGGAGCACTGCACATAATGTATAGAGTAATAACTCTATTGAAACACAGATATACATATGCAAATGGTAAATAGTTAACAAGAACACAGGTTATTTGGAATGAAAATAATTCATTAGAGCCTAGTTCTTTCGCAGTTCACTTGCTCCTAACTTGATAAATACCTTGGATTGTCAATTTTTACCTTAAACATTCTCTTTTTGTGACCATTTAAAGGTCAGAAATTTATTTAGAAAGGTGTATGCATGTAAAAAAAAAGAAAGAGGGTCAGAGTAGGAAGTTAGACTTACTCAATCAGTTGTGTGAGCACCATTCATTTCCCCAGGTAAATCAAGTACCCTGAGGTCAGCTATTCACGCATCATGTAGAAACAATCAAAAAGTGCTAGACTTGTGCAGAAGTGATTATCTTGAATATTTTTATTAACAAAAATAATTGCATTAGAGCAGCTAGTTCTCAAGTACCAGACTCCATGGCCTGAATCTCACAGCTCTGCTGCACATAGCAGAGCCACTGAAAGGCTGTGAACACCTCTGACTGTTCAGGATTGGTTTGGTGCTGCAAGATGAATGTAGGAGCACTGCATTTATCAACCTGATATCAAAAATATTTGACATACATGACCATATTAACAATAAAGGATGTGGAACTTATGCAGAGGGCTGAATCTCTACAGCATTTCCAAAGGAACTGTACTGCCAGCTACAAGAGCAAATCTCATTATTTATACTGGTGTGCATAAAGGATTTTTGGCCCAGTAGGACCAAACCAGACTGTGTTTCTGAAAAAATTTTGCCATGCAATGAAGGCACCCGCCTTAGTCATGATTTTGTATGAAGAACAAAGTTACCAGGAAGATGTCTGGTGACCAGATCTGTTCCCAGTGAAGATAATGAGAGCATTCCTCCAAACTTCAGCAATAGCAGAAGTGGAGGCAGTAATATATAACAATTAGGAAGACAAAAGACTACAGACTGAAAGTTAGGCTCAGTTTTACCATAAACTTACCTTCAGCAAGCTGGTAACTTGTGTAGCTGTGCCTCGGCATCTCCATCTTCACAGGAAAACAGAGAAATTTACTGAATTCATAGGACTGTGTTAAAGAAAATGTATCATCATCAATAAAATGGGAAATTTTCCAATCAAGTGCCATTAAAGCATCCAGTATATTTAATCTTAATTTCCTTCATATCAGTCCAGTTATTCCATGTACTAATGCACTAGTTTCTAATTCATCAAATATTTATTTTAGTCTGCTTACAAATTGTCCAGGAAAACAAGTACAGCACTATTTTTAAGTACATCCATTTGTCCCCTTTACTGAAAATGGAATGCAGTTATCTCCCCCCATGTAATGAATGTGGTACTGTTTTTCATCAGTTTTCTAACAAGTGAAGTATTTGAAGTTTTCTAGCCTTTTGTTCAAAACACACTCTGGAAATGCATATTACATTATTCACAATAAATAAATATATTGGAAAATCACACATAGAAAACATTACACATAGGTGATTAAACAAGTGCTAAAAATATACTAACAATTCTCCTTAAATCCCAATATTTTTAAATGCCAAAATGCTTTACCATACATAGACACAATAAAATCACTTTGGTGTGTAGGCAGATCATGCTTAAATTGGTTTTCCACAGCACAGACAAATGTTACAGATATATTAGTTGAGGACAATATTGATTATAGCTCTGGCATTATTCTGCAGAAACCTAAACAACATTCTTCACTGTAAAAGTATGACAAATCAAGTTGTCAAACTACATCATTCAGAAGCAGTCACTGCTGGGGCAGAAGTTTCTGGCATAACTCAGTGTTACGACCAAATGTTGCTTAATATAACCTGACATATTGTAAAGAGAAAACCCAGAACTTTCTTTATCCAGAATCAGCTGGTACAACACTATCTCCTGGCTCCCCAAAAGTGCGTATTAGTAGCTGCTGGTGTACAGCAGACATGGTGCCAAAACCTGACCATCAGCCAGGTCCTTTTCCTTTGAGCTTATTTTCAGAAGGTTCTTGCTTGTTGATAATAAACTTGCTTTAGTTCAAACTACTAGAATTTCTGAAATATTCCAGAAACATCTGTGTAGGTAAGTCTAGTTCAAACCGCAGTGGTAATCTGCGTCAGTCCTAGGTCGTTGGACTCTTCTCTCCCTTGAGGACAGTAAGACGACATTTCCACGACTAGTCATACAGGTTTGTTTGTCCCATCTGCTTCCCCAATATAAGCCGGGTCTTGCACGGTGTTTCGGACTCTGCTGGTGCTCTGCCTGTCCATCCTCATCTTAAAGGGGAAGCAGAAGTCCTTGAAACATCTCTTGAAGTTTTCATCCAAAAAAGCATAAAGGATTGGATTGAGGCTGCTGTTGGTGTAACCCAAAGCAATACAGAAGTAATAGCTGGATATAGCAGCAGTACTGTGGGACACATCCCCTAACGCTTCAACCAGCACAAAGATGTGAATAGGAGTCCAACAGATAACAAAAACTGCCACAACCACAAGAACCAACCTGGTGATGCGGCGCAGGTTTCGATCTTTTTCTCGAGACCCTGAGAGAAGCCGTACGCTTTTAAGACGCAGGATCATCAGAGTATAGCAAACAATTATAATGAGAACTGGGATAACAAATGCAAAGACAAAGACACAGATTTTCATGAAGATGTCCCACCACACGTAGTCTCTGTCTGGAAACTGCAAGGAGCATTCAGTGCTAGCAGTATCTAGGAATGAAAGAAGCAAGAAGAAAATTGCTTTATTAGATATTCTAAACAATGTAATTATCATAGCATAAGCTAGGAAGAGTGATTATCATGTAATGTGATACTAACAAATGGAGTTATCATTAAATCACTCCAGTGAAGGCTTTCAATTACCATTGAAACTGGTTTTATGTAGCTGTCTCTAGAAACTACTTAAAGAGATAGGGGCTTTTTAAAATGCATAACATTGTATAAAATTTGTTTCCCATGGGAGGATCTAAAAATGCAGAGTACAAAACCAAAAATTTTTAAAGACATTTCCATTTGAATCTCACTGAGATTTAAAGCCAGAATGAGTACCCTGTTCAATAGAGTAAAATCTCATCATTATTATCAAACTACATATGTTTTTGTCTGTGGGCAGAGACAGATTTTTGGTATCATGAATGGTGGGAGCCGAATGAGGTTTTGATCGTAGGAAGATTTTGCCAATAGATGATAATTGTGTAATAATCTTTTCCCACATGCCTTCTCCAGTGCAAATGGAATACACATAAGTGCTTGCATTCAGAAAAAACTTATTTCCTGGCAACAGCTTCTTTTCAGTTTAATAGAAGCAAATAAAATATTTATGTGCGCAGAGTCAAATGGAAGCTGCTTTTTTTACAGATCATGTCATTGAAAATTCAGCCTGTGCAGAGACTGCAGGATCTGGGCCACTGACACCAGCCCACTCCCTTTCTGATTGCCCATGTCAGGATTCAGAGTTGCAGGCTGTCACTTGATTTTATGTCCCAGAAATACTCCATGTGACAGGAGGCTGCTAAGGAATGAAATATTTGAGGTTTCATTTGCTGACCTCACTGGAGCCTTCCAGCATATAAACCATATGGAAAACCAAGAAGCAAGATAAATGGCAAGGCAAGAGAAAGGATGAACTTACAACTACTATCAGCAGTTAAACTCTACTGAAGACAAGTCAAGGTAACACAGGGATTTTTCACTCTGAATTGTAGCTTAGATTTTATCCTCTTGAGCACTGCATTACGCTTGGATTTTTTTCATTTTCACTACTGAATTTGTCATTCCTTTACAAGTTATTATGTATTGACTTTTATTGAATCAGACCTAAGAGGAGAATGATTCAATATACTCTTGCACATCACTTTTTCATATCTGTCTCTAGCAGAACTAGTCAGAAAATTTCCATCAAGCCATATTTCCCTGCTATTGAAATGCTTCACAAATCAAGATGATATTGCAGAGAATTTGTTTTGAAAAACAGCTAGGGGGGAAGTTATCATTATGGCATCATACAGACATTTCCACAGTTAGGTATCAGAAAGCTGTTACTGGGTGATACTGAATACTAAAACATTCAAATAAAAAAGTTGAAATCAAAGCTAAATATTTTGAGGTTTTATTTTAAACAACATAACAACTAATGGATGATTCTGAAAGCTGAAAAGTGAAAAGACCTATTTTTCAAGCCTGATGGAGGATGCTAAGCTAGCAGCACAAGTATGACTTAGGGTCTTGACAGTCAGTCAACTTTTCTAAATCCTTTGTCATCTAGGTTTCCATAAGTGTAGTTGCTTTTACTTAATTTTGTTCTAGAAATGTCAACAACCACCTTCAAAGCAGTTTTCACATTGATTATTACTGTTATTTATAGTAGATCATGGCCTAACAGCAGCAATAAAATCAGGATGCGGCTATAATACCTAGACTAGTAAAGCTGCATCCAGATGTGCAGTTCTGGATAGAAGTGGGGTGTGATGGGGGATGATTGCTCTGGACCACATCCAGCTACTCACTGAAACTCCATCCCAGAGGAAACTGCCTCTTCAGATTGGCTGACGTAATTTTATATATTTATCAAAATAATTAGGTCACGCTTGCTACATTTTAATATAATTTGTAGTTGGCAGTGGTATTTTAGAATTCCAAATTATCAAAAACAAATTTAATGATTGTCTTACATCTCATTACAGTTTACTTTCTATGGAAAATCTTATTCTAAATTCATTAATATTCACGTGTTTCCCTTGATATATAGATAATGCTATGAATTGTATCAAACCCATTTACATTTTCCCCATTTACAACAGGCAAGCAATCAGCAAAGAAAGATCCTTGTCATAATGCACAATATCATAATAAGTTTCAGAAACTTTGGAAGAAAATAAAATCCAATTTATATTTTATTCTTGTTGCCTGAAAAGATGCAGAACTAAATACAGCATCACAAACCGAGTACTTAAGATTTCACACTTACCTTTTCCACTCTGAAAGCCAAATATTCCAAATATATTGATATATTTAAGGAAAAATACTGCATTCTAGATGGTATTTTAGTGTAAATAAATTTTAAAATGTGTTTGATAAGCTACCATTTAAGATAAATCTTCATCTTGACATAGGAAATATATTTCTGTTAGATACATTATTAATTATGTCACCTTCAGGCATTCATACTCCTGTGTACTCAGCTGGAGTCTTCATGCTATTTCTGGGAATACTGATAGTACCTCTAATTTATTATTTTATTTTTTTTTAGTGAAAAATTCTTCAGCAAGAAAGACTCCACTAAGGCCAGAGAGGGAATATTCACACAGATGTAAAATTTATTCTGCAGGGAACATGTATCCAGAAGGACACCACTGGGAGCAATTCTGTAGTGTGAGAACAAAAGGGACTAACTGGGCATGGGGTGGGAACTTTAAATATGATCACTTCCCATTTGATGTTCAGTTGTTGTTTAAATCTGAATCCAACAGAGGCCCTGTAGCATAAAAACAACAACTATTTTGACCAATATAACACAAAGTTTCAGTCCTGAGCTCCAGCTGTCAGGCAAAGGGAGGATCCTTGCTTTTCCCCTTCAGCATTCATCAGCACAATTCATGAACACACCAGACAAGATAATTGGCAGTAAATGCTCAAGAGACACCTTAGATCAGACAAGCAGGGCTGAACAGTAGGGGCTGACAGGCATTTGCCAATCATTTCCAACTTCGTTTGGCCCAGCTGAGTCACGTATTACTAGCCTCTGTTCCAGGAGAGAAAAAAAAGACTGCCTGCCACGTGGTGCGGAAAAGGCATTTAATCATTGCTGGCCTCAGAGCAGCCGCTTGATCTAAATGGGATGCTTACAGGGAATGAAAGTAATATTCTGCTAGTTAAGCATGCTCCAACAAAACACCTGACTGAGGCAATGTCCCATGGCCTTCAAGATCTCATACATAGTGAAACAATCACTCTTCCCAAATGAAGAAGAAGAATGCCTGGAAGTGTATGTTTCCGGAGCTAGACATTGTTTGATAGGGCCTGTCAAAACTTTACTGGGGAGAAGAGTTACAGCACTGCAGACCAGGTCACTTGATCTCCCAAAGGGCTGAAAGAAGAGTTTCCAGAGGACTCTCCTGTCACCTACCCACCAGAACACCAACAGCAAGAACAAAATCTATACAACTTCAGCCAAATCAATCAGCCCTTGAGCACCTGTTACTGAAATGTTTTGTTTGTTTTGATCTATGCCAAACAGTTTAATACACAGCTTTTATTGTCTCTGCCAGATAAAACAGTGTCCTTATGTAAAGTTTACCATTGCTCTTGGGAGGAGTGAAACCTTTCTAAGAGAAAAGGTTGTTAATTCAGGAACTTAGTAATCATTCTTCCAAAGACACATCTCAGACAAGACTACCACCAAATAAACATGCATGTCTTGTATTTTATCGAGCCATCCATAACAGATGGCCCCAACACAAGGGCATCATTAGAGGCCTCCAGCCTTTTGAAGACACTGAGGTGCTCTTGCACCACAGTCATGCTTGTGGGTCTGAAGTATATGTGTGTGAGAATGCTTCTCCCCTTTCCTTCTCAAGGAGGATTTCAAAATAAGATTAACTCCATAGCAGGGCAGTTTTGGTAATGCACCACTAGTCATAAGGGCTAAATCTGCAGTCCTTCACAGATTATAAATTTCAAGCAGAGCCTACAGGTGGTCTCTATACAGATCTCATCGACTTCATGTTCTTATAGTTGCTTCCCTGCCATGGTCTGCATTCCCAGTTACTCTGCTGATCCTTATTTTCAGCCTTTCCAAGTCTGCATGTACATCCCCATCCCTTCTAAATAAGAATTTGAGATACTGTCATTTTCATAGAATTTAGATTCAGTTTCTTTCTCCAGCTACTGACTTTTTTCTTTTCTTCACCACACCTTCAAGTTCTGTGAAATGGCTGCTGGTAATAAGCTCCCAAGTCTTAATACTAATGATAGTTTTAATATTAATACTAATGGCAAGCAACCTAGTTTCTGCTTTTGGAAATTCAGCAGAATTACTCTCACAACAGCTACAAAAAAACACCTTAAGCCCACACTTCAAGTTTCATCCGAAATTGATCTTTGGTCTGTCCATTGTGAGCAAATTCCTGATTATTTTCCGCTGGTGCCTGCTACTAGTTTTTGATGGCCTCATTCTAACATGGCCAATGCTTCAAAGTGCATTTTGTTCTTTTAGTTGGCAAAGGTATCTGAGCTTAAATGATTAATATGTCATACTGTAATGTTCCACAATATATTTCAAAATGTCAGAAATTTAGATGTAATTTTTGAACCAAGGAACGTGGATGAGCATGCTGAGCATGCACAGATTATTGAAAAAGGAATCAGTAGGGTTTAGTCAATATTCCAAGTTACATTTTATGTCATTTGAGAAACAAAGAGACTCAATTTTGAATGCTCATACTCACCTTCCCTGACTTTGGTACCTCCAAGAACTATCGCAGATATACCAACAGATGAGGACAGTAGCCAGATACAGATGTTGATTATCTTTGCCTTGAGAGGCGTACGGAAGTCCAGAGCCTTCACAGGGTGACACACAGCAATGTATCTATCAACGCTCATCATGGTCAGTGTGAATATGCTAGTAAACATGTTATAATAATCAATGGAAATAACTATTTTACACAGCACATCACCAAAGGGCCAAGAGTTCATCAGGTACTCAGTGCTTTGGAAAGGCATGGTTGTGGTAACTAGCGCATCTGCCATAGCCAGATTGAAAATGTAGATGTTTGTTGCTGTCTTCATCTTTGTGTACCTGAAGAACAAAAAAAGTAAGGCTTTAGCATTTCAAAATATGATTATGCACATTCAGATATGAAACAGTTTATCAGTCAGGCGTTGCCATAGTTGGGGTTTTTTCTGTCATTTCTGATTTATGGCAGAAGTGCACACAAATGCAAGACCCTTGAGATAAAAGTAAACACATTTGACTCAGTCTCTCGGCACTTGCACTAGCAGTTAGAACTATTCACCACAGGCAAAAACAGGTATATGAATACATTTAACCTAATGAAACATGCCTATTTCAATTCTATCTTCTCAAATACTTCTACAAGAAAATATCACAGTTACATTTGCAACTGATCAAAATGTTTTATGTTTCCTTTTCTTATAGCTAACTGTCAGTGATTGCAAGCTTTTTGGGTTTGTTTTGTGGAAGGAACAGTTATCCCATTCTCAGGTAAGAATCCATGATAACTGTTATGTCTGCCAGGCCAGATTGCGTCTTATATGATAGTTGCTCTTCCTTGAATTCACTACAATGACACCAGCTTACACAAATTTTAGTCATTTCCCTTCTTTGCTCCTTCATTTCCAATTTCTCCTCCTTTCTTATCATCAGTTTTTCCCAGCCCTCTATTTTGTGACTGCTAATGTAAAAGATGACTATTGTTTAAGTAGGATACCAAAGTGGGAAGAAATGATCATAGCACTATTTTTTCTGCATCCTTTAATTTCATCAAAATGAAGCACTTGTTTTTCTCCAGCTGGTAAGAACCTCAGCCTACACAGAATAGGATTTTTTTTTTTTGAGACGGCACCCTGCTTTGTTCTGCCCCGATGACTCTCTCGGGGAGCAGCCTGTGCCCTGGGGTGTGGAGGACTGCTTCCAGCCCTGCTGTGGACACAAAGGAGGAAGGAGAGCCTGTCAACACAGGGATATACCTAACTCTTCTTTCTGAAATGCTTCCCTTCATCATTGGTGTTAATATATTATCAGATTCAATAACAGATTTTCTTTTTCAAAATTGTTTCAGCCCTGTATTTTGAATGTGTGCCCAAACTAAAGTGTGCACATATAACACACATAGAAACACATCTAGCTAGATTTTGCTATGTGACATTAATAATTTACAGTGGAAATATAAGATTCAATCAGTTCAGCTAATGAACATGTAGGGTAATGTGTCTTTTTGCCTTTAAAGCTTTGATGTGTAAAATAAAAAATAACACTAAAAAAATTTAAGCAGTGTTGACAAAATGTGCCCAATATGTAAATTAGCTATTAATTAAAATATGGGCAAAAATGTCATTTCATGACCAACAGGAAATGTTAAAAATAGCATTGTTTTTTCTAAAACACTCTAATTATGACTTACTGAGAAAATGAAACCAAACGCTGGTTCAAAGCATAGAAAAGAGAACTGCAAGGGAAAAGAAAGTAAACCCTTCTCACTCAGATACCATACCCAGGCTCGCATCTTGAACAAAGCCATAGCCAGTGGAGCATTAGAAATCTCTGAGAAAAGACAGCCAAAAGGAAGGAGCAACAAAAGCTCTACAGTGCTGGTGTGACCCCCATAGTCCAGATTCCTTCTGCCCTGGTTTGGGCTTCTCCAAGATGAAAGGCAGAGCAAGGAGGCACCTGCCAGTCAGAACTGGGCTTCTGCCCCCCCTCAGATCAATCTCCTTAACAGGCCCTGCCAGCAGGTCACATTATAGCCCGTAAGGCACTGTTCAAACACAAATATGAGAGTATATAGCTAGAAGAAACAAATATAAGACACATTAACCGATTAGGAACTTTCCTTCCAGTAAAAAACAAGCAGCTCCAAGTGCATCTCAGCTGTAAGACTGAACAAAAACTCACTAAACACTCTGATTGCAAATCTGAGCTAAAATGGGCTGATTTCCATTAAATGTCTGAAAAAGAGTAGTCAAAAGGTGATTTTACTTCTACAGACATCACCGATGATATTTGGAATTGTTGTCTTGTTCACATTGAAAAAAAAGACTAAGAAAAGTTGGAAAGGATGCATTAAAAACGCCACAAAAATGAGTGAAAGGACTGGAGAAAATTCTTACTGTGAGTAACTTAAAGAGCTTGACACATTTAGTTTATCAAAAAGAACACCGAGAGATGACTTGATTACAGTGTCTGAAGACCTTCACAGGGAGAAAATAGCAGGTACTGAAGAGCTCTTTCAGACTAGAAAGAAAAGCATAACAAGGACAAATACGTAAAAGTCAAAGCCAGACAAACTCAGCTTAGAAACAATGACGGATCTTTCCTAACAGCTAAGGTGATTATTGGGAACAAATTACACAAGAAAGGAGTAATTTTTCCATCTTTTGATGTCTCCAAATCAATGTCTGCTGCTTTGCAAAGGGTGTGCTTTACTCAAATACAACTTACTAGACTCAATACAGGAAGAGTTAAATGAAATGCAATGGCCTGTGATAAGCAGAGGTGAAGTAACTAATAGTTCTTCTGAATCATTACTTCTGTAGATCTTTAAAAACTTCCCCAAGGGTTTGGACACAGAACATTTGTTTCACATATAAAAGAATTAGTCTGGTTTTGTTCCTTAAAGAAAATCAGAAAAGTAGTGAAAAATAACTGAGAGGATTTTATTAGCCTTGAAAATTCAAACATCTGAAAATTTTTATATCATCTGGCAATTCCTGTTCCTTGCAACTTTAATTCAATAGTTTTCTGTGTGTGAGACTGTGACCATATACACCATATTTTCCCAGTACACCTTTACCTTCTCCCACAGCCTTCCAGTGGCAGAATAGGAAAGACCCTCTGTAAAATAGAACTAGTTTTTTAGGTCACTTCAAAATTCAAATTTTTGAAGCTGCAAGATAAAGCATGTTCTCTGTGTATGTACTGCTTATGTTATACATGTAAAGTGAGCAGTTTTCATTTTTTGGACTATGCAGCACATGCACATATAAGAAAATTGCTTTTTCTCACTACTATTGGTCCAACAGGAAGGATATCTTGTCATTCACAGGTAGTAAGAAATACAGAGTCATCCCAGCATCAGCATTTAGACAACTTTCAATGTAACCAAATCAAAGCTGAATATCGGGAGTGACAATATAATGGGGAAAAGAAAAATCCACAGTGTGCCATTCGTCCCATAAAGCTCTGTGAAAGATTTGGCTCATTTCAGGCACACATGCACATGTAACAATCCCAGCTTTGATAACCTGACCTGGTGTGCATCTAGTGCTTCCCTACAGCTCACCAGCCTGGCAGTCCCATGACTAGTTGGCGTTGCCCAAATCTACCCCAGACCACAGATGCCTCCTTGAAAGACTCACTCTGAGCTAGAATAGGCACCTGACCCCTTCTCTGCCAGACTTTGAACAAGAAGGCAGGAGACCAATAAATATTGCTCCAGTAAATACTTTATTACATTTAGGCAACCAGTTCTCCCAGGCACTGCAGAGGGATCCTGCGTACCTAACTCAGGGATGAAGGGTGCACTGGTTCACCTCAGCAATGCTAAGTCCAAGCATGTTTTACTGACGCAACCTTAAAACTCATTGATCTCACACTAGTAATGTAAAGAGCTTGCTTGATTACTTTCACCTAAAAGCACCAGCCTCTGTGTAAATGAGATGTTGGCCTTGAAAGTTGTTAGGCAATATAGATTAAATCATACATTCATTTAGAGTTCATAAAATTCAGAAATGGCTTTGAGAATCTTGACTCAAACATCCAAACTCCTTTCAATGTTTTTAATTAAACACCTAAAAATTATTAAATGCCTACGTGCTTCTGAAGATATGTGCTTGCAGGCTTAATCAAAAGGCCAGTTAAAGTAATGGAGTGACTGCTGCTGTCAGACACTTTGAAGTGGACCCTGACAGAGTCTTAACTCGAACACGAAGATGAGGGATTTAACTGCTTTTCTACAACTCATTCTATTGTACCAAAATACAGGAGGCAATATTTCACATGGTTTCAGGTTTTTCCCACCATACCCTCCATTCACCCAAATCTGCACTTGAACAAGGTCAAAATAGTGATCGAGTAAGGGAATCTTGTCTTCCTTTGCAAAATTAAAACTATTGATCAAATACCTGAATTTCATTTAAGGAGAAAATATTGCTATCTATCTGCTTTAATTAGTCTAGCAGAACAGATAAGGGAAACCTGGACATAACTACAGCACAGATGGCATAGTGGTAATTAATGACAAACATTTTCTTAGTGTCTTTGAGATATAACTTTCAAAGACCATTAAAGTATTTGTAAACCATTGTTGTATAAACTGTTCATGGGAAACCCCGTGTCTAGAAAATGGTTTGTTAAATACTGGGATTTCATAAGAAGGTGACAACTTTTCTAATCCTACATGAGAATGAAAGGTCCGTCTCTTAAATCAGGTGCTAGACGCTAATTTCAAGAAGCAGAAAAACCTCTGATGATTTAAGCTGTTTGGTGGATCTCAAGACGGCTTCTCAAGCTATAAGCAGGTCTCAAGCCTCTGTAGAAATCAAATAAATGGAAGATATATGGAAACTCTGCAGAAAAATAGTCAAAATGAACAATAAAGGTTTGGTTTGGATGTATTTTTTTGATGGATATATGATGAGAGTTTTTAAGGAGCAAGTTTTAAATGATGTCTACTTATGTGTCAAAAGTAAAATTCTCAAAATTATCACAGTTTAGGCTAAGTCCACTCCAAAAGTGGAAAGTTCTTTGAGACTGACCCTCAGAAAATTTCCCCCATTTCTCAGTTGACTCATCATTACTGTACTTTTCCTTCTGGAGTAGAATTTAATTTGCACATTTTTTTAAGACAGTAAATAGGAAGAAGTCACACCTCCAGCCTAAGCTTATCAATGAAATTGTGGTAACAAAAGAAGGAAGCATGCTATTAAGGAGTTGGTATGCTTTCAGAAAAAAATCAAAATGCATTACTAAATCTGCTAGTAGAGCCCCTTAAAGTTATTAGCTCAAGCAGAGAAGAGGAGTGTGATTCTAAAGTACACAGTAACATTAGTAAAGTTAATAAAAGCTGAGAAGGAGGCTCTGGTCAATTTTTTTTTCATGTAACTGTAATAGGCTGAAATGTTCCCTGCAGTATGAAATGAGGGATGGGGAGGGGAGCAAGACTAACATATATACTACAACATTTTCTAGTAGCAGAGTGAAAGTACAAAAGCATGAAATACAATGAGGTATAACAAACATATTTTTGGCAGATACCTGAGTCAATGAATGAAAATGAAAGCTAAAGCACATCTAAAAGCAAACTGCAAAAACACCTATCAGCAGGATGCAGGCTCTGTTCCACTAGGTTCCTCTGAATGAAGCACATGGAGATCAAGCAGCTGAAAAGCTTAGTCAGGAAAGCTCTAAATCTTAAGGCAATAATATTCAGGGCACACTCAATATCATAATGCATCAGAACAGGGGATGGAAATAAAAATATATAAAAAAACAACCCAGGAGGATCTATTCCAAACACATACCATGTCAAAAGGATGGCTCAGCTATCTTTTGGATCTTCAATAAAAAAGGCTTACGCCAATATGAAACTAGGATTAAGGTCATTTAAGGAATGTAAAAATCAATGTACTGCAGTTTCCATGTTCATATTGGGTTATATGTTATTATCACATATTGAATGACAGCCAGAATTTAGCAGTAGACAGGACCTTAAACAAAGGCAAACGTTACTGCACACATTTAAAGGTTGCCTGTCTTTAACATCAAAATTGTTAGGAGCCTGCAAAAAATTGTACATTGCCTACAAAATAGTATCCTGAAGTGGAATTCTCTTTATTAATAAGCACCTCTACGTACCTGTCTTTAAGCAGCTTAAAGGAGAAAAGCATGATCTTGTCTTTTATTCTCCCCTCAGGGAGCATAATCTACCTGAATGTCAGAAGGTATCATTAAAAAAATCCTTACAATTTACCACTACCATTACTTCTCTGAACTAGCTATAAACTGACCCTGAACAAGACCTTGCAGATTTAGATTAGATGTGGAAGTTTTCCTTCCTGAACTAAAGAACCAGCTTCTGAATTAGAGAAGTTCAAGTCTACATATATCCTGGTCAAAATAAAGAAAAATTCACCCTACTTAACAAAAATGAACTATTTTTCTTCCTTCTATAATAAGGACTTTTAATATTTTTGTGTGCGCTTAAGAGCCTCTCTTTGAAGAAATATGCTTAATGTTAGAAACAGAAATATTGCAAAATTTTTGCTTCCATGATTTTGGTAGGACAGCTCAGAGAAATGTCAAGGTGCTGTGATTTATTGTGGCTTAAACTGAAATAGTGAGGATGCAGAATTTTACAAAATCAGTACTGTATCTAAATACCAGTATGTCTAATATTATTATTAGAGAGCCCAGACAATTAGCTTAGACTGTGTACCTGATTTTTTGACCTCTATTGGTAAGTAAGATGAATCTAGACCTTGTCAAGCAGCTGACCCTGTCTCTTGAGAGACTTTATGCTGCTGCAGATGTTTTCCAGTGACCAGTCATGCTACAGGGAGTTCGCAGGGTGTTACACAGCCCATTTTAATCCTTCTTGCCACAGGTGCATTGCCCTGGGAGTGCTGAGTATCTGTCTCTGGTAACATCCACCTTTCCCATTGTTCTTATCTCTTGGAAGGATTTTTTTTTCATGAAGGACATGAGCTCCCATAGCAGAGCAAAGTGTTTCCTATGTGTTTGTGGGAGAGAGAAGTGATTAGGACAGAGATTGCCTGGCAAAGAGAACAAATTTCATTGCTCAAGAGGACAGGGATAGCTGCTCCAGCAAAAGGTTTTTCAGGGTCTTACTTTCCTTGTTATTCTTTGGAGAGGCTCTGATCTCCATAGATAGGTATGTATGCAGAAGTTGGTTGGAAGCAGCCAAATGTTATTGAATGTTTGCTTCCTCTAGATGTTTCTGCAGGAGAGAAATAAGGAAAGAATTCAGGAATCTCTTATTTCACGCAGGGGTCTTGGGGTGTGAGTATCACTCTTGTTCTCAAAACAAGGCACCTGGTCTCCACTTTGCCACAGGGATGAATAATAACTGCCGCTGCTGGGACTGTTTTATAGGACAACTACACACTTGGATGTGTGGAGACCTGAATCTCTGGTCAGCACTCCTGTAATAAAGTTGAATGGGAGACAGGGGACCTCACTCTATAACAAGTATAGGATTATGAAGTAAGGCAACAAACACATATATCAGTAGTGAGCCAGCTCAGGGAAAAGTCATCAGTCCCTCTTAGGAGGCAGCTGAGAGGCTTTCTTTGGACTCTACCCATTCGTCTGTTTTCCTCACCTGCCTCAGAGAAGCCCACAGCACAGGACAACTAAACACACACATTCCCAAAGGAGATGATTCAAGTGAAATGCGGGAAACTTTAAGACACAGTACACTGAACAGCACAGCTGGTAGCTTCCATGGTGAAAATATTCTTCTTCTCCTGCACACTTTAACAAATCAGTCATTGTGAAAGACATGTCTAACAGTAAGTCCTGATACTGTCCGTCAGCCAGCATCATGGTAAAAAAACTTTTCTGAGTGTGAACACTAAATGAACGTTGAATAGCTTGTCTGAACTAATCCTACCATGCAGGTTCTCACCTGTCACTACTCAAGGAGGCTTCTCCCAGTCACCCACAGTAGCCACAGTGGCTAGGCTACCTACAATGCAGTGGGAAATGGATTTAGCTATATCTGCAGTCAGCAAATATAAAATCCTCTGTCTTCCAGGTGCAGTGTAGCTAAGTTTGGGAACCCTAGATATTGACTCATAATGCACTGATGAATGGTACCAAATTTTGGAGCAGAGGAACAGTCAGGCAGAGCACTGTGTGTTGCATAGGTGGATTGGTAGGAGGAATGGAGAAAACAGAAAGGTCCTTTACACTTTCTTGCCATGTATTAGTGGAAACTCATGCACTGAAGAAAATTGTGTTAGGCTCTCATACTCAGGCAGAGAAGATAGAGGTTTCATTGTAAATAATGTCCAAAACTGAAAATAGCAAACTGCCTAGAATTAATTTTCACTTCCCTAGGGATTAGAAGGTGAATCTAATGAGAGCTGAGCCCTCTGGCTTCAGGAGAAATAAATATTTCAAATATGATACACAGGCTAGCATGCAAACTTCCCAGTAGGAGTATGGAAATGCTGCACACCTTTACATATTCTTTATTTATATCCTTTTTACATTTTGCAGAATACCGGTATGGTCAGACACTCTTCTTTCCATGTACTCATTCCATCTGTACACACCCCTTCCCCACAGCTAATTCAGTTTGTGCACTCATGCCTGTCTATAGACAGAATGACATTCACATTGCCATTTCCTTATGCCTCAGACTCCACACAAGAGAATAACAATAAACAAAGTACAAAGTCTTCCTTGAGGAGAAGAGCACAGAGTGCATACTTGGCAAGAATTACCTGATTTTTACAGATGGGAGGACCAAAACAGAGACATGAAGTAAACTTCCTAGAAGTAGAGTTTATCAAAGTTTTTCTGGATGTTTTTTCCTTTAGAAAGCAATATGTAACTGAAATCAAAGCTCTCCTTGGGATCTCAACTGTTTCAGAGAATTTAACTTAAGGGACAAACTAATCACTGTTTGAATAGACAGTGAGAGTAGGTAAGCCAGAAAGATTATCCTCCCTTGCTCTTAGTGCATCTTGGGCCATCCAAATCACCAAGTTAAGAATTTCCTGCCACAACACCCTTTCAGCAAATTCAAAATCCTCTCTCAGATAAAATGAAATGAAGTGTCCCCACTCTTCCCTCACTCTGTCCTCTTCACCAGAAGGGCTTAGCCAGCCTGCCCTCCCCAACAGCATCTCCCCGCTGTGCTCCCTCCCCGTGCTTTGTCCAGGAGCATGAGCTTCCCCACCACTCTCCTGGCTGAGGACAGGCAAGCTATCTCAAGCTTTCTGCCTTGCCAGCAGCCAAACTGGAAAGTTCTTGTAAGTTTTCACTTTGCCAGTTCAAAAGGGCTCCCTGTAATTTGTCTTGCTTCCAGATACTGATTCCAGTTATGCCTTTCTCTGAAGTAAATGACTACCTGGCTGCTAGCCCAGCAGAAGTGTCTGGATAGACACCAAATTACTTTTCAGAAGCCAAACAGATTACTCACTATAAGCTATAGCTTCTCTCTAATACTGTCTCTAGTAAATATTCCTTCCAAGCCTTTCTTCTGCTCTCTTGGCTTTCTCAGTATCAGCTCTTCTTATCATGGCATCGTACTGGAAACTCATGTTGAGTTTCTTGTCAGCTTATAAACCCCAGGTATCACCTAGTCATTGCCTAGCAGGGCATTAAAAGTATTAGAAACATTCAAATTTTGTTTAAATGTGCTGTGCTTGTCAAACTAGCAATACCATTTTATAGACCTGTCTTCTTCCATGTTTCCTGTTACCCTGGTCTTTGTGACATCTGTAAAAGCTGTTGGTAATGTTCAAAAATGACCAAAAATGACCAAAATTACCACCATCAGTGAGGTAAGGCCAGATGCTCTTTGAGGTCCTGTGATGAATCACTATCAATCCATTTGATACCTCTGTACTGATAATAGTAAGGTATCTGATGTCTGATCGGTTAAAAAAAGGTAAAAAGCCATAAACTTCACAAAGTATAGTGCAGCTCGGCCTTTACTTTTAGCAGCCAAACCCCTGATTTCATAAAAAAGAATGAAATCATACCAACTGCAAATAGTAGGGAACAGGTAATTCAGTTAGGTTGACTCTTCTAGAGCTTCATTTTTCATTTCAGAACAATATTCTTTCCAAATATAATTTAATACAATTAGAATGATAATTTAAAGCAAATTAACAAGTAATCTTCTGATGTTATCAAAATCTGTTATTGATTTAAACCAATACATTGAATCAATTTCATTTTTGTATACTTTTTTTTATATATATATATATTTTCATTCTTGTTTGGAATGAATGATGGAGATTTAAAAACAATCTGGAAAGGACTCAATTTTATAGGGCATTTCTTAACAAACTCTTCCTGTTACATAAGATGCCAGTCGGTTTGATGACTATAAGAACAAAACTGTATTACTAGTTATATTTTTTCTTCAACATTACACTAAGCAGAGGAATACAAGCTTTCTCTTTTCCCTTAGGAATCAATCTACATATCTGTGACACAGCCTCTTGTTAAAACTGTTTTTGAATGTAGAAAATTACTCAGTTCATTGGAAGCTTGAAAGACAATTTTAAAAGAAATACGGGATTGGCTATTTAGGATCCTGGTGATAGCAGCTGCTTTCAGTAAATGACTTCAGGAACAGTGAAAGTAAGGCACATACATAGAAAAAGTGAATCTGGAGTGGGTAAGAGACAGCACCTCCCAGAGTTTTTACTAGAGTATATTTATGGTTTTGATAAGGGGAAATCCATAGTTAAAATTGTAATTTTAGTCAGGAGACTTTTCTTCCCCTCTAGCTGCCACAAGAAAGCATCATTTTCTTTAAAGCCAGCATTAAATTTTAGAGAAATAAAGTCAGGAGGGAGAAGGAAGAGAGGAAAAAGACATTTTGCTTCCAAGGACAAGTAATTTTATTTGTCAAATTCAGCCAACTATTTCACCTCCAGAAATATCTTCTAAGACCTCAGAGGTAAAACTAATCTCAGAAGAAAAGGTTTGGGTTTGAGATAGATTCTGGTCATGCCAAGACACACATGGCTGTATAACTTTACTCAGGTCAGGTCAGATAACTTCACCTGGTTTCTACAAACCCATTTCACGCCTCCTTTCCTCCTCTGTCGGGGGAAGACTGCACTTCCCACGTAGTATCTGTATTTCCCACCAGTGCAAGAGGCAACGTGATGCCTTCTTTCTCTCTTGCTCCCTCCCCAGGAAAAGCAGCAGCCACAGGAGAGCGTTACGTCCCGTGTGCCACGGCTCGGCGTGAGTGGGGCACTGTCAGCCCAGCTGCTGGCCTGACCAAGACAAAGTGTTGAGCCTGGTAGTAAAACCAAGAGAAGAATCCAGGTCTCCTGAGACATGGTTTAACAGGCTGTGCTGCCACCACTGTACTAAAGTACCATTCCCACTCAGCCTTCAACACAAAATCTGTTTACAGGAGCTGTATCAAACTTAGCTACTTTTCTCTCAGGAGCTTGTACACGTGCCATTCTCCTGTTATTTTTCCCTCTGAGGGAATTCTGAGGGGGTTTTGCCTCTCAGCAGAAACACACCCCACCACACCTGAAGGAGATTTTGGACACCCAGCACTTTGCACGCAGGCTGCTGAGATACTGGTCTCCATGAGCTTCTTCAGCAGCCCATGTAGAGAAGTAGCAAAACTGCCCCTGTTGGCATATTAAAGCAAGGAATAGGCTGAAGCCTGCCTACACTACAGCTTATGGCTGAATTTGAGCCTGTTTCTAAGTCATCTCAAGACTATTTGGAGTCTCCTGAATCTACCACAGCATTGACATTTCAGCAGTTTCACTGGAAGTCTCAGAACAAAAGAGGTCTTGTGTGTGTCACCCAAAAGATGACCCATTGTCAGCCCTGAAGTGGTCAGGCAGTTGGATTAGATGATCATTGTAGGTCCCTTCCAACTGAACTATTCTAACAATATCAGGTGTTGTTGAAAAGAGCAAAGGGAGGAGGAGCTGGGCCTGCATTGCCCACTAGTCTAGAGGGGGTTAGGAGGAGAAGAACAGATCTGGGATTCAGAGAGATAAGAAACAGCAATGAGGGGCCTCACACAAACCCTGTGTTCAGCTGGAGGGTAAAGAAGAACCACAGTCTGTCCCCATCTTGCTTTAGAGTTGTGGCAGCTGGACGAGAGGCAACGCAGGATGGCTGGAGAACACGATCCCCCTCTCCCTTGCCACCTTCTTTCCCAAACTTCACACAGACCTTGGCTTTCCACACGCTGCAGGCTACATTTTTCAATGGGTCATGAAAAACCCATCTTGAGATGCAGTCATGCAGAGAATGGATGTGAGGGAAAGAGAGAGGGAGATGAGAGGTTGGACAAAAATGAAAAAACACACCTCTTGCATGAACATTTGGAATGTTTCAAAATCGTAAGAAATATTTGAAACTGTAGGTGTGTGTATACATGCACTTTAGCTAATGATTCTGGTAGTGTTTAAAGCATTTGCCACAGAGAAAACATAGGTGAGGGGGATACTGAAAAAAGGAAGAAAAAAAAAATAGGTGTTTTGTCATACTTATTTTTTTGATCATGTAATCAAGAGATAGACCAAGAGGAAACTGAAGCAAAAGACTAATGTAGGAACTGGTAGGATAGCGTTCCATAGCTAGCTAGGCCCTCACAAAAATAATCTTAGGAGGGCAAGAGAAGGAAAGAAAAAAGGAAATACATATGCACCGGTATAATCCATATATGCTAACTTTTAGGGCTCTGGCTAAGTTTGAATTTATTTCCACTGCCCAGGACAGACTATTGCTGTGAGTGACCGATGGCTTAGAAAATCTCTGCCTTTACAGCTGTGTGTGTGTCAAGTATGGAGTCTCTCTTCTTGCAAGATAAATACAAAAAGAAATGAAATCTCTAGTCTGAATGGGCATAGAGGGCTATAAAAATTACAGCATCACAAAGCTGGAGCAAACCATCTTCTCCACATTGATCACAGGCATCTTTATTTCTTGCACTGACTATTAAAGGGGATTTATTTCCATTTTTCAAGAGTATTGTCCTGGTTATAATTCATCTTTCATAAAGTACCTCATCAACAACTTCACCGCCTCTAGTTAACTTCCCCAGTATCAAGTCTGCCAGTTACTTCACCATTCTGCAATTGCTTGACCCTTACCATGCACACTTTGCTAACAAGATCCCTTCCAAAACCTCCCTTTTTCTTTCTGTATAGAAGCTGATTTAATTTGAGCAATGAATACTCCACAATTATATTTTTTCAGAATTTTTTGCAGGATTCAAATGGACTGTGAAGCAGGAGGCCAAAAAGTTGCATGATTTCAGTCCCCTTGGTTGCTCATTATGGCCCTGTCGATCTGTACTGTCCACGTATTTTTATAACTTGCAAAAGGAAAGGACAAAAAGAGAGAGAAATCATAGTGCGAGCTGAAATGCACACCAATACACAAGTGTAAGTACAAGTGTAAGTATGGGTGCATTTCACCAATAGTAAATAACTAACACAGATACACAGCTTTCTCCTGTTTCCTGAAAAACATTAGGACAAGTGGACCTCTCTCAGCATCTGCTTTGCTTTTTCCAAGCCAACACCAACAACTGGAGTTAAACACCACTAGACAGAGAAACAACATCCCTTGCTTTACATTAAGCATTTCCACATATTTTTATCATTTCTTTTTTTTTTTCCACCTTCTTAAACAGCCACTAGGTGACAAGGCAGCGATGTATCAGTGTCCACACAACTAGACGCATAAGCCATCCCTCCGGGACAGCTCACGGGGGGAAAAAGCTGCCTTGCAGAAGTTTCTTTCTTCCACTTGAGCTTTCCCCAGGACGCGAGCAGCCTCTCATCCCTAGAGGGCACCCGCTGAACGCAGCTCCGGGGCACAAAGCGCCTTTCCCGCAGGCTGCAGGATTTCTCACTTTTAACCAGCTTCTGCCTTTTGTCTCTAACTGCACATCCAGGCAAACCGCTGTGACTGAAAAGGTTTGGGTCATTCCAGTTGCTTTTTCCAGCTCCTCATATATGCACACCCAGAGAGCTTCCATAAACTACCCCCTCCCCGCCCCTGCCAAATTTAGGGATGGCTGTTCGCACCTCTTCCAACAGGCAGTCCAAAGCCCCTTACCTTATGATGACAAACATGACCAGAGAGTTTCCCACCAAGCCGACGACGAAGACCACCGAGTAGACCGCAGTGATGATGATGGGGATGGCGGGGGAGATGCTGGTGTGGTTGTGCTGGGCGTCCCCGAAGGCCCCGGTGGCATTGCCGTCGTAGTCCGCCCAGCCCAGGAGCCAGCTGCTGCTGGTGCTGGGGGGACGACAGGGCCCCGGGGAGCAGGTAGAGTCCAGCTTCTCCCGGAAAATCTGTACGGGGGCATCCATAGGGGCACAGCCCCCACGGGCAGGAGGGAGACGGGGAGGAGAGTGCAGACAGCAGGAGGCAAGTACGCTGGAAAGAGGCAAGAGAGGGACAGAAACAGAAGTGCTATCACAGCCACCAGACATTAAGACCTCTGAAATTTGTACGTGTTAAGGGGAGCTCTGCTGCGATGGGAACTGTAATTTGCTAAGCAGAGATTTAAGCAAACCACATTCATATTAAATAATCACAGGTTTTACATCTCGCTATGTGATGGGTAAGTGCTGCTCCTCCAGGTGCACAAGGAAAGTTTTCCTCCACTTTCAGAGATTGCACAGAGAAACAAATCAGATGGGAAACAGCTCAGATCCACCCCCACACTTTAACCCTGTCTCTCCCGTCCTCCATATTTTAAGTCAAACTGTATCCTAATGACAGGGGCTCCTTACTGCCTAAGCTCTGCTATAAAAGGGGGGAAAGAGAAGCCCACCACCTCTCTGCACATTTGCTTTGACATCCTGCCCTGAGTTATTTTTTTCCCGATCCCATACCTGCTTTCAGAGAAGAGACACATTAATGACACAAAATACCTCTTGCAGTACGGGAAAAGGAGTGGAGTCGTCAAACAGATGTTCTCCCAGGAAAAGAAAAAAAAATATAAAGCAGCTCCGCTTGGCTCCTGGAAGTACCACCGACCTTCTAGGACTTTTGAATCTAAGGCACCTGCGCCTTCGGAGAGATGTGCTGGCAGCTGAGCCGATTCCAGGGCATGAGCTGCAACGTGGTAGCAGCCGCTGCTGCTGTTCCAGCTCCCACCACTTCGCCTTTTCCCTCTCAGGCTCCCTCTGCCTCCCTCTCCCTCTGCCAGGGCTCCAGCAGCACTCTGCACTGATGCACACGTTCTCCGCTGTCTCTGTCCCTGCAGCTCAGAAGCTCACATGACTTCTGTCTAAACACCGAGAGGCAGATAAATTAAAAGAAAAGCAAGAAATAAGTTTTGCAATGAATGAATGCTTATTTTTAATACGCTTTCCCAAGCTGCCTTTCCTCATTCCCCCTGCACTCCCAGGCCTCAAGCAATGATCTTCTCTGCCTTTTTGAATCCCACAGGTTTTACAGACTAGCAGATGCTGAATAAAACAGGGTTTTTCATTTTAGATGCCTTGCCTGGTCCATCAACTCTTTCATGCCTCAGCTCCGCAATTGTGCATCCAAAACACTTCTCGCTGCGTGGCTGTGCCCCTGTTCCTTTACACCTGCAACTTGGAGGAAAGTCAGAAGCTGGCTAACCAAGCAGAGAGAGGCACCCCAATTACTGTCCTTAGTTTATTCAAGCTGTCCCACATCATGTGAGAAACCAAGAATTCCCTGTAGCGCTGCTGGAATGCTGCTCCCTAGGCTCCAGCTACAGCCAGGTAAGGAGAGATGATGTATGCAGAAATCACGTTGCTCAGAGCTTATCCCTAGCACACTCCATCAAGCAGGGGTTGGGAACGCACCAATCTGTGCTCAGGATACCCCTTAATTTGCACACAGACCTTGAAAGCCCCACCAGGAGTCCCTCTAAATGACAAATTGGGAGAGGTAAAGCAAGACCCTGAGTTGTTTCCATTCCCTTGGAAGAGGTGGGGAACAGCCAGGCTGGCTGCACCTCAAAGTTTGCAGCAGGAAAGCAGGTCTCTGCAGGGAATAGCAGACAGCCGTGCCTCTCTGAGCATTTGGGGAAGCTTAGATGGCTGGAAAGGGGCTGTGGGTTTCCTTCATTCTTTTCTAATGTTGAAACTCTACTTTGTGCTCCTCTTGTCGAGTGCCTGTGATCAGGCTGCCATTTCTGTTTCTAAAAAAATATCTTTCCTATAATCAAGGTAAGAAATTATGTCAGCTGTAGAGTCAAACGTAGGAGGTTTAAAAGGTACAGAATCCCCTCTCTTAGAGGCAGAGGCTTGTGCAAACGCGGTGATGGCTTTGACTGCGGTCACTGCTTTCTCCAGAACATCAGCACCCGCTCACTATCATCTGTATAGGGCTCTCTAAAAGTTTCACTCTTAATGAAGATGGATGAAAATGCAAAAAAGCAAACATGACAAAAATGCCCCCAAGCCAAATACATTTTAAGAATGGAACACAGACCTGGGACAGTAATAGTTTGGGGGAAGATAAAGTGAGATTCTGACACAAAATGTACCCCAATCCTGTTTTTATCCTCTGCAATCCATGGGCTCTTGCAGATGTACTGAAGGGAATTACTACTGCTGTATCTTTTCACACATAGTTTTCTTGGCAATTTTCAACTTGTTAATATCTTCCTCATACTTCTGCACATTCTGGAATTAAAATATACAGGAGAGTTTAAGGTAGCAATATTTTAGCATTCATTGATAATTTATCTCTTATAAGCAATCATTTTGTTTGGATAAGTACCTTAAATATGAGCATATACAGCCACAAAATAATCATTAAAGTGGATTCTAAGGCTTAGGCTGAAGTGAGGGAGAAAGAAGCAACAGTTTGTCACTCTGCAATTGCTACAGGTGGATCAGAAACTTCTATATGGGGAAGAAAAGTCTATTATTGCTCTGCATAAATCTAAAGCACAAATGATGTAAAAAACTCAGCAAGATTAATAGCGGAGTCAAAGCTTTTTCAAGCACCAGTGGTTGGACAATACACTGCTCTTTTTCTAGCTAAATTCTGTGCTGAAACTCTCCAGTAATCTTAGTACAAAAAAGATGTGCTTACAGCTACAGTCACTGACCATTAATGGAGTGTGCATTGCAGTTACATGGGACTGGAATGAGGCGGAGTTTGACCACAACAGTGCAAATTATAGGGTGAGCCAGTTGTCTGGTGCTTTCTCTCTGTGTGTGCTCCATGTAGGCCTTTGCAATTCAGTAAAAAGCAAGTACTTGGGCTACAGAAATGCCTTTTCTTCTGAAAGTCAAATCAAATTTATATAAACTGTTAAAAATAATATTTTTCTTCCTTATGTTTGCTTTCTTGATGAAAACTTTAATATTCAGATGATCAGCAGTAGCTGGTCTCACCGCAGGTACTGGAAACACCTGCAATAATATCAAAAGAAAAACCAAGGGCAGAGGGAGAGCCACGCTCCATCACTGTCTTCCTCTCCTTCAATACGTAACTGCCCAGTGCCTCTGTGCCCTTCCCAATAGTCCTGTGGAAAAGGACAGGAGTCTCCTGCAGTCACGAGGGAAGAGAAAGAAAGGGTTTGCAGGGCACCTAACCCAGACTGTCCACACACTGATGCCAGAAGTCCCTGTCCCCTCCCAGGGCTCGCATTAGACAAAAGGCCCTGTTCTTTCAAGGGAAAGCAAGGAAAGATTTAGGGAAGAAAGACAGCATAAAAGCACAGTCTCACCACTCAGCTACAACTTGCCTCCAGCACTGTCGTTACAAACCTGTAGCTCAAATGCTCCCTGATTTTTTCAGTATCACACTGCAGAGCCAGTGTTCACCTCACCGGACTTTGGGAAACACAACAGAAATCACCTGGACTTTTTTCATTAAAAATACAAAACTATATATCAAATTCTATATTTCAGGAACATTGTTTAAGTTGTGAATTCCAGCCCTCAAAGGTAAAAAAAAACCACATTCAGTTCTCCCATACCTAGGCACTACAATACCTGTGCGTTTACACCACCTTTTTTGTTTTCCCCAGGCTCTCTGCCTCATTCACAGATCAGCTACACAACATTGCTACATTTAAGTGGAAAGGATAACCATAAATTGGGGATTTTGTATCTGTAAAGTGTTTTCTTTCACAATCCTAGTGAAATTCTTTGAATGAATAAGGAACATGGGGGGAGGGAAATATGTGATATTTAGCAGTAGCAGGTGGGAAGGGCTTCAGCATTGTCTTTTCTGTTACCAAAAGCTAAAGGGCTGCCCCCATCAGCACACTGCTTCAAAACCTTAACAATGTGCTGGGACATTAATTCAGCCCTGACTCAGAGGTAAGAATGAACTGCACTGAATCACCGGCACGACTCTGTGCAGCACCCGCTCACCCTGCCGCAGCAGAGACCCAGCTCCATCGCTCCAGCACACGCGGGTTTGGAGTGAAAGCTGCTTAGTTGCCGACACTGTTTCCCAGAAGACCGTGACACTTTCTAGGTTTAAGTTAAATGTGCAGGATAGGGCAGACCTTGAAGTTCAGCCATGAATTGTAACACTGGATAGTTTGATACAGGATCATTTGCAGAGGTCACTTTTTATTCTAGACTTTGGGAGGAAGGCCAGATGAGTTAAGTGGAGCACGCTATCAAGGTGCTTTTTTTAGTCAATAATTGTTTTAACTACCTGACTGACCAAAGGCTACAATAACAGCGAACGTGAATAAAGGGAGGAGGTGCTGGAAACACTTTCTGGTGGCTCCAGTTGCCAGGGAAACAAAGTTCTCCTGTCTCTCTGCATGCAAAAATGTTAGCGCTCTGCGTGAACGCAGCTCTCAGGAAATTATGTATTTTATCCTCTTCAAAGACAGGCAAGGGAGAGGAAGGGGGGAAAGAGAGGCAGGAAAGTATATGTAATACTTCCTAAACAGTTTTTGTACACATATTTTGGTCATAGCAGACTAAATAGTCGGCATAAGACTTGTGCTTTGTTTTTTTTACTTGTAGATGGCAGAAGTTCGTGTTACATTTTAAAATAAATTACTAGTACGGATCTCCATGGTCACCTTCAGAAACCAACTCCATGAAACCCTGAGCACGGGGACAGCCTCCGTGGCCTGTCCCAAGACACATCCACCTTCCACGGGAAAGGCCTTGGGAGGGTATGGAGAGACGAGCCACCCTCAAACTGCCAGCTGCAGGGAGGTACCGGGCAGGTGTGGAAATGTTTCTGACCCTAGGACTTTGAAAAGGAGGGGTGTTATACAGACGAGAGCTAGCTGGCAGCGAGGAGGTCAGCGGCTGGGATTAAGGAGTTCAGCAGGTCATAGCAGGAGGCCATCTGCTCCGCTCCCCAGCCGGCTGTGCCACACAGGCCAGCGCCTTGGAGCAGCGGCAGAATTGTCCAAGCGGGTCACCGCTTTGCCATCTTCCCTGCATTTCATTTCGTCAAGGTCCCCAGCTGGAAGTTTTATAACTTCCCGCTTTTCTGGAGCAGGCTACAGCTGTGACTCCTGGAGGAGGCACAAGGATGCCGAGAGCGGCTGAACGTGAGCTAAAGAACAACTTCTAGCACTTCTCTTTTTTAAAGAGAAAATTGTAGTGTTCTTCAGATATCTGTAGAACAGATACAGATATCTTGTCTACAGATCAGCTCATCTGACACAGACTTTTTTTTTTTTTTACTAAAAAAACCCGAACCAAACCAAACCAACTAAGTGTCTCTAATTATTATTTACAGTTACTTCTCCTGTGGGGCACTATCAGTTAATCATCTTTCACAGCAAGTTGGCTTTCGAGCACATGGAAGCACAGTTCTGCTGGTAGCTGGTACGCTGCTCCAGGGAGGCAAAGGGGATCAGCTAAGACAACCCAAACTTCCACCCAGCTTCGGCTCTGAGACACGAGATTATGTTGATGCCATTGATAAGTTTTATGGGAATAAATAAAAGCCACTTTAAGATTAGCCTGGTTGTTTCTTTTTTAGGATGATCCCAGAGGATTATGTGGGATAAGTACTGACTTCTCCCCAAAGAGCTCAGGCTCCTGCAGAGCCTTCTTTTTACCTTTTTGACAAGAAAAGAAAGATGATTCATTTTCAGGAGGTAAGAACTGTGTTGATTATATGCCAATGATACCTAAATCTTAATCTTCTTTGCTTCAGACTTTGAATTGTTTGTTGGCTTTTTCTGATGCCTGGCGGCAGGAAGAATCAGGTTGAAAAATGATGTAACTGAAGCTAGAGACAAGTGAATTTTACATACACAACCCGTAAACCTTGCCCCTCCCACCTCCTCTGCCACCTGTTTTTGGCACCTTCATTCATACATAAATAAAGGCTTAAACACAGCAGTGTTGTGGTAAAAGAGGGGTGAATTTAGTGCTCTCTGTAAGGTCTTGTGCCTGCACCAGCTGACTAAGCCAGTCTGTGCTGACTCCAGGATAGAGGGGGGAAGGCTAAAGCTCCCTTAGCCGTTGCCCCCTTCCCTTTTCCCCACTAACCGAGTCCCATTAGTTGCTCAGTCAGTGCCACAGGGAACCTGCGTGAGCGGCAGGAGTGAGCGATGCCGAGAGCGAAGAGTCCCAAGGAAAATCAGGCGTGGAGGACAAAGCTTCCCGCAGCGCAGGAGCAAGACTGAAGTGAAAGAGGGACTACTTAAATACGCGTGTCCCAGCGATACTCACAAAACAAACCCTGAATTACTTCAGGTTTGAGCACCACCGAACACAGGGTAAAGAACTGGCAAGTAATTACTCAAACGCAAGAGTGGTGAGGGGCGGGGGGGGCAAAATTTGCCAGACTGCACAGAGAGCCCATTTGGTCAGAGCGTGCCCGGAAGACAAAAACAAAACCGAAACAATACAAAACAAAACAACACAAACAAACAAAGCCCAAACAAAACAAAACAAAATAAAAACAAAACAAAAACAAAACAAACCAAAACAAAAACAACAACAAAAAACCACACCAAAAAACCCCAACCAAACCCCACCCGTGCCCAGCGCTGTTTCCAGCAGAAACAGCAGAGGGGGTCGGTGCCCCGACACGGTGCCAGCAAGCGAAGCAGCCGCCCGCGGGGGGTCCGGCCCCGCTGGAGCCGGCCGGGAACCGACCCCCCCCGGCTGCCCCCGCCGGGCTCCCCGCGCTGCCGGGGCGGGGGGCGGCAGGTCCCGCGGGCAGCGGGGGGTGAGGCCCCTGGCAGCCCTCTGCCTTCTCCCTCCTGCTCTCTCACGTCCCCCCGACCATTCTCCCCCCCCGGGTGTATCTGTGATTACTGCGCGGCGGCAAGCGACGGAGGGCAGGTAGTTCAAGCGTTTTGCAGCCGTGCGCTTCGGCGTAGGAAATGGACCCCTGTTAGGAGGCACGGACAAAGACGACTTTTAAGCTCACGTATAAAATGTCACAAAGAGGACGACCGGGCTGTATTGTCTGGTGCTGCTGCTAACCTGTAGATTGCTAAGTGTGAAAATTAATCTGAAAACTCGTGCCAATGTTTTGCGGCGTACGGAAGTGCGCCTTTTGAGACGGTTGGTTAGATAAGCGATGCCAGAAGAACGTGAGCCTGGGATCAATTTGTCAATAGCTTACAGCCGAGTTGGGTATCTAACTGGAAAACTCATGCTTCACGTAAGA
This sequence comes from Buteo buteo, assembly GCF_964188355.1. Taxonomy (NCBI): domain Eukaryota; kingdom Metazoa; phylum Chordata; class Aves; order Accipitriformes; family Accipitridae; genus Buteo; species Buteo buteo. Next base: position 35,224,273 of record NC_134173.1, read on the forward strand.
GGGGTACTAAGTGGGTCACGTAAAATACCAAAGTCCAATACTTACTGTGTGTAGTGCCACTAAAATCAGTAACACTGCTCATGGAGTAAAAATACCAGGCTAAAAATTTCATTTCTAAAAGACAAGGAGAAGGGGAAGGAAAAGAAAATCACTAGAAGTATAACGCAGAAAATTGCAAGAGCAACCCAAGCTGAACACAACCTCCAGAAGGGGAAAGGGTTGGCTAGGTATCATTAGAGCGAGCAAGCGGCACCAAAAAGAAACATCGAGTGTAGATTAAGACTTTGGCAGGGGAACAAAGAAAATCATCACAGCCTTAGACATTACAGTGAAGTATACCCTGTGAATGGGTTGTCTTCACCTTTTTTCTGATTTCACCTCTTTTACTGTTAGTATAACTGCCTATTATTACAAGTTACCAGCATATTCATAAAGTAAACGGCACCAAGGCAGTTCCTTTTTATCTGAATAAATTAGAATCCCATACCAGCTAATTTTCCAAAGTACTTTTCCATTGTGGTGAAAGAAGATTACTAATTGCTTTAAGTTGCTAATTGTTCTATGTACTGAAGGATTTTTTTAGTAAGTGCCAAGATCCTTTGAAACCTCAAGAATAGAAAGTATTTTGGTGCCCAATGGTTTTATTTTCATTGTTTCAATAGCATGCTTTAAGTGAAGACACCAGCATGTCTTTGCTGCCTGTGACTTCTTCCCTGCTCTGTCATGCAAAGTGGCAGAAACTGCTGTTTTCTACCAGCAGGGAGAGTTGGCCAGTCAGGCATTTTACACAGCTGGCTGTTAAAGATGGAACAGTCTGGGGTTTATCCACACAGGCTATTAAAGGACAAGGCATTAAACACGCATAAAAGTGCTTATTTCATACGATACAAACAAATCACTGATTAGCTTTAGAAAACACGAGACCTGCATACAGCCTGTAACATTCCTCACAAGATGTAACCCTTTGGCTCATTTGCATCCTACAGACAGAAACTCTCCTAAAAAATATTCACCTGCAAGGGACTGAGCCCAGCAACCAGCTTCTTATGCAGATACGCAATTTCTAAGAAAATCTGCATTGTAACTAAAACCGGTGTTATTCCTAAAATTTACTTACAGGTAACCAGAATGTAAATGCTTTTCATAGGTGTGCCATCCAATGGCTCCAAGTAATTTTGCACAACAAACAGACAAATTCCCTGAGACTGTCCTGTGATCAGCTGGCAAAGACACTGTCTTGTATAGCAGTTTTTCCTCAAGCCAGAAAAGCTCAAGATCTGCAAATAACCCATTCCTGAACACAGTTTTTGTAGAAACTATCTGTTTCAATGGCACTTTGCTACTGCCAAAGATGGAAGACGGATGCATATATACACATACAGGGAGACTGAGAGAGAGAGGGAGCTCCAGCAGCGATAGGGAGCTCTAGCAGCTGAGGCTGGCAAGTGGGTTGGTGGTTAGGGTTACAGAAACAACCCACCTTGAGGCTTTAGCCTTTCCTCTTGGAGCCAGTCCATTGTAGGTAAACAAAAATTTAGAGAAAGACAGATTGCTCTCTACTCTAGTAGCCAAAACTCTTGCTAGACATGGAGAAAGCCAAGGCCCACCTCCCTGCTCCAAACCAGATATAATAACTGCCTTGATCTCCCACACGCTGGCCAAGTGAACCTGTCCTTACTGGGTTCCACCTGTAGTGTGTTTGGTTTCATCCAAACATTCACACTTAAATTGCCAGTAGCAATTTAACCTGTAAATTCTAGTAACAAAACTTAAATATTTCAACATAAATTATAAAATCATCTCACTGTGTTTTTAGAGTGAACCTGAGTGCCTTGCTTCACTCATTCGAATCTCAAGTTTTTACTGTAGAATTTGAATGCTATTTACCTTGAATTTTACCAAGTGTTTATAGGATGCTGTATAGTTTAAAGCCACACGATGCTTGTAGAATGCTTAATCCACCTCTTAAATTGATGAAGAGTTAGGAAAGTCTCAAAAACTATTCAGATTAAATTTATTGTGTTAGCAGTCAGCAATAAATTCAGACAAAATTATGGGTCCTTTAGCAAGTTAGGTTTATTATTTATGTTAAAATTGATATGGAAGAGGCTAAAAGTTATAAAGAAAAACTTCAAGATAAATTATGTCCTACTGTTCCGGAATAGTCGGGCAAGTGTAACAGGATTAAAATATTTATCGCAGCATTGCAAAATCTGTATCCTTCTCATGCTGCAAAGCAGTGCCCCCACACTGTATTGTTTCAGAAATCACAACATACACATGTTATCTTGGATGAGAGTTTCAAAGATCATCTTAGACGATTGCAGGGATGAATCCTGGTTCCAAGGAAACGAGGGTCTGGGTTTTATAGACAGGTCTACTGAGTTCAAAGCATCATGATGAGGTGTTCTTCTTTATGCTTCTCAGAACAATGCAGCATACCTCTTGTCATTAACTTTCCCTCCATTATTAGAAATACCGAAAATACAGGACCAGCTTTTAGGAAGTGAACAGTATGAAAGAAGAGAGAAGAGCTATTCTTCCACAGAAGAGGTGACACTCTAAATTTTGTATATAGTCTGGACAATACAAGAATGAACCATTTGAAAGTAGACAGAATCAGAGGCCTCTGCTCTTGTACCTTTGTTGCCTCTGAAAAAGAAAAAATGAAATGAGCCCAAGGCTGCTGCAGAGTTACATTGAGTTACATTACTGAGTTTCTGCAAGTGTCGGGGCGGGGGGGGGGGGGGGGGGGGAATAAGCTGTTCTTATAATTAGATTTTCTCTTCTTTTGAGTGTCTATGGCAACAAAATAACCAGGGATCTTCAGAGTTCATGGCCATCCCTGCTGTTCAGCCCAGCCCTGCAGGCAAGATCAGTCCCACCGCCCCTGGAAGCGCTTCATGCAGGCACAGCGGCTTTTAGGTGAAGGTCCTCTTTTGCAGATGTTGCCATGGAAGCTTCTTAGTAACTCGGCCCTGATAAGCCCTTACTGTGCAATTACCAGCTGGCGGTTTGTCTTAAAAAGCCTGCAGTCCCTCAGCACTGTGAGTAATCTGAAGACCCATGGAGTGTTTCAGCTGACACTAGTGTTATGCACCCATTTTCCTTGACTTGCTAGCCCTCCATCCAAACTGCTGGTTTTCCTGGGCACCCATTCTCCCTGTAATTCCTACTCCATAGCTGCTCGTTTACCCCATGGATTAGTACATTATACCAAACAATTGCATATCAAGGAAAAAATCATAAAGACATACAATCAATATTTAACAATAAACTGTTGTAACTCAACCATTTCTGCACACCTAAGGTAGTAAGATAGTCATGATCAGGTGAAATAGTAATCTTATCTATATAATGTGAGCTTTCTACAGACACCATTTCTGTAGCAACTTATTTCAACAAACTGAAGGCCAGTTTTATTTAGTGTTTTGCAGACCATGCTCATGAATATTGTTCTTTTGCAGATTTTGTGACTTGAAAGGATAAGTAAGACTTTACCACTTCCAGATTAATAATTCCTCCTGGAGAGAATGTGTTTCTGGGAAAGGATCCAGGTTCAACATTTTTGAACCTATGTACCATATAAATGCACAGCTACTGCTTTCCGCCTGTGATTGCCCCACAATATAGCAATGCACTAAATGGATTTTGAGGGTACACTCCACTAAAACAATTTCCATCATAATTATGTGTCCAGGTAGGCATAGGCTTTTTAAATGCCCCAACTTTTCTTTTATTTCCCTGTGGGCCTTGTTTTGTGCATAACTGGACACAATTAAATAAATTCTGCCAGCAAAATTGTCTGAACCAGCCCTGCGTGGAGGAAGCAGGGAAATGCCATTGTGGATGGGTACTTTCTGCTTTTGGGGCATTCTCATTAATTCTAACACAGTGTTTTACAAACTGCTTAAGCACCACAATGCTGCTGTGAGGCAAATACAGTAAAAAGGCTCACAGTCTGTAAGACAGAGGAAACACATAAAGGTTGTACTCTGCTTCCAGGCATACAGAAGGAATCAGTAAGAGGGCCAGAAGCAGACTCAGAAGTCCCTTCTTTTTTCCTCTACTTATTCTCTCCTTTACCAGATCATGTGTCCGGCCTTTCTGCAAGCTTTCCTGTCATTCCTCTTCCTTAAGCTTTTTCCCTGTGTTGGTATCTCTGGCTAATTATGCATCAGACCTGTGAACCCTCTGTGAGTCAAATAGTTCATCTGTATCAAAAGCTATCCACCAAAGGCTGCTAGGACTTGGTCCAATTAGCCCTGTTAGTAAGGCCCTACAGGACAGGCCTTTTAAAATAGTGGATTATTTTTCTATGATTCCAGATCACTAAGAAGGACAGAAAATAAAAGCATGCCTAACACCATACCCTGTGGAAACATCTATCATGAGTATTTCACACCACCTGCATGGTCAGGAAGTTAGTCTCTTTCATAGTCTGAATACGGCTCTTTACCATGCAGGAGAAAGAAAGGGCTTATGATGTGAGCCACTCAACTCTAGACCAACAGGCATTCTACTGGTGTAAAATCCATATCCTATCGGTACTGTAACTTTATGACAGAAGGAATTGTTAATTAGTGTGCATGAGAATAATTTCAGAAACTGAGCAACAGCAGTACTAGAGGCTAAGGCCTCAGCCACCAGTCTTACAAAAAAAACTGTTTCCACAAATAAATATATATACTCAATACATCTATAATTGATAATTGGCACTTGCATTGCTACTTTCCTTTGAAAGGTATAAGCAAAAATTAATTACAACTATTACAAAACAAAATATGCCATTCACCTTTCTAGTTTTCATTTTACTTCCAGAAGGTAAATGAATTGCACATGATCTTATCAAACCTACATTTTGGTAAGACTTTGTACATCTTTGAGGTATGAAAAAGATCTCTTAGGAAGTATGAATTGATACATGACAGAGAGCAAATCTTTGAAGTGGTTTAGCCTTATGACATTTTCATTGCAACCAAGAAATAAGAAAACCAGAAAATAAGGAAGGATGACATATTTAATTCTGACGCTGGTGTATCTATAAGGTGCAACCACCATAGATATGAAATACAACTGCCAAATTATCATTTACCCTTCTTGGGAAGGATTCAAATTTGGGGGGCTTAAAATTCTATCACATATTAAAACAGAATTAAAAAATGTCTCAAAAGTAATTTATTCACTGTTTTTATTCACTAATTTATTCAACAGTTGGCTCCATAGCCCTTCTTCTACAATAGAAGATGCACACATTTTATGCTCAGCAGAAGAGAAATATTTCCATTTCAACCAATTCTGCTGCAACTAAATTCTGAACATATAACTACTAATCTCTTCACCATGAGATCCACTGTATACCTACTCGCCTTTTGAGTTACAAACATAGACATGCATAGAAGATGCAATATGAGATAAGGCAGGATCATAGCTTCTCTGATTCAAATTTGGATTTTTTACCTTCTGGAGTACCAAACTTGTCCTAACCTGATGAGCCTAGCAGCTCTTCCTCAATAAAAAAAAAAAAAAAAAATTATGTTCTACACCCATCAAATATTTCATTTATGCAGCATAAAAATAGTTGTATGTAATAAAAACCACTGCTAGGTGACATTAAACATCTTCTGAGTTTTATACAGTTTTACCAACACTATCATTCCCCTTTTCTTGTAAAGACAAATTGTCAGTAGTTAAAAGTCATCAAACTCACAAAAGAAAGGAAATGCCTGGCTAGCGAGGAGAATACTTCCAGAATAATTTAAAAGCATATTTAACCTACCCTGGCCTAAATATGCTTCAACTGAAAACTGGAAAAAGAGAATAAACATTGAAAAAAATATGTTTCCATTGAAAAATGTTCCAAATGACTTTCATGGCTACAATTAGTTGGCAGGATTAAGCCACTTCACTGAATCACCAATTTCAGCAAAATAAGCACAAGTTTGTGCCCCCTCCCCCCACGCCCTGCCTTGCCCCACAGCAGCCAACAAAAAGGCATCAGCAGCAATCCCTGGAGAAAAATGAGTGAACTCCTGCTGCAACAAGCAAAAAGGTCTCCTGCCCCTTCCCATAGCCCCTAGTGGAGGGCTATTCCCAGAGTGGTTTGGATCAGCCTTTAAGCTGCAGCAGGTAGAGACGCTCAACCATCGCCCTCTCTGAGGCACTTTTTTTCAGTTTTCAGACAAACTTTTAGTACTGGATCTGTTTGGGTTTTTTTCTTCCTCATGCTAACTTTCGGCCTTTAGCTGAATGATTTTGAGAGAAATTGGCAAAGAAGAAAAGCATTCAGCCACTTCAGAGAACAAAGTTAAGCACTTTGGTTTTACCTTGTCTTTTTGCTGAGGCCCTCTGGCACTAACACATCTTAGCGGAAAGACTTCACATTTTTCAGGATGGAATCACCTTGAACTACAAGAGCACTGCTATATGGAAATTTCCCCAAATGGTGCTACTGTTGCAAGCTTTTGAAAAATCTCACTTACTGCCTTTCAGAGCATAGGAAGGTGATATCTCCATAGAGTCTGCTCACATTGAGCAGGTTGGCTCCAACCGAACACAGCAACCTCAGCTCACCAGGTCCTGCCCTGGTGCCGAGGCAGTGAAGAAGAAAAGAAAGAGACACACAGAAGGAAAGGAGAAATATAAGCCTGGGGAGACTGGACAAAGAAAGGGGCAGAGGCGGACAAAAGCAGCTGGCTGTATGCCTGCTGCAATAAGACATAATAACTGTAGTAACTACATGGGAAAACTGATTTTTAATTATAATCTCTGTAGAGAGAGTGCAGTCTAGGAAAATAGCCTGCAATTATTTTTTAGCTTGTGAACAGAGACAGTAAACATTATAGTTTTGATCACCTGAAAACTTTTTTCTGCCTGTTCCACTTTCCACTTCCATTTCTTTCGTAGCATATCCACTCAGCACACAAATAATTGAATAACATAGAATAAATCCAGCTGAAAATGCAAAGATTTGAATGATATCTCCCCAAGATTTTCCAAAATCCAGCCACAGGGCAGTAACTTTCAGAAGATTTGGTTCACTTGGCCTGGGGCAGTCAGGTCTCAAGGTTCTCCATGTCAGACTGCAGGGAATTACTACTACAGGGAATTACCACTACTACCATTTTACAGTCTATCTTACTGCTCATCCTTTTCTTCCACAAGCCATGTCTAGCAGGACAACTCCCAAGCAAAAACTTTCAATAAATGTTCAATCTTTCCTCCATGTTGCCTTTTTACTTCTGGATTCCACAGGAAATACCATAAAATTACTTATTTTTCCACCTCATTGCAAGGTGGATGAGAAAATTAACCTCTTTTTCGATCCTAAGTTTATAAAAAAGATGCTTTGAAGTAAATCGCCCAAATAAATTGAAATTAGATTTGAACAAAAGGATCCTCTGAAGTCCTATGCTTCTCAGTGATTTCACTGTCCTGATGTCTGCAGGTACTCAGCCATGCAGCTGGCACTATCCTTGTTATCTGGTAGGGTCATTTTGTTACCCCATTTGTTACCTGCTTTTCTGTAGTCTAATATGGAGAACCTTCTACAGCCATGAGAGTACATGGTCTCAGGCAGGACCATCAGTTTGGTAAACATTTGTTGCTTGAAAGCCTTCAGTTCCACCACTGTGAAATTAACTGCTTTTTTGACATTAGCAAAACAAAGACTTGCTCAAAACAGCAGAAAATGTACCCTGTGTTGAAGGTTTATTTCCCCTTTCTCTGTCTTTCCCTTCCAGTTTTCTCCCCTCAAAACCCTGTAGTCTTTAGTCCAAGAATGTATTTGGAGAAAAAACCAGACACACTTCACAAACCAGTTAGGTATTTCCAGTAGCCAATAGGACTAATAAAACTGAGGCAATAAGAGCTAGAGTAAAAATAGAGGGAAAATCGTCAGCGTTTTCCAGCCAACAGAAAAACACTCATTGACTGCTTCACCATCATGACTGTAGCTGTAATTTCCAGTATTTATGGGTTTTAGAAAACATAGAAAAGGAAATTTTTAGTACATGGACATTTAGTAAATGGACATTTTCTACACTGAGTTCTTCCTAACTGCATACCCTGCCTTTTTAAAAAAATCTTTTGACAGTTTTTCACCTAGCTCTTACATGAAAAACCTTGCATGTAAGTTTTCACAAGAAGAATTTGGTGAATTTCTTCTTTGCTGTTAATAAAAAAATCTGAATTTGGAAGGACAGTTAGACTGGCATTTGAGTGCTTCTAATTAAATCTACATGACTTTACAATCATGCTTAAGTGTCTAAGGAAAATAACAATCATTTAGTATGAAAGCATATTTTTTTAATTTTCAAGCCTGTTTTGATTATGAAAATTATTAAATAAAGTAATTAATATTTGAAAGGGGGACCAAGGATGGGTATAAAGTGGTATTTTTTAATACTAGAAACAATGTACAGATAACAAACATTTCTTTTGCAATGAGGCTAATGTAATCTTCATGGCTAATCTAGAATGCAAAGCTATAAACCAACATAATAGTCTATCATCTAGTTTATATATGTTCTACAGAGATGACATGCTTCCAGTCTAGAGAAAAATGGAGAAAAAAGTGTTGTTACTGAAGTTAATCAACATGCTACACCCAGAGAACCACTCAATCACAGACTTAGAGGCAGTAACGGATTGGCAAAAATGCACTGTCCCAAGTGGATAAATGATGCTCAGACTGACATTTGGGAAACACAAATTTATTAAACACTTCATCATATAGTACATTTTTAAGTGTACTTGCTTTGGAATGAATTAGGTGTACGTCACTTCTGTCTGTTTCTACTTTCCTGACGCAAATAATAAAATAGGGCACTGTGCCCCAGACAACTAATCTAAGCCAAGCCAGGTCAGTGATCATCATGGAGACCCTTAAGAACTCATAAATGCTTTAAAAATAAAATAAGTTGTCCTAGCAGTACTGGAACAACTCCTGTCCTGTTTAAAACCTCCTTCTTCAGCCTCTGTCTCATATGGGGTCCCAATGTGTGCTCTCTTCTGATCCGACCATTCAATTTCACTAAACTCATCTCACATGTATTAAATCCTTTTGATTATTCTTTTGACAAGCTGGATTAAAATTGGCCAATTGCTTTAAAAGCTATTAGGAGAGACAGCCAGAAAGATACGTGACACTTAGTTTTGTTCTTTTTACCTAAAAACAAGTAATGCAATTTGATACCTTCTAAATTGTAGGCATTCTGTATGTAGCGCAATAAGACTACGGTGCTGCCAGTCATGGCATTCCTTCAAAATTAACCGATTTCCTATGGCTGGAGATTAAAAGAAGATAGCATTCTGAAAACAGTGTTGTCCTACCCTCCAGTTCCAATGGGGTTGAGATTTTATAAGTAGGAACTACTCTCAGAGAAGTTAAAGATGCATAGAAATTTCTCCTCTTTCAAGATAAATGTGATGCAGAAAAATGAGTCCCTATAGTGGAATGCCCTGGAGATCTGGACTGCAGCAACAGTAGAAGGAAAGAACTATCTTCCAGCAACGACCACCTAATCTATTTTCTTGATAGGTGTAAAGTAATAACAGAGACTGCAACATGAATCCTGACCCACTGCTTCCACCTGCCAGAAGAGGAAGATGACATTAGCTGCCACAAAAGATGAAGAACGTCTGAGCAAGGAAAATGGAAAAGGAGAGTCACTGAGGAAAACAAAAACACATGAAATGAATAAAGGCTTTGAAGATGAGCTCAGTTACAAGAAAAAAAGTCAACAAAAAAACCCTATATGTGACAACAAATCCATAACACGAATATTTTTACAACGAAGACATGGACCTGTTAGAGCAGGTCCAAAGGAGGGCCACAAAAAATGATCAGAGGGATGCAACATCTCTCCTATGAGGACAGGCTGAGAGAGTTGGGGTTGTTCAGCCTGGAGAAGAGAAGGCTCTGGGGACACCTTACTGCAGCCTTTCCATACTTAAAAGGGGCTTATAAGAAAGATGGAGAAAGGCTTTTCACCAGGGCCTGTAGTGACAGTACAAGGGGCAACAGTTTTAAACTGAAAAAGAGTAGGTTTAGACTGGGCATAAGGAAGAAGTTCTTCATTGTGAGGGTGGTGAGGCACTGGAACAGGTTGCCCAGAGAGGTTGTGGATGCCCCATCCCTGGAAGTGTTCAAGGCCAGGTTGGATGGGGCTTTGAGCAACCTGGTCTAGGGGAAGATGCCTCTGCCACCTGTGGCGGGGGGTTGGACTAAATGATCTTTAGAGGTGTCTGTCTTCATAGGAGAGGTGCTCCAGCTCTCTGATCATCTTCATGGCCCTCCTCTGGACTCACTCCAACAGGTCCATAATAAGAATACTTTTGGTGCCTACATTTGGGAAATAAGCAATGGTCTATGACACATAGCTGAATGATTTGAAATAGATGAGAAAGCAGAATGAGGAGCCTTTCCTCCATTTTAAAGTCAGAAGAACAAGACCCTGATTATGACTTAGAGACATTTCTGAGGCCAGATTTTTCATTTATTTTAAGTATGGAGTTATGGAGGCCTGTACTGCTGCACTGAAACCCCACAGAGTGGAAAGCTGCTTCATCCTAAGTAAAGGCTGACAAGGGAGTGCCAAAACTGTGGCCATTCTGCTGCCATGGAAGCAACGAAACGTCATAAGAAAAGTATGACGTGTCCTTGGCACCCACTTTGCATACAATGACCATTTGGATTTGCACCCATTTTATTAGTTTGTCAGCCACCGGCCATTTAAAATGCAATTTTGACAGTGTTAAAAACTAAGCTATTATCAGACCATTGTCTTTACCTTGATTTGAAACTAAAATTGAAAAAGGGGAACAAAAAACTCGGAAGTGTTACCTGTTCTAAGGAAAGGTCTTATCTTAGTCATATCTTCACAAAACAGCATGATGTTGATTGCTTTCAGTTCAATAATTATTTTATACTTGCCTCCTTGTTTAAACTCTAAGTAAACAACATCATGTTATTTTTTTTAAATGTAAGTTAACATTGATGGTTTTTTCTTTCCTTCTGAATTAGTTTTGCATCCTTTATATTTCTACAATTGACAGGATTGGTAGTACTTGGACTAAGTTTACAATCTACTTTTTATTTTAGTTACATTTTTCATACATTAATTTTACTAAATCTCTGAGAGGCTTGCAAAAGATACTTTAAAAAAATAATAAATACTTACTTTGCCTGGAAAATTAAGTTTCAAGATCAGTAACAAACAGGAAAAAAGGATTTTAAACAGAGAAATAATTTTGGCAGAAGTAAATTACTGTTTTTTCATTGCCCAGCACTGATAAAACTGTAATCAGTAAAAGAATAGATTAGTCAGAGAATTTTTCTAGTTATGGAAATGAACATAGACTGAAGGCTTTTTTACAAAAACACATTTCAAAACCAGACAGAAATCTCAGGACATTCTTAAATCACAGGGGAAAGGGAGTAATCCTCAAGAATGATGGCAGACTTGCACTGAAATTTTTCTTTGTAAAGGGTAATGTATGCAAAAGAAAACAGAGAAAATATATCCTATAAAATATTCTGGGAAATAAATTATAATGAGAGATTCTGGTCCTTAACATAAGCTGTGAAGTAAAGCAAATTCCTTCAAAAAGGAAACTGCTAAGATTAACTCGGGACACTTCTGATCCTTGAATCAGGTACATCTGATCCTGAAGCAACGAATTTGCTTACTTTTAGATACCTTCATGTTTGGCACCTGCTACATCATGGCCATAATTACTGGAGTGGAAGCTAATGGGAAAATGAGGAATACCCATCTCTAACCACAAACTACTTTTGCTGCTCTTAGTGGTAAGAGACACATTAGGGCCAACAGGATAAATGATGGGAGCATTCCTTCTGCCTAACCCAGTTATCCACTGTATTATTTCCACCTAGTATCAATTTATCCCACTGCTTTTTTTTCCTTTTTTTTTTTTTTTTTAATCAAGGTCTCTCTAATATTTTAGATCTCTCCTCTGACATTTATGCATCAGGAACTTCCAAAATTACTTTGTGCTAACCTGTCTTCCATATTGTAAATTTTCAATTAAGAGAAATGCAATGAGAAACATTTAACAATCCACACTGCTGCCATTACACAGATAGCAAGGAAACTCAATAGCTCCTCTTAGCATGTGCTACTTCTGTACAGCACAAAGTCACTGCATCACCATCTCCACAACACAGAGGAATTAAATAATTCCCAAATTTTAGTTCCAAATGAGATACAAATGCTGAGGCCTGTCCTATAAGAAAGGAGACCCAGGGCAGGTAGTGCCTCATGGTCATACCTGGTTTCAGTACCCACAGCCAAGACAACCACTGCACTGAAAAGAGCTTGACCAGTTGCATTCACAGGAGCATTTTGAACATTGCCGGGCTTCTATTCCATATCTATCATATCATTGGTGCTTGTTAGCAGCATGCTTAGCACAACCCCAAATTAAGATCCTTTATAACGAGTTTCCTACACAGAGAGGGGCAGGCTATGTCTGCTGCAGACTGCTTACACACCAAAAAGACCAGGCAGCCCACCTGCAGGGCTGGGGCTCCCCTTCAGTGCACCCAGCATTTTCTGTCTGCTCCAAGTTAGTCCTCCAAGTTTCCTCTACAGTCAATGAGAGACACTCACCACACCTGGTGTGGGCACCCACGAGGCTGGGCTGACCTCGTGCTGAGGATGACCACTGGATCAGGACATCACAGATATTTCTCTTAAATCTAAACCAACAAACTATGAGTATATCATATCATGTAGTTCACTTCGAGGGTGCTCTTCAGAGGGGAATTCAGTCCAAGCATTAAATCAGTTTGAAGAAAAGCCCAAATCATAGTCATGGCTATAAACAGAATAACTGACACTAACTCTTCTAAAAGAAAGTATTGTTGCTAAACCCAAACGTCTAGTAAAGTGTTCTCCAAAGAATGCTTGACTTAACCACACTTCTGTAGCTAGGAGGTCAATAAAATGCTTCATAAGTTTGGGGATTGCTATTAGGTCTTGATGAATAAATTAGTCTACAGCCACTGTAAGCAGGCTTTATTCCTTGCTTCCTTTAAAATGTTAATAGTCAGTTTTAACAACCACATAGTTCAAATGGTTTGTGCCATTTGATTAGACAAGTACTTCATGCCTACAAACTCTCCTAGTGTTATTCTCTAGCATGACATTAAAGTTATTCTTAAATACAGAAGGAAAATTCTTGAGAACTGAAATCTTCCCCCCTGAGAAATCCACATTGATTCAGTACATGTTAGACTCCGGTGTTACATACAAAAAGTTCAGGACATCTTCACTGCTCTAAGATTATAGTCCTACAGGGGTATGAAAAATTTATTGGAGTTTCACAGACAGCTATTTTTTTCCCTTCTCTGGCAGGATTATATTCCGTCTGGGGAGAATGAAGGAAGGCTTCCTACCTTCTAAAGTTGACTGTGATTACTGTGTTAAATTCCACTCTTATTATACTTATTTAACTGCATGGATCTTTTCTTTCTTGTTTCTGTTTATTTGCCCTGAAAATTCATCTTTAGATACAAAATTTACTTTGCAATTGCTGTAACATTTTACTTCTCCATTGTGTCAGTACGTATCTATACTTGAAGGTAACAAATAGAGTTTTAAATTAAAATTATTTTTGTCCCTAGGAGATAAAGAATATAAAATATCTCCACAGTTACTTCCTTTCATTGCATTTGGAGTACTCCTCCAGTTCACAGGGTACTGCAAGAGTGGCATCATTGATTTTCATGGTTACTGTGTCTCAATACAGTGTATATCAATTCAGAAGTAAAAAGGCAGCTTTCTAACCATCTGCGCCTCAGAGACTCAACACAAACTAGAAGACTACGGGGATTTTGTGTTCTTTTTCTTTTTTTTTCCTTTATGACCAGGAATAAACATTCTGTAGACCAAATCTTACCCTTGCTTATATTTCAGTAATTCCAGTACCTTTATCACCTGCTTTTCGAGATAGCTATAATACTATCACACCTTGTACAGTGAGATTCATCAGCTCATCACCTTCAGCAGAGGGTGCGTATCATTGCAGCTAATATTTCTTGGGTGTGACACTAACTGTGGCTTTGCTTGAATAAGAACAGTCATGCTTTCAAACATGATCAAAAAGTTATTTCATCTGATTGAGGTTTACCCTAGGTGTCCCTGGGTTTTCTAACATGGTGAATTTCTGAGGATGACAAATCAGGTAATTATAAACAGCTAATTTGTTTCCATACAACTGCCGTTATCTAGGGCAATGGCAAGGCAGTTTTTAATATGCTTTAATAAAATGTTTTAATTAACAGACATTTTCTTCCTTGTAAGAAGGTCTGAGGGTGAAATACTGGCCTCACTAGATCTGGTCTGATTGTATCCAAAATTGTCAGCCACAGCCTGTCACTTCTGCCATGTCTCAGACTATTAAGAACAAGAGAGTGTGAGGAAACCAGGCTGCAGTTTTTCAAGAGCTTTGAGGGAATGTTCTTTGGTGAGACTATATAAATGTTTTTCCTTTGATATAGCCCAGATATGCTTTTTAACCTTGTAAACAAGATGTCTGTAGCACCAACAAACCTCACGCTGATCTTTAGCATCCAGCTGGTTGTAGACCCGGACTTGAAATGAAAATGGTTTGTGCCTACATTGAAAAAAAAAAATTGATGGATGGGTTTAGCCACACAAGGGCTATAAAATCTTGACCACTTTACCATGTCTGTAATGCCAGCAGGAACATTCATTTCCCTGCTGTTAGTGTGCTGAAGCCTTCATGGTCTGGAGCATGTTTTCCCTCGCTGTGGTCAGCAAGACCCCCGTCAGCACAGGCCAGGACCATGCATTGCCTCAGCCCTGTGTTACTTCAGGGAACAGAAGTGTGACATTTGCATCCCACAGAGACCAAGTTACACAAACCACCAATGTTGCAAAGCTTGCCAGGTATTAAAAAAAAAAAAAAAAAAAAAAAAAATTCAGAGAGTGAGCACAAGAGTTTTAAGAGGGGTTTTTTTCAATGCTTTTAAACTTTACCACCAATAATGCCAGCTATCATCTTCTGGTTTACATTAAAAAAACAGAATTCCTATCAACCACAGTTTCTTGGCATAAAACAGGTAAGACATTAGTCCAGTAGGACAATATGTATTTTTGTCAATGCTATTTTCATAATACAAATGCTTTCAAAGCAAGCCAATCCATTTTCTGCCATCTGGTTTATTCTTGAAATCTCACTGAGACTCAAAAATCAAGTCCAGATTGAAGACTAACTTGTCCTTAAAATATATAAAAAATTCCAGTTTGTATTTTAGACAAAATAATTTCAATTTGAACAAATGCCTGAATAGACATTTGTCAAAGAACCTTACCACAGCATTTATTCAATCCAAACACCAAAAACCAAAGTAGTAGAACATGAAGGATGTAGTGTATCTTGTAATGTCCATAAATATTTGTAATGAACACCAAAAAATACGTTTCATCTCAAAGATCCTTAATCCTGATCTAAGATTTTTAAAAGTTTTTTTCAATAGCATTTTTAATCTTGATCCTGGTATCAAAATGTTCTTTTAAATACTATTGATAAACAGACACTATTTTTAGAACACATTTATTAATGGACAAACTTTTGATAAAGTACTTTTGATCTGAGACAGTCTCACATAATTTCTGAAAATACATAATATTGTCTATTTATATATATATATACTTGTCTCTGTGTGTATATTTATATGTAAACATAGACCTAAACATAAATATGAAGATGTACAACTATAACAGTTGATTTAAATTTTTAAAGCTATTTTGTGCTGTGTGTATGTCCAATTGCACTTTTCAGATTACTGGGGAAATAATATCTTGAATTACTACAGTTGAAATTTACTTATTAAAGTGCAACATTTTCAATGTGGGAAGCTCCCCAGGTTGGGCATGGAAAAGGCAGAAAAGGCAGAGGGAAGGATGCTTGATTTTGACTTGGTTTCATCTGCTCAACTCTCCCTCCTGTGCATATGCATTACCATGGAGATTTTAAAGGAGATGAACCATTTTGTTACCTTCAGGATTTCTGCTTCATGCAGAGAACACATTCAACAGAGAGATGTAGTGAAAAGATCAGTACAGCTTTATTCGTCATGATTAGTGCGAGCTGGCACCAAGACCACCTCAATGCCATCATTGCAGCTGCGCGATCCTGTGGGAGTTCAGGTTCCAATCTAATTTCAGACCCAAATTTCTTTGTCATCTTGAACAAGTCCTGCCGGGTATCACATGTGTTAAGGGGAAGGCAACAATATTCCTCAACCTCACAGTGACAGGTTAAGGTTGAATTAAATAGCATCTTGCTACAAGCAAGCATTTGCTTACAACTGAAAAGCTGTAAAAGAAAATAAAGTCTTAATTCAATGCTGAGTGAAAATAAGTTGTATGGGCTGTGTGGCAACACCTCTTTCCATTCTGAGCTTGGGGTACAGATAAATGTATAAAGCCTGTGACTCTCCTTGCAGACTCTAATTTACCAACCATCACAACTACAAAGGTGAATGAATCATATATATATTCATCATCCATTCAACGTCCACTCACTTCTGACCTTGCTCAGATCAGAAATCCCTCAGTTCAGAACCAGGCTGAAATTAGATTTATTTTCCAAACTTTCATCTGTTCTTCTCCCCTACACCCAACTGGTCCTTAAATGGTGTCTATATGCCATTTGTCTCTGTGGTGGGCTGACCTTCGCTGACCGCCAGGTGCCCACCCAGCTGCTCTCTCGTTCCCCATCCTTAGCAGTACAGGGGAGAATATGAGATGGAAAAGCTCGTGGGTTGAGGTAAGGCCAGGGAGATTGCTTATTAAGGGCTGCAGCTCCTGCCAGAAAACCTGTTCCCATGTGGGCTCCTCTCCACAGGCTGCAGCTCCTGCGAGGACCCTGCTCCTGCATGGGCTCTCCACAGGCTGCAGGGGACACATCCACCTGCTGCAGCACAGAATCCTCTGCAGACTGCAGTGTGGCTATCTGCTTTGGTGTGGACCTCCCTGGGCTGCAGGGGGACAGCCTGCCTCACCGTGGTCTTCTCCACAGGCTGCAGGGGAATCTCTGCTCTGGCGCCTGGAGCATCTCCTGCCCCTCCTTCTTCACCGACCTTGGTGTCTGCAGAGCTGTTTCTCTCATATTTTCTCACTCCTTTCTCACAGCTGCTGCATAGCATTTCTTACCCTTTCTTCAATATCTTTTGCAGAAGCACCACCAGCTGATGGGCACAGCTCTGGGCAGCAGTGGGCCCATGTTGGAGCCACCTGGAACCGGCTCTGCCTGACATGGGGGCAGCTCCTGATCTCTTCTCACAGTGGCCATCCTTGCAGCCTCCCCCCATACCAAAGCCTTGCCACATAAATACAGTCTCAGAGGCTTTCTTGCATCTTTTCAACTCTATCTGAATACTGGTTCATGCTAGGCCATTGGTATGAACACATCGAAACTTTGGGGCACCGCAGACTCCAGTGCGTACGTGAGAAACTATGAGAAAAGAAACTGAGGATTCATCAAAAGGTGCAGAGTCCTTGGAAAAAGGTGCTGAAGAATTCTCTTTATAGGAAAGACAGAAATATTTCATGAATCTTCGTGCAAAGAGTTTGCTCCAGTACCTCCAACATTTGCTAAAGGCAATATTTACCATTTTCCTCCATAACACTGCATCGTTCACTTTTAGTACCACTTGAATGACATGACACTTCTCAAAACCTCCTGTGAAGGCAGTAAATCAGTCTACTGCTTAGAACAGATAAAATTCATTATTCAAGCACCAGTGTTATTGACAGTATATCAAAAAGGTCAAATGAGCAGATTAAAAACTTGCGGTATGAATTAAACATATCAGTTGATCTTTATGACAGTGAATACATTTCACACGGGCAAAAGAAATTTGTACATTTTCTGTTAACAGATCTGGGCACATCTTTTGCACTCCCTGCTTGAGAAAGTGCAAAATATGTTTGGAGAGAGGCAGATTACAAGCAATGAGATAATAAGAATGTAAAATTTTGCACATTGCCATTTTAAAGGGAAATGTTGACTGAGAGAGTTGTAATAGAAAGAAAAAGTGTAATTTTTAATCATCCTAAATGGACAAAACTGTTCTGACTGAGAAGATGAGTCGAAATTTTGTGTACATGAATACCACATATACAAATAGATAATTTTCCTTTTTTAATCTTTAAGGCATTCTGTAAAGGGTATACAGCAGTAAGATTCACTTTGTAGGTCGTATGCACTGTTCATCTAGGAAGCATAATTTTAAACAGAGCACTTAAAACAGAGTCTATAGGACGCTAGAAAACCCAGACATAGGAATACAAAATCCAGACACAGAGAGTAATGCAGATTTCTAATCATTATGATAAGCAGCCCAGTTTGACCTGCATAAAAAAAAAAAAAAGAAAAATCAGGAAAAAGGTGAACTGAAAAATATATAATTTCCATCTTGAGTTTTTCTGCTGGTCTCTGAAACCAGCAAGCTCCCAAGAAAGCAGCTGTGACTCATTTTTCTTACTGACTTCTTTCAGATAGGAAGCCATCCCTATACTGGAACATGCTGGAGGCACCAGGGTTTACAGTCAACATTCCTTTAGAGAGGACTGGTTTGACAGAGTTTTGTTAAGAAAAGGCCATGCACAGTCTTTATGGGTCACAGCCACAGTTACCACAATTTTCTATGTTTCCACGCCTCACATTTAGTCTAAATTTTCAAAACAGTAAAACCACTGCATGCCAAAACTACTGTTTCCCACCTGATCAAGAATGCTTTATAATTTTTTTGCATCTCTTGTGATGCCCTGTGGTCATCTTTGTTTTCAATTTAGATTGCAAATTGCTGTGGGACAGACACCATCTGTCCAGAAGACCACAGGAAAATTCAGGTTAGAAGGATCTGCAGGGGTCCAACCACCTGCTTGAACTAGGCTGAGCCATGAGGTCAGCCAGATTGCTCAGGGCTTCATCCAGTCAGGTCTTGAAAAGTCCCAAGGATGGGAACTGTACAACTGTGCCTGTGCCACTGTCTGACTGTCCTCATGGAGAAAAGTTTTTCCTTGTACATAGTCTGAACCTCTCTTGTTTCAGTCATGCCTGTTGTGTCTTCTCCTCCCACCATGCACTGTCGTGAAGAGGCTGGCTCCCTCTTCTCAATGACCTCCTCAGAGATACTGGGGTCTACTGTTAGGTGCCCCCACAGCTGTCTCCTCTCCAGGCCAAACAAGACCCCATCCCCCAGCCTCTCCTCACAGGGCAAGTGCTCCAGTCTCTGACCATCTCAACATCCTTCTGCTGAACTTGCTCCAGCTGATTGATGTCTTCTCTTTTTTTGTTGGGTGACCCAAAACTGAATACAGAATCTCAGTGTGGCCTGAGAGTGTTGAGTGAAAGGGGATCATCATTTCCCTCAACCTATGGGCTGCATTGCTGCTGATATCACCCAAGACACTGTTGGCCTTCTTTCCAACAGGGCACACTGGACTCATGCCACTCACTGTCTGCCACGGCCCCCAGGATCTCTTCAGCAGAGCTGCTGCCCCACCAGTCCATCCCCATCCTGCATTGCTGCCAGCCATTCTTCCTTCCCAAGGGCTGGACTTTGCAGGTGTCCTTACTGAATTTCATAAGTTTACTGTTGGCCTGTTCCTCCAGCCTGTCCAGGTCCCTCTGGATGGCAGCCCTGCCTTTGAGCATATTGACTGGTCCCCTCAGTTTGGTGTCATCTGCTCATCTGATGAGCGTGTAGTGTCACTTCCTCCAGGTTATTGATAAAGATGTAAAACAAGACAGGTCCCAGGATAGACCCCTGTGGTGCTCTGTTTCTCACCAGCCTCCAGTTAGAGTACGATCCGTTAGCCACCACCCTCTGAACCCAACCATCCAACCAGTTTCTAGGACTTGGCAGTGCCAGGGAAACACCTGCCTGACAAACAACAAATTAGCACATCTCTGTTGACCATGCTGGGCCTTTGGCTCTCCCCATCTGATGGAAAGATTTTTCCTAACTGAGGTTTCTTGCCTGATTAACTGCACCTTGCAGATGTCACAGAAATAGAAAAATGAAATTAAACAGACTTGGTTTTTTTCACAAAACTATTTACATTGTGCCAGGCTGCATTAGTGTTCATGACTCTAAAACAATAAAATACACATTCAGACAGAGAAGAGAGAAGAGTGAACAATAATCCATGGGAGACCAGTGTAGGGAATCAACAACCATAAAAGACCACTGAGAAACAGAATAGAAAGAAATATTAGTCTGAGCCCTGTGGGATAGTTGGGCTATTTCTACCGCTGGTCTTTTAGACTTTAAATTACCAGTTTTCCACAGCAAATTAAAGGAAAAAGAAAATAGCTATGGTTGCATCTGCAGCTGTCTATGAAGTATGAAAGCCAAATCAACAACAGCACTACAAGAATAGCAGTTATGCTTGGCCAAAAAGAATTTATCACAGGAAAAATCAGCTCACTAGTTAAAGAGGTCAATGACTGTTTCAGCCAATTACTGTTGAAACACATGGATGCCTCCTGATTTCACAGCAGAGCAGTAGCTAGCTTTCTGCTCATAGTAACTTCTGAAAGTACTATGTAGTGATAATATGCATGCTCCTATGATAGTGCATACACATGTTTTTATACAGCCCATAAATTTGTACAAACTTTACAAACATAACTTGGGTAATCTAAGTTTCTGTATGTCAGTGGTTATTAGGTATCACCAAATATCCCAGTCCTCCAAAATAACACCTACCACAGCTAGAGACCATGCTGCTGCCAATGTCCAGGCCTTTCCTTCAAAAAACCATTTAGCTCCATGATCTTGCCAGTCCCCAAGCTTCAGAAGAAAGTGCACACACCCCACCCGCCTTTAAAGGGCCCTATCAGCCTTACCTGGGGAGAAGAATCCTTCCCAAATTGATACCTGGTTACTGGACTAAAGCAGAGAAATCCACACCCACACACAGCTTCAGTTCCTGTTAAATAAGCATGCCCAATTTGCAGCTTTATAAGTAAGTAGCTCTGACTGTATATGTCAAAATTTCATGTCAAGCGGAGGTCTCATTCCAAATTCCCAGTCCGAAGGCACTCCTCTCAGCTGCAAGATTGAACTGGTGTCATGGTGTTATAGACTTGATGACTTGCTTGGGGGAAGAGTAGCATATCTCAGCACTCAGTGTTACTCTTGCTATGTAACTTTTACATCCAAACCTCTCAAATGACCTCCACTGTTGGTATTATAATGATGTCGTGGTTTAACCCCAACCAGCAACTAAACACCACGCAGCTGCTTGCTCACTTGCCCCCACCCAGTGGGATGGGGGAGAGAATTGGGGAAAAAAAAGGTAAAACTCGTGGGTTGATGTAAGAACAGTTTAATAGGACAGAAAGGAAGAAAATAATAATGATAATAATAACAATAAAAGAATTGGAATATACAAACCAAGTGATGCACAATGCAATTGCTCACCGCTCACCAACAGATGCCCAGTTGGCTCCCAAGAGGCGATTCCCCCCCAGGCCAACTCCCCCCAGTTTATATACTGGGCATGACATCACATGGTATGGAATACCCCTTTGGCCAGTTTGGGTCAGCTGCCCTGGCTGTGTCCCCTCCCAACTTCTTGTGCCCCTTCAGCCTTCTTGCTAGCTGGGCATGAGAAGCTGAAAAATCCTTAACTTAGTCTAAACATTACTTAGCAACATCTGAAAACATCAGCGTGTTATCAACATTCTTCTCATACTGAACCCAAAACATAGCACTATACCAGCTAATAGGAAGACAATTAACTCTACCTCAGCTGAAACCAGGACAAATGACAACAAAACTCTGCAGTTCCTGATTTGTATTCATTTATTTCAGTACCACTTGAGTTTTTCTTTTTTAGTGTAGAACCTGCATTTAATCTGAACAACTGTCCCTTTATTTGCAAAATCAAACACCCAACACAGTTCTTGATGTAGGATAGTCCTCTGGAATATTTCCCTGTTCTGATTTTAGAAGCCTGTAGAATGCATTTTCCACCGTATGCAGCTCTTTTGAGATCCAGCATATATTTTTCTTTTAGTGGGAAACAGCCTACCGCTCTTATTTACACCCACATATAACAGTGAAACCAATGGGTTTGGGTCTTGGAGCTACTCCATATCTTTCCTTGGTGCTCAGAGAGGTTTCATCCCACAGAATCTACTCTCCAGCTCAAGACATCCCAAGGGTCAAATTAACAAGCACAGTGTCTCTGGCCCCAATCCTGTTCCCTGGAAACATTGCTTCCCTGAAGCCACAATACCAATTAACTGCTCTTTGCCCAGGCACCCCAGGTTGCTAAAACCCAGGAGAAAATCTCTATAAAGTTTAGAAGACAATCTCTCTGAAGCAGGCAATTCATATCTCCGATCATACATCTGTGCTGCCATCACAAGCATCTGAGACTCAATGAAAGCTAAAAACATGCTGTAGCCTAAATTAAAATAATCATCAAATGCTATTACAGTTAATGCAGTGCATAAGCAGTCAAACCACAGATAGCATTTGCATTTTTACCTTCAGAAAAACCCATCTAATTTTAATGGAAATAGAGCCAACACAAAGTTTAAGAACAAGTTTAGCTGAATATGTAATAATGAAGATGGTTTGTTCTTGCAAATTAGTCCTTTCTTCCTTCCTGTTTTCTAAAAATATTCTTTTAGATAGTCAAGTGTGCTGCATTTCCAGATCTGGTAAGTGCTGAAAACATCTATATCCCTTGATAGTATTTTCCTGTACCTGCAGACCAGAAAAAAACCTGTCTGGTTTTCCTCTGTATTTGTATGTTAAGCATATCACAATCTATAGCTAATCTGCTGCCCACTGTCACCCTGAGGTTTTTTGACATTACATTTTTCAAGGTTTGTGCCTTGTATGGAACTTTACAATCACATTTGCATTTTTTCAATTAGAATGTGATTTCAGAGTGTTTTGTCTCCAACTCTTATCTGTCTAGGTAGCACTGAGTTATTCTTTTGATCTGAATGGCTTTTGCATACTGTTAGTCTTCTGGATGTGTTGTGAACATACTCTTATTTTATTAGTAGGATATTTCCAAAGGATCTGTATGTTCCAGCTCTGAGCTAAGTTTTTTGATATATATAAATGCATATTAAAAAAAAAAAAACAAAACCTTGGCTGCCTTTTTCCTGCACCTTCTTTAAGTTAGCAGACTCCAAGGTCTAGGACTATCATTCGGGCATCTTCTATAAGTCTTGAATGTAAAGTTTTCCCATAACACACATAATGCATCACTTCAGATGGAAAAGGGATTTTAAAGCAACCAAATGTGTTTGAAGCCTATTGAACTGGCTTCTAAACTAAAAGTATCACTTCAGCTTTGTCACCTCAGCTTGCAGTCACATAAGGCCTTGCGTCAGTATGAATTTCTTTAGTATGAATTTCTGCTGCATCTTTCTGCCTTCTCCTCAGAAACTAGATAAAGTCAATGCTGCATTTCCCATTTTGCGACTGGATTGATACTGTTAGTCGACCACAGAAAACACATTTTCCCCATGTCCTGAACAGGGGCTTGTAGCAGGGTCCCACGTAGCAGGGCAGGCACACTGCAGGCAATCACATTGCCAAGGCAGGCTCCCGAGCCCATCTGCTCCGGGGTGAGCAAAGCTGCACACAGGATCAGCCCGGAGCACCTTCAGGAGCTCCAGCTCTCAACCAATGCCTCCCTGAACAGCCTGATCACAGGGTATCAGGGTACCTTTTGGGGCTTTGACTATTCAGATAGGCTTCTGGAAGATGAGGAAAGATGAAGATAATTCCCTGTTGGACAAGTATCTCCATTACTGTTAGTTAGTAGCTCTGTCAATGTAAATTAAATGTTCTCATTCTGTTAGGCATAGTGTGTTACTTCAAAAACATTATAAATATTTTATAAGGTGTTATTTATTTGTGGCAAGTTGGTTGTGTATTCCTCACCCACACATACAGCTTCAAGAAGTTACATAACCAAGATATACACACACATACGTATATATATATAAATATATAGTTGTGTATAGCATGTGTCTAGCTGTTCAGACCAGGTTTCTCAGGCCACAGGGACAACCAAATTTAAGTAACAGCAAAGGCCTTTGAGCGATAAGGAGGTCACATAGAAGTGGTTCTTACCAATGAAATATTTCAAAATTATTCACCCACATGCTGCATAAAGCCAGCATTTCTGGGGAAGCCTGAGCTGGCTGTTCCTAATAGGTGATGAGCCTCCCAACCAGAGGTGCAGGAGGAAGGCTCAGCAAAAAAGGCTTTTGTCTGAAGGGCTAAGCACTGTGTGCTGACTTAAATAGCCCTTGAGAGGTCCTGATATCCCAAAACTGGAATAGAGCTGCAGAGATAAATCCCAAGTTTAAGTTTCCCTTATCACACAGCAGTTTCATCTGAAGCGCTTTTCTTTTTTAACCCAGCACTTTGGTGAATAAAGCAGATGTGATAATGTTAGCTTAACTAACTTCCAAACATTGAATATATTGGTCTGTAAATTCCCAAGAGGCAGATGCCTGCAGAAATGTTTTTTGTCTGTTTCTCAGAGTTTCCTTCTAAAGCTCTACCCCACCACAGCAGAATTAAATCACTAGTCAATCTATTGCTTTCACCTTTATTGTTACTGACTACAGCATTCAATCTTAGCCCTAGGTCTATCACTTCTGCAGAGCTATTTCTGCTTGCTTCCAGCCAGAAGAGTGCTGAAAGGGAGGAGCTGAGGTAATTAAGATCATTCTTCTCACTTAGAAGAGCATGCACAACTATCAGGTAAATTTACATTAATATCACTGAGAATTGCTAACTTCCTAGGCCAATTCTAGAGCTGGTGTAAACTGAAGTTGCTCATTTGAAGGTAAGTGAAGCTATAGTGTAGGTAGCTCCTTTGAAGTGACAGTGGTTTATTCCATCCGAGAATTTAAGCTAGAATCTGGAAAAATCAATGTTACTGTAAAAACTTATATAGAACCTGCTCAATAAATAAAATATATTCACCTTAGGACAAACACATTTCCAAGTGCTTGTTTACAGAAATATCTAGTCTGCACAGAGCAAAGCATCAATTTCTGAATATCAGGTGATGCACAGAGCTTACTGCCATCTTCTCCCCATATGACAAACTTCCTGCTCAGCCTCCACTTAGCGTGGGAGCAGGTGTCCTCCTGTCCTATGCCAAGCTCCAAGTCATTCTGCACTGCAGTGGTTTTCTCTAAGGTGCACTTGGGTGACGCCCGAGAAGCAACACTAAAAGCACGGGGATCACACTTACCGTTTACCACACTGGAGGACCCGTCTTTTAGACATACTGGGCATTAGCTGCCCTGTTCAAACACAAAAGCACCGTGTGCAACTAGCAGGTGTCAGTGAGCTTGTCCCCTTTTATTGTAGACGAAGAGTACCCCATTTGAAATTGTGGGAAAGCACAAAATGCCACCCAACTTTCCCTTCATAAATGGACTGTTCTTCCCACACACTCATTTTTCAGATTCCTGCATATGAGGAGGCAGGCTGAGTGGGGAAGGTTGGAATAGATGGTCAGGAGGTCCCTTCCAGCCCAAACAATTCTGTGACCTAATGCAATGATGGAACATGCAGCCATCCAAACATCAGCTGCATGCACTAACCTGCCTGTTGGCACAAAACAACCACCTTTCCTGCCATCACCAGCTCCATGGTGCAGCACCTGGGAAGTCCTGCTCGGGCCCACCGCCCTGGTGGTGGCTGCAGAAGGTACCCATGCCAGTGATGGTGGGCGACTAACTCTGACCCAGGGCAACCTACCTGACAGGGTCTGTGTCTGCCACTTCTCTTCCTTGGGCATGCCATGAAGGGTATCCAAAAGAATGTTCCCAACCTTGACCCGCTATGACTTGTGTTTTTCTGGATGATCACTGGTCTGGCATCCAGTCAGCTATTTCCCCAATCACCTTGCCATGATTTTATTTAGTCATCAGCAGACCTTGTGTCCATCTACTGTTAGTTTGGAAAAATTGCATTAAGGTCAACAGCTTCCTTTAGAGTTGTATTGATTCCTTACAGCTCACGAGTTAGTCTTGCAGCTGTCTGGCACGCTCAGGGTTTCAAGGCAAGGCTGTGTAGACTCCTCCACACAGACCAGCTTCTCAAACAGCAATCGTCTTCTGGAGAAAGCTCAAGATTTGCATTTTTTTCCACATTTTAGCACCAATCTGTTCCTTCCCATCTTGAACAAGAGTACACAAAGGGCACATGCAATGGAAAGCGGCACTGAGAGAGATGTTGTTAACCGCAGATTAATTCAGAGTCTGGCCAGCTGTACATGCATCTCTCCCGGTTAATAACAAAAACCAGTAAGACATTCTATTATAAGACACAACAGGAAAAAAAAAAAAAAAAAGATGTGAGAAGAGTCAGTTTCTCCACAGATCAGATATTACACCCTTTAAAAGGAGAGTGTCCAGTGTCTAGCCATCCTATTATCCGATCTCAGTGAGAACTGGAAACTGCTGGGAAAGAAATTGAAAGCAATAAAGGAAGGAAATGGGACTTCATGAACGGGGACAGTCATTTTCCCCAAACAGACTTTTCTTTCCCTGATGGGATCAAATATAGTGAATCAATACTTTAACCCAGAAGTGGTTTGTGGTTTTCAGAGGAAACTTTCTGGAGGAAGGGATGCATTTCCCATGAAAAAAACTGATACTTTAGGGGACAAATAGAGCTATAGCTCTGTTTAATGTTATTTTAATACATTTATCATGTTTTGGGAGAGGGAAAAAAAGAAAAGGAAAGGAAAGGGTCAGGTTTCTGTCCTGACATGCTACAACACTGACAGGATTGAACTGGAAAATGCTGTATCTCTGAGTGCTATAAACCAGGAGGTTAGTGAGAAATAAACAAAAGTATTTTTGTTATTAGCTTGTGTCCTTGCTTTTACTCAGTCTCATGTTTCTTTGCCAGAAAGTATATTATTAGTTTTCCTCCTTTACCTCCCAAACGTCTTCAATCTGTACAAATTGGGGGTTTATTCCTCAATTACACTTTTATATATTTCTGTAAAAATAGATGTGTATACACACACACAGAGTGGGAGGTAATTTTGATATAATATACATAATATATATTTACATAAGATATTAATAATGTTTATTATATCTATTTAAGGAGGAGTTGTATGTATGTCTATAGATATATCTAAAAACTTTTCTGCAGAAAGATGCATGGGATCACCATTCAGAGTTGCTGTATGTTTCAAAGAGTTTCACTGTAATCCAGTGTTCTGTGACTGAATTCCCTGTTGTCCCAGTTCAATCATTCCTTCAGTTTCCTTCACTTCCAGTGCTATGAATAAGGAAAACTACAGCAACCTCCCATCTAAAACTTTTTCTAGAAGTCTCCAGTTTAGAAACACTGTACAAGTGCTAAATCTTTGGTATTATGAATGTACAAACCCCCTCCAGGTTTTGTAACCTGGAATTGGTGAAGATTTCCTGGCCAGGGAAAGACTGAGTTTCTTAGAAACACATTCCTGAGCCTTGCATTGGGTCAGTCCTTCGTAATAACTAGGGAAACCCTTTGGCAATTTCAATCAACTTTGATGTTGGAAGAGATGCATAAAGACGCATTTCTACATACAGTCCTGTAAAAAGTGAGAAAAAAAAAATTTATAACCAAATTAGTATAAATAGTAAAGGAAGGGCAACACTGTTATTTTATGGACTCCTCACTACAAACTGTTAATTCAGTGAGCTTAGTCCATCAAGCATTTTTCTTTTAAACTGTTATTTATTATCTGTTCTTCTCTTTATCCACTTGCTTTTCTGCTGATCCCCATCATTCATCTTCTCAAACAAGGTTTTATACAGGAATTTTTAAATTTGAGTCTCCAGATAAATATGTACTCAGAAATTCATTCTCAGCATGTCACTCACATACAGTTTTAATTTTACGAAATACATATATTTTTAAAAATAGCAGTGAGATTTTCAATTTATTTAGCTAATTTTATTAGCTGTGGGAAGCAGCGGAGTAGCTGCCTCTGGCAAAAAAAAAAGGAGCAGATGTTGCATGGAGGAAGGGAGATTATTTTCCTCTTTATATTCAGCATCTGCTTTAATCTTCTTTGTCCTGTTGAATGATTAAGCTGCAATGAGACTGTTTGCTCTTAGATCTTCCTGAAGCCTCCTCTCACTGGGAAGGATTCTGCATCTATTAGGAAGGATTTGATGATCTACCTATTCAACATTAACATTCTGCAGATAATTCTGCTGCTTCTTTGTTTCAAAAATAGCATGTTCCCTTTCTGTCACCTGGTCACTGCTGTGTATGGAACAAGCAGCCCACTGCACTGAGTATTAGGACATTTTCCCATTGTACAACCTTTGCTTGTAAACTTAGGTGAATAATAAAAGCAATCATAAATATACAACATGAAGTATAAAGACTAGAGTATGTGCCTGTTACCATTATGCAGTAAAGGTTTTTCATCTTGAAAATGCTAATATCTGAATACTAATGGCAGACAAGTGACCTTCAGCAACCCTTTTAAGTTGCATGCTTCAGTTTTATCTAGACTGTGCTTCAAATGCAAATGCTGGGGATGTAATTGTTGGTGGATGCAGATTTTCACTGACTGAAATAAATGGACAGACCTAGCTAAAGCTTTGGCCCAGAAAGCACATTAATGCCATATTAAGTATAATTAAGCAAATAATTTGTTCAATGCATCTTATTTCTTTTTCCTGTATGTGGAATATTTATTTCTAATAAGTATATCTAAAACAGAATATAAAACAACTGTTCCTCACAGCTACTTACCTGATGCTACAGGCGAGCCATATCTAGTCTTACTTCAACAGTTTCACAGAAGCATCCTCCATGTCACACATCTGATCCATTAAAAAGCATGGATTCATTGCTGTAATTTAAATGACTCTAGGTTTTTGGTCTAAGCGGAAGAGCTGAAGGGAGACTGTCCCTTCTAGTGTTGAGTATCACCCATTTCCATGGAGCTGTACCACCTTTGCTGCAAGGATACAAAGACACAGAGGTAACAGTCAGTATCTGTGTAAGCATGAATGTTCATGGAAGACTTCTACAAAATCTACATTACAAAGGAAAGTTTACAGTTTAATCTGAAGAAAATTGGAAAGTCTACTCTTCTTTCTGTCCTGTAAGAGAATTATGTAAACATAATATAATTTGTAAAACCAACAAAAATAAAGAAAAGGCATACTGAAGAAACAGACTCCATACTGAAGAACCTTGAATCTTGGTAGAAAACGTTATTTTTTTATGATGGAAGAAAAATATATTTTCATGCTCTCACAGACTTCATCAGTTATTTTTGTGGTAACTCCTGAACTAATGGGCCCTCCCTGGCTGGGAGAGGCTGGGCAGGCAGCAAGGCTGAACGATGATGGATGGGTAGGAGGAAGAGCCAAAATCTCCGCCGTGGCCAGCCAGCCGCTCCAACCCTGCCACACGCTGCCGCTCCTGCTGAGACACCCACTCCCTGTGCGCCAGGGACCAGGGATTAACTGAGGAGTGGGGGGGAACATCACTCTTGGGATCATGTCTGCACTACTGCCTTTAGATATCTTTTGCTGATCTCTGTAATTTACTGCTAAACACCAGAAAATGTGTATTTTAAAACACATTTCTGTAATTCTGCACCTGCAAGGTTGACGAGATCCTGGACGGAGGAGGCAATACGGTGCATTATTGTGCTAATCCAGACACTGGCTGGCAGCTCATATTCACAGCTATTCAACACTGCCCTGAATAGTTTTGTGCATCAGAACAGGACTCAAGGGAATCACACTTACCCGATGCAGTAATTGTTTGCATGAATCCTCACTTTAATTGCCAGCTTAGTGGCCTTGCACAATTCACTTCCCCCACACTTTGCTTAAGTTTCCCACATTTATAGATGGGACTGTGACACAGGCCTTTCTGTGAAGTCTTCAGGAACTGAACTGATGAAAAGTGTTAGTTGAAACAGGAGCCCTCCACACAGTTACTGTGTGATGATGATGATTATAACAACAACAACAACAACAACAATAATAACAATAATAATAATAATAATAATAATAATAATAATAATTTCAAGTGGTCATTGCAAGGACTGATTTTTCTCCTACGGCTGAATCACAACAGACATCCCAAAAGTAGAGGCTTTCCCAACAGACTGTGCTGTATTTAAAAGAGTGTATCAGCAGCATATGCTACCATAAGGTTTAAATACAGAAAAGCTGTAATTAGCAGCAAGATGTTAGTGTTGCTGATATCTGAAATTAAATTAGATCTTGCATTCAAATTCAGTCACACATGTATGCACATACTTGGTTTCTTTTCATATTTACATTTTTTCAGAAGGACAACTATAACCTTTCCCTTAAAACATCACAATATTATTTCCTTAAGCTTTAATGATTCAATAATTATGTCTCCCTAAAATAATAGATAGAAGTATCTTGACTATCTTACAACATCAAAATATTATCTAAGTTTTAAGGATTCAATAATTATGTCCCCCCTAAAATAAGAGGTAGAGGAATCTTCCATTAGCTACCAAGAGAGGCTGGGTATCTAACTGCCATTAGACACCCAAGATTCAAATGACAAAAAAGTGTGTTAAAACAGGTTAGCTTGATTGTGCACCTGAACCCTGAGAGCATCATCATGTGAGGGATTTTGATCTCCTTTGAAAACAGGGAAAACTACCTCACGTACCTAGTGCATGGTCAGAGTGATCATCAGGGAAATTAGATCAGAGCAACTACCTTACTATAAATTATTACACCCTTGCTAACTGCAAAACAACTTCCTCCAGTAAACAAGAGCTGTGAGAAAACATAGCTGGTTGCAGAGAGTTGTTCCCTCTGATCAGTCTTGTCATTACACTGTTGGAGGGGTATGATCACAGATTTTAAATATATATTTCAATAACCTTTTTAGAGGACTGCAGACAGAGTTGGAAAAAAAAAAAAAGGAAGAAGATTACTCTGACATAGTTTTATCCTGAAATTTAAGGCCTCATAGAAAAGTTTTTAAATACATGACAACAAAGACATATTGATGGTAAAAGAATTTTTGGAATAATTCTTGATACATTTCTGATATGAGCAAGCTAAAGAATCTGAAGACGATGACTTCAGCAGCTAGTCAAAATGAATTATTTCTGCTTAAACATCAGTACAGCTGAAACTGGAGAATAGGGACTGTCTTCACAAGCGAGTTTAGTAGCCAGTATGCCTCTTGCCAACAGAGTTGTATTCCAAGAAAAATGTGGTTTTGTTAGTAGGGAAGGGAAACTTTAACAACCATTGTTCGCTCCCCAGATTAATGATTTGTACTGTGCCACCTCACTTGTAAATTTAACAAATGCATAGATTATCATTAAATACTTCAGTTATTCATGGAGTTCAAATAATTTCTAGGTACTTGATATTCCTGCAGTGACACAGACTTTATGAGGACTGTACTAGTATGTTACAGAAAACAGGAAAGATTACTGATATTCTCAGCAACAGACGTCAGAACTATGATTATAACCCCCTTGAAATACCACTCAATAAAAATTGTGTGCAGAATTTGGGATTTTATGCGTTTCTAAAAGCAGTTTTAGAGTCTCTGCCCAGTAGTTTGTTTCCACTGCGTGCGCTGCAGTCCTTACAAATAACTTGCCTGGGATTTCAGATCACACTGAGCTCTCCCAACACATCGGTTATCTTTAGCACATGCAAGAGAAAATTAATTTGAACAGTGTCAATGACAAAATCCCCCAGGCCACGACCACCGTCCATAAAGGCAGCAAGCAGGGAAGCACAGCCAAAGCCTGCACAACCCACTGTGGCCAGTGGGAATCACCCAACTGCAGTGCAGATTCAGAAACTCAGGTGTTTGGTCATACTCTTTAAAAGACATGCACAGAGGTAAGATATTCAACCCCTACCAGTGTCTCTAGGATGAAAGCACTAACCACGTTTTGGTGCTTTCCATTATTATTCCTAGACACTCTGAGTGTCTTTGAAAATTTAGTAATTTCCAGTATAACTTTTGGTGAAAGTCTTTGTTTTCCAGCTTGATGTTCACTTAACATTAAGCAAATAAGAGAGATTTTATACATATATAAGTGTGTATACATACCGTATATATGTATAATTGAGTGTCACTCAGGCAATACAGAAAATAACATCTAAATAAAAACCTGCAACTTCAAGACAGTGCTCTCAGCCTTCACTTTGCTCAAGGAAGGAGGGACTGGGAGTGGGGACACCTTCAGATAAGCACCAGCAATTTGGGAGTTTAGCTCCTTAATTAAGTCCTCACCAGTCCTGTGTAGCTGCAGCGCAAGTAGCAGAGTGGCTGCTGCAGCTGGTGCACAGCTGCAGGATGTTTCCCTGTGTATCAAATTCAAGCCCCATCAGTTGAAGCTAGTCTTAGTAAGTCAGATGTGAAATAAGACAGCCTAATACAAGACCCATCCCTCTCCAACACCTAGTTGTGAATCTGGTAGGCAGAACCTCCTCCTGCTCAGCAGACAAACCAGGACAGCAACCTCCCTGTCAGATTAAAAGTTTGAAACAAATATGCAAAATAGGCAATAATTTTAAAAGTCTTAGTGAGATTTCTGCTTCCTTTGATTGCTGCTAGGACAAGGAGGACATTCCCCAAGGTAGAGTTTGACTGTGGGAAGGAAGCAGAGAAGCACAAGCAATTTGTTGCTGTGAAGGATCATAAACTGAAAGCAAAGTAAATTGTGCCATATACCACAAGCTGGCCAAGTACTTGCTTCAGCACAGAAGCCTGCAGCCTTCACCCCCCCTTTCACAGAAGTACAATGGTCATCTGCCAGCTTTTCCTTTTAACAACCTCGTAGGATAAGGCTTTATCAATTCACAAAGAAAGCAAGTTCAAACCTTAATTCGAACAGAAGAAAAAGAAAGAGCTAGAGTTTTAGCTGCATTATCCTGTGAAGACATCATGTTTCCATTCGGTTACAGCCAAGGAGAGGAAGAACTGGGATGAAGCAAGCCTAAGGGGCTAAAGAAGTAGGAAGGCAGCAGAGTGTGCTGAGAGCAGCGCGAGTTGGCCATCAGCAGACTCATCGCTGCTGGGCCTCTTATGTCTGGTGTCGCTCTTACCGCACATGCTCCGTTGCGTTCAGTCAGGTATATTTGTTGTAAATGGCTCACTGGGTCAAGAAAGTTTCCCCCAGAAAGCAGGCTTGCCAATAGGACGAGAAAGCAGCGTATAGAGCAGGATCCTGGGTATGGTCAGTGAAACTCAGCTGTTCAATCTGTTCAGGAAAAATTAAAATGAGATATTAATGGCTTTAACACAACACTGTAGTGCAGAGAAATGCAGCCCTGGTATGAGAGCAGAGGCCCTGAGAAGCAGGGAGACAGGAGGTGGCAAAGGTGGATATTGGCATGGGATGGTAAGAGATGGGGCAGATGCCTGGCATCTGAGGCTCCAAGGTGGAGCACGGCTCTCTAATGGTCCGTTAAAAAACCAACGCAGACCTGGAGCTGGGCACCACTGGTGTTGAGGGTAACAAAGAAATAGTGTCTAACATGCATAAAAGTTAACATTTATAGTAAATTCAGAAGTAACATGAAGCTGGAGACCAGGGGAGTAAGGTGAAAAAGAGTGCTACCAAATATATACAAATGACCCCAAGTGAAACATGGTAGGGGGAACCAGCAACATGAAGACCATATTATCTCCAGATGCTGGTGACGTGCCCTAACAACTCTCCACACACCAAACCCCAGAGTGAAACCACTGACCTTTGGACCCAGCAGAGCAGGGGAAGAGTAAGCAAAACCCCAAGAAAAAGGGTAGAAACTGTGTGTCACAATTTTAACTGCATTATAGTTATTTTTTTGTCTGTAACAAATAGTTCTCTTAAGATTCCAATTATGCTTAAAAAAAAATTAATTCTTGGCATACTTTTATGTAGATGTGCTTCCTCTTTGCCCACGATCAGGATTTTGAACACGGCAGGACCAAAATGTGAGGCATGCCACTTCCATACAGCCTTCACAGCCCTATGCCACAGAGCCAAGCTCCTGTTGTTTCCCAGGCTGAGCTCCCCAACTCACTCCAAGACAAGCTAATGAGTGCTAGGCAGTGAGCTGGTGGGAACAGGCCAGCGGTGATAATCTTTCCACTTGGAAAATCTCTTCCAGATTCAGGTTATAGACAGAAGCAGGGTTTGAAACACCCAGTTCTTGCTTGTATTTCTTTTTTTTGGTGGGTATAAATGCCCCCCTTTCTGAACACAGAATCTTATTTCCAATTTTTATGTCCCTGATGATCTCCATGGTCTCATCTTGGAGTGAGTATTGTCAGAAGTCAATATTCATGTCTCAATTTACAGTTTCATTCCAAAATATCCTGTGTAGGAATGTCACTAGTCAATGGCTGATTATAACAGCTCTTACATTTCCTGTCCAGGTACAATTCCTTCTCACGACTGCACCCCTGTTCAGCAACACGCAGTTCCAGCAATATAAGAACTTCCTTTATTAATGTGGTACTATGTCATTTTCCTTCATCCACTTAACACTCATGTAATCTTAACATTAAGGCCAGGTTATTTTTTCACCAAGCTAGCGGTAAAGTAAATCCTTTATTCATATGAACATTACTAAAAGTTACAAGGGCATGATTTGTACAGGAAAAAAAGGTTTCAGTTAAGGAAAACCTGTGTGTACAAAAAGAATGCAGAAACTTTGACAGAAAGATAACAGAAAACTTGAACAAGTCTAACTTTTCATCAAGATGCAGTATTCCCACAAACAACTATCTCCATGCCTTTCAAATAAAAAGGAAAAGTTTTAATAACACCATATTTAGGGTAAGACATTAAATTCTTGGTAAATCACATCCCTCTAGCCTGAGCCTTTAATCAGAGCCCTATCCTGCCTACTAGCCAAAATTATTGCACTGTCACGATCCATGCTGGACAGACCAGGGATGGGCATGGTGAGTTCGGAATTCCCTCGGGCTAAATTAAGGTGAAGCACCAAAGGATCAGTTGAACGTTTTATTCATGGCAGAAGCAGCCTGAACTTGGAAGGTGCAGCAGTAGGTGGAGGGATATCTCACAACAGGAATTGGCATAAAACTACCGCAGTAAAGCGCGTAAGCCATGGTAACCATATACATCAATTCAGGGAAGACAATAAGGAGATCCCTCCCGCTGAGTCACGAGGTTCAGAGCAGACCCCCTTGCTCTCTAGACTCCCTGTCAGAGAGGAGCCCGGGGTAGCTGGATCCGCTCCTACTCCCAGACTTGGTCAACAGGTTATGTCTGAGGGGATGAGATGTGGGGATTATGAAAAAGGAGAGAGAAAGAGAGAATGAGACAGAGAGAGAAAGAGGAAAAGAAAAGAGAACGATTTCACCGGTCCGGGGTCCAGTGTTGGTCCAGCCGGTCTAGAGGTCCAGTTCTGGCGGGTGCACGCGCGTGGGGCTCCTCACGTCTGCGTCTTTTACAGCCCAGTTCCCACCTTTTCTCGCGTCACTCAGGCCCCTCTGGGTCTCCTGCACGCCGCCCGTAAGGACTTAGTAACTCTCGATCGTGGGTGCAGGCGCGGTTGGGGGGCGCGAAGGGTCCCTGGGGCGGCCGCGAGCCCCTTCCTCAAATAAACTGGCCATACCCGGGGAGCTGCCCCGCTCACCCAGCCTGTCAGAACAGGGAACTGCGCGTCCTCCGGCTGACCGGCTTCTCCCCTGCGGTTCGGTTTGTTGCTGTGCAGGGTTTGCTGTTAGGCAGAACTTGCCCCACCACCATGTTGGAGACATTAACTCTTTTGGTCTCTCGCACCGCCCCGTGGCTCAGACATTGTCTATATAATCTTTGTGGATTCTCCATAGTCCTCTTCTAGGCTGGTGATTTAGATGTAAAGAAAGGGGAAAGTGAGAAAAGGAGAGAAAGAGAGTGTGTACAAAGCTTCGAACAGTATAAAACTTCAAGATCTTCTTCTGCTGTCATGATTCATACATAGCAGACAGAAGAGGGAGAGAAGAGAGAAGAGAGGGCAGAGATGGCATGGGTAAATGTAGAGTGAACAATTGCAAGGCCAAGCATTAAGAACAAATATCGACATAACAACATAAGTCCAATGCTAACAAGCCATTTTCCCCACCCCGTGAGTCCCAAGGACATTGGGAGAGAGGTCAGCAATGATCCTCCATTAAACCGGTCTCTCGGTTGCATCGCTTGGAAACATTCTCCAGTCTTACTGTAACTTTTCTCATCTTTCACGCTTCTTCTAAAGAACTAGTTGTGCTGTGTATGGTGAGACAGCATCCTCCATCAGTTAAATTCAACATCCCATATACCCCATGTTCTTTTAACAACAACATCACAAGATTTGTTTCCTCCTCAGGGAAGAAGAATAATCTTTGAATCATCAGAGGGAGTTTTTTAGAGCCATGAAAGGTCCCCTGGGAGCATCATTCCAGGAGCAATCTGGTCACAAGACTGGTGATGTTTAGATTAATGAGGCCAAATTGATTTCCTTCATTGTCAGATTTTGGTAATGCTATACGAATACCTTGATTGGTGTCATTCCAGAGGTGCTTCTCACCTACAGTTAGTTGCTGTGCAGGGTTTGTTGTTAGGCAGAACTTGCCCCGCCACAATGCTTGAGACATTAATTGTTTCAGTCTCTCATAGGCAAATATCATATCCATCTTCCGACTGCTGTCAATCTCATCAATGCAAATCATCCCAAACCCCAGGAATTGATAAACTGGTAAATTTTTCAAGACATAAATGAAAACAGATGCAATGCATGAAATCTCTTGCTATAGGGTTATGTGTAATAGGAAACAGATCTTACTGTTAACATCCTAAGCCATGCCTAAATTTAGCATCCAGAAAACAAGTCTAGATAAAATTCTATCAATGAGATAACTTCAGGATTTTCAAAGGGAGTTTGGTACTTAAATCCATTTGAAACTTGGATACCTTAAGCAAAGTGAAAAATCTCTGTTTAATTTAATTTAGGGCTAATACTGTGAATTATGTTGATACTACAGATCTCGAGGCTACTATTAACCCTTTTAAGATTTAAAAATCATCAGTCAATCAATCAATCAACTGTTGGTACTTTGCATAGATTACTGAAGAAAAGCATAGCTGTACTATGCCACTTGTCCTTAGGGCCAAGTCCTTTTAGCACAGTGGCCCACAGCCACAGCAACCATCTGCACAGTATTGCAGTTGGGAATGAACTAGAAGCAGGACTGCAGCCTTCAAGGGCCAGGCAGGGCACATTTCACATGTGACAATAAATACATCAGGGGTATGCACTTGTCAGGGGAAGGCACTTATATTTTGGAGAAGTAGTTATAACCAGTGAGATGAATAAAATGAGTAACTGACTCGCATAACTTCAAAGAAAATTCACAGAAATATTTTTCAGAAAGACCACCATTGATTTTGAAATGTTGGTTATATGGGTAGAGGAATGTGCACCTCAGAAACCTGGAGAGGACCCATGGTTTATTTTACAGTTCATTTTAAGCAGACGTTTTTATATCTCATCATTCTCAAAGAATACAGAAGGGTATTATCCATATTGATACCTATAAAATGTGGAATTCTGGTCAGGATTCAAAGTGTTTATTAAATTGTCCACTCAAGCTTGCCAGTTCAAAGGGAAGCTGGGCATGGTAACCTTACAGACAGTTAACTTCTGTTTCCAGAGTGCTGAGATTTTCCAACCCCAGATTTTTATAGCAGAACATATCTAGTTTTTTTCACATTGAGAATTGTCATGAGAACAGCAGTTCTGCAGCTACAAGGACTGTGGATTTTGACAAACAGCGGCTTTTTCTGCCATGCATGTCCCAGATCACTAGTTATCAACTGCCATGCCTTAATTCATGGAGAATCAGATGTACAAGTTGGGGTAGGCAGAGCAAAGAGGGGAGATGAAATTCAGAAGTCTTCTGCCGTGATTCTTCATTGCCTGTTACCTGGAGCAGCTGTTCAAGCCAGGGTTTGTCAGATCCGATTCCATGCTACACCTGTATTGGTTTATCACATTAATATGAGCTATCATTCTGGAAGAGCAAGTCCCAGGAAAATTCCCGGGGTGGTGCAAAGCTAACTTTGTACACCACTTCTGTACAAAGCCAGCAGCTTGGGGTGTACTGAGACATTGCCAGATTTCCCTTATCCCTGTCTATTGCATAGACACTGCAATGTTACCCTGCAGTTGT
Organism: Buteo buteo; assembly: GCF_964188355.1. Classification (NCBI taxonomy): domain Eukaryota; kingdom Metazoa; phylum Chordata; class Aves; order Accipitriformes; family Accipitridae; genus Buteo; species Buteo buteo. Next base: position 35,262,551 of record NC_134173.1, read on the forward strand.
AGGTACTCTCACCCAAATTAATCAGCCCTGGGGGAGAATTCTGGTGCATATCAGGATTAACCTGGCTGAGAAAACAACAGGAAATCAATAAGCCATCTTTAATTTCAAATTTCTTGCTCAAAAAAGTCAAGCTAAGTTGTGCTGATAGATCAGATTCACCGAATGCAAGATGCTCTAATGCAGCCCTGATGGTTTTACAGGTTTTGCTTGAACAGGGACCCAGCTGCAAGGCAATATGGCCATGCATCGCATTATAGCAGTATAAGAGGGAAGGCATATGCAGGAGATGGCGGGTAAAACCTTCGCTGTTTGTTTAACTTCAAGTCAACTTGCTTGGAATAAGCTCCATGTCACACACAGGGCTGAGAGTTCTTCCCTTATAAAGCCACATGCCAATGAAGTTTATCTCACCCGTGTACCATAGTGATCTGATAGTTCTCCTGCTTGGGTCTTCCCTGGTGCAAACAGCTCAGCTCTCAAGTGAGCTTTAGCTTGGAGGCCATAGAGCTACTCAAGTCAAAAACATCAACTCACTACAGGTCTCAAGGACACAGTCTGGAGTCCTTCACAGCCTGCAGGAGCTCTTTCTTTTGGACCCAAAAAGCACCCAGCTGTGGCTGGATACCTGTCTGCAATAGCAGGCAGCTCATTTAAAGTAGCTCTTCAGGTTAAGGTAACCAAAGAGATTAACTTGGCAGTGCACTACCAACAGATTTATTTTCTCCACTACTCAAAATACAGACCCTAAAACACAAAGCATCAACAAATCAATTAATAAATTAATTGCCATACAGGAACACTTAGAAGCAATATGAGTACCAGGCATGCAGGCTTATCTTTCACATTACTAATACTTCACACAGTTGGTATTTAGAGGAAGAGAAAAACTCTCCTTTCTTCCCTGCTTCCAATATGTTCCTGGAAGAAGGTCAAAGATTGTTCTGCCTCCCAAAATAGAGAAGTTTTGTCAAGTAGGTTACATTTGTTACACAAACAAATCAAGTCTGATGAATTCTTTTAAAATTTTTTTCAACATTTTGAATTAAAACAGCTAGCCTGAAAGAACCCTAAACACTGATTTTAGCCTAGATTAATTCATCTTCCTTGCCTTTTTCTACCAAGAAGAAAAAGGCCAATTCAGCGCAAAAGCATAACTTAGTCACTCTGAGTTCCTCAACAAGGAAACCGCTCTCCATCAGCCATAGAAAGAACACATTTAAAAACCAAACTAACATTTGCTTTTGCTTTGGTTGGTTTGTTTTTAATTAAAGCACCCAAGGTTTCCCAAGAATTTGGAAAGAAAGCTTTTTCCACAAAATGAGTGCTGGAAAAATATTGGATTTTTCTCCAAAATAACTTCCATTATCATCTAACAAACAGTAGGACCAAACACGTGGCTTTCTTGGGGAACCTGAAAGTTATCAATTTCAGGCAACTTGAACCATGAAGAAGATCTTCCAGTATGCACCGACACAGCTATAGCTATGATATACCTAAAGCAGGAGTCATTTTCTGTGTATATAATGCTCATCCTGACAAAGAAGAGGGATGGAAATCAAATCCTGCACCTGTATCCAGTGTCCTCAACTGGGGGTATCACATGGGAAAGAAACTTTGCCAGCCTACCCCACTTAGAAAGCCCTAAAGAATGTAAAGTATGAGTAGTCCATTTGTCATCCCCACCACATTTTGGCATTTACCTGACTGCCAGAGTTATTTGGTGCAACAGAGGGAGAAGCCAGCCTTGGGGAGTTTCTTCCTCAATGACAAATTCAAGATAATAAAAACAACTACAGTAATAATAAGTCCATACAAAGTAATTCAGACAAAATTATTTTATTTTCCAGATCAAATCATTCAACTTAAAAAATGCCAAAACTGTCTGGGCAGGCCTTCTGGGTACCATATTCATGTGTTTAAGTAATATAATTGAATTCTCCTCAGGATGCCTGCTTTATCTGGTGAACAGGATGAAGAAATTGTGTGAGGGCAGCAAGTGTGTTACAGAAGTTTGACTGGCTGGAACTACACTGCTGATGAATTTTCGCATAGATGGTATTTCTACCACAAGGTCCACTGTGCAATGTGTGTGTGGGAAAGGGGGTTTTTATCATTAAAATAAGAAGTTAGACACAAGTTCTATAGACAGTCTAATTTAACTTTCAGACAGAGAGTTGAATTTCTTCTGAAACAACATATTCAAGACCAGACAAACTAAATACCTAACTCCGCAATTGGTTGTAAGTTCCTACAAGTGTTTTTAGAAAAAGGAATAGTAGAAAACAACCTGGCAATGTCATTTTTCTTGCCAGAAGTTTAGCCCACTTGTTTTAAGCTACAAATAAATTAATTGGTCCTGTCAATATTCCTGTATGCCTATGTACAATGATACCAATCACACATCAGAACCATATCTAGGTCACTATTGTTCTTATGACTGACTGAAAAAAATTTACTAAAATCTGAAGGAGAATAAGATCTAATTAAAAGAGTAAAAATAAATTCAGTTTAAGAAATACTTCAACAGAAATTTGTACTTTGCAATCTGTAGCATTAGTATTTTTGTTTCTGAAAGTAGGACATTCAGACATAGCAGTGCACTTAGCACATGGACAGCCAATGCTTTATCTGCAGAAAACAGGAAAGCACATTAGTAAAAGCAATATTTCAACCAGCTAAAAGCACTATTTGCATAAACATCCCTTCCACATTCTAAAGGCAATGAACAAAAATTAGACATCATTTCTGCAAGCTGCACCCTACTGCATGGGAACTTAAGTGGAATTTATGACTTTGCTGTTGAAGCAATTTAACCCCAGATCCTTTTGACTACAAGGAGACAAGTCATATAATGAATACATGAAAAGGAATGGGAAAAGCAGGATGTACAGGAAAAACAAACACAAAAAAATGAAACAAGGGATATCCAATCATATTGTCTCCTCATAAATTAGTTCTTTACAGGGTGCCATTGTTCCATTTCTGAAATTTCACTCTTTCCTATTTCTTAATAAACAAACTATTTCCCTTGCTATTAATTCAAACTAGTGATTATTTGTTTGGGTTTTTTTAATTTTGTATTTCCTGTAATTGTAACAGCATGAAAATCAGATTTCTTTCGCACTTTTCTCTGAGCATTCAGTAATGAAGAATGACCCTCTATAATTAAAATAGAATTATCCTGTGCTCTGAGATGTGCTGTAATTTCTCATTACTGTCTCAAGCATGTCTTTTAAAACGTGCTTATGTAAACAGCAAAGTTATCCAAGGATACCCTTTCAGTGATATTTGGTCTGGGAGGCTTTGGCTGTGTGTCATAAGAGAGGGGGTAGTGAGTCAACAGTGAATCTTACACAGGCTTGCAGCATTTCAGTATTGCAGTTCTGTGTATTTAAAGCTTCCAAAAGTGTAACAGCATTCAATTTTGGCTTTATGAAAATGTCATTCTTTACATAGGTTTTCTGTCACCTTTCTTCAAAGAAAGAAAAACAATAAACCAGTATGAAAAAATCGCACATGGCCGTCTTAATCAACAGATCTTTACACCCGTGGCATTCAAGACAAACTGAAAAGAAAAAAAAAAGAAAGCAAGCAGAAACAAGAGAAATCTTTTGCTCCAATCCAAGAAGATGCATAAACACTTTGAGCTATACATTAACATACATTGCTGCTCTCAGTTCAGCACAGAAAACAGCATCACAGCATAGAGAGTGTCTGCTCAGCATCAGGGGGACTTCAGTGCCTCATTTCTGAGGATGTAGCAGAAGCAGGGCCGTGTTCCTCCTGCACTCCCCTCCAGCCCCTCTTCCACGAGAATACACCTGCAAGCAGCACCTGTGAAGAGATTCTTCCCTGCGATCGCCCATCAGTACATGGCAGTAACCAGCACCATCCCACAGCATCCATCAAGGAGACACTTGAATATGAAGCTGTTTACTGAGGGTGTGAAGGAAATGACCAGAGAGAAGTTTGCCAAAATGGAGCTCACACCGAGGAGCTGCACGCTGAAAGACTTAGGGCGGCTCTGTAGACGCTGGGGGCCTTATTTGTGGGCTTGCAACTGGCACACAAACAGCAGGGACGCACCTGCAGGAAGCTCTGACCTCTGCAATGTGTGCAGGCTGCTGGCACCGCTTGCTTTGGAGCTGCGGGGATGGACAAGGCTGCGTGTCTGGCTGCTTTCTCCTGCTGCAATGTCACAGCTTTCTTCTCAGGTTGATGCATTACCAAGATCAGTTCCTCTGAGACTGTAAATGCTTGGTGTTGTCATGGAGCCAGCATTATCTTTCTGAATGTAATGCACCTAAAGCCTAGAGAAACCCTTGACTCCACACTGTAGGAAGAAATGAAAGCTCAGTATACCTTAGGAAAATATTGTTAAAAGGAGATTTTGTTTAGACCATGACTAAAGGAACAGGTGAACAGGGGAACCACCACACTGCTGTACGAAAGCAGGCCCACAGCAGACATTCATGTAGGAAACCAAAAGTGACTGAGTCACTTATCTGTATTATGAAGTGCTGAAAACATTACCTCAAATCGATGCAGGATAGGTCAATGTACTCCCTTCCAGACCAAACAGACTTCATTAGCCCAAGGGGACAGCCCACTCTAAAACAGGATCTAAACAAAATTGCCTCCATCAGCACAGCAAGTTGAAAACAAAATATCCACACCCAGCCCTCTCCTCTGCCCCAAAAGCCCAACGCATTGCCTGCAGGTACAGCCCATGCACCGACCCACTAGCCTATTTGCTATTCTGGTGTAAGTAAATCTTCCAAACGTGACCATGATCAAGGTCATGATCTTCCAAACTTGACCATGATCACTTGTCAGAAGCAAGTGTAATCAAAACTATTCTATTGTACAGCAACAGAGACACAAACCCCTTGGAACACCTTTTCTGAACAAACTGGGGAAAAAAAATGTTCAAAAGATTTTGACCAGTTTAGCTTCCTCTAACAATTAAAACCTTAGTAGGCTTTTATTAACTTTAAACAGCCAATCATGTCAGGATCTACAGTGTACTGATGAAATTTTAGGATTGACTCCCTTGATGGGTTTGAACATTTATTTGGATGAGGGGAAGAAGGCTTTATGATTATTTTCTTTTTTCCAGATCTTGATATAGGAGGCTGGAGAGCTGCCTTTACAGCTTGGTAAGCCAGAGACACAACAGGGACTTTAATGCAAGCTTTCAAAGCCCCTTTGCAATTTTGAGATAAAAATTTGTTTCCATCTTTTGTTCCACATTCATTTTAGAGGAACAAGTGGGATTTTTTTGTTGTGAGGACAGAGAGTCTCAGAGGGACAAACCAGAACTTTATTCATCAGTTGCTTCATTGTCCTGCATATCTCAAAGAATTTAAAAACAAGCTATCTTCTGCTTTCTGGCCTTTGTAAAAGGAGTTTGTGACTGTACCAAGAATATGGACTATGCTCCCCTGCTAAGGTGATCACAGTGCAAATCATGGAAGCCCAGTTTGCTACAAGATTGCAATGACTCTTTAAGTCACAAAATTGAAGAGAGATACTCGTCAGGAGATCTGAACGCAACTGGCTTTTCAGCCACTGTCCTGCATCTTCATTTTCCAGCAACACTAGAATACTTACAAAAGAAAGGGACTATAATGCTGATGATGATGACCAAGATAGAAGAGCTTCAGGCAATACACAACACCACGATATCCATTAGGATAAGATACAGCAGTCACAAGGTACGGCAGAAGTACTTCTGACAATGAACAGACGGAATGTACGAAGTCTCACCTACTTGAAGATAAACACATTTTTCACCCCTCAAAAAATGAAAAAATCCAATAAGATGAAAGGATGGCAGAGCTCCCGCAGCAGGCCTGGGACAGAGGGTTTGTCGTGTGTTTTCAATATTATGTCAGAGTCTTGGGGAAGTGGGGAGGGCTGGGAAGGGGTATGGTTTCCAGGCACAGACTGAGGTACCCAGTACAGAAAAAGCTTTTCAGAGACAGCTATTTAACGCCCACGCTGAAGCAGCTCATTTCTATTTCCATTCCCAGTCCTCATCAGTGAGATGAGATCAGACCTCCTAAAGATGCTCAGCTCACCATCTCCGAGGCAGTGAATGAGGGCTTGCCTACCCAGGAAAGCCATTGTTAAGGGGAAAAAAACCCCTCATGTGTAAAATGGAAGCTCATTAAGCAATCAGTACCAAGCCCCCCTGCCCATGCTACCACTCTGGTTTGACATACTAATGGTCCCTTTGTTCTGTTTCATTGAAGAAAGTAAACTTATCAAAAAGTTATTGAAGAATAACTATTGCAGACGATTGCCATATGGTCATATCCTCCCATAGCAAGCAGACAATGTCTTACGGGAGGAAATCCTGCGGTGATGCACAGCCTAGCACGTCTGGCAAAGTTTCTGCCTTCCAACCCTCATCAAGAAGGACATGTAAAAAGAGTGCCCAACAACAGTACTCCTCTGTTTTCTTGAAACTGAAGAACTACCTGACTGATCTAAAAGATAAACCAGCTGCCATCCCATGCTCTGATACCATCATGATTTTCATTTACAGTAAGTGAAAACTGGGATGAATTTTGAACCTTCATCCAGATGAACCTTGTATCATTATTTTCTTCCTGTTTACCCTACTCATGCATACGCACATAGGAATATCAAGTTGTTTTGGTTTTCTTAGGGTGGGGTGGGGTTTTTTAAACAGTTTTGTACTCTTTTCAGAGGACTTCTTGAAGTCTTTTAGACTGGAAATAACGCTCAGGCTATAAAAATATCACTGCTTTAAAATTCACTCCAGCCAAAAGGGCCTGAGCAGAAAGCCATGCTCAAACTACCAACTCCTGATGCAATCCAGACTGAAAGAGATTGCAAATATTTTAGCAGAAGATTGCAGACCTTTGATCTTAAGTCTGAAAAGCTTACCAGAGCCCGTGCCACAGAAAAACACCCTGAACCTCTACAAAGAGGAGGATTCTCCCAGCATGCTTTTAATGCTCACTGGTATATCCGCAGAGCTGTTTAAGGGTGTTTCTCAGATAAAAGAATGTTTTTAGCAACAAACAGCATGGCAGAAGTAGATGAAAAATGGAACTGAACAAACCAAGGATGATGCAGGCAACAGTTACTCACTGAAATGAAGAAATCAGATTTCTTTGCCTGTCAAAAAATCCTTATGATTTGTTAGTCCTTTGGAAAGTTACCAGTGCTTTTGCTTTGCAAAGGGTAATCTTGTTCCATGCTCATTTGTTTTCCAGTTTCAAATTTAAAGGCAACTGAAATGTTTCTTTTCAATACCATAGTGCTTGCTTTAATTATGTAGTCAAATTAATGCTTGGACAACTTTCTGAAGAAAGAATAAACTGAGAAATGCAAGAGGATGGCAATTCATGCTGTTCTAAGAAAACATTTTTGGTTTCATTGTAAGGAAAACTTAGAGGTTTCAAGCAACTGCACTATTAATGCTAGAAGTGGAGTCAAGCCATTTTGGTATCAGTACTACATTTATTTTTCAGAAACAAGACTACCCTGAGAGCTTCTCAGTTAAACACTCATACTCTGGTGTTTGGCTCCCACCACCTGGATCCTGCACACTCGTGAGCTTTCCTTGGCCATGACGGACTTGTTAGGCACAAACTCTTGAGTAAAGGAGTTAGCAGTGCAGAAAAACAGTTCAAGCACAATGTTGAATGTTTTGCCAAGTTCTGGACATCCCAGAGTGTACTCGTATACTCTGAGAAAAATACTTTGACTTTGTGGAGTGTCTGCTTGGTGGAGAGTTCAGGACCACAGAAGTGGACCTAAAAAAAACAGCACGTAGAGCAAGGCCCGCAAAATGAAGCACTTCATATGAAGCCAAATAAAATGTGTTATTCCACATAAAATAGAAAAATTCTGGGGAAAAGGATGAGGGAGGAAGACAAAGAGAGAGCAATCAAGTTTTCCACATTGCCCTCTTCAGTATCATTGAAGTCTGATTGTCAGGCTGGCTACTTCTCAGGCTGGAAAAGCTAGAAGAGGTTTAACACAAAAAAAAAGTAATGGCAGCATGGTATAGAGTGGAAACCACAAGGGAGTTGCTCTGGGGCAGCACACTAGCTGCAAACAGGCTTGGAAGTGTGAGCAAGGCAAATGCCTGCCATTTGCACCATCAGGATTGCAGGCTAATGTGCATGTTCTTTGTGAAGAAGCCATGAAAAATGTCTCTGGAATTTTTCCTCCCCACAGGACTAATCCACCTTTACCCCAGCAAGCCCCTAAAAGTTGCAATAACATTAATTGTGCCTTTGCTGTAAGCATGACATTAGAGTAGAGAGCTTTACAGTATGTGAATGATAGATGATACATTAGAGGGAAGACATAAGACAATACAAGGCTGTGCCACTCTTGCCCTGAGGAGTTTGCAGAAGGCTCCAGTTTATTGCAAACTCAATGGAAAAATAACCTGAAAAGTTGCATATGGATCTTCTGCTTGAAATGGCTGCTCAGAAGGAAGCACTGGCCAAAGAAAATCACAGCCAAAAGTGTTACACCTTTATAAAACAATCCCATTTAAGATAGTAATAGTTGTTGCATATTTAAAAGCACTATAAATTCATGAAGCATGTAGTACAGTATTTCAACACAAATACTTTTGTATTAAATTCATTATCTTTAAGTACTCAGGTGTGACAAAAATGTACTGTGAATAGATAAATTTTAGCCATAGCTTTCATGAAAGTTTATGAATCTCTAAAATACCTAAGAAATTTTAAATTATATTTTCCTATAGCCTTACTGCTCTGGAACAGTAACCATTTAAAAAGTTGCAGCCTTTTCCCAAATCAAACCTTAAGGTTTGTAACAGGTTCTTGCATTCTTCCCTTGGTGTCTGCATGATTCAGAGGCCAACCAACTGATGGCACCTTTAGAAAACTATTTAGGACATAGAAGTCATGATCGAGAGAAAGAAAAAGGTGGAAAGAAGTATTGCAAACAGTCTCTGGATTCACAGTTACCCTCTTCTGATTCAGTATTTTCATAGAGGGAGAAAATAAGGTTCCTCACCTACAAGAGGAAATCACTGATCACAGCAAGATGCAAGTTCACTGTGCCGTTTCTTTTGAGCCTGCTAGCATTTGCTCCCTCATGACACTGAATTCAGAAGCTATTTACTCATGGATAATAAATTAGTAGAGGGTTTTTTTGTCCTTTCCAGCTTTTCTGAATGATTGTACAACCTGTAAACTCAGCAGTAATATAAAACTGCAGGAGCTGAAGATTTACTAAAGTATTTTATGGAATTTCTTCCAGGCACAAAATACTTCCAATAGTTCTAGGATTTGCATGAAAAGAATTCAGCAAAAGTACCAGAGAAGCTGCCCACTCCTCATGCAAGATAAACATAGGGCATCTGCAATTAGCACCCCTAATACATCAACACAAAGAATTCCATATAGCAGCTTCCAATGTAATCCAGTTCATGCAAGGAAATGAAGACACCAAGGAGAAGTCATAAGCCCACTTTTCAGGTATATTTCAAACAAAATTAGTTTTTCAGGCAAAAAGGAGATTCACTGTAGTGAAACCTCCATAAGGCATCACCTTCTTTATGGGATCTCCTGTATGAAACATGTACAGACAGCTACCGGGTATTCCTCATCCTCTCTCTTGCATTAAAAGTCTCTTTCTCTGTTGTTTTGAATGCCATAGGGTTATCCTTTCAGACATCTAAGATGTCATTCACATTTCAATCCAACACTGTACCAGTTCGTGTGCGGTCACAGGAAGAGTTTGGCTGTCTCAGGCCAGACTCTCCAATCCCAGCCCCAGTATTTTATTTCCTTAATTCTCAGCGTTTCCTAGGGACTCAATTCTTCCCCCCAATTCTTCTGTTGTATTTTTAAAAAGGGGGAGGAAATGTGGTTTTCCTCTTTTTCCCTCGTTTTTGTTTCCAAATCATCTCCACTTGAGAAGACTATCCTTCTACAGCTTGTAAGTATAGCCTTGTCTCACTCAGCCTTTCCTTAGTCAGATCAAGTGGGCGACTTGGAGATGATCTTCTCCAGCAACACTGGAGATCAAAATTAATCAGCACACAGAGCTACGACAGGATATTTTTAAACAAATGCCATTATTAATATTGCAATAATCTTACCAGAAGCTCATAATGCTTACTTAAGGAAGCAGCTTACTTATTGGAAGCAGCAAGGATAGCAAGGAAGTGAAGCCCCTGCTTTACTGTTTCATGCATAAAAAACTTACTCTACCTCTTATTGGTGTTACAGTTAATTAGGATGATAAGGTCCAGACCTGCACCGCTCTGAATGCCTTTATGAAATTGGTTCATCCTTAAAATATTCAAATAGCTTTTTCCACCCTTGAAAGTGAAACTTCGTTCTCCAGAGAAATGTTAAATGTGTCTGTGGAAGGTTTTCCCCATGGACAGACACCATTTGCCCTTGTTCATGTCTGGCTGCTCTCTGCCACATTTGAAAGATCTGTCACCTTTGACATGAATGAATTTATTTTAAGGCTAGTCACTTGGTGAGGAGGACTGCAGGCACATTAAGTCAGGTAAGGGAAAGGTCTCGTGAGCCCAAATGAGTAGCGAGATTGATCTCAAAGTGTAAAAATGAGATGTACCCCTCTATGTTAACCCAGCCTCCAGCACTGGCGCTAAAGCTCTGATGTCCGAGGGGAAGCAGGTTAAGCACAGTCAGATACCAGCTCAACTGGGAGATGGCAATTTGCAGCTGGAGGATTGGGGTGCCGGGGGTCAGATGCCTCAGCTGTTAGTTACCTCACCTGAGCCCAAAGCTCTGTGTCCAGCCACGGCGCCCGGAAAAAGAGGTCAAAGCCCATCCAGAAGGTCTAGCTTTCATATAACACCCCCCAAACAAAGGGGGTCCCAGAGCTCAGCAATGCGGTTCAATGGTATGGATAAGTGACAGGGTGGGAAGCATGCTCCAAACACATACAACAGGCATCACCTATGGTAAAGTCTTACAGCTTCAAGACAAAGGAAATTTTGTCAAATCTACAGATTTTCTCAACTCTTTTGTCTTATATGTGGGTGACTTTGCAATAGCCAGCGTGAAGTTCGGTAACTTCCTTAGGCATCTCATCCCACTAACACTAATGAACCTGCTGGCATAAGTAAGAAACAGACTTGTGAGGAAAGCTTCTGAGCTTTCTAGATGCCGAGGACACACAGGCAAGGTACATGTGGGAGTTTTCCAAGCTTAGGAAGCAGAGAGCAAATACACAACTTCTGGACTAGAACACCAGCAGGCGACACACCAAGCAAGGTTTTCCTGATCCAGCCTAATGCAAAAATGCAAAACAGTTTCACCTTATACTAGAAGATATAACTGCCACTCCCCTGGGGGAAAGACACTATAAGTATAGAAAATTCAGCATCCAGTCTCGATGGGGGGGGGGGGGGGAATATATATATATTTATATTTACACCATGGCCTCTGTTCTGCACCAGCAGTAACTCTCAGAAGAGAACATACTTACCAGAAAAACCGTGCAAGTCCACTGAAGCAATCCTATGGAATTACCTTGGGGCAATATCTCACTCCTTCAGAAAACAGTCCTTTTTGCTGTGATTTGTCACTGCCAGAGTTTTCCCACCACCTTTGATGGAGCAGAATTTTATTTGCTGTTTCATGTGTATGCTTGAATTAAAACTCAAAATCCCTTTTTATAGCTGCATGAGGGGAAAACAATGACACTGGATTTGTCAGATAGCTACTCTGTTTCTGCTTTAGACTGGACATTAGGAAACATTTCTTTACGAAGGAGGCAGTCAAACACTGGAACAGGCTTCCTAGAGAGATGGTCAATGCCTCAAGCGTGGCAGTGTTTAAGAGGCATTTGGACAGTGTCCTTAATAACATGTTTTAACTTTTGGTCAGCCCTGAAGTGGTCAGGCAGTCAGACTGGATGATCAGTGTAGGTCCCTTCCAACTGAAAATATTCTATTGTTTGCAGAACTGCTAAGGGGTACCTCCCCTCAAACCTCACATAACCACATATTCAAAGCCTTTTAGTTCTAGTCCACCCTGTGCCCTACCCCTGTCCAGTCCAACAAGCAGTGGGTTCCCAGGGGACAGACGGCTGCCCTGCAGCAGGACCTGCACAGGACCACTGCAGCACCAGCCGGACCTGGCAGGGGAACTCCAGAAAAGTCATTCAGGAGATGGCAGGACTGTAATTTGCTCCTGTGTCCTCTGTGGCAGAGCAACTTTAAGCTGTCAGAACAATTCCACTTCTGCATTTTCTGGACCAAAGTTTTTGCCTTTGGATGAGCAGGAAAAAAAGGTTGGGAGCACTATAACTGAATAGCATCTATGATTTATAAAATGCATCTCTCATCTGTGTAAGTTAGTCATTAAAGACATTACTGATGATAACCTACACGCTTAATTTCATTTTCGTTTACCTTATAAATTGTGAGATAACAGCTAGTTTGTAATTGATGCATTATATTTGCATTTGAAAGGAAGTCTTGCTGCATGTTTTTAAAGTTTCCTTTTCTGAAGATATATCTGTGTTTCAATATGTAATTAGGATGTTTCTCACTGTTTGGGGTTTGTGTGGTGGGGTTTTGGTAGTGGTGGAGGGGACTACGGGGGGGGGGGGTCGTGTGAGAAGCTGCTAGAAGCTTTCCCGGCTCCAAGTCGGACCCGCTGCTGGCCAAGGCCGAGCCCATCAACGACGGTGGTAGCGCCTCTGGGAGAACAGATTTAAGAAGGGGAACCTGCAGTGAGTAGTGGGATTGGGATGTGAGAGGAACCCCTCTGCAGACACCGAGGTCAGTGAGGAAGGAGGGGAGGAGGTGCGCCGCAGGAGGGGATGCCCCTGCAGCCCTGGTGAGACGGCAGGCTGTGTCCCCCAGCCCATGGAGGGGAGCGGGGGAGCAGGTGCCCACCTGCAGCCCGGGGAGGAGCCCACACCGGAGCAGATGGATGCTCCCAAAGATGGCCGTGACTCCATGGGGGACCCACGCTGGAGCAGTCTGTGCCTGAAGGACTGCACCGCGTGGAAAGGACCCACGCTGGAGCAGTTTGTAAAGAACTGCAGCCCGTGGGAAGGACCCATGCCAAAGAAGTTCATGGAGAACTGTCTCCCACGGGAGGGACCCCACGCTGGAGCAGGGGAAGAGTGTGAGGAGTCCTCCCCTGAGGAGGAAGGAGCAGCAGAGACAACGTGTGATGAACTGACCACAACACCCATTCCCCGCCCCTCTGTGCCACTGGGGGGTAGGTACAGAATTCGGGAGTGAAGCTGTGCCCAGGAAGAAGGGAGGGGTGGAGGGAAGGTGTTTTAAGATTTGGTTTTACTTCTCATTATCTTTGTTTTGATTTGATTGGTAGTAAATTAAATTGGTTTTATTTCTTCCCCATGTTGAGCCTGTCTTTTGCCTGTGACCATAAGTGGTGAGTGATCCCTCCCTGATCTTGTTTTAACCTACGAGCTTTTCTTCATATTTTCTCCTCATCCCACCAGGACCAGGGGAGGGGAGGGAGGACTGAGCTAGCGGCTTTGTGGTGCTTTGTTACCAGTTGGGCTTTAAACCACAACACTCACTAAAAACACACATGACATGTTTCTCTGGGGAATAGTTTCAGAAATTATCTCAGAAAAAAAACCCCAAACCTTTATTTGACTAAAGTACCATCTCATACAAAAATCCCATTTGATTTATGAGTTGATACAACTACCTAGTGCAACTGACAATAAGTTAATTTTTGGTAGTTACCAGACCTATATCCAGTCAAAAGTCTGTTAAAAAGCATTTATTAAAAAAAGCATCCATTTTAATTACAGGGTTTAAAAAAAAAAAAAAAAGAACAAAAAGAGGGAGGAGTGGGATTTTTCCATTACTTCTACATTGCCCTGGAGAGAGGGAAAGTTCATTTTTCATGAAATTTTATTAGTTAAAATAAATAAATCAAGGCTAATTCCAGCTGCCTTTAAATGGGAAGGATAATACTGTTTTTGAAAAGCAGCATCTTGAAATAATTATTTTCATATGTAATTCCCCTGACTAACACCTAGAAATATCAGACTCCAAGCAGGGATTTTTCCTGTGACCATCCTCACCAAATCCTTGTGCAGGCTGTGGCTCCTGGTGGGCATCATCCACCAGCCTTAAGACCAGGCTGCCTATCAGCCAGTTGGAGCCCACAGAGCCCTACCATGAAGAGTCAGAGCCAGGGAGACCCACAAAGATACATTTAAGATCTTGACCTTCACTAAGCCTTTGCCAGCAGGGCACATCATTGTTGGGCACGATGGATCCTGAGTCCTGTGCATCAGAACAAGGCACAGACCCTTTGGGTAATAAGATGTGCAGTTAGCCTGATATACAAGCCAAAAGCCCATTGACTTCATTATGGAGCCTGACCTCACAATCTTGGAGTGACCACTCACAAGCAAACTTCTGCAAGTTTTTAAGTTAAATGAATCTAATGTTTTGAACAGCAAGGGTAGGATGTTGCAGGTACTACTGGTAGAGTCCTGAGTGAGCAGAAGCATCTGAAGCTCATCTGATGACCTTATATATTTGGCCTGTTAGACTTGACTCAGTCATAGACTTTGTACACACTACCTTTTCAAAATCACAGTAGTTGAAAAGTTAAGTGGTTGCAGACAAGTAAACAACTTCTGCTAGAAAAACATCATCATGGTCTTCCCATAAAGGCTGAGGCTGCAGAAGATGGAAGTCATGCATTGACTAGGAGATATGAACTGAGCCATCAACTACCACCAGACTAAATCATTTGCCAGGATGAAGAGTTGCAAAACCTTGCAACAGCACATGAGGTTTCGTTCCACAGAAGCCCAACTGAGAAAGGATAATGTAAGAAAAAAAACTTTACCTTTTGCAGGTTTGTCCAGGGGACTCGGCTCCAGCCCTGTAACAGTTTGACTTGAGAACCTGCTTGGATGGCTCTATTGTAGAAACCTCCTTGAATTCAAAGCAGCATGAGATTTAGAGGTGTTGTCTTTCATCATTTCATTGCTCTGCAGCTGTCATTGAATGAAGGAGCAGATTTCTTAAACTTTACACCCTACTCTTACCTGAAAGTTTGTCTGGAGTTGAGAATAGCTTGGGGTTGACAAATAGCTCTTAGGCATCCCACCCTTGGACAAGTCCCCAAAGCACTAAATGCAAGGTCAGGAGTTGCTGAGGTATCACCCAGAGCCCTTCACCACGTCCTACCAACATACCTACAGTGCAGGGGACTCGCACTAGTAAGTGCAAATCAAAGCTTCTTTGCCAAGCAGCAGGTTGCAGGGGAGAGGATCTGGTAATTATGCAATTCCCCTTGGAAATATGACAAAGACATTTTAAACATATATTTTGGAAATGGCATTTCATTTTCTTTTTCTCTATTTTTAGGAAAGGTTATGCAATTTGTGTAATGGAGGCTATATGTGATAATAAAAACATCTTCTGTGAAATACATCACACTGTCTAACAGCCTGGAACAGAGTGAACAGAGATCAAGAAGGGAAGGAATTTATCTTGTGCTCATCGATTAGTAGGAAAGATTATTATATTTTATTATAACACAGCTATTTAACAAGGTACACTGTCATTTATTCATGTCCCAGAGCGCAGCTGAAAATTTCCCATCAGAAATCTTTTTGACTGAAGAAACCGAAAGGCGAAACAGGAACTGCTTGACTTGATGTCAGAAATTTACTAGGGCAGGAATGTATATTTGAATGAGCCACATTTATTTTAAGAATCCACACTCGTTGCTCGTTCACTTCAGAATAAACATTACCAAAAGTGATCCAGCTCATGCCAAAGATTGTCCTGGTGATAACAGCTGAAGCACAGGTTTGTTCAGCAACATAGGGCTTAGCTGCCTGCACTGGCACCTTTGGGCTATAGTAGTTGCTCCAGAGCATCGGTTCTACCACGGCATGTAGGCAAATGGTGGTGACGGTTTTAGGGTGCAAGTTTTAGGATGCAAGTCCAAGACTGATGATAAAATTTAGTTAAGAACTACACTTTAAAACTGAAACATGTTCTCAGAAAAAACTGTACATACCAGGGAAACAAAAAAAGGGAGACCTGAGCAGACTTACTGCTAATGCATGAAACAGTGATTTGTGGAACACACCAAGCATCTGGCTGCTCTCATGCCTGCCCAGCAGTACAGCAAATACATGGCAGAAGCATCTTGCTATGCCCTCACAGCAATCTCCCACTTTTCTTTGGGACCTCAGTAAATGTAGCAGATCTCTGGAAAAATCCTCTTGATTTATCCATCATGTGGAAAATGTAAGTTTTAAACTACCACAGACATTCAATATATAATTGCTTTATTCTTCAGTGTGTTAGTGATGCTTTTTTTCTCCAGCAGTTACAAATACTCACAGCAACTTACTCTGTATGTATAGCCAAATTGTTCCTGCCTTTTGGCTTTCCAAGCTTAAAATGGATCCTGTTGATCTACATTACCATATAAAAGAAACACAGCTGCATACTTCTTTAAAAAGTGCTTGGTTCATTCATCATGTCACAGTCCAGTCCTTTCTTCATCTTTACTAAAAATCAGGTCTGAATAGGTGTCATCGATCTCTTTGGTAAAAAAACTGATGTGAAGAAACCATCTCACATGACTGATGGACCTTACTTTGTGGTGGTACCGTGTTCCAGCAGGCTTTTTGCAGGCCAGTCACTACAAAATGTACATCTGGTTATTTTTGCTCATCTCCAGCCTCAGGCTCTTCAATTTTTTTCCCCTTTGCTCTCCTTTTTGAAATCCAACATGGCACTATTAACACACCTTGATTTCAGTGGGTTGGTCTCACAATTTTTTGCAAGATACTTGCTGAGATCACGTAACTTCCTCCCACTTGAGCAGGCTATTTAATCACAGTATTAAACATATTTGTTTCCCCTTCCTTTTTCTTCATTTTGGTCAGGGACTGACGTAATGTGATACAGTAATCTCAAACTCAAGCTTACATTTTCCTCAAGGACTCTTCTCTAACAACATAGTTCAGAATCTGTATGTTTGTTTTATTGTGTCCCCTCCCATAAAGTTGATCTGCATTTTGAAAATTATCGTCTAACGGTTAGTTATACTGCAGTTTATAATCTGCATTAAGTGCTTCAAAAGCTTCTGTATCTGTAACTAGCGGAGATTCTACTTCTTGACTTCTACCACAATAAAAGCACACACATGATTTATGACCAGGTCTTTTCTGTTGCACTTACCTTCCTTTATATCATAAACAGCATAAAAATTACTAATGAATACACAAGATAGATCCCAGTTGTTGTACAGTAAAGCAGGACTCTATCACTCCAGTGTTCCCAGTTGCAAATCACTTTTAAAGCCATCCCTTACCCACCCTTCCCCAACACTTTAACGCCTATCCAGCAGTTTACACCCATTTTAAACTCTGTGCCAACAATTTTTTGAGAACCCTTCCTAAGACTGGTTGGCATGCTGTCAAAAGAAAATGCTTGCAAGCCAGCTTTCTATATAGGCAGCCAAAATGACAGCCAGACATCAAGCAGAACTGTCTGTTAATAAAGGGGAGAAACAAGCCCTAACGGGAACGGCTGGCTGGCTGGCTTCAGAGAGCTGGGTAGCTCTCTGATCATTTAATTCTGATTAACTAACCCTGCAGCAGAACAGCAAAATTAATTGTATTTCTAATTCCTCTCAGAATGCTAACAAAAAACATGATAAAAGCCTACCAAAATATTAACTAATGTCAAATTTCCTCACAAAATATTCATGCAGATGCAAGAGATGGTCACAAGTGTAACTCCCCGTGGTCACTGAACTTGCTGAACCCTGGATGTTTCATTTGGTGTGGAAAAGATTTAGAAACTTCTGCTCAATTTCAAAATAAAGATCTGGAAAGCCATTGAGTTTGGCTTCCTTTAACTTAGAACCCCACAATGTTATTCAGAATTGCATTTTAAATTATATTTCTTCATCTATAAAAGTATTATCTTTGCAATATTTCATGAAAGTTGATAATAATCCAGAACATACAGAGCTATTACTAGAATATTCAGATACGATATTGTTGTAATATTAATTATTCTCATTTCAATTTTAAACTGTTTAAAGGCAGACATATTTTGTATGAAATAGCACCTTGTCTTTTCTAAATTACATCTCTTTTCATATTGCCATGAAACATCTCTGGGATGAAAATGATCCTCTCAAAAGCCTGAAGCACTCACCTTGGAAGTGGCAGATTTATATTCACATACTTGTTACAGTGAGTAGGACAGTTGCAGAAGAAGATACTAAGAGAGGCTCATTGCAAAGTATTCAGGAATTTTGTAGTTGACAAGTTTCCATAGGATGCAGATCTGAAATCAGTTCCTTGCTCAGAGTCAAGCACAATGGAAAAACATTTCCCTGCAGCCCAAGAAGCACCTTATCCACTGGTCTGGACACATGCATAGTTTTGCAGTCCCAGAAACTATGTTCTAGGATCACTTTTTGTAAGTGGAAAGGAATATTCACTTTTACATCCGATTGTGCTCTACAAGCAAGGTAGACCTGGTTTAACAATCATACTAGCTGCCACTTAGCTGTGGTCTGCTCAACAGGCATAACACAAATGCAACAGCAGTGTCTAAATGTTGGCCTTTGGCCCCTGCTATTATATTTACATCTGTAGGACCTCTCTTGGACTCTGGCAATATTCACTAATGAGGTGAAAGTACGGTGGGGGTGGGTGGGAAACGCATCAGTGCTGTAAAAGCAAGTACAAAACTTCTCAGTTCTGTGCAGAGAAGCTCTGTATGGCTCCCCAATAAATTTCTGTAGGTAACAAAATAACATAACAAATAGGGTCCAAGCCTGGCAAACCAGTGGTCTGAGCTGGTTAGCTGGGAGCTGCCACATAAATTGTGCTCCTATTGCTTTTTGACTGTTTCTCTATTCCCTGGAAAGACCCTCTGAGAAAAGGAGTCTCCCCTGCGCAATGTGTTTGAACACATTAGGAGTGATGTAGGGCTTGTAGACAATGCTGCCGTAACAGCAACTGCTACAAGCACTGGCTGGAGATACTTCAGTGCATTGCTTGAAAACTTCTATTCCAAAACTTTTCCTAGAAATACGTCAAGTTAAGTAACATTCATCATTGAAAAAGATTTTGCAGTTTCCCGCTGGAATATCCAGCTGCAGAACAGAGGCCCCCTCATCTCCTCCACACCAGAATAAACAAGATCCTGAGAAGGTCCCCATGATTAGAGCATTAACCAGGGCTGTGAGAAACAGTTTTACATACCTGATCTAAAAGAAGGCCTTAAAAGAAATACCCACATCCCAAGCGAACTCTGAATTACCAGCTTCATCCTTTTCCTAGGAAGGGGAAGGGCTCATTCCTGTGAAGAATAAGAACATATTTCATATCTAAAAAGTAAAGAAGCTTTTCACACAGCATTAAAAGCAGTTAGTGAAGTGAAACGGTGTGTATGGGTGTGTGTGTGGTGCGGAGTAGTTCTGACAGTACATAGTTAGAACATATCAGGTATTTTTTATTAAGGACACTGGAAACATAACATAAAATGGGCACTAAAAATGCATATTTATGTATATTAAGATAAACATGGGTGTAATGATAAACTTAAATATCTATCTTACTAGATGTAGGGACGCTTCAGAATAACTTTAAAATTAGCCTGAAGTCCCATTTAAGTCAGAATTAATAGTTTATCCATAAATCACTTACCTTCCAATTCACTGAATGCAATTTTAAAAACATGTAAGTAGCTTTAGAGCCTAAGTACCACTGATTTCCAAAGAAACTCACATTTCTAATACCTAAGCTATTACAAAAGTAAATCTAGATCCATAAATCACTTTGGCTTTTTTGAGAACATAACCTATTCATTATAACTAACACATATGCAATTAAATTATTATGCTCTTTTCTTATCCCAAAGTTGCAATACGCAGGGAAAATATAGTCATGTTTCTATACAATATATAGGCATCTGCTTGTTCTGTCGACAAAATAATGTTTATTTTGCCAGAAGCTGCTGGGAAACTTGTGAATACCCCAATCTTACTGCCTACCCATTCCTCTGCTAAAGATTTTGATAAGTCTGACAACACATGCAGCTCCAAAAGCACCGAGATGTTCTTAAAGATCTGCAAAATCCTTTCCCCTCTGTTTATCCTCCTATATATTTATTCATCCTCCTCCATGAGAGGCGGTTTGAGGGGTGTGCTCCGTGTACCTGTGGGGTTTGGGTGCATGTCAGGTGAAGGCTTCTCCATGTCGCAGCTGTGACTTCGGGGAGGGGTTCTTAAGGAGATGGACAGCAAGCTCTCCCACGAAGGGCTGACCTCTGCCTCTCTCCGCCTGTGCTCCAGGGTCCCTGGGCAGGAGGCAGTGACCAGGCTGAGGTCCCCAACCCGTGCCGACACCTCGACAGCCTGCTGGGGTGCAGAAACACGTGGAGCAGCACGCGTGAGTGGGCCCAGCACACCCAGCCCCCACTGTGCTGGTGGGCATAGTGTGCGCCTTGCTCAGACAGTGGTGGGGCATGAGGGGCTAGGGTACGTCTTCAACCCCCTCCAGTGTCTCAGCCCACCCAGGTGAGAGCCTCCGTTCCTTTTTAAGGCACGATGCCAAGGAGGCAAAATATCATCAAGGCTAATCAAGGTTGTGGCACGTGTGTACATATCTTGTGAGAAGGAGGGGGGACCTTCATAAAGGTCCCTAAATTGCCAGCTAACGATTCTGCAATCACATTATTCCCCATTTCCCTGCCAGCACCACCCAATTTACTCTCCACTCCTTTCCAAGCTACCTCTTAATCAGGAATAAAACACTATGAGAGCCCTCAGTTTTCTAAAACATCCGTGCTTCCTGCCTAAATGAGCTGCTTTGGCTTCAGCCACAGCAGCTGTGGTTTGCACTATTCAGCCTTTCAGGACGGTTCGGCTCAGCAAAATCCACTCTGAAAAAAAGGGTGAGAGATCTCTTCCTCATTTGACAAATACGTGTCATGGTAAAAGGAGAGCTGCCCCCCTGCCTCGGAGAAAAGTCACGTGCTCTCCGTAACTCTCTAATAACATACACAAATCTTAATCCACGGCTAACTGGAATGGAAATATTTTGCCTTCTGCATTACAACTCACCCAATACATTTTTACAGTGAAGGGGTTTAAAATGTCTATTCGTTACCCTGGGATTTTGCTATATGGCCACCAGGCATATAAAGAGTCAAGGCCCTGTGCTGCACAGCACCTGTGGTTCCAGTTCCTTTACAATGCCCAGAGGAAAGCTACTAACCCACAGTCACGCACCACAGAGTCTGGTTTTCTGATGACCTCCCCTTTTACTGCCACCAGACAGAAGCAGCACAAATTGTGCAGAACCCAGGGGAGGGAGGAAAAACATTTCACATGACTCATTTTGTTGCCCCATCAAGCACAAGAGGTGTCAGCAACAAGAGCCTCTGGATCTCCACTCATAAATTTTGGTGTAGAATTGCAGCAGTTCAGGCACTCATTTTGATTTTATGTAACTTTAAATTACTGCATAATCACATTTGGGGGAGGAGGGGGGCTACGGTGGACATTCATAGGAGCTGGAGGGCCTCATTCAGCACAAGAAATGAATAAAAATTCAGAGAAACAGGCAAAACACAGAGACTCAGTTGCTCTTCGGTGCTTACATCATAGAAGTACTAATGACAATAATTTGATGTTGCCCAGATTGTAGCACTCCATCAAGTTAAAGAATTTTAGCATGGTGACAAATTATTTTTGTTTTTAAGTAGGCTGTACAGTATTCTCCTTTCAGTGAAATGATTTTAAATCATTAAAATTTCAATTAAATTTCAGGAAATAAATTTGCACGTGAAGCATATGAATATTTTGAGAAAGCTTTTCCCATGTTTCAGCTGTCTATTTAAAAACACATGTAGTTAATTCCTGTTAGCCAGTCCTGCTGTTCACAATCACGCCTAAGACATGCAAATCACATCATTCTTTATACCATCATACATCATCCATAGCACCAGATTGTGCAAAACACTCTTTTAAGAGTCAAGGAGGTACTCAGATTTGAATACATCATTTCTATGTTTTCAGAGAACGAAAACATGCTGATGAATGAACAGCCTCACAGCTGCAGAAACAAATGGTGTTTTTCTTCTTGACTGGCTCCACCAGCATCCTCACAGATGACTTACGCACCATTTTTTCTGAATTACTGAAATACCCTGCATGTACAGCCGTATGCATATCAGTGTTCTCCTGTTATCAGATGCTTACGCTGCAAAACTTCTAATTACAGAATTGGACACTGCCTAGATGATAGTCTGTCAAATTAATAAATTATAACTCGGCCATTTATGGCGCCACAAAGCCCTGTTGTGGCATTGGGGTGGGGTTTTTTTTATTATTTTGATTCAGAGCATAAGGATGTTAATGACTTCCTCATAGACACAAAAAGTAATACTACTTCAGAAAAAGACTTATGGGCAGATAGTTATAACGTATTCGGGGACTAATACAAAGAACGCAGCTTCTTTTAGGCATAGGTCAAGCATTTGCTCTTTCATATTGAGTCTGCTTTAAGTAGAAATAACCAAAATAAAAGGAAGCAAATGACTAAATGACTTGGGGGACACAGACCCAAGTCCTTAATTACAAGCAGTTTCATTGAGGTCCATAAGGTGCTGAGCACTTCTTGCGATGGTAGTGAAGGAGAGTTGGAAGACACCCAGCACTTTGCAGGATTCAATTCTGCTGGATAGTTTCTGCTAAACTCGCAGCAGCAACAGGAGCAACCTCTGCTGACAGTGAATGATTGTATACCACGGCAGGCTGAGTTTGTCCTTGTGAGACATAAAATGAACGCTTTTCACATCCTAACCTACAAGAAATACCGCAATTTTTGCCCCCCCCTTTTTTTTTTAATGTAAACTTATGCAAATTGTAAGAATACTCTCCCTCCTGAGTGCAGGAAAGATTAGATTTTTAATTTCATCAGCTACAGGAAAAACCTGAGTGTTTTTCATTAAATTAAGCTTTAAATTAATTATCTTGGAGGAAATAATTGCACCATCACCTCTGTTTTATATTAGCAAATAAGGGAAAGGAAGAAGAAAAAAAAAATCTATGTGGTATAATGCACACAGGATGGATGGATGGATGGGTCTTAAAATTAATGAGATAGGAGCTAACAATCATTAAATAGAAGAACAAGTAATAGCCCCCTGTTTCTTATGTGACGATGATGGACCTATGAACCAAAACTCTAAGGACAATTGAACTCCAGTAGGGAGAAGCAATGCCAGCCCTGCAGCCATCAGTGCCCCCATGCTGAAAGGCTAAACGCCTGTCTACGTGATTAAGACCTGACCCCGAGCAAAAGTTTTTAAATTCTCTGATCCTCTCTCAGGCTTTGTATCTGTCACCTGAAGTAGCAATACTTAGGACAATTGCATCTCTGATGTTATTCCTGAATCAGTTTTCCCATCTGGATATGCAATTCTTTATCTTCAATGGACAGTAGGAACACAGTATACCTGGAAGCACCAGTGTCAAATTCCATGCAGTTCTACTGGTTTACTGTTTTATAAATAGATGTGTACTTAGGACTACAGAAAATATTATAAACACTTATATCTACATATAGTTGAGAGCCCTAAGAGACAAATTAAAATGGGATTTAACATATCAGCAGTAGCCAGATGACCAGATATAACTAAAACCAGAAGCATCCCAATATAATAGTGTATATTTGCAAAGCATTCTTGCTTATCTAACATGCTATGTTTAATATGCTTTATTACTGTAGCAGCCAGAGCATTTCTTTAGGCCCTTGCAGAGCTGCAATCCCAGACCACCTTTCATTTAGGCCACTGATGCACTTGCCCCAGACATGCTCCTGGAGCCTCACAGTGATGGAGAAAACAATGCAAAGGTGAACAACTAACAGTCCTGGGCTTTTTCTAAAAAAAGACCATTAACATTTTTCTGATATTTTTCTTCTTAATCACCTATGAAAGGTAAATGAAAGATGTAAACGTCATCACTCTTTTTAATTCCTATAAGACAAAATTAGATTTCAGTCTACACATTTTAATTGCAGCATTTTCTATCTACTGCAGGATTCCATGTTTAAAAAAAAAAAAGAAATACAGTTCAAAAAGGTGTATGCAACGTGTGTTTTGCTTCAGTGACTATGACCTTTAAAAATATTCAAGCTGCTGTTTGATTTAACATTTCAACAGCAAATACATTTTAATGCACAGAGGACTGTTCTCAAAGTTCACAAAACTGTTTGCATAAGTGAGAAAAGGATTAAAAGAGTGTAACGGGGGGGGGAGAAGAGCTGTAGGTTCCTTCCAAGTGTAGAATAACCTGAAATCAGCAAGTTTGCTCATGGTGCTCACACACTTCCGATCACTCCCAGCCCCAGACCAGCATTTTATAAGCAGCTTGGTTCAAAGTTTACATAAATCACCAGGAAACCTTCCACTATTTCAATGCACTATTTAATTGGATTAAATCCTTCTCACTTGCATTAGGCATTTTCCTGCAGCTGTGTCGCAGAGCAGAATCAGAGATTTTGTAGAAAGGACAGACCTTTCATGGGGAGAGTATGTGAAGGCACCAGAATACAGGAGAGGTTACACTATCACCATCTCCTGGCCCCTGCCCTGATTGGGGATCACGCTCCAGTTCGCTTGCTTTACTGACATGTTTAGACATAGCATGACCCCAAAGGCAGATGCCTCTCACTTCAGCAGAAGCACCTGCTGTTCTTCTGCATGTGTCTTACAGGTATTTTGGCTTTATTTACTTGCTTAGCAAGCATCTTAGCTTTACTTGCTTGCTTAGCAAGCATCTCCCATGCACTGATCTATGGCTTGATTCAGTCACCAGAACATCAGCACCTGGTGCCACCCGAGATGCCTCAGGGAATCCTACCTGCCCACACTGACTAGTATGACTGATAAATTGCACTAGACACCCTCATTCGGGTAACTAAAGTATGCCCATTTGTTAGAGGCCTTACCACTCACCTCCCCAGTGCATTTGTGACTGTATATCTTGACCTTGCGTTGTCTCCACAGCATCCGAGCCTCAGCCTTCACTCTCATGCCAGGGGACTGGCAGGGCTCTCCAGGAAAGCAGGGCCGTGGAGACAACACTGTGAACAAGGGCAGCTCTTGGAGGCTCAGTCTTCTCTCTGCTTGCGTTGAGGATGGGAAGCCCATCCCCTTGCCCAGGAGCTCAGCACGGACCCTTGCCCCAGCAGAGCAGCCGCAGTGCTGAGCTCCTGCTGACAGTGCATGGTTCATGCACTGAGAAGCAGGAGGGAGATGTGCCAGGTCAGGCATTTCTGCCTCCCTGCAGGATACTGTGAATTTACACACTCGTTCTCTTTATGATGGTTCATGCCTCCTAGCAAGAGCTAGACAGAGGGGGTTTCCTTCCTTGCAGGCAGCAGCATTTTCAGGCCCATTACATCTAACCGTCATATACATATTCATTGTATGTGGACTCTACTGGGTATTTTTTCCTGTTTGTATTTAATTCTCAGCTATTATCCTTCTGTAGGGCCCATGGATGACTATTGTAATAGAGAGTGCTTTAGAAAAGCACTCAGCAGATGAAATGCTTGTTTCCTCCTCCCTTCACCAACATCCCTCACCAGTCTGAGGGACTTTTACCGATACACGCAATCATTTATGTCCACTGGTGCTGTACGGGAGGCAAAGCTCCCAGCTAAAGCCATCAACTTCATCTTTAGACCAAAAAAAAACCCAAAACCAAAATCCCCCCAAAAACCACAAACAAACTGTGCTTGAGGGATTATTTTTCTTAAGGTAGAATTTGCTTTTGCTTTTTTTTTTCTGTCAAGTCTGTGACCACTCAGTCCTTTTACCCCATGTCTCCTGGTCAGTTCAAGCTCAGGTAGGGCTTGAACTAAGCAGCATGAGGTATGCCAGCACTGGCCAAGTATTGATGGCTGCTTCTGCATCTTCGGTGCTGCCAGTGTTCTCACTAGCTTAGGCAGCTCAAGGTTTCTGATGGTCCCAGACGGCACAAATTCCTTTGGGCTTTTGGTCTATCATTAGCAATACCTGAAATGAGGTGTCTTCAGTCAGAATAAAACAGCATGGAGTATGCCAAGACTGGACGCATCAGTGCCTTGGATGGCTGCTTCTGTATCTTTGGTGCTGCCAGTGTTGGGATGAGTTCAGACAGCTCAAGGTCTCAGGCAGACCCAGAGAAATAATATCCTTTTCAACTTTTGGTCTGTCACGTACAGTATCTGAACTGAGGCTTCCTCAATTAGAAAAGCAGCGCTATGAAAAGAACAGTCTCTACAAAATATTATTAGGTTTGGGCTTTGTTTTTTTCCCTTTGCCTAAAAGCATGCATATACATTATTGAAAGACCATGAGGCCCCTCCTGTTTATCTCAGATTTGAGATAAAAAGCTAGGTGGGTTGTTTCTTCTTCCTAGGTCTAGTGGCATAATACTGCTTTAATCTCTCCAGCTGGGCAACTGCTGGTTTTATGGATGCTGTTTATCTTTTTCTGCAGTTGCATTATTTAAACATTGTCACAGACAGCGGCACTCAGGCTAAATATTTTTTTAAAAAAATCAATAAAACAAAACCCCATCAAAATATTGGGGGGGGAAGTTTTATCATGACTGTACTGGATTTCACTTTTATAGTGGCCAACCTTACTGATGCTCTGTTTATGCTTGTAGATATTTACAGCTAAAAGTGAGCTTCAGAAAAAAATACTAATAAAATATTGGCAAGTATACTGGAAATTATTCATCAAATTATTCATCTCAATTCTGTTTTGAAAATATATTTTGGAAAGTTCAGGAGCAACAACACAGCATATGAGGAAAATGAGACCAAGAATCCAACTCATCCTTGGACTGGTGCTCCTTTATCCTGCTTTCTAAGAGGACAGACAGTTCAAGACCAGGTTTCATTGAAGGGTCTGAGAAAGCTTTCCTTGACTTCAGTATATGAAACTCTGCCTTTATTGAGGATGGATTTGAATTACTGCTATCTCTCAAGACCTAAAAAGGAATGAACATATTTGTTTCTGAAGAACACGTTCATGGTCCTTCACAAGGATTGACTCAAAGACCAATGCAGCTACCAATGTTTTTACTTATTCCAGGAAGAAGCTTTCACAACTAGAAAGAAAGAAAACAAAAAAATCTTTGAGTTTCCACTTTTATTCTCACAAAAGGGCAGCAAGAGCAAGTGTCCAATTGCTTTCCAACTAAATGCTAACAGGTCAAAGGTAAAACAGCAAAAATACTTCTTTGGAAAACTGGTTTGAATGCCTACAGTGTTTCTTGTTCTCAGGAATAATTTTGTCACCTTGCCATGCTTTAGTGGGTTGTGTGGAGGCTGCCTGCCAGTGTCTCTCCCAGATGCAGTAATACCAACATAGAGATGGCTCCAGGTGGTCTGAACATACAGAGCACTAACAATTGGGGGGTCGAGGTGGGAAACAGACAGTTTCTTCACCTGAGAGGTGGTTATACTGCAGGACTCTTTCACAGGATGTTGTAACTACAAAGAGTGTGCGCTAGACAAATTCATGCAAAACAAATTAGCCTGAATGTTATTAAAGATAGATTCTGGTGCAAACAGAAATAAACCCCCTCCAGAAGTCCCTGAACTTTGCTGGATGCTGGTAAAGCACTTCAGGACATGATGAAGGTTACCCTGCCCTTCCCCCGTTCCCTGGCTTTCTGGGGCTGCCCGCTCTTCCTGTGCCAAACAGCCTCTCGGCCTCAGTGAGCGCAGCCTTCCTCACGGTCCCGTGCTCTTCCTCCCTGCGCTGCTCCTCCAGCCAGCTGGTAATGTGCTAGGAAGGCTGCTCTGATACAGGAACAGCACGATGGGAATAAAAAGAGTCACTAAGGGAGCCATAAAATCACATTTTAGTAATTACACCATAACTACTCCAAGCAGGCCAGTCCTACAACAGATCAAACTTCACTGACAAAAATCTTTGTTTCCCAGAAAACCCCAAACGACAATTCTCACAACATATTCTTCCAAGTCCTACTGCCAGGAGCCGCTAGATAAATAACGTCGCAAGTCATTTGTGGCAGAGTCATCTTCCCACAGTTATTTGTCCAAAGAACAGGCTTGAAATATCCACAGAGCTATTCAGCGCTTTGGCTGCAAGTTACGAATATTTATTGATTTAGCTTTCCAACAGACTCAAGTGTTCAGCCTGTTATCTAGCATGAAGGTACATATCCCCCTCTTAAGTCCTACCAGGAAAGTAAAGGATTTCTGCCAAACTAGTTTATTGCTATTCTCTTCCCCCCGTGCCTATTAATACCACAGAGACCTGTATGTCGGCCCTCTGCACAGGGATTGATTGATTTTACCCTCCAGTCTGCAATAAACATGGGGAGATTGGCTGGCGCCTTCCTGATGGACCCGCTTTTCCCCCAGGGTAGCACTAAGAACAGAGTACCCTCTTCTCCCTAATTCTAAAACTAAGTATTTATAACCAATATTCTTCCTGCAAACTGCATACGTACATATTTCTATGTGACAGAAGCAACCATTACAGGGAGAGTTACAATCCAGCAATGCTAACAGATGATTTCCCATATAATTTACCTTATTAACTCCAGCTGAGCACCTGCTTTGTTCGGTGCCAGGCATCCCAGTAACAGGAGGCCATGAGAACTAACTTCATAAGCACCCACTGTACTTGATAAAAAACAGACTTAAAGAAGAGATCTCAATGGCAATATTTCTTTCTCTATTTAAAAACAGGCCCAAGATGAACAGATAGCCAGAAAACTTCCTTTGAAATGATGACATATTCACACATTTAGTTTCACAAGCTCACTGTTCATTGCACCCTGGCAGACGCTCTCTGCACAGTGCATGTTTGTAGAGCTATTACCTAAATCTGATGATTTACAGGTTTTGTCCATGTACCTTTAACATAATGCTTATCAGCTGTACATGCCATAGGGATAGGATTTTTAAATGATTCCAAACAGCCCATAACTAAATTGGCCAAATAAATTGCTATCATTTTAGGTTCTATTCATCACACACATGATTTTGGTGCTGTTATCCACAAAAAGGCCCTGAAGATGCTTTGCTTGCTGTCTACTTGTTAAGCAAAAGAATCGTGATCCAATTGTTACTGTATTTATTTCACCTTACAAAGGATTACCAACCATTGATGCGCTATTGAACAGAGAAAGCTGAAATCTCTTTAAATCTCAATTTCCCTGCTTTTTTTAAATTTCGGTTCTAGTAATATGCCTTCTTTTCGTTGAAATAATTGGTGGTCGCTCAATCATAAACATACCTTTCATCGTTTAAAAAGCCCACAAGTCTCGTTATGCTAACTCTCTCCTACCACTTCTATGAAGAGCAGCCCAGCAGGCATTCATTGAGCCTCTCCTTTGAAGTACTACTGTTCTGATGTCATGGACGTCTCTTCTAACCTGACCTTATGAGAGAGGTGATACTCTTTTTCACTCTCTTATTTCCACATAATTTAGAATCCACATAAAGCAAGGAAATGAGAAACGATGTCTCTGTAAATCTCTGACAAAACATGGGTTTAGATTGTCGTCCCATCTGTGACACCAGCTCCCTGCTGCTTCTGCATGCTCATAGAACTCTGGGGACCCTGGAGCTCAGCCTCCACACAGAGAAAAGCCAATGTCTGCACACACTCTAAGGGAACTTTATTTTATCCACACAGAGATGCTGACCCAGAGCAACAGGCAGACACAGACAGCACACAACTAACTCTGCTGCTGCTGCCTGGCCCCAGGAATCTGCTTTAATTAAGAGAAAACACTTCTCTACTCCCCTCCACCACTCCTTTGCCACAGCCTCTCTCTAAACAAACAGGTAACAAGCATGTCTTCCAGGACTCACAGGGTTAGGTGCAGAAGCAAAAAGTGACATGAATAGTTGATGTGGCGTGAAACGGTACACTGCAAACTCACACACATTATGCATCTAATGTCAGACCTGCACACACACAACTGTGTCAGGTGCATCTCCTGGAGAGCTACCACATCTTCCTATTCCACTTTGAAGAGCTGTTGCTCAAGCAGGTGGGGATTCGCTCTGCAAACATTTTTGGCACCTTCAGTCATCAGTTCAGTCAAGTCCATATCCACACATTCCCAGCAGGCTCACCCTTGGCCACAACTCAAGGTCTAAAGCACTGCCACGCCATCAGCCACTGCTTTCTATGCTTGCACAGAAAGAGCTCGTACTGTATAAAGAGCATCTCCTAGGCATTCCTGCCACAACAATGTAGGATGGTTACAGCTTCCTAGAGTATCTCATCTCTCCTCTTTCAGAGTTCTTCTGTATTCCTGGATTTTTGCTATGGCTTCATATTGATGTCTCTTTTCATTGGTTTTACACCAACAAAATAATTTTGTTGACTTCAATCCAGTTCAGTGCAGTGTTAAATTGAGGCTGACTCTGCATATCAAGAACACATGAGCCTCTCGCACACAGCAGTGATAGCTAGAAACTGAAGAATGTCTCTCTCAGGTATTTGGGGTGGATAAACTATATTAAGGGAACATTAGAGAGCTACGTGCTGGGGAACTGCATTCTGAATGCGAGTTTGAGGACAGAATGAAAACATAGCAAAGGAGTGATAACCCTTGCTCTTGTGTTAAATAAGCTTTAAATCACACTGGCAAAGTACTGCACAAAACAGAGAGCAAATAAAGTTTTTTTGCCAAATAATGTTTACAGAGATAACATGATCCTTCTGTGCAGTTTGAAGTCCATGGTGATCTTCACATGCTAGCCTAATTCATTCTGGGATTCAGATTGTAAATTATCTCTCAAAATTTACATGGTGGATATATATTTAAATTTTCCATTAAACAGGTCTTTGTTTTCTTCTCTCTTCTGTTTCCACCTTTTAACAGGGAAAAAAAAAAAAAAGTAACTTGTTTGGATAAACCTATTCTTCCAAATTCTCAGATGGTTTACTCATCATTGTTCCTGTATCTCCAGCAGGATTAAATTAAGAAAAAAAAAATTACTTTTTATTCGTATTCTCTCATTCCACTAAACAGAATACTTGGGAGCTGACCAGGTAAAAATCATGTGCCAGCACCCCTTTTCTGTCTGTATTTTAAAATGAGTAACAAAGTGGTAGTGTTTCAGCAAAACTCTGCCGCCCAGCATTTCCACAGTATCCTTGAGATCTAAACACTTTATGCTGATTATCAATTACTAATTTTTACTTTAACTAATTCCATAGGAAAAAAGGCTTAAGAGGAACATAAAGTTTAATGCAAGAAAATTATAATCTCTTACATTAGAACGGATTGCTGTTCTTACAAATAATTTATCTACTTTTTTCTCTTACTTCAGTCAGCCTTCAGAGAACAAAAGTTTAAGCTTTAGAATACTCATTTATAATAAAAAGTGATCTTAAAAAGTGCATAAATACACTTGTTCTAAAAGGACTGGAAACCCACCAAATAACAAATAGCTTGAAATAAATATTGCTCTGTAACACTGGGCTCCCCATGATATACAGCATAAGGAAAAACAATTCTGTGAAGAGCTACAGGGAATTTTGATATTTTTTATGATAAGCACCTAGGTTTTAATGGGCAAATGAGTAAACTGAAGAACCAGAACTTTCCTTTCCAGAACGGAAAACCAGGGATGAGTTTTGGAGACTAAATAAAAAATATGTTGCTCAGACACCATGGAGAGTTATTCATTTCACCTTTGTTATTAGTGATTTTCTGTATCACTGAAGAGACATTCAGAGAGAATATGGCTTCGACCTTAAAAAAAACCAAAACACACGATCCCCCAGTAAAAAGCAGATTATATAGCTCATTGTACATATGCAAATGAAGCCACCACTAAAGATATGGGCAGAGGATTCAATTCTCCTTTTGACCTTAGCTCTTACATGCCAGTTGCCTGCCTCATTTCAAATAGTTGTTCCTCAGGCAGTGAAAAACACCTGCTGTTTCCACAGATGTTAATCTTTCTGCAGCCAAACAGGAGCTCTGCTCCAACAGCTCTTTCAGAGAACATAAGGATTTAGGATGCTGCAGACACCCATTTTCTTGGGCAGCCAGAACTTACTCCCTTTCCAAAGCCAAGTGCATATATACCCCCAGAAGGATGGGATAAACCAGGCACAGCAAAGCCTGCAGAACACTGGCAAACCCCTTATTCCCCTATCTGTACAATTTGGGTCATAAAATATCATAGAAACTCTCGAATCAAAACTGCAAAAGGCTCCAGGGAGACCTTATTGTCAATGGACATTTTGTGGACATTTGTGGACATTTTAAAGGAGTGTTCCACAGACTTAAGGGAATGATAGCTGTGTAGTATATCAAAGGATGGGAAGGGGAGTGGTGGTTAATGAGAATGTATTGGATAATGTGGCACCTGAGCATGACGTTTCTCAGAGAGGTTGTGGATGCCCCATCCCTGGAAGTGTTCCAGGCCAGGTTGGATGGGGCTTTGAGCAACCTGGTCTAGTGGAAGGTGTCCCTGTCCATGGCAGGGGTTTGGAACAGATGATCTTCAGAGGTCCCTTCCAACCCAAACCATTCTACAATACCCTCTGTTGGCTTTGCTGAGCTCATGAAGATTCACAGCAAAAGTCAGGAGCTGAGCATCCAAGTCCATCTGTTAGGACTCAAATCACATTCAGTCAGAGACCACAGAATAAGGGAGAAGCTTCTGTTTCATAACCTAAAAGGGGAAACAGCTTGCAGATTTGCAAGAAAGCACGTTAAGGATTTCTGCTTATGGATTATTGTAATCTTGTAAACACAACGGCTGCAGAGCTGACACCATTTCCCACAAAAAACCAGACAGCTACTCACAGGGAAAAGTGTGCAATAACCAAAAATTATCAGAACAGGTAACTTTCCCTCCTGATACTGAGATCTGACCCCCTACCAAACTAATTCAACAAATTCACATTTGTCACTGTCCATAACTTCTGGTAATTCATCCTATGCTGCATTTTATACACCTAAAGATGGAGGTTGAGTAGTAAATGACTGTCTTGAATGTGATCACATTTCTTTTATGCCTGCTTCCCAGAACAAGAAAACAACCCACTGCACATACTCAAGTTATAAATAATAGTGCTCAACATTTAAACCACCAAGGCTCTGCAGCTAATACAGCACATATGGGATGATGGGCCCTATTTCAGGCAAACAAGCAAGATGCTGTTAGTGTGCACAATGCCTAGCGAAAAGGGCAACAGCCCCCACTGGGTCAGGGAGAAACTACTGTAATATAAGTGATTTGCAAAAGAAGATTTCATTTCACCTCTGAACTCAGAACACATATAAAAATAGGCTATTGTGTCTGGGACTGACATTTTAGATACCACTTAGGTCAAGAAAAGTTTCCTGATCCTCTTCATTTACTGTTGCTCCCCAAGAGTCAAATCCTTCTCCCCATCCCGTGGCCTCCACTTTTTCTCCTAATTACAAAGCTGTTTTCCTCCAGTCAAGATATAAGTGGTAGATTGTGACTTATGTAATTACAGCAGCTCGTCTAGCTCAAACTGATGGCATCAGTTAATCACATAACTGCTGCCAACAATAATAGAGAGGAACAAAACCCAGTTCTAAACAGAAAAGTAAGTCAAATAAATTAAAGAACAAATAACCCTGATGGAATCACAACCTGCTCATCAGCATTTTATGAGCAAACTTCATCTCAATAAATCCAATAAATTCTGTAGTTATCCACTCAATACTGCTTCTATCCAAGTGTGTGAAATCTTACAGTGAATTTTAGAGAGAAACAATAAACTATTACATTAAAAATCAAGACAATATTATATCAGCTCTTCTGCTTGCATGAGAGCCATCTCCTATCCAGGTGTTAAGTGGATTAACTTATATTGCCATATAAGATGAAATCAAGTTTGCCTGGCTGGATTTAATTTCCATTCTATCTATGGAGATTTCCCATTAACTCTGAAAAGCATTTAAGCTATTTAGGAACTTAAGCCTAAATAGAAAAATCTGCAAGCCTCAAAATAATGTTTGAATATTCATTCTGGTTGCGAATACTCATGTTCAAATACCCCATCTGCCTAATTTGAAATACCAATTTGAAACCAGGTATCTCTCTCCAGATGGGTGTTGTGACCACCAGCCTAGCATTCTTGGGAAGTTCCTCTATCTCCTTTGCTGGAGCAGCTCCATTTCCTACAGTTGATTCACTGAGATAGGTAGAACCTCTGTCTTCTGTGTCTGTAACTAGTGCTCAGGCTACTTTGTCCCATTCTCTGCCCTAATATTTAACTTTTTATGTAAGGTAGAGAGTAATGCATCAAAAGATGATGTTTCCAGCACCAGATCCACTGTCCACTTGGAGCTATATGCAAACTAGAACCATCCAAAGATGCTGACTACAACTTCAGAGTGGGAACCCTCCAGCTCCTAGTTCATTCTCTTGGAGACCCTCACATTTGCATCATTAGTTCAACAGCTATTAATTACCTCCTTTTAAGGTAAGCATACAGGAGAGTTGGTGTCATGCTCAGGGTAGTTACCAATACCATAATACCTAAGCAATTTAGTTAAGGTAAACAAATCACTAATGGGTCATCACCTAAATAAGTTTTGTAAAAATACCAAAAAAACAAAAATCATGTTGCATTAACAACCAGCCCATCAAACTTTGGAAATATTTCAGAGAAATTCAGTTCAGGAAGATGACTGCAAACCCTCTTAATTAGAGCTTGTTATGTAGCTGCACACATGCAAAAACAGTCCCGCATTTCAAGAAAACATGTTAGAAGAAATTTTAAGTCTTGCAAGCAGAAGCAGGAGTTATCCTCTTCTTAGCTCCAGAATTAGAGAAAGCAGAAAAGCTTCATCCTCTCTGCTAACAAAATTAGGAACACAAAAATTCTACCCTTACATTCAATAATCTTCCAAAGCTTTACATGCTTTTATAGGATTATACCAGTTATCCACATCATGAACACAGATGGTGCTCATTGGCTGCAGTCAAGAACTAGATTACATTGGCCCATGTTTTGAGACACCAGCCAGTGAAGGCCAAAGAGAACAAACAACTGAAATGGGGGAGGACGGGTAGAACAGAAATACTGTTGCACAGTTTTCATGCTGGCGTGAAATGGGTCAGCATAGGAAAGGAAGTGACACTGCCATCAAGGACCATCTGATTAATAAGCAAGGTAGCACAGAAGTATCTCTGATTGAACACCTACTGACATTACATGTCTTCCCCTCATATCTTCATCTTGCTCCACACCAAATAAATCATGAGGCCACTGCGAAGGCACTGATGAAACAAGAATACTTGTGTGATTTTAACAGAACAGCATAGCACTTATATCAGAAAGAAACTATTCAAAGAATGAAAACAGTTGGGGGGGAAAAAGATTTTGAGACCACAGAAGTGACTTTCACTATTATCTTCAAGAGAACATTTCCATGGGAATGGAGTAATGCAATAGTAAATAATACCTGATTGACTTCAGATGGTTATGAGGGAAGTGAAGATTGACATATTTGACCACATAGTTCTTTGGATGCAAGAGAAAAAACAAATTCAGGTAGCAACACACAGGAAGCGTATTGCCATATCGCAGGGCGGTTCATTCTGTGTGAAAAACAAGTCAAACCAGCAGACTCAGTCACAAGATAATTATGAAGTACCATGTTTACAAAAGCTGTTTTGCTCCCCTACAAAAGCAAACAAAAAATGGTTGTGTGCGTAAACAGCTTAATTAAGGCATTCAGGCCTTCCCCAGAAAGCCACAAGTCTGATCCGGCAAAGACAATAGAAACACAGCATATCAGTTTGGTAATCAAGGCTCCAATTATACTGCAGCTCATTAGTCCTGCCTGTGGTCCTCATGCTTAAGATTCTTCCTTGTGTGAGGAGGTATCAACTCCATTACAGATAACACATATACAGTCTGTGTCTCATAAACCGGTTCCCTCTAACACAGATATGAGCTTCTTGTCAGGACTTTCTAACACCTCTAATACATCAAGCCTGTGGTGCTCTTCATTTTTGCATTCTGACTCCAGGAAGAAAGCAGACTTTGCAATACTATTAGGACCCACTAGAGATAGAGGTAACAGTATTTCTAAGTGATTTCTCTCTAAATGACTTTGGGAGGTGTCTGGGGGAGAGTTACTGCCACCAAAGGTTGAGTAGTTATGGGAAAATATCAGCACAAGAATAAGTTATCATATCCTTGCCATAGCTTTGGTGAATCTGGAAGCAAGAAGGTTTAAAGCCATCAGAGGAGTGGGTTTCTGGTCCAATCTCCCAACAGGAAGAGTAGGAGCAAGAAACACAACTGACGCTAAGACATAGGCAACTAATATTGCAGCCTCTGAGAGTGGGGACCCAGAACCAACAACCCAAGCCTTTGCAGATCTTTCCTGAACCTGTCCTATAATCACGAGACAATGCTCCGCCTCCACAAATTCAAGGATTCACAGCCCTTTGGGGATACCGGTTAAGCCCTAGGAAAAATTTGTGGGGAAACAGGGGAGTGGCTTTGCTTTAGAGCCCTCCCCTCTCCCAGCCCAAACCTTCTCCATTCCCTGCTGCAGCATCACCTTGTGCACAGACACTTGCGCTGGCCTGAATCTCCTCGGGAGATGTCTCTGCAAAGATCTGCCCAGGGAAACCAGATCACCAAATTAGCCTTTAGAAGGGATGAAATCAAGAATAACTTTTATGCTAGGGCAATCCACCAGGGCAGCTAAACACAGCAAGTCCCTCACTGATGCTCAAGCTGCCGTAGTAGTCTGGGGAGCACGGGGCTACCAAGCAATGCCCTGCAATGTTCACGGCATCTGCTTTTAGAAGAGCTCAGCTCTTCTCATGAAAACCTTCTTGTTTAATACAAAACAGTTATCTCTTGATGCCATACCTCTGAAGGGAGGCTACATGGCAAGTTAGCTGTGGAGCCTGCTCTGTCCGCATGAAGTATAACCAATTATTTTCATAACAAATTGCATCAGAACACAAATTGCTTTTGTTTAGCCTCTTTGGCTTATTACAAATCCTGGGCTGCAACAGTGGTGATTAAATAGCATTCCAAAGCACTGGTTTAATTAAGCAGTGTCACTAAGTTATTTATGCTAGACAGGAGCTCCTGATAATATTACAACCTTTATTTTTAATTCTTTTATTGCAAAGTTGTACTGAGAAAAAGCACTATCTGTCCTGCACTTTGGTCACCCCTTAGTATTCACCAGACACTCATTTTCAAAAATGCTAGGAGAAGGGCATGCATTTTTGCCAAAGTAATATTTACCATAGGCAAACTCCCAAACATTTAGAGAACCTTTATGCAGACCCTATTGTAAAGGCCTTTCATGGCAATTACTGTATTCAAAATACAATAGCGAAAAGATACTTTA
The DNA here is from genome assembly GCF_964188355.1 of Buteo buteo. NCBI lineage: Eukaryota > Metazoa > Chordata > Aves > Accipitriformes > Accipitridae > Buteo > Buteo buteo. Next base: position 35,300,005 of record NC_134173.1, read on the forward strand.
AATGGACAGATGAGTTGCTACCTGGTCTGGTAGCAATGTTTCTAAAAACTCAGAAAAGCCAACAAAAACATTAAGGGTTTAGCCCCCTCATCCATGAGAAGCCCCTCTGACAGTAAACCAGAAATGACAATACATACATTTTCCTCTGTACTGGGCACTGGTGAGGCCGCCCCTCGAGTCCTGTGTTCAGTTTTGGGCCCCTCTCTACAGGAAAGACATTGAGGTGCTGGAGCGTGTCCAGAGAAGGGCAACCAAGTTGGTGAGGGGCCTGGAGCACAAGTCTTATGAGGAGCGGCTGAGGGAACTGGGGCTGTTTAGTCTGGAGAAAAGGAGGCTGAGGGGAGACCTTATTGCTCTCTACAACTACCTGAAAGGAGGTTGTAGTGAGGTGGGTGTTGGTCTCTTCTGTCAGGTGGCTGGAGACAGGACGAGAGGAAATGGCCTCAAGTTGTGGCAAGGGAGGTTTAGGTTGGATATTAGAAAAAAATTTTTTACTGAAAGGGTTGTCAGACATTGGAACAGGCTGCCCAGGGAAGTGGTTGAGTCACCATCCCTGGAGGTATTCAAAAAGCATGTAGACAAGGCACTTCAGGACGTGGTTTAGTGGGCACAGCTGATGGTTGGACTGGATGATCTTGAAGGTCTTTTCCAACCTAAATGATTCTATGATTCTACACTGCTTCAGGTATATAAGGCATATCAGTTTAACTCATCAAAGACCAATGCCAGGAATTCAACCAGGATGTTGGGGCTTAGCAAAGGTGAACTTACCAAAACAGGAATCCAAGTAGAAGCTAGAGGCAGCTGCAGGATTCCCCCCAGTACCACCTCCCAGTGCCCAAACCTCAGCCTCACAAGGACCTGCGTTATTCCCTAGGCCCCCTCAGCCGTGTGTCTCCCTGCTGCAACTCCCCGGCCAGGCTATGGAAACACCGCAGCACCCTTTAGTTGCACAGATTCTTTTCTGCCAGGTACTTTTACCTGCACAACCCAACCAGTTCTTCCTGCCCCCATGTAGGTGAACAATGTCCTCTCAGGCACAGCGCACACATCAGCCTAACGGCAGAAAGCCGCAAGACTATAATCAGCCCCATGAGTAAGTCTCAGAAGCATCATTTAATCAGATCTGGCTCTATTTCACTTGCTCCCCAGGCACTTCAGGTAGAAAATAGCTTGCCTACCACTTCATAAAATGACAAGCTTTATCCGCAATTTCTAACAGCTTCACATAATAGAAAAAAATATAATCAAGATTTTAAAAAGTAGCTTTAAAGGAAGTAAAAATAAGCCTCACCCCTGGAAAAGCTGCACGGAGCTCTTTAGCCATAACTACACCAAGAGGAAATACCTCCTCTCCTGGCTTGCCTGGTGTTTATGCCTCGGGGGGAGCAGGTTTTCCTGCGGTTACGGTGAAAGAGAGAAAAACAAAGCTGTAGGTCTGCTTACAGAAGGAAACAAGCTGACAGCAAGGAAATGTATTAAGCCCAAGCCATGCAACCCCTTCTGCTGCTTTGCTGGCCTCCTAGAAAGCCAAAAGGTGAAGTGGGAAGAGCAAGCATTTCTTCACTGCCCTAGGAGTCAGCATTTGTATCAAGACACAGCATGGAAGTAGGGTTAGCTGCATTCAGGAGAACAGCAAATCTGCTACACATGCACTGCGCTGAAGCCTCAGCACATATTCTCAAAGGGTTTGGCTTCTTGGGTTTTTCTAAGGTGAGCAAGGTGGTTGCCGTATGTCTATAGAGAAGGAAAAAAGCCATCAATATAAATTATTTTACAACTCTTGCAAGGCCATACAAGCTGTTGACAGCTGAAATGTGGCTTGAGAAATCATCCTCCATTTGCTGATCTCTCTTGGAATCCATTTACCTGACGAACGTCCCCAATTCAATTACTTTTGTGGGATCCGGATTGGGCACAAAGGGGAAGCAAATGGCTAGAGACGTTGCACCACAGGCATTTAAAATTAAATACCGCTTGAGACACTGAGCAAAGGGAGGAGTAGATGGCACAGAGCAGTCTATTTTGACAAAGACTAAGACTTAACTTGCTTTTGTGGAAGTTATTAGCATCACCTAAACAAGCTGCAGTGGATTTCCTGTCAGAGTGTTTCTCTGGAAGTGGCTTATACTTCACTGTTACTGATTTATCGTAAAAGGGAACTGACGAGAAAGGTTACCTTTGTGGGTTTTTTTTTATTATTATTACTTTATTTCAGAATTTTATTTTAAATTGAGAATACATTACCTAATTCTATCAGGCTATGGAGTCCAAGGCACACAGATTAAATTTCAAGTATCATGCTGCTGATACTACAGAGCCTGGATTTTGTGAGATATGACCAGAGTGAATAGAAAATAATGCTATTACAAGCACTGCATGAAAAAGGTCTTCAAGACTATGCTTTTCAGAATCATCATTTTCCAACATCTGTTTCTCAAGTTATCTTGGGGCAGGAGGTGGAGAGGAATATTTTAAAAATATTCATTTCAAGTATTGTACTTATTGTGTTCGGTGATTGAGGATTACTTCATAGTACGAATTGGCTTTTTTAACCCACATTGTGATTTGCTGTATCTGCCTATAACAAAAATTTAAACTATGCTAATGTGAAGCTGTAGTTTCACAGCCTGTAGGAGAGGTGTTTGCATCCCCGCTGCTGTAAAATAAACATCTCCATGTCTTCAAAATACAAACTTAGAACACCAAATTTACATAAGCAACATAAAAATCCTCAAGTGACTTTACAAAACAAGGAATGAATGGCCCTTACTCCTCAACAATAAAAAAGAAAAAAGGAAAAGAATGGATAGCGATGCCAACTGTGGCAGCACTGGAAAAGATCCAATAAAGATGACACTATAGAGAGAAGCTCCGCTTAATAGTTTCAAAGAGGCATGCAAAATATTATTTTTTTTCCCCCCCTGCATAAAGCATTGAGTAGCTGGAGACTAAAGTTGGATGTGGAAATGGAGTTCATATGCAATTTTGAGGAAATGGAGAACAGTTAACTTAGTATCTACAGGTTAAATAAAAACACCTGGGAAAATGGTCTTTAATTATGTGACAAAAGAGGCATCATGTGAAGGAGAAAAGAACAGCCCTGGAAGAATTTCACAATAAGGAAGAAAGAGGCAGAAAGAAAAGAAGGGACTGGGGGGAAAGCACCAAACAAAGATTATGTAAAAGGAAAGGAAAGCCAGAGAAGACCGGAGATTCATCCCAGTGCAAGAGATGCAACCGTACACGACAGAGGACTTTTTTCTCAGGCCATGAACCAGCTAAGAGGAAATTAAGACTGTGCATTAAGAGCAGGGACACAGGATGGATAACAGGAATGAAAGAGATCTTGGTGGTTTGATGGAATAATCCACACCTATCCTCCATATGGAGTTGCAACATCACAATATTCTCAAAGTTATCAATTACTATACTGGATTAGGAAATAAAGACAAAAAAAGGAAGATTCCAGCAATCTTCAACAGAATGTCTTTCATCTCCAGAAAGGGCACAGAGGCATGACAGGACAAACAGGCTGCTAGAAAGAACTTACAGTGCCTCGTCCCTGCAGGGCAGTCAACTATAGAAAAAAAACTTAGAAAAAAAAAATCAGCACTATGCATATTAAGTCAGGGATGATAAAATTTAATGTCTGTAAGTGGAAAAAAAAAAAAAGGAAGTGATCTGGACTTATACAGACTTAGTGGATTAAGAACAATAGGATAAAAATCTTGACTCTTCCTTTAGAAATAATATTTGACAGAATTTGAACTGGAATGTATAAGGAAAACAGGTAAAATACAACAAGAGAGAGGAGGCATAAATAGCCTTTTCTTACCAGAGGAAGATAACTAATTTTTTCTAAAACATTTCCTTTATTCTAGGTCTCATCCATCATCTGCTTGACATAGTACCACAATGTATTTAAATTGGGAAATACTACCAGTTATAAGAGAAGCTAGAATATAATATAGAAAGAACTAGATGGCACTAAGAACTGAATACCAAGAGATGAGTGACATTCAGAAATACAACAGAAGGTACAATTTGTGCACTTTGCACTAAGAATTTCTCCTGTAAAAGGACTTTACCAATTGAAGACATTGCAGATGGATTTCAGTATCTCACCAGTGGTCTCATGCCCATACATTTGGATAGGAAATGACCAGCTCAGTTCAAGTGCGCTAGCTGGTGAAGCCTGATACAAAATGATTATTTGTAAATGCCTTGAGATTAAAATATCCTGTGATCTCCTAGGAAAAAAAAAACCAAAAAAGAAGGTTGCAACACTGAAAATTGAAAGGAAAAAAAAAGAACATTTCTAAAGGTTATTTATTTCATCTTTTTCATTGATGACCAAAGTATCTGGTTTTTGCAGATGTGTTTGCAAGCATCCACAACCAAACTATTAGCTGTGATCCCCACACTGGCAGACTCAGAAGCTGAAGCTGTATTTTAGCCACCTGAACCTGACAGAATAAGCTTGTTTTGCACACTTCCTTTTCATGGAAGTTATCTAGAGAATGATGACCTTTAAGTCTGCAATTTATCATGTTTTCTTTCTACAAAATAATCTGATACTGTAGCAGTTCTGTGATTTCCAAATCAATACGTTTTAACTGTCATCACCACAATCAGCTACCCAATTTCTTTGCCAATTTTTTGTCAGAGCTGGATGTGTGCCTTTTTAAAATAGTTTATGACGACACTGAAAGAGTTATTTAAATTTTCAGCTTGACAGTTTTGTCTCTATAGAAAATCCGGACAAGGTAAACTAACTGAAGAGCCTTGAAAAAAATTATATCATGAATATGCATATAACAGCACCAAAGATGACGCATAAAAAAATTAATTGTTCCCTTCTGCAGATTTAGTTTTCACACAGAGGGACAAATTGTGCACTTCTGGGAATATCCGAGATTATCAGGTTAAAGAAAAAAAACATACTGTCCCACTGCCCACTTTCATATGAAGAGGGATTTTTTTTTTTCCTTTTTAAGTTTCCCCCAAGAAAAATTACATTCCCATAGCACAGAAATGTTCTTGGATACAACCAAGTAACAGAAGCAAGACACTCTGCATAACTATCAGCCATTATTCCATTTCTGGTTTTTGTTAGGCTCCTTACTGTACAGTAACTTAGCTTACAAGCAGCAGTAAGGCCAAGGGGCAGGTCATGAAAAATATTCTTAAACAAAGGTTATTGACAGTTTTCAGCACATCATTTGTGTTCAGCAGTCTGACACATCTCAGAACCAGCTATACCAATGAAATATGCATACCCCGAGGCTTTAAGAAGAGTTCCCAGGTAATGCTCTAAATGCTGCACCTAACATTTGCAAGCAAGGTTGCTGCTTTCTGTGGTATTTGAATGATTATACCCTTAGGCCTTTGAAAATTTCAACAGCAGTTCAGATTTTCTGAATAATCATTTTGGAGTCTAAGAGGAAGCAGATATAATTAGGTTAATAACATACGTGATCATCATGAGAGCACTAGCTCTGTTCTCATCTCTGACACAGCATGTGGTTCTAAAAAGACAACTCGCAACTACTCTGCCGAAGCTGCCAAGGAGAAAAGCAAAAGCTTTTGGATAGAGATGAGTCAGCAGGATTCCATCTGACCCCTTGCCACTTACTGGCCTAAAACTAGCAAGTCATAGCCATGAAAGAAGAAAAAAAAAAAACCAAACATTGACCCAGCAGGTCCGAGCATTAGAAATTGTTGACAATCTTTACTTGTTCATGCAGGTGCACAAAGACATTTGACATTTTTGCAGTTCTAATGAGCTACTGAAGAGAGGTTTGAGGCAGCGTGGTACATCCAGGGCCCAGGCAGCCCATCTCCTGCTCAGCCCTGATTTGTTTCTAGCAGAGTAGCGCACACTGGCCAAGACCAAGATCTGGCTGCCTCTTCATCTGGCTGCAGGCCTTAAGATCTCAAATGGCTTGTGGGGATAATAAAACGTGCACTAAGCATATGATTAAAGCATTTTCCTGCCTTAGTTCCAGATGTCAGTACTGTTCTTCATCATGCTTCCCCTCCATCTCTCCTGCATTGAATTGTGACAGGTTTAAATTCTTTTCACAGTTGCTGCATCTTGCAAACTTACTCAAGTTTATATTTCATTCAGATTTCAGACCGAGACCAAAGTTTAAAGAAAATAATTTAAGCAGCTGTATCATGAAAAGCAAAAGAAACCTCAAATGCAAAACTCCCAAGTCAGCTTATACAGATTTCAAAGACTCAGTTACTTTCATTATAAGAAAATTAAACTCCATTTATTCTTGAATGCAACATAAGAGTCAAAACAAAAATTAGGAAAATGGAGAAAAATTTCATAAAAAGAACATTGATTACCCTAATTTGGAGGGAGGTAACTGTATCCCCTCGCTTTAGAAGTGAGTTAGTCATCTGGTCCACGGCAGCTAATCTCCAGTCATCTCTAAATCTTTATGTCACCAGAGAGAAGGAAGAAAGCTGCTGGCACATGTTTCTCTTCCTAACACCGAGCTCTTCCCACAGTGTCATCACAGGTCCCAGAAGCATTCAGTCTGCCACCATGGCATATGCCTACTTGCCCCATGCCAGATTTTGGCAGATTGAGGCTGAGCAAGTTAAGTGAGCTAACGCAAACAGGTGAATAGTAAAAACAGCGCTCAGTAGCAAAAGCTAAAGCTAATCATAACTTGTCAGACAAAAACCAGATGCAGTAGAAAGTTTTATGAATTAGTCGAAATTCAACAAAAGCTTTTGGTTGTTTCCTGATTTCCAAGGTTAAAAGCTCCAGGACACCTCTGCCGTTTTCTCTCTTGGGACCATGGATCCAATGCCTTCCAGCCTTGTGTGACACAAGAATCTGAGTTGCAGAGCAAGACATTTGGCGCTAAGAATCCAGTTTTCACTCTGCACGCATTTCAAAGGCCATACCTCAAACAGAATCTTACCTGGTCCGGTGTACTGAACACTTGCCAAGTAGCCAAGACACACAGGATGCATGTCCTGCCGTTTAGCTTTATCAGAGAAGAACCCCATTCATGCACTGACACCATCATGTGATGCAAATTGAAGTGTGAAAAGTAGGGAAGACTCAGAGATTTATTTCAAGAGCATTCAACTAACCCAAGATAAACATGGCAGTGTAGGTGCACCCTTGCTCTTCCACCAGCTTTCCACACCACCAGTATCCCTCATCACTGTGGCAACATGCAACACTGAGATAGGATCCATTCAGATAACCCCCACTCCGACTAAGATCAGTTTAATTCTTTTCAGGCTTCAGCATGTGTCCTCATGATACTAACTTCAATGTCAAAGCCTATGCCTCCTATATGCAGAAGTAAGCAGTAGTCATTAATCTACACAATCCGATTTTAATTAAGCAGGCCAAGAAATCACCACAAACTGTCATCCCCTAAAAGTCTTCTCTCTCCCTTGCAACAGTGGTCAAATTTTAGTTACAAATGATGAAAATCCAGGCTGCATAAGAAAAATTTTCCCAATTTGGTTTTTTACTTGATGACAAAGTACCCTAAGCTTCCTCAGAGACTTGCAGCACACAAGACTACTGGTAAGATTAAGTCATGTTCTCTCATCTTTTTTTTCAGTTCTAAAAATGTACCATAAGAATATTAACTGCTTAATGTTGCAAGTGCCTGGAGCCAAGCTCCTATCTATACAAGACTGTTTTCACATGCCAATCCAACATCATCTTTGATTTATTGATGCTTACATCTTTTTTACTATCAGGAGCTCCAAAACACAGAAAAGACTGATAGCCAAATTATTTTGCTAGTATAAAGGAAATACAATAGATTTTAGAATGACACCAGAACTCTAACATTTACAAGTGTTTTCAATAACAAAAACACTCCATGAAATTCTAAGTTCATCAGTTACTGCACATGTTATTAAAAAAACCCAACTTGTTCTCTGATCTACAGCCTTAACACTGATGTTATACAGCTTGACTAATAATCTTAAGTGCATCAATTTCCATTAAGAGGAGTGTTTGTTTTCTTTTCCTCTTCTCATGTCCAGATTTTTTAGTGTAGTCTCTAACGACAGAAGTACTCCCCCCGCCCTGCAAAAAAAACCACCACGCATTTGCTTTATATAGAATTTTAACACTATTTTGAGACTTGGTATATATTTTAGTACCGATAATCAACATTTCTCAAGTTATTGCATTTCCTACAGAACACCAAGTCAAAGCTTTATTAATTTGTCTGGAGACATATAGGGACTACTTGCTTTTCTTGGCAAGTGACAACACTCATAACCCACTAAAAGAAGTTAACAATTTTCCTAGGCTAATTATAACATGGAATGAATGTCCTTTAATAACATTCTTTATTATGAGAATAAATACATAAAACAAATGCAATATATTAGCCACATTTCCTCATATACATTCAGAATATAACAGGAAGCTAATAGGCATAATCATCAGAACTAGTTGAACAAACAAATTTTTACTACGCCAACAACACTGGAGGAAAGCTGGAAAGTTTATGCACTAGTAGCAGGCAAAGAACATGTTATTTCAGTGTTTCCTTGACATTAATTTAAAGACAAACATACTGTAATTATAAGCATAAACTGACAGAAATGTTTAGCTCCGTGCGGTGGCCGTTTGAGGTTGTTCTGACTGCAACTGCTTTCCAAGGTATTCCCTGAAATACAAAAAAAAATTAGATTGAGAAACATTCTGGAGAGTGGGGAGTAGGATAGTGGTGGGGAGTATGAAGTAGAGAAAGAGGAAAAAGCTTTAAGTTTAGAATTATTCATTCAAATAATGCCTACTGTTGCTAGTCAACAGGAGCTACTATGAGAGTAACTAAGCTGTAGGTATCCATCATCTATCCCTCTGAAAATAAGGTACAAACCAAACATCAACAAAGTTGTCTGGAAAAAGAAAAAGCCCAGTGATAATATTCAGAAGTCCTGGGAACTGTTAAAGAACACCCACAATGCCCACAGATTTTGCTTGCTGAATATACATATCAGAAGTTATGGCAAGGTATTTAAAAGGATGTCTTCCCATAACCCAGCTGCGTGAACACAAGTAATACCGACAGACATACTGGCAACTTAACCCATAGCTAGCAAAATAGACACTGACTGAAGAACTGTATGTTCAAGTTGGAAGAAAGAAAAGATATCCAAGCCAGGCCCACTGTATACCAACACTTTCTTTAAAGTGTTTTCCTCACTGTATTTTGAAGTGCACTAAGTCACTTATTTCATAAGCATCCTCAACACTAGAACAAACACCCCCCAAATTCTTAGCTTTTGCCTTAAGCAACAATATCTAAATTCTATGGAAAAATACTGCACAATTCTTCTGAATGTTCCCATCTTTCACTGTCTCCTGTGGAAACAGTTCAACACTTCAAAGAACCACAAAGCCGAAAGAGGTCTTTAGTAACATCTGGGTTGTTCCTTGTTAGAGAAAATAAGCTTCAATAATTGTACCACTGTATCAGCTGAAAGAGAGGTTTCAAGATCTGTGAAACATAGGTGTTCTTTTTCTATTGCTGATCATACACTTAGCACCACAGTTTTTCCTCACTACACAGGTATTTCAACCTACGCAAGTTAAACATTAGCAGCAGTTCAGAGAAAATATGTTCAGAATGAACCAACCTAACTCAAAAGGATGTACTTTTGCTGTATTAGAAGAAGAAAAAAAAAGAAAGATCAGTTCTTATTGCACATTCCAAAGACTAGTTTTCAGTTTAGTGTCCTGTTGAACAGCTATTCCCTATACATTACAACTCCTATCACACAATGAAGTTTAGCATCACAACTGTACCACCCAACAGTACTTTTCTCAGTTTTAAAGTTAAGTATCTAGAAAAGCAGAATTCCTATAAAGTATGTTAACTTCAAATTCCACTAGCAAAGAAAATAACACATAATTTGTATGCTGAGCTGTACGTTATGATTTAACACCTTCCTTCACAGCTTTCTCAGGTGTGACTGCAGGATCACAGTATCTTAATGCTTGGGCTGCACTCAATAGGTATGACTCTTGATCATAAAAGGTAAGTTACGACCCTCAAAGTAGAGACTCCCGATGGCAAAGGAGGAAATGAGCTGCTCTTGTGGTTTTGCAGGACCCAAAATTGTACCATCAAAATAAACAAAATTTGACAGCCATCCAAAAAGACACATCTAGCAACTATGGAAGGGCTTCCAAACTCACCAAACCTCCTTCTGCTCCCTCAGTGTTTTTTTTTCTTTGTTTCATGCCTATATGCATGTGCTGATTCTAGTATTTCTTGTCTTGACATCCAGCCTTGAAAGCAACTGACACTTGCTGCATACGTGGCTCTGCTCACAGCATCACAACCCTGCAAAGTTATTTATTCTTAAAGCATACATGAACCATTTTGAATGTGAAATTCCTATGCAATTACTTAGAAGTAGGAAAAATCAATCAAGTTAACAATCTGTAAGAGTACAACTATTGCATATCTTACACTGGTTCAGATGCATGCTCAAGGCTTACTAAAATCCAACCATAGTGCAGCGTATTCAGCAAAAATCTCTGAGAAGGCAGAGCAGTAGCATATTTTGTAGGCACTTAGTGCCTTAACAGACATATATAACTTCTAAGGACATATGGTAGATAGTACAGTACCTTCCCTATAAAACCTTTTATTTTGGTCATTCATTTGCAACATTTGTGAGGTTTAAGCCCAGGGACAAGGAAAAGCTCTTATCCCCTTTCCCCATACAGAATGAGTACCTGCAGTTACTGCTTTACACTGCCATGCTGCAAACCCAGGTGAAAACCCCATACTGTCCCTACCACATCACTCCTTTAGCCACCACCAAGGGCCACTGAAATGGCAAAAGCCTTGTCCCACCTGCTGTTACAAGTACCAGTTAATTTTCTATTTGGTTATCATTTCCAGTTGAGTTCATTGGTTAACCTAGGACAAGTTCTTGCATGGTCTATGCCAGATGATGATAGCGATTGGTAATAGACCAATAGGAGGAATTTAAACAGCTTCTCAACATGAAGCTTTCATGTGCAGCCTTAGGAGAGCAGACTGATGAAGTTATTCTGCCAGGCCTTTCGTCACTTCTCCCTCCCACCTGCCACTAAAATTCAAGCTACTGAGAGTAGCTTCAGTAAGACCCTGTTCTCTGTCTGTTAAAATACATACTAAAAGGACAAGAAGATTCAAGCTGGTTTGTTTTGTGGTTTTTTGTTTGTTTTGTTTTTTTTTTTTACATACTGGCATTTCATCACAACAGGTGGTTAAGTAGCACTGTAAGCTTCAATCTTCACATAGGTGTCCATCACCATGCTATTACAAATTAAGTGTCTAAGATTTTTTTTATTTATCCTGCACTGTTACTTAGTTAAATCTTAAAATAAACTGGGATTTTTCAATTACTGTTTACACCACAAAATTAAAATTACCTTTAAGAATGCAAGCATTCAACACATTGGACTCTAACAGCATGTACAGTGAAAGAAGGATAGATCTTGTCACCAAGATAACAAATGACTTCACAAAATATTCAAAACAGCATCTGACAGATTAGAGATGCGCACTACAATGGAAAGTAATGAGGTATTAGACTTGATTTTTAAAATTACAAGCTATGAACCCATGAATTGGACCACTCCACCCTATTTTAATCTGATTTCATTAGTCCTTCCTTCATAACTTCAGAAAAAGAGCACCTTTACCATAACAAAAGCATTGTGGTCAGTCTTTTGCAAGCACATCAAGTTTCTAGATGGTTAAACTCAGAAGCAAAAGTATATGACATATGAGTGTGGCCACTACTGGCAGAGATTTACATGTGCCTATTAGCTCACACTATACACCAAGACAAAACATATCCTGCTAACATTTGACATAAGTGAGCTTTGGGGCCTACATACCCATTGTCTTTCAATACACAATCTTACCTGCAACACCATCTTTCCCTTCTAACCAGGCCAAGCAGACCTGCAGAGTGTCGTTCAATATGCATTCTACAAGATGTACAAAATTCAAGTACAAAGTTGTGGAAAAGAGCAAAATACTGTCCTGGCCACCAACAAATTCAGTCACCAATTCATTCCACTGGAAAACTGCCTTCTACCTTGAGCAGGCATTGTGTTATTGTCTACAATACTTCAAAAGCCAGTCAGAAGTAATAAACATTTTCTCAATACAAATATACCAGCTGTCCAGCCATTACATAAGTCTCATTTTTCTTTTAAATCATTTAAGAGGATGAAGAGAAATGAAATTCTATGTACCAGTAGTCCAATAATATTGAGTATGTTTACATATAATGCTTTACTCCTTAACAAGAAGGCAATTTGGTCTCCAGCATTAATCATCAAGATGTAAAGTTCATTGAGCACAGGCCCAAGTGCCTTGGAAGTTCACATTTGCAAGTTTAGCTCTTCAAAACAAAAAGTTCCACTTTGACCGTTTTCCTCACATTGGGACAGAAAGGCCTTCAAAAGCATCCTTATTACAAAACAGATGAAGGTGGTTCAGACAAGCTTGCATTTACAGTTAACTGCATTCAAACATGAAACAATTGATTCAGTATAAATTTACAAGAGCACAAAATTATTACCTCTGTACTGCAGAACAGCATCAAAACATGCAAGTGTAGTACATCACTTTTGAGAGTAACTACAAAATCCTCCATTTCTCAACTAAAGCTCAGATCAGCAAAACTTGAAACACCACATTATCTCACTTCCTTGGTCATTCAAAAGTCTGACAGTGAGGCATAACTCATTTCTATTTGCAAATTAATCTTCATTCATATTAGAATAACCAAGTGAGATAGATCCCTTCTACATTAGCAATTTCCCCTTTTTAAGGCCTATCTTTGAACACATTTTCTGCAGTACCCAAAGTGCTCTTTCCAAAAAGAAAAGGAAACTTATGCAACTTAAACATGAATTTGTTGCATCTCAAATCCTTATTCCAATTTGTTGCTTCATTCCATTTAATTTAATTGGTTTTGTTGGCATATGAGAGACACTGACACCTTCAACCCGAGATGTACTGAAGTGTCATGGTAATTGCAACAAATGCTTAAAGGTCATTTAGGAAAAGGCACAAGGAACTGATCCAACCCGTAAGCCACCTAATTCAGTGAGTAAGGAATAAGGAGCTAATTGCAAAATGGCACAAGAATCTAACCTGAAAATTTTATACTGATATTCAGATTGAGCAAAAGACCATTGTCAACAACAATCAACCTATGATAAATGAGGAAGTTTCAAGGTACATACAATGGATTTCCAGAGGCCATAAAAGGAACAAGCCTTGCAATTTAAGTAGTACTACCTTTAGTGTTATAGTCCAAATTCCAGTGCAGTTAGATTTACCTGTCCTTTAAAGAAAACTGAAAATTCTTTTTAGCAGGCAAGGGAAGAAAGGTAGATAAAGCACAGAAGAAAGGAAGGGTGAAATTTTCACATTCTCTCTTTTCTAACGATGTTTAAAGTCTTGCTTCCAATTTATTAAAGAACCAGGTTATCCAAAAAATATTTGACGATCTTGAACATCTGTAACGTCTAGCTTGTTTTAGCAGACTGAGGTTCCTAAGAGGCAGAATGCTTTCCTTTGACAAAGAACAATATAAAAATATTGATTTTATTTTTCTCTATCTAAACATAAACCTAAAGTCCCATGCTTTTGAAAGTGAAATTGAAAAGCTAGTTCTAAAGAAATTCTTCCCCTTATGAAAGAGTACAGATGTGTAATAAAGCTACAATAAAGTCTGCCACAGGACTCAAGCCACTCAAAAGACATTGCCAACATACACTGTTACAGACAAATCATAAAAATATGACAAATAGTTAAACAAGTTCACAGGACAGGCAGGAGATGGATTAGTTTGAACAGACAGAACAGTTTTGCCATTTTTATGTTGCATTTCCACTATGGTTCTGATAACCTGGATTTGTTGAAAGAGACAAACCAGTTCTAGTCATTTATTGTGGCTTCACAAATAAGTATTCAAGTTACACAGCCAATGTATTCCCAGCTCTAAGCAGGCTAAACTGGTCTTGTTACACTACAAAAACAACTCCACAGATGCAACAATCCCTGGAACCTTCAGAGCAGTAGACATGAAGTGGCAATACCAGGACAAGGTTGCAACCACCTCTCAAGCCCCCATCTAATCCAGTGGGGGACAAAGCTGGCACAGCCACCCTCGAACCCATTCCAGCCATGTACGCCTGCCTTGCTCACAGGGAACACATCCAGGCATTCTGGTAAGATGGTATTTTTTGTTCATTTAACTCAAGTGAATTGTTTTCTGCTAATAAGGTTCCTTGAACCTGGTTATTGCAGTGTCACATTAACACTAGTGGTGGCCAGGAGAAAGGCAGGTGGAGCTGGAGAGGGGCCACCACAGATGCATTTGCCTTGCCACAGAGCCACAGCCATGGAAGTCAGCAAAGAAAATAAAGAAACCAGGCTCAAATCAAACCTGGAGCTATGTTAATATTTGGTTCCTGAAATACAATATTAACATGTCATACTGCTGGATCAGAAATTATGCCACTGCATATTTTTATATATTATTTTATATGTAAAATATATACTAGATATATTTTTAAATATACAATATATACTTTATACATTACATGCACTGCTCTTCACAGAAGTAAATAGAAATAGTACGTCTATGAAAGTAGTAAACTAAAAAACAAAGAGACATCTCCCTAAAGAGCTTCGTTGGGAAGACTGCCCAAGCTGGAGTGCCACCACACAGCAAAATTGCAGTTCTCTTCTGTCACTTGTTTGCTGAATAAAATTTTCTTCCTTGGCTCAGTGGATTAATGCAATACAAAATATTTTGAGGAAAAAGAAAAAAAAGTGTTAATGATGATAAAACATTTGTCTATTATACCAATGCAGACTATAAGTAGTGCTGAAAGTAAGCCAGCACAAACAAGCAACAAAAACAAAGAAACAAATGTACGCAACAGAATCAAAGCTACTTTGACCAGTTTGGGCCTCATCATCAAATTGAAGTTTTTATAAATTATCTTATTTCCAGTGGAACCATGGTGATTTTCACTATGTATAGGTCAAGGACATACATGTGGCCTTGGATCTTAAGAGAGAGGAGATATGCAAAAATCTCTGCAGTGCTCAATATTTCGTATAACAAATTCCATTTAATGCAAACAAGTAGAACAAAAGCAAACTGTTAAGACAAACAGCACCTAGGACATTTTTTCACCTTAGTTATTCACAATAAAGAGATGTTCAACATTCTGATGTGCACACTAAAACTAAACGGCCTGAATGGTTGAACAGAGGGATTATAAACATTACGTGAAAGTTCTTTTTTTTTTTTCAAATGGACCCTGTCTTCGGCTGAATGCAATAATGATCTGTAGACTGTCTCTTAATATCTCCCAATTACTGAAAACATTATTCATAGCATGGTTTATAGCCCTCCCTACAATGTGAAATGCAAAATTATTGTGTGTCTTCAGACCGAGACACTCCAAGACCCTCCTTTTTACTCAGCAGCTTCCCTTCAGAAAGGTTTTGTCCATTTTTTGGAAGAGTAATTCTAGACTTTCAGTTCATAACTTTACATACAAGCTATAAAGAAACAGCAGATCAATGAGCTCCTATTACAAGGTTATTACTCAAACATTTTATTAGATTTTAAAAGAAAAAAACTATGAAATTCAATTCAATATATGCCTTTCTATTTTCAGGTATAAGCCATTTTTCACTTATAAGATGTGCTAAGAGCTAACACTTACATAGAGCCATTCTGTGAATTAAAAAGGACCAACTTGACTAAACCACGCAACTTTATGTGACAGTGGTTTTATATTTAATCAGAGTATTTTGTTGCCACAATGAACCATAAGCAAAATGCTTTCAACAGTTAGGAGCTTTAAGCTGGCACAGAATATTTCAAAATGACTGACACTGATCACGTTTAACTGAATTTTCCTATCAGAAAATCAAATCCTTAAAGTAACACTAATCAGAAGTGGAACTATCAAAAAGTTGCTTCTTTGGCGACATGTTTTTCACCATAGCACATGAAAATGAACAATTTCTTTGAAAAAAGAAAATGCAAACTGAGCAGGATGTTGGATATATGCAAAATATTTGCTCCACGTGTTTTACAAAGAGTGCAGATCTCATAAGGGAAAACATGATCACAATGTGAAATCCTGGAAAGCATATGCACAATACAAACCACAGTCCCTACCTGTATGGAATGAAGCTTTACAAGAATAGATATTTATGTTCAAATAAAAAGATGGAGCACTCATACTAGATATCAAGTGTCCCTATAACTAATTGGATTTTTGCCTAACTTGTCTCATTCTAGCTAGGAACGGTCCTCTTAAAAAAAAAAATAATTTTTATCAGGGACACAATCTCCTCAAAAGCGAGCATGGTACAGAAGGTATCTTAGGAGATACATGGACTTCACAGAACAAAGTTTATACCAAATAATAGTGGCAAATGCTGAATATTCAGTGCTAACTCTATAGAACAACAGCTTCTAAATATAGCATACTGCAAATCCTAGGCAGTTTCAGATTTTAACGTCTCTCTGCATAACTAGTCATTTTAAAAGATGGTAAGCAAGTAATTTTGTCTGGGATGTGCACTCTGAAAATCATATATGAATCTGTTGTATATTCAAAGCTTATCTGAATTTGTTGCTTAATTGAGTATGCCATTTATTAATTTTACTTCCAACACCATACTTGAAGATGCATCAACGATGCATGCTAACTCCCACCGTTTAGCATCTGCCAACATACTCATACTCTCCATGTCAGTATCAATTCATTGACTAGCAGTTTATTCTAAAAGTCTGGCTGTTTAAAGGAAGTTTATAGCTCAGAGCCTGCCCAGGTGAAAGGACCCTGGCGAGATGAGGCATGACACCTGAGCCCAGAGGTAAGAGATGCAATCCCTCCCTAACAGCAGCTCACTACTACAGCATAAGCAGAAAGGTGGGGCAACACACTCCAGTAGTTTAGTCAATGGGAGCAACTGCCAAAAGATGCTATGAGTTCTGCCATTACCCTGATTCAGCCAGAGGAAAAATAAACAAGCTTGCAATCAGATCCACTATGGTTTCAGTAGCACTTGCATGAATGCTGAAGAACATTTGAGCTACAGAAGCTAAGCCACTGCATTTTACTTTATGTTTGCATGAACAAAGAGCACACAGGATCCATCTCTGCACATGTCTGCTAGACTGGATATTATAACAATTCTCTTTTAGCTCTGACCTCTGGCCCCCAACTCCCAACAGCACTGCTACTGACGGAGCATGAAAAAAAGTAATGTGCTGCACTTATCTACATGAGTCATGAGCAAACTTTCCTGGGCCTAACCTGGCTAGAAGACAAGCAAGTGGTGGAAACTAATGCACTATGCTCTAGATGACCAGTAAGATCATAAACAAATTACACATTAAATGCAGAACATCTAGAATTCACCTAGCTCTTCATCTAGCTCTTACTTTACTAAAGTAATAGAAGGCTGGAATTAACCCCTTTAGAATGAAGCCAGGAGACTATAGGTTCACAAATCTTAAAGACAGAAGATTACTCCCACTGCTCAATTTCAGGCACTGAAGCTCCTCTGCACTGCCCTGAAAAACAGTCTGCTTCTCTCTGTTGTTCACGGAAGGAATTTGGGCTTCTAACTGTGGGTGCTTTGAGTAACAACATTCCATCCCAGAAGTTCAGTAAAATGCTGTGCTGTGAAGCACATGAAAGGCACGTACTTCATCTGTAGAGATTAGTATATTGGGTTTCTTTAAAGTGATATATGTAAGTGCTGTCCATTTAGAACTTAATGATTTGATTCTTCTAAAGTCTGCATCATTAAAAACTTTGCTCCAACCTGTAGGGTTTAGGGTTAATCCATCTGGGGTCCGGATGATGGAACACCAATATGATGATCAAAGTAGTAGTCCTTTATTGAGCTTAGCCGATCACTTTTATACAATTCTATAAGTTGTTTTGAAATTCTAATTGGTTGCTGCATGCAAGCATTTGGTGTTCACGCGCACAAGCATAAACGGTGATTGGTTACATCGGTACTGTCCACGCGCACAGACGTAAGAAAAGGTTAGTTATACACGTGCATAAACATAGGACATAATTGGCCATATTAATTAGAGCATGCAAGGCTTGTCTTAGTCCGATTGGTCGAGATAAGTCCTTGAATTGAGGTTGTTTGTGCCAAGTTCCCTTTATCGTGGAATGTGCACCTGTGTTTTTCTAATTGGGATCTTTCTTCTTCTATCTTGTTTAGTCTGTTCAAAGCCTTCTAAAGGCGTCTGGAACACTCTTGTGACCATGAGCTACTTTCAGGCCCGATAACTAAGTTCCATATAATTGAACCCTACACCAACCAGCACTAGGTTCCCAAAATCAGTTTCTAATACTAAAATGGTCAAGTTGGGTATTGCCTCTGAACACCAGCAAAGCCAAGGAATAAGGAGATGATGTTTCTTGGACATAGTTAAAGCACAAATTGAACAGGACACACAAAAAATCTGCATCATCATTGCCATGCTGAACTCCCCCATCTGCCAATAATAGGTTTTTACCATCAGCATGGGGTGCCACAACTAACACAGCTAGTTCACATGAGATTAAAACACAGGATTAATCACCATTTAAAGACATTAAGTGATGCTAAAAAGGTACCTTTGCTCCCTGCTTCATCAAGTGCATAACTTAACATGCAAATGTAACTGGAATATTTCACCTGAACTTACCTCATCTGAAAAGCTGACAGCAGTTACTGCTTTTGCCAACCTAGCTTCACCATTTAACAGAATGCCTGACAGTCTGATTTCCCCCCATTTATCCATGACTTAAGAAAACCCCTAAGGAAAAGCCAGTTGAGCAGCCTGTAATGAACTATTCAAATTACTTAGGAGTTAATTGTCTCCAAGTTGAGTTATTAGCAGTCTAATGATACAGTTGCAGGATGCCACTTCAGCTGCCCCATGACACTCCCTTGATTCAGGTACCAGAAGTTTTCCTTACTCTGCTGCTCCGGGCACAGCAGTTGCACCAAGCCTCAGCCTGGCAGAGCAAGCCTTTATTTTCTAATCCTTCTCTCGGTTAGCCTCCAGATCTAGGAAGAGCCTGACTACTTCTGTCTTGATGTGTCAAAGATAGTAATGCAGAGTTGTTCCATGCCAATTAAATTCAAGGAAAAAACCAATTGCTTTGAGTGAAATAACTGGAATTCCAAAACACATGACAGCAAGGGGAAAAAATGCTTATTTCTTCCCCAACTCTGAAGAGCAAGGTAAGCAAAACCTTGAAGTTGCTGAGAAATCCATCTTATAACAAAGCAAAGCTAAATAAGCACTTGAACTGCACTGTGCAGCAGTCAGGGGGCTCTGCTCTCTTCTCCCCACACAAGCTATGAAACATAAGAGCTCCTGACACACATCAAAAGCCAGATCTATACAAAGACTGATCTAGCTTCCCACACACACATGATGTGTCATCTCCTTAGCTTAAGCTATCTGATGTCCATTCCAGGGGGAACACTGCTTTGGCAAATACGAGCCAAGGACAATGTGTCCCAGAGGCTTGTTCCAAGAGATGACAATATGAATCTGAAAATGGCACTAACTTAAACAGATCCTTTTCATTCACACCTCTGAAGGTCTTAAACTAGATATAACTGCAATCTCAGTCTCAAGTCTAAAGGCTCACAAACTGTGAAAAACAGGCACAGAAATGTTCATGACATTAAAAAATAAAACAAACCTGGAACACCAGAGGTGATGTTTTTGAAATTAGTATCCTTAGGTTGAAAATGAGAAAAAGCTAGATTAGACATCCAGGAAAGCTTTTACCAGCAGTGAGGTTTGTGCTGGAGAAAGACCAGATTTTTATATTTTTATTACCAGATTTTCAACATCAGAACACACATGAAATAAGAGCTGTCCCCTCTGCAGAAGGTAAATTGAGTAACTAAGCCTTCCACATGGTAATCTCTATTTAGCTATAGCCAGTTTATAATACTCAGAATGCTTCAAATATATCAGAATAGCATAGTGAGAAAAGAAGGCTATCACCAAGCTGAGAAGCAGGGTGGAGTGTAATATACAATAATGACCCAAAATTAGGTTGCACATGACCACACATTTGGTCTCCATCTCCACACACTCAGAAATTCAATGTTATTTACCGAAATCCTCCTTACAGGTGGAAAATATTAACTCTGGATTTGTCATAGTAGGTTTTTAAATGTGTGTTTCTCTGCTATAGAAGGTTTCCACAGTATAAGAGAGGGAGGAAGCAGGATAAAATTAATATAACATGCACGAGAGTTAGAACCCACATTCTTCAGAAGGGGGAAAACTAGCTTTGTTTTACAGAAGATACACTGCAGAGAAGGGACAGGAGCTTTTTGTCAGCCTTGCTAGCCTGTCTTCTACAGCAAGTAGGTGACTTAACCTGTCAGAATGTGCTTGATAAACCTTGTTCCTCACGTCATCACTACTCAGCCTTTTAAAAAGATCACATTGTGTTAGAAGCAAGAAAACTAACAGAAGTTATAGGTACTTCCAAGCACCAAGCTTTTGAGAAATAAAAGGTTGTTTAAGTTCAAAATTAAATTAGTTGTTTGTATCTCAACATCTATGTTCTAATGTACTCAGATGTACTGTTGCATTTTATCTTTCTCCAAGGCAATGCTAAATTGCAAATATGAGCTTTGGTGAAATCTTTATTAATAATCAGATTAAGAATTCCTAATTAGTATTTTTAACTCCCCATGCTTTATGCTTAGCATACCTAATTAGTTTGGCAAGTTATATAAAGTTGTTATATGAACACTGAAGTTTTTCAAAACTTCAGCCCTTCAATGCTTCACTATAAAGGTCCTATGCTCTGTTGGAAAGGCAGCATCAGCCACCAGCAAGTTCTGTGGCAGAACATGCCAAGACTTCAGGGTTTTTGGAGCTTCGTTGGAGAACTAGTCACCAAACAATGAAAGAAAAACCTCATTTCAAATGCTGTTCTCAGCAATTAATGAAAGAGATACCAGCGAGTGATTTTCAACTTCATCTAACCAACCAGCCCATAAGTTTCTGCTACTCCAGGAGCTCAAGAAAAGTTGTACTTGCCATTTTAAGGGGTGCAACAGAAGAATAACAGTGTAGAGTAGGGGAAAGGACTACAGCAAAGAACAGCAATGCAAAAGAATGGTCAGGCATGCATTCTGCAAAGCAACTGCCAATTAAGTACATGAACAAGTACAAGCCTAAAGTACAGCTCATATTGAATATTAAGCAGTTCAAGTAAGTTAAAATATATTGTTCAAGTGAATTACTCATGTGACATTCAATCATGCCAGGTGAAGCTACCGAATTCAATGCAACCAAAATACACAGGAAAACTAGCGAAGATCATACACATTAGCATCATATTGCTCTATCATTTAACAACTGCACATCTTACCACATAAAAATGTTATTCCCCCCTTAAAGAAATCTACTGTCTTGAGTCCTCTCTCCACACACAATATTTCTTACTGTTAGTAGTATGTTAAATAATCTTCACATACCAGTTGTGAACCATCAGCTTCTGCACAGCCAATAGTGCATTGTAACGTACTTGTTGGTCTTCATGATGCATGTGGTTCATTACCAGCTGTTTACCACCAAGTTGTTCAATCACTCTGAAAGAGAGGAACAGAGCAGGTTTTTTGACATTACTTCAGCTTCTGAGTATCTATCCTATCCAACTACTTCATGTTCAAGGCATTAAGAGGTTAAGTTTAAGTCACATAGTATTTATTTTATTAAAAGTATTTATTTCTTAACATATACATCTTATTTGACATGTTACAAATGCAGATCTTGTACTATCTCCTGTGGTTATTTTTTTTTCCCCAAAGAATTCACAGTATCAGGAAGTATTCATACTGGACTCCTATTTGCTACCTACTACCCTCTTCCATAAATTTTGCAATAAACAACAACCAAGGAAGGTGCCCTCTTCAGAGAGGGTCATTTACTTTACCCAGCTTGCTAAAGAAAAAACTCAATATTGGCT
Source organism: Buteo buteo (assembly GCF_964188355.1). Classification (NCBI taxonomy): domain Eukaryota; kingdom Metazoa; phylum Chordata; class Aves; order Accipitriformes; family Accipitridae; genus Buteo; species Buteo buteo. The sequence continues at coordinate 35,322,095 of NC_134173.1, forward strand.
TGAGTGGGTCGGCAGTGTGCAGCACTATCAATTATTATTTAGGAAGAGGTAGTGCTCTCCCCTCCATAAATTGATAACAACCAGGTCACTCCATTATTTTTATTTTTTTTTTCCCCAAGATTAAAGCCTCAATCCAGTCCAGCACTGCCTAATCCAGAAAAATTGCTTCTAATCACACCAACACCTATTAAACCACCCACCATGTACTCTTCATAGTGCTTTTTGCCATTCAAACTGTACTACAGCCACAGCTATTCTTGCACAAGATGCAGAACTGGCTGCTCAGTTACCATTTCCAGAAAAATCGACGTGTTTGAGCTGCATCTTTCACTACAAACTTCACCACAGTAGTCAGCCATAGCTTTTTTATAGCTATACCAAAACCCACGTGAAATACTGATGAAACCTTGTATCACATTTCATGAAGATATCATTTCTTTAAAAAAAAAAAAAAAAAAAAAAAAAAAAAAAAAAAAAAAGGAAGGCAACACACTTAAAACCTGAAAAAGTATCACCATCCAGATGACTCTTTACATGCAGCATTTTGGTCTGTCATAACAAAGAAAGTTTGGAAAGAATTTGCAAGGAATAGGAATATATAAACTGATTACTCACCAACTTGCCTTTTTTTTTTTTTTTTGACATCGGTTCACTCACAGGTCACTGAGTAGTTAAACAATACGCTGTGAAGAGGCTATCATTTGTATTACTCAACATGATGCTATCCTGCCATTCTAAGCTTGCATTAGCTATCTGCTTTTATTACTGTTCTTTTCATGGCCAAATTAATACATTACTGCTGCACAACACAACATGTTTTTGTAAACTGCAGAACAGGTATAAAGACATAGTGTGGAGATGAAAAAGAATTTCCCATTTAATTTTATAACTCAGTCAAAACCATCCAGGAGACCACAGGGAATATAATTTCCCAACAATATTAAAACATTTAAGGATGTTTCACACAACAGGAATGCAATCAGAAGAGTGCAATTGTTTTAAGCTGGAAAATCCTCGCCAAGAATTCAAGAAGTTATTACTAATGTAACAGATTCAAAAAAAACCTTTATATCTGCCTTAGGCTGCCTCACACTTTTAATCATGAGTTAAATATAAAACCACTGCACACAAAGACAAGACTACGAAACACAAACAAGAATTTTTTCCTTATTACAGCACTGACTTAAAACACTGAAATTTCAGGAATTGAAAGGAGGTAGAAAAGGCATTAAACTCAAAAGCTTCCTTACACTAGGAGCACACAAGAATCAAAATGAAAAGTTAAAATCCTATAATCACAAATGGTAAGAATATTTCAGATGACAGTATACCACTGAAATTATGACTGTGAATATGAAGAGTCAAAGAACAGCGTTACCATTCTTGCATAACACTGCCTACTGGTACAAATCACTTCCCAGACAAGTGTTTTAGACCAAAAGGTAAGCAACTGTGAGGAACGTTCACAGTGAATCTTGCTCCTTCAAGTTCCAAACCTGCTCAAAACACTACTTTTAGTTCTGTTTTCCCTCTCCTCAACTTCTGCTTACTTTACAGCAGTAATAGAGCCCAGTGGGCCAGTTATGGTGTGTGCACATCTTCTGCAGGGATTGTTCCCCATAATAACAGTGCACTAAGCCAAAACAATGGCAATTCAAGCAAGTTTCTAGATGCTCAAAAGCCAGACTTTACCATGACACATTTAAAGAGAGAAAGAGGAGACAGAAGATGAAGATAAATGAAGAACAGTTTAGACTGTTGTAGCAGAAAATATTAATATAAAATCCACGCTACATATCTAAAAGCAGACCAAGGTGAAAAAGGGAATGCATTTAAGCTGTTCCTGAATCATGAGCTAAAGAAGGGAATGGCTCTAGGTGTCAATCTCTTGCACATGCAAAACATAAAACCCATGTTCACGGCATTCAAGTGATTGAAAGTGTTGATCTTACATAGCAGTAACCCTTGGGGCCACATGGAAGTTGTACTGGAGGCTGACGTTTAGCCTGCTTTTATTTTCAGTGACAGGAAACACCAATGCCATACTTTATTTCTGCTGTTACATTGTCAGAAAATGCATGTTGCTGAGCCTTATTAGAAGCCCGCGGTGCTATTGCCTTGAGAACTTGGTCCACAATGTGCAATTTTGAAAGGCAAGTTAAAATTATTTAAGCTGACAACATTAGAGAACAGCCAAGCAAAGATGTACTATTTAGTTTAACAAACTTTTTTTTTTTGTCAGACAAAGGGAAAGGTTAGCCAGAACTGTAACCCTAGGTCTCCGCTGCGTGCAGCGGGTAAACTCAAGAAGTTTTAGGTTCTAATTTGCCTCTGCAGCCTTCAAAGGCTGAAGAACGATCCAGTTAAGAGTTGAGGATAAACACTTAAATAAAAAAAAAGTATTTAAGACATTTGAATTCTCTTATTCTTCTAAACCAATGAATAGCATCCACTCTCAAAGTGAGTCATGCAATGAGAGTGTGAAATGCCAACCAAGCGTGGGAGCAGTAAACGACTATATATCAAAAACCATCATGGTAAGAAATAGACTATTACGTGGGAACCAACACACAGTCCTTGGGTATTTTAAGCTTTTAGTCCTAAAATTGCTGAAGTCATACTTTGTAACAGTACACTGGATTGCAAATGTCGTGGTTTAACCCCAGCCAGCAACTAAGCACCACGCAGCCGCTCACTCACTCCCCCCCCACCCAGTGGGATGGGGGAGAAAATCAGGAAAAGAAGTAAAACTCCTGGGTTGAGATAAGAACGGTTTAATAGAACAGAAAAGAAGAAACTAATAATGATAATGATAACAGTAATAAAATGACAGCAGTAGTAATAAAAGGATTGAAATGTACAAATGATGCACAGGGCAATTGCTCACCACCCGCCGACCGACACCCAGCCAGTCCCCGAGCGGCGAATCCCTGCCCCCACTTCCCAGTTCCTAAACTAGATGGGACATCACATGGTATGGAATACACCGTTGGCCAGTTTGGGTCAGGTGCCCTGGCTGGGCATGAGAAGCTGAAAAATCCTTGACTATAGTCTAAACACTACTGAGCAACAACTGAAAACATCAGTGTTATCAACATTCTTCACATACTGAACACAAAACATAGCACTGTACCAGCTACTAGGAAGACAGTTAACTCTATCCCAGCTGAAAACCAGGACAGCAAACTAAATTCTTTAAAAGAAAGATTGAGGCATTTTAGTTTGTCCATCAGAACAGAAAGCTAAATAAACCAAGTCTGTAAGCAGAAAGCAGCTAAAGTATTAGAATTTGATATAAGAAATGTGGGTTAGAATAGTATCTAGGACTCTTCTTATTTGCTGATGACCACTCCTTTTGAAGGTTGACGCACTTCTGAATAGGTTTAACAGCCTGGGAGCTCTGTAGAGCTGTGGTCCTGCCAGCAGTACATTTTCCCAACTATAACTCAGTTTTGACTGAGTTATAAAGAGAAATAGAGGTCCTGTTTATCCACTCATCCGACTTCATAGCTTTGGTCCAGCAACTGCATGGCCATACTAGCCCAAGCATTATGCTACATTTGAGTAGATGTGTGCAAGCTGTTGAAAAAATTATGGCAAACACCTAATAAAATGGCTTCAGACAAAGGGCAGCTCAAAGCAGGAGCAACCAGTATTAGTCCTTCAGCTTTGCCATTTGTAGGCAGCAGTATGAGTTTCCACCTTATTGGAGGATATCTTGCCTCCCTCCAAATACCAATTGTCTGAAATCTCTTCTGGAATACACCAGCTAATTAGCAAATACACAGCACTGCTCAGTACAAGTGGTACACACTTGAACACCTCTGACCTTTCTTAATAGACCTAGAAAACTTGATTTGTTCCAATAATCTAAAAACATCTTCAGTTCATGTTGCTTACAGGACTACAAGGGCTGTCTTTCTAGAGTGAACAAATGTTTCTAGCATATATACGGCATGAAGTTTCAGTCTGTTGTTCATGATTCTACTACTGTCAAGATAGTAGTCTGCACAAGAAGTGTTCATGAAATTCCCAACAAGCCTAAAAGACCATTTTCATCTTACCCATTAAACCCTATGCAGAAACCAACCACTTCTTTGCTACAAAAATTAAGGCAGATGTCCCTTTAGGTGACTGATGAGCATGATTCCTGCAAAAACCAAGGCCCTTTTCTGCTTCAGTGGTGGTCTTACTTTAGAGATACAATTATTCAGCAAATATCTTTGCTCACAGGTTTTTAAAACAAAACAAAGCAAGAAAACATAGCAATGTCTGTCTGTATATTTTGACAGGAATTCAGGTTTACAATAAACATTAACACTTTCATCAAAATGTGTATTTGTGTAGCTAAAAGAAAACACGCTAAAATAGAAGAGCGATAACTGAATCTGTGCTAACATCACTGAAATTACAATAGCAATTGTTTGTGACAAAAATCTTGTCTCAGCAGTCTTAAGTCACAGAATAGTCTTAATCATTGTTGAAATAGTCCCTCCCTACTGTAATTCCAATAATTATAGTCCAATAGTCATAACAGAGGGTAAAAATGATAAGTTGATTAAATTCTTCATAGTTCTTCCAACTTCTTCTGGTACATATCTTCTGCTTTAGTCTAAACAACTTATTCAGGACTTCTTTTGACATAGGTTCCCTTCACCATTAAGAGACACTGAAATATATTAAGTCAAAGATCTAGTGTGTTTTTTCTCATCTGATCTAGTTAGTGTTTTCTCACCTTCCCAGTGAATTAAACTTAAGCACAACCTGCAATCCCTATGCAGCATATTTTAATATAAATAAGCAGAAAATCCACAGGCAAAGTAAATACTCTAGTATATTAGCTAGTCTCTGGAGTAACAACATACTGGCATTTTCCTTACCGTTTCCCACGGGGATAGTGTCGTACATATTCTCCCACATCATGAGCAGCTACAGCCAGCACTTGTGGATCATCAGAAACCTCCAGAAGTTTCGTCAGGATTCTAGGAAAGGATTTGAGACAATCAAGTCCCAGATTTTGGTTTGGGGGTTTTTTAGTTGTTTTGGGTTTTCTTTGTTGTTGTTTAAATCACTGATACCTTAAAATAACAAAGCCTGTAACCATAGAAATGCTTTACAAGTCGCCCAAACAGCAAAGCTAAAATAGAACTTTTTTCAAATGCGCAGTTGCACTTAAACCAATGGAGATCCCACCTTAATTAACAGAATTATTAAAAGCATTCACTAGAGTTAGTTTAGTGAGCCGCATCTACAAATACCTATAACCAAGGTTTACAAAATATCTCCTTTTTTTACACATTGGCTTCAACATTAACAAGTTTTGAGTTCAAGATAACTGTACTAACCAAACGTATAAATATTTATAGATTGGGACAGGGGTGGGACACAAACACAAAGCCTACACAAGGCCAACAGATGCTGCTGCTTCTGTTACACAATAGACACCAGTCATGCTTGCATGCTGTTCCCAGCTCCTGCACTCAGGATCCTGCACTATGGATTCAGAAAGCAGTAAGGCCACATTGCTCGTGACAAAGCAAGGGGGATACGACAAGCCTGCTATCTATCAGCCCTTCCCCAACTCCATTCCTCCCCTCACCTTACAAGGGTAGCCTGGCTCAATGCCAAAAAGGGCAGAATTTTATGCAGAACACTGTTATAGAGTCATTTAAAAATTAAAAGGCATCCTAGCAGTTGAGAACAAAGCAGCACACCGAGTTCTTTGGTCTGTGCAACTGTGAACTTCTCTTGGTTCAAGACCATCAACTTTATCTAAAAAACATCACTCGTTCAGTCAGCTGCTGTGGTCTAAAAAGCAGTTCTGTCCTAACTCAAAGAGTGAGATGATGAAAGCTATACCTTGTAATTGACTCCAATCTTATATATTAGTTATTTTATTAGCATGAACAGACATACAGAGCTGTAAGGATTAGAAAACAGTTCCTCAACTCTTAATATTATCTGCATTTTTTAATGAAGTAGTTTAATCAGTTTTAGTGGAAAACAGCTACCAGTCACACTTTTCTAGCCAGTAATGAGAAGGGGGGAGGGAGGGAGGAATTACACAGATAGAAAGGTTAGGCACTAATAATAAGTTTAAAAGGTCAAACATACAGATCACTGGAAAATTAGATTCATCTACATTTAGTGAGATGACAAACATGTTCTAATCACAGAAAGTTAGTAACAAGTTGAAATAGGTAGGTAGGTTAAAAATTCAACTGTAATTAAAAAAAAAGAACATTCTGTAAAATTAAATTACCACAGCCACTACCTCTCTAGAGGGCAGAAGGTGACAGATGAAGCACTTTTCATTTTAAAAGAACTCCTAATTTGAACAAGAAGTAGGAGCAGAAACTTGAACCATAACACTAATCAGAATTCACTAAATATCCATACAATATTGTTGAACAAAATATAAGTCCAGCATCACTTGCTTAAGAAGTCAATAATGGTGGAAGGCAGGAAAAAAAAGTAAGCTTAACAGTAAGCTTAGGTATATTAGAACTAGAAAACAAGTAAGCTTGCAGTTAAGGGGAAATAAAATGATGTGGCTTGAAGCAAAGAAAGGATTGTCTGTCACATGTCTTACAATGCAGAAGAGAAGTTCTGAGGTACAAGAATCTCCCCACCACACTGTGGGAGAGGCGGTTGGTTTTGGGGACGGTGGCGGTATTTGTTTTGGGGTTTGTTTGTTTTTTTAAAGGAACTATTGTAGAACACTGTCTTTGTGGCAGCACAAGCACAATAAATTTACCAAACAGTACCAGAACCAGGAGAGATGAGTACAGTAAAACAGTGCAATTGCTACAGGAAATACTAAGCTTCAACATCAACTTCATGTTGCAGTTGGCAGCGTCTCAAATTTTTAAGTCTATAATCCTACATATTTAGCAATATGTAGCAATATGCCCTCAGGGAGGAATTTATCAGACTTGTTTGGTGAGGTTTCAGGGCAGACTGAAATGCACATAAAGCTCAGGATCAGCTTGCTCTTGCCACGCCTTCTAACATCTCACATGCTCCACTTGACCTCCTCATTTCTGTTAGGTCTGGCACTTATTAGCCAATACTGAACAGGAAGGACACCACATGTTATCAGTTAATGACAATGTAGTTAAACAACTAGGAGCTCCTACAAGCTATTTAAGACCTAGACATCTTTTGAGTACATACTTTCATAAGCCAGCAAATAAGTCCTTGACTCCAAAAGGAAAGATAAGCTTCAGCTTCACTTCATCTAACAATTTACATACACCAAACACAGTCCCAAGACAAAATAGACAGACTGCAACATAATGCTGCAAGTCAGATTTTCCATGGAACAGTGCCACAACTTTCAACTCCCAAGTATTCAAGACAGGAGTTCATTACTCAGATCAACAACAACACACAACACAAAACTAAGACTAAGGTATGGTAAAAACATTTTAGTTACTTCAGTATAGCTGTTTTTCAAGTGAAAGCAAGAAAGGAGTCAACGGCACAAATTTGCATGCAAGTTAAGCTACAGGTATTCCCTCTATCATCGTCATCAATATATTTTGATGAGTAAAAGCAAATAAACAATTCTGCTTTTGAACAAAATGAACCATATATGAGTAAGGCCATACATTCTAAAAATAGCAAGATGTTCTGACTTGCTTTCATTCTAGACATTACTTCATGTTGAAATGTAAAACTTGTATTAGATATGGGTTCAGTTAAACACAGAAAGTATTAAAGAATTATGTGACTAAAAACTTACTTGAGTAGTTCATAATTCTTCTCATTTAGTCTTACAGCATTCTCCCGCCAAAATTTCTCAGACTTGTGTACAGGACTCCACTCCAGTCTTCCTGACTTGAGCTCAGAACTGTACTCATCGAAGGAACTGCAACACAAAAGACCTAAATGAAATATTGGCTAAGCTTCTATGAACAGAGTCTGAATCGCATGCCCAAGCCTGTCCCTAGCCACACAAAGCTGGAGCACAACTTGCTGTGACACATTTGGAAGTCTCTGCAGAGCATAAGAACTGTTTCCTGTCTTGGAGTTCAACACTTTAAAAATAAGGCATGAAAGGCAAGAGAAAAATTTGTTTTCAAACATACTCCTCCATCCACCCCAAAACTCAGTTCCTGGAGGAAAAAAAAAACAAAACAAAACCAAACAAAACTAAAAACCAAACAAAATGCAGAGGAAAAACCCAAGCCACACCACCACAGCATTTGGGAATTTAACTGGCTGTTTTGCCTGTTATCTAGGTTTTAGCTTCCCCAACCAAGGATCCCAGTACTTGCCTCTCATCCAATTCAACCTTTGACATGAACTACAACGTGCAGTTCAATTTATGCACAAGAGCAAGAACTAGGTAAATACTAGAAAAAACTTGAGTTAATCTGGACAGCAAAATGTATTCTAATTCGGTAGTCTTCAGCATAGACTGGAACTCCTATGAGATCCAACTGAAGTCCTTTAACAATTTATCAGTTACAAAGATCACACATCCAAAAAGCGAAGATTTTCTATTCAGCCTGCAAATACTTAGAATAGGAAACTTATATATACAACCAGCATCTCTGTACGCTCCACCTTATCAACTAGCACTTACGTATCATAATCCTGTACATTATTTAGCCTTAAAAAAGAAAAAAAAAATTCAATGTTCATATAATTGCATTTTTTTAAAGTTCACACTGCAAAGCATACCTAAGGTCCTGCACACTCTCACCAAGCTTGTCCAGTAGAAATTTGATATCTTCACTTATGTCTTCATCATCATATTTCTGCTGATCCAAATTCTCTAGCTGCTTTAAAACTTTACACTGAATCATGGCAAGAGCATATTCTTGGCGAGTTTCTCTCTCAGTAGATTTCTCTAACAAATTCTAGGAAAGTAAAAATTTATTTATTTTGTTTGTTTGAAGAACAGACTACTTCTGGTATTTTTAAGAAATTCTTATTGGCACTTTTTAATTTAGAAAGTGACAAGAATTGACCACTTCCCAAAACAATCTCTTCAAAGAAGCAAAGTATGAGTCTACCACACAGTGGCTGCTTTACCCTACATTTAGTAGCATAAATTGCATAGAACTGACATTACTACACAGGAGGAGTATTAATATCTGCCACTACAGCAGATGAAGAGGATCTTAAAAAAAAAAAAAAAAAAAAAAGGCTCTGTCTTGCAAGGTAGAAGTAATGCAACCATATGTGCTGAAAAGGACAACCACCACTGCATTCAAGTTTAGGTCACTTAGACCTTTTTCCTCCTAGATTGTATGCTACCTTCAATACCAGAAAGCATTAATTCACCTGCTTTGATAATTTTCCATATCAAATTGGACTGACTACAACGACTATTCAAAGAAAAAGGGCAGACTTATATCCCAAATTCCAGAATCTCTGCCATAAGCAACTACTTTTATCTGCGATTATAATTTTGGCTTTCTGTGCAGCAATAGTATAAAGCAGAAAAGCCTTAAAATAAATTAAAAAAAAAAAAAAAAGGTCTGGATCAGATCAGTTTCTTTTGAATTTGGGAATATTCCATCTATACATTTTTTATTCAAACAGAATCTTGTTGGTAAGACTGGAATTACAAGCACAGAATGTAATAGTCAAGTTTCAATGTCATTTATTCATTACATTTCTACTCAATTTAATCAGCTTCAAATTACGTTGCTCAGAGCTAGCCACCTGCACTTTTTGATAAAGCTGAAAACACGAATTCCGTATAAAAGACAAAGTCCTTAACAGAACATGTGTTCATATAAATAAGCCTTAACATCTACCAGAAATAAGCAATGAAACCATATAGAAGGAATTTGACTGCATCACTCATTTCACAGAACCATTACACTTAAGGTTTCTAAGATATAAGACATCATATTCGTTATTAGGGCAGAACACTGCAAATGAACCTTAAAACTTGCATACTGAAAGTAGCTTTAATGAGGAAAATAAAGTTTCTATTTCAGTAAAAGAACTGAGAAGTAGAAGGCAATTTACAGAAAGTAATGCTAAATCACTTAGAAGTACTAATGAGAGCGAAAGAACAAATAATGAATTTTAAAAGACAAAATTCAACCAGTTCAACGAGTAGGTATATAAACAGGTAGATAAAGTTTCCAAAGAAATCCTAGTGAAGAGAATTATAGGCAGATATGGAAGCTACTCCAAATTATTACCTATCTCATACCATACTAGAGATATTCAAGCTTTTTATAGTGAAATTGAAGGGATATGTTAGGAAAGTACAAACAGGAACATATGACTAAATAGAATGGATCAGTAAACTACTCTGTGATTTAAAAAAAAATTAATGTATAAAATGAGTTACAGGTAGGAAACAGACAAAAAAGACAATAAAAATATGAAAAATGAGGAAAAAACATTTTAATAGGTAAAGAGAGAAAGTAATTGATTCGAAGTAGACAGAAATACCCAATACCTGTTGCTTTATAGACAAAAATTACATTACAATTACATACTGCACACCATTAACTTGCCAAAGAGGTGAAACAGGTCAAATTTGGAGAAATCAAGTAGTAGAAAAGACATATGCAACCTGTCAAGACTTATGGCATACCTTCAGTAATGCACAGGCAGTAGGGATGATTGGACAAATCATTAAGCCCTGTCCTTTATGCAATTCACCTTTTTTTTTTTTTTCCTATAAACTGATACTGTGGCCTCTCACACAAGAAGAGGGTTATTTTGCCTCTGCTATCTATTTTAATTTTGCTTCAGAACTCACAGCTCTGATGTCCAATTTCTAATGTATTATTTCCTGGCTGCCAGTTTATAACCTCATTTTCATGCCATGTTGGAGAAAGAAAACAGCTAAATTAATTTCCCCAAAGCCTGTAACAGAACCATCTTATTCTTTCTTAGTCCTTATTTATTAAAAGAACTTGGCTTTGTTTTTGTCTCCTCTTGCAAAACACACTAAATCTAAGAACTAACAATTATTTCTCCTACTTTTTATGATCTCAGAATTGGAAGAAGTTGGATATGAATTGCTGAGCCCCTTGACTTTTTTTTTTCCCCAAGCTGTCTTGCTATATGTCCCTGCTTAATCCTAACATTAAGATCCTAAAGAACACTAGAACATCTAGAGATCTACATAGTAAGAATACCCCCTACTGAATACCTCACACCACTGACCTCCTTCGACACGATAAATAGCATATTCTTATGATCTACCTTATTCAGAAATTTTTCAAAGTGGCAGATGCTTTTGGCTAGAGAGACCATTTAAGTCACAGAGTAAGCACCTTCACACAGCTCATTATTGCTGATCAGCGAGTCAGTAAGCAACAATTCCCCTCTCCCACCCTAATTTGATTGCAACATCTACTACTGGAACACAATCAACACCCAGGAAAATAGTTTCCAAGATCTACATCTCCTACTTGGGATCCAAGTCCTGTTTTAAAGACAGGATTACAAGTGTTTACAGCATTCCTGTATTACATACAAGACACTTGACAAGCACGCGTAAAACTATGTGCACATGCGCAGTCAGCATCCATGAACACAAATTGGTACTCTCACAATGAAAGCATCAAGCCTCGGTGCTCAGTTATTCCAAATTATCTTAAATAGGACCAGTGATTTTTCAGGTAACATGGACACAGTAAGTCAACTAATCACTCTTACATGGATATTCTCATTCATCTTGACAGTGCCACCAAGAAAAGATTTTTGGACTAGTAGATAAAAATAATTTCTTCTAAGTCAGTCAGTTGGACAAACATATGCGTATTTCTAACTAAAGCTTTGCAAGGCAAAATTTATCAGGTATTAGTAACTACAGTGTTTTACACTAGTACCAGTAGAAAAAAGAATCTTGAACTAAAGAAGGGAAATCACTAGTGCCTGTGTTAACATAGGTTTTTTTAGTCAACCTTATTTTAAGAAGACATTGAATAGCAGGCATCTATTACTTGTAATAGCATGTCTATTACCTGTAACAAAACTCAGTTCACAAAAAAAAAAAAGGACAATTAAGCTTTCAATACAGTTTGCTGAAACAGTCTAGCAGAAACAGCTGTGCATCAGCAACATTGGAGACCTACCCATTTGAGAGAGAAGCACAGTGTGATTGCAGTCAACAGACACTTACCCGAAATGCTGCAAGGATGATTCTAGTTACTTTCTCTTTGACAGATTCCTGAAGAATATCTGACAGCACTGGAACAATATTATACCGACGGAGATATTCACACATTTGAGGACTAAATGCCAGCAGCCACACACAAAAGATCATCTGATACTGGAGCTGGAAACCACATTTGTTGCTCAAGACCCCCATGATACTGAAAAATAGTATACATTTAATTTTTAAATGACTGCATGAATTGCATTGCTCCACCCAAAACATTAAAAGAAATGGTTAACAGGAACTTATTGGAAAGAGCTGCTGAGAATGAGTATACAACACACACTTCACAGTATCCTGCACCAGTATTTATCATTGTTCAAGCAGCTTGTTCAGAAAGCCATCTTTTAAAGACATAGTTATTTCCTCCTTAGCGTTACAGCCATAAAGCAGCTTTTCCCATGTGAACTGATGTGGTACTGTATCCATCTTCAGGTTCACCAAGACTTTTTCGACTGGCATGTTTAGAGCATTATTTGTCATTCTAGGAGAAACAGAAATGCATAGCTACTCCTTCAGAGTTAAGAAAGAGAAGGAGCAAACAGACAGAACAAATCTACACAAACTGAACTTGTTTCCTTAATTGTATCTCTCCACAGGAGTGTCTGAAATGAGCTGAAGTAGTCATTATTTAACAAATGAGTTCTCAGAAAACAGCTTATAGATATAACACATCACAGATACACAAAGCACTGCTAGAGAAGAAATAATATCACACTATCTCCAAGAAGAAATCATGCAGAAGCTTTGTTCATCTGAAGTTTTGAAAATTTAATATGCAATTTACAGGTCCATTCCAAAAAAAGCTAACCCAGTTTAAAAAAAAAAAATTACTTACTTTCAAGACCATTGCTATCAAAATTAAGACAAATTCAAACCTGTTGAAATGCTGGCTTACTGTTATGCTTTAACAGTTTATTAAAAAGCTTCCTTGGTGAAAAAGTTTGTTTCAACAGTGTCATCTTGACACACATTAACATCTTTTGAACTTCCACCTCACTGGCAACTTTGACTTTTCTCCGTTTCAGGGTACAGGGATATTTTTTCTTAAAGTGCAAGTCATATAGCCACCATCCCCAAGAGAGGCACACATGGCAGAAAAATTATTTATAGACAAGCAATTCTTTAAATCAGATGAGTGACAACACCCTAGCCTCATACAGAGCTATTTATGAAGAGAATCTGGATAAAAGAATAGTTGAAGCCATAGGTGGAAAACAAAAAATTTGAGCTTAGCTCTAGAACATGTTTCTCTTTTCACTGATATTTTCAGGCTGAACAACTCCAAACTGAAAGAGAAAGAAGCTTAGCAGAAACTCATTTCGTTAGTCCTTGTTCTATTAAATAAAAACCAGAGCATCTTCAGCTGAAGACAAATGGCTGTATTCCCCTTCAGATATTTAAGCAGTTCTTCCTGAAGAGTAAAGTAGCATTAAAGCCTCGACGTTGGTATACCTATATCTGCAAGTTTCATTTGTCTATTTGACTATATTAGCATTTGAAAAAAAAATAGCTTTTGTACTCAGAGCAGCTGTCTTTTGCAAGAGAGTTCTATTCCAAAAGAGGTCGCTGGGGAACATGCTATTGTAAGTGCAAGTATATCCATATAAATTGAAATAAATGCTCACCAATTTACTCCATCTGCTTCTACCCATGCAAAGCGATATTCATTGACCCTGAGCATCAGCTGCAGACATCCAGCAACACACTGTACATACTGGGAACTCTGGGTGAAAAGAAGAACACATCACTTCTTACAGGAAGAGTTAGGTAGTAAGTGCTGAAGTTCAGTTTTTCCAAACTAGGCTTTACTGGCACACTTCAACACACACCTCTTCAGTGACACTTCCCAAGTTAAACAGGCTCACTCTTACAATGCCTTACATTTCCTTATTTAAAAAAAAAAAAAAAAAAACTTACAAGAAAAGGTGGGAAGCAAAATATAAATGGAGAAGAATTTTGAATACAAAAGAATTGTTATACAAGTGATGCCATCTTACATTACCATAACAGATTTTTATAGGCCATTTGAACACGCCTTCTTTCAGTATCTATGAATGAAGGCTGTCTCCTGTTTGATTATACTGCCAGAGCCCTTTCTTCCACAGAGTCAATTGTTATTCCATTGAGCAAACTTTGGGAAATAAATCAGCAAGCTGGTTACCAAGCTTGAAGAAGTTTGCTAGAGGTCATTGTAGAAAAAGGAATCTTTGAGGTCAGGTTCTTCCCACTCCTATTCTCCAACTCAAAACAGCAGTGTTGTCATTACAATTATATACTTTCCTATGCATGTGCCACACAGTGAGTACCATGCTTATCATAATGAGATGTCTATTTATACAAAAAAAATACCATTAGAAAAATGAGTATGCAAAATCATCCTCAAAGTTTAGCTTTGCATTTTAATTTTTTCTTCTTTTCATTAAAAGCTTAGCACAGTATACTCTGCTAAGAAAAGAATAATAAAACTAAAACTTTCCCATCAGGAAGACACTGAGAGATGCACCACTGAATCTTATTTTCATTCAGACTACTATACGAACAGTCACAAAGACAGAATCATTAAACAGCTTTTAATCTCTAAAAGCATGTGTTTTCTGTGCAGTAACACATAAGATGCACTGCAGTTCAAAAATGGGTTTTGGCCAAAACATTGTCCCTCCCACTACCATGACAGAAAGATCTTACGATACAACAGAAGTGGCATTTTTTTTTCTCTCTTCTTGCTCAACTTCTGGCATTATCTTCACTAATACTGAGATATGCTGCTGATAAAATGTTGGAGTTTTTTTATTTTCTATAAGCCTTTTTCTTTACTAAGTGTCTTGAAAGTCTTATGGTAGATCACTCACATAATATAAGGTCAAACCTTTCAAACATTTAATGGAGTAAAGAAGTTAGGCAATCCCACATGAAAAGACAATAAACAGAATTTAAAATAAAGATGAATTCACTCTATCCCTCTCATCAGAGATTAAGACCTTTATGTAAAAACTGAGTCTGAACATCTAGGCCCAACTCATCATACAGAACATTCATTTCCCTGAATAGGTATTCACTCTCGCACACCATGTGAATAAAATAAGTACAAACACACCGACAGCCCTCCAGCCCAAAATAATACATTCATTCATCTGCATCACCAACCTGTGTACTACTGAACTTGGAGTTTTCTTTTTAAAGGGTCTGTCATAAAAGTATTCTCTTCCAACACTATTATAATTGAAATGTCATAATAGGTCTCAGTCCTCATTTCCTGTGTAAAATGCTACAAATGCATCTCTAATTTACTCTGAAATAAATTAGTCAGGACCTGCTTGGAAATCCTGCACAAGCTAGATCTGAAATCAGAACGCTAACAAAGTCAAGATAGTACCTGCCCAACTTAATTATCCTGGAACGTATTTGCACTATCAGTTCTGCTACTTTGGGACCCTGCAGTGGTATGATAAATCCATGCAGTGCTACAGTACAATGAACACAGATTTCTAAGCAAGTTAGAAGAGCTCACAGCTCCATAATCAGTGGTGATGCATGCTGTAGAACTATTTACTCTTTTAAGGCTATATGACCAAGGGCTGTCAGCCTAACAAAACCTACCAGTATGGCACATGGAACTGCATACGAAATACTGAAATACTTCAACTTCTATGCTCAGGCCATAATTTTACCCCCTCTCTATGGTCATGCCTAACAGTCTTTCATCTTTTCTACTTTAAACCCCAGTCAGGTGGTAATTTAAGAGGCTTTCCTCTACATGAAGCTAACACTTTAAAGCGATGACTACATTTAGAAGAAAAACAAATTCCAGCTTCATATTTAAGTCTTCTGAAAAACTGTGAACACTTTCAGGTTGCAAAAGAAACAAAAGACCAAACTGAATGCTACTCCACATTCAGAAGCTATGATAAATGGCCTTGTTATGCCACAACAAAACAGAAAATCCAGTTACGATGATCACTTGCATTTGCTATACTGCTGCAGTTCATCTCCAAGATCAACAGCCATTACAGCTACATGAAATTTGGTATAAATAAATACTGATGCGAAAAGGACAATCCATTTTCCCCTGAATTCAAGCTATTCAAATATGAAAAGCTTACAGCTTTGAAAGCACTCTTGTAATTTCATGCTACAGAGGTTGAGGGGCTGTGTTAGGTTTAATATCTGATGTGCCCTTTCTAAGTTCCACACATCGCAAGAGCCAAAAGCTTCTTAGTCTCAGGTTTCTTCTACAACTCCGACAGTTCAGTGCTAAACAGACAGTATTGTTCAAATACCAAACTAATTGCATATAATTTTTTCAAGTTTTAACAAAGAGAATGCTAGATACATCTACAGTTTTAACATCCCAAACCAACTTGCAAGATACATACTTCCACTGCCAGCATTTTCTGTGAAATCAGTTTTAAAAATACTTTTGTTTCTTGGCGCCATCACCTGGCACTCTGTTGTTGTACAGTTCTGATTCCAAGTTCTTTCTATTACTGACACCAGAACAGCTCGGCACATTAATCCAAGGAGTGGGTATCACCTGCCCCAAATAGCAAATTGACAGATTTCAAAGATATACTCACATCACTTGTGGAGACTGCTCCTGGTTCCACAGAACCCCCTGTACCACGTAGTTTCTAGCAAAAAAATATAAGTTTAAAGTCAGAGCTGTCCTTCACCCTTACGGAACAGTTGTTAGTTACCAAGTTTCTTACAATTCTTTGATCCCTCTAGTCATAAAAAGATTAAGAATCTATAGACACTTTTCCTGCTCAATATATTATGATAATATATTGTATTTATTTCCCACACACACCATCATGTCTACAAGAATATGCTTGGACCTGAACCTGGTATATCAGGATTTAATTTTTTTTTTTGAAGTGTGGATTTACTCAAGACTTTATCCATCATCATCTTAGAATTTGAAAACTGTTCTCTTGAATCTTTCTGAAGGAAATTCCAGCTTTAAGATTCTTCTTCCAGAGGAAAAAAACCAAAACTCCTTTTCAATAAACCCAGTTTGGAAAACTATGAAAAATGTACCATTACTAAACCTACTGAATGTTTCTCTGCTCTCCAGAATCTACTTCTGCTACAACACTACCTTAAAGAATCACATATCGCTGGCTTTTGATAAGGATTGAAGGGAAAATCTCCAAAAATTAATACAAAGGAGAATGATTCATCTCTGAAGGACAAGCCAGCAGTAAGCAGTTCATACTGAGCTAATGCCATAAAAATACTGTCCAAATAAGTCAAGATTTATTTAGTTTCAAGAGACAGGACTAAACCCAAAAGCTTTGTCCTACAGTAAACTGGAAGAAAGTTTTGATATTCACTTCCTGCTGCAGCATTATTTTCTTACCAGTAAAAAGAAGAAACAAAACAATACAGGGAGACAAAAAACCTTCATCACATGTTTTCTCAGTGTCCAGAATTAAAATCAATGTTAACCAACAGAAAAGGCAAAATGCCTTATATTTTATTTTTAATTTATTTCAAGCACTAGAGTAGATAATATAAAATATTAAGTTAAAAACTATGCGTTTGAATAAAGGATATTTAGCTTTAAAAGTGACAGAGTAAAACTTCATTTTAAAAAAGAAAACCAAAAATATACCTTTTGTTTCCGCATCTATATATTCATATTCTTGAAAAAAGTTTCCAAAGTCACTGTAACATTTAAACAGAAGTAGCTTTTTACCTGTGAACTAAGCTGAGTTTTAATCCAGTTGAAATAGTAATTCAAGTCACTGCCTTCCATAAGTTCCCTCCCCCAAGCAGCCAGTTTGGCAATAATTCTTGCTGCCTGAAAAAGAACGCAATAAACAGGTTTTTCAAATGCAGCGCTTTCAGGATTCGGTGAGAAGTCCCATAAGCTCTGGAAACCATGTTTAGGTAAAAGATGGCCACTTACAGAAAGCTACAGGGTTTCTATGTAGGGGACTCTTCATGCCTAGTAATTTTGTTTCTTCAGCTTTCTGCTGTTTCTACTTCCTAATAACCAGTATATTTTCACAATGTTACCAGATACCTGCAGCTGATGAAGTTCAGGAGGCACCAACTAAGAACTCAGAAAAGGGTGTAGGGGAGCTATCAATGGGCTACTGCTGTAGGACACTATTACAGTCAGAAATCCATCAACAGTAAGACACTCAATGGCCTAACACATACATGAGCAGACTTACTTTGAGCAACCATGGCATATACCAACACAAATGACTGCAAAGTATTAAAGTTTTTTATACTTAAACTGAAGCAAGTCGCCTTCAAGAAGGGAGAAGTTTCAATCCCAGAAAAAGAAGAGCAGAAAACCAAAGAGAAGGCAGAATTTAAGAATGAAGTTGAGGAGTAAAAATATAGTCAGGTTAAGAATTTTCATGATGCTTATGGCACAAGAATACATATAACAAGAGCATATTTCTATGCCAGCCTTTCCAAATTATGCTTGAAGTAACTCTACATTGCAGCCTGCAGCTTATTTGCAGAAACATTTGAGCCAGCTTATATATAAAGAGGCAGTCTAACTGAGAAACTACTGAAGTAAGGGTTTGTTTGCCTGCATACAGCTCCATAATGCACTGAGGAGACTATTCCAGGCACCTTTCCACTATAATGCATTCACATGTGCAGCACCACCACCACTGATTTCTGGTGGGATTATGAATGAGAGTCTGGAACAATTATTTTTATAGTGAAATATGTCAAATCCACTTCTGAATGTAGCCAAGTAACCCTCTAAAATCCCTTCAGCTTTAAAATATGAGATATTAGATCTCCAGCTTACCATGATCCTGAGTTAAAACTGCTACCTGGCCCCTAAATGAGAGACCATTCATGCCTAGCAGAATTTGAGCCTGGACACAGAGCACAAGTATTTTTATCTGTCTATGCAGATGCAATGATGTGGTATCAAAAGTATTCTAGTGTGCATAGTAAGGAGGGGAAAAATAAAAACAATAAAAACAACATAGAATTAAAACTGTTTTGAAAAAAATGCACGAACAGTACTGAAAGGCATAATAATAAGGGAGCAAACTTAGTGTCTTAAAGTGGATTCACATCACATGAGGTTCTCTGTGGCTTGTAAAGTTATTTGTATATTTTTTCCGTACCTAAAGAAAACAATATCTGAATAACACATCTGTGAGCAGAGAAACACTGGACATAGAAATTTCTGTACTATACATTTGAAAGCCACCATTCCAGGGAGACTAATTATTTTGCACTGCAGAGGTCTAAAAATTACACTTTAGCTGCATACTTGAGAAGTTAATATTGTCTGAGCTTGCTCAGACTGCAGTTTTGCAAAATGGGTCTTCAGCAGCAATACTGCCAAAAAAAACCAAAAAACAAAAAACAAAACCCAAAAAACACCACCAACCAAAAAACCCCAACAGCCTTCTCCTTCAGCAGCACCAAGTAACCTGATTCCACAGCATGCAGTGAATCAGTCAGATTTAAAAAAAAAAAAAAAAAATAAAAAAACCAATCAAGCCTGACACTTTTCTTGAAAACGTGCCAGCTCATTGCTCAAGTCGCAGCACAGCCCCAAACACAGTTGCACTGGCCACACCTAAGGGCAAACAGCATGACTTGCCTGGAATTCCTTGCGCCAGTACTGCCACCACAGCATAATGCAGGCCAGGTATGTGGTTTTGTAGTTTGAGCCACTGATTTAATTCTACCATACCATGCCAGCGCAAACATATGCGGTGAAGAACAATTCATAGCCATGCAGTTTTCTGCCTCTTCAAGCCATAATACAAGTTTTATTGGTGGAAACTATGGTGTCCATTAGGAATTTACAGTAATGCAACCATATTTTTCCCCAAAAAGGAAAAAAACCCACTGAGATGAAATGGGCAGTTCTTTCCACAGAAGACAGAAGAATATTAAGAATTCCAGAAAAGTTACTCCATATACACCAGCAGCACCCAGCTGCTCAAAGCACAGCACATACCATACAACGCACGTGGTTGTAATGGCTTTGGCTGGGAAGGACTTAATTTTCTGCACAGCAGCTCATATGATACTGTGGTTTAGACTGGTGACCAAAACAGTGGTGATAACATACCAACGTTTTAGCTGCTGCTGAGCTGTGCTTGCACAACATCAAGGACTTCTCTGTTTCTTACTCTACACTTCCAGTGAGTAGGCTGGGTGGGACGTCAAGAGGCTGGGAGGGGACACAGCCAGGACAGCTGACCAGAGATATACTAGCTGGGCATCAGTCTGCTGGTGTTGTGCAATTGCTTTTGCATCACCTCTTTTTGTTGGATTTGTTTAGGGTTCCACCCCACACACCCCTTTTTTCCCCCTTCACTTACTAAACCGTCTTCATCTTGACCCATGAGTTCTCTCACTTCTGCCCTCCTGATTCTCTCCCCAGCCCCACTGTGGGGGACTGTGCAAGCAACTGGGTTGGAGCTTTCCTGTCAGCCAGGGTCAATCCACCACAACAGCAGACATTATTTTTTCCCCAGTATGCTTACAAACTGTTTTAAGCAGATTTCAAGCGGCACTGTACTAATTTGAGCATATGAGAGAATAAATTCAGCAAGGTAAAGATATTTTCCCTTTCACAGGATGAGAACTTAAATTCTAACATTTGTACAGCGTGAGGAGCATTGACTGGCAGTTGTGACAAAAGTTATTTTTCTAGTTACGCAACCTGCTCTATCTCCCAGAAAAAACAGTGTCAATAAACAATGTAACTTTTCTTTCTAAAATGTGGTCAAGTGAAGCTTATCTAAAGAATGACTCATCTAGACTGCAAGAGGAAAACTTTCCAGTCCAGGCAGTAGTTTACCTTCAAACTCCAAAATCTCCTGAAGAAAAATAAAACCAGCATTTTTCTCTACCATCTTTAGAGACAGGTTCATTTAAAACTTACCATATGCACAGTGAAAAGATCTTGTCGGTTCAACATTGGCAGAAAATAGGACCATGCAGTGTTTTTACCACGTTTTGCATAATCAAAGAAGATACAAACACGCTGATGATTTTCCTGTAAAAATTGGGAGAGAGGAAAAGATGACAGATTTGTAAAAGCACTCAACATAAGGCAGTTATTTGCTCCTTGTTATGTTGGCATACATTATCAGAGTCTATCCTGGCTTATAACAGCCCATGGCAACTTTTCAGTTCAACAGTTACTTGTGGATACAGTTCATTTCAGCACTGCAACAATTAAGGTTAGAGATTTGGGATGGGGGGAAACAAACTTTGAAACCCTAGTTATATCTCAGTACTCCAACACCTGCTTGAGTAAAAATGGATATATCCTTTTGATCAAGCAAGCAGAATGAGAGAAATGAGACAAGCTAAATACTGTCTTTTCCCAGAAGAACACTACGCAATCAATTACACTTGAATAAAGTCCATACAAAGTTTTCTACATATTGCTACTTCCACACAAAAGCCTGTTGTTCAGTTTGGCTGCGTGTGCTACAAGTGGAACTTCGGAGATGTAAGCTAGCCCTGCCTCTCCATTGCTCTCAATGGGAATCATAGAATCATAGCATGGTTTGGGTTGGAAGGGACCTTAAAGATCCTCTAGTTCCAACCCCCCTGCCATGGGCAGAGACACCTTCCACTAGACCAGGTTGCTCAAAGCCCCATCCAACCTGGCCTGGAACACTTCCAGGGATGGGGCATCCACAACCTCTCTGGGCAACCTGTTCCAGTGCCTCGCCAGCCTCACAGTGAAGAACTTCTTCCTTACATCTAATCTAAATCTACCCTCTTTCAGTTTAAAGCCATTGCTCCTTGTCCTATCAGAGCTCTTCTCTCCCACATGAGGCTGCAACTGCTTCAGCTGTTATCTCAGGCAACCTGCATACCTAGGAGAGGACATAGCCACCAGAAGTCTGTTCTCCAGGGCTTCTAGGCTGAACCATAAGAGACCACAAGCACCTGAACCTGGGCCCTGTGCAGTTACTTCAAGCATTTCACCTAATAACCACTGTGAAAAGCAGCTATTATGATTCTCCTTAAAGCAGACCAGAGAAGAGGCCATGCACACCTGAAGGAGAAAGAGGAGCTCTGCTATTTCCTAGTAGCCTAGAACATAGACAGTCATCCAGAAAATCAAATACCTGGATTCTTGCTTTTCCTCAGCATTTCCATATACTTTCTAGCCTGGTGGATAGTAAGTTTCACTCTAAAGAGAGGTCTCCCTATTGAAGTCACACTACTATAACCAAGTATACAACTCCTATGAAGAAAGGCAAAACTGTTTGAAATACTGTAACTGAGAAACTGGCATGAGAACAGTACCTCAGTCTCCACTATCGAGTGAATTTAATTTTCAAACTTCCCTAGCTGAAGGGCTTTCTTCCATCAGTTCAGCACCCTATTATTTACTCTATGGACCAAGAATCAGCTAGGCAAGCCTGCTTGTTGGAATATAATTCATTAAGCACAAGATGACCTGAATGTATCCATGATCCAAACACTGGCTTCTTACTAAGCATAAGAGTTGCAACCAACTCTTCATTGAAAGTATCAAAGTTACTGCACCACATGGGCTGCAAATTGCTGTCCTGATCACTGACTGGGGAAGGTGAGCTGTCACTAGTTATCTGGCAGTCATAACCCTTACAGTGATTAATGCTTTATATGGCATGTGTCAAAAAGCACTCAAAAACCCTGTAGAAATTTGTTGTTCGAACTATGAAATAAAAAAAAAAAAAAGTAAGATCTCAGGAACACAGTGCCTTGGTGGAGACCCTCCGCTCTGTGAGGGCTAGTTTGATGAAAAACAGCAGATCGATCAAACAAATTGCTGTTAGCAACTACACCTGGGCTACACAGAGTCTAGCTAAAAAGATCAAAAATACTAGATCAATGAGTTCAGTTTACAACATAACTAAGGAGATGACAGACAGGTCTGGAAGCAGGAAAGCTGAAATAATTTCAACATACTGTCAATCAGAAGACTAGTCTGGTTTGCTGTTAAGGTGAGGGGTAAAGATGGGAGGGAAGGAGTGGAGAACTGCCTACGGCCCTGAAGTATGTGATGCTGCA
This sequence comes from Buteo buteo, assembly GCF_964188355.1. Lineage (NCBI taxonomy): Eukaryota > Metazoa > Chordata > Aves > Accipitriformes > Accipitridae > Buteo > Buteo buteo. The sequence continues at coordinate 35,345,271 of NC_134173.1, forward strand.
CCTTCCCAGACAGCTACTGACTATACCGATAAAAAGGAAATCCTGAAGCTCTCACATCAACAGTTGAATAATTTAGCATCTGTCATTTTTGAAGAAGCATAATGAAGCTCACTTGGGTGGTACTGCTACCTTCAGCAACTATGGTGCAGGTTCTTAAAGATTTTATAAGTAACAGACTGTGCAGTGTGATGAGGTCACTAATCCAGAAAAATTGTTCCAAGTATTTATCATATGAATAGAATAATAAATGTTTCCTCAGAGACTCCAGTATGCTAACACTCTCCACCTTCAGAAATAAACAGAATGGTGATATTCTTATAAGGCAATCACCACATTAATCTGCCAGCCTCCAAAAGAAATCTTTCTTAGAACGACGATCAAATCCGTAAGTAGAACTGCAGGAACAATCCTAGACACCCAGGTAGGCTTTTGGTACGCTTAAAACACAGTTAATATGATTTTTACAACCTCACAAGAAAAGCACACAGAAAGATAATAGAAGAACCACAAACAGTCATTACCAACACAGACAAAAGCTGGATACTGCTACGTATGATAGTTTCTAGAAGTTTCAGCTATCAAAAGTAGCTTTCAAATATTATTTGTTCGTTTCATGAAACTGCAGTGAACATCTTTGCTCAAAACAAATTTACTGAAAGAGCCACTGGCACCATGACAGGCCATATCCTTGAACAATTGCTCGCTTAAAATCTTTGCATGTACTGAATTTAGACTACTTGGGCAAAGACAGGAGACTTCATATCCACTACTGTGTATCCTACTGTCCATGCAGTCTGCAGAGACCCTGCACTAAACTCAGTCACAGAGTCAATGGCCAATATGCTGCTTTCTGACAAGAATGTTACACCTTGAAAGTGTGCAACCGAGGGTCCAGAAGGCATCACTGACAGTTCTACCACCTGAACATGACCAAAAGAAAAGAGAAGTCCTGTTTCAGCCTTGCCTAGTGGAGACATGGAGGGTTAGGAAGCCCTGGGATGATGCTATGCAGATGCCTGCACACAAGCCCTCTATGCCAGCAGCAAGATATCCCTGAAGAACGAAATCACACAGAGTGTTGCAAAAGCCAATGCAGCCTTTCAGACACTGAAACAGAATTTCTAAAGTGAAGAAGGCATCCAATTTCAAACAAAAGCAAATATATACTGTGCACCAACATCTCTTTCTCCTGTATCACTATAAAGCCTGGACAATTTAAAGTCATTATGTTTAACATTAAGAATTCCACACATGCCACTTCTGTGGCAGGGTAAGGCCCTGAATACAGAAATGTCAGTGCATCTCTATAAAGTCAAGAAAACACATTCAACTAGACAGAACCAACATGACAAATAAGAGATTACTCAAAACTACCTTCTGTGACCACCTAGAACTAATGCAATTGTTCAAGAGTGGGCCAGTGAAAGCCTCTACCTGTGGGGTATTAATTCCACAGCACTGGAAATTATATTGGTTATGGCATACTGTAGCTGTAGGCTACGTGCTAAAGTCAAAGCACATAAGCAAAACAAGACCTACTAATGCTCACGAAAAGTTCCAAAGAAGGGCAAGTGAAACGATTATTTCTGTGGCCACCGATATGTCTCACACAGAAAACGAGACCCATTCATCACAAAAGTAGCCATAATAAACAGAATTCTCACACACTAAGACAATCTTTATCATCAAACATGTAAACCAAACAAGGTACTCCCAACTCAGCGTCCTAATCAAGGAATAACACTGAAGCTCCCTTTTGTCTTCTCTGCTTCTTCATGTTTGTGTCACACTTGAGAAAAAGTAAACCTAAAGAGGAGAGGAAGAGGGTTAAGTAACAAAGCTGCAGATGGGCGTGAATAAACTGCCACCACCACTAGCTATTATTCTAGCAGTCAGGGCATTCACTCAGGGCTCTAATGTGCAGACAGGCACCTGGAAGAACACCATAATCCCCATGTTATATGTACCATGGACAAGTTCACACTTTTCAACTTGCCTATTGACAATACTGAACACTTAGAGCTGGAATTAGAACTCACATGGTTCACCTCCTAGGGCAATGCCCTAAACTATTATCACTAGACACATTTCACTGTAACCTTGTATTAAATATAACATAAAACAGCAGAAGAAAAACTGTCAAACAGCCAAATATTCTACATGAATACCAGGAGAAAATCTCGCTCAACTGAACCCATCTTGTTACATCATCACTCCAACCACTTTCTCTTAGTCTACTAGAGAGCAAAGAAATGCAAAAGCAGGATTATCTGACTAAGTAAAGTCTCCTCTTGACTTGTCCCAGTCAGCACAGCATTTGTGACACTAAATTTAATAGCCTACTCTTAAAAGCCACTGTATCACATAGCTACAGAGAAATATATACTTCATTGAATCAAGAGTTCCTGGTTTATATTTAAACCATGTAGGATTTCAGAACATGTTGTCCTAAACAGTCTAACTTACGTTGGAAACCTGAAGCTGCAGAAACTACACCTTCTTGCTGAGGGTGACCAAATTAACACTTTCATAGGAAAAGCTTCAAGAACTTTAAGGTCTGAGGTCACAAATCACCCCTTAACATCCAAGTTTTGCATCATACATGGTTGAGAGCTGACAGACAAGCATACAGGTATGTTTTATTTTGAGAATATGAACATAGATATACAAGACTAAGTTACTCACACAACTTTAGGTCTAACATTTAGTTTCTGAAGACAAGATCTGAAAATTTAAAACAGTATTCTTAATACAGTATGAGAAACACCTGAAGAGACCTGAATTAGGCTAAGGAAACATTCAAGCATGCATTTAAAGACTTAAAATTAAGACAGGTTATTGACCTACTTGTAGCATATCATCAACCATAGTCAGAATGTACTGAACCGTCTGTTCCTTGGAGATATGAGTCATCAAGTTTATAAATGTTTTAGCACACTAGAAAAATAAGAGACATTGAAATTAATACTAGCAATTGTCTTCATTCCTTTTGATAATATAAAATAGGACCTCATTAATTCACAATTAAGTCTTACATAATCATCGAGCATCCCAACATCTCCAATCGCAATAAGAGATGAATACATTTGACATATTACAAAGAAAATTTTCTGGCACATTGATCGTTACCCTTTACAAATTGTATTATGGCTTTCAAATGAAATAACAAGTACTCACTAGTGAAAGTCGGCAAGGTGCTTTTTTGAAAGACTGATTAGAAAAATCTCCACCAGCATCCTTTTTTTATGGCAGTGAGGAGATGAACCAAGTAAGTTGACAAAACAGCTACAACTCAGACATGGTATAAGAAAGTTTCGGCAGCTTGAATGGGAGGGAGGAAACACAGGTCACTCTTACCTGTTCACTTCCTATACCTTGTAGGCAAATCTTTGTTCCTATTTGAGCTGTTTTCTGCCCCTGAACAACTCTACTCTACAATTTCAGCAACAGATATAATAAGCTGTAACAGTCACAACACTACTTTTTACACTTCCTCCTTCCCCTTCACCACGTTCAACTAAAACTGAAAGAAAAATGGAACTCTGAACTGCTACATCGTAATTATATAGTGGCATATAACATTCACCATATATGCATTTGTCACTATGCAATTTATGGTCCATTACATAGCAGTCACACAATACAATTTGGGAGGGAAAAAAAACAAAACAAAACAAAACACAGAACAGCCTAAAATTAAAGTAGAAAAAAAGGTCTGGAAAGTTGTGTGTCTTGAGTGCATGTCCTACTCTCCACCTTCCCCGCTGCCTCCCGCAATCCTCTTGATGTCTGACATGGTCTGCTAGAACCTCAGGCTTCAAGGCTGAGATTCTACTGTTTCAAATGTCATTACATTGTCTTTAGGCATCCTTCCTGGACTCCATAAGCCAAAGAGCATGGGTCACCTATCAATCTTATATTGGCTCCATCCAATGCAGATGTCTCATATCTTACTGTGCATAAAATGACACTAGACACCTGCGTTTAACTGAATTCACCTTAGCAGTCAGTGGACTCTATTGCTGGAACTACTTTGTAATTGTTCAAGTAGCTAAGCAGAAATCTTACTGGTAGTAGCTCTCATCAATAAACTAAGGAAAATAGCTTAAAAAAAAAGTGACTCAAGTACCAGTGTGCATGATTAAGTAAACTGGGATGAGGAAAGACTTGAGTTAGCTTGTCCCACAACAGAGTCAAAGTCAGATGACATTTAATAAATATTTAATAGCTTTTAAAAGAATGTCCAACCTCTATCTAGGAAAAATAAAATCATAATAGCAAGTTTTATACTTCTTCCATAACATCTTAATTGTATACAGCCAACAATAAAATAGAGTTGGTATGAAAATTTCTTTCCATCCTCCTCCCCAAAAGACAGATTCTTAAAAGAAAGGAAAGTTACTTGATTGCCTTCTGTTTGCAACAACTCCTGTTTTTCTTCTGGATTCCTTTTCTGTTCAAATCTTTGAATAAATTCACAGTCTTCACCTGAAATCATCTGCCCTCTGAAAAGCAAAATATAAAAACATAAGTAAAATGAACAATAAGTTATTTCAAACTGCATTGAGTTTACATGGCAAGGGTTTGGTAGCAGAGGGGCTGCAGGGGCAGCTTGTATGAGAAGACACCAGAAGCAGCCCCCATGTCGGACAGAGCCAATACCAGCCAGCTTCAGGATTGAGCCGCTCCTGGCCAAAGCGGTCCCACTCGGCAATGATGGTAGCACCTCTGTGATAACATATTTAAGAAGGGGGGGGGGGAAAGCTGCGCAATTGCAGCTGGTGAAAGGAGTGAGAATATGTGAGAGAAACAATCCTGCAGACACTGAGGTCAGTGAAGGAGGAGGGGCAGGAGATGCTCCAGGCGCCAGAGCAGAGATTCCCCTGCAGCCCGTGGGGAAGACCCTGGTGAGGCAGGCTGTCCCCCTGCAGCCCAGGGAGGTCCATAGTAGAGCAGATATCCGCCTGCAGTCCATGGAGGAGCCCACGCCCGAGCAGGCAGATACGCCCTAAATGAAGCTGCAGCCCATGGAAAGCCCACACTAGAGCAGGCTCCCGGCCAGAGCTGTGGCCCTGTGGAGAGAAGCCCATGCCGGAGCAGGTTTTCTTACAGGAGCTGTGGCCCCATGGGGGACCTATGCTGGAGCAGTTCATGAAGGACCATATCCCATGGGTGAGAGCTCAGGCTGGAGCAGGGGAAGAGCGTGAGAAGGAAAGAGCAGCAGAGATGGAGCATTATGAACTGACCACAACCCCCATTCACCATCCCCCTATACCCCTTGGGGCAAAGAGGTAGAGAAGTCAGGAGTGAAGTTGAACCTGGGAAGAAGGGAGGGGTAGGAAGAAGGTGGTTTTTAGATTTGTTCCTATTTCTTATTATCCTACTCTGTTTAATCAGCAATAAATTAATTTCTCCAAGTAGAGTCTGTTTTGCCTGTGATGGTAATCGGTGAGTGATCTCCCTGTACTTATCTCAACCCATGAGCTTTTTGTCATGTTTTTTCCCCTGTCCTTTTGATGGAGGGAGAATAACAGAGTGGCCTGGTGGGCACCTCGTGGGCAGCCAAGGTCAACCCACCAAACAAACCTTATTTTCTTTGACTTGAGGTATCAACAGTATCGCTTTACTAATCCTGTATCTGCCAGTAGAACGTAAAGAGCTCCTTCAGCGAAAGGTCTAATGTAGAAAGACAGAATAATCTCTCTAAAGCCTTCCCTATGCATCACGTCTGCTCAACAGTATTCTCCAAATGGTCAGTGGAAATAGTTGTAAGAACTGAAATACACACAGCTAGCATATTATGCCAAAATTATAATATGTAACATGAATAATAGTGTCATCCAACCTGAAGTAAGTGTTGAAAAATAAAATTAATTGTTATTTCAAGTTTGCAATAAGCACTGAAGAGAATTTTAAGGAGTACAGAGAACTTGGTTCCTAATGTATTTTCAGCTTTCACCAATTACAACACTTCAGCTTTTCCTGGTAGTTTAAAAACTGATACGCATGCAAGCTCATTCAAACACATAGCAAGGGGGCTTGATATAGTAAACTGCTGTGGATACCTCTAAGCTAACAGATCTCTACTTGATCTTCAACTTAATATGCCAAGGGTTACTGCCATCATCAGTGCCATTTCAGAAAGCTGTTGACTCAGCTGAAGAACTGGCAGAATATTGTTGGGGATTTTTATAATACAAAACTTACAATCACAACAAATAACAAACTTGTCAAAATAGTACAGTCAGGTACTCTTCAGTAAGAAAACTAATTTTAAATCAAGTAGTCCTGAAAATATCCAAGACTTTAATAGGTGACTAGCTTTACCAGTTATACCAGGAGTGCTTCAGGAAATAAGAAAATTGTGCACATCATCATCAATACAAAAAATCACAGAGGGTGAAAATATTACACATTGCTCTGTTTCAGTTATTTCCAAGACTCATCTTCTCTTACATTTTTGTTCAGTGAAATGCCTTTTCCACTTTGCAAAGCTATGTAGCACGGATTCTTTTAATCAATCTTTTCCATGTTCCAGGTCAGTTTCCAGATGTTCCATGATTACAGGTTCCATTAAAATCCTTGTGAACTTACAGCAAATGTTCACTTTTTTTTTTTAAACTGGCTCATCTGGATTCTTGAAACACAGAAACAGAAATAAGACCTACAATGTGTTCTTAGCCTTCCTCTTACTTAAATGGTTATGTCTTGAGGATGGCCTCATCACAGGGCCATCTTTTACCTATTTACTTTTCAAGCAAAGAACATAAGTAGTCCAGTACCATGTGCACTATTCCTGTATTCTAGTTGCTTTGTAAGAAATATCCTCATATGCACTGAGGAAAGGCAATTATGACTTACTAGATGGAAGATTCATAAAGCCAGTGGTAGTTCTTGACTAGTTTCTACTAAAACTTAACTAATTGTAGATGAAAAAGTAATTAGCCAATGATGACCATGCTGCTACCACATGCCTTTTAGATTGACTTGTGTTCTTTCTTGCCTTTTAAGGATGGATTTGAGCAGTTGTTGAAAGATAAGGACAATTCATATGCCACAAATACTAGACTTGACAACCCATAACTAGAAGCTTCTCATGTTTCAATCAATGCTGGCCAAGCTAGGGACTCCTGGATGATATTGATATAAAAGTAACCAGATGAGCTGCTTGTTTATAAAAATATTGCCATTTAGGAAGCACTTCAAAGATGACATAAGGTGAAACCCTAATTTTCAGCTTTAATGCTTGAAAAAGCCTCAGCCCAGGAAGAGAGATGCTTCTCTATAGCCAGGCTATTAGAAGAGGTCTGCCAAATGCCAAGGAAAAAAGCTTTCAAGCTTTAGTTTTCATCCTACATTAGACCACAGGAGAAAGAAAAAAAAAAAAAAAAAAGAAGAAAAAAAAAAAGAAGAAAAAAGAAAGACAGACAAAAAAAAGTGTGAGGATTGATGTTGTCTTGAGAGGAAAAGACATTAGGGTTTACTCTTTATTGCTTTGTAAGTGCCATTCAGAAAGACACTTTCCAGCCCATACAAAACAGTACAAGGGATTTGACAGCTTTGTAAACAAGTTGTTAATATTTTATCAGGGATCTCATACATCTGATTAATAGTTTTAGTAACATCAAATGCATCCATTTCCATTAATTTAATTTTAAAACTGAAATAACTGATTAGGTAATAAACCTTAGCAACCAGTGGGGAAAAAACCCAAACCAAAACAAAAAAACAACAAACCCACACCATGAAAAGATGCAGAGCAGCTTCAGACAGCTGGTACCAGCTACCATGATGCTATTACCACATTTTCCTCATCCCCTCTTCAAAGAGACAGGAATTTCCCAGCACCTTTAAGCAAACAATGCAAGCAACCAAAGTTTCCCTCCATCCCTGTTCCTAACAGCCATTTCATTTCTTATTTTCCAGGATCTGTCTACATAGTCTTTTGTCAACAGATTAAAGTCACTTTGACTGAGCTTCAGCTGTCTGGGTATAACAAGTTTAGACCAGGAGTCCTGTAACCACATTTTAAAGCTCTGTGCTTGAGACACTAAGGCCTGCCTTTGAGAGCACTAGTTACAGGAGAGTAAACAGAAGCTGTGTAAGATTTAGAAAACAGGAATTTGTAAGACCACCATTTTTAAAACCTCTTGGTCTCTCAAGATGATTCAGAAACTTGTGATTCTTTTTTATTACACATTTCCTCCAGCAGCTCTTGTTCCTTTTTTTGTTTGAATGATTTAACAAAAACCATTCTGGAGGTTAGGGGGGTTTTGTTTGGTTTTTAATTTGGGGCTTTTTTTGTTAGGTGTTTTTTTTTATATTAAAAAAAATTGACTACATCTGCAGCAAACATGAAGCTCATATGAAGCCATCATGTCAAAGCATAATTTCTTTTATCCAGGTATCTACAGTACTTTGCATGTACCTGAAGGACATTTATTTTATCCAATTGCTCAACAGTTTTAACATTACAAAATTAAAAAAATTAAAACAGGCTGAATGTATTCTACAAGACTGGACCAAATTTTAAAAAAAACAGACCCAAAAAAGTCCCCAACACCAAAAAACAACCACACCCACTACAAGTTAGGAAACTTCTATCTTTCTTCTAAGACAAGATTGGCTTTTGAAGTCCAAGATATTTAACCCGCTTTAGAAGGTTCCCCCACCCCCAAGAAAATAAAATAGATATTTTAACATCAGAATTCAAACATGTATGTAAAGTACTTGAAGACACACAGGAAGCTAAGTACAAATTAGCCATCAGGTATCTCACCTGATTAAATATGAAGTATTGTCAAATGCTGTATACCTAGAAAACCTACAGTGTATTAAGATGCAAGCTAAACTCTGAAACAAGTTCATTTCTCCACAAAACCTTGGAAAGCAAAACCAAACTTGCTTCAAGCAAGCTAACACACCCTCCAAAGGCATTCTGACACTCTGTGGCAAATGCTGAAAGCTACCACACAGTATAGAACAGCAACCCACCATATTTTCAACTAGCAGAGGGCATTGACACCTCTAAACTGCTATAAGTCTCAAGATCCTAAGGCAGGAAAGTCTGTAGAGAACTAATGGCCTCAACTACATTTAGTTTCCAGAAGGCAGGAAGACCTACACATCACCTTCCACTGTTCCAAGTTTTGCCACTTTCTTTTCCCTCAGACACAGGCCCTAGCTGGAATTCAACACAAAGAAAGTGTAAATTTTAGCATTTAAAAAAAACCCAAACACCTTTTTCCACAGCCTAATTTTGAAGTGAGCAGTGAATACCATGGCAAACTGGTAATATGTACAGTTGTCATACCTAAATATTTCACTTTTGTGCTGACAGTATACACAGAAAACATCAAAAGTCAGCAGTTGTGTGTTAGCATAGTCTGACATTTAGTTTACAGTTATAACCTTCAGAGATGGAATAAACAATATGCCAGTTAATCTTTAGCTTGAACTGACTCTACAAGGGAAGTCAGGCTACTAGAGTCTGACCAAATATTAGTAAGCCATTTTACTTTTGCACTGAAGAACAAAGAGAGCAGAAAAGAACTTCAGAATGCCTTCCTGTGTGACCCAGACTCCAATGCTGTTGCAACTGATGCAATCTTTAAAGCGTCTTTATACACATACAACTGTCACAGACAGATTTAAAGAAAAAAACAAACAACTTCAGAATTTCTTGTGAAGTTCTTTGACTCCAACTACATAAATACTATCTATAGTTTAAGGAACACAAATTAGGTCATGCCTGAGTTGATGCATTGTTAGGGAAAACAAACATAAAAATCTTTCCTCTAATGCAAAAAAGTCTGAAGACTTGAAGTATGCCTCCATATACCTATATGCAAGCTTATCACACCAAATGCACAGACTGCCAGAACAGGAGCTCAAAAGAAGGCAAGAGAAGTGTTCTTCAGAATCACCAGCACCCCATCTTCCTTCTACTCTATAGACCAGAACAAACCACTCTGATCTGCCTCTAACAGGTGCATCAGAAGCAAGCAGTTTCCACTCATTTACTAATGTGCTTCATTCCAGAAATGAGTCAATATAGCTGCACTGACTTTTCAACAAATCCCTTCAAGCACCAGCCTCAAAGACACCATGACATCCAAACCTGCCCATTTTAAAAAGGACATGTCCAAAATAGATATAATTTTATTTCTTCCTTAGAAGTACCAAAAGTGCTGCTGACATTTTCCAGTAATTAATGATAAGGAAACTCCTCAGCCAAGGAACTACTTATCTTCACAATGCTCCACAATCCCTCTGGCACCGTTTAAGTTCATCCTTGAAGCTACCTTAGCCAGACAACCAGGCTGTTATCAGTAAATACAAGACACAAAGATTACATTTATTTCAGAGCAATAATAAACAGGATACACTGTCATTGACATAGAGAGGTCACCAAGCATTGAACAGTCTTACTATAGGATCACAAACACTAGCCAGATGCTCTACAGTAGTCTCCAAAACCTGGCTAACCCATCAAAGAGAGGAAATAACTAGTACATTCTTCTTTCATAGATTCCAGAACAAAACAAAGTCAAATTCTACATCTAGAATCTGAAAAAGAACCATCAACCCTGCCTCCTGGTCAAAGGAAGTTACATAGAAGTTTGCTGATAGACAAACAAAACTCCCGCATCCTTATTCAGCACCAGAGAGAACCCCAAGAATAAAGGAAAATTAGAAGTGGTAGACCACATAAAGCACAGTCAAGTAATTAATACTACATATGTATTCAAAACACAACTCCTTGCCAAACAGAACCATCCCCTATACTAACAAAAGCAACAGATGAATCTCACCAGCCCTATAGTCTGAACCACTAGAGAATCAGTGAAAAAGACTACCTGATACGCACTTACATTGACAGTGAACAACTGTATTCCCACTTTCATCCTGAATAACTAGCTGTTCACTTGCCACTAGGACAGCACAGGAACAGCTGGCTCAGGCTTCCTCAGGACACAGTTCCTATCAGATGGATAACAGGGCTCACAGTAACAGCAAAAGCCACTCAGACAGTTTGCAAAGTGCTTGGTAGCTGCCACTGTCAAGTTACCACACCAGCCTTCCTCTTCCGCCTGCAAAGCCACTGTAATGTCACACTATAAACTGAACGAGGAACTGATCCATCTGAAAAATAGCCTAGAAAAAAGGACGTTTCCTCAGCAGATCAGTTCCTTTATCCAGATTTATCATGCATATAATCCCAAAGAGAAAAAAATAACACAACTGAATGAGTGGAATAAGCAAGACTGAGCTACATAGCATATGGCAAAGCAGGTAGTCATTAATAAGCTTCTACTGGGTTAGCATTTCTCAGCTTGCATGTGTACAGTTTTGCAACAGTATTTTAATAGATAGCATATATTTATGTATGCATCACAGCAATCTGAAAAAAACTACTTTTTGTGAAGTGGTGTAATGCTGATGATCACAAAGCATCATCAGTATGGTCTGTACCTCTAGAATCATCAAAATTTCTGCCACTTCAGTTACAAAGCAACAAACACTGAAGTAATTTGTTATTATACGTGGACCCTCAAGAGATAATACTAATTTACACTTTACTAATATTCTTCTTAGGTACACGTCATGAGGAATGCATGGCTACAAGAATCTTGCATTTCACTTCAGAGTAGAGAGGACTAGTAAAAGCCTGTTTCTTCTCCCTGTTCCCTACCTCACACACAAATCTATTTTTCTCAGCATGTCCCTATATCCTCTTTGGACAATATTTCTCTCATTACTCCCAGTGCCATTATATATGTTCCAAAGTAAACTCCGAGCTTATCTGAAACAGCAGCACAGCTCTCCCCAGACTGAAGTATTTGTTTCAGCCTACTCCCCGATTTACTTGCTTCAATTGCTCTTCAGCACTATTCTTCCTTTAGTTAAGGTACAGATTATTTCCTGGACTAACAGTCCAGTTTTTCTAGTACAATTTGTATTCACACAAAAGCATTTCAGCAATAGAGATAACATACCTACATATAAGACAACTCTTACTATAAACTTTTCTTACTTCAGTTCTGATCCAATGAGGCTAAAATTGAGAATGGTGTTTGAATGATGAGGGGAAAAAAATGGACAGTTTTATCACACATTTGTGCAAAATTATATTATTTGCTATTACAGCTTTCAGTTCACATAAGTAGCATTCCCTTTCTGATAGTAAGTCATAAGAAAATTTTTCCTAACTACTTCCATTTAATGTCAATTTTTTCCAACTACTACCATGGGACCAAGACAGAGTGTTCCTCACTGTAACCTAATGTTCCAATGTAACCCAAAATCTCAAAAAATCTAATACTTATGGGGGGGGGGGGGGGGGGGAGAAAAAAATTGTGGAAAGTTTTTACTTACTGGAGATACGACTGCCAGTTTACTTTGTTTGCCCGAACTTCAGCAGCTTTGGCAGCAATGATGTTTGTTGGGACAGCAGCATCTACAGCACCTCGGATATCCATCTTGATTGATAATTAGAATGTACCTAGAAATGCAAGTCAGATTTGAGACCTCTTATTAAAGTATTAAAGAGCAGAGTATCTGCCAAATATTTTAAAGAAATAAAAAGGAAAATCTGTTTTCAGGTGTCCTATTCCCTAAAACTGTACTCGGTACTTTCTAAGAAATCAAAGTTTTATAAAGCATCTAAAATAGGACTTCCCCAAAACAAACAAAAATAAGTCATACCTACACACTAAACTGCAGCCAATCACAAGTTTGCTAAAATAATAGATATATACCATTACTAAATAACTTCCAGTCTTGTAAATTCTTAAACAATCAAATTAAGTTATTTGAATAAAGACTATTCATCTGCAATGCCCAAGTAGCCCTACGGATAACAGAAGCTGATTCCCTTCCAAATCAGGGTTAAAATTCAGTGCATATCCTCCCCACTCACACACATTAGGACTGATGTAGCTCAGGTATTTGTCTAAGAGTATTTAGACATTAGAGACACATGAACTACAACTTCAGGAAAAAAAAAACCAAACACAAGTTATATAAATTAAAACCCACATTACATAGACTAACAAGAAAATTCATATCATCACCATACAGAAAGCAAACTGAAAAATAAATACAAAGAGAAGCTCTTAATCAGGACATATTACATTACCATAGACAGTGACCTTCACCACTTCTTTCTCCTTCCTTTACAGTTTAACCTCCACCTGACTTCGTTGCCAAAACAAGAAGTGTGTTTGCAGAGGCTTGAGACCCAGCTGGAGCAGGAATTCCTTACAACCTAAACAGCATCAAGCCTCTCCACACAGCCTGTTTCTGGACTTTTCTGGCTCCCTTTACGGAAGCAAGAGCAAACTGGCACATCCTGCTCCATCCCCAACAAGCATACCTCGTTTGTATGACTTAACGAAAACACGATTCTAACAAAAGCAAAAAAGGAACTACCCTGAACAAATGGAGCAGCAGAACCGTCCTCCCTTTGAAACGACTTCCGTGAGCAGACGCCCACAGAGACGGCACCATTTAGTCTGTCCTTCAACGACCACTGAACCTCTCCTAGCTCTTACACGACCCAACCCGAGCCACTCGAACACCCCTCGAGCCGCAGGGGAGGGCAGGGCGGGTGACAGCGGTTTCGGCAGGGGCAGGGTGGGTGACGGCTGTTTCGGCACTACTCAGGCTCGGCAGGTACGTGGAAGAAGCCGAGAGGCGCCTGGAGCAGAGAGGGTAGGGGGGTGGAAGACACTTGGCCCCGTCCTGCCACTCCCTGCACACGCTCGCAGACACGGCCGCCTCCTGAGGGGCCCCGGGGAGCCCAAACCCTCGGGGAAGCCGCGGCGCCAAGGCGGAGCCCGCCGCGGCGCCAAGGCGGAGCCCTTCGCGCCGCCCCCGGGCCCGCCGGAGCCCCCGGGAGAGGCCGTGAGGGGACAAGCCCCCGCCCCGGGACCACCCCCACACGCCCGCCCGCGGGTCCCTGTGGCGGGCAGGGCCCGGGGCAGCACTCACTCACCCCACGGGCACGCCGGCGGGTGAGGGCCGTGGGAGGGAGAAGGCTGCGGCCGCCCCTCGGCAGGCCCGGGGAGCCCCGCGCACCCAAAGGCCGCCGCCGCCGCGCTCCGCAGCAGCCCCACGGCGGCCGCCGTCACGTGACGCCGCTCACCTGACCGCGACGGCGGCCTCCGAGGGACAACTCACCCCGAGAGCGCGCCGCCGCCGAGCGCCGCCGAGCGGTGGGCGGGGCTCGCGCATGGCCCCACCCGGCGGCAGTTATGGCGGGAGCTCCCGCAGCCCCGTAGCGCTGTGGTACGCGGTATTAGTCGCCTGTACGCGTGGCCGTACATATACAGTTGTGTATACGTATTTAGAGTAAACACTTATACATACGCGCATGTGTACGTATATGTTTTTCTATGCGGCTCTGACCCCGTGCCGAGAAGACGGCAGGGTACCGCAGGCTATTTGCCGACAAGAAAGGGCTCGGCGCTTCCACGGAGGGAACACGAGGCTGGCTGGGAAGGGCTGAGAGGCTCCCCTCGGGGCTCCCCCTCGGGGCGAGCTCCTCCCGGCCCCCTGGGGAGGGCCCCGGCCGCCAAGCTGGGGAGGGAGCCCCGGGAGGGGAAGGGGCCTGGGAGATGGCGGGCAATGACCCTGGCGCTGAAACGCCTCCTTGGGTTCTGCTGGTTTTTCCCAGTCCCCAGCGTTTTCTCGCCTTCCACCTCTCTTGCTGCAGTGGGGCGAGTTTGCTCGTCCCTACGGCTGGAGAGCGGGCAGGTGTTGCTGGGCCCGACTGCCTGCGCCATGTCGCATCGGGCCAGGCCTCACAGCCTGCCGTGTCTTGCCTCTCCTTCGCCTCGTGAGCTGCGCCGGCGGCGCACGGTTTTGTTCTTCCCAAGTCGTATCTCAGTGGGAGATACACCCTGCACAGCTTCTTCCTTTTTTAAAAAATGGCCTGTGTACGTTGGACTTTGTTTCTATAAGCAAAAGGAGCAGGAAACTTTTCAGACTAAAAGCCCAAGTGTTTCAGAAACCACAAGCTTAAACTTCCATGTTTCCAAGAAAACACTTCTGCCTTCAGTTGCTGAGAGAAGTTTTCCAGTCATACTGTGATGAAGTGCATAGACATACCACTCCTAGTCAGAAATGATCCTGAAGGGTAATTCTGCTAACATGCAAGTAGGAAAGGCAAAGAGGAACAGGTCAGAGAGTTTCGTGTGTGAGCAGATCAAAACAGCCAATGTAGAGCTGGCCCAGAGATGTCTACAGTTAACTTTTCACTTTGCTGGGGTCTCTGTATTTTCCATTTAGAGGATACACTGTTCTCTAAATTACACCTGGCCAGTACCTCTGTTAGTGTTTTTTTAACTGAAGGAGGGTTTTCATTACTGTGCCACTGATTAGTTATAATTCCTCCAAAAGAATTTTTCCTTTAAAACGGATCTTTCTTCATACCACAATAAAACTGTTGATTTCTTGATAACATGACCACTGAGGTTAAATCCCAGGCACAGTCCAAGTAACAGCATTTGCATTTCTTTATGCTTTAGCAGAAGAAAGCTCTCTAAGCCATGTGCCTGCTCTGTGTCATCTAGTCTGTAACAAACACATCCATTAGCGTGATTCTGTGGATTACCCAGCACACGGGGCTTTGAGCTTTAATCAAACACGTTTGTGTTCTTGCAGGTCGCTTACATGCAGTGATAAGAAACACTTGCACAACTCCTGATCTGTAGCATAGAAATCTCCACACAGTCTTGAATAAAAATCTGTTACTTTGAAAGTTTATTTGAATCTGGTTTGTATTTTTTCAGGGCTGAGAGACAGAATTTGGCCCTATTTTAACCGGTTCCTCTTTTATGAGTGTTTGTAACTTCTGTCCCGTGGCATTCTGCATTTCCTGCTTCTGCTCTGCCTTTTTCTGGCATGTCTCACTCACTGCTCTTGTTTTGAGTCCAGCATCAGGCACCTGGAATAAACATATTCACCTTTTCCACAGTCATTTCAAACCACATTACCAATGACGATACGTATGACCCTACCCATTTTATAAACAAACCAAAGCACAAAGGGCTCACAAGATAGTCTGAACAAGGGTTGAAGCTTTTTAAATGGGATTTGCAGAATGAAGGCATCAAAGGCCCGTACAGTGATCCTACAAGCTACCATTCAGCCCTTGTCTAAGCTGGAGGCATGTCAGGCTTTCCTTGCGTGAAATTTCCTCAGTCGTCCACAATGATATTTCTGCCCAAACCCCAAACTGTTCCAGCACTGAAAACACTGGCGACTTAGTGCCCTCTTTTACATAAGCCGGGTATGGTATTCTTCCACCTTCACCCTTCCAAGCTCAGTCCAATAGTTGTTCTCAGAGTTTAAGTACACCCATGGAAACCGGATCAGCACCTCTGAACGTGTGGTTCCAGCTGCCAATTTTAAGACACAAGTAGTGTTGCTCCCCATCATGTGCCCCTGTGTCTCTCAGGATTATGTCCTGAATACTTAGGCGTGCAAAGGCATTTCTTCTGCGGCGGATCACCTATTTCAAGGAAATCATCCAAAACACTGGACTGTAGTCTACCTTGCACAGCGTGTTTCTCCAACCCCTTTAGCACACTTCTGGCTTAACCTGAGTACCAGTAGCCAAGTACTCTGGCTTGGCTTGAACCCGAGTACAAGAATGCACAGGATTGTGGTTCTCTCACTTCCAGTCCCTGCTTCCAGTATTGTTTCAGTACTTTATAGTAAGCAGAGAGAAGTAAATTCATGGTTTCAATTTGGTGCCCAATGTGATCTCTTAATCTGGAGCACACATTAGGTCATCAGTGGTCCTTTTTTTTTTCATAGCAGACTATTTTTTTGCCTAATTGCACCACCTGCAAGAGTCTAGCACCATCCATTCAGTCTGGCTAAAGGAAGACAGATTGCTATTTGCAGTTGAAATTTTGATACTATGGCAACGTGGTCATTTTTCTGTAGAAAAGAACTTTGAAAAGGTGTGATTTAGCATGTTGACTTCATCATAAATGGCAGACTCTGACTTTACTATTCTTTCACGGGCAGTTGAGAGGCTACAGTAAAAAAATATTTTCCTGTAACTTTTCTGTAACCTAGGAGTGAGGCATAATGGCTGAAAGTATGCATTTGCTGAATTAGCAGAAAATAGAAAGGCAAAGAGAGGAGAAATAATTGTAATAGAAATTACATTATTTTTTTAACAGGAGTTCTGGGGGGCATTTAAGGAACTGCCAAACAGTAACCATGACATCTATGCCAGGCAAGTTAATAGGGTCTCTAGCAGAGGAATCAAATGAGTGAACACAATGTACCGTATTAGAGCATGCAAACAATATATTGATCTTGAATATGCCTGTATAATTATACACTTAATTTACATATTATTCTATGCCATGTAGGGGAATAAATGCAAAACATTAACAAAAAGTCACTACAGATCTGTAAGGGACAGTCATGTCTCACACGTCTGCAGGAGTTCTTCGTGTGTGTGGACAAGGTTGATACAGGTGGACTCCATCCACTTGGATTTATTTCCAAGGGGCATTCAGTGTGATGCATCTGCAGGTGCTCTTAAAAAAAAAACAACAGCTCTCTTGGGTTAAAAGGAAAGGTCTGTGCATTGATTCATAACTCTTGAATGATATGTATACAACAGAGGGTAGGAAGAAATGATCAGCTTTCACAGTGCAGAAGGGTCTTCAACAGAGTGCAAAATGCATCTGGCTGGAGTCTGTGCTGTTCGACACACTCAGAAATGTTTGAGAAAGGAGGTAAATAGTGTAGTGAAAACTTTGCCGATGATAGTGCTACTCCTTTGACAAGTGCACAGTTAAACTGTGAACCCCCTTGCCAGAGGATGGTGGGTATGCTATTTACACGTGCTCTTATCCCCCGTCTGTCAAACACTTGGGCACATCTGAAAATTCTCACACGGTGTGAGTCCCATGAGGCGCACTCTGTGTTGAGGAACTTCATTGCATTGCAAGGGTGGGCTTTGAGAAAGTAAAACACTATATAATCATTGCAGGAACCTGTCTCGTGTGCCTGTCATCACTATGGCAGCAAGAGGTGATCCTCAGCAACCAGGACAAACCCATCCTGTGTCATCAGCTTCGGAGAGCACCTCATGGTGCCTTAGTCATGCTGGTTGATTCTCTGAACTCCATCTTGCTAAAGGTTATGATTGGAAAAGTGCTATGCTCCTAATTTTTGGTAAGCATCTGTCCTTTAGCGTTCAGGTGCTGCAAAACAATTGTCATTTAGCTAATTTTGGTCACATCAGTGCTTGTCCATTAACTCCTGGCAGCACAGCTTCACTTGAAGTTGCTATATTTAGATGACTGTGAAACAGAGAGAGAAAAATGAAAAGCATATCAGCTTGCAGGAATAAAAGTCATCAATTGCCTGATCACAAAGAATAAAAATGTTCAATAGTTTAACACTAGAAAAATGAATGCAGATGAGTCATCCTCACAGTAAGACTACAGACAGCTGGATCATGAGAGTATTTTTCTGTTCTCCTTTACTTCTTGTAATAAGAACAATGTATCATTGTCTCTCATATATTCTGCAAATTACAGAAGTGCTTTGCACACCTGACATTTAACCTTTCAGCATTCTGTACGTCACCTGGCTGTCTCCTGCATATCTGTACAAGTTTTTGACTTATATAGAAGAAATGGTTTGGAAAGTTCATCCAAGCAAAACACACTTAGAAGGTCAGGAAAAGTGAACACACTTCTCTAATTCACAAAATATTATTGACATATAAAAAATCAAAAATGGCAAAATTTGTAAGGGAGGACATTTTCAAAGTGGTACCTGTACACTAGAAAAGCACAGAGACTAGCCTCACCTTTAAGAGCTACCATTCCTAAAACCAGTACTTTGTTTTACGCTAAGGTTATTCATTCAAGGATTCAGATCAGACCTTCTGAGTGCTCAAGCGTTTACTTTTTCAGGGCTTAAAACCCATCCTCATAGGGCAACGTGGACAGGAGCAGCACGTACATTGTGTGACAAGGGATGGATGCGAGCCGTAGGCATGGGCTTCTTAGCATGGCTTCTGTCAGCATGAAGCCCCCATGGGTGCACTGCAAGAGTAGGACGTGTTTCTTCTATCACAGAACTAAGTGCCAGGTGCACTTGGTCAACAGACCCTAAATTAAACCTGTTATTTTTTGGCAAAGGGGATTCTATAGCAGGAGAGAGGCAACAGCAGAGAAAAAGAAATAACTACGATTCAGGTCTGCTTGCGGGTTGCAAGAGGGAAACGTTAGAGGGAATCTATCTGGTTTTGTAATGTATGAAACCTGAAGCCTTTTTGAGCATCAGTGGCTAAGTCCATACAACACTAATGTAAAGTAGGAGGGTCTTTGTTTTCTGGATAAACCAAGGCAGAGAAGTACGAAAAAACTAGCTCAGTCACACGAATGGGGAAAACAAAAGAACGTGTTGTAAATCTAAAACACTCCTTTCCCCAAACCAATGCTCCACAGTGTGGAAGAAGACAATAGTGCAAAAAAGAAATGAACCTACAATAATCTGTCTCTAATGTAAGGTGAGAAGAAATATATCAGAATATATCATCTTTGCATCTTCCAGCACCTTATCACGTACACTATGCCTTAAGGCCTGTAGAAGAAGACTGCTAGTTGTCTCCCAGAAGATATGATCTGCTGGTTTTTTCCACTGGTGGAAATTGTATGTTATCTCTAAATTTCAGAATAAAATAAATAGAGCTAATTATTTAAATACCTTGATGTTTTTTATTTTATGTGGTTTTTTATTTATTTATAATTTTAAATATCTTTTTAAACTACAGATAAGAAAAAGACAGTCACTGACTTTCTTAGTCCTTTTGATGCATTTTTGCTAAAAAGCTCCACATCTGAGGTGCTCTTTTGGGCTTTTTAGTGGTATGGAACAAATGAGCACAATGGCTTTTGAAAAATCTCATTGGACATCTAGATATGTCTTTAGGTGCCCAAATTATCTGAAAAAAATCTAGCATGATTTGATATTGCAAGAAAGTGTAAAAATTACTCACATACTGGAGCAAATCCCAGTGATTTCTGATGACCCACTGATGATACACAACTAACTTCTTATCCTGGAGAGAAAATGCTGTGACATTTATAACTTTTGAATGGACTTGACTTATTTTACCATTCTGGTTTCTCCTTATTTTCATCTCATGGGTTTCCCATTTAATCCATCTCTCCCAGATTTCATGTTTGCCTTACAGGCATCAGAGAGGACCTGTGGGACAGGGGAATGGGGGACTCGAGATTCTATTCTCTCCTGTCTAGGGGTGGAGTGTTGTCACAGAAGAGGCTTCCTCTCACAGAAACAGAAGTGGCTTTTCAGTGTGAGGAGATATGGTGTGCTTCACTGGACATTTTTGCTGATTAATTATAGCAAGATTGGCCCACTGTGAACAAGATTTTTACTGCTTCCTCTGTCTTTGTTTTCTCCTCTTATTTTATTTTAGTGTCTGTGTCATGATGGGAGAACGTTATTCTGTGAGTATTTTTTTAAACTTGTAAATCCTGCTTCCTGCAACCAATATAGACTTATCTGACTTCTAGGTCATAGAACTTGGGTCATTTTTCTTTTAAATCAATCAGATCCTGGCCTAAAGGATCTGGTAAAGCTAATACACCACAATTTTGCAAATGTCGTACCAGGTAATCTTGTGATTGCTCCACCACCTCTTTGAAATTAAGTTTTGCATGCTCAGTTAAAGAACCACACATACTTTATCCTCAATAGATGCAGTGTTTTTGAAAGAAAAATAAACATTTTATTGCAATAAATACATCATCTTTTTTTTTTCCTGGTAGAATGGAATAATGATATATTGTCAGAAAATTGGAAGTGAATTACTGTGCAGAAACAGGACGAGAAAGGCCAGCGCAAAACTACCTACTTATAGCCTTGAGAAATAAATGCAGCTGGAGTCAAAATAGTAAAGTACATTATTTTAGGGAGTAGCAACAAGTGTCTCTGTCGCATGACCATTCACTTCTGTATTGAAAGCTGGAGGGTCTCAGAGTCTCCGGACCCTCTTTGCAGCCTACAGCATCTCTCCTCCTCTCACTGTCAGTCTCTGCTGCTTTGTGCCAACAGCTCTTCTCTGGACAAAAGGGTCTGCGCCTGAATGTGTAGAAGGAGCACTCTTCTCTGGGAAATTGCTGCAGTACCAGGTAAAATAAAGCCCACCTCTGGGTTAAAACTGAAAAAAAAAAAGCAATAGATCCTCTAACTTCATCCTCTCTCACAAGAACAGGCGAGGTCAGAGCAGTAGCTTCTTAGAGGAAAAAGGAAATGCTGAGCTACCCAGTGCTGCTGACAGTAAGCCTGGCTAAAGGGCAGAAAAGAAGGTGGTTACCTAAACCTCAGCAGTAACTCTGCCAAAGACAGACTTATTACTAGAGCTTATGCAACAGCATTCTTACTATACCATGATTTCTGGTGCAATTCAGCTTGTCAAGCCAAATGCTGGAAAAAGTCTTCTCTTCATTTTTCTCCTCAGCACTTACTGGATTTCTCTGAAAAAAGACAGAGATGTGACCAAGGCACTTCTTCTCACAAGAGATGCTGTGGGGGCAGATGGCATTATATCTACCTTATATCTACAATGCTGAATTGTCAAAACTTTTGACTCTTGGCAGAAAAAAAATGTTCGTTTAGACATATTTTTCAACTTGGAAAAAGATGTTGTAAACTTTCAAAATAGATAGAATATCCCATCAGATACTTTAAAAATGGAAGCTGTCTTGGCTCCCCATTTATAGTAACTTCTTATTTGGAAGTTTCAGCTAACTAACGAAAACAGTAACTTAAAATATAAATTTATTAAAACTGGAAGTATTTTGAAATGATGAATAAATTAACAGATTGATTATTTTCACTGCACACTAACATGTGTATGTCTTTGACTTTCTGCTGTCTCCAGGATAAGATGTTTTAAAAGGCTCCCAAATGCTTTCCCACACAAGGAACACTATTATTTGCTTAGCTCTCATTACAACAGCGTTGCAAATGACCAGAACTATAAACTATGTTTACATAATTATTTGAATGAAAATGTCACAATAATCTAATATTTCTCCTAATTTTTCTGTGTTTCCCCCATCTGTATTTCAAAAAGCACAAAAAATAAATAGTGAGAGAATGTTGACAAACAGAAGGCAAAAGCCTGGAAGCCCCTCAATAAAGCTAAGAGAAATAATCTATTCATAATCTACCTGGAGTCTTTGTCTTTATGTTTAGTTTGTCTCTATCTGCAGACGTGGCTGCTGCTTGTATGGTGTTTTCATTGGAGCTGGAAAGATTACCAGTAGACCATCTGTTCGGTCGATGAGAAAAAACAGGATTGACAGGTGCCACTGACCTAAGACAGACATCTCCATTTGGTCCTTCCTGCAGAGTATAACTACATCCTGAGTTGCTTTTTCCTTCAAGTTGTAAATGAAATACATTCACTCTGAGGTGATAAAATATGTTTCATGATTGTTACGGCCTGTTTCTCTGACATGCATCCAACCACTATGTACCTGTCTTCCTCCTTTTCAACTCACTAAAACCTATGAAGTCATAAATCTAATCTCTAAGCTGGCACGATGCTGAGGGGATGAGGGACTGCAGATATCTGAGGGCAGATAATCCTGTTTGTCTCCAGAACTGTGGAGGCTGCAGGAAGAACTGGCAGGCTGCAAGAGGCCCTGACATTTGCCCATCAGTGTAAGGACGAGCCATCTCTATGTTGTTGTCATTTAGCCCGATGTCTGGGATTTGGTTTTGTTTCATCGTTAAATAAAAGTGGTGCTTTTCCAAGAAAGGTCACTGTAAAATTGGATTAAGGAACAGCCTTTTTATTTCTCGATGTGGAGGCAAGTTTTGCTCTACTTCAGGACTCACACCTACCATGCAGACAACTGTCAAGCAAAGGAGACCCTCCAAAATGAAGATGAAGAGGATATTAAAGCAGCACAGTGGATTTTCAAGGTAAGACAAAATCCAGGTTATCCAAATGTCCTGGAGGAGGGGGAAAATGGTGTATCTGGAAGGAAGGCAGAAAGAAAGTGTTAATGTTATGTATAACAGCCCTAGAATATTTGTCACCAAGACATCAGTATTCATGTAGTTTTCCTTTATTCTGAGCTTCATGCTCTGCCCTCTGTTCCTCGTTGTGTTGCAACCACAGTGACAAAGGAGGTGGTGATCCGCCTTCCTGTTAAGTGTCTGCTTTCAAACAACATATTAAGCACATCCATCTAACTCATAAAAATGATTCATACTTTGTGAAGCTAATCTGTGGTTAAAAGGGTGAGGAAAAACATGTTGCTTCATGGTATTTAGACACTGAGGCGGTCTGCATTTTTTACTGATGCTACTACCTCAGATTATTTTTATTGGTAGCTAACAAAAGAAGGTATCACAAAGAAATCAAACACAGCATAATACTAAAATCTATTAGGGTGTTACAGTAAATCCCCTTTAGTGAACCTGCGGAGCTGAACCATTTTCCTTAATTAAAAACAACAGTCATGTATCCTCTAGATTTTGTCAAAAGCCTGGAAGCTGCCTGAGGGGTGAACCAATGTTATTTATGGTGAGCAGCACACTCCTGTGCAGCTCAACAGAGCAAGAGAGACAGGTGCAAGAAACCATATCTTATTAAAACTTTGGTGCAGAAGTGGTGCACCCTGGTGCATGGTAGCGAAGAGAACGTGATAGTAAAGTCACACACTCTTGGAACCACAAAGTTTGGGGGTTTTTTCAGACTAATGTAGCGCCAGAGTGGAGAGGGACTAAGGCAGCCAGTCAGGGTTGTTGGCAGGGCTGGTAAAAGGCAAGACGGAGGAAGAAGCCAGTCCCTATTCCACATCTGCCCTACGGCCATTCACGTTAAAGCAAGAACTGGCTTTTCCATCCCATCTCCTTCGCCAATGCACTTCCGCTTCCAGGAGGCCATTTCATTTGAATTACAGGAATAGACTCATCAGAAATCCTAAATGACTTTCACAGCTTTTGCTGAGAGGAAATACTCAGCCTGCTTTGCCGCTATCAGGAAACTGTTTCTGATAATGAGCCAAGTACACTCCTTTCAGAATTTCATGTCATTCTATCTCATTATCTGTCCATTTAGCACATAAGCCTGGGGACTTCTTGGCCCTCTTGAAGGCAGAGGGGGTTTTGTCACAGGCACAATGACTCCTGAATTTAACTCTTGGTAGTCATAGCTTCTGAAACCCATATACTGAGTTCTTTACAGCTCATGTCCCCAGTCATTTCTCATTTAGCCATCCTTTTATTCATCCCAGGTGAATAGTTCCTTTCAACTTGGTGATCGCTTTTATGGCTCTCACCTGAAATTGTAGTTTGTTGCCAAGTCTCTGAGAACATGGTGCACAGGACTGAGTCAGGGACCTTACAGAGGACAACTTATTATTTCTCTGCTCTGCAAAGGGATTTATCTACAGAGCGACCTAAATGACACTGCAAGGCTCAGGCCCGCTTACTGTCCACTGTCCCTTAAACACCAGCGCTGCCAGCTTCCCTTCTCCCACTGGCTATCTGTCCCATTTACTTTGTTCTGTGCTTATGTTTCTAAATGCTGCAGCTCTGCTGGCGTAGCTCTCATCTCTCATAGCAGGGACTGCCTGCAGGGACAGCCCAGGAGATGCTCTGTAACCACTTCATGAGCTCAGGCTGAGGTGAAATTGCTGTCATGTGGAAGCTCTTGTATGAGGCTACATGCTCTGGGGGAACATGTCTCCAGAACTTCATAAAGCATATCAGCAAATGATCCTTCCACATATGTAATGTAAGCAATGTTACTAGTAGTTAATGAGTCCACAAGGACTATGTTAGTGATAGGAAGTTAGAAAACTTACCCGGCTAGAAATATGTACAGCCCTAAGGCTGGGGAACTAAAATAAATTGCAAGCTTTACTTCACATAGGAAAGAAACACTTTTCTTTTTTACTGATAGGGAGGCAAGGCACAGAGGGTTTACATTATTTCATAGTACTTAGGAAATCAGCTTGAAGTTTGTCACTTATACTCCCAGAATAGACAAGGTCACTTTTTTTTCTTTTTTTTTTTTTTCTGGTGGCATTGAAGCCTGCAGAAAGTTCAGATTCTTTCTGGTAAAATGTTTCTGTTTGTGACACTGGTTGCTATAGACAAACTATGTTCTTAGACCCATAATTTGTGTGACTGACAGGGTCTTTGATCAGACTGATTCCCCAGCCCTCATTAATTCCTGTGTTCCCTGCCACCTTAAGTGAGGTTTTTAATTTGATGCTTCTGAATGTGAGCAGTGGCTGCTTATGAGACCAAGTTGCCACATCTAATTCAACATGCCAAACAGTAAAAAAGTTGAAATAGTAAATAAGTTGGGATTTAAAAAAAACAAAAACAAAAACAAACACACATCTTTTAACAGAAGACTTGACTTAGGTTTATTTAGTCTTGAACATGCTTTCAAAGAGAAACTGAATTACAAGCGAAATGTTTTTGAGAAGTGGTAGGTAGAGTTTAAAGGCCTTATAAATTCTCTTCATGACATTTAAATTAACTCAGTGAGTTGTTTATTTCTAATCTCCATTTGCATTGCTTAAAAAGCCTTTCCCTCTGACATGTTTGCATCTTGATTTATGAAAGCACTAAAAAGCAGAAGTGAA
Source organism: Buteo buteo (assembly GCF_964188355.1). Taxonomy (NCBI): domain Eukaryota; kingdom Metazoa; phylum Chordata; class Aves; order Accipitriformes; family Accipitridae; genus Buteo; species Buteo buteo. The sequence goes on from NC_134173.1 coordinate 35,370,965, forward strand.
TAAACTGCTTTTTACCAGTCTCAACACAAAGATGCAAGGACTTAACCCAGAGCTAACACAGACACATTCTTGTGTGCTCCCAATGAGCTTTTTGCAAGTTAACAAAATAAACAGCCCAGAAACATTACACTGCACAGGAAGATAGTGAGAGACTGCAAATATATCACGTTTTTTTCCTAATGACATAATTTGGCCAAAGTCCTGTTACACAGAGCTCATTGCCATTACTTCCTCAGAAGAGGATGAGAGAGTTCTCCAGAGATACCACATTGTAGTTCATATCCCGGTTACATCTGGGTAGGACCTGTTTCACTTCTATAACATAATTATGATTTCTAAGCATACAGGCTCCAGATTTGGTTGGGTTTACAGACAATAGATGACTGGGCAAGTGCAGGTAGGACAGCAGTGTCAGGGCTCTGAGGGCACTAGTAAGTGTCAATGGCCCTGAGCAGCCTCACCTGGGACCTCCACGCTCACGGGTGGACCCAGCAGACCTATATAAGCTCAGCCCTGAGGGCCCATTCCTCACCTGCTTGAGCTGTGCTGAGGGAGTGCTGGTCCCCAGCTGAGTGACAGCAGTGCCCCAGTTGGTGATGGAGCCACCTGGTTGAGACCTTACCCCCCCCCCCCCCCCCCCCCGGCTGGACTTCCTGGCTTGATCTTGGCTGTCTCTTGCCAGCGTGGGCTTGCCTGCTGGTTGTGGGACCTGATCTGAGGGGCTGACTTCCCCCTTGCTGTGATACTGCCTTATGAACTGGACCTTGCTTGGACCATCTCTATGTCTGTCCTGTTTGCCTTGCTCGAATGCTGCAGGATGGGCTGTGGGATCCCCTTGGCTTCCAACTCACCTTCCCTGAGGCTGAAGCCCTGTTCTTGCTGCTCTCTGGCAAGAAGAATCCTTTCCAGCTCCTGTTGAGATTTGCCTTACCTGTAAGGGTGTCCTTTCCTCTTTTTCTCAAGGCGTGGAGCAGAGAGGTGAAGAAAAGCATAGTGTTAAGTGAGAAGGTGTGTGCCAAGGAAAGGCAGAGAGCAAGTGTTATTGCCTCCTTAAATGTCAGTCTGTAGGCTGAGGCCTGAAGATACCCTGCTTATACCAGCATTGCCTTTCTGCTTGCCAAGTCCTACCTGTTTGTGTTCTGTGTGGGAGACCAGGCAGAAACTGAAATGGCCACAAGCACGCTGTCTGGAGGAGCAGCCCAGGGGAAGTACAGCATCCTTTTTCCTTCATCTAGCTAATCTCAGCTCTGCAGAAATCCTTTGGGTTTGGAGATGTCAAACATTATTCCATGAACTGCATGTAACGTGGAAGTTGCTCATGACCATGCATAGCTCATCTAAATTATTCAGCGACTCCTGTGAATCATGATTTGTTTGTTAAAATAGGGATCCATTCACAAACAACTCCAGAAAGGTCAAAAATCAGAGCTGTTATTTGCAAAGGGCAACATGCAAGTTGAATGATTGCACTGCTTTGCCAAGTACTCTAGTGTCTTCAGGTGATGAGTGCTGTCAGTCATTAATTACTATTACTGTCAACAGTCCCTCTGAAGTCTCATATTGTCTTTATTCTTTGTAAGAGTAGGAAAAGTCCTGATATTAGTAAATATACTTACCCTCTTCAGTCAGTTTAATCTCTCCCAAGTACATTTTCATGTCAGGAGTGTTCATTTGGGGAAGTCTGTTTTTCATACTTAGTCACAGTAGCATTTGTATGTATTAAAGCTTGTGATTGTTTCATAGGGTGTTAGGAACAAACCAAGCAGTAACTTATACCAAGAACACATTCCTTCTGTTCTTTTGAACAGGTGTTAGTTAAATAGGCTGAAACATAGTTTAATAGTCACGTTATCTAATTCTTGCATTTGAAATGGGCAGCTAACATTCTTCATCTTTGCCAAAATAGTTATCCTTACACAGCAGATGTAAAATTTGAGACATGTTTGATGTTCTGTTTTATTCAGGAGCAAGGTTTCAAAGGAAGACAGAATTCTGGGAGAGAAACAGGAGTATTACAGGGTATTTAGGACCACCAAATTAGGAGCCTCTAGTCTTTTTGACAACTTCTTTGATAACACAGTATACTTTTAGGTAGAGAAAAAAGTGGGTATTTTGCTGAATAGTTATAGATTAAGATAATGAGGTAAAAGCATATGCAGTAGGTTTTAAAGGTAAGCACAATTATTACTAGGACAAGCTGGAGAACATTATTTCTCTGTGGTCTTCTGTGCTGTTTTCTCGATACGTATCCTTTAAAACAAGGGTTTATCTTGTCCCTGAAGTGTTTTTACTAGTTAAGAAAGGGCTACTCCTGCATATTTTTACAGACTGTACCAATCCCTTTGAGACCTGCAGTGTCCAGCAAAATATTGGTGCATGTCTCGTCAGCAGACCTATTAGGAGTGTTAAGGCCTGTCAGCCCCCAACCCTGCAAGAGGGGTCAGGCAGAAACTGAAAGTGGTTTCTTTTGTTTGCCAGGTAATTCCTCCAAGGAAAAACTTATTTCATTAATTGCTGCTTTCAGAAGTCACAAAGTACTCCTGGGGCACGGGAGGCAGTATTTCAGGGTTGGTCCATACCCAGGTCTTCAGCTCTTCTCAGGGTCAGGTCATCCACGCTGTGAAAAAGACTGTACTAGTCATTTGGGGGGTTAGAGTCCTCCCTTTCAGCTGGTCATCTGAAGTGGGGGATCTGTTAGCTTCACTATAGTACTTATAACTATGGTAAAGACATTTCATATTCAAACGATTTACGTTCATCAGAGTATGAATCTGCTGGTCAGGTAAAGCTCCTACAGTTTTCTATATTGGGTGAGGGAAGCAAAACAAACCAGTAAGATGAGAGTAAAAAGTACAGGACTGGAATCAAAAAGAAACATTAATAGCTATTACATAATTACTCTCATAGTAAAAACAGCCTGATCCACAACAGGCCGTGGTCACCCCAGTGACCAGCATCACTGCGTGCTGCATTTAAGTGTGCTGGCGTCCCCTAGAGCCCACGTATCTGCACATGTATGAGCATAATTGAGTACATAAGGGTAGGATTCAGCAAGCCACCATTCTGGAGAGGTGGCCACCAGCAGAAACACCAAATGACATTAGAGGTAGGCCTGTCATTTCATTTGTGGATCACAGACCCAGGCGCACTCATGAAATTAGGCCTCCCTGTCCTGACACACGACAGAGGAGTGCTTTCTCATTTGACAGCCCAGCACTTACTGCTGTTGCCCAAATTATGGGAAGTCCAGGTTCAAAACCTTCCCTTGAGGTGACTTGAAGCCACACGCACCAGAAGAATAACCTAACTACTTACTGCAATGTGTCTGTGAGAAGGATAGCAGGGGTCCCTTCCTTCCCTTGTGTTGAAATCATTCTTTGTGGTGTAATGATTTAATATTCCTTGTAGAGAGGGGGTGGTGATGCTTTACTGTGTTTAAGGCACTTACCATGCAAGGGTGTGAGATTCAATAAGAAATACTTCCATTTTCCTTTATAACAGGTATTCAGTGAGGCCCAGACCAAAATCCACAGGGAGGTCCCTTGCAGCTAGGCGGGAAAGTCGCCCTCCTTCCCCTCGATCTGGTTAGCCAGGTCCAAGCCAGAGACGGCACTTCTGAAAGCTGAGGCTGACAGACCGCCTCCAGTGGCTAGGCCACCAGTCTGGGACATCAGCCCGTGCAAATCCAGAGTGGAAGAAGGATCTGAGCCCGTGTCTCCAGCAAACATGCCAATAGCAACATTCGGACATGTAGGTCTGGGGGTGGGAGCTGGGTGGTACCTGGGGCTGTGGCTCCCAGATGAAGGGTGATGCACATACAGTGCCAAATCAGTCCCATAACTTCCTTTGAAAGATGCGGCATAAATGCTCTTTCCTGCGATTGGGAGTTTCCTCTGTCCCCATGAGGCAGCTTCCCATGCAGTATGTCGGCGGTTTTCGGATGGCATGTTTACATACCAGCTCTGTCCACGCAGGATGAGGGAGCAGGCGCTGGGTGCCCAATTCAGCCCTGTGGGTCCTGCTGGGAGCTGTGGAGGAGCACAGTGGGCTGTGAACGGGGCACCCTTTAGCAGGCCTAGCCCTGAAAGACATGCAGCAAACCACTGGCTTAGCTAGTATCAGTGGATAGGACTCATTTTTACCACTTGCTTGCTACAACTGGGCAGTCTTGCAGAGACCTTTCTTATTTGGTTTGGGGTTTTCTTCTCCTCATGTCTCCTCTGAATTTCCGTAGTATACTAGACTGCTCCAGGCAGCTCAAACCATTAAATATAGCTCCTTTAAAAAATAGTATGTTTTAATCTTTAGCATCATACCTGAATGTAAGAACAGATGAACGTGGCTTATGCAGGAATTATTCCATCAGGCAGAAAAAGTTGCTTGTTTTTTCACTGTGCGGGTGGTTGAAGAGTGGGATAGGTTGCCCAGAGAGGTTGTGAAATCTCCTTCCTCAAACGTATTCAAACCCTGCTCAGCACAGTCCTAGGAAGCCTGAGAGCAGGAGGCTGGACTAGGTGATCTGCAGAGGCCCCTTCCAACCTGTTCTGTGAAACAAAGAGCTCTTCACAGTGTCTTTCTTTTTAAGCTGTTCTGTAATTACATGGCATAATATTTTTTTAATTCATAAAAGATTTTTCTTTTGCATCCAGAAACACTCTTCTGAGAATAGCTAGCTGTATTGCTCAGCGTTGTCTATGAGCCAATAATAAGCTGCACAGACAGCAATCAGAGGGCATTCTTTCGTAAAAGTTGTCAAAATAATAATGTACTACACATTAATGGGTGGATTACTTGCATACTAATGGTGTGCAAATGTTCTAGTCCTCAGAGATAATTTGTACTAATTTGCAATAATGTTTTTGCAATTTAGTGATTTACATATTTTACCTTTGAAATAGCCTTAAAACTTCCTTTTTAGCTGTGCACCTTTGAAATGGAAAAATGCAAAATCCTGGGCTGATTAGGATATTACTGTTACACAGAACTTAATGAATACAGAAACCAGAAGATAAACTGTTTTTATACTACTTCTGAAAATTTTTCAGTAAAACGATCCTAGACTGACCTGAGTTACAGAGACCATTGTTGTTAATATAAGATGACCTTCTTGAAGTGCAACAACATGCCATGCTGGTTAATAAATAACCCACTCAGCCTAAATCTAAATCAACTAATTTGAGATATGGGTAACTTCAGATTTACAAATATATTAATTTAGGATATTCTTCCACCAGCAAGAATCAACAGTTTAGATAAAGGATGCTGGGGAAAACCAACATTTCTCTGGAAAACCATGGAGGCCTTCTTAAAAAGGCATCTAGTTTGTATGCCTGTGAGTCAGGAGGAATTGACCTTTACTCCATGATATGTCTCTCACACCCAGACTGATGAAAGTAAATGATTTCCAGTAAAATACAAAACTAAAATGAAGTACCTTTGTGCATCGCCAGCCGCAGAGTGACAAGACATAATGCAGTTGGTGTTGCTCTGATTTATGGTTTCTCCTAGGGGCCATCATGTGGTAAAGATCACCTGAGCACAGTGTTCCCACCACACCCTGCTTTATTTCCAATACTCCTCATGTTCAATTGAAAGAGGAATTGTGGTGTGGGGGTTTTTTCAGCTCAGATTTCTCAGGGTTTTCTGAGTGCCAGAGGAATCCCTAAGTGCCAGAATTAAGTGGTGCCCAGGTTGCACATATCAGCCATTCCACGCTAATTAGCAAATCCTTCCAGTGATGTGAGGTGCAGTATCATTGAAGGCGGTTCTGGGTGGAAGCTCAAAAGTGTCATCTGACCTTGGCTGCTAGGATCAACCATCCTCAAGCCCTTCCTGGCATGGGTTTACCTTGCCTGCTCTTTAAAACCTCACTAACACAGACTCCACAGTCTAGGCACCCTGCTCCAGTGCTTCACCATCCTACCATTAAAACCCCATATTTAACATAAATACACCTGCCGGCTGTTTAAATCCATTACTCCTTACTGTATATGTAGTGAGCATGAAGAGTAATTTACTCCTTCCCCTTGCCTGTTTGTATACAATGCAGGCTACCTGCTATGCATTTCTCGTGAGTGGTGCAAAGACACAAAAGTCATGAATCATGCACATGCTTTTTCACAGCAATTTCTTTCCACAAAAAATTCAAAGACTTTTGGGGAAAATAAATGTTTCTTTCAAGCCATTTAGAGGTTACTCAGTCCTACATTTTGCTAGCCCCTTCCGTGCAATAATAGGACAGCTTTTTACTCCCATTTATTTGCATCTCTTTATAAATCAGCTTCAATCCAGTCAAAAGAAAGATGCAGAAAGAGATCGGAATATCCTACCACAGACATCTTGATTTCAAAGCCCAGCTCCAGGTTGCTAGGTGACAGCTAGGCACATCTTCCTGAGAGCAGGTCAAAGCCAAAGCCCCGCCAAGCCAGGAAAGGCAAGGGAGAGCCCATCGCTCTTCTCCCAGAGGCCACACAGGGGATGAAAGCACCTTGTTTATGTACAATGTACGCAACTGTATGTTTCATCACAAGCATTGAAAGTTAACACTGAGGCAGGCAGAATGCTATTTTTTCCATCAGCCTCATCCAAAAGGTGTGCTGAAAGGTAATGCTTGGGAAATGGCAAGGATCTGTGAGCAGGTGAACTGGTGAAGCCTGGCCCGCAGTGGGTCTGTGCCTGCTCACTGACCAATTTTGATGTCTGAGAAGGATTTCCCACAGCCTATCCCTGTGCTGGGCGCTGATTCCAATGAAGCTTTCAGGACTTAGATGTTGAGATCTTTAACTTAACAGATCTTCAGTCTACCACTAGATGTGGTTGGAAACAGCTCAGGAGGCTAATTGTCCTCAATATTATACTTGTAGTGTTATTCTCAAAATAAAGCTAATCTAAAATACCGTATCAACTGTAAAAAAAGGTAAGAACAGACTGCAACAAACCAGGAGCTGCCCAGTGATGCCATCCAAGCAGCAGCTGATGATCTTACAAAATGTCACATCTGTTTTCCTGGTTCACTGTTGCAAGCGCTTAATTACGCTCACAAGAAAGATGAAAATTATTCTCAAGAGTCTAGAGATTTCAGGTGTAGGCTGAGGAATTCATACAGAAAAAGGGGAAGGGCTCAACTTTGTTCCATTATTCATTTATTTCCACTTGTGAACACAGCCTAATTTCAGGAAGTAGCTGTGATTTTTTCCTGTGACATCTTGTGTGATTTACTTCAGAACTCAATAAAGAAGAGAACAGTTCTTACAGTTCTGTTGACTTCACTGTTTCCTTTGAGGGTAATCAAGTTAAGAGCAAAACCGGTGGATCAGACTTAGACCAAGACAGGATAAAGTATTGTTCTTGAACTGCATAACGACTGGCATTCATTATGAGAGGTAGGAGGATTACAATATTTAAAGCATTCATTTTCTTGCATTGCAGTGCTGGATTTTCTAAAACCCATAGTCTTCTCTTTTTATTACCAAACTGATTTGTTTAAACACAAGCATTCTTCTGGGACAGATGTCTTTGGGGAAGAGAATCTCCTTTTAGGGATTCCTTGCCAATACTGGAGTTTAGTATCCCAAATAAGCTTTGGCACTCACGCCCTTTGTGCCTTTTAGTACTTGGAATTTGTGCTCAGATTTGCGCAGGTGCTCAGACTGCACCAGGGAAGTGGCTGAGTTGCTCCTCTCTGGCCCTTTGTCCTGTTTTTTTTTAATTTGCAAATTCTTGCTCCATTTACTCATCCCCATTACCGAGAATTCTGCATGTCAATAAAAGGGACATCTATAACATCTCTATATAAGATGGGCTCTAAATAAGAGGATTAGAGGGTGTTTCTTGGTTTACATCCAGATCTTCTGGACTATTTGGCATGGAGTAGCTGGATAGTTCTCCAGTCAGAAGACTGATAAAGTGAGTCACAGCCTTAAATGCCAGCAATATTTCTTCAAACTAGCATTTCTTTATGTTCACTGAAATTTTTTATTCTGAATGATAGTTCCTATTTTTATGACAGACTAGCCTTCCTCACTGCACTGTGTTTATTCTGTTCATACAGATTCTGTGCAGATAAATGCATGCGCTTCATTTAAGTACCAGAATAGCATCTGCTTGAATGGTTTACCTGACCAACAGTGGCATGCTCAGACTATAAAATTGTTTCAGACTCATAAAAAAGCTGTGCTCTCTCAAGTGTCATACTGGCTTGTAAGCAGACACACTTTAAACAGAAAGAAAAGCCAAACTCTACTTGTTTCTTACCAGCCTTTCCAAATCATCAAGAGAGGTAAGTTAAAGGTATTAAAACAGATCAAAGAAAGTATAGGCTATTGCAGGCAGGACACCTTCAGTCCCACTTTGTCTTTTCTGTGTTCGGTCATGAGGTAGGTTTGAAATGAACTGCAGAAAGGAAATTGGGAGAAACATTTCATCTGCCCAGGAGGAGGACACGTTCTTTCAAAACAGTAGTGTAACGGAGGGAAACCCCCACAAGTGTGGTCTGTTAATGAGTTGGTTTGAACAACGATGCATAAAGGTGGGATATAAAAACAGGTTTGTCCAAATTTCTACCCATCTGGACTGATGTTCTCCCTCTCTCAGGACACTTCTAGAACTGCAGCGAAGTGCAGTTCCTTTCCAATTGCAGGGAAACATGCCAGACAGCTCTGGAGTGGCCAGAGGAAAAGGTCCAGCCTGCAGAAAGGAGTGTCAGGCTCTGTAAGCACCAGACAGGAGAAATGTGGTTTCACAGGAACACATCCAGTGCCTTCCCCAAAAGCTCAGTAGCTCTGAGCTTTCTTTTTTTTTTTTTTTTTTTTTTTCTTTTTCTTGAGGTCCTCTGTGTCTATAACCTGTAACTTGGTATCTGTGGTGTCAAGGGAGACCTGGGAACTGATACCATTTGTAAGTCTGCTCCTAAGCCTAAAGCAAGCATGACATTTAGCCAGTAATTTGTGCTGTCTGCAATCACAGTCCCTCTAATCCAGGCATGCACTCGTATATGGGTAAGATCACATAAGGCATCTCTGAAAGAAAGATTAGTAAGAGATTCTGCAGGGAAGCCCCAGGCCTTTCTGCTCACTTTCATGGGACCATCTACATAACAGGGATAATCTGATCTCTCTAAATCAGTATTTGTACAGTTCCATTGATAATTTAGTATGCTGGGGTAGATATCACCTGAAGTTTTCCCATTTCCCAAATATGTTCACGCCTTCTCCTCACTGTCTTTCTTATGAGATCAGCTCCTTTTCCTTCCATCATCATTCAAAGATCTTTTAAAGGTGCTGGAGAAATACTGCTGGTCACCACCTCAAACTAGTCTGGAATGAGACAAATACAGAATTTGTTCTTCATGCCAGCATCTATCACCCTAAAACATTCTTGTTTCTCATACTATTCTTTTTAACCTCATACTCTTCAGCTGTCTCTCCTTGCCTGCTCTTTATTCTTTTATTCTTATTTTTCAAAGGAATTATAGTGCATTTTAGCTCTGATGTCTTTTCATGTTGCCTGCCACAGCCTGTGAGTGAGTTATATTTTCCTCCCGTCAGCCTTTTAACATGGCTGCATAATTCCCCCAATTCCTCCATATTTTTTAAGGTCCAAAAAATCTGATCAAAAGTCAATCACGGAAGTCACAGTGGCTTCCTCGGGAGCCTTGTCAAGATGGAATATTACTGTGCAGCCACATTGTGCAACCGGGTTTTTGGATACACTTTGAATGACGCTGAAACCTTGAGCTGTTTGGGAACATTGGTTCCAAATTGTCCCATTAAGCTTCCTTTCTGTATCAGCTCTGGAATATAACTACAGACTACTTTCTATACCTGAAAATTGCGGTCTTGTCAGTTTTGGATTCTTCTTTAATTTATCTATTTTTTTTAGTTTCCAAGCACCTGTGTGGTAAGGATCCTGTGTAATAATTAGGTTATGCGTGACCCAGAATATCAGGAATATTCCTGCAGGTCATGGTTGGATAGGTACCTCTTGAGTGACATTGATACTATGAAGATATTTCTCCTTTGCTAATAATGAAAAGAGGAAAGTATTTGTGCCTTCAGTTTTAGTTCATTTAATTTCCATTGTAGGCAGAGGATCCCTAATAGCACAAGGAGGAATATCGCTTTGGCACTAATCCTCAACTCTTGAGTTTCCCCATTCAAACTGTAGGTGCACAGTGACACCTTCTGGAAGGTTGTAATGAGAGTTACTGAGCACCTTCCTTCCATCATCTTGAAACTCACGATTTTTATGCGTAGAAGCTAGTCTTTTTCCGGTCAACAGTTTGCCCAGATCTTTGGTACAGGTTCTCTGATGTCTTTGGGACATACACTAACAGAACATTGTTGTGATGGGAGAATTATTTTTTTTTTAATCAACCCAAACCTGTAGGGTTTTTTAACGATTCCAAATAATTCAAAGGTTTATGGGGGGAAGAAAAAAAAAAAGTTAGAGGATAGAATTAGAGATGTATGTTAACCTCGTGATTTAAAAAAAAAATGTAGATGGCATTACATTTTCAACTATTTATTGACATACAGAAGGTGAGAGGGTCAGACAGAATATAGTGAGTCTTCAATTTGCCAAACATGGCAAATGAAAGACACAGTTTCTTAATGCAGTCACACTTCAGCAAAGGGTTCATTTTTTAAATGTGTCATATTGCAATTTCTAATTAGACCTTCTTTGCCCAAGCTGCCGGCTTCCTGGGTAGTCTGTCAATCTGCCAGAAACTCTGAGTCACCAAGGATTTTAAGCACACAAGTTGTGCCACAGAACTCCATCCGAGGGCTCACGAACCCCACGGTGCCTGCATGCATCAGCTGGACTGGGGCCAAAATGGGGAGCAGAGCCCTCGCCAAGATGACGCTGGTGCTCTAAAACCCAGCATTCGGTCCCGTTACTGGAAAACATCTCCTTATTTCTAATACATAATTCCATCTCAAAGATTATTTCTCTTTAAGCTTTGTCTTCCTTGGAAGTAACAAAGATGTGATATGTAGGAGTGGAAAAGAAACAGGGTTGTGAGTGGAGACAGAAGAGGCTAATTTCCAGACTTCCTGAGACTTTGGAGTAGAGGCTGACTGACATAAATACTGAGGCTGAGAGTTTTGGCAGAACATACATCTGGGATTGGCCAACGCTCAGAAAGTACATCACCCTAGAAAATAACCTTACGGTGCTGAAATAATTAGCAAACTACTAGGCAGAGCCATCAATAGCAAACAATTCTGGCTACACTGAGATCTAAGCCAAGTCTAACCATTATGAGAACATTTCAAGCATTAGTCCCAACATAATGCAGTCACAGGTTGTAGCATGGGACTTTGAGGAAACTTAATGCTCCAGCAAAAGACTAAGAGAAACCCTATGCTCTACCTATGTGCTACTGAACAGTTACATTTTGACAGTACGAATGACATGGCATTGGGAGGAAATTCCCACTGTGACTTTCACACTTGGGCTTACACAAAATAAATTCTACTGGCGAATTAATGCATTGCTATTAACGTTGATGAAAAATCAAGCACTAACAGGCATACCTGCATGTGGGATAAGTTTGTTAATGCTCTGTGGACCCATGCAGATCTATGGTTAGTTTTACATGTTTGAAGATTCCGGTTTATTCTGCCTCCCATCAACACTGAACCTACATCTTCTATTTGAAATCAATTGCTAACAGATCCATTAAGTTAAGTTACTTACACCTGTAAGGAACTGATGTTGAAAGAATATACATATTTAAAAGTTCAACAAAGCTGTTTCCCATAATATCACTGGCATTATGTTCACTTCAAAATATGGTTACTTAAAATGCATCTTTTTAAAGCGTATGTATATATATTTTACATTTTAAATTTTTATTAAGGAATAAGATAAAGCAAATACCAGAATACTGCTGATATATAAAGAAAATCTAAGTCCAGCTAAAGACCCTGGAGACTCATTTTACTTCAGAAAATATCTCCTCTCCCAGAAAAGCCTATCAGTCTTCAAAGTGATTTGTAACAAGTGCACTTTCCTGCCAATGAAAATAGTCGAAAATGGATTCTTACTTTCTGTTTGAATTGCTCCCTAATTCACTATGAATCAGCTCCATTCAATGGTCTAGAAACTCTCTATTTAACAACTGAAGTGAGCAGGAAACACTAAAATAGACTAGTACCCATAAGCCACCATACAAATGTGTATGACCTCTCCTTGGGCAAGGAGCGGGAGTTCAGATGTGAGGCCCAGCAATCTGTCCTAACACCTTAAAGCAAAACAGGCCCCAAAAGAGCTAGTATGTGCATTATGTCACCCATTGAAGTGTGACTGCAAGAATGTTGGAATACAATGTTATTAAAATACAGATACATGTTCTATATTGCCTTTCTTATAACCTGTTCTTAACATTTTAAATGAGAACAAATTAAAAAAAAAGCTGCCATACAAGTTTTCAGTAGTAATAAAATAATAATAGTAGTAGTAATAACAACAACAATAACAAGTTTCTTCATTTCCACAAAGGCAAAATTAGGAAAATATATTAACTGGGACAAGTCTGCAGAAAAGAGAGGCTGGAGTCGAAACATAGAAAGGGACAATATTAAATAGCAAGGGCACCCTTAGATAAAGCCATTCCTTTCTGATGTAGAATAAAAGAAAACTACTGCATGCAGGATAGACTTCCCTCCTAAAAGTTTATCAATAACTTATGTAGACTTAATGTGAAATGTTCAGGAAAGTCTAGCAAAGAGATTTTTTTTTTATTTTCTAATGCCTTACATTCTAGCAGCTAATATCAATATTGAAATTGAATCCTGATTTAATATTTACCTTGTACGTTACAAACAAAGGTGCCACTACATGGGATAATTTTATTAAATACACAGTTCATGCATAAACACTCCATTTTTCATAAGGTATTTTTTGGAATAGAACCAAGACCCAGGCCCAATACTCCCATGCCTAACTAGATTGTGAAGTTGTTCACATGTTGGTTTCTCTCTGCCCTAGTGAACTTCAATGAACCTGTACAAAGTAGGGCAGCAGTGGGGACTAAGAGTACAATCACAGACATGCATGTGCAGAGAAAGCTACTCTGATGACTGAGGGCATTTTCCTTCACACATGAGAAATGCATGCTCAAATTCCTTTTAGGCAGAGGAAAGGGTTCAGTCTGTGTCTCTCAGTCTTAAAGTCCCTCAGCTTTAAACCCTGTTTCAACAAAGTTCAAGCATTCGTTTATGCAGTTCTGCATATTATTCAGACATCAGCCTGCATCCATTATTCAGGGAGGAAGGAGAAGAAGATGCCTATTTCACCAATTTTGAGAGGACTTTAAGTCTCCAAGCCGCTCAGCGGTTTCAGGATTTGGGTGGTTGTGCAGCTATGCAATGATGCAGATGTACCTGTCTACAGAGCTAGGTAGAGTAGTCTACAAACATCAAACACTGGAAGAGGCTCAGCTCAGGTGGCTTTTTTTGTCTAACACCATTCATGCTAGGGAGCATGACTACCATCTTTTTATACAATACTACGCACTATAATTATGCATCATTAATGTAGTCTAGAGAGGGCTTAGGGGAGTCACATCCACTCACCGCTCTGAGAAATGACTGCCCTTCCTGGCAGAGTGACTAGGAGCTGGATTCAAAGGCCAGTGGTGGTACCAGGTGTTTTGGTCTTGGTCTCAGGACACGTGAAGAACCACCTTGGTACACTTACTGAGACTTTCTTCCTTTTTCCCTGCTGAGGAGTGTGGCATTATCATTTAATCCTAATTGTCAAGCCTATAATACCTCCACAGGTCCTGTCTGGGCCTTGACAATTGTAATTCAGCACCGAAGTGTATTTAACATCCCAGTCGTGTGCTTTGTGCCATGACCAAAAGGGCAGAGATTTGCAGAAGGACTCCTTGCCACCAGGCAGGAGAAATAATAAGTGGGGGTGTGGGGCGGGAATCAACCTTTCTATTTTTTCCGCTCTCCTGGGAACATTGTCCAGCTTCCACCCTAGTTCACCTCTCCAAACAGACCTAGGGGAACTCTCTGCTGCTAAGCAACAGCAAGCGCTCCTTATGTGCAGGAATGGCAGCTCTCCCCGCAGGTCTCAGCTCCAACGAGCACCTTCCCCTGGCACCATCGGCACCACAGCCCTGTTCTCCCCTTGCAGCAGCAGCGGTGGCTTTGGCTTTCCCAGGGCAGCGCCATCACTGTGGGGAGGGCTTTCTTCACACTGTGCAGACCTCAGTTCCTCTCTGTCTCTTTAACGTCAGGAGAATGGTCGCAGGCCAGAAATGGGGAAGATGTTTCGGGAAGGGCTGGGCCTTGTTGAAAAAACGGAGCCCTGAACAGGAACGGGCAGAAATCATTGCTGGAGAAAAGGGAGGCAGAGCCCGAATGGCAGTGATGTCTGTCCGTTCCTGTTCCGGGCTCATGCTCTTACCTGGCGGCTTCCTCCCTCCGGGGCACCGACACTCACCGGGAAGGGGAAGATGGTGCTGCCCAGCCGCTTGCAGACCGGAGCGGGCTCGCCGAGCTGCCCGGCCACCCCCGAGCCGCGGGAGGGGCGGGAGGCCGGGGGGGGGGGGGCAGATTCAGGACCCTGGACAGGGCCGGGCGGCGGCGGCGCGGAGAGGGCGGCTGCGCTCCGCTCCGCTCCGCTCCGCGGTGCCGGCCGGCCGCCGCAGCTCCTCCCGCCGACTGTGGGCGGCTTTTTGGGTGGGGGGTTTGGGGGGTGCTCTTGGCGCGTAGGTTGTTAAGTGGCCAACCTCGTCCCCGTGCTGCTCCGGCACTGTGGCCAGCCCCGAACCCCCAGGGGCGCTGGCTCGGCAGGAGAAGGTCTCCTCCAGTCCCTACCTAAAGGGCCGGCTTAGGAAAGTTAAAAACACAGAGCGTGCCTGCGAAGGGGTGAGGGGTAGCCCCGAGCACCCGGGGACCGACCGGTGGGCATTCGAGTCTGCCACCCCTCGGATTAGCACCGCGGTGGAGGGGCTCCGCTCGGGGCTGGTCTGTGCAGGGCGCCCGCCTGCCCCCCTCGGTAATGTTTATTTTGTGTTTCTCTCTCTCTCTCTCTCTCTCCCTCTCCCCCCCCCCCCCTCGCCCCTGTTCACCCGCTCCCACACCTCCCCCGCACGCCGCAGCCTCCGAGGCCTGCCGGGCCCCTCGCCCCGCTGTCAGCTCTCCTCTCCAGCCCCTTCCTGCGGCCGCAGCTCCCCGCCCGCCGGCCCTGCCCGCGCTTCGTCTCGGCGCCCCGTCGAGACGCCCCGGGGCCCCCCCGCTTCGGCCCCACGAGCTTGGCGGCGCTGCTGGCCGGCAGCAGGGCGGCCGCCCGCTGCCCGCTCGCCGCCCTGCTGCGGGGCCGCTGGGCTGAGCCGCCGCCGGCCCCCGCCCCGGCCCCGGCCCCGCCGCCGCCGCCGCCGCCCAGCCGCCTCCCCCCGGAGCGCCGGAGATGCCCGGCGTGCCACGGAGCCGCGCCGCCGCAGCCCCGCGCTGCCCCCGAGCCGCCCGGCGCTGTGAGTACCGCTCCTGGGGCCGCGTCCGCCCCTTCCTCCTCCTCCTCCTCCCCGCGCCGGGGAAGCCGCTGTCCGCCCACGTGCCCCCAGCCGGCACCGGCGGGGGAGTCTCGGGGGCGCTGGGTGAGCCCCCCCCCCCCCGGCTGAGAGCCCCAGGCTCCGCAGGCAAAGCCCACCGCTCCCCGTCTGCCGTTCCCGTCGCTCCCCGGGTCCGCTGGCTCCAGCGAGGCGGGTCCTGCGGCCGCCGTGCTCCGCACCCGGTCCGCGGCGGGAAGGGAGCAGCCCCGACGGCAGGGCTGCCCGCCGGGTCTCCCGGTCACCGGCGGCAGGGACGCGTTCACGCAGCGCATCGGCCTCGTTTTCACGGGGAGACCGTGTCGCCCTGCCCAGGGTCCCGTTAACCCTCGTCCCGCCGACGGCCGCGCTGCGCCCTCCAGGGCAGGCGGCGTCGGGGACCGCCCGGGGGGCGGCCGCGGTGGCGGGACGTTATCGGGGAGACGGACCCCAAAACGTGGCGGTGGCGGCAAGGGCGCTGCCGAGAGAGCCGCCCCGGAGGAGCGGGCGGAGCGCCGAGCCCGGCGGCCCCTGCCCGCCGTCCCGCGTGGGGCCGGCCACGCACGCCTTGCCGGGGCCGCGCTGCGCGGCTGCGGCGGCCGGGCGACGCCGTGCCCCGCTACAGCGGGAGGGGTAGAGCGAGGCAGCCCGGCGGCGGCGAGCTGCGCGCCTCCGGAGGACGGGAGGCGGCCGCGGGGGGAGGGAGGGGAGAGGTATCCCTGCGGTTACTTAAAATGCGAGCGTGCTCCGGTGCCGGGTTTATAAGCGCGGCTCTCGTCTACGGCATCCATGATCCTTAAGGCACCGGGACCGAGCCCCGCGGCGGCTCCGCCGCCTCTTCAAGCCCTTCCCACTCCCTCCCCTGGGCGCACACACGCTCGCTCGCACACGCACAGCCTCACGCCGGCGTCTCCGGCGCTTCTCCCCCCGGCGCCGGCCCCATGGCTCCCCCCGCGCCCTCCCCAGCCCCCCACCGCCGTGCGGCCGCCGCTCCCGCTGCAAACCGCCCCTGAGCCGCAGCGGGCCCCGGGGCTCGCCTCGCCTCGCCTCGCCTCGCCGCGGGCGGCCCGGCGGCGGCCCGCCCCGTCCTGCCGGGGCCGGGGCGAGGAGCGCGGAGCTGCCGGCCTCGGTGTCCGTCCCCCCCCGCCCCCGGCCCCGGCTCCGGCCACGGCGAGCGAAGCCCACCCGCGACCGCGGCCGGCAGCGTGAAAGGAGCCCGCGAGGGCCGGGCGCATGCGCGGGGCTGGCGAGCCGCCGTCCCCGGGCGCGCAGCCCGCCGCTACCGGAGGGGAAGCGGGCGAGGTCTCCCGGCGGGGCCCCGCCGCCGACACCGTAAGTACCGCTCGGTCCCGCCCGACGGGCACCGCGGGCGCCCCGGGCAGGCGCGGGCTCCTCGCCGGCAGCCGCGACCCCCGCGCCGCAGCCGGGGCCGCAGCCGGGTGCGGCGGGACGGGACGGGACGGGACGGGACGGGACGGGCGGCGCTGCCGGCGGCGGCCCCCGCGGCCGGGGCGGGCGAGCGGCCGCGGCCAAAGGCCCTTCCCCCGGTCTCCCGGAGGGTGGGGAGCCGCCAGCCGGGACGCTGGGGCTCGCACCGCCCCGACCCTCTCCCCGCCGGCTCCCCAGCGCAGGGCCCCAGTAGCACCCGGCTGCCGCCGGCCCCGGGAGCGAGGGCACGACCCCTCCCCGCCGGCTCGGCCCCGCCGCCGCTCCCCGGGGCGGGATCGCGCCCCGCTCCGCGCCGCCTCCCTCGGCCCGGCGCGGGTGACGCCTCGGCCGGGCTCCCGCCCTGCGCCCGGGGACCCTTCCTTCTTTTTTTTCGGGAGTGCGGGTGAAGCTAGGGCAGCGTCCGTCACCCCCCGGCCCTCGGTGAAGGGAGTCCTGCGGCACCGCCGGGCTCGGGGCCCTCGGCTCCCCTGCGAACTCGGAGACGAGTAGCAACAGGCAAGTGTTTCCATAGGGACTCCCCCAGGCTCAGCCCGCCGCTCCGTGCATCCGCGGGCGAGAGAAAGAGCCCTTCCCGAGCTCTGTCGTTAGCTAGCGGCAGTCGGTAATGAAAATTGGACGCAACTGCAGAAGGTGAAACAAGATTATCCTTGTACGTGCTAGTAAGAGTTAAAGTGATTTGATACCGACGTAATTTACTTGATGCAACCGCTGCATCATTTCATTTTTTGCTGTGGAAAAATGTAAGATCAAAACTTTTCGTACAGTGCCGTTGGTATGACATAACGGTGCGGAGTCTCTCCTGGTACCTCTGCGCCCACTGCACAAACAGAACATCGGCATCAGATCCAGCGCCGCGCGGAGCTGTGTACTGTGGTGCCGGTAACGCCGTTGCTGTACTACAGGACCAAAAACCAGCCACCACTAGTTCAACTAAACGGAGCAGCGAAATCACTATCAGCTAGGCAAGGCAGAGCTGTGGTCAGGTTAAAATTAGGAGTGTCTTTGTAAACTAAGAGCAGGTTCAAGCCAACTGAATGTAAAACCAGCACTATGTTTTATAAAATGCTCTAAGATGGGAGAACAGTTACTTGATTTCCCCTTTAATTTCTTATCTAGCCCCCCCATCAATATTTATTTTGATATCTTTACCCTGGGTCCCAAATAGTTAATGATGGAAGCAACGCCTCAGCTGTCACACACCTCTCGGCTCCTTGGAAAGAACAGTGCACATTTTTCAAAGTGAGTAGGGATGTTTGAGGGCTCAGCTTGAAGTACCAGGAAGGAGTTTTCAGAGTAGAAGGTTTCTGCGTCTCTTGGAGCCCAGGGCGCACAAGCTGATGAACCCGAAGCGTAGGCAACTACCAGCACTCAGTCACTTATAAAAATTCATCCTATCTTTTTGTCACTAAGAAAAGTTATCTCAAGGAGGCAGCAGGTCTTGCAAATACTGCAGAGAGCTCCTAGCATTCAGAAGCTAGAGTATTCTTGGCTTGAGGTTCATGACTCTTAACTTTCTGTTTATAGGCATGTTTCAAAATTTGTCATAGCCAGGTGAAGCAAAGATGTCCAGAAAGCGTCATGACCAAAATGACGGTGTGCTAAGTCAAATTCTGACCTTACTTCAGCTCTAAATTGACTTTGGTAACGCTCCTCCTGGCTGACACTGCTCCGTCTGGCGCTAGAGCCGAGCAACCCCGGTGCCCACCCTACCAGAGCAGGCAGATGCCAGCGTAGTACAATCCGAAGTGAATCGCGACAATCGGAATCAAAAGGAAACGGTACGTGAATCACTATTTAATGCACTCCAGGGTGAGTCATCCCGATTCAAACCAGCTTTCAGAGCAGTACAATGTCAGTCAGCTTCTCGCACAGTTCGATATGAGTCAGATCTCAGCACGGAGTACAATATGAAATGAGTCACCGACTAATACAGCGCCATGTGACTCCAGTACCCAGCGCGAGTTGTCAGAGCTTCTGTGTGATATGAGTCACTTCATAGTACAGTAAAATGGGCTTTTTGGAGACCATTCATAATTAAGCACAATGCAACCAAGCGCTCAGTAGGAGATGATGGGAGTGAGCAGAGCAATCTGTTACGTGCACCGGTTTTGCTGTTTGCATAGTAAAGAGGTTTGTAAAATATTAGCCTGAATGAATTTTTTTTTATTTTTGTAATTTTTTTTTAAAGCGAGCTGCATAAAAATAACTAGAAGCAAATACTTCCTCTGACATTTAAGCCAGCCAAAGCAGGGCTGAAGCAGCAGTAAAACTCGCAACATTGGGGAAGCCTGGGGTTTTTTCATGTTTCTTTTTGCTTCTGAGAGAGCTGATCAGCCAGTGAAGGCTGACTCCAGCTGCCACAGAAGACAACGCAAGGGATGCTGGCAGTCTGTGCTGTGCAGAGAAGGACCTGACACTGATTTAACTTAATTGCAGTTGCAGTGACCTGGTTTGTGAAGGGACTCAGTCTGGGACAAAGTTATATCCATACTCGCATTCTTACAGCTCCACTGTCATAGCACCCACATAAACAGCTGGACTGGAGTGACAGGTTGCTTTTGTTGCCTTTTTCTATGCAACCGGTAAAAAATTCTTTCATGTCTTTCCTATATTACAGGAGAAATAACGACAGAGTGACCCTCCTAATTGCATGTTAGAGTAACGTTTTCAGTGAAGTCTCTTGTGATAAAATCCAAAGTAAAGAAAAACTTTACAATACTACTAGAGGAGATACAGGGTGTCCTCTAAAAAAAAAAACGACCACACAAAAATCCCACTGAAACCCCAAGTAACTACGTTTCTTAACAAGGAAGTCAGAAAATACTTTAGTGCAGGAAGTTTTTTGCAGACAGTGGACTGATCTGGTGGCCAAATGTGCAGGACTGAATACCAAAGAAAAAGGAGCAGAAGACATCTAAGCCCTTGGTAGAAAGAGACCTCAGTTACAGGTGACATGATCAAGGCACCATTACCTGTTACTATGTGGGTGTGACACACTTTCAGCCATTCCTTTTGAAATATAAAGCAATGCTTTAATCTGGATAGATGAACCCAGGTCCTCTGAGCTGCTGCTCCTCTGGAAAAAAAAAATGCGTAAAGGCACTCAATTTCTGGACATTTTACATAAAAGCATCTCAGAATTGTTATTTAAACTCATAGAAGGATACTACTTTCTCTTGCAATTTTATCCACTTAAGCCTTTGACAGACTTGGCCACAGCAGTGACATATGAAGCTGCTTTATTCTGTGTGGCTGCCAGTCTCGTCTCTGCTAACCTCTGCCTTGCATTTGTAAACTCTCAACCTTTCAGTCACCCCACTACAAGATGCCAAATCTCCAGTAATTAAAAATAAATAAATAAATTCAAAGAGCTCTTCCTCTTAACTCACTAAGTGGGCAGTCTGATAACTATGCCTACAGCATGTGCATATGTGTGGGTGAGTTCATTAACATATATTGTAATTCTTCTCTACCTAAAATAGTACACTGCTTGGTGCGGAAAGCCTGCGTGTCAAATTTGTCAATGAAGAGAAAGAAGCATGAGCATCAAGCTTCCTGTTCATATTTCAGTTGACAAATTGCCACAGGCTTCAGTGGGAGTATGTTGCAGCCCCAAATATTTCTAAATTAATAAAATATAGATTCAGAGATTTACTTGGAGCTTGACCCCAGTTGCAGGCCTCTTATGACATTAGTAGATAAGGACAGAATCTTTTTCTTCCAACTCACTGGTTATCATTACTGGGGGGATCCGAAGAGAGAGCAGCAATTGCAAGAGTTACATAACCTTACCTAAAGCTTCCTGAAACCCATAGGTGGTTTTCATTGCTCTAATGGTGTTTGGATGAGGCCCGAAGTATTTACTGAAAAATAACTGGACTATGATGATCCACATCTGTGCACTCACTCCAACTGGCTGTCAGCTAGCATTATAGCGCAGGGTTTCACAGGCTGTGTAGTTACTGTGAAAGCTTCATGCTGTGGCCATGCAAATCAGCCCGGAGGCCAAGTTAAGGCTTGCACACCTGCCTGATTGTAATGTGTGCAAGGAGGAAGCATTATGTCTAAGTAATTACATTTAAGTAATAGAATCTTTGCACTTTGAGCTGAGAAAATGTCATTGTGCTTTAGCATAAAATAAGGATAAAGGTATAAAATCATTGTCTACAGTCTTCTTTTCTGTGTATTCTTGTGTTTGGGTTTTTTTCTTTTTTTAATTTGGTTGGGGTTTTGTTTTGTTTTTAAATTTGACATTCATGGCTTAGATTTTAAATATTCCTCCTATGGGAAGGCTATTTTCTTGGTAGCCTACTTTTCTACTGAGAGATTAGCAAATACTGTAAATGTTACAGCTAAGCCAAATATCATCTGAGGTGCTTTTAACCAGGGAAATAATGTTCATTCCTGACCTTCACAGTCCTTTGCATTTATAAGGTTACATACAGAAATGCCTCATAATCTGAATGTCAGATAGGCATGCCTTGGAGTGGAAAAGGTATGATAGACGTACTTATGCCAGTACCTCAATATTACTCTTAAGGCATACAGTAGCTTTTCCACTATTGTCAAAAGTAGCTTTTCAGATGCTTGCTTAAATCCCTGGACTTTTTTTTTTTTTAAATTACTTATTAGCATTCAGTAATATGAGCGTGTACTTTTTATATGAATCATAGATGCTATCTAGCTGGATAAGAAGCAAGAATATGTGCCATTATTTTTCCTCTGGTTTTGATTCATTGCTTTTTAGGGACATTTTTATAATGGACTAAATTTGTTTTTATCAATATATAGAGAAGGACCTCTCTCCCCAGGAGATCCAGAAACTCCACACCTAGGCATCTGCATAGATGCTACATTAGACTGACTTGAAACAGTGAACCAACCAAAGACAAACTGTTCAACTCAACTCCTACTCCCCTTTCTCAATTAAGTATTTGACTAATCGATGCTCTCCATTCGGGATTTGGACAGTTCTGTGGATTCCTCCAGGCAGGATGTGCTGTGCCTAGACAAGTTTATGTTACAATGTGCTCATTAACATACGGAGTGAAGAATATGGCCCTTCCAGAGACTCCAAGGCTGCAGAATTGATCCAACTCTACAGAGATTGCAGGTGGTCAGAGGAGACCTGTAAGTAGCCAGTTACGTCTAAGCAGTCAGAAGCAACTTCCTGCAGATGCAGAAACGATCATGTAGGACAGTCTTTTGTATTCAATTTAGGTAGTTAGGAGATGTTTTGTATGTAGCTCAAGATTATCACTAGGGATGAGTGTGCTGGAGTGGTCCCAAGGAGCAAGGATGCAAGAACTGTGCAGTAAAGCACAATTCAGAGAGTCTCATCTGGTCTAGCCAACACCACCACTGTGAGAACCTTTGCGACGGAAACTCCTGTTGCCATCTGGACACTGTCCAGCTCTCCTGTTCAAGGATTTGATTCCCCACAGTAACTTGATAGTAGCAAAATCAGATCCCATTGACTACCCAAGAACAGCAGAATAGCACCTTTCAGTCCTTATGAACCTTATCCACATGAACCAGAAAGTCGTATTTTTTGTATTAAATTATGGCTACCCAAGCCTTTACCAAGCAGTCACAGGTGTCTTTGATAGTGCTGTGATTACTTTGGGCAGTCAAACTGATATAATTGAACACAGAAACACATTTCATGTTATGTCCAACAATTGGCTAAAATAGTACCCAGGCTGGAGTTAAACAACACTGGAGATGGTAGAGGTTAAAGTCCTCCGGTTAAAGGTATTTCACCTCATTCCATCAGTAGACTAAAATTACTTTTGGATTCCTTAGAAAACATGTACAAGGTAACAGTCCATCTCCAGTTTTAAATCCCCCGTGTTTTCTTCCCCAACCCATTTTCAAACAAGGCACACAGCTGCTCCAGATGGTGGGGACAGAGAAGGCAGACCCCAATTTTCAAAGGACAGAGAGCATCCAGCACAGAGGGTTCTCACATAATTCATTCAATCTCATAGCACCTTCTGAGAGGTCTGGAAATCTGAGAAGACAAAGGAGGCACTGGGAGTTTAGAGCAGTGAGATTTCCATTTTGGTGTGAGGGAGATAACCTAGAGAAAGAAAAGCAATTTTTGATTGGCTTATTCTTCCTCAGCAAGGCAAATTTTAGGGTACGGACCTCTCTTCTAGTACAGCAGCCTAGTAAGGGAGTTTAAGGTAATAGGGAATTAAACAAGAACAAGAGACCAGGGAGCATCCAAAGTTTTTGAAATCGAGGTGTATTAAGGGATAAACCTGTCACAAACTAGGCTGATGAATCCCTCCATTGGGGCTCAGAGGTAAGTTCTCCTCCTGGACCTTCCTCTCTTACCTTGAAGAAGCAATATAACCTTGCCTTAATCTTAAAGAGGGAAAGCACTAGATAGAGCTCAGTATGACTACCCAAGTAAGTTTAAAAAAACCAAACAAAAAACCCCAAACAAAAAAAACAAACCACACCCCAACAACCCCCCCCCCCCCAAAACCACAGCAGTAATTTGAGCTTGAACCTGTGAGATGTTGGTCTTCCTGAACTTGCAAGGACCTCAGTGAGAATTGGAGAACAGCATCTCATAGGTCTGAATCTTTAACTATTTAAAGAAATGTAACTAAAATTCTAAACATATGTAAACTACCTTGGAAAAAAATAAAAATATCCATCTCTAAATTTACTTCATAAGTCAAACCAGTAAGAGTTCTCTCAAAGAATAAATACAAAACTATTCAATCAGAGCAGAAATAGAGAACAATGGTTTATGTGCACTGATATGCACCCTCTGCATTCTCTTAGTAAAATGGAAAAAGCCACTTTCAGTAATAAGATAAAACTCAGTTTGTAACCATCTGTGTAAATGCATTCAAAAAGCAGAAGGAGAATTTTTTTTTTTTTTTTTTTTTTTTTTTACACAAAACACTTATACAAATTTTCAAGAAAGGCATTTCAGACAATTCGTAACACCTCTGCTTAGCACCACCTATTAAGTCCAACTCAAGACATGAAGTCACTTTTCTCTGCAGCATAAATACAAATACAGATCAGACCCTTGGCTGGTATGAATCCCCTTGTCTTCAGTGGCCATAGTGAAGTGATATAGTTTTTCAGCAGTTGAAAATTTGACACACACTACATGTAATCAGCATTAATACTTCAAAACTGAAGGTATAAAAAACAGGATGGAATTTTCTCTCATCACAATGAGACCTTGATGTTCCAGAGAAAACATCCTCTTTGTTGACGGACATACTTGTATTTGATTGTCCAGGGAAATGAAACAGAAAATACTTGACACTGGCCAGTAGAAAATCCATTTAAAACCAGATACTAATTGCTTGCCACGCAAACTGAACACTTAGAAAGAACATTTTCATCTTGTTTTTATTTCAGAGTGTCAGCTGACCAAATAAGCAACTGTCCTGGGAGGCTGGTGTGACAACAAGCTGTATTTATGGATTGCCATTTTCAAAGTGCACACCTGGTAATAAGGAACAGAATATTTTGGCTGATGGAAGAATGTCTGCACTGATATTTACAGAAAATGCACCTAGTTTATTCCTTTTTTTCTAACTGCATTATAAGATTTCTCTACGAGGAGAAACCTGTCCAGTTCAATCGCAGGTTCTTTCCCACTTCAATGCCATATTGACTAAAAACCAGTCTCCTGTCACATTTGAGTGATCTACCTAACAGCACCAGGTGTAGGATGGCTGTACACCTTGTTTTCCTCAGGAATGCACCCTTTTGTTCTATAGCCAAATAATAGCTCTGAACTAGCCCTCACCCTTGAATGCACTTTTATACACTCTTCAGCTCTTGGGGCTCCTCAAGCTCCAAAGTCTTCCAACTGATTGCTACAACTAATGTTTTCCCTGCCTAGCTGTGTACATGCATTTCTCTGCAATAGCATACTACTGGTTTAAGAAAACAGAGATCATTATTTAAGCATCACAGTCAGGTTGTGGGGACAAGTTTAGGCCACCTCTTACTCTACTCAAGAAATGCAGCAGCTGGCAGGGGAGCAATACCCATGTGCCTCTTATCCCAATTCCCCACTCCACCCCTTGTGGGTCTGTTGAATGTATCTCAACTAGGATAGGGAAAGAAAAATATTTAGCTAAACATATGTCATTCTCTTTAACAACTTTAAGGTAAGCTATTAGATCAAAATGCTGTTGATGATCCAGAGTTTTCATTATTAAAACAACCTCAATATCACCCACAATATCAGTCTAGAAAATAAGGAAAGCCCTCTTGGCAAAATTAGCAGTCACACTTCCACTGATTTTGATTACAGTTGGTTGGGGCTCTTTGGCCTAATACTGTGGGATAATAAACTTCCAAGAGGTTACTAATCACTGGTACCACGTACTAGAGCACCAGGAGCCACAAGTGAGTAATTCTTCAACATACACATACTGTTAGTTTCATCACTGATGCACAGAACACAGGCAATAGACTTTCTAATTGGTTTACACCTACTGCATGACCCAGTCAGACCATCTGATGTCCCAAATTAACAACCATAACATTATATGAACAGAAGACCTTTTTACTGGGGGTCTAAAAAAACCCTCTCCTTTTTGCCCTGACCACCTGAAGTCTACTGAAGGCAAAAAACTAGCTGCCTCCATTCCCATAGATGCGCAAGTCAGTCAGGCAGCTGTTTAAATTGTTGCTAACGTGGGTTGTACTATGAAGAAGCAAGGAATTTTGTAAATTCCTACAAATAATATTCATTGGAGTTGTTGATAAATCGACTGTCTATTCCTGCATACAGCACAACTCAAAACAGTAATTTGAGCAGTTGTCTGGAAAGGCTTGTTACACAGCTGTGGTGGCTGCAGCAAAAAGCAGCAAAGTGTGATGGAGAACTTTGATGACCCATAGTGAAATTTGGGATACAATAAAGGTAGCAGAAAAACAACTACATACATCAAATGAGGCTTTTCTGTTTGTGTCCCATTAGTGGCTCTGTCATTAGCTCACTGCATGATCTCAGACAACTTGCTTATCTCTATGATTTTTTTTTTTTCCATCCACATTCCAAGATTATTATACCTCCCTGTGTGCAATCATACTTGGATAGCCTTAATACATTTTAAGGTACTTTTCTTTGAAAATGAATCCTTAGATGACTAGCACAAACTCAGTGCCTGTGCCTTTGCCTCTGTTCCAGCCACGGAGCAGTTTATGGGAGAGCAAAAGCACCAAACTATCACCATGCACAGCTGCAAGACTGCAGGGTTTGTTTTCCTGGTTTATTTTTTTTAATTATGTCTTTTTTAAAAAAAGCAAATAAATCTAGAAAGCCAGTGTGTATCCATGAATATACATATGAAATTATGACACAGCCTTTAGGCAGAGCCTATGTCTTATTGTGCATTCAGGCCTCATGTCTGGCATTACATGATCTCAATACAATCACGACCAGGATATACATGTGCAACAAATTGTACTGCAAACATGAACATTTTAACTTTATTTTGCAATTCTGGTTAGAGGATGAACCGCAAAAACCTAGACTTTTAATGTAAGACATCCATTTCTCCTGCAGGTTAATCATTCTTATGTGGCCACCAGGTAGAAAGGTATATAGAGTGATGTTTGGTTTAGAGCCAGAGCTGCATTTAAAAAAAAAAAAAAAAAAAGGGGGCAGGGAAAAGTGAAAGTAGAAAAACAATGCTGGGATGGATCACTTACTCATTGCCTGTTCTGTGAACCTGGACCAGTCTGATATGTTTTTGTCTTATGGGTCTTTATACTATGTGTGCCAAAGGAGTTTCTACAACTTGGTAATAACCTGCACCACTGCTCAGCTCTCTACCTTACTATCCTATAAAATCGAGCCTAGATTTTATTTAGCCCAACCTAACACATTATTTATCTCTGAAAGAAACAGAGAACGATAGAACATCATAACCTTTTACTGATCAGATCAATATGCTTCTCTGTTCCCCCTTCTAGATTAACAACCCAAACGCCTACAATTTTTCTGTGTAAGTCATGCTTTCTAAACATCTTGTTAAATGTTTAGATAATGCTCTTTCTTGGAATGTGATACCCATAGTACTTGCACAGAGTAAATTACTTTCTATATCTTACCACAGCATTCCTGCTAATATACCACAGAAAGTCACATCCTAATTAGTATGTGATCCACTCCAAACCTCTATTGAATGTACAATATGACTGTCAACTGCCACAGGAAATACATGCGTGATAATCACTAAACAGCTCTGTAATTCAAAAGCTTGGGCTGTCTTTAAGCCAACAGATATATTCCAGTCTTTTATCTCCCTTTACTCTAGTACAGCTCTGCTATCATGAAAGCATGCTTTATCTGCTAAAAATATCTTTCAAAAAAATCGTCACATAAATGACCAAAACCTACTTGCTTATTCAATGAGAAAGTTGGTATACATCTGCCAAATAAAAATGAAAATGCATAATTTAATCTGAAAAAATGTGTCTTGAATTTTTGTGTTGGTCAATCATTCATTTTCCATAAAATGTGTGACAAATCATGCAATGATGAACATTCATAAAAACCTATAGTACCAGAAAACGCCTAAGTAAGGTATATGATTCAGAAGTGAAACAAAGACAAAATGCTGCTGGGCAGTTTTTGCCATACAACTATTTACATACTCTTCCCTGTCATTAAAGATGTCAAAGAACAATTCTGAAGAACCCGAAATGGTAACAATGGATGCAGAAAGATCTCTTGAATTAAGCCACAGTGGGATGAGGTGGGGAGGAAGAGTGTATTCTTCCTACTTCTGCCACCCTTTACCTTCCTCCTTGGAAAAAAGCAAACAACAGGAACCAGCTTTTCTACTCAGACCACCATCAGTTCAGTTGTAATATGGATTAGAGAGATGAGTATGTGAACTAGCCACATAGAACATCTCAAAAGGCTGGATGGATTAGGCTCTATAAACCATATATATATCTGAACCCAGGTTACACTCTTCTAATCAATAATAGTTGTTTACTATCTAAAGAAGCCTGAAATATTGTTAGATATATTATTCCAATTATGTTTTACATGCTATCACTTTCTAATGGAAATATGAAGATGCTCTATTTTAAAAAAGTATAGGTATCTGGAAGGAAATTAATACTTAGGGCTTCGTTCTATTCCTGTGAATCTCAACTCTGAAGGAAAGAAATCAATCAACAAATGTATTCTACATTTCACATTTATTCTTCCACATTTTGAAACAAGAAACGTTATGGGGTTTTTGGAAGCTATGTTCTTTTTGTCATTTTTCTATTTCTGTGCATTTAGGCATTACTTGTCAGATTAGGTCTACAGAGTTGCAGAATGGGTTATCATTTCTATCTGTATTGTTCTTATATTTTATTCTTCCTGCAAAACAGGTGCATCTTCTGCTTAGCATGTCATGCATTTTTCTCTTGGGAGAGTGGGTGGTTCTCACAAAAACAAAAACTATTAAGCTCTAGAAGAGAGAAACAAATTCAGCATAAAAAAATAATCCAGCCAAATGTAATGGTGCACTCTGCTAAAACAACCTTTCTTCCCCTGACACTTCTGTCGAGTCCATGACAATCTCTGTGCATTCTCCCTCAAGTTACAACAAATTATTTCCTAAACCTGGCTGAACATTTTAGAAAAGAAGGCAATTTTAACCCTCCAGGATTCAGCTCATCAGATTATGTTTCAAGTCTGGTATTCAATTATCAATTAAAAAAACTAAACCTCAAAATTGGTAGCAGCTAATTTTAATTCCCCTACAATTGTCATGGCTTCAAAAGAAGGTTTAGCAACCTGAAAAAACCTACACACAAAGGGATCTCATGACACAGGAGGATGACTAGTTATGTATCCAAAATTCAAACACAATGAAAATGAAGAAAGACGTACTCATCTTTGTACAAGCTGGTATTTCATCTATAAAAGACATCTGTCACTTAGATATGGCACAACCCTCAGCATAATAAGGAGAGCAGTATTAAGTGCTGTAGAGCAAGTTTGAAGCTTACAGAGAGAGAGGTCAGAAAGGGACAGGGACTTCAAGGGGACTCGTCATTTCATTAACACCAATTCTCTGCACAATCTGCAGAATTCAGGCTCCAAAAAGGTTTCCTAGAACAGTGAAAAAGCCACAAACAGTGCTTCCACCAAAAATTGTTTCATGCTGTCTTCAGTTGGGACAGGTGACCGAAAAGCTGCATGTTAAATATTAATGTGTCCAGTTACGTGGTTTTTTTCCATTAGTAATTCCTCATCTTCACAGAAGCTTTATTCCTTCTTGGAAGAAAAACATTTTTAAAAACTGTGGCAGTCAGACCTAAAATGGGCAGGTAAGCATTGGCCCTTCCCCTTTGCTACAGGGCAGCCAGCAGGTCTGAGACATCCTCCGTACTCACCAAAGGCCAGATTTTCAGGAGAGCTCAGGTGTCTCGGTCAAGCATCACGAAGCCTCTGCATTGGCTAATCAAGAGGCAGAGAGAAAGAAAAGAAAAAAGGAGGAAAAAAAAAAAAAGAGGCTCTAACTACCTCTCTTCTGTACCATTTTCTTTAGGGCTAGCCTTGAAGTCAAAACCTCAGGAAACCCTTTTCAACTCCTGGGCTTATACACCCTGTGCTGAGAGCTGCAGCTCTCCAAGACCCCTCACTTCCACCTTTTGCTCCCTGCATCACCGCTCTCTTCTCTTTGTATTCCCACCCATGTGCAGAATTCATTAGCCCTTTGCCTTCCATCACAGCACTTAAATAAAATGAGTAAATCTTCCAAAGGATTCAACACCCAAGGCCTTCTGTGGGGAAGAAAAAAAAAAAAATCAAGCGTTTAGCTTTCCAGTTCCTTCAGAGCTGTGGCCTTCAGCGCTTCTTGGTAAGACTTTTAAAGCAAACAAAAGGGAAAAAAGAGAGAGAGGTGTTTCTTACTTCCCCCTTCTCTTGCTGTCTTGCAGCCCATGGGATCAGAGCGGACGGAGATGCGCAAACGGCAGATGTCGACAATCCAGGAGACCCCAGGTGCTGCGCCGGCTCAGCTCAGCGCAGGAAATCGAGGGTCCAATGCCTGCTGCTTTTGCTGGTGCTGTTGCTGCAGCTGCTCATGGTAACCCCTCTCATTCAAGCCTCTGGGGAACAGAATAGCCGGGGAGGGAGGCAATAGCCAATGTATAGGACAACGTAAGCCAAACAACCCACCGGGGTAATTCTGCAAATCCGGGACTGAGAGAGATGACTGTGCTCTAGTACTAGACACAACCTTCTACTTCAGTTTACTTTTTTTTTTCTTGCCATTGAAATAAGAGATTTTGTACACAAATCTCTGTACAGCATCTCTGTGGTAAGTTTGTTGTCAATACGGTGTAATAGAAGGTCTGTTCCGTGCAGGACTGGTTCTCCTCAGCCTTGAGCTTCACCAGGGCTTCCACTAAAAACTGAAAGCAATACCAGAATAAGTCACAGCTTTAGATTTAGGACTGGGACTTAACAAGCAGCATAGACTGTGTTAAATGGAGTTCAGAGAAGGTGGAAGAATTTGTAGGTCAGAAAATTAATAACTAGGTGCCCAGCACTGTTCTTTTGTTTCAAAGGCAACTGGATCTGTTGTCATTAATTAGTGTTGCCAACTCATGGCACCTGCAACTCATATGAAGTTAATCCTTAGGATCAGAGACTTTAGACACTGTGGGTATTTGCTGAAGATGAGGAGTTATGGAAGAACATAATTCAGAAGAACTCCCATTACAAGGTGTTAAGGAGGAAAATTTATCAGGGAAGCAAAGCAAAAGAGGAAAAGGAGTCACTCAATTCCTTAAATTAATGACGTGTTCACCTTCTCTCCCTTACCAGCTCCTCCAGATCCAAGTGATTTCATTCAAAACTGAAGTAAAGCTTCCCATACTCAAAAGTCCTGTATCTGTTTGGGGCCCAAGTGTTAATTAATGGGTGAGACCAACTTGCATTGAAATAAAGAAAAAAGTCTTTAAGAGCTGTAGTTCAACCAAAACACTGTCAGCAAGCCGAGTGCTTCTTGTAAATGCACCATCCACCACATAAGCACTTCAGAGCAAGCAAACTTGGCACTACGGTGAAGGGAAGAAGTCATAAATAACTTTACAGCCCCAGCTAGGAATCTATTCCACCATTATTTTTTTCCAACAGCAGCTGGTAGCAAATGCTTTGGGGAACACCACTAGAAGGCAAGGGAAGAGCAGGCTGATCATTCCTTTGCTATTGGTACTCACCTCATCAGAAGCCAAGATACCCCATTCTGCCCTCCCTAATGCAAATAGTGAATGTTTTGTAAGGACAAAAGGCTGCTTGCAGTTTTTCTGCAAGATGCCAAATACTCTGGCTCTGATCCCACCAAGCTTTTCAGCAGGTGCTTAGAGGTTGACTAAGGCAGAGTTTCAAGAGACATTAAGTACTGTACCTGTACAGGATCGGAGTTTGCTACCTTGCAAAATGGCATCTATATTAAAGCATCCCATACAAATTCCAGTGTCATTTGAACAGTTGCCCAGTGCAATCGCAAGTGGCTCAGTCTAGAGCTGTATTACACACAGTCTTCCCATACAAGGAAAAAAAAAGGTACATTTATCTACCAAGTCAGAGTACATAAAATTTGCATTTTATCTTTTAAGTTGTTGATAAAGTGCTTTTTTGCCATTTTACTTGATATTTTCCAGGAGGCTCATTTTCTGTGCACCTCACTATTCAAACAATTCAAAGAAAGCAATTTACTCAATAGGGTG
Source organism: Buteo buteo (assembly GCF_964188355.1). NCBI lineage: Eukaryota > Metazoa > Chordata > Aves > Accipitriformes > Accipitridae > Buteo > Buteo buteo. Next base: position 35,402,706 of record NC_134173.1, read on the forward strand.
TGTGAAAGTACCCAAATTTCATGATGCTTAAAATTCCTATTTGCATTTCAGAATCATCTGGGAAACCAGCATGGGCTCCAAAACAGAGCAGCTTGTTTTAGCTTTAAAATAATTTCTGATTTTTTTGAGAATAATTGTTTTCTAGTAGCAAGAAATGCAAAACAAACTGTAATTAACCTATTTATATTCCCTATTCATAGAACCTTTCCTCAAAATAGCTCAAGTACTTTGAACAGAAAAATTATGAATAGGAATAAAAATAAGTCTACATGAGTCATGCTGCTGAATTGCTGAACATCCAATATTCAGCATACTCTTAATAGTAGATTTAGAATGAAGACGTGGTAAAATGAGTCTCTCAGCTGGATGCTTAGAGCCTGTGTTCATTCCTACAGCCAAACCTCAAGCCTCCAGCCTGCTACTCTTCCAGATCCTGAGAAGATGCAATATTGCACTGGCTTTTTGTGGTTGCTGTTTACCTGTACATTTCTTGAGAAAGAGCCTGCCTGCAAGTCATTTTCTGAGGCATGGCATGTTCTCTTAAGGAAGCTTTTGTTATTTCTTTTGTCTTTTTCCACTTTCATGCATTATCATATGAAGACTGTAATCCTTTCTGTTGGATATGTTGGTTCCCCACAATCCAAAAATAACTCTGACAAGCATATCACTTCTTGTCTGTGTGTGAAGAATACATAATATATCACTTTTCATATTAAAAAAAAGGACAGAATCGCTGGTAAAAAGGGTAGTGAAGGATTGAGACCTATACACCCTGAAAGAATAGAGAACATTAACTACTTACTTTTTTTCTGAAAACGTGAATTGAAATAATTCATTGGTTTGAATGTATGGTTCAGATGTTACAGGAAAAAAACCCGCATGAGTTTGCAGTATCTGCTCTCCATCTTAGCAATAGGAAAGTTTCCCTACCTCTTCAGTGCATCGACTGCCTTGGCAAAGAGAAAAAGCAGGTCTTTGCAGATTATGGACTAACACTAGAGAAAGCAAGAGAAGGAGATAGCCAGTAAATAGTAAGGCTGCAAATAAGACAAAGGCATGAGTTTAGAAGGCAGAAAGGACAGCAAAATCAACTGGTTTAACAAAAAGCCTTACTAGAGATAAATGAGATTCTTAAGGATTAAGGCAACAAAACTGTTACAACATTAGCATTAAAGAAAGCCAAGATACAAATGAAGAAATTAAGTTTGATATTTTCCTAGAAGTTATAACAACTATATTGCTTCTTGACAAATTTTAAGCAGCTTTACAGATTGTATGAATGTATGTGTGTGTATACACATGCACTTCTCACTAAACCATGATAGCCTATGAATTGGAACCTAGTCCCCCTTCCCTAAAAAGAAATATGTATATTCTCAAATCCAGCCTCAAATGAAAAAGAAAAATCTGCAACTACAAAAGGAATTCTTAAAAACTAGAGTTATTTTAAACTAACATTTGATGAAAGCAGCAGGAGTTGACAGCTAGCCTTCCATGGGACATGAAAAACTCTTAGTGATCACTAGTGATTGCAAGCAACATTATTTTTTTTTTGTAATACTACAAACAAGCTAATACTCCTTTCCAGTCAGACATACTCATAACGATATTCAGCAATGATATATCTGCTCTTTGTGCTCCAGGCCTCACATTTTGAAGGATATACTGGCACTTTCTTAAAGTTGCAACCAATTACCACACAATCTGGCTATATCTACATCTGAACTCTGAAAGATGCTTACGTTTCCAACATCACGTATAGAAATGTCTAGCTTGCTTAAAATTCATGCTCCAGCTTCTGAACTCTGACTGTCTTGTAACATAGTATCACCATTCTAGACCAGAGTCTTGGCCTTCATCATGCCCTATGGATATAAAAAAATAGCCACGGACAAAAAAAACCAAAACAACCAACCTTGAAATCCAACTCACATCAAACCAGTGCATCAAGTCTAACAAGTAAAAACATTGCATTGAGCATAATTAGTATTAAACGTCAATGGAGAACAGATTTGGTATGTGATAAAGGGTACTCATTTATACATCTATGTATACATATAATATCTCATATATATATACACACACACAGTCATGTATACATATATATAGGGAATTGGACTCGATGATCCTTATGGGTCCCTTCCAATTCAAGATATGCTATGAATCTATGATCCCTGTATAGAAAGTCTATGTGATACAGTATCAAACAGTGTTCAGCTATGTTAAAGTTTGCCAGGTTTATACAACTATAAATTTAATGTCAGAGTATAACTATGGGTAATGTGGCTACTGTTAGCTTCTGTCCTTTTAGCTGATTTTTTTTTTTTTTTTTTTAAATATCAGAGGAAAAGCATCTGATGTATGTTCAGCCTTTTCCTTTATAACGCTGACTAAAATTTTGTTTGCCACCTTGCAGTCTTACTGTTAGAAATCAAGACGAAGAGAGAGCAAGGAGAACATCTCATGAACTCCAAGCAGAGGGTATTCCAAACTGCGAGGAAAGGTATGGTCTTTACTAAGTGTTCTGTCAAGCTAAATGAAACAAACCCAGCAAACTATACTAAATTAAAGTGAATTACCTGAAATATGCAAATAACTATTATTACCTATTTGTCATTTATGCTGAATTTGCAGTCATCTGTCTCTTAACCTCCTAAGGAACCAAAGGTCTGATTTATAATCTTTTACCTTATTTATATACAGCATGTAACCACATCCCCACTTTCGTAACATAGCAAATCAAAACCAGCATTGTAAACACAGTCTCCCTTTTTTCTGAAATAATTTTTAAATACATCCTGTTCCTACCTAGCAACTATGCGATGAAGCTAACTGGCAGTGCTCAGCCTTACCAAAATAGTAAATGTAAAGAGGAGCTCAGAACTGGTCAAACAGGTAGGAGCTCCTGTAAAACCGTAACAGACAGGAGGGTACCTTTTATGGGGTTTGAATCATTGCTTCTTTCTATATATTTTCATTCAATTTTTAACAATGATTCAACAAGGACGATTAGGTATAGAAAAAACACTTAGCTGTTGCACAGGGACTTCTTTGTTGCAATTACTTTGAGCAGTAAACTGCAATTTCTGCATCAAAGCGCTGGCAATCATCTGCATCTGAGCTTTTGATAAACACACTTTCAAAAAGCATCTTATAAATATGTTTACTAGAGTTTGCACTTGGATAGTTCCAGTAAGGAATTAGAGCCTCATGAACCTTGTGATTTTGTGCCATCACGATGGCAGATGCCTCCTGCCAGATGCAAACAGCTTGAGTAACAATCGTTCATTTCTCTCTTCTTGCCCTCTCCGTCCTCCTCAAGCCCTGCTCCTACTCTTGAAGAAGTAAATGCCTGGGCTCAATCATTTGACAAGTTGATGCTTACTCCAGCTGGCAGAAATGCTTTTCGTGAATTTCTACGAACAGAATTCAGTGAGGAAAACATGCTTTTCTGGATGGCCTGTGAGGAATTAAAACAAGAATCCAACAAAAGTGTCATTGAAGAAAAAGCAAGACTAATTTATGAAGATTATATTTCTATCCTTTCTCCAAAAGAGGTATATTACTTTCCTCAGTACATTCTTTGATGCTGCTTTGCACAGTTAGTTCTAATGTGTTTAAAGCTACCAACAGTTCTCAGGGAGAACTCCCCCCCCGCCCTGTTCCATTGCCATCAAGTAGAGATTTAGGGGAAAAAGGCAGACCCATCGTTGAGGTAAGACGGTTAAAACTACTTTCACTGGCTGTCAGAAAGCTCTTCCTGTGCTACCCTAGCATGCTGATACAAAATCTTTAGTTTGAGGCACAAATATACAGACGATCACTTTATCCTTGCTCAACTTAAGTTTTATTTGTTGGACAAACCAGTTTCTTTTTTCTTTGCACTAGGAAAGGGGTGTATGCATCTCTCCAAAAGCACAGGAACCACAAATAAAGTGTTATTTGCAAATCACAAATTGCTCAAAGAACAGCTGACAAAATACAGCATAGAACAAACACACTGACTTCCTCAAAATTTTCAAAACTACTTGTCAACTTTGCTGTTAGCAAGTATGTCAAGTTTCAAAGACACCTCAGTTCAGTTTGAATATAATCCTGCCAAGTAGGCTGGAATTTTAAACCTTCCAATATCCTTGCAAAACTCAAACTTAATTGTTTGCCGTGCAAGTTATACTTACAGAAATGATGTTTAAATCTAGGTAGCCTATTCCAGTAATACTAGTATCTTTCTACAGAGACTAGACCCTTGGAGAAAAAAAATGACACTACTTGTATGTTGTATGGAATCATTATATAGCCACACCTGTGGTTCACATCAATTCACCCTGCTTTTTAACACAGGAATTTGATTAAGCAACAGCATCCCAGGTTACAGTTTCTGTCTGCGTCATACTGCTTACTCCAAATTCAGACTCTTTACAACAGCACTGACTCCCAAGGAAACGAACTGTCACAAAAAATTACAAATCCTCGCTCCTACAGAGTGGGAAGCTCGTCTGGAAACAGTCCGCCAATCTCTCAGGTTTCAGTAGTAACAGGATTGCGGGCACCCTTGTTCAAAGTAAGGCTGCCTCAGCGAGAACGCTATCCATAGAGTTCCATTCTCTATCCATACTCGAGGTATTACTACTTCCAAATTACTAATTCCAAATTTCAACACAGTAATTTTTTGCCCAATATATTTAGCAGTTTTTACACTCTTGAAGGACACCAGCTGAAATGGTTAAAAAAGACTGCTTTTTCAAGCCAATACAACAAACCTAAAAACCCCACGTGTACTATTCACCACTATTAATTATGTGACTTTGTATTTTAATATGCAGGTCAGTCTGGACTCCAGAGTAAGAGAAGTTATTAACCGAAATATGCTGGAACCCTCACAACACACCTTCGATGACGCACAGCTGCAAATTTATACCTTAATGCACAGAGACTCCTACCCCCGGTTTATGAACTCTGCTATTTATAAGGACTTGCTTCGGTCCTTATCTGAAAAATCCATTGAAGCATAGCATTTTTTCTTAAATGTATTTGTTTTAAAACAAACGGAACTCTGGGCTACACCAATCCACAGGGAATTTAGAATTAATCAGATATTTACCTGAAAATAACTCAGGCAAGTTTTACTACAGACTGAAAGATTTAAACCCACACAAGGCTCTGACACAATCAGCTAACTACAGTTTCTGATCAAATTCAGTGTTACTTTGCAGAAGAGAATGAAGAGAAAATGCTGCTGTTCAAAAATGCAGTATTTTTTCAAATGCAGCATGCAACTCAGATGCAAATCTGTTACAATGTATGTCTGAGGTACAAATGCCAACTGAGCACGAAAACCAAATTTTAAGTGGAGTCTTAGAATTTTCTTGAAAACCAAACCAGTTGCCCATCCACACTGTGATCAAAGTAAAAATACTACTGTCAATATCTGGGTTACACTAGACAAAGTTTCACATATTGTACAAATCGTACCTGGCACAGGTACACTCCACTTGTCTTGGTATATTTAATGCATATACAGTGCACTAATGGAAATCAGTATGGCAATCTCAAGTTTATGAAAGCTAATGATTGAAATAATGCTGCCTATAAAAATCTTTTGCTGAAGAATTGTTATTTTACTACTACAGTCTGCTGAAAGCATTTTTAAGTTCATATTGTTGATGTTTATAAAGTTAAATTATTTACTTAAGAGGAAGAAGAATCTGGGCATTTAAATTCCAAAATAAAGCACAAGAATTCTCACATATGCTTCTCTTCCCTCCATAGGCAGATGTAAAAACCCTTCATTATTCACTCCTGAGAGGATGCCAGTATCAACTATCTTGGTTTTGTACATATTAAATTCTCCTGTTACCTGGCAGATCTTGTAAAGTTTCTATTACAGATACGCAAACATTTAATTGACAAAAGGAGGAAGCTGGAACTATTCTGTTCTGATACAGCACTATTTCAGACTGTCCAAAAGAAAAGCAACAGCTCTATCCACTAATAAACCACATTCACTTACAGTATTCCCAAAGCATTACACTTGATTTCTGGTCACATCTCAAAATCAGTAATCACAGGAAGCACTAGGAAGAAAGGAAGTTGAATACACATAATCTATCTGTAGATCTTTTCTTCTAGTAACTTCCTTATTTTAAGTTACAAGATTCACTACAATTCCACTATATTAAACTTTAAAGTTTATAGTGGACTTCCATTGAATTGTATTTTTCCTGCACATGTATTTAAATGAACAAAATGACACATATAGGTAGGAAAAGGACGTATGGTGGAACAGAAAGAAAAAAAAAATACCCCTAGAAGGGAAGAACCAGACAGGCATAGTTCAGTGACATTTACTGTAGCCTTTCTAAAACCTACTCTTTGCCTAATTCCAGCACTATGCAAAGCACAAAATGGGGACTTTCTCTGAAAAAAGGAAATGGAAATAACAAGGCAGAATTTAGGAGATCAATTTAATTGTTTCCTCAATGCACTCAGCAGGAGACATGTTCTCCCCTCACTGCATTGGCATTATTGAACAAATAACAATGAGATTTTTTGTTACACAGCACCACAGGAAAAGAGCCAATACACGGTAAGTTAACAATAGCTGTGGACCAGTTTTGATCGCCTTCCAAAAACAAAATACTATTCAATGTGTCAGCACAAAAAAGTAAAGCAAAAAACTTGAGACAGCAAAACAAAGTGCTTTTGCCCTCTGTAGCAGAACACTGGATGACTAAGTTCAGAGGAAGCCCTTCTATATACCACTACTTAATACACGGTCCAGTTAGTGGTCGCCACTACTTAACGTACCAACGTTGGTTATCTCAGCTGAATTTCTAGTAAACATACCCAAAGCACTATCAATACAATTTCAGTTCACATGAAGTATTACTTGATAGGTAGTAACTTCAACAAAACAAACTAGATATATTGGTAAGGCAGCATTCACAGGGAGCTTGCAGTCAACCTAACAATGCTGTACTTGTTTTAATCAGGGTGGGTAAGAGTGCTCTAAAACTTTAAATTGACAAAGTAAGTTTAATTAGGTCAAATTCAGGTTGCTGGAAAGATCAGACACACACATCAAAAAAAATTTCAAAGTGTGTCATTTCATGAAATGGAGGATTTCATTTCTTTTAAGTTATCTCTTTTCCTTACAAAGATACCTCATTAAGAGCTGGAAGACAGACCAAACACTCGTACTTTACATCAAACAATATATTCCATTATTCTGCAAGAAAGAAAAAGAAGCAATGAAATTAGAGGGGAGAGAAAACTATATTGGTTTGGGCAGTTCTACAGTTAACATCAGATTTTTAAAAAAAGAAAATAATAATTTCTAAGCTTATTTTCCACGTGCCACAACTTCTAAGCAATTAAAATTCTGTAGGCCATTTTCATTTCACTTCTGCATCACAATATGCTGCCATTTGCAATGCACATCTTCCCTGAAAAATCTTAACAAATTTTAATGCTGTGGTTTAGGTTTAAGCTTACACTCAACACCAGTGGCAGAATGCTGGTCCCTAGATACCCTGTGAGTATCTCTTAAAAAACCCAAACAATCCACTCCCCTAAATATCTTGTTATTCTAAGGCTGTTTAATGCTGGATTTAATTGAAGGGGGGGGGGGGAGAAAAAAAAAAAAAGGAAAACAAAAGCCCACCCACACAGAAGACAGGTTTTTAACTACACTTCATTACTATGTACTTGGTCGTTATACACAAACTTTTCTTAGGGCAAAAGTGAGTTGCACTGAAAAGGAAAAGTTACTATAGACAAGGTGTTGCATGAACAGCAGGAGAAAATAATCATATTGACACAAGGTATTATTTATAATTCATCAAGTAAAATTACCACAAAATCAATTCATCCTAGCTTGGAAATAGGCACAGTTGGCTTGTCTTGGCATTTATCTAACTGCAGGACATCATTAAGCTCTAACAACTTTTCAGTCCACTGGTATTCTTTCTTCAATGTCTGCAATGCACAAACCAGTAACTCCCACAGTACATGCATACTGTTAAAGACTGCTCTTTTTACTGGCCTGATAAGCAGCATTAAAATTGCATGGGCTCCTTCAGCCAACATATTGTGCTTTACACTGACCTTTAAATTCCAAAGTCATTAGCACAATACAAACGAAGAAAAAGAAAATTTTATATATATATATATATATCCTGAAGGGCTCTACTATATAAAGACAGATTAAAATTTATCACACAAACATCATGTACTTATGCACCTTTTAATTACAAAGGATATCTGAAAAAGGAAAAGTGATGAGACAACGCAAAGTAATTTTTAAACAAGTTTGCTCTAAACAGTACTTAAGAATATGTCTTCTGCCATGAAAGGTATCAGTATCATTTCAATTACATTAATGAAACATTTTCTACATTAATGCTGCAACTAATTAATCCCAAACCTTTTAAAATGGTAAGCCAATTCAAGATTAGCGATGATCTAGTGAAACAAAAGCTAATATACAGCTGTATGAAACTGTACTTAAAGAGGTAAAAGTCCTCAGGTTTATTCATATGAATGACTACTAATGATCTATTTCAAAAGGCATGCGTTTGAGAGGTAATACAACCACTTTTTGCAGAATGACAACTTCATGTTGATGAATTTAAGTTCCACCTAAGCTGGTATGGGTTGTAAGTACGTATGTGACCACAAGTGGAATCCTTAACTCTGGATAAAAACCAGGCACCCTTTCACAACGCTTAGAAGTGTGATAGGGCTTCTAAAGTCAGATTCACAAAAGCCAAGATCATTGAGCAGATATTTACCTTCTGCCTAGTGCTACAAATACAAGATATTTTAAAAACACTTTCTCCTGAGCAGGATTACTTATGAGGAAACGCCTTCTAACGAAGAATCCAGAGCAGCAGAAACCTCTAGCCTTCCTTACAGAAGAAAGATAGCATCCTTAAAGATCTACACACACACTTTAAGAGGAGCATGGCCCCCTCTTTTTCTCTACTAGATTAGTGTAAAAACTAGCTTAAGTTGTATGGCAACTATGTTCCAGTCTCTCTTTTGTCTGAGAGGATTCAAATGTCCATAAAGATAATAAACAAACCTGCTAGTCTTGAAAGGGAGAGATTCATCACCGGTTCTGCCACCACATTTAACTGCATAAAATACCCAAATGTATTGGGTCAGTTGTAGCACAACTGCAGCTCAGTAGATAAGACAGCCAGCTGCGGAAATGACATACGGTCCTGGTCCCAGCCCCACCTCTATGTCCTTCTCCTATAAATCCTTCAAGACTTTGCATCCTCTCCAATAGAGGATGGCAATTTCAGACAACTGGGAAAACTGAAGCACCTGTTGAACAGAGGTGCATCCAAAGCTCACTGCCGGGCAGTTTTATTTTTGGATTTGGGTAACCAAAATGAAATACAAGTAGAGTTTAGGCACCTATGATCTTTTCTGGATCTCGTTCTTGGACTTCATCTTTCACTGCGAGAAAGAAACTGTTCTTTTTTCCTCGGGGACAGAAGACCAAAAGAGTGAAGGCTGTTGCCCGGCCATAAGGTAACATCAGGGGAAACAACGTCTTATTCAAACTCCTACTTGGATACACCAACATCACAAAAACCACTATCACAGTTCTACTTCTTTTAATAAAGTCCAGACATAATTCGGTAAGTACAGAAAGACAATTACTGTATTCTCTCAAAAGGTAATTCTCTTAAGTGTCACAATCAGGCATAGAGGACATGTAGCATGAGGAAGATTACGCAAACCAACCTGTGCCTGCCCTGTATATATGCTGTGAACAGCAGTGGAAATTTAGGTCTACTTGGTATCTAATTTGCAATCATTTTTAACACAATTTTTCAGATTTGTTCCTTTAGAAAGTACAAACAAAGCACTGTCATTGATATTAAATGTCTGTAATTAGTTTGTTGCTGTCTTAAACAACTTAAAGTCAATTATGCATCTTTAAGTAACTCTTAAGAGGCAATCCCTGCCAAAGGACCTACACAGGCTAAAAATAAACCCTATCTGTTCGCAGAAAAAAGAACGTTTTCTGAATTAGGGCATTAGTATCAAATAAATTGAGTTAAAAACTTTTTTTTTATATAAAGTTATGCAAGAAACTTTAAATGCTGAACAATTTTCTGCCTAAAAAATGTAACTAAACTTCTACTCTAATCATTTTTCCTTTCAGCAGAAAAGCCACTTCTCCCTCCTTGCACAAGTTAACTGGAAAAGCTTGCTCTACAAAGTATTTACCAAACACTTCTTGTCTTGCAAAGGTCAAGTGTCATCATACTATTTCCAACTCATTTGTTACAATTGCCAACATCATGCAAAAAATATTCAACATAGAAAATGTTGTTTTTCCTTTACAGTCAAGGAATTTATTCTCCAGGAACTGCACATACTCTGCCCATCCCCCCATGAATCCTTTATACATTGCCAGGATAGACCTCCTCAGCTCCAGGCTTCGATAAATAAAATAATATAAACTTAGATATAATGAAAGAATTTAATCTTTTCCAAAAACGTTGACATGTTCTTCCTTGAAAGCACAGTTCAAAATACTTCTAAACATATGTGCTGTTAGAAAGCAGGCTGTAACAAAGCAGTGTTTATATCATTCCACATGTGGAAAAGACTGTAACGTTAATAATTTATTCTCACCTGCAGGTCTATGATTGACACCAGATACTCTACGTCTCAAAATTCAGTTCATGAACAAAATAAATGTCATTTATATGAAGCGAACTCAATATTACCTCCCCAGCCAGTTTATATTGTGATGAATTGGTTAGCTGGTGTTATTAGGACAGCCTACAACACAATGCCTTTGCTTATTTACAAAGTCTAAACCAAATTTGGTTGTCAAGGACATTAAGCAAAACTGAACACTCAAATCAGATTTAACCAACTATTTTAAGACATTCCTAGAAATAATACCTACTGATAGAATGTAAAATACATGCTTTGGGCAATAAAATATATTGCATTGATCAAAGCTGGTTACATAAACAAGCTTAACCAACCACTGCAAAAGAGGTCATCATAGCCACTAATAAATTTCCAAACTCCATGACCACAAATTTAGTCCTAATTCAGAAACTGTACATACAAACTAGAGAGTTAACTAAATCATGACTTAGTTAACAACTGAGTTTAATGTAATTAGATGAAGTTAGATACCTTTTCTCTTTGCAAAAACTAGTGAACACAGCAGCAATAAACAAATTCCATTCTTACAACTGAACAAATGTGGAGAGGTAAAATACATATGGGAGGAGTGTGTATGTTTCAGATCGCAAAAAATACAGTACATTATTCACATAGTTAGAAAAAAACCAAGCCAATTACCAAAATGTTTAATTGGTAAAAGTTTAATGTCAACTTACTTATAAAAATGAAAAAATATTTTAACATTCACCATACAATTCACCTGGCCCTACTGACTATCAGCTATAGGAAGGCATTTAAGGAAATGATGGTTGTGTCAAAACAAAGGCTAACTTCAAGCATGTATGCTGCTTTAAAAAAAAAAAGAAAAAAAAAAACAACAACAAAACAGAAACCCAAAACTCAAAAAACCTCTCATTTGCAGGAAGCTAGATGCTTAGCCTAGTTTTTAAAGCTAATTACAAAATCCTCTTTCATACTGGTCCAGATGTCTTGACAATTTCTTCTTCTAACAGAACTGTCAAAAGAAAAGAATTTTTATGAGATCTTCATACAGCTTATTTCTAAGTCTTTGCAAGAAGAAACAGAAATATGACACCATACTTAGGCTATGGAAATTACTAGTTAAAGCATTTGCTTATATCATAACCATTCCTTCACTCAAGCATCTTTATATGGACAGTTTTGTAACCATCACCTTACAGAAGCTTTTAAGGACAAATGAACTTTTCCAGGTACTGCATCAAAGAATTTCTAAGCTTTATAAATTATTTGGGTATCTTGGAGTATAGATTTGAACAATATTCCGTAATAAGATATGCAAAACAAGATGCATAAAATAAATTTTTTTAATGCAGTAATCTTAATGTATGCTATGCAACATGCTTCTACAGAGCTGCAGCATTCTTAACACAGAAAAATAACAGAATGACGGTACCATGCTTCATCTTGCATGCTATCATATCTTAAGTTGTAAATTTTACAGGCCTTCATTTCAGTGTTTGTCCACTTTATTGGACTACCAGTGTTCCTCAGAAGCTTTTTAAATTTCCATTTCCCGAACTTAAAAAAAAAAAATTTAAATCAAGTTATCACTGCCCTACACTTATCCTGACACAGGAATGCGGCAGCAGTCATCTCTTTTTTTTATCCCCTCTTCTTTACAGAGTAGCAAAAAAAACCTCAGAAAAAAACAACAAAAAAAGGTCTAAAAAGGCCTATTCCACTCATCAAAGCAGAGATTAAAAATTGTTAGACTATCTTTGGATGAAGAAAGAGAAAACACAGTAACTAACTTGCTGCTATTTTGTATGGCAAAGCAGTACTGTAACTAAATGTCACAAGGAATAAGGCAATGTCCTGACTTCTCCTTTGCTACCACCCTACTTGTGTGATCTCACACCTTCAGTCAAAAATATTTATCTAACCTAAAGCTATTTCGCAATACCAACATGTAATATCATTCATGGCCTGAGAAATACCCAAAAGTCAACAGAAACTCATTTGTCATTTACTGTAAACCAAAATTAAGCACACAGTCTGGCTCCCTGCTATCAAATATGCAGAGCAGTCTAACAGTCTTACCTTCCATCTGTTTCCACATTCATTACAGACAACAAATGTTGTCATGGGTTCATCAGCACTGCGAGTTTGAACCTTTGGCAAAGGCAAGGGCCAGAGCGGAAAAGGAAAATTAGTGTCTTCAACTTTTGTTAGCATGTGTTCAATGTAAATGTTTAAAATCAAAGTTTAAAATTAAGGAAACACATTTAGATAAAAATACAAGTTAACTTTCCATATCAATTGAAACTGGTTTTTTGTCTAGACTATAAAACAATCATAAACTTATGTTTTGACATATTTAATAGCACTAAAATATCGACTTCAGCATAGAAACCGTGTACGTACTTCTAGGAAAAGATTCTGCAGTAAAACTACAGGTTCATCATTTAGGTTGGAAAAGACCTTTAAGTTCATAAAGTCCAACCATTAAGCTAGCACTGCCAAGCCCACCATTAAACCATGTCCCTGTTCAGTACAGCTTTACATGCATTTACTGATGCAATAGCTTAAAAGTCTCATGATTGAAAAACAGCTTTCTACTTAAAGCACCTTATGTAAAATATTAAATTATAAATGCACCTGTCCTATGATCAAAATTACATGCTTTGAAGCGCTGCTAAACAAATTAAAGCCCTTTTTGCACATAGTTCCTAATTAAAATAGAAAACGGTTGTAGGAATGATTGTAAATCAGGGTCTACTCTTAGTCAAATTGTAGACTATATATACATAAAAAATATATATGTCTATATATGTATATATACTTTATAAGTATGTATCATTATTTTCTGCTCTTTATTCCCTCTGTAAAGAAAAGTTTACACATTAAAAACAGTAAACTAGCTCTCCTCCACGTAAAACCATACTAATAAGATGTAATAAGAATTAGCAAAAACTCAGCATTGAAAAGAAACTTGACATTTCAGGCTATATAGATACTCAGCTTGGATTTACATAAAATCTTTGGTAAATTATTACAACAAACATTCTTTATGTAAGCACACCTAAGTAGATCCAACTGTCTTCACATACTTTGTAATTTGTTAGCATTGTGTTAAAAGTTCATTTTGTAATTAAAACTTTTTTCTCTGACAATCTTTATATAGGACTTAAGCTTTGAAAAAGGAAAATTAAGAGTATGAATAACCATGTACCTGCGTGTATGTACAGTTCTTCTTTTTGCACTTGCCACATGTAAACAGATCAGTTTGTGTACCTCCTGTTTTCGCCATCTGATGCTCTCTGATAGCTTCTTTGGTCAGATTTTTGCGCATTTCTTTCAGCTCATCACTTGCCATTTCCTGTTATGGACGAAGAACAGACAGAATTTACTACAAAGTTTTAGTTTTAAACAAGTCGTTACCACTGTGCGAGCCCATTTTTTATTCAGAAACCATGAACAACAACTCTATTGGAGGGCAAAGTAATTCTACACATTTTTAATTTTACAAAACTTAAGTTGGGATATTTCACAGCACAGAAGCTACAAGTTAAAAATGTTCTTTTTTTTTTTTTAAACACAGCTGAAAAAAATAACAACAGTAAAAGTTATAATATCAAACACCTAGAAACTTTGATGCAAATGCACTGCTGAAGTTCAGAAATGTAATACAGAGACAAGGTAGAAGGACTTAAAAGTTCTCCAGAGAGAAAGAAAAAGATCTTCTCCCTAGGTTAGATCCTTGCATAATTATCTCATTGACCTACAGAAGATTATTACAGGAAAAATTTATACTATTTTGACTGTTTCCATATTTGTACTGAGAAATACAGTATAGCCATAATTTACCATATGTTACCAGAAGTCATATACACTTAGTTTCAAAACACTAACCGAAGAGCTCAGGTTGACCAATTTTCTTTTTCCCTTTAAAACAGTTCAGTGTGCAGGATCTCCACAATGTATAGTAATCAAGTGTGCACAGCAAAAACAAGTTGTTCCATTTTTCTTCAATGAAGTTTTACTTCAGATCCCATAGAGATGTGGAATGCTAATCTTGTATTACTGCTGTTTCACTTTAGAAGTAATCTTAACACTAAGAGGTTTTTTAGCCATTAAAATTTTAATCCAAGGCATTAACTGAAACAAAGAACGGGCACTGGACTACACAAAACTTATGTTTGTGCATACACACGTGTAGAACAAAAAAAACCCCCTCAAAGTATGTACTGAAGATACAATCTACTTTTCTTTACACATTCCTTTATCAGCCTGTTTGCCCTAACCTCTATGTAAACCTATAGAAAGAAAAAACACAAAACTCAAAAAACTTTCCTTTAGAATAAAGCTAATCGTGATTTTCATTAATTGATCATAAATTTAATTTCTTTCAGTCTCCAAGATACTCCTTTATACCTGATTTGGGGGGCAGAATCCAACACATACAAGCAGAACTACAAAACTGAAACCAGATGTTAAGCATGCTTTTGTTTTTCTCTCCCATAAAATCTTATTTTTCATTTGACTTCCCAGATTTATTTTGATTTGTAAAGACAATGGACATCTGAATGGTAATTTCTATTCAAGTGTCCAAAATGTTCTTTCAATAACATGAATTTAATTTGATTTAAAGGGCAATTCTCCTAGCTTCTTTCCCCTATCGTTTATGGCTTTTTCTGTTTATTGTTAAAGAGTTTCTTTCAAAATCACTTTAAGTATTCAAGAGATAGATTCAAGAGATAAGCTTTAAATAAACACTGAAAATGCCAACAGGAGATGGTCTGATCTTTAAAACCACAGTGCTATACCTTGCATAGAAGTATAACAGCAGAGGTTAGCATTTGGAAAACTAATGGGAAGACAGGCTAACTTACATATCTAGAAAGGTGAATGGGTAAGCAGCTTGGAGTCACTACACAGTCATATTTGCATCTTCCTAAACTTAAAAAACTATCACTGATATATCATGTGGCCTTTTAAAAATGGCACAACATACAGTGTTTCAGGAAATTTACATGCAACAGCTTACCTGCCTTCTGACTTACAGACAAAATCAGATATTTAGGAACCATTAACAGGCACCACTTTGATTCCCTCTGCCCCAACACAGCCTTGTAATTCAGACTGCAAGCCACAGTCTTTCAAAAGTGCGGGCAGCTTACATAAATTATTTTTACAGCTAATAAATACAGGCCAGGATGTAAGTCCAACAGGGAAATAGTTCAAGACCTATGCTTTACTTACCTCTGCTGTCATTTTGGCAAACTTGTCAGGAGGAATGTTCCCACATAACACATTTTTCCTTAGGTTAGGATTCTTTGCATCCTTGAGATTCGCTATTCTACTTCGTACCCTATTTTTGTATTTCATATCAGTGTTTTTTAATTCTTGAAAGATAGGTGCATTGGATTTAAGGAACAAAACATTAACAAGTAAAACAGAAAGGATTCATTTTGGGGGTCAACTTTTCTAAAGCAATGTACTTCTCCATTGTTGATCAAGTCCTTCCCCCCACCTCAACCAACAGTTACTTTCCTGTTCAACACAGCAGACTTCACGTCTTCTGAAGTCTAATCATAGTCTAGCACATGGTCAGTGAAACGTGAATTTTTGGGTAATATGATCTCAACTGAAATTGTGAAAAGCCACCCATAAATTTCTCTCCAGTTCCTTGGCCGCATCCTGAGTATTAATTGATATCTAAACCAAATATTCAAACACTCTCAGCTCACTAACAGAATCTTAAAACAGGGTTTGCAACAGAAACAGGAAATTCCTTAACAGGAACAGTGGCTGCTGTAATTACCGAAGGACACTGGCAAGTTAGAATCATGAAGCTTAGACTATTTCTATGCTTAAGAATATCACCCCCTCCCAAACAAAACCCCTTAAATAAAAAGCAGCTCAGACCTCTGCTCTGTAACTATTCAAACACTCCTATCAGAACGACCCTGTTGAAAATTCCAAATTCATTTAGAAATAGAAACTTGTAGAAAATGAAATAAAGACATTAGAAAAAGATTAAAACTGTTAACAAGAAAAGACTTAAAAATAACATAGAAGAGCCCAGCATTTTATGTCAGAATGCTTCAGTAAGATATAATGTTGCTGCTGCAAGGAAAACATACTGAACTGAAAAAAACCCACACACACTCACCTACGCACATTCGTACATGTTTTAAAGCAAATAATTTAGGTTGTGCTGGTTTTTTTAAACACTACATTTCTGCACTGATGTGTTGAACCATTTGCTATTTTGTTTGAAATGAAATTTAAAAATATTCAATACATAAATCAAGGTAATTTAATATTATCAATGCTTTTAAAAAATACTCTTGTTCTAGAGCACACAGATGTACAACAAAGGATATCTTCTTCAATCTGAGAACCCAGCTCTTCCTCATCAGCACCAATAGCAATGTAATCATCTGAGGAAAACAAATATTAAAGTATTAGCAACCTGACAATCTCATCAGTGTTCTAGACCCCTGAGAGCCCACTCAAAACTCCGAAACTCAGCAAGTTATGAAACAACTGTAGTGAATTTTCCTTTTGTATAGGAAAGTTTAATTTACTGTATACTTATCCTTTCAAAACTTTTAAATATTCTAATAGGTTTGGCAAATACCCATCTCCGCAGCATATTTTTGTATAGAATAGACTATTATTAAAAAAAAACATTTTGGATTGTGTTTCATCAATTCTTCCAGTCCACGCAATACAAGCATAAGCAATTAATGTTTTGCATGCATGCAAGAGAAAGTTTTCATTAGAAACGTAGTAATTAAATAACAGAAAATGTATTATTAGATATTTTAAAAAAAAAACGCAAAGCAGAGATGTGTCATAAGACATGTAAATTAGAAGAAATAAACCATAGCAATCTTGAAGACAATGCAATACTTGACCTAAAATGTCTCAAGATAATTGTTCACTGTTTCTGACCAAAACCCTTACTCAAAGACAGCTGCCTTTCCAAGATAGTTTAGGACAAACTAGATACAGCATGTGTTTTCCTCCTTCTCATTTTAACATGGGTGTACTTCAATGAGTAATCCAAACACCATTTCTCCTTCGATCTCATGCAGAAAGCCATAAAACCAGAAAATAACCTTAATTTTTGAGACTGGCATTCAACCCATGGATGATCAGTTAATATGTGCTGTAGAAAGTAACATAGTAAAAAGAGTTCTTGGAAAACTAGCTAAAATTAAGAATGCATAGAATTATGAATACTCAGATGCTATATCCAACTTTCTGGTCACAAATTATTTTAGAAGTCTATGAACTACATATCCAGAGGACCACAAATTCATGGTCTTTAGTCAGCTTTGATTACTGTCTGTATCTGAATTTATATGAATTAAAAGAAAGAATAAAAGAGTGAAGGGGGTAAAAACAGATGATTCAGAAATCTGCTTACACTGAGTCAGGTTACACTTAGCTAAGAACAGAGGAACAGGAGCTGGGTCATAAGTTCAGGTAGAAGAGAAGGAGCCACAAGAAAAATTCAGGTCATTCTGAGGAGTTCAACTTTTAGTTTGCTCCTTATCTATCATATCATTCAATTTGTCAGTTTAAAGACACCCAAGTGTACATAAAGAGGAAAGAGAAAAAAAAAAAAACAACAGTCAAGGAATTTACAGATGCCCAAAAGGCATGAAGATAGAGCAATGCAAGACTCTCTTACTGCGAGTATCTCAATGAAACTTCAAGATTAAATCAAAACAGAAAGGCAGCCTTCGAAAACCAAAATCTGAAGGCCCACAGGATCTCTGTGTAAAAAAGGCAGGTATGTATATAATGGCACTCTCAGTCAGAGATAAGACAAAAATAGCAGCTTCCACAAAAAGATTTAAATGAGGCATTAAGGAGGTAATAACCTCCTGAAAAGCAGTTCCACTGTAGGCAAGATATCAGATGAACAGAAGCCACAAAACATCCCACATCATCAGCAACAAAAATGTATTTCAGTACATTCCCATGCTGTCAAGGTTACTCATTACTTGCAACTCGGGTGAACTGGCCTATGAGTATATACGCACAAATGGACATAAACAAGGTTTATTCCACCCTACAGGGCAGGAGAAAAATAGAGTGGGAAGGACTGAAATACAGAAGAAGGAAACAGTTAAACTTCAAAATATAGTCTACAAAGCTCACCTCCTGTTCTGAGAGCTGCAGAGAGCATTTCTCTACATTTCACTCGTACAGAATCCGAAGTGCTTGGAGCCCGGGGAAAAGAAGGGATGAAAGAATTTGAGGGAGCACTACCCTCCTCCTTCCTGCTGCTGGAATTGCTACTTGAACTGCTAAAAAAAAGGCAAAAAGAAAACCAATATTAATGTTTTTCCCCCCTCTTCAAGTAACTTTGTTCCAGGGC
The DNA here is from genome assembly GCF_964188355.1 of Buteo buteo. Lineage (NCBI taxonomy): Eukaryota > Metazoa > Chordata > Aves > Accipitriformes > Accipitridae > Buteo > Buteo buteo. The sequence goes on from NC_134173.1 coordinate 35,421,757, forward strand.
AAAACACAGGTCTTTTGCTTTATCTATTTGATAGTATTCCAAAGAAAGAACACAGGCCACCTTTGTAAAGCTACTTATAGCTCTAGAGTCAATACAATTTTAAAAGTGTCTTTAGAATATTCACCAGGGTATTCCACACAATAGAGACACAGCAAGTATTTCATTCCATTATGTGGCATATAAGTTTTAATTCTCAGTTCTTTACATTAACATGAAATGTTTGGGGTTTTTTTTAACTCCTATGGAACTTTACTTTAAAAAACAGTGAAGATGCATCACACTAACATTCAATCTGCAGGGAAGGCATTGCTTTCAGTCTGCTTACTGTACTGACATAGTACCATGATCACAAACAAACAACATAACTTTGCAAACTGTAAACCAAGAAGTTTTCAGCCTGCATCAGGACAAATGGTTAGAGGTTAAATTTCAATTTGAAAATGGCTGCTGGAAACAGATTCACTAGAACCAGAAATGTATAGAAGAAATGAGCTTGCAGATACCATTTTGCAAATGTTCTTCAGCTCCTATAGTGTCATTAACATGGGCTCATTTTTCTGATAACATATATTTTGTGTTTACCAAAAAAGTGCAGAATGAGATGGCTTATTAAACATGAAAGCTAACAGACAAAAGAAGTATTCTAAACCTCTAACATATACAATTACCACAAAGCTGTGACTGAAAGTTGTTTTACAGTTCTCAAAGCTCAGTGCTAGTATTGAGAGAAGAAGAAATATTTGACAGACAAGACAGACCAAATAAACAGTAACTAGTCTGGCCATATCTTGACCTGTGGCTTTCATCTTTTTTTAATGTCAGCAGCAGCAGGACTTACTTCCCTAACAACACACCATTTCTTGTACAACTCCATGTATTTCAGAAAAGAACGTGGAAGCTGTCTCAAATATGACAAATTTGGACCAAATAGTTTAATGTTAATTTACCTAATTTACCTAATTTACACTGAGTGAGATTATTTGTATACTCATGAAGAATTAAGCACCTTTCTTCTCTTGCTTCAGGGCTGTTTTGTGAGGAAGATGCAGACTCCTTTTTCTTTTCTTCAGAATCTTTATCAGTTGAAGGTCCATCTGGAAATACAAAACACGAGAAACTCTTTTAACCAGAAATAGCAACCAATTTAAAGCAGCGGTAAAATATCTTTGATGATTTCTCCTGAACCAGTTGGAAATGCTATCAGCTCCCACTCTCTGCTTTGACCTTCTCTTGCAGTACAGCCTTCCACTCCCCAACACCCTCCCCAACCCAGCAAATGGAAAGTATGACAACACTTCAGATCCTTCCGAGTCAAGTCCAGCATCTGTTTAAACTGGCAGTGAAGACATGATGAAAATGTAGACTTTTATGATTTATTTTTGCCAACTCTGCTGCATGAGGGAGACAATAACTTCTTAAACTACTGCATCAAGTCTCTAGAGTTTGTCTTCCATGTTTTAAATACAAGTTCCTACTAAAAGCATGTCATTCTTTTTTATTATAGTCATAGAATTTCTACTAAAAGACTGGAACAAATGAAACTGTGGTATGAAAGCTACCATGGTTGCCAAAAAATATAAAGAACATTTTCATATGCTTTTGAAGTTTTCCAGATGTGCACATAGTATTTTCTGTGATGGCTCTTAAATTATTTGCCTTAGCGTTTAAAAATATTTGAATTTGCCTTCCTCACACAAGCTACATTTAATGATGATTTTTATAAAGAATAAAGATGAAAGCCTTTATTAAAAGGGGCAATCACAACATTTAGCTTTAGCCTAGCGAGAACACATACACCCTTCTATGGTGAAGAAGAATTCAGAATGGCTAAATGGAACTTCTGCTTTGATTAGCTCTCTAGAAAGGCTGACTCTCTCCACTGCCTACAGAGAAAGCCGAGAGACTGGTATCACTCACTAACAGATTATGTGAATTTCTCTCTCTAAGCCATCATAAAGCTGCCATTACACTTCTAAATCCATAGACTATATTATTGGGATAGGCATCTATTACAAACTTCAAAAAGAACTAAAAACAGACAAAGAAAAGGAGGGAAATCTGATAAGGCTCAGTCTTTCCCATGAATATGTCATGAACTAGGTATCCAAATCCTTGTTTAAGTATGTAAAAGTATCCTCATTTCCAGAAGACCCCCATCCCCACATTTCCCAGGGGAACTTGGTGGTATGAAACACACAAATTCAGGTCTCATTCTAGCACTGAGCTTTTTTTTTTTTTCCTAGAGAGTAGAAAACTACTGTACTGGCTTATTTTTAATAGGAACAATGTCATTTAAAGCTACACAGAAAAGATAGTAAACTGGACAGGATTTTGATCCTTTCCTTAATTTTTGAGTTAAGGAATTTATCAAATCAAATATCACTTCAATAAAAAAATCATCATCATTATAAGAGGAGACTAGAGACACCATACTGGATCAGACGAAGCACCCATCTACTATTCTGCCTGCGGCTGTACCTAAAAACAGATGCCTACAAAACAGTATAGGAACCAGGCAAGCACACAAAGATACTACTCCAGAATATCTTCCCAGCCCTCAAGAGCTTAAAACTTTAGTGATTTCCTCAGCCATTGTTTTTAACTTTGTATTCAATCCTTGATAAATTTCTCCATTAAAGAAAAAAAGGATAATTAAACACAGTAGATGATAGGCTTGGACTGATTGTCTTTAATAAGCTAAAGGTGTAATTCAAAAAAATCCTAATAAAGGTGTCAACACATCAACTATTATTTATAAAAAAGTAATATCATTAAGAAAGCAAACGAGGCTGGATCACAGAAGTTCTTTGCTATGACACCTAAAGTACACAATACTAAGAGAAAGAAAACAAATCCCATTTTTAACATGCATATTCACATGACTGACTACTCTCTATGGCAACAAATGCTTACATGATATATAATTTTTTAAAATATTCTAAATATGCATGTAATCTCATTTACCCTCATCATTTTTTAACTACATAATCATTTTTGTCAGAGGGTTTAAGGCAAACTGATAGATCAAACAGGTATCTTGAGGTACAGCTCAGGTTCTGCAAAGCAGCACAGCTGCCTTAGAGCTGAGCTCTGCTTCAGCCCATTTATGTCCGTATTTTTTTCTGGAATACAAGTTGTCAAATTCAGAGCTGACCTAGGTAACTCCCACTTATTTTGCATCAGATACACTGCCGTGTATTTGGCACCTAGTTTTAGTTTAACAAACACTTCCATTTAGTGCAGCACCACTTCATCAGAGATGGCAGGCACCCAAGAACATCTGCCAATACCCCGACTGCTTCTTTCACTTACGGAGGGCAGGGGATAGGTGAGACACAGGGACAAAGCAAGAGATAAAAGCACAGTTCTTCCTACACTTGCAGACCAGTCTGTGCAAGCATGTGTCAAACTAAGGTCAAACTTCAGCAGCTGAGACAACCGGACCATCTTCAGCAAATATGTCTTCAAAACTACAACTTCTTTCATCACTTAAGAGTTTATAGATACTTTTGTTTAATCCAGTTTCAGAAATCTGAAAATAAAGTTAACAATATTCTCTGTTTGCTTGAAATACTCTCCTAAGCATTTAAAGTCATTCACTCTTATGGATCATAAATTGTTAAGCATCAAGAAGAGATCCAGTGTCAAGCAGTATTTATTCTTAAACTCACACATTAATAGGTATTTCTTATTTTATTAAAATACCATATTGACGAACAATGCAATTAACAGCCTGCTAGACAGCATTTCAACTATCCTCTGGGGAAAGGAAAAAAAGTTATCCTTGAGAAACTAAAAGTCTCTACTAATCAACTTAATTTACATGCAATGGCCAGACTCTAGTGCAAAGGAAGAATAACAGCTAACTACAACCAACCACAGAAATTCTAACAAATTAAGATGGAAGAAATGGCCCTTCTGTAAAAGATATTTAAAAATTCCATTGAGCAAGTGATTCACATCAGGAAGCCTACAGAACATCGTAATATTTCTATAATATAAATTACAAGTTGCTTTAAAGAGGCACAATTACTTTTTCAACTTCATACAGCTATTAAAACTTACCAAAACTTTTTTTCAGAAACAAATTGAAATTGTCTCAGTTTTAGGATTGAAAACTGTAACTTCACAGTTTTAGCTATTGCAGCTTCAGAAGGCCATAAACAAAAAACCTTTAAGCTTTTTTTTTAAATAACATAAGCTAATCTATATTAATGCTTCTTTAAAATACAAAGAACAAGCTAGTAACATAAATTGACTATTAGCCATTGGAAAAAGACTATCAAATTCTGACTGCTGCACTGCAGTTTCTATCTGGGACTTGCAATTAATTTGAAAGATACTTGTACCCTTTCCAGCAAAATAATCTCTCCAGGGTAAAACATGACATGACAGTGTTCTTTGTTACCAGAACAAAATTTTTAATGTAATAATATATGGCCAGAGATAACATAATTAATCTGAATGTTAGAAGCCATTAACAGCTTCATCGTAGATTCTTCTATTACAAGTTAACAAGACATTTGCTAGTAACAGGAAAAATAAAAATGAAGTAGAAAGATATAATGTTATTAACTTATAAAATTAACTTTAAATGATGAGATTTTTTAAAGTAAGAATTTTTCAGAAATGTTAAAGAAAGATGGCTAGTTATTCCCTGGAAGCACATGTGAATTTAATTTAGTGGGTTGTTGCATGTTACTGATTCAGATATCACCACCAAATTTGGAAAGTTTTCCGAGTATTCAGTTTAAATAAGTTAAAGCAGAGAGATATGAGAATAGGTACCAGATGGCATAGTCTTTAATTTAACAATGACCCTCATATTTAATAAGTCTTTAGGCCCTATTTTCTAGACCCTGACCAAAATAATCTTGAGTTGCACAAGCAGCTACACTTGTCAGCAATTCCTCTGCCAGACGCAGTAAGACATGAAGGTAAAATCAAAAAAGCTTCTTCCTAGCAGTAGCATAGGGAGGAATAATACCCAAAATCTATAAACAACAAAATAATTAACTGTTTGCCCTTTTTAAGGATTTTTTTTTATCATAAGTGACAAAAGCATGACACATTAAATTTTTCGCTGTATATGTTTTTTCTCCTATACGGTATGATGTAATTTGCATCACGTGTTATTATCCCTCCACTGATAATCCTAACAAATTATTGATGTACTAACAGTACATGGAACAGTTCCAAATACACATTTGACAGGAGGTGATTTCCACAGCTCATACTTGATACGGAAATGAACCTACTGCAATTATTTCTGCACTTGATTCTACTTGATATCTTATAAGAGACATGTACTCTTCTTATCAATAGTAAACAACACTCTTAAATACTATTAGACGACTGTAATTTAGGAACTTGTTTTGTCAACAATTTTTTTGAGCAAAGCCAGTAGGTTACTAGATGTCCTTGAATAACTTTACGCAATGACAGCATTAACATACCTGTAAGATAGTCCCAGACTGTACCAGCTTGCTCCAGTAGAATCAAACCCAGGTTTGAAATAACAAAGGATTGTATGAACAAAGTAATCTGAGTAAAACACTTCTGTGAAGTTTGGCTGGTGCTATCTTCTCTTGACAACATTGAACACTTATTCTTTTAAAATAAAATTACTCAGGCATGAACTTTTTTGAAACAGGCATTTCAAAATGTTTGTGGCCCCTTTTTTGGTACTGGCAATAGATGATCACACTTGCACTTAATGTTATGATTATTGTCCAATCATTCTGCATTTCCAGTTCAGTACATAAACTTACTGGAGTTAAGTTTACTTAGAGGTCTGGACATTCTTTTTCACTGTATACTCTTAGAGTTCAGTAAGTAATTATTTGTGATGGAGAATGTTAAATTCCTTAAAGGACTTTTTTGTTGTTTTTTAATATAAGGGAATGCTCCTCATAACCTAAATGGGCATGCATAGATTCATTATCTGCATAGCATACTCTTATATACTCAGCTACTTGGCAAAACAATCGTTATTTGCAAATCCCATGTTATAACTGAGCTGTATTTTATTCTGAGAGCAGAATTTGTTTCCTTATGCAAATTGTGACCAACTCGGCTGTGTGGTTTAACGTTCTGACAGCAACATCTGAAAACGATCTTCCACTGTGGCTCACTCAGCGAATCACTTCAGACAAGGCTTGCAAGCCAAGCCCTCTGCTGGGCAGCTTCCGACCCCCCTGAAAAATCCCTTGGTAACCTGGCATAGCTCTAGTCAAGCTATAAAGATCTAGCGATTCACAACCTTACTTTGATTTCTTCTCACATTTCCCATGCATTCTTAAAACTAAGTTCTGATAGCATTGAACTTAAACAGTACGTGCAGCCTGAACAGTCAACAATTCTTGCCTAAATTCAAAATGTCATTTATAAAAATAACTCACAAAGACTTCAGATCTCTGAGTACAATGCTTGGTACGATTAACAGCTGTCCGCTTCTGTTGCCATCTTTGATCCATACCATTTTACATGCACTATAAACAGCATAATCGAAACTGATTTCTCAAGCAGCTCAACATACGGTATTTCGTATTCTTCTGAGAAAGTCAAAACTAATGATAAAACAGAATAAGAGTACTTTGTAAGATTCCCACCCAAATTTCACGCAACCCATATTTCACGCAGCCCAGATACCCTATCTTGCACAGTTATGAGATTTTAAGTTCTAATGAATTACTGAGCAGTGAAACCAGAGGTGAAACATTTGCCCTACTATGCTTTATTATAAGGTCTACATTATAATCAAGGAGAATTTAACTGCATTAAGTTTTGAATACAAGTAGTGCTGTATTTTCAGGAATAATTTGATTTTATACAGTAAGTGTACAACCACACTAGACCTGGCACAATAATGTACACGCAATAATATCTGCCCTGTAACAAAAATTAGAGCATGAGCAAAGGTCACATACCCACTGCCTCAAGAAGAAAGCATTCAGTTCTGATTAATGTCAAATATTTGCTATTTACTTTCCAGTTCCTCACATGTTTGACTTCACCTGATGCAAGCAGCTTTAGGTAGAGTCTCCCAACTGTCTTAAAACAATCTGAATGTAGCAAGCCGTCAAAAGGGAAAGATCCACCTTGGCCCAACTGTATGTTACTGCCGCAATCCCTGCGCAGAAAACAGTAACTGCAAACAGGCTGGACCAAAAAACTGATACAGTTGAAATTTAAGCCAGAAGAAATGAACAAAACCATTAGTTTCCAACTGGTCAGTTCCCAGCTCTGGTCTCCTGGATAGCCACTTGAGAACTAGTTGTAGCAGCACAGAAGGGAGCAAGGAGGCACCTGTGCGGAAGGGAAGCCAGGACCACCCCTTTCAGCAGCAGCCTACACCCAGATTGACCTGCTGTGACCATCAGGCACCACAGACTTATCCCAGACTTCTACAGCATGAACACCCTCTGGTCCTCAGGCAGGAATAATGCTCCCTGTGTTTCACAATGTTTGAACACTTAAAGATCAGTCAGCTATAAGCAACAATATATTAAGACAAGTTTGACTGACTTAAGATATTGTGTTAAAAAAAAAAAAAAGACAGAAGACTATTTTTTACTGTCTTAATAAATAAATAGCAATTCCTTTGCTCAAAGGACAGCAATATCCAGAAGGGTTAGCCCCTCTCTTCCCCCCCCCAAAAGCAGTATCCGAGGGCACTCCCAAAAGTTGAGAATTCCGGGGGGGGGAGCATATCTCCTCTACTTTGTTGCCTAAACTAAGTTGCAGTATCAAAAATTTGAACTTTGGAGAAAAAAAAAAACCACCACCACAAAACTTTGACAGCTTTTTTTTTTAAACTTCAATTAGTAACTTGAGAGCTAGGTCACTCAATCCAGCTGCTGCTTTTAGAAGTCTTTAGAGTAACTCAAGTTAATATGCAAGTCCATTTCTCCACTTATATATCTTACCACTTTTATGCATTGGATATAATACAGTTGGACTTCAAGTTCTACGTGGAAATTTAAACATAAAAAGTATATAATTTTCACTATTTACCAGTGAACTCTGATCAGATCCTTTATAAAGTATGCATTTAATTTATAATAAAAGTCATTATCATGATTTAGAAAGTATTTTATCAGCATATCTAGTATTATCTAAATTTAATTACTAAAACTTACCTAATTAGTATTATCTAACTTTTTAAAGGTAGGTTAAAAAAAAGTCTGCTGTAGAGGTTGTTGCTTCTTACTAGAACATGGAAGTTGAAAGCTGTGACAAATTGTCTATTTCTACATACATATACTATCAGATAGATACAAAGTAATCTCTACACCATTTACAAGAGAGTAAAGTATCTGATAAAATACTTCATAATTGATAAAAATGAGGCTGACTTCAAATGGCAGAGGACTTGTAACACCTCCTGATAGTTAACATATTTTTCTAGACAGAATGGCAAATACTTAAATCAGTAGAAAATAATGTAAACTGTTTTCTATTTTAAATTTTTAAGCTTCCTAAATCTTAGTTTAACTAAAATTAGATACAAAGAAACAAAATAGAGTACAGCACAGTGTATGAATAAAAATACCTGGACACAGTTCGAGATTTGAGTATTTTCAAATACATCAGGTACTACAAAATACCCTTGAATAAAACCCTGCTAATGGAAAGGTTTCATTAACTGCATTCATTGCTTTAAGGGAATTTAAACAAAAAGTATTAACTCACTAATTAGTAAGTTGTTTAAACTATGAAGGTTTTAGAAAGTGCAGATCTATTTCTCACTACCTTTAAGTTCTAACAGATTTTTCATGTCAATTTTTTACTGGTTTTTTTTCCACTTCACAAATCATTTTATAACCAAACTTCAAAGCCTCCACACTCTCACATGAGATTTTGCACAAGTTCTCCAGAGTACCCGTTGTATTTGACAAAGGAAATAGTCAAGAACAGGTTCGTTAGTGCTTAGTACTGCAATACAGTCACTCTAGCTCAACAGCAGGCCACAAGACTTCAGAAATGAGTCATGTCACAGAAGCTGACTTTCTACTGCTTGCCAGCCCCAATAAAAATATATTTTCTCTGAACACACTTTCACAGTAATGCACTGGTGGTAATCTACGAGTAAAAAAACAACTACATCCGTTCAGCAAATTTCAATACTTACACAGCAGCACAAATATATCTAAAGCAAGGCAGTATCAAGCATTTGCATGAAGACTGCATACAGTTAAAACATGCAAGAGCAGGGGGAAAAAAGTTTGTGTCGCCATACCTAACAGTTTCTTCCAAGACTTGATAAGAGATTTTGCTAAAGATGTAACTTCTTCATCAGTGCTTTGTTTGCGTATCGCATTCACTGACATTCCAATTCTGGTAGACTGCAAAAGAAATAAAAATATATACTATAAAAGGTGACATGAAGACAATTTAACAAGTAAACATATATAAAGTTATACTTTGACATTGTTTTTTAAAAGTATCTTTCTTTTTTAAAGTATCTTTTTTTCTTTGTTTTGGGGGGGGGGGTTGGTTGTTTGGGGTTTTTTAAGAATATCAGGATGGAATGCTTACAAAACTTATTTTAACAACACAGACATTTTAAAAAGAAATACAACAGTACCACAATTTGTCTCCATGCCAGAAGGCTGGGGGGGAGGGGCTAAGGAGCATCAATGAGAAGATTTTTGCTTCCAAACTGTTTCAAAAAGCACTGCAGAACTACTTACCTAAACCAAGTACAACATTCAAAACATCTAACATGAAAATCATATATACATTTTAACGTTCTATAAAATTTTTAGCAAAGGGTCTAGCCTCAAAACCTCATTATTCTGTGAAGCAATGACTATTTCTATTTTGGCATGATCAGAAGCTTGCCAACTGCTTCAGTGACTTCATACTCCTAGAATTCCCATTTAGTGGCTGTGGAAGAAGCTGTAATATCAGTTGGGATTGACCACGTTTTAGGTTCCTAAGAATTTTGGCAATACTGAGATTCTCTAAAATCTTAAGCACAGAGGGTTCTGCTTTTACATAGAAACAGTAAGACTAACCTAGCTCTGAAAAGGCCAAGATAGTGATAGGCTTTAAATCTTTGGCACTACTGCCACCTATAGAGTGAAAAGGAGATTAATTTACAATCCACTCCTTTTAAGACTCAGAAGTTGAGGACATAAATTTAGCAACAGCAACAAAAGTTTCATTTTAGAAGACTTCTGACTAACATGTTAATCTAACAAGTAGAACATTTCCACACTTTTAGTTTCATGAGATGAGAAAAGCGTTTAACAATACAAATAAGTAGTCTATTATCATTTCATATTTTGATTGATGACTAATTTTTTAAATTGTTCTTAAGATGCTCGCGTTTGTTGCATTTACCATGTACAGGACTCACTAAATATAAATTATTCTTCCTACTTTTGCAGTAGTTCATCATAAGTTTCCTTCTCCTTTAAAGGAAAAGTTAAATCTTTATGGCTCGCTAAAAATGGAAATGATTTGTTCCTGTACATTACTCTTTACAACCCACACAACACTTTTTGGGGCACCATGGATGTGCTAAATGACTGGAAATGTACTGAAAAAAACTCAGTAGCTATTTCAGCAAAGGAAACACATCAGATAACCTCAGGTCTGAGCATCAGCTCTAAACAAGTATTTTGGATTAAAGAAAACAGATGGTTACCTGTAACTGAAGTGTTTCAAGATGGACTGTGCTCACTCAGACTAACAGTACCGGCCAACTCTCTTGACACTTTAAACACATACTCTCAACATAATGTTCAGACAATAAAGAATAACATGTGCTTGGAACTCCATAAAATACTCACCATACCCAAATGAGAAAAATCTATCTACAAAAAAAAAACCCCAACCTTCCATTGGTAACTGGGCACAACCACAGCCTACTCTCATCAGCAAAAAGACAAGACACCAACTTAGATTAGGTTACTTACTTAGGTAAGTAAAACTCAAAACCCCAAGAAAAACTCAAAATTAATTGGATAAATTAATTTCTTCTTCTGATCACACAGGAGAAACAGATTATGGTAACTGTCTAAACTGCCAGCTTTCTTAAGGCAGCACATAAACATAGATCATTTGTTTGCTTTTATAAAGCATTTGATCTGGCCTTGCCTAAAGAGAGGGGAAGGAATGACCTACCAATTTATTTGCCTGCAAACTGACACAGGTAATCGCAAAAGATCAGTGTTATATACTCAAAATGACTGTGCTTTAATTACAAACCAGCTGTCAGCATTTGACATTTCCTAGGTCTTCCAGCCTACAGAGCTGTTCTTGTGAGAGCCATTTTAAGTGGAAAACTCCAGTATTTCTGCCTAGCCCAGTGTAGCCTGTGGAATTGCTTTATTTCTGTGCCAGTTGTAAGTGTGCAGGTATATGAAAACTTTCCTCACCCTGTCCAAAATGCATTTTTAATGGATCATTCTTCCTGTCCTGGTTTTGGCTGGGATAGAGTTAATTTTCTTCCTAGGTGCTGGTATAGTGCTATGTTTTGGATTTAGTGTGAGAAGAATGTTGATAACAACACCGATGTTTTCAGTTGTTGCTAAGTAGTGTTTAGTCTAAAGTCAGGCATTTTTCAGCTTCTCATGCCCAGCCAGCAACAAGGCTGGAGGGGCACAAGAAGTTGGGAGGGGACACAGCCAGGAAAGCTGACTCAAACTGGCCAAAGGGGTATTCCATACCATATGGTGTCGTGTCCAGTAGGTAAACTGGGGGAAGCTGGCTGGGAGAGGTGGACTGCTGCTTGGGGACTGGCTGAGCATCAGTCAGCAGGTGGTAAGCAATTGCATTGTGCATCACTTGTCTTTCCTGGGCTACATTTCACTCTCTTTTTCTTGCCTTCCTTTTCATTACTACTACTACTATTACTATATTTTACTTTTTATTTCAATTATTGAACTGTTCTTATCTCAACCCACGAGTTTTACTTGTTTTTGATTCTCCTCGTGATCCCACTAGGGTGAGGGGAAGGAGTGAGAGAGTGGCTCCATGGTGCTTAGTTGCTGGCTGAGGTTAAACCATAACACTTCTCCACTTCAAATTCTAGAGCACTTTTCATCTGCTTTTTGAGAGTAAAGAGGCTCAGAGACAGCATAAGACAGCTGTCTTCATCCCTGGAGCACTCAAGCTGTAGGCCAAGCAGCCTTCAGTTGGTATGAGCAACAGTTAGTGTAAGTAACTTATGACTGAACCCAAAACAAAGCATATGGTGGCAGCTACTCTTCTCTACACCAGACCAAACATGAAAATGTAAGGAACTTAGTTGGGGAAGAAAAGCAACCACTGAAGCAAGCAGAGGTGCTACCAACTTTAAACTGTAAGAGAGTATGAGGACAGAGAATCGGTGAGCACCTGGATCAAAGCAGAGCCAAATCAACCCCTGCAGAACAACCATCCCCAGGTTCCCAGGTCTCCCCAGCTTGCCAATGAACTGGCAAGAAGTCATTAACAAGGACTGTACATCACAGCCTATTTCTGCATATGTGTGTGTAATTTCCAGTAAAACCTGTTTGTTAAAATAAAGACTGCCTGCCTCTCTCACTGTTTAGCTGTGCACTACCCACAATTAGCACCAGGGACACAATGCCTTTAATACTGTGCGGCTGCTAAACAGAGCTGCAATTCTGACCACCAGATAAATCACATGTGAGGAAGACTACTGGCTTCCTGCCTAGCTGAGCAAGGATCAGCTTGATTACATAAAACTCGTTAGATATGACACAGTCATATTATTGTCTGTAATTATTTGTCACTTTCTGTGACAAAAATCAGGCAAGAAAGACACAAGCACAAGTCCAGACTACTGATGTGCACCTTCCTATTCCACATACCCGTAAATTGTACAGGGGACCTTGCCAGCTCAGACTGAAGCAACAGTCATGTTACAGGAAAAATCATCACTTTTCTTATTACGCAGGAATAATGAAACTATCATATCAGCTAGAAGTACTTTTCTTCAATGTAGGCAGCTCTCAAAACTGCTTAAAAATGGGTGTGGAAGTATGCTTTTCACTTGTGTCCTGCATTTCATCAGTTCAAACACATCAATAGGTATCTCAGTCTACAGAGAGGAAGTTAGTGCTCCCACTTTCTCAGGATCATCACCCTTCCTGACATTAGCACACTAATGATTGACTACCAGAGCGATGCAAACAATTGCTTTGCATTTCAACTCTTGCTCTGAGTCCTCCATTGCTTAAGCAAACTGGGGAGACTAACATAGAAAATTTACAGCAGACTTTACGTATTTATAAAACTCTCAACAAAAATAATGTAAATTTGAGTCTAAACATGTTGCTAAATGCAATCTTATGCAGCGGAACTGTTTTGAATACAGCAGTGGATACTTAACAAAAACTTAACTAAGCTACAGTCAATCTACTATGCAACAGTATGCTAAAAAATACCTGACCCCTTTAGACCTACGGCAACACAGAGAAATCTTCTTTACAAACTCACGTGGTGCCCACCCCAATACAGATTAAAAAAAAAAAATCTTTTACTGCAATTATTATTATTTACTGCAATTATTATATCTAAAAACAGATACCTGTCATATGGATGGGAATAAATAAGCTTCTTTCAAGTAGGACAGGAAACTTGACAGAATTAATATGCAACCCTATATAAATTAAGTCAGGGTCACACAAGTGCCCTAAAAGGCAGACAGCTGAGTTTGTACTTGGCAAGATTAAGAGTCCTCCTCTGTTGAAAACATTACTAAGGTTTTTATTGCAACTAAAAAAAGAATAAGCTATCTACTTGTACATCCTTCAGATCCTCATGGTTCAAGAGTAAAATTGCTCTGCTGTTCGGTGTAAAGCTTCTCCTTCTAGTCTTATTCATCACACTAAGCAGAACAGGTTTGCATAGCAGCATTTACAGAATTTCCAGAGCACTTGCAGAGATAATTTTCATTCCAAAGGCAAAAAACATTATTACACAAATACTTTGTATTAAGACCTGCACAAAGAAACTCAAAAGGATCAGGTTAACAGAGGGTTTTCCTGGGTTTTGTTGTTCTTTTCTGTGGGGCTTGAGGGTTTTTTTTCGGCAAGGTTTTGGTTTGAGGTTTTTTTAAGGAAGAAGGTTGGACACAGGGAAGAAGGCTGCAGCATCATCATCAGCCATGCTCGTTCATGCATGAAGGTGACACTTTCAAATTCCTGTTTCTGTCACAAACAGCATTAGTAGTAACATACTAAGTACATTCTGCAAACATATAGGATGCACATGTAAAAAATTGACGTTGCTACTGACACTTAAGATTTGAACTTCATAGTTAATTCTTTATCTGTGACCATTAATCATCACTTAGAAAAAAGTTAGCTTTCAGTCTCTTCCAATTTCAGTGGCTACGACAGTAAATCAGGTCTTACGTTTACCTCTGCCATTTGAAAATTTTCAGAGATAGGAAATATCTAGTTACTTTGGAACAAAAGTTGTTCATTGATGAATTACATGACAAACTCTGAAGCTTGACATGCAACTAAAATTCACTGAGTTACTTTTTGGAAGAATTTATAAATAATATATAAAATACTACATTAGAGATGTAGATATAAGCAAAATTAGAGTATGTATGCAAGTGAGAGAGATTGTACCACACCATCACTCCTGCCCAGGGGAGAAAAAGGGGAGGAGTAGCAGTAATATAATTTACCTTAAGAAATACACTACTCAGACTAAGAGGAGGGAGTGGGGGGTGAGGAAGGAAATGGTCAAATACAACTTGCCCGAAGGTAGGAACTATGCTTCTCCTCACTTACAATCCAAAACCAGAACTAACTACATAAGAAAAGAAGGTATCACCTGTAACCAGGTGCATTCTCCTTCAGAGGGAAGTAAATATATCACATTTGTGTTAGTAAGAACCTAAGATTATATGTAAGGTAAGTTTATAAGCAGGTCCTCCCCTTTGTCCACAACAAAAGTCACTATTTTTAACTTAAACACAAAGATAAACTTTAAGAGCTTGCTACTGGAAGAAAACACTTAAGATAAGTACCCTAAATCAGGGTAAAATAAGACTAGTTACCTTATAACAACACTGATTCTTTCAAGGAGTTTCTACACAGGAATCTACTTTAATAGTGCAACCTTCTTCCAAATTTGCTGGCTTCACCTTCATCATTATGGAGTTAACATTTGCAACATAACAACAACAAGAAAATCATACCTGTAACAACTCAAGGGTCATGGGAATATTCTTAAGCTCCTTCAATAAATCGAGAGCTCCAGCCTGCAAAACAGAAAGAAAAAAAAGAAAAAAAATGTAAATTTAGTAGCAATCAGCTACTTAAAATAGAATATCAACAACATACTCTTATTTGCCTTCAAGGTCCCAGACTAGATTCAAACCATCCGTTTCCCATTTACCCACAGAACAACTCTAGGACAAGGAACGTTCTGCTTCACAAACTCTAAGCATTAACAGGCCTTAACTCAGAAATCAAAGTATTCCCTCAAAGACTAGAGAGTTTTTATCCCATATAATTCAAATGCCAGTTAAAGCATTCTGTCAACTACTACTTAACCAACACACATCCTCAAGAAAACAGACTCAAGGGTACTTGATTTAACAGCATCAGAAACAAGCCAGACAACAGCAGCAATTTCCAGTTCAGAACAACCTCAGCTGCTTACCACAAGAACTTGGAACTGCGAAGCTTTGTGTATTCCATCAATAATGCACATACATATATATGCACATATAACTATACACATATGAAACATACATAGCCAACATTCTTAGCTGTATTTGTGGTGGTATGGTAAAGCCAGAAAAGTTTACTGGTTTAAAAACTGTGATCAGATTACACTATTTTACTAAACACAGCTATAGTTTCCCCAATAGAAAAAAAGATAACTTTGTGTATACCAACAAATGGCCAAATAAAAAAAGCTGAGCAAGACTTGCTTTCAAGTCTTATTTTCAACTATTAAGTTTAAATATTAATTCAATAAAATACATAGATTAGGCTGCATAGATTAGTGCAGACAACACTCTTCAGCCTATACCAGGCTGGCCAAGCATCAACATATTCCAAACTAGAAGCCAGAGCCCATCCTAGTGTGCTATAACATCTGAGCTAATGCACTTGTTTATTATTCAGCTGTCATGGGTTTTTCTTTTTTCCTTTTCCCCTGCTAAAACCATAAGGAAAGTTACAAACTAATACTATGTAAGCAGCAACTTTCTAGATAGACAAATTAATTTCAGAGATCATACTGTTAGGCATTAATAAACTCTATACACAGCTACTCTAACAATCCATTCCTTTGTGATGTTGGCCTCACTTAAGAAGTTTTCAAAAATGTGAGCTCCATAATTTACTTTAACCTCTACATCCTTGATGATTTACCATTTCTACTTAAGCAAAGCTCCGTACCATCTACTTCTTCCTGTGCACACAGGTTGTCAGACTATAGCAACCACTTAAAGGTTGAGATGATTTTGCTGTTATTCAAGGGCATATGGTTCTGAACATGTGAGCTATAAACAGATATGAAGGCAACTGCCTTCGCATATAGGGGGTCACTCTACCCCAGCCAAGCCCATTACCTTCCTGGGTTGTTTGGGTTTTTTTGGGGGGTGGTTGGTTTGTTTTGGGGTTTTTTTTTTGGGGCGGGGGGGGGGGGGGTCATTTTGTTTTTTAAATTCATGAGGTTTGGAAATAAACCCCACAAAATTTCCATCTTGCAGGTCTTTGGAATTAGATTCCTTTCCTTAACTCTCTCTCAACTCATCCTATTTTGTTTACTTTAATAAGCATTTTGCCTTTGTTTTTAAATTCTCCCTAATCAACTTCTAATATGACACCTGTTGCAAGGAAACTCTTGTAATCTCCTGCTGCATCTGCAGGTCTTATAATTTAACCACTAAAGATAGCACATAAAACCACCAAAAGGCTGAGAAAGATGAAAGTGGAACTTCTGTGTCACATCCAAACAGGCACAGCTTTGGATGCTTTCAAATGTCTGCTACAACCTCTGTTTTTTAAACACATCTGACAGCAAAGAAGCCTCTAAAAACAAACATTTTGCTATGTCCCACCTTTACACAAACCTA
Organism: Buteo buteo; assembly: GCF_964188355.1. Lineage (NCBI taxonomy): Eukaryota > Metazoa > Chordata > Aves > Accipitriformes > Accipitridae > Buteo > Buteo buteo. The sequence goes on from NC_134173.1 coordinate 35,438,828, forward strand.
ATTCACTCATAAAACTGAAGTTTTACTATTTTGCCATCACAGCGAAAAGTCTTATTTAACTTTTATTCATGATATGCAAAAGTTCTCCATTTTTAACCACAGAATTTTAGTAGCAATGATGCAAGACTGGGAAATGTCATGCTGTTTTCAGGTGCTAAATTGAGTTAGCATACTAAGCCATTTCTTTCTCTAAACAGCCATAAGCGTGGTTTCTTCTGTGCAAACATAGATCTAAGTAAAGCAAGTTAATTATCTTCACTGCTATAAAAAAAAAAAAATCAAATTCAAGAAAATTATCTTAGCCAAAAAAAAAAAAAGACAAAAGTCAATGTGTCATTTTCAAAAATATAATCCAGTAACACTTACCTCCAAACCAATTAAGTTATTAACAAACTGTACACAGTATGTGATTTCAAAATAAACACAGGTTATTGTAGCCTGCAATTTCAGCATAACAATGATACTGTAATGCAAAGTAGAACTCTCTTCACCTCACCTTAGAAACACAGTCTAGCCAAAACTTCTTTGCCTCTGTAAAATCCCTTTCCAATTGTACGTATCAAAATAACTTTATTATTCAGTCTAAACATTTTCCAAAACTAGTAACTTGATACATAGGAAGTTAACAAACCATGCAACAACTAAAAAAACGCAGGTACTCTCTACACAGATATTAACAATGTTACCTATATTTCATGCAGTTTTCTGTACCAAATTACCAAAATTTCTAATGCACTAATACTTTCTAAGCCTTTGCTCTTCTCTAATAAATTATATTAAGTGTACCAAGAATTAGATGCTTTAAAATTAAATTTAAATTGAGTTTTAACTCACAGCAACTAAACAGTTTTTCATAACCACTTTTATTAGCATAAAGTCAAATGCCCTCTTTTTCTCAAAACCAGAGTGGAAGTTGCACAGTAAGATATATAATTCCTATTTTTCTAATGCAAGACTTCTCTGTTTAAAAAAACCCAACCATTAAGAACATTATTATAAATCTTCTTTTAAAGGCATTTCTACAATTTTATAGAAAATGAAAGGCAATGCCCCATTCCGCTAGGCTGGTTGGCTTCCAGTTTACCTTGTTATTTGAATTAACAGAAGTCAGCTTCATACAGATTTAGTAGATTACTCCTCTCAGCTTCTCCCAGTTGATCAGATCATAACACCAGAACAGTGTTCTATATTCATATTTTAAAGCTATGCTTCAGGTGATAGAAAATGGAGTACGTTTCTGAAGACAGGAGAGCTATCTAGTTATAATTCTGTTCTACTTAAGGGAGCAAACATTTAATAAGGTGGACAATTTTACATTTTCTTCTCAAAACTTACTCAACTGTTCTTGATTTTTTTTTTTAATCCATGGTGCAACCTTATTTTTCATACGTATTCACTACAGCAGCTTAATGAAAGAAAAGCTTACTTGCATACAACAAAAGCTATAAGGAAGGCACTACATGTGTTTTAATCCAGTCACAGTTATTCTGAAGGAAGAGTAATACATGCAACCAATATTTGAAGTAACACCAGAAATATGTATCTCACAGTGTACTAAATACAACATTGCATATTATTTTGTCCTTCAAAACAAAAGAATTGCATATATCACTTCACTAAACAAAGTTATGAAATCAGCACAGCTACAATTAAATCCTTAGTCAAGGCAAATCACCAAGAGTCTGACTCAGGAGGGGTGTCTGCACGGCCTGCCTTTTCAACTCATCAAAAGAAATGCCAAACAGCACTTTGCCACAAGCCACAGAGTCACCTTTGGTATGAGAGACGAAGCATCTCTTGTCATCTGAGTCTTGACAACTTCAGAGTGAAAAGGTATCAAAGCTCTGTTTGGTTTTTTTTTTTCTTTTATTGATGGGTTGCATCATCCTTATTCAAAGACATACACCAAATACCTGTTCTTGTTCAGTAAAAATGGAGAAGGGAATACAAGAGGTTGTCAGGAACATCATTATCCAGCAGGTACTTATGTAACAATGCATTTCTCAATTCAGCTTCATCTTTGTGAGACAATGAAGTACCTCTTCATAGAGATGATCTTAATAACTTCGCTGAAGTTAGCATTTTAACTGCAGGGCAGGAGTAGGTAGGAAATCACATTGTGCAATTAAAAAATAAATACCTTGACAAAAACTAGTAAGAAAAAAACAGAGACATCTCCTGGGTTTAACACTGATGTTCTTCCTCTTCCATCATACAGCTAAGGGTTTTTTATCACAGTGTACACACGCGCTTTGGATAAACTGTCAGATCTCCACTTGTCGGCCCCAGAGGCAGCTCAAGCCCTCAGCCTTAGAAGGTTTTTGAGACAGCATCAAACTAACAACAGAGCCGCTTGTGTGCAGTCACGAGCTGGAACGAACGTACTTTGTTGGAACAGAGCTCAAAAGCAAAACTGCTTCTGGTGCTGCGCGCACTCTCGCTCCTGGGACAGGGGTGAGGAGAAGACCCAGCCACTGGCTCCAGCAAGGCACAGCCTGGCCCAGCTGCGTGCGCTGCGTTCGGCCACATCAGACCGATGCTGAGCCCAGCGAAGACACTGCACCGCTCCCTAGAGCTCCGAAAGCTAATTAGGTTACACACACTAGAGCATGAAGACATGTTCCCTGCTGCTGCTAGGAATGACATCCAAACTCCTAAGCCTCCCAGATTACAGAGAAATACACTGTGGTCACCAGGAGCATCTCTGGTATCGCTGCAGTGCTGCTCTCCAGCATCAATGGTTGTTCCCATACTACCTGGGAGTTGCCATTTTCTTTCTATTGTCAGAAGTCTTCCAAATAAAATTGAATTGACTGCACTTTATCATTCTCATTACCACAATATTTAAACATTCCACAGTCCATATGTTTTCAGCCTTTCAACACCTCATAGGAAAGAGCCACTACTTCAATTTTAGTCAGAAAAGTGAGACAGTGAATTGTTTTGTGCTGAAAAGCATGGGGAATAGAAATAAAAAGAAAGAGGGAGGGGACAAAAAGGAAAAAAATAATCAAATGAATAAACATTGGTTGTAAAAAATTCCTTCCACTAGACAAGGCTCCTGTCGCCACACTGTATCACTAGAGGGTTCAAATGTATCAGAGCTAACTCATACAATATTACAGAACATCAAGGATTTCAAAACACAGCAAAGTATGGCTTCTGTGTACTTGCAATGAATTTGTTTGGATGCTGAACAAAACAAATTTCATTGGTTCGATGCAATCAATATTTCTATAAATATGCAAATCTTATTAAAAAAGTGTTATTTATGGTTTCCATTATCTTAAGCAGCAAAAAAATACTTCTATAAACTGAAATTCCACACAGCTCAGTTATGAACTATCACCAATATTGAGCATTTAATGCGCTATCATAACATAAAGAAAAAAACCTTAACTTTGTGTATTAAAACAGTAGCTTGCAGGAAGAGCAGCAGTCACAAATACACAAATTACAAGAAAATAACAATGTGCCCACCTGATAAAGTAGTAAACAGACTTTACAATTTACTTGTATGCTATTTATGTGTAACCATAATGAGGTATTTGGCTGTTGCTGCACGCTCTGATTTTACTTATCTTCATGTTTTTGTAGGTATAATAGTACAGAGGTTATAAGTTATCTAGGTAAGTTCTGTATCAAGAGCATAGAGGAGAATAACACTTTGTCGTAGTTTAACCCTAGCCAGCAACTAGGCACCATGTAGCCGTTTGCTCACTTCCCCTCCCACCCAGCAGGATGGGGAGAAGAATCAGAAAAAAAAAGTAAAACTCATGGGTTGAGATAAGAACGATTTAATAACTAAAGTAAAAAAAAAAAAACAAACAAAAAAACCTGACAATAATAAAATATGATAACAGTAATTGTAATGAAAAGAACAAAAAAAAAAAAACCAAACAAGAAACCAACACCCAAGAACAGACAAGTGATGCACAATGCAATTGCTTACCACTCACCAACTGATGCCCAGTTAGTTTCCAAGCAGCGATCCCCCCCGGGCCAACTCCCCCAGTTTATATACTGTACATGAAGTTCTATGGTATGGAACACCCCTTTAGCTTGTTCAGGTCAGCTGTCCTGGCTGTGCTCCCTCCCGGCTTCATGCGCACCTGATTGCTGACAGAGCACGGGAAACTGAAAAATCCTCAACTTGGGATAAGCACTACTTAGCAACAACTAAAACATCAGTGTGTTATCGACTTTGTTCCCACACTAAATCCAAAACACACTGTACCAGCTCCCAAGAAGAAAATTAACTCTATCCCAGCTGAAACCAGGACACACTTGAAACAAGCTAACTGAATTCTACCCAACTATAACCTCCATCCTGAGGCAGAAGTTTTGCCCTGAATTAACAAACACAGTTAAAGCGCTATTCGTACTTTTTTTTTTTTTTTTTTTGTAATCTGGAACAAAGTGGCTCACATCCCCCATCTGCTTCAGAAGTCTGCGCGCACAACTCCGGCCTCCCGGCCGAAGCAGGATTAGGGTTCCTCGTCCCTATTTCGGTCTGCACACCCCACCAACGACCCCAGGGTTCACGCCTGAAAGCGAGACCGACCCACCCGAAGGGGACCACCTCTGCAGGCGCTCTCCTCCGGCTGACGGCCCTTCCCACACCGTTCTCATCTCACGGCCCGCTCTCCGCCGAGGCCGACGTTGCCCTTTTCACCAAAGGGAAGCGGAGGGAAGCGCTGTTTAGGGCCAGGGCCGGTGCCCGGGCAGGAACCTCCTCCCCAGCCGAAGGCGCCGGGCTCGACGCCGCGCTGGAGCGGGGGGAGGCACCGCTCCGACCCGCCACCGCCGAGGAGGAGGAGGAGGAGGAGGAGGAGGGCGGCCGGGGGCAACCGCCGGCGAGGGCCGGCTGACAGGGCGAAGGGCCCCCGCGGCGCAGCGGGGCGGGGCAGGGGCAGCCGAGTGCCCCCGCCGGCCGGGGAAGCCGCCGAGGCCGCCAGGCAGCGGCGGGGAGAAGCGGAGGCGGGCGGAGGTGGGCGAAGGGGCCCCGGCCGGGCCCCGGGCGCCGCGCGGCGGGAGCGCGAAAAGCCCCGGGCCCGCTGGAAGGAGGGAGCGAGGGGCCGGCCCGGGGCCCGCGGCGGCTCCGCTCCGCCGGGCCGCCTCCCGTCCCAGTCCCGTCCCGCCCCCGCTCACCGCGTTCTTCTTCTGCACCATCTTGTCCATCTTCTTGGCGATGCGGATGATCTCGTCCTCCGTGGTCATGGCTGCTGCGGCGGCCCGAGCGGGGCCCGGCGCGGCGCCCGAGAGCTGAAGCCCGCGGAGCGGAGCGGAGCCCCCTCACCCCCCCTCGGAGCGCGGGAAGCGGCCGGGGCCGCCGCCGAGCGCTGCGGGCAGGAGCGGAGGCAGGCCGCGGCGCACCTCCCCGACCCAGCAGCCAGAGCGGCGGCGGCGGCGGCAGGCAGCACGCGTCGAGCGCCGGCCGCAGGAGCCAGGCAGCGCTGCCGCAGGCCGAGAGCATTGGCGCGCCGGCCGGCGGGGGCGGGGCCGGGGCCGCGCCGGTGGCGGGAGCCGCGGGGAACCGGCGGCGCCCCGCGGGGGGACTGTGGGCTTCGTGGGTCGGTCTCGCTCCCCACCCCGGCCCCCCCAAAAGCCCGACTGCGGCACAGTTAGACGCTCTGACCGCCGACGATGTCCCACGCTCTGCAGCTCACAGCGTGGCCGCTGACGCCGGGCTGCAGGCAGCACGGACCGCCGGCCGGTCCCGGTGTGCGGTCCCGTTCATCCGACGCAAAAAACACCGCCAAACACGGCACCGGCAACTCGCTTCCTGCGTTCAAGCTTTTCTGCAGCTGCCAGAAGGCTCAGAATTACGGCAGACGCTTGATTTCGTTAGCTTCAAACGGATGGAAAATCCCCTCTTCCCTCGAACGGCAAAGGTTTTTCTTAGGACAGACTTTAAGGAGTTACTTCTGGATAAAATGGAATGAGGATTTCAGATTGCAATTTTAGAGTAAGTTCGGGATTTGCAAGTTTACAGTCAGTACAACAGAGTTGGAGATAAACTTTTGCGTTGGCCAAGTATCACGCTGTAATGTGCTACCGCGGTTCAAAGTCTCAAAGCTGGTCTGAACCTTGTGTATGCTCCAGTGGGACATGCCACGTTTGCAGTGTTCAACAAATTTATATTACGTACCGTCAATGAAATTCTGTTCATCAGTTGAGTTACGTGCCTTGCTACTGTGATCCGTTGTCGAAAAGAACAGCATCGTGCCAGTTCAGCTTTAATTCCATTTCATCTAGATGCAGTAACCTAGTACCTGTAATAATCAACTCAGGTTAAATAAGATGCCAACCTCAAATGAAGTTTGTGATCATTTCTCCCACAACCACATAATGATAAAAGCAGTACTCAGTGTGTTAGCAGCTGAGCACTATTGCTACACTATAGGGTAAACAAGCTTGTACGTGTTCTATGGTAGGTGCAGTAACACTATCAGAAAACTAAAAATCTCAAATCAGTCAGTATGGTTAGTTTGAACACATTTAAGTTCTGGAATGAAGTCTTCCAATATTATTTAAAAAAAAAATACAACACCTTTGTTGGAAATGCATGGAAAGAATTAAAAAATGCAGATGAAATCTATTAACATCAAAAATGTATCAGGTAAGGAAATAATAACTGTAAATTAAATGCTATATAGCACTTATATAAGCCCTGCTGCAAGATTGTAAGGGGAAAGCATGTCCTACTTGTTTAACATCTAAACTAATAAAAGTAGCATCAGAGAAATATTTCAGTTGGGAAATCAAAGACTAATCAGATGATAATGCGTATCCTTTTTTGCAAATGGATGCATTAAAAGAAAACAAAATACAGCTCACATTATTTGTACTGTATGCTACAATATCAGAATGATACGCAACTAACTGAACCAGTACTAACCAGATTCTTCATATTAGCTGCTCTATCATCCTCAGGACAGCAATTCTTTACTGCAGAGAAATACACAGCACTCTCCATAGTTCTTTTTTAGCTGGTTCTAAAGCAAGCAACTTTGTACAGCATCAATCTCTTCTATAACATGCCACTGTAAGTCCAAATAACTGTAGGAGGGGGAAAAGACACCAAACAAAAGTTAAACTATGCAACCTTTTCCTTTGTTTAGCTTCTTTCTCCTAAATAAGCCCATTAGAAGAAATAACACACTGTCTGTTGCACCACATTTACCTGTTACAGCATATTCTCACCATTCTTTTGCAACATTTTCTAAAAGGTATCATATACCGGCTGCTGCAAAAAGCCTGCGTCTAACTCGCTCACTAGAGCCTGTCATTTGCTGGACCACAGGACCTTCCACAATACTAAGACTTAATAGGCAGAGGTGGCTCTCCTAAGAGGGTGCACATAGGAAATGTGATAGATTTCTACTAACTAGTCTCATTTGACATGAGACAGCATCCTGAGAAATTTGGGGCAGAGGGGCAAACAGCAGCATGCCCAAGATTTGTAGTGAAGGATCTCTGAACTCCTAGCATGGCACTTAAATTCCTCCATTTTCAGGAATAACATTCTGTATGGAAAAAGCTCCTCTCATCAAGTGTTAATGCAACTACGCAAAATATAACATTCACAGCATTCCAAAAGGTTTTATGTAACTGTGTGTTATACCCCTTACACCTCTCCTCTTTATTCGAGCCCTCAGCGTAACAACGACTTAGGTCTACCAAAACAGAATTTCAGTTGGTCTGAACCAGCCGACTGACCCCCAGCCTTTGCAGGGAAGATGAGGGGAGTCCAACCACAGATACACGAGGGGAGCTGTAGCAAATGGCAGTTCCGGTTCCTCAGAACTGCAAGATTTTCCTCAAAAACTTCTGAAACAGTAACATGCATCTTGATTAGTTGTTTCCATGGTTATTCAGCAGATGGATAAGGTTTTTTTTTTTAATTTCCTCACACTAGCTCTATATTATAATGGTATGGCCTAAAGTTAGACCAAGTATCATTTTCAACTTCTGGTGTTTGCAGTATGTTATTAAGTTAATTTTCAAGATGTTTTCACCTTTTTTCAACTTAGAAACAGTAACTGGAAGCATTTAAATACAAAAATATTTAAGAAAATGTTGGGGTTTTTTAAGGTCACATTATTAGACTTCTTTATTCTGGGGCAACCCCTACTTATTTTTTGTACATAGACTGAAAACATTTAAGCCTTTTAAAATTATTGGGGGATCTTTACATAGTACAACATAGCTAGCAAATGATTTAAAACAGAAGGTGCTTTAAGAGTTTGCTCGTATTCATAACCAGGGAACATTCAGACTCCAACTTTTAGACTCCATCTGTTAATGCAGACAAGTAGCCTTTTAAAAGAACCTTGAACGACCCCTGAGGGAAGTCTACCTTCTCCACCTGGAGAAGCTAAACCTCCTACTTAAGATGCCTGAAGCCAGATTGCTGAAGTGTAGTGAACCTTGCTAGAAGTTTTAAGTTTTACAAGCTTTGCAGAGAAAAAGGAGGCTACGGATTGCTCTTTTCTAGTAATTGGAACCAAGAGAAAACCATGATCTACTGATTCACTTTGTGGATGCCCATTAAATTATACAAGCACTTTGTTGAAATCAGCTTTAATCAGCTACATCAAAGGCACTTGTTTCACTCAAACAGAATTAATAAAACCTGTTATCCCAAAGGCAAACAGTAGTAACATGAGAGTGGCAAGCAATGAAAAGAAAATAAAAGGAAAAAAAAAAATCTGTTGTACAGCTATTATTCTTCAAAGAATCCTATTTCCAAGTTAACCAACAGACATTCTGAAAACTTCTTGAGAGTCACCTTCTTCACTTACACCAGTGGTCTCATACTATATTTGATAAAGTTTAATACAATAGTACATCGTGATTTTTTTACTACGCTAATTCTAGGCAATGTTTCTCCTCATAATTATCTCCTCAGGGTTGCCAGGGCTGAAAGTAAATAGAAACCGAACATTACTCAAAAAGTTTTTCATAAAATATAAACAAATTACTCTGTATAGTTAGTATTGCATCTTTATTGTTACTAACTATTCTTATCTCCTTAAATTGCCACAATATATTCACATACAGCATTGCAGCCGACATGCATTTCCACACATTCACGTGTCCTGGTTTTGGCTGGGGTAGAGTTAATTTTCTTCATTTTAGCTAGTATGGGGCTATGTTTTGGATTTGTGCTGAAAACAGTGTTGATAGTTCAGGGACGTTCCTGCTGAGCAGTGCTGACACAGCATCAAGGGCTTTTCTGCTTCTCACCCCACCCCACCAGCGAGGAGGCTGGGGGGACACAAGGGGTTGGGAGGGGACACAGCTGGGACAGCTGACCCCAGCTGATCCAAGGGGTATTCCAGACCATAGGACGTCATGCTCAGCATGTAAAGCTGGGAAGAAGAAGGAAGGGGGGGGACATTCAGAGTGCTGGTGTTTTTCTTCCCAAGTCAGCGTTAGGCATGATGGAGCCCTGCTTTCCTGGAGATGGCTGAACACCTGCCTGCCCATGGGAAGTGGTGAACGAATTCCTTGGTTTGCTTTGCTTGCATGAGTGGCTTTTGCTTTACCTATTAAAGTGTCTTTATCTCAGCCCATGAGTTTTCTCGCTTTTACCCTTCCAGATCTCTCCCCCATCCCACTGTGAGGGGAGTGAGCGAGCGGCTGTGTGGGGCTTAGTTGCCGGCTGGGGATAAACCACGGCATCATCAACCTCCTAACTGTACTTCACCCTGACTTTCAGACATCACAATCTATGGAGCCAAATGGCCTTTTAGTTGCTTTAAACTGCTTGAGGGGGAAAGCCTGCCTTTACTACATGTACACCCCAATCCTTCTCAAGTTTCTTCAGCATCCCTTCCCAGATAATATCAAGTTTTCTCTAGAGGGCCCCACACTAAGTATACCACTGGTCAGCCTCAAATATTACAGTCAACCTAAAGAGCACTTGTAACCCCTGACCTTAAAACTGTTTCTTTAACAAATATGTTAAGTGGTATGTATGCCAAACCTAATATAACTTCAAAGGCTCCCCGACACCACAGAACCCCCAGAGAAAGGTGTAGCAATACACAGTGAGAAGACTTTGGCTCTTTACTGGCCTAGAATAACATTACTAGAAATTATTTTAATTTCCTCCACCTTTCAAAATTACTGCAAATTCCAAGAAAACAAGGTAAAATAAAATTAACCCAGAATATGAAAAAAATCAAATCATACTTAGCATTCTCTCAATGAGGTAGAAAAATGTAACTTGGCAAGTGATTTTTTTTCCTCTTCTTTTCAGTAACTACAAATCATCGTTCTTCTGTATTATACCGTCATGCATACATTACCATGCAATATATTTGGAAGAAGCCTCTGAAGTGCCTGTTTCACAGCACATGAAAGCTCAACTTCTTTCAGGCAAGTATGGAAAAAGTCTTTAGTGCTTGCCCAAGCACTGATTGAAATTTATTTCACAATGATAAAAATGAAAAGATTTTACATTTTCCCTACTACAGAAATAATTTCCAAAGTTAAGATTTCTTATCATAAATAAAATGAGTAAACTAAGTAAATTACATCTTAGATGTTTATATTAAATATAAATGGCTTATACTTCATCATAACACAAAAGAGTAACCATTCAATATTTCTTTATAAAATTTAAGATACACAGGCCTTGTACATATGGCTTCATTAACATCTTACACAGCTTGTTCTCAGTCATGTCCATCAACGCAAACAGCACCTCTACATAAAAGATGCATCCTAACGATTTCAATTAAGTGCAGTATACTCCATTAGAGAGAACATGTTTTAATTAGTTCTAATACCAGTTACAGTGTACAGTACTTTTACCAATCTACTGTGTTGTAATTATACAAGATAGGAGGAAGAGACCAAATCATACAGCCCTCACCTCAGTACAGACCCCAGTACAGGTTTATCTCAAGAATGGCTGGAAGATTTGGCTTATAATACATAAGTCAACATGTTTTTAAAAAAGTGGGCAACATATTCCAACAAGAAGTCAGACTGCACAAAACTGCAGTCAAATTGAAGTACCATTTTGAAATTAAAAACACATTAGGGAGTTAGATATCCACTGAAACAAACTGATCTGCAAGCACAGTATTTTTGTATCAATGCTTTTGCAGGTTTGACAGACATCTCCTTTTGGGGAAAGTCTAACACTACAAAAAATAAACTTTATTATTGGACAGTTTCAAATTGTAGTTTATGAGGCTAGGACATTCACATTTAGAACACTGATAGTCCAACTTCTCCATTGTAATAGAGCATTATGAAAATACCCACACCAGACTGAGCTATCATTCAGTCTAAAAATACAAGCATTTATAACAACAATCCCAGCACAAAATCACTTCAGGTAGTGAAGAAGTTCAGCTACGAGATCATACACACAGCTTTCCAACCAGCTGGGAAGTTACAGAAGACAGGAGCGCAAGATACACGCTGTAATATGGGAAGAAACAGGATACAACCTTGAAGTTTGCTCTAGCTTCTGGGCTGTTTAACAACCCCCAACTACAACATACACATACACTCCTGCAAAAAAAAAAAAAACCACTTGAGGGGAATTCTTCCTAGAATACAGAAATTCAGAGTAAGTCACAACATTCACTTACGTTTACTTTGGTAACACAGCTCTTTGTAGATAAAGCAAGCAGCAAAACAACAGTATGAAAAAAAATCTTGTTATGACAGCTGAAAATTTCAACAAATTTAGCACATAAAGCATTTCGAGAAAAACATCTGAAAGCATCATGGAGATGGCAGTTGAATCTGGCCTGGATTAAAATGCTTAAGTACTGGAAACTGACCACAAGCTGTGAACCCAGTTCACCAAACTGAAGAATCTGTTATGAAGCTAACACAGAATAAAGCTAGGACTGATCTCATCTTAACATCTTAGAAATATTTTTTTAAACTCATTCTAACAGAAGAAAGAATATGTGAAATGAGGACACAGTCAATTAGAAGTTGAACTAGACAGCTGAACAGCATTATCAAACAATTTACAAACAGAACAAGAAAATAACAAAGGAAAAATTAGAAGCTTGTGCAAGAACTTTGGAAGCATGCCAATATTCAGGGAATTATTTAGACAACAGGGGAATGAGGATAAGTCTAAAAACTAGCAGAAATAACATATAGTTTGCTTACCAAGTTTGCAATTCAGCAGGACTGCAAAATTAGCTAATGCAATTTGAGAATGACTCCAAGCTAGGACACACTGTTTTCTTAAAAGAACTTTGGCACAACTACAATAAGAATATTATGGCTCCTTCTGTGAACTAAATTAACTGAAAGACAAATTGGCAGATCTATAGAACAGAGTGACTGAGTGAAAAGACTAATTAAACTTCAAAGTTAATAGACATGCCCTCTCAACCACACAGATGGAATATCTAAAAGTGTTTCAATACTATTTAGAAAAAAACTCCTTTTCAATTTTACATATTAAGAGATGTTTAATAATCCAGAGAAACTGGATTAGAAAAGAAAAACAGCTTCCTAAAAATGAAGTGGGATACCTATGAAAAAAAGTACTGTAAACTGAGAACTTGCACTAGGTGAACAAGTCAGATTTCTGGCAGTAGCTGTGTTAAAGAAAGGACATAAAGGCATGATTCCCCATTTATGCATTTGTATTGGCAGATGCCTTGGACATAAATCCATATATACTGTAGGAGGACTACTTGATTAAGCTGGGAGAGGAGAAAGTACCTTAAATGCAGGTATGAAGCACAGTGCTGACATGACAGATGCATCCAAAATAGGAATATTCTTTGCTTGCAAACATATAGAATAGAGCATTGTTATGCAGCATATTACGCAGTAAAAACTGTAGTGCATTTTTTTAAACATTCCTAGTGCGGTGACAGCCTCTGAACTCTACAGAAGAACAGCTGTTCCCAGAAGTAAAGTATGGCTCTTATGGCTCTTAACTGCAAAAAGCTCTTAGTGTGCATCAGTTTCTGTAACCCAGTGAGTTCTAGAATTTTAAGCTTCTGAAAGAAGAGACATTCTGTACCTTGTAGATTTTTTTCCCATAGTAGGTCCTCATATTCCTAGGCTATACTGATCTATGGAAAAGCAAAATGATATATTTGAAAATAAAATTCTTTGTTCTTTTTCAGAAAAAAATCAAGTCTCAGCATGCAATAAAAGAAAGTACCAGATGGTATCAATTTGAAGCTTAAGTTATATCCCAATTGCACTTATATTTCTATTAAAAAAGAATTCAAATTAAGTCAATGTCCGTGTTACAGATGAGACTTCAACAATACACAAAACTACACAGCTGCTTTGTTTAAAGCTACTCCAAAGCAGACAGAAAAATCAAAACTATATGCTGGAATTGCTCACGTGAAATACATCAACATCTCTGCACAAATGAAAGCTACAAAGACTAAAGCACAAGACAGATATTCAGTATGAAACAGGAATTTTTAAACTAAATTCAAATTAATCCTATGCACTTCAGAATTCTTTTCCAAGTCAGCATTTGACGTGAGTTTTTAGTTAAAAAAAAAAAAAAAAGACGACAATAAGCAACAAATGACTGTCTAACAAGGCATGAGTCCCTTTAGAATTTCCACAATATCTGCCTGTATGAAAACAGTTAAAAATTGAGGTGGTTTAAATATAAGAAATACCTTTGCTGACTTCTAGGCATCATAGGAGAACAACCCTCTTTATCTGGAGTAACAAATAACATTTAATATTTAAAGCTTTGTCCTTGGTAGCATTTATTCTACCATCATATGCCCACTATGTTACATGTTGTGTACTTTATGCATCCATTACACAAAGGAAATTTTTTGTATGTTTTCTATAAGTATTAAGAACAAATCATGTCTCAAGTATAACTAAACTAGTCACATTTATGTTGCTTGCTTAGATTTAGTTTTTAATCACTTGTACAAACAGTTTTAAATTCTGCAATCAAAGAAAATCAGACATCTTAAAACAGTATGCTTTGGTTACATTCTGCCATTGTTACCTAGCTGCCTCATTCATATAGTCCCACCAGTGGATGATTAATACTAAAAAAAATTATAGTTTCTTGTACATATGTATTATTTAATCCTCATCCTAAGTATAAATTTGCAACACAGTAGTAACACTGCAGGTATAGAAGTAATGCTTCCTTTCAGGCATATGAAAAGATTAACTCTACCACAGTTGATGCTGGTGTATTTATGTAGAAGGCTTCTCACACATCATTTCAGTCTACGGGAGGTAGATGTTTGTCTATGAACTGTTTTACATCCATCATCTCCTGTTTAAAGATAAAAGTATGTATTAGTTGAAGTTCCCTACTAATATAGATTCAACTACACTTCAATTCAATACACTTCAACATTCAATCATGTTTCAACATTTCAGTTATAATGACCAGCTGGGCTACAAATACTGAGTAATTAGTTACTTGATAAAATCATACCACTTTGCACTCAAGTCAAGGCTGCTAACTCTTCAAGGCACTATGCACTCAGAAGAGGGTAAAATACAAGAAAAAAAATCAAAGACTACTTTTTTTCTCTCTCTCTCTGAAGCTGAGCAGGCAAACTACATATTAATCAAGTGATCTGAATAGCACCAGGCTCAGCATGGATAGGATTTCATTGTAGCTAAGGCATAGCTTTGTGTATACTTTAAACTTTTGCAAGTTAGCAGCAGTGTGAAAAGCCAGCAGCTTGTCCTCCTAACCATTCAGTTTCACCTTCATGATGCTTCCTTCCTTAAGGAAAAGCAATACAGCAAACTAGAGTGGGAAACCAATCCATGTTAAAAATAATTTAATTTTAATTTTTTTCATTAAGTCAATGTTGTAAGAAAGAACACATTATTAATAATATATTTGTGTGACAACTCAGTGCTATTACTGCCTAAACACAATACAACTTGGTAAATATCCCAGAGAGGTTGTCCAAAGGTACAGTTCCCACAAGATGCAGCAATCCAAATTAAAAAAGTTACTGCTGCTGACAAATGGTAGATTTGTTCCTTGCCTCCTCTTCTGTTTCCTGTTCCTACCATTTACTTTCTGTAAGTTGATGCTTCAACTCACTACAGCTGCAAGAACTGAAGCCAGCAGCTTTTGCCATTTTAGCAAGTTCAAATGGTTCAAATAAGTTTCTGATTAGCTCCAGAGCTGGTGCAAGAAGGAAGACAGGGCCACAAGGTCATAAACAGAGAGAACTAGTCCACCTCTTTCTGGCAGCAGCAGGCCATTACATCAGCTCAGCTGCCTACTGAGCCAGAACCATAAATACAGGTTCAGAGGCTGCCTCTTCCATAGCATTAACCCTCCCTCCCTATTCCTTCGATGTCTCCATCCGTAGAACTAACAGGATTCTTTTCTCCAAAATACCAAGTTGGATTTATGCTGTGAGAATCTGCCTTCCAGTTCAATGGTTGTTTTTTTTAACAAGCAAATAATAAAAATTAGGATAAAAAAAAAGAGTATTTTATAGATCAACTAGCTTAGTCCCAAAAATACAATCTTATGAGGAAGTTCCCACTAGTCACATAAACTTTTGCCTTGGATGCTTTTTCAGCCAGGCATTCAGTTACTCACTAAAATAAATCAGTTGCATCAAGCACCTGTTATTAATAAAAAAAAAAAAACAACAACAAAAAAACCCCAACCCCCCAAAACCCCCACCCAATACATATTTGTTTTGAGGGAAAAAAATTAACCATACCCAGCTAAAAGATTGTATATTAAGAAAATTACCTCAATACATGAGCTATGCATCATGCCAGAGTAAGTCCTGAAGGTTATGTTGGCTGGATTTATCATACTCTTTAGCTTCTCAACAGTGAGAGAACCAAACATTAAAGGAACCAATGGGTCACAGTCTCCATGGCACTGAAGAACAGCAATCTCCTTGTTGACACCACTGATAGGGCCCTGTTAGAGGTGGAATTAGAGGGGAGAAGAGAAGAAAAAGACAGTAAGTGGAGTTAAGGCTAACATCTTCGAGATAAAATAACCCCATGGTGCTACGCCCTGTGGCATGACAAATAACTTGAATTCTGAAGGAAAAAACCACAATATATAGTCTGCAAATTCATTATGAAGTAAGCTCTGTGCCTGACAACACATTAAGTTCAAAAACCTGCAGATAAAATTTTGGCACTAATTTCAGAACAGAACATCATAATTTCTGGCCAAGTAAACAACCTGATACTTTGTTTAAATACCTAGTTTCTAGTAAGATAGTGCCTTGCAGATGGAAGAAATGGCAAATAGAAAATTCATCTTCAAGGAAAATTTGCCATATCCCTTAAGTTTCTTAGGAACATCATTCTAAGCAGAAGAGATAGCTACTGAGTATTTCCTCATTTTCTCTACTTGTCAACCTCTAAAACTCCAGGGCCCTATTTTAAAACCTTCTGAGTTATGAAACAGCTGTCAATATTCGGTAATAACGATGGCCACTAATTCATGCACAAGATACAATCTTCAAATATATTCACTCCCTGAGTGCAAATTAGCTTAGGAAAGAAACATAAATACCTGAGGAAAAGAAGCCCGTAGAGGAAGCCAACAGCTGAGGGCTACAACACCTGCTAATTTTTGTTGTGTTGTAAGAGCTGTATACAATGATAAAGCACCTCCCTAAGATAAAGAGATATAAGTATTAGAATGGTGATGGTAATGGTCCTTTTAATGCTTGTTTCAAGATTTCTGGTTTCTCCTTTAAAGGCCTTTTTCTATTCCAATCTATTCTTCCATAGAACCAATACTAAAACCAGTATTCCTGTACAACAATTATTTTGCTTTTTTCCCCCCTCCAAGTTCATGTGATCAATTCAGAAGTAAACCAGCAAATTTACTGTAACTAAGCTGTGAAAAAAAAAAAACCCAAACAAACATGAAATAAAGCACTATCACTCATGACAGTATTAACACTACTTTAATTTACTTGCATGCAGACTGGGGAGTTGGTGTACGGACCAATTAATCTAACCTACCTACCACAGTATGGTATGTTACAAGTATGAAGGGAAGAATTTCCCAAATAAATCCAGACCCATCAAATATCTACCAAATTAAAGTCAAATTAAAAATACTAGCAAGATTTTCAAGCAAAGCTACATACATTACATGCATAAAAACTTTAAAGAGACTATTAATTTTAGTACCTTTTTTCCACATGCATGTTCATTTACCAGTGAATAGTAATTACTTGCAGAAAACTAAAAGAATTGATTTGTTAAGGCAAAGGAAAATTGACACCTTAAAATTTTAGAAACACCTAACATCAGCTCTTTTCAATTCAAGTGTCTGGATTTCCCATGTTAGGAAAGCTAAATTACTTCCCTAGAAAAAGATATGGTTCTTTCCAACCATTCCTTACCTGAGAAAAGCCTCCCAGAATAATTCGATTAGAAGGAATTCCATTTTTTACTTCTTGATCTATCAGTGCTTTAACTGCAACATAAATAAAGGCCAATAGTTAAAAACCACTCCATTCTGTTGAAAGTCTAGAAGAGGAAAGAGACCTTCTCCCTGATGTCAACAGAAAGGTAATGAAAGGAAAATCTAGTCTGCTATACATTAAAAAGTATCAAAAGATCTAGAGCATGATTAGAAATTCAAGTGCCAGTGTACCATTTCCAAAGAGAAAACCACGCAAGTAAGTCTCACAAAAGCCCTACTGCCAGGAAGATGGTATCCTCTTCTAACTATCCAGCATCACAAGTGGATGCTCATACAGCTCTAACTTGCTGTGCTACCCAGAAGCTCTTAAAAAAAAACAAAAAAAGAGTACACTGGTTCCAATGTATATTTCATATTTGAGAGCATGAAGTGTTTATACTGGTGAATTACTCTACTAACTTATGAAGTTTAAAAAAAAAAACCAAAAACAACAAACAATGCACTTAGCTAAACTTTGATCAGCAATAATACAATATATACATATTACTTCCCCTAATAATTTTGTCTTTAGAAAATCTGTTTCAGACTGATAATTCATTTTTAAGAATACACAGAAGTACTTTTAAGACATAAAAATTATTCCTAAGCATACCATTCTCCGCTGCCTGCTTGATCCCAACTTCATCTTCTTGTGAATCTGGAGAAAGTCCAATGATATCAAACCTTACAAAAATATCAACAAGAGCATTACAGATTAGAGCATCTATTCCACTTCCTTAAAACACAAATAATAAAATTGGGATATTTTCCATATAAAAATGTTAGCTGACATACTATTTAGTACCAACCACACATAGATTACAAGAACTAGCGGACAATCTGTGAATGTGGCTAAAAGGCTAGATCCAGTCAACAAAGCTTTTCTGAGTTTTGGTATCTTCTGTAATTTACTGCAGATTAAGCAGCTCAGTTTTGATATTGGCTCCAAAAATATCAGCAGGAATTACAATTTATCAGAAGAAGCATAGGAAAAATAAACACAAGTTACTTGAGAAAAACAAAACCAAACCCGAAGAACACTGGTTTAAGACCATTGGAATCTACCATATTTTTCTTGTTCTCTATTCAGAATGGACGTTTTAAAGAACAGCTGCTAGATATCCTACTGACCCACTAAATATTACTCACTAGTAGCAATAACATTTCCGCTCCGCATCTCTACTACTACTGACTATGAATTCATACACAACACAGACTATAGACTGCACTTGTAAATTAAATTGGGTTTTGTATACTAAGACATACAGCTTAGTCTTAAGGAATAACCATTACCAGAGATACACACGGAGAATTACAGTGTACTCATGAGAGCCCTTTTATAAGAACAGAACTAAAGCAAAAAGCTTTTTATACTTATATGTGATTAAAACCAGCCATTCAGGTTGTTCATGGTTTTTAATTAAGAACAATGAGTTCAAACCTCTAGATATCTTTTGATCAGAATTGTCTGCAATTGAACAAATACTTACCATGATGGCATAGCCATGTTCATGTTCAAAGAAACTGGCATAACTGGCCTAGAAATGAGAATGAACACCACTGACATAAGGTACATACTGAAATTTAATAACACAGATGCAGTTATGTCATGAAATTACATATCTCTAATTCTGTCTTACTTTTAAACCCTAATTAACATTAGCTACTTTGTAGCACCTCTTCAAGAAATCTCTCTCAAAACCTGCCAGCCCAAATGTATTTAATATTCAGGGTTGAATTATCACTCTCTATGGAGAGCAAGCAAAACATTAATGGGCTGCTTTATATATATATGTGTGTGTGTGAATGCATATATATCACATACATATTTTTTATAGATGTATATAATTTAGTTATTTCTAAGTAACAGTTATTTATCACAGTTCCATACATGTGCTCAGTGGGTGAAGGCACCTTACACAGCAGCATCAGCAAACCTAAGGAAGCGGCGAAATGCAGCATAGTGGTGGATACGAGTCTGGCCACACATGCTTCTCTCAGCAGCAGAATCTGCTTAAGCAGTGCCTGCCTTCACTGCAGGACTCATTCCCACCCTTATGCTGCTGTACAGCATCTTTTCAGTCATACCAAGACAACTTCAATGGACCATGCCATGGATCAAGTCTGGCTATAGTTTTAATCTACTGAAACTGAGGAACATAAGTTCTGCAGGGAAAGACTGAAAGAAGACAAAGGGCAAGCAAAGAGAACAGCAGATATTGCCAAGCTCTTTTTGAACAGCTCAGCAAAGCGTGGCCATGTGGTAAAATAAATAAATAAATCACAGCCTGGTAATCAGTAATACAGCAAAACATTGCTTACTTATCTCCCTATCGTCCCTGCTCCACATCTCCCAAGACTGCCGGAGCAAAAGACAATCTGAATTTTGTGTTAAAATAAATTAAGATTATACTTAATTAGTTTTTCTATCATTAAGTAAATACTAGATAGATCTTAATGCTTTATTTACTGACTCCTGACCCTGCTCAGAAGTATTTCACTTCTCCAATTGCACAAAGACAGCTCAGATTGCATTACTTGTTGAAAATACAAATATCCTGTGAATCTTTGAAACTTTCTGCAGGTAATAGGGAAATTTCATCTACTATACATGCACCTGAGTTTAAGAAGTACATGTACCTAACACAAAGTATATTTAATGGTCAGAAAAATACAAAAAATTACTCCTTGTTAAGACTGGCTTTTAACAAGTGACTGTTGGGGAAAGAAAGGCAACAAACAATTCAATCCAGTGAGAACATAGTCCAAAAAAAAAAATCTAACTTTGCACATAAAACTTTCCAAATATGTTTTCAGTCTGAATTAGTAACAAAACCAAAATATGAATAAAAATGCAGTTTTGACATAAAGTAAATCACACAGCAGTTCCTAAAAATAACAAAATCTTTAATAGCATCAACATTATTTTAGAGTGGTTTTTTTTACATAAAAATGAAATGCAGAAACATCCAAATCCCATTTGACTTCATCATCTGTGCAAGCGTCTTAGTAAGTAACTCCACAGAAAAGTGTAAAGCAAGAAAAGTTACAAACTTACGCATGTGGGCAAATGTATTTTACATGGGGGCTTTTGATACCTGCAAGCGCTTCTGACCATCCATGCCTGTTAACAAAAAATATATTAAATGGCATTTATGTTTCAGCTTA
This sequence comes from Buteo buteo, assembly GCF_964188355.1. NCBI lineage: Eukaryota > Metazoa > Chordata > Aves > Accipitriformes > Accipitridae > Buteo > Buteo buteo. The sequence goes on from NC_134173.1 coordinate 35,459,427, forward strand.
GCTCTTATTTCTATGCTGTTGCAACAGCACAGAGCAAGTGTGAAATATGCTGAATTAGATCAATATAAACACATTTCTAGAAAATGTTTACATCAACTGCAGTGTGCAATGAATGTAGTACTAAACTTAAAAGGTTTATTCTGCCTCTGAGTATTTGTTGCATATATACAGCCAGGGACACTGACTATCATAGTTGTGGTGCAGCTGCAGAAATACCACTTTGGCTCTAGGCAAAGCCTGCTCTGTATCTGGGTGGGTTTATTAACTTGGGTGCTACAACATACGAACACAGGTATCCTGCATCCAGGCAGCTCTAGCCTAGAGGCTGCTTTGCTGCTCCTGTAGAGTTAAGGCACCTTCTTTCACAGCCAGGTTGTTTTTTCTGAGCCAAATTTCTTGATATGGGAGAGTAGCGAACTGACATTTAAGCTAATTCCACATGGAACCAACCTAATCAATCAGACCTACTAACTTTGGATGAGCTCAAATGCTCCCAGATTCAGGCAGTCCTGAACAACACTCCAGACTGCAGGTGGGTTTTTTTAATCTCAAGCATGTGCTGTATGAATGCACAGAACAATGCAAGATCTGCACAGCAGATGAGTTATCATGCTTCCTACAAACCAGAAAACTGGAAAGCATAATTTAAATAAACAGCTCCAAAAGACTCACTCCAGGGCTCATCAAGACATGAACTGAGCTGGACCCAAATCTGAACCTGTGCAGAACCACTGCCTGTGCCTGCATTTGGCTTTCCAGCACACTCAATAGTACTTTTATGTCCTGATTTTTCTCATTACTCAGTGTTCCTAGCTCACCCACTAAACTAGATACTGGAAAGTTGATTCTAAGCAGAAAACACCTTTAACAAATTCATCAGTGACACAGCTGAACTAATGAGACCAACAGCAGACAAGCCATAAACATGTTTGGTTTAGTATTCATTTTAATATCATCCTGAAAAGTTAATGTATGCTACCTAAAGTTAAAGACATTTCAAACACACAAACAGCCCAGACATTTGAAACACTGGCTGTAGATCTCAGCCTACTTCCTACCAATACTTTTATATATACTATTAACAAATTGCGGGTGATACTCTTGCAGAATATTTGCAGTATGACAGAAGGCCAAATAAGAATCTAAAGGAGAAATACGACTGAGAAAAACTAGTTAGGTAAGAATTTGGGGACTTTTTTTAGCTAACTAAGAAGATTAATTTGACAAATTTGGAAAGCAACATTGTATACACATTTATGCAGACTTAGAACAATCCTCTACGCTGTACCTTTTGTTCAGATTTTGACAAGTACGAAGCAATTTTTAAGTGCCATTTATATAGGAGCTAAGAGAGAAAAAGAACGTAACCTCTGTTAGACACTTCTCAGAGTAAGAAAAATACAGTTGGTAAACTGAAGTGAGCAATTTAAAAATTCATGTGAAGTAGAACAGGTCAGTTTAAACTGTGGGAAATGATAAAATTATTGATTAGTTCTCTTTAGACCATTTTTTTTTTTGGTCACTACTATGGCTTCTTTTGAAAACAAAGATGGCAGTATGTCAAAAGCAGTTTTAGCTAATCTGATCTGCAGTGGACTAGAGAAACAAATACAGCTAAATCACCATATCTCCACAGAGGTGTTATGACTTGTTAAGGCATACATTCCAGTACGCTCTGCATTTGCAAGCTTGAGACTCTGCATTAGCTTTGTCACCAAAATGGACATAACACATTTGTATAAGGAATACAATTTATGTTAGAGAACAGATCTCTTGTGTGTTTTTCCCCTTGCCAAAACCAACATCAACCCGATTTGCAAGGACTCAAATTCCAAAGACTCAAAAGATTCTGCAATCACTTGCTGTACATTTGGTGCCAAGATGCAGGCAGTACTGCTGCCTCAGCTGCGTCCTACCAGCAGAAAGAAAGAGCGATAATGCAAACAAGGTGGTGGTTTGTCAGTACAGCAAATGAAAGCAAACATCTCCACTTGTAGAACACTGCCAAGTGCATGGACTTGATTCTTTTTAACTTATTAATTGTCCAGGTTACACAAGTTTCAATTTTGACAGATGACTTTTTTTTTTCAGTTCAGAAAAAAAATTATGTCTTAAACATTGCAAGTTTCAATTCAGAGGCAACATTCAAGTTCCAGGTAACAAAAACAGAAGTCTTATAAAAATATTATGTAATTTTGCCCATAAGGGAGCACAACAGACAAAGCATTCATGCTACTTATTTTCAGTATCTAAGTGCCAATTCCTTTAAAGTCTTCCACCAAAAAAGGTTTCAACACACTCCTAACTTGTTAATTCAGTGGCTTTAATGAATGTATGCTTACATCTCGGCACACACAAGCTTCAAATGGAAACATTACACCACACCTAGAATGTCTCCCAGAAATTTCCTACTCTTTCCATTTCTACTTAAACATGGAAATAACAGGAACAGGGTATTTCACAGCTTATTTGGGGGTTTGGGTTTTTTTTGGAGTCTGAAGACCATATTTCAGAGAGAGAAATCTGCAGACATTAGGTGACCACTTAGGACTTTGCGTAGATAAATCAAGTAAGTCTCGATTTTAATGTACATACGGCATACTGAGGAAGAAACCATGAACTAACTGCACCTACTAGCAAACCAGCAATCCACAAGCCTGGAAAAAAAAAAAAGAACTCTAAATTTAGACAAGCACAGGAACAACCAGGAACCCACTCCCAGGAAATCAAAAGATCAGAAACCCACAGCCGCCTTCTTTCACCAAGTTTGACTCAAGAACAAAAGAGGTATCACGTTCAGACCAAATTAGGTAAGTGATTGAAAAGAGAGAGGAAAAGGCTTCTGAGGACTTGTGCTGGGAAATTTTAGATAAATAGTTGCCGCCAGCATACGTGAGATTTCATCTGTTGTTAGCCACTGGATTCAATTAAGGGCAAAATAAGAAGCTTAAGCAACTTTTAACTGCTCACGTCTTTAAAACACGCAGCCTTATGTTTCGAGCTATAGTAACTACTAGGTATGTTATAGATCAGAATACACACCCGGTATCTCCCAATCCGTGAAGAAAAATGACCTAAAAACAAAAAAACCAAACACGTAGCGGTGTAAGATCACTAAACCACAAAGGCGCCTAACGCACGCCCAGCAGCAGCCCACAGGAGATCACTCACACCCGCTAGCTCGGAGCGCGACGCGACTTTCTCAGAAGGAAACTCCGCTTCCTTCTCGTCCCACCCCACTCCTCCCCCCCGCCCCGCCGCCATCAGCGGGCGCACCCCGCCCTCGCCCGGCACACCGCGGGGCCCCCGCTGACACCGATGACCTTCCCCTCCCTGCCCGGTGCCGGCTCCGGCCAACACGGGAGCGGGACACGGCTCCCGAGCCCGGCCCGGCTCTGGCAGGAAAGTAACGGCAGAGACCTGTCAACCTGGCCGGGCCGGGCCGGGCCGGGCCGGGCCGCCCCGCCATACCCCCCCCCCACCGCGGGCGCCTGCCCTCAGCCGGGCCTGACCGCGGCCTCGCCGCCGGGCCGCTGCGGCTGCCCCCCGCCCGGGACTGAGGCCGCAGCGGCGAACAAAGCGGGGCGGGGGCCGCCGCCGCCGCCCGCCAGGGCAGACCCCTGACGGCCGGCGCCTCCCCGCCGCTCGCCCCCCCCCCCGCCCGCACTCACGGCAGCCGTCGCCTTCCTGGCGGCCGGGACGATGGCGGGGAGCGGCGCCGACATGTTGTTGCCGCACATACACCGGGCTGCGAGGCGGCCAGCGGGACACCGGCCAGGAGCGGGGAGGCGGGACGGGCGCCGGGCCAGGGGGGCGGGGGAAGGCGGGCGGCGGGGTGGGAGGGGCGCGGGCGGGCGGCCGGGGGCTGTGGGCGCCAGGCCCGCTCCCCCGCCCCGCCCCGCCCGCGCACGGCGCCACGCCACCGCCCCGCTCGCGGGCAGCCGCCCCCCCGCCCCCGCCGAGGCCATCCCCGGACCCGATTGGCTGCCGCCGGGGCGGCGGGACGGGCGGCCGCGGGGCGCGAGGTGGGGGCGGGCCCGGAGGCGGCCGCGCGGCTGAGGGGAGGCTGCCCGTGAGCGGGCGCCTCTGAGGGGAGGGAGGCGCGTGGCCTCCCGCCGCCGAGCCGCGCAGCCACCCGCGATTCCCCCGCCCGCCTCGGACCCGCCGGCCTGAACTGCGGCCGGGGCGGCGCTGGAGACCCGCGGGGCGTACCGGCGGCGGCTAACGCCTGCCGGGGAAACCCCTCCGGGGAAGTCCGGCTGAAGCCCGGTGCATTGAGAAGCGGCAAGGCTGCGTGCGCTGGTGAAAAGGCGGGGTCTGCAACGCTGCTTCTGCCTTCGGGTTTCCGGTGGTTTCATAGAGTTTGAACTGTCTTTCACCTGTAAAACGGCCTTTCAAATAACCAGGCAGATGTGCCAGATTACACCGGCTTTTATAGTATAATTTGTACATGTCTGTGGTTTGAGCGTTTCCCGTAAAAGTCATTTTTATGCTGTATTATGAGGCTGAGGGAAAAAAGGAAATTACAGTATTCTTAAATAGGTAAAGATAAAAGAGTAAGTCATGGGAAACAGGGAAACCGGCGCGAACACAGCAAACAGCATTGTTAGACAGAACTCATTTGTCCTCATCAGATCAGATGCCTTCATCACCAAATTAAGTCTCTTGGCTTACAGCCGAAGAGTCAATGATTCTTATTCATCTTGAAATGTATTAAGCTATTCAGGCACTCTGTATTGAAATTACTGGATCATTCCAGTCCATTCCAAACACGTAGACCTACTCTGAGTAAGTATGGCAAACACATTTCTATCAAAACGAAATACTTCGTTCTTTGTCTTCTATTCCATGCATCTTTGTCAGATATTTCCTCCCAGAAAGTCAATCCACTCATTGTATTTGCTGGGTGGTATCTGGCTAACGTGGATGCTTTTTTGGCAGCTCAGACAGCAGCTGAATGCACACTATACTTCTTTCACATCTTCCCACTGGCGTGTTCCATACCAGGCAGGGACGTTTTTTTCACAAAGCTTTTGCTCCTTTTGCTCAACAATGTTAAGATTTTTAACAGCATGGCTGATACTGGAGAAGCCTTTGCACCAGCTGTGTAACATTAAACATGCAGCCTCTTTCGCTGTGATTGTTAGGCTGCTTTGATACATAGTATTTATGCCAGGGGATCTCTGTTATTGGTCAAATTGAGTTATTTCCGCAGGTAGCTTCTTGCGTTTTGATTTATCTCTACTTTAGTGTGTGTTCTTGCCTCACATACTGTACCCGATTAAAATCTGTTAAGAAAATACAGTCTATGCATAAAAGATTCCTAAAAGATGAGGAGCTTCATATTATGTCAGGTGCTTATCAAGTATGCTGAACCCGACTCTTGCTATAGAGCATCCTTTTGGGACATGAACAAAGTTTTGTCTTCCCTCTCCACTGTGCTATTTACCACGTAAATGTCACTTCCATGAGGTGGCCTGCTGATGAATCTCCAGCCAAGGAGATCAGTTGTCTCCTCATAATTAGACCAAGCTTCTAATCTTTTGGTCAGTACAGCTGGAATGATCTTAACCTGAATTCCTGGTTGCTGCTAGCATGGCTGAGGGTCACAGGAGAAACGCGAGCTCTGCGTGGATTGGGCAGAGGCGAGTCAGGCAGCAGTGGGATGGCCCGTGTGGGCATGGGGCAGCCTGCCGGTTACAGGCAAACGTTCAAGGGACTGAGCTGCTGAAATCCTGAAGGGATTGCCGAAAACATCTGAATTACAAATGTTTCGAAGACTTGTAAGTTGGCTGTCTCTTTACAGTGAGATATGAGTGATAGTTTTCTACCTAATTTCAAGGTTCTGCTTAAAGTAGTGAGAGCTTTACCAGGCAAAGCGTGCTCTAAACTATGTATTTTTCCCTATCATAGTGGCTGAAATGGACTTTGATAAGATGGTTGTGATAGCATATTTCCATACATTCTGTATGGTATGTCTAAATATTTTGATGGTTTTAATATTTTGTACCAGCTGTGGAAACTGGTTTGCTGCTAGGTGACTGTAAAAGTGAGAGTTGGTAAATAATTATTAGAACTCTTATACTAACACTATGATTGAAACAATAGACAAAAGTATAGCCAAGCAATTAACTAGTAGAGGTAGTTACTCATAAGTTTTGCAGTTCTTTGCTCTTATGACTAGATGTTCCTGTACGCCAGATGAGAACAATGTTGAAACTGATCACATGTGATTCAAGCTGCGTTAAGCTTCAAGATCAAAGAACAAGGACAGGAATAAAGACTGCAAGGACAGCCAACAAGAACTTCAAATGGGTCGGTGGTTGCAAAAGCAGCCCTTCGTCTCAAATGGATCCTTCATTGCGCGTGATCGGATGTAGGCAGTACTAAGATAATCAGTTGCATTTATTTTTATGTATATGTATACTAATCTGATTAATATGCAATTAGTTATTCTATATAATCTGTTAGTGCTAAAGCTGTGGCATGCACGCTAGGTTGAACTATCCCCCATGCATCCAGCGCTGCAATAAAGAATGCCTGCTTTCTAAAACTCCAAAACCAGTCTTAGAGAGTTTCTTCGACTTTTCGGTATCAGTTGTCCATACCACCATTTCACCTGCCTTCTTACATTGTAATTTTTATTGATTTTTTTTTGAGGGGGGGTAAGAAGCAATACAAATTTCATACTGAAACTCACAGATTCCTGCAACATGGTTTCCATTTCACCCCTATTTACTCTCAGAGCTGGCGGGAGCTGTTGCGTGGCCTTTTCTCTGGGACATAATCTGAAGCAGACATTCAACATGGAAGGAGGTTTTCGTCAAACAGGATTTTGGGCACCAAAAGCAGGGTATGACGCTGAGGAGTACCGGCTGACTGTCACAGCGGGAACCGGCCTTCCTGCCCTGCAACTTCTCAGCTGCAGCTTCCCCCGCTCCGTCCTTCGCTCCGCTAAGCCTGCGCCAGAGGGTAACTAACTAACTACCTTCCCAGGGCTGCCTGGTTTTCCAGTAGGTCCACTTTTTAAGGTTAAAGCAGTAAAGGTGATCAAGCACTGCAGCAGTGCAAGGGAAGCCTCGAACGGTAAGGCACGTTCCCAGCCCGTTCCCGCCTTCCAACTTTTTGGATGGGCGCAGGGCGCTGCGCTCTCGTTAGATCGGTGCTCTGCGCGCCGTCAGCCAGTCGTTTTTAGATGCAGCCTGGTGGCTTGAAAGGCTTGGCTTTAAAACACTTCGGCTGAGATCTGTGTGAATAATGGAAAACGAAATGTCCTTTGGGACCGAGCCCCGGCGGCGGCGGCGGCGCCGGCTGCGCGACACTGTCGGGAAGGCGCGGGAGGTGCGGTTTACGGTTCTGCCGTAAAGCAGCTCGCCCGGGCGGGCGGTCGCTGCCGCCCTTGGGAGGTGAGCGGACATGAGCGGGAATGGCCGGAGCAAGGCTCTGGAGCTGCTGCGGTCGCTGCCCAGGGTCAGTCTGGCCAACCTAAGGCCCAGCCCAGGCTCCAAAAAGCCGGTGAGTGCCTGCAGTTTGTCGGGTGGGTCGCCGGCATGCTTTCTCTCCGGCGGCAGGGCTCTGCCTCGGCAGCGGGCACGCCCGGCCCTGGTGGCGGCTGCCTCCGGGCTGTCAGAAGCCCTTTGGGGAGGCTGCGGCAGGCCCGGGAGAGCGGCCTGGCCAAAATAGGCATGGGAAGGCTGAGGAATGGGTGGCAGTGTTGTGCGTGTTGGCTCTCTTCTTGTCCTTTGTGTGCCTCGCAGCCGGTGTGAGTAGCCATCCCCACAGAGAACGGGTTGATAAGTGGCCCTGGCTAACCCTCAGAATGCCATCATTGGGGGGCAGAGGGAAACAGTAAAAAAAGTATGGAATACCAACTGTTTCTGGGATAAAGTAATACATTTGAAAAGGGAAGGTTAAAAGGCTTAAAAAGGAATGTGATGCCAGCCCACGATTCCTGTTACTACTGCTTTCTCGAGAACAAAACTAAACGTTGTCTTCCCTGTCTCCTTGTAGAGTGATAGAGGAGTAAAGAAAAGAAACCAGGATGAAACCCATCTGGTTTAGGGGAAATATCAGTGAACAGGGGGATGAGGTTCAAGGGCTAAAGTCATAGGAATAGAGAATCAGCAGGGAGCACCAAGCAGCACCTCCCTGTCAGTGCTTAAGGCTCCTCAGAGATGCCTACAGAGCTGGTGAGTGCTGCGTACTTGTAATCCCATAAACCTGTGACAAGACAAGAGAATGGAAATTCTTCCCCCCTGCAGCTCTTGGGGTTCCCCTGTAAAGTTACTTCACTTGGAGCTGTGTACACCCAGCTTGGCCAGGGTCAAGCAGAACTGGAAGAAGCAGCCCTCTACAGGACTGGAGTGGTGATTCTTAAGCTTTTTCAAACTAATCTGGCTATTTTCAGGCTTAGCATCCAGAAGTTGTGAGATAGTCTGAACTTGAGGTTTACTAGAACTGATGATTTCCTCATAGTGTTTGGTCTCAGCACTTTTTGTTTTTCAAGGTAGCTGTTGGTTTAGGAAAACACTTTTTTTTTTTTTTTAAATCTTGAAAGTAGAGGGATTTTTTATGTTCACTGGGTCTTTAGTAAGTAACTTGCAACTGCATCTAGGAAATGAGCATTCTTTTCCCCATGTTACTGCTAACTGTTTGCCTTCACGTAGAGTTTGTACAAGTGACCTTGGCTCTGTTTCTCTGGTATTTTTCTTTTGGTGTCTGACAGCCTTATTCTGTGATTAATGAAGTTCTCAGATAAGCAGATTTAAGAGCATTTGACTTCACAAACAGAAGTTGCAGCAAAAAAAAAAAAGTTTTGATTGGCTCTTTTGACAGTCTAAAATCTGGTCAGTGTACTGATTAGATTCCAGTTGTGACCAGATACTGTCAGTGTACGTGTGTTAACCAAAGTCACCATGTAATCTAGTGTGTGTATGGGCAACTGCCAGAAAGGGTGGGTGGGTCAGCTGCGCCCTCCATCTACCTCCAGGTGCTCACACCTGCTTTGTATTTTGTACTGCTGCAAGAGGTTGTGTGGTGAGCCAGAGCAGGGAACTAAACCAGTTGAAAACTAGTGACAAAAATTAGTTTTCATCTAGTTTAATTCCCTGACCTGTCCAATACAGAGCCACACAACTGCTTGTGTCAGCACAAGAGGTGCTGTGAGTAAAGAAGCATAGCCTGTGGGCTGGGGACAAGTCAGCTTCCTCTGGTGGCAGGGATGTCTAGTCCAGCACAAAACTGCACTTGAACTCTATACTATTTAGTATTAATACAGGTAAGCTGTGCATCTTAGGTCAGATGATATTTCAAATTAATTAATGCATTTTTTTCTCATGCATGTCCGTACTGACTTTTCTATTAATATTTCAGTGCATGTTAAGTGCTCCACAACTTTGGAAAACTTACAGACACAATAAAGAGCATAAAACATCCTAGTTTATGTCTTTGTTGTGTTAGGCTAATAATCAAGTACCATGATGTAATGAGCAGTTTTCAGACCTGCATTTTACTCAATACTCCTTGCTGCAGTCCTAACTGCATAGAGTGGTTTGTAGGATTAGGCGTGCTTGAAGTTTGGCTCTCTGACTGTTGAATACAAAAAATGAGAAATTGAAGGGGCTTATTGTAGTCTCTTTAATAATGAATTATTTACATTATTATTGATACAACAGTAACTATGCTGTGATTTAACCAAAGTTAGCTTATAGTACAAATACTGTTTAGAATGTGTTGCTTTACGTGTCTCCCAGCCTGACTGATTCACGTTGAGGAACACAATGGAGAATAGCAAATGTGTGAATTGTGTTGTGCAGATATGAGAATAGTTAGCAACATGACATTGCTCTTTCCACATGCATTTACACTCCAGTGAATGTTAGCTTCAATGGGAAAAACTTTGTAAGATCAAATGGATCCATCAAAGTGACGCACAGATGTGATCGTGCCTCTTGGAGCTGAACAGTGAACTCTACCATGTGCAGCATGGTGGCAAGGATTCTGAAGCTCCTGGCTCTATCTTATCCCTGACAAAGTGTAAGAAATCAAAATGAGCCTTAGTGCTGCACATTTTTTAGTACGTGAATTAAATGAAGTCATCTTACACAGAAAACTTGGTTAGTTAGGTCAGAGTGAGCTGGCACAGCTTCATTTAATAGTGGTCACTCCCAGCTGCTCATTTGGTCCCTTGGTTACTGCCTGTTTTGTAATCCTATAGATATTTGCATACCCATGAATTGTACGGAAGGGTGCAACTGACCTAGATTTTAATTTTTTTTTAAAAAAAAAAGGTTTTACCATTGCTTATCTCTTTGATCCCATTCACCATTTGGCTGTGCAAGTGCTTCTGCTGGCACAAATAAGAGGTGAGTGCAAGAAGATTGCTGAACTGCTACTTATGGCTGCAGTGCTACTTCAAAGTGCTCAGGGAACTAATAGCTTAGTATCACAGTCTTAATTTAAAAAATAATAAAGGTTTAAAATGCAATTTTCTCTTTTTTGATTTGTAGTCACTAGAAATGGCAACAGTTGCAGACTCTTTGGAAAGTCTGCATAGCATATACAGTCTGTTTCCCTGCCCCTTGAAGTACAATTGATTTTTTTATTTTTATTTTTTAATTTCTTTTTTCATTGTCAGTGTTCGGAAACTTCTGAGCACTGAGCAACTTGCTCGTGAAATAGGAGAAAATATCAATAGTAAATTCAGGAAAATTCTCTTAACTTGGAGAGTGCAGGTTATAAGAGGTAGGATTAAATACTAGTATTCATGTTATCACAATATGTGTTCATGTAAACTTTCAGACTCTTTGTGGTCCCTGCCTAGAGCTGTGGTCTGCAAAAATCACATTAACTGCTTTTCTGACTATTTTTCCCTGTAGAAAAGAGCTATCTCTTAATTTTTCCTGGAGAATCAGCATTTTGCTCAGTTGTTTATATCTCTGAGATCTTACGTTTTATAGATATTTATTTCCAAAGTAGTTGACTAAACGTATCATTGATTGTTTTCAAGGAGAGAAGACGTGGCCGTGGACGATATGGAGGTAGGAAGTGTGGTCGAGGTCACAAAGGAGAAAGACAAAGAGGAAATCGCCCCCGATTAGGCTTTGAGGGTGGTCAAACTCCATTTTACTTGGCCATACCAAAATATGGGTTTAATGAGGGACATAGGTAAGTTTCTTCACATTTACTCAGAAATTAATAGTTGTCTGCTTTTCTTGGATCTTCCTCCTGAAGCCAAAATCTAATATGCCAAACCAGGCCTAACTGAAAATGAGATATTCCTCTCAGACTGTTAGCTTCCTTACCAACAGAATGTTCAATTTTTTGTGAGATTATTTTTTTAATTAATTCACTTATTTGCTGTTGTTTTACAGCTTTGCTTATTTACCCTTTTCTTTGCATAATCCTTCATATGTAGCAGGCTACCCTTCCTCCTACAGCTGAGTGCCTTTTACCTCTGAAACCCCTCCTTCATATATGCTTGTTTCTTTCTGCCTGTCTGTGCAGCAGATAACTTAGTGAACTGACTGGGAACAGTCCCATTGACTTGAGTGAGGATGTTGGGCATGGAAATGTAATCCAAAGCCTTGCTTTGTTATTTCTCTTTGCTTTATTCACCTTAAGCTCTGATCTGCCGCTAGCCAAACAATTCTGCTTTTCTTCATTACTCAGCTTTTTTAGCCCTGCAACACTGGGGCCATGTCCATCTTCCAGCTTTTTAATGTTTAAAATTGTTCTTCTAACATGTCTTTTCTCCAGTCACTGTTCTTAGCTGGAGAGCTGTATGCCAGTGTTTTCTTCATTTCCTTCACTTACACTGTCAATTACAAAATTTTGATGTTTAAAAATTTTTTGTTGTTTAAAGCTGGTTTTGTTTCCTAAGATAGCATGTATGTTACCTGGGTCACTAACCATTTTGTTGCTTTTAGGTGTGGTTATGAAAACTTCTATACCCATGCAATACTCTTACAGGCAGTAGTAATAAAAACATGCCACCCCTAGCAGACTGTTCAAGAATGAAAAGACTAATGTGTATTTGTTTGTGAATTGTTAAACTTGCAGTTTGATTTCATGTTTCATTTGCTGATATAACTTCATCAAATAGCTGTGCTTTTCTATATTTCCATTCTTTATGCATGCAGTATAACTTACAGACCTGTCCTGGTTATTAAAGGTTTTCTCTGTGAGTCTTACTAGTTTTGAAGTGTGATTCAAACTGTTTCCAAGTACTGTCATTTTCTCCTGTTTGCTTAAGTTATTAAAAGAGTAAATGAGAAGCACTTTTGATAGCTGAAGACAGAGTGTAGATCTGCAGTCCTACAAAGGAAATGCTGCAGAATGCAGACGCTGAGCTTCTTATGCTAACAATGGTCACAAGTTCATGAATAACCAACTGCAAAAATCCAAGCTTCTGCAGTGACAAGAAATTAATAGGGTCTTGCTTTTTTTTAACCACATCTGACAGCATGTGGAAACAAAGAAAGTGCTCTGTAATTTCTTTTCAATGTTGCTTGCAAAATTTCAATGTCGCTTGCAAAATTTCAATGTTAGGCTATTGTAAATGTTTTTCTGGTGAATACTGTAAGTGCACTTGAAAGATGCTATTGTGGCAGGATGGCAGCATGCTGGACAACGTCTCTGCCTGTTTATCTTTACCTCTGTCTTCTTTCTGCAGTCGTGTTCCTCCACTTCTAGCACTTTTGCTCTTTTAGGAACTGTCTGACAGTGCAAATTCTGTTGCTTGTCTGTCTTAGCTTGCCGGTAACAGAGACAAGCTTCTTCTCAGTTTTTCTGCTTCCACTCACAAATTTCCTCTAGCAGTGGTCACACTGATTGTATGAGACAGTTTTGAGCATCAGCATAAATGGTATGCAGTAGGCATAGACACTGGGATTGGGAAAACTGTTCGAAGGATTGGTTTGTGTAGTAAAGTTAGAATTTCATAAAACACAAAAGTAGATTCTGCAGAAGCTGATGGCTATTGACAAAATATTCCAAATTCCTTTGGAGATATGGTTTAATGCATATTTTCTCAATATTTCTCTTCCCTGGTGATCTTTTGAGGAAGATTCCATTCAATACTTGAGAGATGTCAGGTACAGTGATAATGGACTAAAAAATCTTGTTGGATAGAAGCAAGCTATGCAGGAGCACATATGGCATTTGGCTGATAGCCTTTGACTAAATTTGTGGGGGAGAGTGTATATATGGTTTTGACTCTTTTTTTTTTTGTCGAATTTTCTGAATGTATCATTGAAGCTACCAAACTGGATTCCCTTTGAAGATGGTAGCTCTTTAGAATCCTGTTGACTTACCAAGAAATGCTGACACTTTAATTTCTTCATCTTTCTTGCTTCCTTAAACCAGTCAGCAGGTAGAGAGGTATTCTGGAGTAAATTGAGCTCAGCAACAGCAAAATGATTAATGTCATATCGGAGGTGGGGATGTGTGACCAAAGCTGAAGGCACAGTGGAGTCTTGGGGGCTGTAACTAGGGCTTGTATTTGCATTAAATTAAAGTTTTTGTTTATGGATAGGTGTGTTTTAAATGTTTACTTGGTAGTTCTAGGAGTAGGTAGAAAATAGAATACCGTGTGGTGAATCTCAGTTGACCAGTTCCTGTTAAAGCTTCAATTTTGTAAATGTCTCATTATTTTGTTTGGGTTTTTTTTTGCTTTCCTCTCCCCAGCCGCAGGCGTCAGTATCAACCCCTCAGTCTTCAGAGGCTCCAGTACCTGATTGATTTGGGCAGAGTTGATCCCATGCAACCAATTGACTTAACACAGCTCACTAATGCCAGAGGTGTAACAGTGCAACCTCTCAAAAGGGATTATGGTGTCCAGCTGGTGGAGGAGGTATGCATACATACTTTTTACTTCAGGCAGGATAAAGCCTTGAGTTTTCAGTTTTTCCATACCAGGCTGTCAGATTGTCCTTCCCATGTTTTGGAAGCATCTTTGCTTCTCTAAATTAGTTTGCTGTGGAATTTTTGTGATAATAAATCCACTAGAGGGCAGTGTGTGTTCGCAAAAAAAAAAAAAATCCAGGATGATGTTTTAAGACCTGAAAGACTACAAAAATTATAGTTAAGGAGCACATAACAAGAGGTCGAACTAGTATTTTAGAACAGAAGACTCAAATGTAGTGAAAGAAATGTATGAATATTTTGGAAAGGCAGAGGGGTGTTTTTCATTCAACCCAGGTGACTGAGTTAGAGCAATTTGTTTACCTGTCTTGGTGCAGGGAACAGACAAATAATAATGTTTTTGCAGGATTTAATGTTTCTCACAACTTTGCAGAGAAGAATGAATGTTTGTCCAAAAATACTCATTTTAATGTTACTCTAATATGTGTTGAAATTTACAGGGTGCTGATATTTTTTCAGCAAAAGTAAATATTGAAGTGCAGTGGGCATCTGAATTAGCAATTGCAGCCATAGAAAAAAATGGAGGTGTTGTAACAACATCTTTCTATGATCCAAGGAGTTTGGGTAAGAACTTCTTTTCATTTCTGCCTTTTTTTTTTCTTTTTTTTTTTTTTTAATGTGTGAAGATTAAACAATCCAAATCATAGTTTCAAACATAGTTATTACTGGAAAATAATCCACTTCTATTCTAAAAGCTTCAACAACGCGTTGTTATACAAATGTTGAACTGTAATGCATCCTCAGTTTTGCTTTTTTTAACCATTCACCTGTTTAGCCTTACCAGTGTTAGTAGGCATTTACCAATCAGCCAGTTAAAGAAATCCAAGTAGCTTTGTAAACAGAGGAACTAATAAAAGATTGTTTCTTTGAATTTTTGTCTTCTAACTTTCTCACGTGTTTAATAACACTAAGAAAATTCAGGAAAAAAATTAGGTTTAAAAACCACTGTGGACGTTTATATTTTTAATTTAAAATACTTTTCCAGTTAAAGTGAGGAAATAACTAAGTTACAAGCTCAGAATTATTCCAGTCAAAATGACTATTGTTTTCAGAACACTTTCACTGAAGAACGAGGCTTTGCTTTGCTTGAGGCTGCATCCTGCCTAATATTCATTCATGCAGTTTTTATTGACAATAATGGAGCTTTCATGTATGAATGAGGCTGAGAACAAGAGGAATAGGCATTTTTAGTGTGCAAAATATGTTACCCTGGACTGATACAATTTTGCTTTTTCCAGTCCAGAAAATAATCAAAATATTAAGGTTAAAAGGATCTGGAATGTAATTTGCCAAATTCAGTAAAACTTGAGGAGGAGAGGATAGTCTCACAATGATTAAATAGATGCATGTGCCATTGATTCTTATTTAAAATACTTACAGAAGCACTAAATTTGACATTTGTTGGTACACTGTGTAAACAGCCGTGCAAATGCATTGCTTCTAACCTGGAAGTCAGTCCTTTAAATAAATGGTGGCATATAGCTTAGTTATTGTGTCTTTCCAAAGTGGGCATTCTAAATTTATTAGAAGTAATGATTCATCCAGATTGTCACTATAAATATCAGTTAAAACAGAGTTGTTTGTTTGGTTAAGTGCAACTTGTAAACCACTATCTCATTCTCAGCAAGATTATTCTTAAGGTTTGGGTTTTTGCTTGATGCTTTTTAATAAGACTATAATAATCTATTTAGCACAAAATACTAAATAAGAAGATGTCATTTAATGTCTTTAAATATGTATTATAAAGCATAGTATCTAATTTTCTTTCATGTTCACCCACAGAAATTTTATGTAAGCCAGTAGTATTTTTTCTGCGTGGCCAGCCTATTCCAAAGCGAATGCTTCCACCAGAAGATCTAGTCCGTTACTACACAGATGCCAGGAATCGTGGTTACCTGGCAGATCCATCTAAGGTTGCGGAAGCCAGACTTGAACTTGCCAAGAAATACGGCTATGTCTTACCAGACATAACGAAGGATGAGCTCTTCAAAATGTTAAGTGCACGCAAGGATCCTCGACAGATATTTTTTGGTCTTGCTCCAGGATGGATCGTAAACATGGCAGACAAGAAAATTCTAAAACCAACTGATGAGAGGCTGTTAAAGTACTATAGCTCATGAATTCAGGACTGGAGACAACTGCAGGTGTACAGGAAACATCTGGGTATGAAATAATGGATACGAAGTGGTGTTTGTTTTTTTTAAGACTCCTGTTACACTAGACAAAACATAAATTTTTGTTTATGTAATCTTCTGGTGTAGCTCTCAACTTCTTTATTGTCATAATACAGTGTATGAAAAATCTTAACGTTTGGAAACAGTGTAGAGTCTGACATAAAGAGTGTTCGGGCACTTTCTCTTGCAATGATTTGCCAGTTATTTTTTCAGACAAAATGTTTCAGTGTTGCATTTATTTCAGAGGATGATTCCAAAGAATAACTTGACCTAATAAGTAGTTTATATTACCCTCTCTCCCCAAATTTAAAATCAGAAACGTGGCAGTACAAAACTAGTATTAGTTTTACAATCATATTACATACCATTTTCTAAAACATAATGTTATCTTGAATACCTCTAAGAGATAGACCATCTATTTTTAGATGGGGAAAATTAAGAACGACCAGAAACAACAAAGTACAGAGGAATTTATTAACCTCTTCAATTCCACAGCAATATTTTGGATTTTGCCATTGCCATCAATAGCACTAGAGCTTGAGAGGTCTTGATTTTTGACTTATTTCTTCAGATGGATTTGAGAAAGACAGGGTGTGCAGTTTAAAAGAACTTTCTAAATTTAGGAGGAAAAAAAAAAAGCTATCTTAATCATAGAATCATAGAATTGTTTAGGTTGGAAAGGACCTCTAAGATCATCGACTCCAACTGCCAACCCAACACCACCATGCCCACTAAACCATGTCCTGAAGTGCCATGTCTACATGTTTTTTGAACGCCTCCAGGGACGGTGACTCCACCACTTCCCTGAGCAGCCTGTTCCAATGCCTGACAAATCAATGGCTTTTATTTTTCAAACAGAATTTAAAACTTGTCCAGACACAAATGTGATGCCATTAATAAAAATGCATAGCAAAATCAAGAGTCAAAGAATATTAGACAGTGACAGTAGATTGTGAAGGATGGGGATGTGATGGACAAAGTACGCAATTGGATTCAGTTTTCAGCTTGATCACAGATTGCATATATGACAGTGGACAAATGAATTTAGATGTTGTGAAAAGTTATGAAGAAATTATTTTTATGGGAAACAGTGTTTTAATCACACCAACTTGATACAATCTTGAAAAATATTTTCCAACAAATGTTTGTTTCGTCAATCTCTCCAGAATACTATACTATTACTATGCAAGAATATTCTAGGTTTCATTCTAGGAAGCTTAGGATTGGGCATTTGGGATGATGAACTGTCGTGGTTTAAGTCCAGCCAGCAGCTAGGCACCATACAGCTGCTCGCTTACTCCCTTCCCTCCCACTAGGATGGGGAGGAGAACTGGAAAAAAAGTGAAACTTGTGGGTTGAGATAAGAATGATTTAATAACTAAGTAAAAAAAAAAAATTACTAACAATAATAAAATAGAATAATTGTAATGAATAAAATAAAGAAAAAAACAAGTCATGTACAATGCAGTTGCTCACCACCTGTTGACTGATGCCTAAGCAATGATCTGCCCCCCTGGCCAACTCCCCCATTTATATACTGGGCATGAAGTTTTATGGTATGGAATATCCCTTTGGCTAGTTCGGGTCAGCTGTACTGGCTGTGCTCCCTCCTGGCTTCTTGTACACCTGCCTGCTGGCAGAGCATGGGAAACTGAAAAATCCTCAACTTAATTGTTGCTAAGTAGCTCTTATCCTAAAACATCAGTGTGTTATCAACATTATTCTTGCACTAAATCCAAAATACACTGTACCAGCTACTAAAAAGAAAATTAACTCTATCCCAGCTGAAACCAGGACGTGAACCAAGCAGTAAATTGGAAGATGAGAGAGGAGACTTAAGTTAATCTATCAGAACTTGCTCTGACTCCTCAGAAGTTAATGAGATGCTTCATAATTACATGAACTTTAATGGAAGCTGAATTTGGCTTTAAAATAAGGATAATTTTGTTAATAGGATGCAGGAAATGGTGTGGAAGACCAGAACACAAGAAGAAGTCTTGCTTTCCAATTTTCATGTGCCTTGGGAAATGCTACTTAAGGTTTTCTGTAGCTGCCAAACCATCCCATCTCCCAGGGAAAGCCCTCTGAGTGCCAGAATCTCATGTTTCTCCTGTATAACACCTGTATTTCACTGATGTGCCTCAGCGTTGGAGGGGGTAAGAAAAATAAATTTAAAAGATCTTCTTTTTCTTTCAGAAAATACCAAGAAGTGGATGAATTTTGTTGGTGTTTGTCAACCAGCCCAGATTTTTGCTTCACTCAACAAACTGCCTTGTCAATTAATATGAGCATCTGTAATCACAAAACAAAATAAAACAAGTTTTCTATTCTCATGCTGTTTAAAGAATCTGAAATCCAGAGCTTAACAATGGAAAGTTACTAATTTTTGACAACTTATGCTTCAGCTTCTATTGTTTGTTGTTAATATGGTTTAGATGCTATCAGTAATGGTTGTTCTCCTGACTTGTGGTTTAAGTATAGGTGAAACAGCAAAACAACACCAATATAAAATTGGATTGTGAATAGCAGGAATTTGGTCTTAGTGGTGTTAACATTCATATTTTATAAGGTGCACAACACTTTTTTGGCACATTGAGAATAATACTGTGTGCCAAAAAAAGTATAGCTAGTGTTAACTTGAATGTGAAGTAAATAACTTTCTCACTTTAGATGTATCCTGTTCTGCATCCTGATGATTGTTGGTTTGGAACCTTAAATGACAAGTAATATTTTTTTTTTACTTTTTTTTTTTCTTTTTGTTATTACAATACTACTGCCTCCATTTGGGAAGGAGTTGGTTGGGGGGAAGAGTATTTATTGCCTTCCCTTATTTGTGCCATAATGTTTCTGTTTTTATGAATCAATTCACAATTGTATTTTGTGGAGGTGGTGGTACTCAACAGGAAAGCTACTTAACTGGAAGCAAAGAAGGAAGTTAGTCATATTAGTGAAGACCAGAAGACAAAAGTGTTTATGTATCATTGTGTATTTTGGGGAGGAGAACGGGGGGGGGGGTGTGTGCAACTTTGTTTCCACTCCTGCTCTTTGTATTAAAATGAACAAATTGCTTTTGGCCATTTTTTTTTTCTAAATCAACTTCTTTGATGTACACACGCGTGCACGCGCTGGTTTCTGTAGGTTTCTAAATGGTTTTCAGGTGAAAGGGTAACTTGGATAAAATGATAACAGTGAAAGAAAGAATGAAAACAGGAAACAGATGTCTGGTGACGTTGAGGGATTGGATAGCACTTATTCAGTGAACGACGTCTTAGTCACAAGGCAGCTGTATCCTGGCTCTGATACTATAACGCTACAAATACCTTGGAGCCAAAACAGCCACGTTCCACAAAATCCGGTCATTCTGCTTTATAAAGGTGATCTTTTATCATCTTATAATTGGAGAGGGCAAAAAGGGCTGTATGTTGCTTTATTTAAAATATGCAACACTTGTCTTTTTTTCCTCTCTTCTGTTTACAGTAGCTCGTATTTTATAATGGTTGTTCTGATTTTTATTTACTAGTGAAAAAAGTGACAAGGCTATAGAGGATTTCCTGTTCATTTTATCTCGTCAGGAGCACAAGTCTCCTGGCAACTGAATACAGAATTATCAAAAGCACGAATAAGTTATTGACAAGGTTTCTAATAAATCCATAATAAACAGCCTTCCAATGGACTGTTGTTTATGTGATGGTCAGGCTCACTGATGCAGGCTCTAAGCCAGCACTGGCATCTAAGGCCATTCTTTTTACTTAGGAATATGTACCATGTTTTCATGTTCATAAGATAAATGATTGCCTTGGATATCCTGTTTTGATAGGGGTTTTTCATATGCAACAATGTATTACACAGCAAGAAGCACCCAATCTGCTGTAACCGGAAGAGCCTTATCAGGTAGCTGAGGAAAAGAAGTGTTATTTGTGCCATAAAATACTGAAAGCCATGTCAATTTCTATCGACAACATCATACTTTTGAATGGTTCCTTGATAAAACTGATTACATATGTGAGACTGAAATCAAAATAAAGGCCTTTGAATGAGTACATACCTTGTATCATACCTTGATAATTAGAAATCACCTATTTCTTAGGAGATAGGCTCTACTAACAGCAGCCAGTCAATACTATACTTAAGGTGGCTGACTGCAGACCCGAAATGAAGGAAGTTAAAATATATGCATTTTCCCTTTTAGTTACATGTACAACAACATCATGCTGGCTTTTAATTCATTATACTTCATATTATAGTACTTGTGTTTAACAACCAAAAGTTCAGTGTGCCATTCACCGATTTCCAAAAAGGAATAAATGAATAAATCAGTGGCCCTGATCTGAATCTTCACTGGCAGTGTGCCAACATTGTTTTGACATACAACCATAATTGATGTTAGTGCTCCAGGAAGTCATATAAAAGTGATCAATTATGAAGATAGCTTCCCATTGCTATTTTATAATTTTCTGGTTTATTGCTAAAATTTAAAATGCTGATACAAAGGTAATTTTGCACAGTTGAACACTCACATGTTCTGTAAAAATTTATCTCTTAATTTGAAATTGTTGCACAAGTTCCGTATTTTAAATATTTAAGTGTTATATTTACACATCGCTAAAATAAGAAAGATGCTGTGTCTGTCCAAAATGGCCAGTTTAATATTCCACATGCAGAATTATTTCTTAAAATTTCCTGATAGGTGATCAGATGGGAATAGTTTTGCATAACACACAGTCTGTACTTCAGTTTACTGTTATGGTTTAGTTTATGAAAAGATGTAGTTAGAAGTCCAGGTGTGACAGAATTCTTACCCATTAGAGGAAAATTACAAACTTTTTAAGCTGCTTCATCTCCTAGCTCAGGTGGCCCGTATTGGTCTTTTGTAGCAAAAATATATGGCATTGCCTGAACAATTACTGGGTTCTCAGTGGAAGCAAACTATCCTCAGATCTATTCTGTCTCCTTTGGTTACTATTCCCTCTGTCACATCTGCATCTTCCCGAGGTCTCTTCTCACTTCTCCCGTTGTAGTGGTGGGAACTACGGGGCTCAATCATTCTCACAGTGTCATCCTGTCTGGCCCACTCTGGGTTTGAAAATCTGGTTGTTTTATGTGCCTCTGGAGCAGGAAAAGTGTTGATCATTCCTGCATCTGTTTATATGAGGGGGTTTTTCGTGGCTTGAGTTTCCTGGACTGGTGTTGCTTTTGTTGTTAAAAATGTCAACAGCAATGTTGTTTACTTGTTAACCTTGCAGATTCCAGGACACACGCCGACCGGGTTGGAGGGCCCTTTGAGCAATGGATTTGGAGTTTACTCAGAGTCAAGGAGCACTCCCTAGAAGGGTGTCTGTGCACTTAACTCAGAATTACACACACTAGATTCAAGTCTGAATGGATAGGCAATTTTGCATTCAATACATCAATGCCCCAATCAGTCTTCTTGCAGTTTTGGAAACCCAGCCCCTGTAAGATTCATTCTGTCTCCTGATAGGATTGTCCTGTCTGGTCTCTAATCTCTAAATATGGGCAGGTTAGCCTGAAAGTCTGCTGTTTCTTGATGTTAATATTTTTATTGTTACTCCTTGGGCAGGTGATGACAGCTAGAGGTTTGTGTACATAGAGCAGCCTGTGAAAAATAAGTTGATGTGTAAATTTACAGTACACTTGCTCTCTATGGATATTTTTGGTGATGCTGGTGTAGTTTGCTTTGCTCCCAGTGTGGACTACCTTAAATTAAGAAAAGAAATTCACTCTTAATATCTGACAAGGGAGATACTTTCTTTACTTTGTTGAAAGTAGCTGTGGTTCAGAGCTTCAAAAGTTGGAATCCAACTTCCCTATAAATTTAGTATGGTGAGGTATTGTTTTAATTTCAGAATTAATGCAAGTCTAAATTTACATTGCTCACGTGTAGACAGTTGTTCAAGGTCATTTCATAGTCACCAGTAATCTGATTGATATAGTCAGTGGAGCCTGGAGAATTACTGTGTTTAGCCTGAAGCAGATATCTGAGCAACTAAATTGCACTGCAGGCTCCACTGGCTGTGACCATAGTTTTAACATATAGCACACTTGTATACACCCAAAACTTAAGTATCTGGAGCTGAATCCCACTCTGTGTTTTCAGTGACCCAAGATGCTTGAAGCTGATGGTTGGAAGTTCTCCTTAGGGATCCACATATCACCAGTGTGGATTGCCTAGCTCACCATTGGGAAATTCTGAAGCTTGATGTACTAGGTTGTATTTGTCTTTGAAAATAAGCATGCTGATTTAATAAAAAACAAGTCAGAGGACATCTTGGAGCCACAAGAGGTGAAAGGCTGGCAATCAGACAATCAGCATTATTTTACAACTATTGGAGACTGCAGCTTTTCCAGGATATAGAAATCAGTGGTACCCCCACCTGGAAGCCTTTGATTCTTTCAAGGTGGATGACTCCCAGTTCCCAGCCCTGCACTGGTATTGCCATTCAAAATTTGCCTGCCTACCTTCTTTGGCCCTCATGTAATATGTTGCTGATGTTTGTGCTAACTCTACCGTATGTGTTTCCTCTGTAAGCGAAGCATGGAAATTAAAGTCACCTGAATTTTCAAAAGAAAAAATGGGAGAGGAGAATAGTACCACTCTGAGGTGTCTGCTTCAGCAAGTGATGCTTGTAATAGAGAAAGTGACTGAGATACCCAAACACAAATGTTGTCTCGCTGCTCTCTGAGAACATGCAGTCCAGTGCATCTCTTAGGGTCCCCTCAACAACTACTGTGATGAATTGTGTTGTTTGTATAAAAGACAGATTTGGGACTGATCCTTCTACAGATTTGGACTTGCCATTTCTCCTGTTTTCAGTGATTTCTGGGTCCCTGAAACCTCATAGATGTGTTTTTCAGTGCACAGGCAATCATTTATCCCTTCTTTTTCTTTTCTTTTTTTTTTTTTTTGGCAAGGCAATTGCACTAATCACCACAGCAGGCAGTCTGGGTATAGGCCATGTACTAGGCTTGAGACTGTTCCAGTCAAAATATTATTCTACTGGTTTTATGTTGGACTTGGCTGTGGTGACATTGCTGCCGCCCTGACTTCTAGGACTTGAGAAATATCTGGGCTAATTGTGACTTTGTTGTTGGGTTTTGTTGTTATTGTTGTTATTGGAAGGCTCCAGCCCTTCCAGGTTCATCATTAAAGACAGGTGTTTACTGTGGAATGATCGTGAGATGAATTACCGTAGCAAGGATGTGAATGTGTTGCAAAATTCTACCTGGGTCAGTTTTTCCACACTCATTTGTATTTATCTGAGGGAACCGAAGCACTGGGATGCTATGATATTTTCTGTCTTTGTTGTGGAAAAACTTATCTGTCTATTAAGAGAACCGAAAAAGAAAATGGAAGGTAAAACCCTGTCAAGTAATTTTTGCTGCATCTTGTGAAAAGTGCATGTTTTCCTAGTACGAACTGTTGCTCCCAGCTGAGCTGGATGACTTTGCTTGCAGCTTATTAGGACACTGCAATGGCAGCAGACCACTATGGGCACTGACATGCAGCTATGGTACTGTAGTTGGCCCTAGCAAAAGAAGAGATAATTTGCACAGACTTGGGAACATGAGAATCAAGGTATGAAAGTCTCCATCTGAAGAGATTCCAAAATCAGCAAAGTACGAGTATTCTGCAAACACTACTGAAACTCCACTGCATATTTAATTACACTTTGTTTTTGCTGACTGTACTGTTATGGACTGTAAGTATTCAAGAAATTATTTAAAGAATACATTTTAGGTTTTCTTTGTTGTCCTTAGCATTTTCAGCCCTGCAGGGACCTCGTTTCCAAGCATTGTTCCTGTATCCAGCAAGGCTAGAAGCAAATTTAAGAAGTGGGAGCCAGCATTTTCATGTGATGGCATTATTCCAGGAACTGGTGCTTTAGGATAAACAGTAAATATTGTGAAGCTTGCAAAACAGTTACTGAATCATTGCTTATACCCTGCTGATTTATTCATTGTTTGAGAGCGTAACTCCTCTGCTGTCTCTGCATCTGACCTCCAGTCACATATCCTTGGCATGAAAGAAACATGCTGTTGTTTCCAGCATCCAAACCTGAGGGTAACAAATACTATATTACCAGGTACATAAGCATCCCACACAAGCAACATCCTCTTTTGCTCCTTTCCCCAAATTACAAGAGTGCTATGATGATTTGTAGTGCTGAGAGTTGCATCTGCTCACTGGGATAGGGAGAAGGTCCAGTGTCCTTCTGGTGCAGGCAAGGCTGACACCTAGTGACCAGACGCATTTGTTCCTATGGGATTTCAGTGAATTCTGGTTCAGTCACTATTCTCTCTTTCTGGAAGGTTTAAACTTCAAAGTGAATAGTTAATTTATTTTATCATCACTTTGGGCCTTTGTTTTCAGTGTTTCTCGTGTACTCTTCTAAAGATGAAGTTAAGGTAGCTTGAAAGCTTGTTCAAGCTTGATATTGGAGCTGTGAAGGTTTTGCATGTAGTCTCCTGGGAGCTGTGCGTTGCAGCTGCTGTGAGCAAACTGTGAGATGACTGAACTGGTAAGTTCAGAATATGGTCCTTTTGTGGTTTTTTCCTTGATAAAATCATGGCTAACCTTGGTGTTTGGATTCTCTTTGCTCATCCTTTTTTAAAGAATCCAAAATCAAACATAATGGGCTATTCTCTGAGTTGCAGAATTTTCTGTCTACTGATATCTGCTGAGCAGTGGTAGCATCTTGCAATGACACTGCTGCCTGGAAAGCACTACCTGTTCCATCATCACTCCTGATCCTTCTGGAAATGCTTTGAGTTCTGTGCCTTAGCAAACTGCATATTAAAGAGGAAGAGTAAAACGCAGCTGAAAGACCCTTCCAGAATGCTTCTGATTTTTCTTTGGTTATCTAGATTAATATACTTCTGAGAATTGTGTGTGACCTTTACCAAAAGGAGTAGCCATATAAATTTGGGGAAACAGCCCCCACAATGTGAACCAAAGCAGTCTTCTCCTTATAAGAATAGTCACTGACTCCAAAAGTAGACTGCAGAGGTTCTCAGTGGTTCCTCATGTTAATGCGTTTCACATGAAACCCCATACTGAAGCCCTGAAGAAGCCTTCTTGGAGCAGTCCTTGGGGCTGGAGGAATTTTTTTGTCTTTTAAATGTCTTTTGTCATTTAAATGTTTCTTGAAATATTGGAAGTAAACATTTTGGTTGATTCAGCATGACTGTTTGTTACTAGCACTGTGTTTGGCTACACAAAGAGTCAGAGCTCAATGTTTTTCTGTGGCTGAAAGGAAACTTTGATTCTTCCTGAATGAAATAACTAGGAACTTGCACAAGCCCTGTGTTGTTGAACGGAAAAGGCAGGCTTTTTTTCCTTCAGATAATCTTTTATATCAGACTCAGAACTTTGCGTATGGCTCTGGTTCTGTATCTGTGGCATGTTTCTAATTAGCCCATGAAAAAACAAAGGTTCTGTGCATTCTAAAATCCACTGATTTTTCACCTGCTAACTATCTCTGATGGGGTCTGCCTCTGGAAAGAGGACTAACAAATTCTCAAGGCAAATATCTCTGTCAAAGGCAGCAGATTCCAGTCTCTGAGCAATACAAGCCTCCCTCATAGCCATTGTCTTTCCGTAAGTGTGGGATTCAGGTGCTCGGACATTGTGTACAAGAAACTCATTTTTTTATGCAGAGCAGTCCACATCATCGTGGCCTATTTTTTTTTTTTTTTTTCCATCATCACAGCTTTCACAGTTTTGTTCCAGGGCTGCAAGGGGACCAGCAAGCCTGGTCATCCCTGCCTGACCCACCAGGCAGTGACCTGTTCCCATCCCCAGGGAGATGCCCGATGCCCCGGCGCTGGGGCTGTCCCGGTGCCCCCGGCTCCCGGCTCCTGGCTGGGGCAGTGGGACGGGACAGGCTGCCAGCCCCTGCCCTGCTGGCCCCTCACAGAGCCATGACACTAGGAATGAGAATAGCAAAACCATCCACACACACGCATACAATGCAGTTCTTTTTCCCCATCTGAAAAACTGACAGTGCAATTCAGTGGATGTCTCAAAACTGTCACCCAGTAACATTTGCCTGAAGGGAAAACTGTGTTTTCTTACTCGTGTTTGCAGCCGTCCTTGGTGTTTCTCCAGAAGGACCTCACAAACAGGGTTAAAGGGTAGTTCATTTCCATAGTCAGTTTGAATAATTATTTTAAAAATTCACAAAAACTGACTTCTAAACTTAATTTCATTTACACTGAAAAGCTAATGATCAGTTATGAACAAGAGTCACAGAACAGGTAAATATGACTTTGATTAGGTATAAGTAATAAAGAGAGTTCAAATTCTTCATTTTGAAAGCTAAATATTGGGGACCCTGAAGGCCTTGAATGAGATCTTTGAGTTTATAAGGAATGCAGTGTATAATGATTGCCCTTCTTTTGCCTTTTTTTTTTTTTTTTTTTTTTTTTTGAGGTAACAGGAGTTTTGTTAATTGGTCAGACTAAGCCAATTGTTTTCATTATTTCAGACCACAAGTGCAGGATTCCTGCCTTTGTTCAAAGCAGCGTCGTGGGGAAAAATAAAGCTCTCCAGTATCAAAGTAACTTCTTGTGCCTACGGGGAATAAAGCAGGGCATCTGTTAGAGCTCTGCCTCCGTGGACAGGTAGATGTCACTTCTGGAAAACCTACTCAGAGCCTCAGGCAACTTGTATAGTCTTTGTCGGTCCTGCGCTGCTCTAGTTACAGTGGTAGGAGTAGTACCCAAGTAGCAGGTGCCCTGAGGTTGAGCTAGGTCCATACGTCTGCTCCAAAATAATGGGTGGTATGGAGCCTGGCAGTGCAGACATGGGAACATGTGCAGGCAGACCACTCAGAGCAAACCCCTGTGTTCAAAATTCCCCCTGAAACCCCCCTCGCATGGTGGCTACAGTCCTCCAGCGATGTCCCAGCCTGGAGATGATGGCACACAGCGAGCCCCATCACCCGGGAGGGTGCTGCCGTGTCCTCCTCTCCCGTGCCGTGACCTGGATGGGGAGCAGTTTGGGTGCCCTCCCCCTGCCGCCCAGATCCCTGGGTGGAACTGCTTTGCAGCTGGGTTGGGAGCCAAAGGGGTGACCTGCCTCCTGGTCTAGCAAGGGCGTTTGGAGGAGTTTTTTCTCCTCTGGCAGAGCTCACCCGCAAGGCCCTGCTATCAGCTGCACATGGTAATGCGGCAAGAATTATATTTCCTTTCTTCGAATAACGGCAAACCCAGCCCGGACAGTCACTGGCCTAGCTCTGCCTGCTCATACGACCAACTACCATCATACTAAAGAGGAGACTGATCTTTCAGACTCACATGCCCTTGTCAGAACTTTGCATGTGGTAATGTAGGAACCAACAAGTAAGGCATGCAGCTCTGTGGCCTTTATTCTGATTGTATAGTACCCAAATTTGCAAGAGCTTTAGTGATACTTCTGACTATCCAAGGAGTCAGGCCACTTATAAATATACTTCCTTTTTATATTACAAGCTTTTCTACCAATTCACTTGAATTTTAACTGTATTTTATTCATAATGCGACTGGATCCACCACACACTTGCAAATATGAAGTACAAAGGCACTTCCTAATTTCGGTCACAGCCAAAATTAAAGTTAAATGAAAGTTAAAGCTAAATGTACCTGTTTGATCTTAGTTCTCCTTCTCATGACTCAGGATGTCTCCCCACTGCACATTCACTTGAATTTTACAGAGCTGTGTTCTAAAAATACCAATTGATGAATCCTTAGGTAGAAGATTTTACACTGCTGAGATTGTCTGTTTGTTGGGTGTTTTTTTACAGAAAACCACCATGAAATGCATGATTCTACACTGAAACACTATTTTTGTATCTCTACCCACTGATATTCTTTATCAGAAGTCAACTGTTTGTGATAATTTCTGCTTATAGGTTTATTGACTCCTTTTTGAAACAGGAACTTTTGAAAATTCCTAATTCCACTTTCCTATAAAATCTTATCAACTAGTCCAAGTAAAGACATCAAGGTGAAGTATAGGCTTATGCATTAAGCTATACACTACAGTGTTATTCAAATAATGATGGAACTTTTGTGCTCGCTGAGGAATGACTGAATTTCTTTTTGTATGTTTGAGCAATTTGTTCAAATGATTGACGTGAACAGAAAACACTAAAAGAAAGAGGTTAAAGGGAGCATATAAAAGTCTCATATGAATGAAAAAGTTATGACATGGAAGAAATTTTAAAGGCTATTTAGTTTTCCAGGGAATCAGATGTTTTGTCTCTTCTCTTTGCCCATTTCAACCCCTTCTGTGCCATCCTTCCTAAGATGCTAAAGCCTCTGACCACTTGAAAGACATGTCTGAGGGTCCCACAGGACACAGATCATCCTGACTCATGGCACATTTCTGTTCTGATTAACCCCTCTGTACTAATTTGTTTGGATCAATTAGATTACATATCTTCTTTGGTTTTCTTCACAACCAATCTGAAAACAGATCTACACCAATGTCCCTCATTTACTACGAAAATATTGTAGTTTGGTACCCTTTGACTGATAATCAAAATCCAATCAGCAAGCTACTCCTGGCTATCAATTTGTTTCGGTAAAATGTGTGGTACACATAAATTGCTGATTTTGTCAAACTGCAGCCTGGCAGCTGAAAGCGTACCATCCCTGTATATATTCTTTACAGAGTTTTCAAGTAAAATTTTGACGTGGATGCATAATAGTCTATAGTATTTCTGGAAGGCTGGTGGTAGTAGTCCACCGGTCGCCAAGTTTGGGAGGCACAGATAGAGCAAGGGCTGGCGATGCTGACATAGCCACTTCTTCAATAGGTAGCAGAGGTCTCTGCTGCAGGCCCAC
Source organism: Buteo buteo (assembly GCF_964188355.1). Lineage (NCBI taxonomy): Eukaryota > Metazoa > Chordata > Aves > Accipitriformes > Accipitridae > Buteo > Buteo buteo. Next base: position 35,488,370 of record NC_134173.1, read on the forward strand.
CCAGAAAGGAGAGGAAAGGAAATATGCTTCGGTAGCTAACACTAATGACAGCTGACATTCCTAGAATATGATGGCGCTTATCACGACCTCATACAGTCAGAAGCTGATTTCCTTAATCAGGTTCAGAGAATGCTAGTCAAGTTTTCGTGTGCTTTAGTCTGATACCCTAAGGAAAGAACTGTTTTGCAACAGCATACGCTTGCCCATCTGCGTATCCATTTGGATCCCTCGCCATTTCTTTTGAAACTTTTTGAACTGTTTCAGTTCTGCTTGACGGAGGATTGGACGTGTCAAAGAGAGAAAGGTCCCACAAGCCACTTGAAGACAAGCAGCCAGACTGGGGGAAGAGGCTTATGTGTACCAAACGATAGATGGGCTTAAATGTGACTTCTTCTCATTAGACACCAGCAAACGTAGCTCCCAGACTTCAGCTAGAGAAGCCAGGCTTCAGCAGGGGTGCTGCTCATAAGCCATGGGTGAGGGCACGTGTCTCCCATTCTGGTGCTGTTGGAAAGATGCACATAAAGGTACTGACTGGAGAGGGAAACGATGAAATCAAATCCACAAAATAGCCTGTCAAAAGTAAAACAGAAACATTTTTCCCCCAAATATTTGGCAGTCACAGCTGTCTTAATGCTGCTTGTAACTGTAGTAAGAACAACCCCTTCAGCTGTGGTGTAATTTATACAAAGTTGACAGCCTTTTAAGGTTAGAAAAATTATAACTATAACCTTCTGCTTTCACATCAACAGGTCTAAAACTTCCAAAACTATTCCAAGTGTATTTAATAAAAATTCAGCTCAGCAAGTTGAATTTTTACATGCTGCTTTGTTCCAGTTTTGTCTTCACTTACTCTCTGCATCTTTTTTCACTTGCCACTCCTAAACAAGGGAGGCAGATTTTATTGATGGGTGTCAGAAACAGATACATGTGAAGCACAAACAATACAGAGAATAAAAAGTATTGGAAGCTGCTGTCAACCTAGGAGAAGATTTTCATTGACAAGGTAATTTCCCAACTTTTTGTGAGATGATCATTCACCCTTTATCCTAATTTATGCTGTGCATGACTTGGCTGTGACTTTTATTGATTACTCAGACAAACATAAAGAATAACGTCTTGCGTAAACTTGTTTTGCAGATGTGGACCATTTCCAAATTGCCTTAAAAAAATGTGTCTGTCTTCCTTTGCTACTAGTTTTCTCTGGGAGAGGAACCAGCTCCTTTTCTGCCCTGCCTGGAGCTGGGAGAATGCACCTGCCTGTGTGACTCAGTGGGAAACGAGGAGGTAACTCAGCTACGCATGGGGGCTCAAGAAGCTGGCTGGTACTTCCCAGCATCTCCCAAGGGGATTTAGCCACCAAAATATACTTATTGCTAAAACACTGGCACAGGCTGCCCTGCGAGGGCTGGGAGCTAAGCTGGCTGCCTCCCGCGGCCACAAAGGCCGGGGTAAGGAGGGGAGCGGCAGCAGTCCCCAGCTTGCGGTCGTGTTTTTCAGCCCTGCGGGTTTTGTGCCATCAGTGAATAAGGAGGCCGGTGTGTGTTTCTTTCTGACACTGACTGACAAAATCCATCTCTCTTGTTTAGGAGTGGCAAGTGGCAACAGATGCAGAATGTAAGCGGAGTCAGGTACAAAGCTGGAACAAAGCAGCGTTCAAAAATTCGACTTACAGGACTGAATTTGCGGTTAATCCACCTGGAACAGTTCTGTCAGTCGCAGGGGCGACCTGCAGAGCTTTCCGAGCAGGGTGGCATTCGCCGCTGCCGGCAGGAAGAGGCATCCAGAGTTCCCCAGTGGGAGGTACACCCATCACGGCCACCGCCTCACAGGAAGTTAGAATTAAGGCTGCAGCGGGGTGAGGTGGGGTTTTTACCCGCAAATTAAGCTACAAGAACTTGGACGAAGGACGACAGCGTAGTGGCCGCTGGGGGGAGATCTTACCCCGGCCCGGGGGCGCGTTCGGCTCCCGAGCGCCGGGGCGAGCTCTTGGCTCCATCTCGGGGTCAGGCATTGAGATTCAAAGTCTCTCATTTGGGAGGAGAAGTCTCGGGGGTGTTCCGAAGCAGGAATACTTCCAAATGTGCTTTGCGCCACAACAGGGCGAGCTGTTTAAAACGATGGGAAATGTCCCCAGCCGTCTTCTTGTAATTAATTGCTCGTGAAAGCTTTTAACGCTTTCAGTCACGCGTGGAGATTAATGAGGCAACAGCTTTGGGGGGAAGGAAAGGAGAGTTTTGAAAGATAATGGTCAGTAAATGCAAAAGCTGCTACTCTATTACCTTTACATTTCCTGGTGTTAAAAACTGCAGTCTCTGAGGATATCTGTAAGTCAGAAATGGTAAGATGAATATTCTCATTACACTGAAAAAATGAAGTGGTGGTGAACTCTTTAAGATTGTCAGGAAAAGAAGTACTGACAATACAATAAGCAAATGTCTCTTGTAAGGACACTTTTTCTTTCTCTTAATGGATTTAAATGGAAAGTATTCATTAAGCATGATATGTTCGGGTCAGTTTTCAAGAGGGTTAGAATTACATGATGCTACATCACTCTACAAACAGCCCCACTGAGCTGCTTATGAAGTTACTGTTTAGTGGAAGTAAACGTATTCCTCTAGCACTCTGCTTACAAATTAAAGAACTGAAGGTATGCTGAGATTTAGTCTTCTAGGTGGGAAAGCTGCACCAAGCAGCCAAATACCGGAACACGTAGCCTTGGGAAATCAGATACAATACAAACCCACAACATTTTCATGCTCATTTCTATAACCAAAGTGTTATGGGTAACTAATTTTGTGATGTGCAGTCCATGTGTGTAACATGGCACTGCAAGCGTCCTACTGAAAGGGAAATAGACATCTATTCTCCTTTTCACCCTAAAATCAAGTAAAGTACCATTCTGTGGACCCAAGCTCAAAATGGCCAATTCGAGGATCACAAAGAGTGAGAGTGGTATATTTCTGCCATACAGCTGTGTCACCTCCTGGTTGTCAATAGGCAGCATTAAGCTAGGACAGAAAGCAAACTATCTTGCTTTTACCATCAGTGAGTCATCTAATTCCTTTTCACCTCCCATTCAGGAAAGATGTGAATGTATAGTGAAGTAGGATCTTCAGATTTCCTTAAGCTTGGGAAATTTTTAGCATAATAGTGCAACGTAAGTGTATTAGAGAAAGACTGTCTTGTTGAGGACAAGATTTTGTGGTTTGGGTTTTGGCAACCTAATTGTTTCATAAACTCTGCTGCTTTCCTGAAGTCCACTACTGGCAGATACCTTGTTAGATGGGAAATACACTGCTGACTCTGGGAAGTTTTCCATTTTCTTCCAGAAAGCACAGCAAGGGTTTCAAATCTGGTTGTCCTCAACTCCTCTGGTTACAGCCCTGCGGAAATAAGACAAATGTGAAGGAGAAAAGCAACCTATGTAAGCTCAGACAACAATCACCGTTGTCTTCCCTCCATGCCCCAACAGAATGTAACATCTCCTGTGACATGTTAGAGACCTCTCAAAAGAGATCTTCCAGCCACAACAAAACCAGATTAAGTTTACTAACTCCAAAAATGTTCAAAAGCAAGAGCTGTTTTGTTTGGCTTGCTACACCCACTGAGTGTAGTAGGTGCAGGGGCCAAAGGACCATATAATTTATTATGCTTCTTTTTGATGGAAGTAGTCATTTGCCAAAGTCAATGGATTTATTTTCTCCTGTGAAGTACCCATGGAGTGATGTGCCCAGCTCCAAGCCAAGACCTTTTTATGACACATTCACTTGGTGAAATCTTTTTCCCTTAAGGTTAGCTTAGATTTTCAGTGAAAGTTTTGTGACTGAAGTTTGCTAATGAGTAACTCTCCTGCATGGCATGAAGAACAGACTCCTTAAAGTTTCTGTCATGTACAAAGGCAAAAATCACTGCAAAGTTTGTTGACTGCATGTGCCCTATGAATTGCAGTGAGCTTCAGGAGACAAGAAGCCACCTTGAAGCCTTCTGGAATTGGGTGAACTAAATTGCTCAAGAAGCCCCTTTGACGTCTGTGCCTCTTAATTGTGAAACTCAAGAAACTAAGGTTGGTGACTTTATTTCTCATGGATGATTGCTCTAATTTACACAACACAGTCATGAGCAATATCAGCTAGAAAATGAATATCAGATAGAAAATGATAAGTTGTTCAGCACACTTAGAAGATCAGATTCTGCCCAGCTTAAATCCGGCTTTGCATGCTAAAGTCAAAGAGCAAGCATAATGTTCACCTTGCAGAGCCTTTTCCATTCGTATTTATCTTAGACATCTGTGGAACAGAAGAAGAGAAGGTTTTCTGGCACGTGGAAATGTATAAGTCTCCTCTCCAGCACAGTAGAACTGGATAACCATAAGAAATATAATGTACTGTGTTTTTCTGTGACAAGTGACACATGAGATTTTTGTAGTAGAGTTCAATAAATGCAATTTATTGTTTCAGAAGGCAGAAGTGATTATTGTGGTTTCTGTCATCATCTCTTTGAAAAGAATCAGAATAAAATGCTGAGCAGACTGGTAAAGGACTTCTCAAGCTCTCCTGCTACCTGATGATTTTTTTATGGTTTTGAGGTAGAACTATGGGCCCGCTCATGAGACATGGCCCAGGAGTTCCCAGATATCAGTGAACCTAATCTGAGATCTTACTGTTCAATTGCTCTGTTCAAGTGTGGACAAGAAAATAAAGTCCTGTTTATTTCAGAGCTGTCCTCGGCGTTTCCACAGGTTTTGCGATACTGCACAATGGATGGAGACTTAGAACAAAAGCACAAGGGCAGGTTCAGCTACTTCTGAATTTAAACGTTCCTCTATGTAGAGTCTCTTGTAATATAAAGAAAATCCCTGCTGAGGCAATCTTCTACTTATTTATTTCAGGATCACATGAACTGGCAGAGAATGTCCTAAGCTTTGTTCCTAGCTCTCAGTTTGACAAGCTGTCCAGAGTCAGAATAACCCTGGCCTCATACTTCTTCCTAGAGTCTCCTGCTGAGTGTAAAATATGGCTGTCTTGCAGTTTGAATAAGGCTTTTAATGTGCCATGGGATGTCACGGTCCACAGAAATGGAATACAGTGTTCTGCTTGCTGAGAAACAGAAAAAAGCTAACCAAACTGGTTTCTTCCTCCTGAGTACATAGTGACTGACTCAAAATTCAGTCACTGAGACTAAAAATATCAGCCTTCATCACAGAAAAAAAAAAAAGAAAAGTATTTGACAGATGGATTTAGTCTTCCCTCAGCAGGAACATCTATTTGCCACCAAAAGTTTAGTGAGTACACTGAGGCCAAATAACATGGTCTTGTCTCCCAGTGCATCATTAACAGAGTGTGGGGTAAGACAGATGTTATTTCTTTGAATTAAACCCTCCAAGAGGTCTCTTGTAGAAATCATGCTGTTTTAAAGGTTGTAAGTGGCTGGGGGAAAAATAAAAGTTTACCTGAGAATATAAAGAGAAACAACTCTTAAAAGCAGGGCTTTGTTCCTCCCTGCTGTTATGCTCAAAGGAGCTGAAGTGCTGACCCCCTGGTCCTCACAGGGAACTACGGGTACAGGCACGGGCTGCTCTGACCAGGCTAGTCAGTGATTTCTGTGCAAACATCAATGACTACAGGAGCACTTCAGGAACAACAAACAAGGAGTGCAGCATCAAACATCTCCAGTGCTGCTGAGTATTCCTACAGGTTTCTTACTGCCTTTTCCTCCTTCCTTCTTCCTGATGCGGTGCTATCAGTTGCAGAGCAAGGTGAGATATGAGACAAATCTGTTCTGTCCAGCCCTGATGAAGACTTACCTGTGGAAATGGCCACTAGCTGATGATGAGATATCAGAAGCAAAATAAATCAGCACTACTTTGGGGTGAGTTTTGTCCAGTGGACAGGAAACCTTCTCAGAAAGCACTTGGTGAGGGCCAAGGCTGCAGGGTTTGTGCATAAGTGCTAAAGTATGTGGAGGACTTGGTGAGACAGCTTAAAGATACCTTCTGGAAATCTTTGCTCTCTCTCGCTGCCTCTACCAAGAAGAACCCTGGCACAGCCCTGATTCTGAGGCTGATACTACTTTTCAGCACTTTTTTACTTCCAAGCCAGCACTGAGCTGTATTTTCCTCCAAGCTTTACAGAACGCTTTTTTACTGTGTTGGACTCAACCAAGGCTAGTCTCCATTTTAATAGATGTATTTTCCACAGGAAATTAATGTATTGTTTCCCCAAAGCTATTTCAGTCTGTAAACTTCACTGCAGTCTGCCCAGTTGCACGTTATTTCAGCCAGCCAAACGAATCTAGTGCCCCCGACAGTCCTCTTAGTAGTTTTAGCCAAGGGAATTGTGTCAGGCTTAGATTTACTACTTGGATCTTCCAAAAGACAGTCCCCTGCAAGAGATCTGGCGGCTGAATATTCCTGTTTTTTTCCCAAGGAAACCTGCTGACAGAGAGAGTACTGTGTTTTCCTAATTATTGTGTTAGTTCTCTGACTGTATGTGTATCAAGGTACCTATAGATACCAGGATATATGGTGCATATGGACTGTATGCGTACTGTGATACCTACAGATACCAGGATACATGGTATATAGGGACTGTATGTGTATCATGGTACCTATAGATACAGTGCATTCTGTCTTTGACTGTGGATTTGTATATTTTTAGAAGTCTTTTCAGTCAATATTGTTGGGATTTTTTTAAATTAGCATGGGTAGTTTGAATTCTTCCTTTCCTCAGGAGGCATTAATAAAATGGCAGTGGGGGCGCAGCTTCACTTTTAAGGTGACAAACGCTTGCGAGCCACGACGATCCCTTCCCTGAGCCATTCTCTGTCGAGATGACAAGTAGCTGGCGGCTGTCAGGTCTGAGTAGGAAATCTCCACAGCGGCGCTGAGAATGTTTATTGTAGGGAGAGAACTTTTGCCCTGTGAAGTCACCTCCTACTAGTCACCAGTAGGTTTCTGATATTCTATCACAGGAAATTCCTGGTGGACCACAAAAGCAATCCCCTGAGTCCAGCTGCTGCGGGGGGAGAAGTGGTGCACCGCACCGCCGGGTTGAGCCTCAGCCTCCAGTGTGGGGCAGAGCACCTGTGCCCTGCAAAATGCAAACTCTGTGCTCCTCGAACAATGTTAAAATGAACTATACAGGGGGGCAAAGGTCAAGTGAACCATTATTGTGCTGCATTTTATGCAAACAAAAAAAATGTATTAGAGGATGTGCTTTGTATTGTAACAAGGTACTGTAAGATTATATTTAGGCTTCATGTCTTTGAAGCCCTTGGTAACACAACTGTATAATCACAGCTCTTGATGTTAATGAGGAAGTTATATTATAAGGTACTCCATCTAACTGGGAACAGTGTAGGAAGAATTAACAACCTTTAGGAGAGCGTATAAAACCAGCTATCAAGACCTCAAATGCTAGTTGGAACAGGGGAATATATTCACATTTCTGCAAAGGAGAAAGAAAAAAATAGCAATTGGTAATTACTTTACTCACTTTTGAATGCAAAGGCCTTGCTTGTCAGACGCCAATTCTTTTTCTTGTACACCTTGGAAGACACAGCCCTCATTAACACTCCATTTTCCCCTGCTCTTCTGCCGGGATTTCAAGTATCTGATCACAGTAGCTACCTTAGTAAGTGAGCAAGACTGGATGAACCTTTATCTGCCTGAGTTAGCGCACTGCACAAAAGGGAAGCAGCTTTGGAAAGGATAAGCACCATGTATGTGGTTGGATGCTATAGGGGTGTGGGTCCTTTAACTAAAAGGCATCAAACTCCTCCTTTCTTTTAAACATAGGGATGCCGTGGAAGCAAAATACTGACCTCTGCTAAAAATAGATGACATGCTTCCAGAGAGCTGTTATTAGCTTCTAACCAATGTCTGATTTCATCTGTCTGCAACCTCAGGATGTGTAAGCCTTCTGAAAAGGGCGCTTTCTGGCACTTGTAGGATTTTGATGCCGCACTCCTTGTTTGCTGTTCCTGGGTTCATTGACTTTTGCATCACCATGCCATCGGTGACGAGCCTTATCAGAGCAAACTGCGCCAGTGTGTGTGTAGGTGCAAGCAGCAAGGAGCCAGCACTTTAAGCATCAGCTCCTTTAACCAGAGCAATACAGAGGAACAGAATTATGCTTTAAGAGGTTGTGTGTTTTGGGGGGTTGGTGGTGGTGGTGGCTTTTTTTGAGTTAATGAGTGTGGCTATCTCCTCCTTTTTTTTGCAAAGAATATTTTGGGGAGGGGAAAACTAGCTGTGGCTGATCATGAGCACTGCGGTAGCCTGCAGCAGCTGCACCAGGTTCTGGCCATCCCAGAGCACGTAGTCTCTAGACCTAGGAAGAAGGTGGTATAAAGAAGTACTCTGAAGACGCCCATGTGACTTAGAAGCATATGCACCATTTTTAAAAAGTGACTTACTGAGAAGTGATGGGCTGGGTAGGGCCTGTAGAGAAGTCAGATGGGCATTTTTGAAAACTGTACCCCTTATTTTAAAAGAAAGGAAAACGTGAGGCAATCGCAGCTGATTCAGCATCCGGCAGTCTCAGCCAAGTCATATTTTACCTCTTCCCTTCCCTCCCCGCACAAAACTTCCAGGAAAACCTGCAAAGAAAAGGCATATGTGGGTAGGAGGAGACCTGCCTTTAATTTCTGTACCTCCTATTCAACACAATGCCACACAATGCACAGGATGCGAATATCCCAAGGCACCTTATACAATACAAGTAACAAAAGCACACACACATGCACAAGAAAGGGGGGAGCAGCAAGCATGACAGGGTTATAAAACAAAATGCAGGTAAAGCTGTCTGTAAAATGCTTATGCAAAGGAGACTCATTAAAAAAAATCATCTTTACAAAGGAGAAATGTGGGGGCTGGAGAAATGTTCAGGTGATCACGAGAATTTGATTTCCATTTCAGAGCAGGATTTATCTGGTTTCCTCTGTCATGTTGAAAGCAGCGGCCAGATCTTCATTATCAACAGAGGAGGAGTCTGGCGCAATACGTCCTCAGTGCAACGTCCACTGATGCTTCTATGATACTATCTATAGAGCAACCTGGAGCCAGCACTGAGTCATATAATGGCTGTAATGATAGCAAGCAGCAATTGCTGTGGTTAGAAGCATACCGTGGCTATTCGTTTCCCCTTCTTTTGGCTGTGGAGAGGAGAGTGTGTGTAGGAGCTGCTCACTCCCACAGACCCACCACCTCATCTGGTTAAAAGAGATCATTCAGGGGACAGGACCAAAAGCACTATTCTGATGAAGTGGTGCAAAGTATTTGGAGAAACACCCAGCATTAAGGCTACTGTCAGCACTAAATGAGTGCATCAGAGCCTGATCAAAGAAATCTAAATTTTCTTCAACCCTCTTGCTGATACATTGCTCTGCATTTCCATTAGAAAGACAGTGTTGTGGGTGAAACACCTGGAGCCTTGCCTGACCTGCTCCTGCTTGCAGGCTCATGCACAAGTTACTGGTGAATGAGCTCACAAAAATCTTCAAAAAACCCCGTGTAGCCTCCAGAGGTTTGCAGCAAGAATGTATTATGTGTTTTTGAACAGGAATAAAAGCAACACACTTTAAATAAAAAGTGAGAGATGAGATCTTTACATACTTTCTTTATTAAAAGGACCAATTTTTTAATGTAGAGGGCTTCATACACAGACAGGAAACACTAGATGATTTTTAGTCACAACAGTGTTAGCTGGAGCATCAAAATCAAACGTGAATATACAGAGGCAGAAAGGAGACACTGCAGGAAATTTAAGTGGGATACAGCCATGAATCAATTCTCCCTATGGAAAGTGGTCATTGGAGTAACTTATTACACATTACTTCTGTGTTTAAGAAAAAAATGAAGGTGGCACTTTTTTATTACATTTGCATGTTGATGGACAGTTGCTATCAGTATAGTGTAATTACAGTGGGAAAATAGGATTGTTTGCAACATCTTTGCTGCCTAATTCTGTATCTGAAAAAATGAGCAATACAAAATTTTCCCTTGGTAGGGGTTTGGTTACCACATCAAATCCATGCTTGGTATAACGTTACTGGTAAATTCACTAAGAAGGAGGAAGAACAACAGAAATACCAGAGAAGTCTTTTTTTCATTATACAGTGAGACAAAGCAGAGATTTTGTGTAATGGCTCTTGAAATCATGACTGGCAGAACCACATGGCCCAGACCCATCAGCAGTCATGGCATGGCGTCTGCACCTTGGGTGGGTTGTAGAGCTGCAATCGCTGTGCTACTTAAAGCTACCTAAAAGTTTTGCGTAAAGGATGTGTTCTTACTATATAATATTGTATAGCACTACTCCTTACATTGCAATCTGGCTTTTGACTTTGTTTTTTTTTTAAAAAAAAAAAAAAGGGGAACAAAGAAAAGGTTATCTTAGCTGTGTGTATTATCTTTTACAGTAAGAAGATACATAGGGGTTTTGGAAGGTACACATAAAATTGATTTTGTACTAGGTAAGTAAATGTTACTTAAAAAAATTTAAAAAAATTAAAAATTTTTTGTGTGTGTTCATGCATTGTAATCAAAGTTTTGTGTTTTAATGAGAGATTGGATAAATAAATAGCCCCTCCTACAGCAGGGTCCAGCCCAACTCCCCAGCGAGCTCCTCACCTACTGCTTGTGTCTTGTTCCCACGCAATGCTGCAGAACCTGGCCTTGACTGGCACCTCGTAATCCTGACTAGCCAGGAAAAGGAGTCATTTGTTGCCTAGACATTGGACTGAGTGGTGAAAGTGACCAAAAGTGAATCAGTAGGTTAGTTCCAGTAAGTGATTTCATTTTTCTTGTGTTTAAAAAATTTTACTTGGCTGAAAGCCAGTGATTTGCCTAGAAAGACGCTAAACACAGATGATGCCTGCTCTGTGAAAATTAGCCTGTACCATGCACCACTGTCCTTTTAGCATGTTCTAGTATCTATCAGCGTGCACTTAGAAATCTATCCTTTTACAGTGAAATAGCTCCCAAAGCTTATCCCATGGATACTCTGCATACGGGTTTCTTGCAGAAGATAGAGCTCTTATCTGCATGTGAAAATGTTTTGATATATTTCCAGTCATCCAGAATCCAAATTCCTGTGTGGACAAGTGGTTAGATGCAGAGTCAATTTTTGGAGGGCCTTGAGTCTCTGATGGGGTTTGGATAGACTGAACAAAAAATTATGTTTGCTTACCACTAAACTTTTCTGCAGTCTAAAATGATTCCTGTTCTGCACTGATGAAACCAAGACCTTGTGAAGGGACTGGAGTTGTTGGGTTTTGTGTATGTAAAATCAGAAAGACTGAACCACCACAAAGTAGCCCTGAGACATGAGGCCAGGAATTTAAGGAACATTCCAAGAGTCTGGCCTGATCAACAGAGTTTTGGCTGCTCTGTAGAGCAGCTGTACCTCTCTCACTCATAGGCTGCAATACCAGTAGACTACTTTAAGCAAAAATTTACTTTGTTGAGCAGTTAACCCTCTTATTTTCCATCGATCTACTTTTGAATGGGAAGGTAGCCTTACTCTGCACAGAGTACAAGTTAAATTGGATCTGCTATCCTGTAATTCCATATTTCCTCCATCAGATTCCAGGGCCAAAAAAAAGAACAAGCTATAAAAAGCTGAATAAATTATCTAAAACCCACATAATGAAAAGCTGACACATTTCATTAATCTTGAGAGGAGAAAGGGTTTTCTATTGGGGAGATCTGCGTAGAAAGGAGGAAACTTCATGTGAGCAAAGGTACAAGGAGAAGCTTGCTGAGATCTTTGGAGTGTAATAAAGCATAACCCAACCACAGGTGACTACTTCACACCGTGAACCAGGTCTGACACCCCAGTGTTTCTCTGGTGCACACAGAGATCTGATGCTCTCCTTGATTAGATACAGTCTCATAACCCAGATGGACAATAATCACCAATATCAACAAACTCAGCCTCATAAGGCAGCGGGAAATTAGTCCAAACCCCAAACCCTAATTCTGTAGCTGAGACTTCTCTTTCATTTCAGTTTGCTCCAGAACACAAATGCAAACATCTCAATTTTTGTGGCTTATTAATACACAGAACCTGAACTGAAGATCAGAGCCATCCCCTTCCCTTCCTCTTCTTGTCTGCACTGGGTTCTGCCAGAATCTTACCCAGCAGTGACAACAGTGGTAACAGTGATATTTGCTTTCAACTATCTCTAATAATGTCTTCAAAGTAGAAATAACCACTTTGACAGCTTGTGACACATATTCAGTTTTGACTCATGCTTGTAATTTCAACTAGTCACCTAAAAAAACCCCCAAAACAACCCCAAAACATCCTCCAAACCCTTCTATTTCTACCCCACCGCTGCAGCACAAACATGTCAGACAAGACAACATGTTCTAAAGCTGCTGGTAAAGCATCAGGCAGGCTTATGCTTAGGAACAATACACAACACAACGGACTTTTGTGCTTGTTGCTACCGGGAGGAATGAGCAGGTGACCATATTACTGACGCCTGCATCTTCCAGGAGTAAAATTTATTTTAATAGCTATGCTGTGAACTTCAATCCCCTTCCTGGGTCTTGAATAATTAATCTTGAGAAGGTGGGATAAGAACACGAAAGTATGTCTCTTAACTGCAGGTGGTGAGCATGGGCTACTCTGTTTTTAATACAGGTTTTGGCCAGGAAGCTTCATATCCAATGGACATTTTCATATTTATATCATTAGAAAAAAATCACAGCATCTATCTACGAATGTTTGAACAAGACTTGTATGTTATTGTCTCGGTTATAAAGTGACTCAGTGCAGCAGGAATGCCAGCTATGAGGAGAGGAATTCTTTACATCCCACCCAAGGGAGTAAGAGGGAATCTCTGGCACATCCCTGTGCAGAGTCCCAACAGCAAGACAGCTTCCAGCTGTTGGACACGGCAGGACTTAAAAGCGAACTACAAAGTGGAGGGGGAGCATGGGTGTGTTTTGCTTTGACTGTGCTGTAGTGCACAAAGGACAGCTAGTTTTCCTCCTGATTTTTTTTTTTCCTCTCTGCTTGTGTTTCTTTCGTTTGTTTGTTTTTTAACATCAGGAATTTGGGGTTTGCTTGTCCCTGGAAAACTCCGTGACTAGGCTGAAATAATAATAATACAGGAGTGAAAGCTGAGAAATCAAATGGAAAGGATTTAGTAGTGGACATGGTAGTGTTAGGTTAATGGTTGGACTCAATAATCTTAAGGGTCTTTTCCAACCTAAATGATTCTATGATTCTGTGATTTCTGCATCTGGGGCATCATCAGCATTCCTCACAAGGTGCAGCACATAACCCAGCCATCTCTGCCATCACTAACATCGCACTGACAGTCGAATACTAAATTTCTTGGCCATGTACCTGTAGGGTGCTGGGGTGGCCAGTTCTGTGTACTGACAGCATTAGCTACCCTGTGCTGGGTCTATAAGGCATTTTTTATTCATGCATCCTGGTGCTGGACAAGAGAGATGAGCTCTTTGGGTAGCTTTCTACTTCCACCTTCAAAATTCTTATACACGGATGTACTAGATTTCTCCCTCTCTGCTGCTTGCCCTGCACTAGAAATGCTGCATTATATTTAGGGAAGCCAGAGAGACCACTACCCACAGAGAAGCCCTTCTGCACCGACCCTGCCACAGCAATGCTTTACTTACCTGTAAGGCACATCACAGCTTTGTGGGGATTAGACACCATCTCCCATTCCCAATGTATTTACCCAGCCCCAGAAAAAGGACGGCCCCAAGCACGATGTCCAGCTGCAGGGCCTCACTAGAGAAATAGAAGCAGGGAGTGTTGGCATTTGTAGTGCCCCTGCTAACCCCTGGGGTGCTGAGCACAGGGCTGCGTGAGTGGGCCCATCACGAGGGCTGTGGGCGCAGCTGGCTGAAAGGGGCAGTGCGCTCCCATCCCAAAACAGCTGCCCCCCAGCCCAGATGGAGCACGGCTGGAGCGTGCAGCTGTAGGCATCCAGCCACATGCTCTTCTTGTTGGCTCTTTGTGGAGTTGCCAGTGGGTACGTCTGTTCCCTGGGACCCAGGCTGTCTCCATGAGAAGAAGGCGAGGATATGGGTAGCCTGGGGAGCAGCAGCCAGCACCTCCAGTCTGCCAGGGGGAAGAAAGCCTGGCCAGGTGACATCGGAGAGGGAGCTCTCCCAACTTTTTCCTTCCTGCAGCTGTGGGTTGGTGAGTGCCATCTGGTGAGTGGTCATGGGCATCTCCTGCAGGTCAGTGCACTGCTGCTGCTGCTGGGAGAGATTTAGAAGGGTAGCTGCATAAAAGTGTGTGTGGCAGAGCAGCAGGAGCGAGCAGTCCTGTTGTGGGTGCTGGACACCTTCACACAAAGAGCAAATTCCTTGGTCAGACCCTGGGGCAGCTGATACTGGTGCTTTACAGCCTGGTGTAGGCACCAGAGTCAGCAGCACCAAGCAGGGTAGCTGAGCATCGGTGCTGAGGTAGTGACATGGATTCGGCTCCTCTGTGGGTTTTGGAGCCAGGCTCGGTGCATGTGTCAGTGGGGATGCCTACTGACAGCTCTCTGTTCCTCTTTTAGGGCCAGTGCTATTGCTTCACCCCTTGAATTATACACTAAGTGCTCAGGGCAAGGGTGAAGCCTTTGTTCTTTGCAGTATTGCCTGGCAAGGTGATGGAAGGTAAGAACAGCAATATGCAAACATAGACCTGGAAGGGACTTCTTCAGCCTTCATTTCAGGCCCTGGCCTCCCAGGTATTTGTGTTGTAAAACCCCTTTCCAGCTGATGTCCATTTCTCTGGGGGAACATTTAAGCCATAATGAAAACAGAGGCATTTTGGTGATCCACTTTCTACACCGAAAGAGGATAGACAAAAAGATGATGCAAACTCACTTTAAAGTAAAAAACATGAAGAGGGCTAATTGATCTCGGTAGCCTTAGAAGGGATTATTAGACATAATAATTTATTTTCTGTTTCTGTGTCATTAGTTGTAGGTCACAGCAGTACCCTTAAGGATAAATCTGGCCACAAAACCCTGAAAAGCAGCTCACAGCAGGAATTGCAGATTTAGGAATCCACAGGTGAGTAGTGGCTGAGCTGGCTCAGCAATTTAATGCACTATGATTGACTAATACTTCTTTCTAATGCTACCTGCATGAAGAAATAGGCCTTTGCCATTTAATTTGGTGTCCATTCACTTGCCATTAGTTTAACAGCAAATTTAAGCTTTCCCAGTTCACAAGTACTGCCTTTATTTTCTGTTATTTATCTGTCTCTGGGTTTTGCGGTTTATGTACCTCCAGGTATAACGCATCCATCATACATGAATTATTTTCTTAAACAGTGCTTTGGGGAAACTTACAGGTGACCTAGAGGGTGAGGTCTATCATAGAATCCTCCAGCTTTCAGAATCCTTGTATTTAACCACTGTTTGAGCCTTCTATGAGATTTTTCAGAGTTTAAGCCATGAGATTTTTCAGAGTTTTAGCCCTGCTTTTTCTGAAGCCACTTGTTAGTCTTGTCCTATTAGATAAGACAATATCTTATCCTTCTTATTACCTGGAATGAACTGATCTGGGATCTTGATTGCTCTGTGCATCTTCCTTATACTGATTTTTCTCTTTCTAATTTTCTCTGGGGCCCCCAACATAAGAAAGTCATGGACCTGCTTGAGCGGGTCCAGAGGGGGGCCACAAAGATGATCAGAGGGCTGGAGCACCTTCCCTATGAGGACAAGCTGAGAGAGTTGGGTTTGTTCAGCCCAAAGGAGAGAGGGCTCCGAGGAGACCTTATAGCAGCCTTCCAGTACCTAAAGGGGCCTACAAGAAAGATGGAGAGGGACTTTTTACAAGGGCATGTAGTGATGGGACAAGGGGTACTGGCTTTAAACTGAAAGAGGGGAGATTTAGATTAGACATACGGAAGAAATTCTTCATTGTGAGCGTGGTAAGGCACTGGAACAGGTTGCCCAGAGAGGTTGTGGGTGCCCCATCCCTGGAAGTGTTCAAGGCCAGGTTGGATGGGGCTTTGAGCAACCTGGTCTAGTGGAAGGTGTCCCTGTCCATGGCAGCGGGGTTAGAACTAGATGATCTTTAAGGTCCCTTCCAACCCAAACCATTCTATGATTCTATGATTCTATGCTTCTAATTTAATGTCTCGTGTAATGTAAAGCTCTGAATACCAATGGCATCTCATTAATAGATTTTTTTTCCTCTCCTGTACCTTGTTTTGAGCTGAGATCTAGTAACTAACTCTAATGAATGAATTGGCAGTGCAGAGTATTGCTCGCCAGATTAAGCTGACAATGTATCTGTATTTTTTTTAGAAGTAAATCAGTTGTATGGTCACTAATGACATTTGTGACTAAAAAAGTTAGGGCTGGAGTGATGAGGTAAAGCACACACTTCCTAGTGTCATGTTGTTTTTCAGTGCTCAAATTTACCATTAGGGGTACCAGCCCATTATTTCTTTCAGGTACAGCATTATGCAGTTGAATAAGTGTATTAAGGGAGTACTAATTTAATAAAAATTATTTATTAGCAACATCCAAAAAGAAGTTATTGAATGGATGGGTGTCTGCTCTGCATGGTGGGGAAAGAATCCTGTCCCCGAATGAGAATGACCTTAATTTATTAAGATCCAAAATACCTCACTCTGCCATATCCCTTTGAGTTCAATTCAGTGGTTTCTCTCTTTGTTTAGTTTGCAGCCATATTACCTCATCCCAAACTGGCAAGGTTGGGCCACCTGGGAGCTCATGGGCGCTCCAGGAAGCGTTGGTGATTCAGTGTGGTAGGTGGCACGCTGCCCTCTGAGTCACCGTGGAGAAGTCCTTCACCACCGCACGATGGGCAGCGTCCGCTGCAGGAGACATCTGTTAGATGGGGTATAAAACCGATCCTTGGAAACTTCAGGCTGTTTGCTCACTGGAGACAAAACGATGTTCTACCTAAGGAATATTTTTATGACTATTTCAGCATTTCTCTTGAACTGCTGAAATATACACCAGCATGCTCTTCAGTAGCTTCCCTGTTCTTGTGAAGGCTGAAAAGATTCACAAATGCATAACACTTCTGTGGATGAATTTACTTGCAAAGCATTTGAGGGTTTAGCACTGTTCCAGTAAGTATCATTTAAGTTGTGAGGATATACAGGGTAAAAAGGTTTGTCTTCCTCTATAAGGAAAAGTAACTGAGCTAGGTTTAACTAATATACTAATAAAATCCAGCCTAAATTCCTCTCTTTTAATCAAGACAATACTCAAGGGCTTAGATTTTAAAATGTGGCTGCTAACTGGGCTGCTGTGAACAAATGTCATTAATAGGTAACAGGGCTCCTTTTTGTGTGTATTCAGAGAGTGTGCCAAAAATATGAATGCCCATAGCATATCTCAAAGTGACTTTCACAGCTTACTCCCCAGTTAGCTTTTGCAAATGCTGTGATTTTGGGGAAGCATTTTTTGCTGGCTTTGTTTGCAAAGCTTTTGGTTTCTTGACACGCTCTGCCAAGGGGAGAAAGGCATCTCTGGTCTGGCCCCGGCCCCGCCAGCCTCCTGCTGGACCGCTCTGTCCTCCGTCCCCCATGGGCTGGCGGGCACAGAGCATGCTGGTGGCAGGGAAGAAGCAGGCAGGGGGTCACAGGCAGCCCAGAGGAGAGGCAGCCCCTACAGCCACCTAAATCCTTCCCTTCTCCGGGGAGTGCTGCTGGCAGGAGCTGGCGAGATGAGAAGGACAGGGGAGGGCAGCCGGGGGAATGGCTGAAGTTGTTTGGCCTCCCTGGCTCGGCTCCCATCTCCATCGCCAACTCTGTACGTGAGCTTGGAAAAGCTTCTGCGCGGTGGTAGGCACAGCGACGCGGAGGGGCCGGCTACAGGGGCAGCCTCTGTAGGAGGGACCAGTACTTTTTGCATGAGTCAACAGAGAAAAGGAGGAAGGTCCTATCCCCTATGTAACGTGTGCATTTTTCAGGATGTTTCTGAAGTGCATGCATCCAAAATGTGGCATATTAGAGCTCAAAAGCTAGAATAAAGACAAAAAATTAGACATGTGAAATAAAATCAAACTTAATGCATGGCAAAGGGGTTTGTGGGTTTTATTTAAGTTTTTGAAGGGCCATCAGTTCTGCTGTGCAAATACAATGAGCCGAGACATACAAAATACCTAAACCGGCAGAATCTGTGCGATCATATATTTGAGAAAACTTCTTCTCTCTTTTATCTGAACTTTGTTTACATGAGCCTGATAACCCCAGTGGAAATAGTCCTCTGGACATCAGTCCGAAGTGAATGACAGTCGGTCCTGATGCCTCCGTGCCACTGATAGATATGAGCACGGCTTCTGAGCTGTAGTCTGGCCGTCGTATTGTGGATAATACACCTTTAACCCTACCTCCGCAGAAGGGGTTTGCATTATTAATTATTACTTGTCTCTATCCAGTTCAAGTTCATGGTGATAAATCTAGCTTATAAGGCACTTACAAAGATGGGTGTGGTGTGCTGATAGCATTCATGATTAAGTGCTTTCCTGTGTCAAATATAGCCCGTAATATACTACAAACAGGCAGTCGATTTTTATACAAACTGATCTGGCTGCTATCAGACTCTGACATTTTATACTAATACTTAAAATAAATCTAGAAACAGGAAAGAAAGTACAGAATTATTGTTTTAAGCTAACTGTGAGGGCTTATCTTCAAAGTGGCAGAGTTTCTATTGTATTTAAAGAAACTGTTCAGTATACTGGCGTAAAGGTTAGAAGTACGCATGAAGCTGGAGTTAAGTTCCAGCCTCAGTTTTCACTTTTGATATAGAGCCTCTAAGATGCTTTTTGTTCTAACATGAAGACTTAGAAATACTTTTGCTTTATTTTATTTTTTTCCAAGCTTGCCAACTTTGTGTTAGAACCTACTCCTATTGAAATCGCTGGGAGTTTTGCCATGCGTTGCAAAAGGACAACACTGGAGTCTACTTAGGCAAGAGCTAGGGACATGTGAGCTAATTTTAGCAGTCTTTTCTTTCCATGTCTTATCGTGTGTAATGTTTGCATGTCTTTTTGAGTTCCCAGTTTTAAAGGCCAAGAAAATGCTAAGAATTGGGTCCCCTTGAAAATGAAGAAGTCAATTTTCTGTCTAAAAGTGCTCACCTTAACATATTTCAGAGAGCAGGCACTTGACTATAAGAAAATAGGGTAAGGACTAGTGAGGAACTGAACCCCAAATCAAGCTGAAAACAAAACTGATTGAGCAGAAAAGATTTCAGTGAAGTTCATAAAATGGTCATCTGCCGAACAGAGGACACATTTCATAATCACGTTTGAGATTTTGACCAGCTTGAGACTAATTCCACTGCCAGGCAAGGCTGTTTCCATGAGCCTACCTGAGACTCAGCTTGTCAGCAACCTGTGCGATGCATGCCCACATCCACACTGGGTGTAGGCTTGGATTCAGCTGTGGTGTGCTGAGGGGAAAGGCTGATCACACTTGCACTGTGATGTGATCTGAGCTTCCTTTCCCACAGCCTGGACAGATCAGGTGCGATATTACAGCCCCCGGAAGATATCTTGAGTCTGGCTCATCATAAGCACAATATGGGTGTTCGGAGTTCGAGCTCCACCTGGGCAAAAAGGCAATGGAACAGACTGAATGAGGACCAGGATGATGGATTTTCCCATCTTGAGCCTGTTCTCAGGCCTGCTGATAATTTCGTAGTGTAGATGTTTCTCTTGTCTTTTTTCCTACAAGTAAAACTGACTAACTGTGGCATGCCAGTGTCAAATTCTGAATATACGGAAATGCAAGACTTTAACACAAAATGACGTTTCTGTGGTGGAGAAAGAAAAACGAAGAGCTTCTTTGAAAGGTGAAAATTTGGGGACTTGAAACAATGGAGTGACAGACTGTTCATGAAATATGCACGATCCTAAAAAGTCTATTGAACTTATGAGTCATAGCCTTTTCTTTTTACAGTTGCCATAGGTTGTTACTCTTCTCATAGGCCCCAAATCTATGAAACACGAGCAGGAGCAACTCAAACCCAAGTGAAGCCACATTACTAGAACTACTTGTATGTGCAAAGCTGCTCATTGGTTTACGTGTCTTTACTTACAGCAAGAAAATCCAAACACCAATACTTTTTGCTAAGAAAAGACAGCTTCATTAGTCTGTTGGGTTGGTATTATTAGGAGAAAAAGTTTTTTGCCTCCAACTGACTAGTCTGAAAATTAAACTAAATTCTTTTTTTTTTTTTTTTTTTAGTTAGTGTAAAATGTTTTGATTCAATACAGGTAAGGGGGGGTTGTGTGTGTTGGGTGAGTGGCTGATGGTGGAGTAAAGCTTTTCTAAGGAATGTATCAGAACTTTTTTTTATTAGTAATTAGAGTATACATTCCACCAGTTTAATTAACCAACATGAAAAATGTTGTCACTCGAGCCTTTTACTTTCTGAAGTCATCTGAATAATTAAATGTGTGGCTCTATTTATCTTAAGTAGAATAATTTTTAGCTAAAAGAAAGAGAGGAAAATATTTCTAGTGCAAGTCCACTTGTTTCTTCTTGCTAACTGCTGTTTTAATTAGAGGTTAGAAACAGGAATTTGTATGTAATTGGTACAATTTACTTGAGCAACACTTCTGTCATCAAAGGTACAAATTATTTCCCAAGAAATGAAAATTGTGTTTAAAAAAATTAAAATTATTGCAAAAATCACACTCCTGTTCTTGGAGTGTGGAAGTTTGGTGAGTCCTTTCAACAGGCTGGGTTTAATGCACTGTGATGGCTAGGGGTGAGGCAAAATTGAAGGAAAAAATGCCCGACTGACAGCACTCCACCCAGATAAGGCCACTGCTTAGAGAAACTTGGGAATGGCTCAATGCAAGTGCTGTGCCAGGAACACATGCTCTGCTGCATCCAGGAGTGATTTTCAATCATCCAGCCCTTAAGAGGTCAGCGGTAGCAACAGCCTGCAGGCTTGTTCTCTCCTCTCAACACAGGAAGGACTCATGCCACTCCTGACTCTGATTTAGGTCCTTTTCCTTGTAACCTCTACCTTATTTATAGAATCACAGAGTAATTTAGATTGGAAAGGACCCCTGGAGGTCATCTAGTCCAACTCTCAGGCAGGGCTAACTTAAGTCAGATGAGGTTATTCATTGCCTTGTCTAGTCAAGTTTTGAAAGTATATGAGGGTGCAGATTCCCCAACCTCTCTGGCTGGGTTTAACCACTCTTACCTGATTTTTTTTTTCTTCTTATACTTGCTGACAATTTCCCTGGATGCAGCGTGTGGCCATTGCCTCTTGCCCTTCGGCTGCACACCTCTGAGAGAAGTCTGACTCCACCTTGCCTGTAGGACCCCTTTAAGCAGTTAGAAGATCACAATCAGATCCCCCTCCACCCTCAGCCTTTTCTTCTCCAGGCTGGGCAAACCCGGTTTCCTCAGCCCTCCTTGAATCCCCTACAGTCCTGGTGGCCCTCCACTGGACTTGATCTAACATGTTAGTGCCTTTTACTGGGAAACCCAAAAGTGGACATGGCAGAGTACTCCAAATGTGGCCTCGCAAGTGCGAATTGGAAGGGAACAGCCACTTCCCAAAAGCTGCTGGCTGCTCTCTTGCTAATGCAGCCTGGCATGTGCTTAGCTTTCGTTGCCTCAAGGGCGCACTGCTGACCCATGTTCAAGAACTTCTCTACCTCAGGTCCTGCTCTGCAGAGCTGCTCCTTCCCCAGTTGGTCTCCAGCTTGCCTTGTTGCAGGGGCTTCTTCTGTCCCATGTGAAGGACCTTACATTTGTTCTGTTGAACTTCATGAAGTTTCTGTCAGCCAGAAAGGATGTACAATGTATGCAGCATCAGCAAATCCATCATCCCTTCCTCCAGAGGAAGGTCTTTTCTATGCGTCTGTCTTTGAGTTTTAGCTTTCTGCCTTTTGCCAGAAGCCCATGGATGAGAAACTAGCCTGCATCCCACAGCTTTGGCTTTCTAACAGCTCTGCACTACAGAACCTCTGCGTTTTATAATCAACCTGCATATGAGTGGTTAGTCTCAGATAGGATTTACCTGGTGCTTCACAGATGAGGCTAGGTAGGTCTAACTCCTTTAGAAGAGCACACTACCCTGTGTTAGGCCAAAAAGCAGCAGAGA
Source organism: Buteo buteo (assembly GCF_964188355.1). Classification (NCBI taxonomy): domain Eukaryota; kingdom Metazoa; phylum Chordata; class Aves; order Accipitriformes; family Accipitridae; genus Buteo; species Buteo buteo. The sequence goes on from NC_134173.1 coordinate 35,510,477, forward strand.
GGATTGCAAATGATTGTTCCACTGGCCAACATGAAGAAAATACCAATGAACAGAAAGGCCACAACACTAATTAAGTTATTTTCAGGCCTCTGGACAAAATATTCAATAATTAGGGGAAATTTACAGAAGAAATACCAGAAAAAATACAAGGAATGTTATACAAGAAATTGGCATAGGAGAAATTGTCACCATAAGGGATCAGTTAGTCCAGCCTGACCTTTCTGGTATTATCCCATGGAAATGTGTCATAAACAGGACCCTATTTCAGCTCTTGAAAGTGATAATAACAGCTCTTTCTCCTGCTGTTGGAAAACAAGAGAAATTTCTGGACATATGTGCGTGAGAAATTAGGAAAGATTCATTATGTGGAAGTATTTTCTTTTTGTCACTGGTGGCAGAAAAAAACCCCAGAGGACTGAATTTTGTACTGAATGCCATGTATCCTTTTCTGTTGATAGTATTCAGGAGAATGCTAATGGAATCTATTGAGAAGGCAGGACTTTGAGGAAAACCAGGACATTTACACACCTGATGGAAGTTCTTCCAGGCTTCTCCCTGGAGAATAGATAGTGGCTGGCCACAGGTTGTGTATCAAATAGCTGAATATACAGACCATAGTCTCTGAAAAACTTAGTTTAGGTCCTAAACTTTTAAGGAAATCTTGTATAATTTATGGAAAACTCTTAGCTTTTCACTTGAAATGCTGAAATGTGCCTTGCTGTCTGTTCACATGTGACATGTATATTTGCTATGCAGTACTCTCAAAAATGTGTGGAAAAGTATGAGATTTCTTTACAAGACTTTTTAAAAGGCTAGATCATCAGCTGTTGTGTCAGCTATATATGATTACTATCCCAATTAGAAAAGGACTGATATACATATTAAAATCTATGAGAGTTTTGCTGTTGAATTCAGCTGGGACAGATTCAGTGTCTAAATCATAACTAAACTTCTGCAAGGTCAAGTAAGAAAGGTGAGCAGAGACGAAATGGTTCCCTCCATCATAATTATATCAGTGATTGTGTGCTCGTCCTGCAATATGGGAATACCTTAGAGCAGGAGGTGAACATGGGAAGTGCGCCAAATCCTGATGTCTTTTGTTCATGGCACGGTGAGGAGGAAATTAGGGAAACCCTCAGAGTCTGACTCATGTCAGACCACCAGTGGCATCGAGTTTGTAGTGAAGCAAAAAATGTAGCTGCTGATGGCAGTAAAGAGAAATCACGGCCAAAGGCACTGATGGGGCTTGCTTCAAGGATCAGACTTGGAGGTGACAGACTAATCTAATTTCTGTGATTTGACAAAAACAACACATCTGGATTAAGAAAAAAAAAAAGAAACTTATGTGCAGGGGAAAAAAAGATAGCTCAAAGTGTCTGAAGGGCCTTTGCCAGACATCCTCAGCAGTGCAGTTCTCACTGTTCTGGATCACTTCTTTACTGTTTATCTTGAGTACAGCCCTTTGTAATTAAGTTAATACTGATTTAATCATGACAATCATAGCTGGTAGATATCCAAGGCAATGATAACAAAAATTAAGCAGTGTACAGATTGCATCTATGACAAGAGATTGAAGAATGAAAGAATACTGTAGGGGCAGGTCATACTGCATTTCTTCTATTGTAACTGCTGTTAAAACCAAAACCAAACAAATCAGAAAGCTAGGGCTGCTGCTTCTGCAAGTATTTAATCATGATTTGTGAAATAAACTTGGACTAATTTGTTAACACAATCCCATGTAGTGGTGAGGATTTGACAGCCACATTATTACATTGCAACTTGGCTTAAAGGTGGTGGGAGACACACTCATTGTGGTTTAGGTCATTTGTGTTCATTAGCAAGCACAAAGTCATCAAAGCCATGTTTGCCTTCTGCTAAGCAAAGCCGTAGCTCTCACCTGGCCTCAGCATCATTCAGATATGCAGCAAGGTCATCCCATCTGATGCCTCACCTCCTAGAGAGAGTGAGTTTGGATCATCAGGCATTAGGCACAGCTCCACTATTTCTTCAGGTTTTTTAATTACCTGGCTAGCTGTCTGCCCAACAGTAGCAGTGGATTGGAGGAGTCCTGGGGGCAGGTGGTGGAGCCACTACCTGCAGTGCCAGTACAATGCTTCATCAGGCTTAGGTCTCCATCCTTAGACTAGAGCTTGCTTAGATAAAGTAGCCAACACTAGCAGAGGAAAACCCTTTAGCATGATTCATGTGTTACCTGAAACAATGTCACAGCACCATTTCAGATTAGAAAATGTAATTACCCTGATCAGTTGTTTACAAAGAAATTGTTTGAAGCTTTCCAAAGACATTGTTTGCAGTCAGGGCAGTATCACTTCCATTGTGTGTTTTGTGTACTGGCCTGATAGATAATGATGGGAGCTCCCAGAAAATGACCCTCCCTCAGAGCATCAAAGTTTTAAAAGTGTTTGTTACCCAGCTGTAGAATCTCATGCAAGATGTGAAATGTAACAGCCTTTAAATCCATGACTATTAAGTTCATTATGTTTTAATTTGAAAATTGGACACTCAGCTTTTCAAGGATTTATGGCCTTATCCTGCACACACTGAAGTCAATGGCACTTTTGTCCTTGGCTTTATTTGGAACAGGATTAAGTTCTTGTGATGTAATGTTTGATCTCCAAGCAATGAATTCAAGAAATAACTAGATCTGAGTGGTTATCAAGATTATTTAGAGCTAATCAGATAAAAACCCTACAATTTTGAAGGAAAGGAGAGTGCCAGAAATTCAGGGCTACTGAATGCCATGGGAAGACTTAGCAGAGAGCATTTCTGTGTTGACAAAATTTAAATCACAGTCAGAACCGTTCTAAGCTAGCCCAAGCTGGAAAAACCCTGGCTGACTTGCAGAGCTGAGCAGCTCTGAAGGACTGCTATTTCATTTTAAATTGCAGTTCCAAACAGATGCCGAGCTTAAATGTTACATCAGCCTGGGGTCAGTTTAAGAGACAGATTTCTCACCGGTTATAATCTGGAAGTAAAACCTGGCTGGAGACTTTTGAGTACTGGAGATTGCTATGTTTGAACACAGACAGGTCCAGACTTTTTTTCTTTTTTTCCTTCTTCCCACTAATGTAAGGCTGCTGGGAATGGAGAAAGGGGGAACTAGCAGTAGCTCTACTATATTGATTTTCTGGAATGGGAAATTTTCCTAGAAGGGAGGAGCTTTGTAAATTAATTAGCTTAACATAGTGACAAGATCATTAGAATATGCAGGTGAAGAAAACATCCTTAACCTTAATTGTGCTTTAACACAGCTGATTTCACAGCGGATGTGACCACATTCTACACTGACTTCTAGTGCTTTACAGACGCTCCTTTCGAACTTTATTGTATCCTTATGTAGACAGACCCTGGCTCCCGTTAGTCCTAAAGATGCTTGAAAATGGCAAGTCTAGCACATGCAGGAATTTGTGATACTTAATTCACTAGTTTTCAGCTGTTATAGAGGAGCTTCAGGCATGTGTAAAATGTACAGATTTTGATTAAAGGGATGCCTTTATTACAGAGGATATGCTGAATGCAGTGTACACTGCTCAGAAACCCAGCTGACCTCGGTTAGGTCAAACTGCCAGCAAGTTGATTTGCTATCCAGTGACAAAACTGGATTGTAATGCTTCCTCTTGTTATGGTGCTAGTGGCTAATTGCATGCCCTGCGTTGGTGGGATGCTGGCACAAAGCTGCAGTAGAGATTCACATTTGCAAAATCTGGGATACAAATCTGAAAATAACTAGCCTGGGAGACAAGCCCAGAGAAATTTTTCTGTCAAACTTGCTGTTTGGCATTTATTAACTATTACTTTTCAATGGTGGGGGGAGGGGCATTTATAGTAATCTTTCACCTTTCTTTGCCAGCAAAAGGAGCAGTGGTTTTCGTTTTCTCTGAAACGCACCAGATTCCCTGTACCTGTGCAGAGGTTTAGAGAGCTGCCAGACCCATGAAAGCATTCCCCTGACATCTCGAAGCCGTGGTTTCAAAGATCTCCTCCCCCTTCACCACCGCCCCCCTTCACTCTGCCTTTCTCCTCCTCCAACCTGCCCCCAAGGGGTCCACTGCTGGAGGCTGTGCCAGAAGGAAAATGCAGATCCTTATTTTAATTAACCTTAATGGCTGGGAAAGCTGTTGACACCCCCCCACTACCACCTGTGTCAGAGATCTGCCCCACGAGCATATCTCATGTTGGAATTGTTGCAAATTAAACGTTTGCTGCAATTCATTGCACCATTCTCACAAATCCAGAGCCAGGTCTCACCTTCTCCGCAGTAGAGGTGTGGAGATCTCTCAGCTGGCACTTCTGCACCACGATGCTGCTCTGATGTTGATTCTGTCATCAGTTCTCCACTCATTTTTGGTAATCAGATTACAGCGTTTTCACATACTTTAGTTGTCAGTAAGGAAGCGGTACTTGTCTCCCTGTGCTCGTGACAGCATTGCATAAAGCCACTTCCTACGTACAGTATAATGAACCGGAATCTCTCCTCCTACAGAAGGCCATATCCTCCCTCCAGTTGCAAGCACAAAGCCTGAACATGTAAATGCATGTTAATCCATGGCCTTACACAGCGCTATTTCTCCTGGTCTCCGTCTGAAGTAGCCATCCAAGTGGAATAATTAGTGAAATCCAGATTTCTTTTTTCACATGTGCAGTAGCTTTCCAATATCCCAAAAAGGAGATTTCTTTGGAATGGGACAGAACAAAATTCTTGAAGAATTGAACCCATTGTTTTGAGCTATTTCTCCTACTCACAGAATAGCATAGATACAGCCAATAGATGCACATACAGGTACGAGTGTAGCAAGAATATCCAAGTGTTTGCAGCACTGGAAGACACTGAAAATGTGAAGGGGTCTGAAAAACTGGTATTTAATGCACTGATCTTTGAAGCCTTCACAATGAGGCATTGTTAGATATAGGATCTGCTAAACAATGAGTCCTTGATAGGACATAATACCTATTCAGAAGCTCAGCTTTGCACACTTGCTCTTAAAACATCCTTAGCTCAACTTAAATTTACCTTTGTTGCACACAATGCACATGTGACAGACGGTTGCATTCATTCATCTACTTTATTTAGATCTCTGACAGGCTTACCTACTGTCTGCTGTAAAGCTGAGATTGTTATGGGCTCTTGAATCAACGCTATTGATAGCTAGTACCTTTTGAAATTGTCACTGTCAGATGCTTCAAGTGACACTGAAATAACGTTGAGGTAAAGTTGAAACCTGGGCCTCTGTGAGCATAACCTGGTTTTGCTTAGTTGCCTTTTGCGCATACTTTATATTCCCAGCTTGGGCAGTTTCTCCTTTTGAATAAGAAACGCAATTTACAGCACATACTGTACCTTGTCTACCAGCCATTAAAGATCCGAAAGTACTGTTTGTTGTTAGCAGTCAGTTGAGCATCTCCTATTACTGCAGGCTGACAGCCAAGCTGGCAGGTCTGGAAACGGTATGAGAATCCAGGACGCAGTATCCTGACTGTACATAATGTACTCTGCCAGTCAAGCAGAGGTTTTCCACAGCAAGCGCCGGCGGTTGGCATTCTTCTAGCACGACAGCAAAGGACAGTGACAAAAAATGGCAAAGGTTTTCACCAGAAACATTTTGTTCCACTTTGGTTCCTTAACCTGGAATTGCCTTGTAAACAAAGTTGCTTTTATAAGCTTGCCCACTCTTTCAAATTTTGCCAGTGCCTCATACAAACACCTGAACCATTTAAAAATATGTAACTTTCTGAAATCTCATACACTGAAAAATGGAAACTTCAGGGCTCCAAAACCTATAGTAATGTGTTTGTACTTTTGTTCAGCTGATTTTAGAAGATTTGTTAACTATTTCCAAATCTAAAGAAAATTTGAAAATAATGGTGGTTTTTATATAAAATGTGTGTTTAAATTATAGCTGTTTATGGTAGTTTCTGGAGACTCTCAGCTGGAAAAATATTTCCAACTGGAAGAAGTCTTGAGATGCTGCAGTTCCAAAGAGCAAATCCATAGTGTGGCCAGACAGTCCTTTGTAATATTTAAGGGTTTAATTAGAGGTAAACACTACTAAGCTCATCTGATACAAATTCTTCCCAGGAGCAAAGAGATTCGTGATTCAGATTTCTGTCTGCCACAGTGAAGTGCAATGCTACTGAGGGAAAGAGTGAGAAGAAGAAAGGAAGGACTGCTAAGTGAAAAAGTTCATACTTGTCCTTTGGACAAGCCTGTTCTTGCTACCGTAAGAAGACAGTTTGCACAGTACTTGAAGCAGGAATGCCAGGCTAACCTTTCAAGGAGGAGAACTTATGCAGTAGGAGAAGTAGTTGCTGGTGTGATTGGCCAAGGGACCATCAGAATGATCTAAAAAGCCCTTCAGCGTGACCTTGATTTTGATCAAGTGCAAGGGTGAGAAGGAAGTAATGCATTTGCCTATGATGTGCCTCATTTAAGAGTTAACAGAATAGATGGAAATGAAAAGTAGAAGATCTAGAATCTCCTGGAAGCAAATTTGTTACCTTTAAGCGATAAGGAAACGAAAATGAGAATCTTAGCTCTAAATGTGAGCAGAGGAGATTTCACTCACGGCTCTTGGGAGCCTGTTCATTGCTCATATTCACTGCTAATTTAGGTGCTGTGGTCGAGAGACAGACTGGCCCAAGTTTTACAGCTATTTCTAGTCCTTTGATAACTCCCACTTATCCCTCCCCTCCTACAGTGCTTTAAAATGACATTGCGTATTTACGTTTTTGATAGTGAAAAATATAAGCCTGCCTTTTAAATGGCCATCCCTTTCTGTTACCAGGCAGCCTGATTATCTGTGATTGAAGAGGGCAAAAGTCGTTGGCATGTAAATAAGGTGCTTGGGGAGGTGGCAGACGCAGGCGCTGTGGATTGGCATGCACAGCCACCAAGGTGGGGAGCCAGCCCCGGACACTGTGACTCATCAGCTTTGCTTGGAAGGCTCAAAGTCCCACTAAAAAGGGCTTGTTTCTCTTTGGTCTCTGGCCACCTCTTTTTCCAAGTCTAGGAGATTATTCTTGAAAATTAGGATAGCTTTCCTGTTAAATACTCATGTATCTTAAACGTCATTCTTACCAATTTATAGGAAGACTATAATTTCATCTGGCTAAGGATGAGACTAAATGCTGATATCTGTTTATTTTTAAAGAAGCTAGCTGCATTAGAATTTGCCTTTTGATTGCTTTGTTTACACAGTGTTTTCAGACCTGGTTGCCTAAAGGGTGAGGGGCAGAGTCACCAAGGCTTTGAGCATAAATCTCAGCTACCCTCTGTGCTGGGCTTTACCAGCTCTGTGGCACCTTCTAACAGGGATGCCTTTATTGTCACCACACCCATCTTTGCCTTCCAGTCTCCTGGTACAAACTGGAAAAGAGGGGCCCAGACCTCACTATGCCCAGGTTTTACAATGCTTTCAGCCTGCACTGGATATTAAAGGCCAGTGTTTGCTCCCCAGCTCCCCCGGGTCACTGGGCCCCTTGCTTATGCCAAAAATCTTACAAGGAGTCACCCTTCCCACAGCAGCATGACCCATGAGGATGCGGATTGGCATCCTGACTGTGTTATCCTGCCTGGCCAGTCTGAGCATGCCCTGGGTGAATTGCTGGTCCTATGGGGCTGGGGCAGGTGCTGCCCTGTGATTTCCTGACCCCCAGAAAAGGAGAGGTGGGCAAAGGGAAGAGAGAGGTGAAGGGGGGAGCAAACCAGCTGCTGCCAAACCCATGTAGTGAGCATCCTCTGGCCTAACTCACCTGGTGCTCCACCATGCACACTGCATCAACATTGTGTGATAGGAATGCTGCAGAGCTGGTGGAGTGGAGAGGAGAGCACTGGTGGGCCAGAGGGGAGGGGAAGAGAAACAGGAAAATAAAAGTGAAAGTGAGGGGAGCAGCAAAATCAAGGTGGAAAAGTTCAGTTTTTCTGTTGCAGTCCGTTATCTGATCCAGCCCTCCTCATAAGAAACCATATCCCACTTTGAGAACTGCTTCTGCATTGGGCAATGGCTTAAAGAGCAAGACTGGCACCATGAGGATAAGGGCCAGAGTAGGCCGAGGCAACTGGCTTATTGTTAGTGCTGTCAGTCACTGTCATATGGGAAAGGCCAGCATTTTGTCTGGGGAAAGTGTTTTCTTTCAGGGTGGGGGGCAAAAAAGAGCTGGCTTTATTGCTGGATCTTGCAAAGCCTGCAGAGCTAGGGATAGGGTTAGAGAGCAGTGTGAATTACTCCACAGTTAGAAATCTCTATAGTGCAGTTAAAACTAAAGTATTGGAGTGCAGAGTAGAGCCCAGGATGCTACAGCTAAGGTAATAAGCCTAGTGCTAGTTTTTTTGCTGGATCCTATAAAAGCTGCAAGGTTTCTAATGACAAGTTCAGACAGTAGCTTTTGGAAATGTATGTGGGTCACTAGACAAAACTGCTGCCTCCAGCCCTAACAGTAAATATATTCTGGGTAGTTTTATGATTGTATATAACTACTTTGTCATAGTCATAAACCAGAAACTTAATCCAGCTTTAGCTTTAGTTACTGCTTTGAAGTGATCATAGTCCTCAATCTGTCTCTGTAGGATTCTGCAACCTCCTTAGCTTTTTAGTTCCTACTGTCCTAAATTCAGTGTCCATCTCCAATGTTAAGCTTAACTTAGGCTTGTGACATGATGGACAGACTCCCCATTAACAAACTTTAAGCCCTTTGCTACTGCTTCCAGCCTTTGCTGGGTTTCACACGCCGCCTTCTGCTCCAGCTGGTTCTAGCCCCACTTTTATAGCCCATTAAGCCCAATCCTGTCACTGCTGGTAGTTTCAACACCAGTCTGCATCTTATGCACTTCAGGCATCTGTCTTGGTGCCTGGTCTCATCATAGACCTCCAGATATTGTAAAATTCAGTGGTAAAGCAATCTTTTCATCTCTCATTTTGCCCAACTGGAACATAAGCCCAACTCTAACTGGAGGCTAAGATACAGCACGACAAACTCATATTTGTGCCAGAACTCAGCAGAATTCATTCATCCTCTTTGGCTTCGTCTTCATCCTACTACTGTAGCTTTGCACATCCAGTAATGAAATCAGGTCTGTCCTGGACACAAACTCTTAACCCCAAGATGAGACTGTAGCCTGGTTATGGTTATAAGGATGATGGCAGGACTTAGCAGAGCTATATACTTTGAAGTATGCTTTTTGTAACATCGTTTATGCTGGAAGCTACACAGAGTCACTCAGCTATGATTAAGCCTTAGCCCTGAGTATCACGAAGGCAAAAACCATTCACTGCTGGATCCTACAAGCCCTGCAGGGCTAGGATGAAAGTTCAGTCTGACAGGTGAGAATATTTTAAGGCAAAATTTTAAAATATCTTGGGTTCAAGCTAGGGCTGGGTAAGGTTTCTCACAACTAAGTATGGAAGATGTGTGTTTGTGCTGGGTCCCGCTAGAGTCGCATCTCCTCTGGGTACTGACAGAGGAAGATTTCTTGTTGTGGATAGTAGTCCTTGGCTACCATTAAATTATGGTCAAAGTGTCTCTAAAAGAAGAATGAAGAATTGGGGTTGTTACTGGATGCTGTATCATTGCTCTTGTTGGAAGAACTGGGGTGAACAATGAATTGAAGAATTTTGTGATAGCCAAGAGTTATGTGGGCTTTGGGTTGGGTTTGGGCTTAGGTTTAGGATAACTCCAACAGATGTAGCTTTATAGTTAGATAGATAAAGCTCTTAGAGATAAAGTGAAGACCTGAACCATTAATATATTTAAAGAACAAATATGTGCTATTTTTATTTCTGCTGTAGGAAGGACTTCTGGGCTGCAGTGAGGCTATTCTGGGGATTAGGGTAAGGATTCTGGGCAGCCAGAGCTAGATGTATTTCTGAATCATTCAAATCATTGCAAGGATGTGGGCCTTTGCTAGTCATGAGAAAAGTCTTCTGATTAGTGCTGGGGCAGGTACAAGTCACTGGGATAAGGTTCAAGGTTAGTGCATGCCTAAACACAGCTTTATTCTCCCTCCATTTGCCTGTGGACAGCAGCACATGCGCTTCCTGTTTGTGACTTTTCTAAAAATGAGTCCGAACAGGAACAGTTCTGGTCCGAAGGGTCTTCAGGTTTTGGGAAAACTGGGGTCTCTGTTTGAACTATGTAGTTCTGCTCCTGTTCATCTGGAATTTGGAAATGTTAAATGTTGAGTGGGAAAATATCTAGAATGCAGTGCCCTGCTTAAATGCTTGTTTTTCATTTTTCAAGAGTAAGCATTGCAGCAGAGCTGTAGCTGTCTTTCCTGGTGTCTGTTTAAACCATGCTTATTTTGTTAGAAAACAGCTTAATTGCCCAGGGTGAAGAGTTAAAGTTTATTTTTATGCCGCTCTGTTTTTAGCTGCAGATTGACATAACTGACTAGTAGTGGAAGCCCCTTTGTATGAAACATCCCTTATCGTATTTGTCCCTCGAGCATATTGTGTGCCAAATTATCATTCCTAATAGGCTGGTTGACTTTCTGGACAGAGGAAACATCTTGATAAGTTTGCTAAATATGTTATGTCAGAGAAAGTGTATCACGGATCTTTTATCATCCACATAAGGACACACTCGGTTCAGCTCTAAGTGCCAAATTCCCTAAGCTCACCTGTTGAGCAGCATGTTATTCACAGCATCTGATTATCCAACTGTGTACACTTGGCTGCCATTTTTTTCAGAGACACTTACGCAGTGGCGTTTTGCAATGACGTCAATTCTTTTCCTGTCTGACCTAGAAGACTACAGTGACTCAATGTTGGCTAGGCAGCCTTAAAGATTAAATCGAGGACACTAGCTTAATTACTTTAACAGTCCCTTTAAAGGATTTCCCAAGAATGAGAATCATGACAAATTGTAGCTTAGGGGATTTTAGTAATTCCTGAAACTGAAGCTAATGATGCAACCCAAGATATGCTCTGCGTTCCTGTTGATACACTGCGGATTTCTTAAAAGAATAATGAGCATTGTGAAGACTTTTGTGCTACAAGTCCTAAATGCATTTGGAGCCTAATTCTGATGCATGATTTTGTGAGATGAGTCCTATTAGCCCAACTGGAATACCTTACCCAAGTAAGAGTTGTAGAATTTGGCCATAATGGAATATTTGCAAAATATATGAAAAACTTTCTTGTATTTAGTTATATTAACTTGTGAAAAATTAAAAATAATTATCACTGATAAATGTTCAAACCTTTCATCTAAAACTACCTTCAGATTTTATTTTCATATGTGGAACTTTGCCATACAATTTGGAGAAGCTTGTATTTGCAGTTGTTACTAAAGTGAGTGCCCCTGCTTATCCCTTTGCTAATAAGCATAACAAACTAGATTCTGATTTTTGCTACTCCCGCTTAAATGTGAAGTAAAGCCAGTGACTTTCACCCTATTGCTTAAGCAGTATTATAGTGTTTTTTTTAAATACATTTAACTTTGCATTTACTATATCTGAGCAGAAATACTGTGGCTTTTTTAGATTTTTCACACTAACATTCTATACTGGTGTTATATGATCAAGAAATAGAATCAAACCTTTTCCTCAGTTACAGTGATGTATTTCCAAAATAACTTTAGTACAGTTAGTGAATTTACTCTACACTTACACTGGAGCAAATAAGAGAGATTACCGGCAACCTATTTACCATTACGATTGGAAAAGAGAATCCATCACAAACTTGGCATTTGCTAATTCTGCATGGGTTCTCACTATTTACAGCTTGCTCCAGCTTACAACATCAGATCTGCAGGAGGAAGAGAATCTGCTCTTGGAGAGCTGGAGAGAAAGGAGCCTGAGTAAGTCTGAGGAAATATTTGGGACTTCTATGCAATGCTTAAGACTTGCTCATCACCTCAGACAAGCCTTCTCCCTCTGTTGTGTAGCTCTCCTAACACAGCTGAATTTTCCTTCCTGTAGACTGTAGAACTGTTGGGAGAAGAAAGCTAAGGTAATTTCCCTAAAAACACTTTACTGAAGGTAAAGTAGGATTGAGAATAATTAATGGTGATTAAAACATAGTATTACTTGTAAGAATACTGCAGGTAGTAAACCCTCAAATCCAGGCAACTCAGGGTAAGATGCACTGAAAGGAGATCCCATATGTTTGAAGCTGAGGTACCAAAATTCAGATCCACAAGGGAGGAAAAAAAATCTTTAAATTTTTTTTAGATTTCTGTGGTTAGTTTTAAACTAAAACTTTGAAGGTGCTTGGCTTTTTATTTAATGGTAGGTATTATCTGTGCTATTTAAAGCACAGCTTCCTAAGACACATAGCAACAAACTGAAAGCAGGACACTGGGTGGGAATGCCTAGCCGTCAGCTGCATTGCATGGCCATAAAAAGGCAAAGGAAAACCAGTAGTTCAGTATCATCAGTTATATGTGCCTTTTTTTTCCCTCTCTTTTGTTAAATTTACTAATTTGAAAGGATGCAATATTGAATTTATGATAACCAATCAGACACTGAAATGATTTACAATGATTATAAAACCTAGATATGCATGTTTTAGCTCGGTATCAACCTACCTCTCAAAACTATCTGAAGAAGAGATGCCTTTAACAATGTGTCAGCTGACAAAGTAGCCCCCCAAACCTGTAAAGAGAACAGCCTCTCTTCCCTGGGCTGGGGTTCTCTGGCTTGACCAGGTCTTTTAAGAATATGCTCAAAAAAACATAGAGCACTATGAAATACCCAGCCTATTTGCCTTTGATAAAAGCAACAAGAAATGCAAAGAGAATTGTTTGCTCTAGGGGAGAGGCAGACCTGGATGATCTGAAGAGTTTTATAGCCAGCTGTGTGTACGGCGCATCCTGAATTCCACAGTAGCCCCATTTAGCAACGCTGAGGATTGCTTCTTTCTCAGTGCTGAAAGCTTATTCCTGCTGCCTGCAGCTTCTTTCATCCAGAGCAACCACATTCAGCCCCCTCAGTAACGTTTTTAGAATGTATACTGTCAAAACAATGTGGTGATCCCATTAATCCCATTATATCCACGCATCTTGGACTTCTCATTGGTTTTTTAGTTAAATTACTTATTTTGAAAGAAATAAGTATGTGACGATATAAAATAAGTGCTAAGCTCAGGTTTAACCTGCTTGTGTTCAAAGCAGTAGGGGGAAAAAGTTTTCAAAGATCCTGTCCTGAGACTCAAAGGAGTCGCCTTGGACTTCTGTGGGAACAGACGTAGAGGAAAAGAGCACTTTTGAATAGTTTAGTATCTCGGGAGCACACCAAAGTATAAAAACTAGCTTTGAGGAAATTGCTGTCTTGAAACACAGTTATTATTTCTAAGTAACATGAAAGAGTCACAAGGAGATGGCTGAGCGCTAAGTCATGAAGGTAGCATGCACATGTCATCTTGGGGGAAAACAGATTCTGTCTGAAAAGATCTTTGCCTTTCTTTCTGACTTGTCATACAGATGTGAGGTATTAACAAAGAGTAATCAAAAGGGACTTAAATCAGGAATAAACTGATATATGACTCGTCACGAAATATTCCTATCTTCACAGCTATTGTGTTCTTTATCTAATTTCCCTAGCTATCTGATCAGAACTGTTTATTTCACTGTTGAATTATTGCTGAAGTCTGAGAGGGCGCTGCTTTAAACAATGGAGCTGGTCAGCAGTGTTAGCAATTCATTTCCATGATATCTAGCCCTGTGTGGGTTTGCAAAGCCTGGATTTGCCCTTGGAGCTTTCTCTCATACCAGATAGCTTCTGTAGATATGATCAGAGCAGCGCCTGAGTTTCACGATGGCAAGACACATACTGTGGTGGGCTTTTTTGTGATGAGTACACTTGGTATTGCTTTGGGATATGTATTTGCTACTCATGATTGGTGACTGTTAAATTTGAACAGTCTGCTTGGGTCCCAAGAAATAAATGAGAAATTTCCAACACCAGATTGTCTCAAACCAGAGGAATTTCCAACACCAGATTGCCAGATTCCAACACCACTGCCTCAAACACCAGATTTTCTAGGCATTTTACTGAATGGTCGTCTCCTGGTTTAAGCAGCAGGGAGTTGACAGTAGGAAGTTCTTGTCTGAAGAATCCTTTGTTACCGAGTTGGCTTCCCTAACTCCATCTCCAAAACCTGTACTTACTAGATGCGCTAAAGCTGTTACTGCCATGGTCACCATGGAAGGGAGGGACAGACAGAGCTCCCCCTTCTTGACTTTGTATAGATATGACTAAGCAATGTCGCCCTCACCTTGTTTAATTCTTGGACTGTCTAAGGGTTAGGAAATTATTGGGAACATAGCCGTATTTCCCCTTGCAACTTGTTATACCCTGTTATACCTGAATTAGGAAACAGCCATTTTATAACTGGGCCTCCTAATTCATGATAAGGAATACGCTGTAATTACATGCACGATGGCAAGACTACTCAAGCTGCGAGAGACAGCAGAAAGAAACTGTGCCACACAGGGAAGCAGTGACCCAGCCTTCGCTGTGAGCCATCCACCCTGAACCTGCATCCAGCCTGTGCTGAAACTCAGGCCACCGGGGAGGGACTGCCCTTGGCCTGCCAGCTCAGCCTGTGCTAGTGCAACGTGCTCACCTCCGATGGTGAGGTACCTGCATGCAAAGGACACAGAGAGCTATGACCACGCTGAAGCTGCATCTGCTTTTTTTGCCTGGCTGCCCTATTATACGGCATGATGCTGAGGCTATTTTTTTAAAACCTGGCAGGTCTGGACAAAATTTCTAGTAATAACTGGTTGGTGCCCCATTGTTGCCGTTCTGAAAAAATACAGGCACTACCAGTATGTGATTTAAGGCTTTAACCTACTGCAGATGAGGCACCTCGCAGATAGTACCAGGGATATTCCAGGTTGTTCTCAGCGGTGATCAGCCAAGCCAGGAGGTATATATTGTCTGTGGGCAGTTCTCCAGTTTTCTGTGAGTTTGAAACCAGCTGTAACAGAGTAGCAGACCCTCCCAAAGTGCATGTATGTGTGTAGGGGTACATGGTACTGCTCTTTTTATACCTTATTTTACCAAAGGCAAGCCCACTGAGGTTTTCATGAGAGCTTCAAAACACAGATGAACCAAGGCAGTTGCTGAATACGCAGTTGCTGCATAGAGTGAAGCAAGAGTCAGCTGCAACTGACCTCTGGAAACACATTACAGGAAAGCTGTTGGCCCCAGGTTGCATTCCTGGGCCACAGAGCAAGGTCTTAAACTGCTGTCCGCGGTGAAGAGACGTATGACACCAGCAGAAAAGTTGGCTTTTGGGAGCAGCAAATGAGCTCCCGGAGGGAGGCAAGCCCTGGCGGGAAGCTCCGCTGCCTGCCTTTGGTGCCTGGAGAGACCCACCGGGACCTCATCCATTTATTGTTTTATCTCTGTTGATCTGACACCAAAGCTGGGCCAGGAGGTACCATTTCTTGGCTATTCTTAGGGATTTTGACACCTGCTATAATTATCTGAGTGGTCATTTGCAGGGGGCCCAAATGCTGTGTCTTTGCACATTGTTCAGGCAGTTTAGGCCTTTTCCCAGGACAGGTCCAGACCTAGTGAAAATAGAAGGGAATTTCCATGAACGCCAATGAGGCTGCATCCTAGTTAAACTGGGACTGGTTTTGACATTCATTCTTTCTTGAGGAAACTGTCAGTGATAATCAGTGCTGATCTGTAATCAACCCCACCCCCTACCCTGTGCTGTGCCCACACCTCCTCTGGTTTTGGACAAAAATAAGGCTTTAAATACTATCAGTAAAGGAGGTTTAACTGGATTTACTTTGCAGATTCAGAGCTCTAAGTGGGTTTATAACAGCTTGATTTGAAAGTCCGATTCCTCAAAGAAGCTGAAATTCCTGAAGTTTTCCATCAAGGAGATTTCAAAGGTGCTCAAGCTAAAACAAAACAGGTAGCTTCTTGCTCCCGTTCGCATGCATGCAGAGCTACTTCTATACACTGTAAGCTCAGGGAGATGGCCACACTACCTATAAAATGACATCTTTGGGAATTACCAAGTAATATCACTTGTTTTTCACCCTGGACATTATACAGTACAAATAGGAAATAATATATTATTATTGGCAGTGAGAGACGACAAACCTTGGTTTTTTGCTTGTACACAAATTGTTTCCATGTTTCATTAGCTTCTGGAGGTATTCTGCTTCTTTCCTCTCCTTGGGGACAAAAAGAGGAACTCGAGCACAGAGTGTAACCCCTTCCATACCATCCTCTCACTGACTGCAGAAATCCTTTCAGAGATTTAAGGAGCTATCATGACTGACCTGACTGTTGCTTTACTTTACATTCATGCAGCATTTAGGAAAACAGCAGGCAGGATGGAGATAATTGCAAGTGAGTAATTACAAAGAATAGAAAGGGATAGATGGGTAATTACAGAGCTTCTCTTAGGGACAATATTACTTGTCATTAAATTTGATGGACCGATTTTCTTTAGGATAAACAGGCAAATCTGCCTTCCTAAACACTTAAAGTCACTTCCTAAGAAACATACATTTTGTTTAGGCATAATTAACCCTTCCTGAAAGGAATAAAATGCGGGTAGGAGTAAAATCCTTGACTGAATTGCTGAGAGTTACATGTGGATTACAGAAAGTCAACCACATACATTTTCAATCTCTCTGTTCAAGAAATAAGACAAAAATGAACTGATTTATCATTTTGATTTCATAGGAGTGTGTCAATTTCCTCGTATCTCAGTAATATTATTTGTTTTGTGATGTTTCCTAAGATAGGCCAATCCCAGGCTTTTGCATCTAAGCAGTCACAAACGTTTGAGGAATCTGAACCCAGATGTAGACCAGTATTTTAAACCTGGCTCTTTTTGGACTGAAACCAAACATGAAAATTTCCCTGAACTTTAAAGAAATTTACTTTCAAGATGGGATATGAACCCAAATACTGCAGTTCCAGCAGCGGTGGCCACAACAAAATAGCAAAGGGAATATAAAACTTCCAAGGTGCTTATACTTGTGATTCAGTCAATTCTCTGTTCTCTGCCCCTGAAACTGATAAAAATCCTGTACTAGGCAATTAGGGGAGTACCTGTCCCCAGGGGAAGCTTTGCTCAGATTGCTAACAAGGATGGCTTGGCCTGTGCTTTAAAGCCAAGCTCCTCGCTGCTGGGCTTTCTCATACAGTCGCACTGGGGTGCAGGATGTTGAGTGTAGACCCCACTCAGCTGGGCTGGTGGGCCCTGCTCCTGCTCCCGGAGGGGCTGGGGACTGGCTTGGAGTAGCGTGGGACACCCCACATTTGAGGGCCTAGCAAGGCCCACATAAAACAGACTCACTGTGGATCAGGACCAAGAGTAGGCTCTGGGAATAGTGATGCCCTAAAGCATGGAGACTTTCATGTTTTCTTGATGCTAGAATTATTATGGTGGATATCCTCATCCAAATAAACGTCCAGCCCCTGTAAATCCTGGTAATAGGAAAAGACAGCATCCCAGAACAGTCATTTACAACAATAACCAAAGAAAGCAGTTAAAAAAAGAAAAAAAAAACCACAAGATTAAAAATATACAGTAGGGCAAATCTGTTGCTGTGCTGCCATTAGGTGATGGAGTTTCCATCGATGTTCCCTTGGCAGTGCTGACTTGTGAATAACGTACACATCCCCAATGCCTGGCAACACCACTGCAAGGCTATGTGTATGTGCGTGCACCACCCCACACCACTGGAGTCTGTGCGCGAAGATAATTTTTTCCCCCTTCAGGGTCGCAAAGAGCAACTGTACAAAAGACTTTTTTTAATAGAATATGTTCTTATCTTTCGTAAAACATGGACCCACCCGACACTTGGACTGGTCTGTGGGCCCCACCCTTGCCCTTTTGTTTGGAGCCTGGGATCATACGATGAACTGGGTTAGTACGTTGCTGTTTATGTTCTTCAAACCTCATCTATTCTGTTTTACAAGAATACATCACACTGCTGTGGACTTACTTGTGCCATGGTAGGGAGAACTAGTGGGTAGCAGGGAGCGGGGTCCAGAAAGGGGAAGGAGGATGTGACACATCTGTCATGATCTGCTGATGTTTCCAGGATTGGGGTTGGTGACAGCACAATGCTGGCTTTTTAAAAATTAAAGGGCTGGAGCCTGAGCACACAGTTCTAAAAATCAGGAGCAATTGCACTGAAATCAGTGTCTTCTTGGAAGCACAAAAATCATGTACCTGAAATCACAGTCATGCCTTTGAACTCCTAGGTTTTCAGAGTCTTAATGTGTTACAATCAGATAGTTTATGACATTTTGTCGGGCACCTGGGGCATGCAAATTGGACGTCCTTGGCCTGCTTCTGATGCTCCCAGTTTGATCTGTTCACTTCACCAGACTGATGCCCGCTTTGCAGTGGTGCTACCGAGGCATTTCTGGTGCCCGAGGCCAGGCATTGATGCTCTAACACAGACTCTGGAAGTTGTGTGTTATTGATCTTGTTCTGGTATTTGCCACTAAGCACTTTTCCCACAGGACAATGGACTACTAAATCAATACGGTCAGGCTCGGTGTCAGACACATGAAGGCTGATGGCAGGGGCTCCATGGAGCCAGTTGTCACGGAGGAAGACCCGGGAGGAACCTTGTCTCCAGTGATATAACCCTGTCTGTCACAGAGGAGAAATGAGCCAATCCTACCACCCTGAAGGATAAGGGCTTTGTCCTCTGGCACAGACGACAGAGGAAGGTAAAGAGGTAAGTAATGGCCTTTCTTGCCCTCTGGCCTCTTCTGGGTGGCTTGCAGAGAAGGGGAGCTAGGAAGGAAGGGCTTTTGCCCAGCTCTGAGAGCAGGGTGCACCATTATGCCTGACATTTCTGCGTGAGGGTACAAAAGTTACAGCAATTCCCCAGGCGTGCGAAGGAGTCTAGGTGAGGGCGAGATTGCATGGAGAAGTAAGCTTCTGAGTTAGTACTGATGTTCACTTTGGGCTGGTTTTGTCTGCTGGTTTGCGAGTCGTCTTCTCTGCTGTGGTTTCCATCCAAATCACTTTTCACACATCACAGCAGGGTGTGTTGATGGGGCTGACAGCTCAGCATGAAAAGCCTCCTTACCTTCTGCCACCCCTCTCCTGCCACTCAGACATGACACTGACGGTCACATCAGCCTTCCTGAGGATGTACGGGAGGGGTGGCTTTAAGTAAGGTGGGGCAACCAGAAACTATTGGCCTGACTGTGGTTCCAGGAGGCACATAGTGGTTGATGGGGGAACCTGAAATCTCAGCCTCTTCACTCCATGGTACAGGACCAGAAAGCCTTGGAACAGTGGTTTTGGAGCCAGGATTTTTGGAGGTGCCTCTGGCACAAATGAGCTGGAGTTGCTGTACCTGAACCTTAGACCTTGGAAGCAGAAAGTCCTCCACTGCAGGATGTTGGAGCTAGAGCCAAGGACCCAAGAGAGCACTAGTGTTCCTGGCTCTAAATTAGTGCGTAGAAGAGCCTGGAGAGTTCCACTAGGTGCCTGCCTTGGGTTTGGTGAAAGCTGTTTGCAGTAGAAACAATACACGTGAAGCATTTTATACTCTACAAAATCCTCAGCCAGTTCTAGCGCTGATACACAAAGAAAAACAGTTTATATTGTTTCACCAGATACTGGGCAGAGTAGGTGATACTAGATAGTCCTACAAAATCTTAAATCCTAAACTTGATAAATTCCTATGTTTTGTCAAAATTATCAGGTTAATTTAGAAAATAGCAAGATAAGGTACATTGAAAACAGACATCACTAAGACTTGCTTGCAACATGTCTGGTCCTACCATAAAAGGATTTATAGAGTAAAATGAAATTATTTACCAGAAAGGTATAAAACTGTAAACTAAGTATTGCTGTGTCAGTCTTGTGGTTACCTGTTTCAGAGGGCATCTTTTCATCTTTTCAACATTTGTTCCAGTTGAGGCCACACTTGATTTCAGTCTGGCAGGATAGCCATGGTAACAGTGTGCTTCCAGGTATTCATCTGGGTGGGGTGAACAGCTGGACACCTTCCAAAATTCTGCTCCATGGTTTATTAACACCCTGAAACCCGACTTGCAAGCACTACAAAATGGGGGAAAATAAGGAATGGAAGGGGGGGGAGAGAGAGAGAAAAGCTGCAATATTTTAATCTTTACCATAATAAAAGTCCAAGTGAGGTTTCTATATCTTGTGTAAAGCCAGCCTGCATAAAATCTTATGACTTAAAGTTTGCTGCAGTGCAAGTGAAAATAGCTCATGGAAGAGAATGGGATGCTTGCAGAGTAAAGGCTTTGGGGAACTTCTGACATGAATAAAATAGAAGAAGATGGAGGAAACCTAACTTTGAGAATAGAGAGCCTGCCATACAAACTTCTCAGTTTATTTATTTATGCCCTTTTGATTCTTTTATGTTACTGTATAGAAATCTTCTACATGCGATCATTATATTGGAGATATGGTCCTTGCATTCTGGCACCTCTACACTCAATGGGACTGTGCAGAAAGCACGCTGTGGCTGGAGTAGACAGACTGGGATTTAATTTACTAAGGGCAAATTCCTGTTCATGTCTCTTTATTCACCTTTTCTTTCTTGCAAGAAATAGCAGTGAGAAACAAGAAGCATGCCAAAAACGAAACCATCCATTTGGAAAAGCACCAGCTATTTGCAGAGTTGAAGTATCAAAAGCCAAACTCTGCTTATTTAGCATCATGTGGGCTAGTGGAACTGTTCCTAAACCGTGTTGGGGGAGCAGTGTAAAAAAAAAAAAACCACCCTAGATACTGTCCACTTACCAGAACAGATGTACTTAAGAGGGATGATAGCTACTGCTATCTTGGTTGACACATTAGGGATTACACTGGATATATCAAGTATGAGCTCTAGAGCTTGAACTAAAGATGAAAGACTTATATATCATATACCTCAACAACTGCATACCCTTGGCGCTGCACACATCAGTGTATCTACAATACCCGTTTCTTGCAAAGTGCCCAGCTTCTTTCCCAGTGCGTGGAACTGGGCTTGTTGGACTACCTGGCAAGAAACACACCCGGTGCATTGGATCACAGAGCAGAAGAGAGAGCCATGTAAATAGGTAAAATTCAGAGGGTTTTGTAAGTAGCTGTGGGGCAGATTTTGACTGGTCTGCTGTTAGTGTGTTATAAATACACTCTCTGATTTAGGATCTGTCCAAATATTCTGAAGAGTAATTTCATTTTTTAATAACTTTACTGCAATGATTGCTTTCTTTCATAGGCAGATTTATGTGTGTCAAAGCACTCAGAAATGAGAGTGGGAAGACGGTCCAAACTTGCTCATGGGCAACATAGACATGTCTTACATAAAGGTTTGCTGCTGCAGTTTCTTTTCTTAAATTTCTGTTCATGTTTTCATAATGTTGTATAACTTTACAACCGGAATATATTTTTAAAAGAAAAAAAAGGCGGCAGAGTATTTTCATGGATACATCTGGTTCTCTTCTAATTTTGAAGACAGTGCAATGCTTGTCTCTCAGAGATGCCTTTTTTGGCCATGTTAACCCTGTTCTGCTACAAGGCCATGTACAGACTAAGACTATCACTAAACACATACTGAGTTCTGGTTTATGTTTTGTCACTAAACAATCTGTGGGCGAACTATAGTGGTTCAGAAAGTGCTTCAGAAGCAGCTTAGCTGTTTGGGCAGTGACAATTACCCCAGTAGATGGGGAGAAGTCCCACCCACCAGGAGCATCAGCTAGGGACTTAAACCAGGAGAAAGATGGCGGGTAAGATTTTGGGGTAGCAGAGCTAGGTAAATACCTGCTCCACAGATAACACCTTCTGGTGAGCTGCTCACAGATACGGGTATATGACTGAAAGTGAATGAGTTAATGCATTTAAAGGAGTCACCATCCCTTAGCAGGAAGTTATTATCCTTCAGCTGAGGAACAGTAGCTGTGTGTGTTCTGCTCTATTGTGGTGTTAAGGACAATGAGTTAGTTTAAATCATCTTAAAGCATGCTATTTTGATAACTTGCTTCTGTAGGAGCAAGCCCAGATTTTGCATCAGTTTTTCAAGGAAATATAAACTGTTATAAAGTTTTACCAGGCCTTTTTTGAGAGGAGATGTCCCACTGATTCTCATACACACTTTGGCTGGTTGGTTTCGTTTGGAGGACTAAGCCCCAAATTCAAGGCTTTCAAATGCAGGATGTTTTGTATAAGCCTCCTAGGCCTAGCTAGACAGATTTTTTTCTTTGAATTGGACTTTTTATTCTTGCATTACTCTAACATAGTGGAAGTGATTTCATAAGAACTTAGCAAAATTGTCAATGAAGTTCACTTTTGAACAGAATGAAAAGCATAACAGTAATGCTTTCTAGTGAGAAGCATATGAAAACAGTGATTTAGAATAGAAAGTTTTGCAGAATTATCATTAACTGTAGCAATCAGTGTAACTGTAGTATGAATGAACAATTTATTTTTTTCACATTCTGAGTTCTTGTAGTTTTAAAATGAGGCTTTTTTTCTTTATCTCTCATTAATTAATTAATTTGCCTGTGGCAAATGATATCCGAACTCCTTTGCTCATCCATTGACCTAACAATGACTTACTGTTCAGATTTTCTATTTCCTAATCATGAATCAAATGACGTTCTAATATGCATATATCCCAGGAAGCCTAAATACACAACCAGAACTGTCTTTTCGAGGACTGCCATACCGAATCTACCGTCTGTAGGTATGAAGGGAAGAGAAACAAGGTCCTTATAGTGCAAAAAAAGACCATGAGACCTCCAAATGAATCTCACAGGCTGCAGCAGATGAAGGTTAGAAATCTGTTCTCTGTGGCTCCTACTGAGAATTACATAATAAAAGTTTTATGTGAAAATAAAGAAAAGGCAGTTTTCTGGGTAGAAATGAGATCTTGTTGCACACGTAGAATTCTCTTCAGGTAGTGGGATCTCTGGTCCTGATTTTGTGAGATGGACTAGGACAGCACATTGCATAAGCCAGCAGATAACATTTGCAAGATAGAGCTGTACAAACCATTAAGGGCAGTTCTGTAATGTGGGCAAGAATTTTAGAATTTGATCTTCCCATCTTACAGTGAAGAGCTTGATAGTTGAGAAAGACTTGTAGAAATCATCACTTGGGGGGACCCACTTGCATGACACGTCAGACATGAGCTTATTAGTCTTTAACAGATGGCAGCATGAGTCATATAGCTCAGTTTAAAAGGAGAGGAGAGGACTGAATGATACCGTTCTTTTACTTTCCAGTAAATCAAATAATACAAGCTGTGCTGTGTCTGTCTGTCACTCCCTGTCCAGTGACTTCTATATTGCTGCCTGCTCCCTGTTCTTGGTATGGCATTGAGCTTTGACTAAAAGAGATGTGCTGACCTTTCAAAAGTGGCCTTCTCCCATCCTGCCTTCAATCTTTCCCTTCCTTGCTGAGACGACGGAGGGCAAGGGTGGTAGTAGTTCTCTCCAGTCTGCAGCTGGAGGAGCAGCATGTTTCCAGTATCAGTCCCATACAAGTATTGTTATTTTTCCTGTCATGTTTGTTGGGGTACAGCTTTTCGTTTATTTTTCTTGCAGAAAGGCAGGAAAGCCAATCTGGAAAATATACTGCTCATATGTCATCAGTAATTACTTGGCCGTTGTGCCAGGCATTGGCTTGCTGACAGTTTCAAGGCAGCGAGTGGGTGACACCCAACTGCAGCCAACAAGAAGAAAGAGGGAAAGAGATCTTAATCTGACTTGGGCTTTACTCGCCCTCCCTTCTTTTCCCCTCCATCTTTCTCCTCCTTGGGGAGCCACAGATATTACTTCACACAATTAGCTCTCCCCATTCTTCACAGGACTGCCGGTCTCTGGCCTGTGCAGCTTTCTGTCCACTTTCTTCCACTCATTAAGTGTAACATCTAAGGAAACAACTGACCCTTAGAAGGGAAATGCCTTCTGGGCATAGAGGCCTTGCCCCACCTCCAGGAGAAAGGATAAGTAGTTTAATCTATAGAGTGTGTGAGAGTAACAACAAGGCTTACAATTCTGCAGATGGTTTTCAACATCTATTTTAAACCTGGGAAGTTTCTGAAATGAAATCTGTAATTTACTTGATATCTTAAAAACCATTTAGGTCGTCGCCTGGAAGGGATGAACAGTGTTCATACAACAGCTCAATATGCCAACCTCAAATAAGATACTATTGGAGACAGAAACTAAGAATGCCTAATATTGCTCAGGTGGGAGATAGGGGGGTGGGGGGTGGGAAATGTGATGTATGGAGAGTTGACAGACAGGATTTTTCTCTCCCTGACAGCATTGAAGAAATGCCTGAACCACAGTTTGCAAAGCGATTACAGGTTGTGTGAAAAGAAGCTCAGTGCTGGTACAGGACAGGCCTGAAAACTGACCCTGTGCTACTGGCTCAGGTAACTGGTGGCCCTTAACATAGCCAGGCTGTGAGACTTTCGTCACCCTCATTTAGAGTTAAACCAGAAACCTAGTGTCTTTAGCTGTAGTGTTGGTTGACTGCTGCATTCTTCTTTGCTGTGGCTCTTAAGTTGTTACACTGTGGTGCTGAATGCTGCTTTATGGAAGGTGAAAACGTAGGTGCTGTGGTAATCCCGCATGTGGCAGAAATTAATGTCATACCCACAGTCTCAAAAATCTAACAAGGGCAGTAAAGCCAACACAGCACATATAAGCAGGGAGTGCAGTCTGTAAGGCTGCAAATTCATACTCTTCCCTTTCTCCTCAACTGATCATGCAGCAAACCTATTCCAGAAAGCTGTACAGTACACTAAGAGAAGCAGTTTCCCCCCAGAAGCCCTTTATGAATGCAGGCTAAGACCTGGGAGAAATTTTTATTCATCTTTCCCCTCCTTGCCTTGGTTGGCACAGCTGTGAAAAGATATACTGATGTATTGCTGAACAGCTGTTCCCATCCTCTTCCTCCTCTTCACTCAAATCCTTCACTCCCACAGACTTCTGCACAGAAGACATCTTCTCTCGCTACCCAAATTGATGACAACATCACTACTGGCTATTACAGAGCATGTTCTTAGAGACAAAGGTACCAGAAAGAGTTTGCGAAGAGCCTGATTTTAACACACCGATTACATCTTCATTTCCTCGGTGAGCTGGATGACATCTTGCTGATTGGACTCCTCCTGCAAATTAAGAGGCTATGTTCAGTTCTCTGAAATCTGCTCCTGCATTGATATTTTTATTTTCATCATACACAGAGATTTGCCTGAAATTCATGGTTTATTGATGGGAGGTTTGTTGACGTTGTTATTGTTTTCAATTTAAAAAATAATAATTTCTGTTTTGAGGAAAAAATCTAAATAATTCAGAGGAATTTACAAGGACATCTGAGAACACCTGACAGCATCAGTTCATTGGTGCGTTTTTATGCAACAGAAATGAGAGCATGTTTCTTTGTGGTATGTGCTGAAAACCCAGCTCAGACTGAGAAACCTTTTTCTCCCTGGCTACACCACCACCAGACTATCTAGCACTTGCCAACATGGATTTAGATTGGATTAATCAGCTTAAGGAACAAGAGTGTGAGAGCAAGATACTCTCCGCTTTGTGCAAGTTATGTTTAGCTTCAGCAAAGAGGAGATCTGGGGAGCCCACGTGGTTAACCTATGAATTGTCTGTGTAGACATAATCGATAAAGCTAAGAGTTAGGTACTTCACTATTGATCAGCTGTGCTTTGATTTAAGAATCCCGTATTAACTAGTGATAAAACATGCTGCACTGTTTGTCTGGGGGTTTAAAATGTACTTTTTTTAAAAAACTGATCAAATACTTTTTTGTGGGTGGCCAGATCTTCATGTGCTCTGTGCAGTGTTATGCTTCAGCCATGTAGGAAAAATCACAACGCTGAGTGAATATTAACATGGGAAAAACCTTTTAGGCTTACGGAAAGGGAGGTGTAAATTTGCAACTGGTACTTAGCACCAAGGGGGACCCAGCAAATCTCTGTTAGCTTTTAGGCTATTGATATAACTGATAATGTAGATCTGTTGCTATCAAACTGCTATCAGTACCATGTCAGTACCTATCTGTCTCAGTATTTATAACCTGCTAACAACAGGGAAGTGATGTGGTCTAATGACCTGAGGGCAGGACTAGGAGCCAAGAGGAAGTGGGGAAAGGAAGCTGCACAGAAGAACAACTTCTCTGAACAGGATATCTGGTCCTGCTGCAGCCCAAATTTTGTCGTATTTTCCTTTGGATTTCAGTACATCTTGGAGAGTCACTCTGCTGATTCATTCGGCATGTTTACAAACTACAAAATTACATGGCTGGACATGATATTAATTGGTCAAAACTGCACTTCGGCTGGTCACTTCATTGTGGTCACTTGACGTAAGGCTAAGTGTAGTTGCGTCTCTTGGCAGAGCACTCACTCAGGTCACGAAGTCGTTTTCATTGCAACTCTTCAAAATCCTGTTTTAGCAAGACAGCTTTCCAGTGTGATTATGGAAACCTTCTGGTCCACCTCAGGTTACCTTGAGAGATTCACTAGGATCTCTAAAAGTGAAAACTCGGATGTTTTCTTCTTGTCTGTCATTTTCCTGAAAGTTTCTGAGAAGTATGGGTTCCAGGGAGAGGAGACATAGCTGTAACCAAATTAGTAAAACCAATTTCCGTCAAAAGACCCTGTTTCTCTACAGGTTTTGTTCGAATAAGTGGAAAGTCAAAGCCATCTTCTTCATATACTTGGAAGAAGCTGTATAGCTAGAGCAAGCTCTAGATAAAGCCAAGGCAGGCAAGTGCTAAGGCAGAAGAGTGACCATATATGCAATGTTTTCTTTGCTTGTACTGGACCTGTAGAAGACCAAACTGGAAGCAGTTGCTGCTCCTCTACCCAAGAGAAGGTTTCATGTCCACAGGGCAGTGGCAGCAAAGAGGCCCATTGCAGAAGCAGAATGGCTAGCCAAAATCTTCAGGGCTCCTCTTGTCTGTTTTAGATGTGAACCTTCCCCCTTACCTGCTTCCTACAACAGGAATGGTCATGGCTTTGCCTCCTACATCAGAACAGCAAAATTCAATGCTTCTGAGAAATACTGAGTTGGCTCTGTAGACC
Organism: Buteo buteo; assembly: GCF_964188355.1. Classification (NCBI taxonomy): domain Eukaryota; kingdom Metazoa; phylum Chordata; class Aves; order Accipitriformes; family Accipitridae; genus Buteo; species Buteo buteo. Next base: position 35,537,522 of record NC_134173.1, read on the forward strand.
TACATCTAATGTAAGAGATGCTACTTCTTACTGCTGTTTGCTGATGACAGCACTTACAAACACGCTACATGAGTCACGGGATGTGTGGAAGATGATCCCAGCCGCACTGAATGCATGCATCACTCATAAATGATGAACTTGACAAGCAAAGCTAGAGAAAATCAACAAGTCCCTGCAGAGGATTATTATATTATATCCACTCACAGCAGTGGGGGTCTGTGGGCATTAATTAAGTTATTGCCAGTACAAATGGCAGAAGAAACAGCCACAGGAGAAAGAGAGTCAAGCAGTGGGGATGAGGCTGTGGTATGGAAATAGTATTAGGTTTGGCCTTCTTAATGTTTGAGTTGTTTGATGAGTTTCTGTCCTCAGTATAGACAGAATTTTAATGAAGCAATGTTGTAAAAAAGTTCCTTTGGCCAGGGTTTGTGTCAGGTAAGGGTGAAACTGGGCAAATACATTATGGAAGGTCATTCCTATCTGCTAGGAAGAGCAGCATGGAAGAAGGTGCGGATATGTTTGTGAGATAAGAATGAGAAAGGAGTATTATGTGAAGGACGATTGATGTCACAATGAAAACATTTGCAGTGATGTTGTTAACAGATGTAGGAAAATGTGAATAATTTTTTTTATTGTTCTTTAATTTAAATTCCTGTTGTTTTCTTTACAGTGCCAATAATTTCTTAGCCTTCCTTGTCCTTGTACTATGTGGGCTTCTCACAGAAGAGATGCTTTGTGCTACATCTCACTTTTATGCTGCAATACCTATGTTTGTTACACTCTGGAATGTGTTTCTGGCAACTTGCCAGGCATGGGTGGAAGGAGGCAAAGAAACCCTTTTTGGAGGGGTGAGGGTTATGACAAGGCATGGGGCTGGTAAGCATGGGCATGGAACATTCTTTGCTACAATTTTTTGAGAGTTTGTAAACAAAATGGGGTTCCTAATTAAAGCAACCACCAAACCGTTTAACTTGCATAACTAGAACTGACTCAATAGATTAGCCCAGGTCTCACTGACCCTGGCAGAGTGACAGGGCTTGTATTTTGTGTGGATGAAATGTTCAATAATTTCTCCAGAGTATTATGTGCAAATAGGCTTTTCTTTAACAGCAGGCATGCATGTCTTTTCCTTCCACTTTCCTGCTCATTTTATCAGTCAGCAGATCTTAGCTAGACAATGTGAGAAATCATTACTTTCTCTTCATCTTTTTGTTCCTACATGTCAAAAAAAGGATCAGACATTTATACAAAAAATATGATCATGTTTTTCTACAAGGGATGCAAACCTTGCCATATACTACCTCTAATTTAGAGGTCTAGGTGGAAACTCTCTCTGGTGTATACACTGTGAGCAATTAGAGTTTCTTTCATCATCATTTAAAGCATTGGGTGCTCACTGCCTTTCAGAGGTAGGATTCTGGGTGGATCCATGCCCACATCCTATAATAGTCTGCTAATAGTCTGAATTAAGTATCAGTAACCTTAAAACCTAGAAAGGGTAAGCAAAAAGTGACAGCAAATCACCACCACGTTGCTGTTGAGCTTGGCAATCCATCTTTATCCTCTGTGTGTTCTGGACTTTAGTAATAGTATGTGGAGTTTACATGGCATTTCCATGCAAGCACCTCAAAAGCACATTGCAAGCATGGCAATGAGCACCTTTAGAACAGTAAGATATCTATGTGCTTTCTTCATTGATGGAGATCCAGAGACCCTATGGAAGTTCTCCAAAGCACTACATGTTCCAGTTAAGGGCTTAATTCCCTTAGTCCTGTAACTATGCTGGTATGAGCAGGGACAAGATGAACGAAAAGGTCAGAAAGAAAAGGAGAGACAGAGGACAGAGACATAAGGGCAAGCTTTTACTTATTTCGCTAACAAGATAAAAGATGGAAGAAAAGGAGAGAGACATCAATTAAGAGAAGTGATGGACTACTTCTAATAGGAAGCAATTAATGATATTTTGGGTTGTTCATTGTGGTTTTATCTGTTAACTTTCTAATGTGAATTCTTAGGTTCTCTCTGTTTCACAGAAAAATTGAATGTCAGGTACTTCAGGTACACATGGGCTAAAGTTCAAGCCTGTGAGACTGGTCTTGCTGAAATCAACAGAATTCCTTGTGGTGTTTAAGATTAAGCATGAATGCATCTTCTTTTGAGGGTAGTGTAGAAAGGAAAGCTGGCTGATGGATATCAAACTTTTCCTATATGTCTAAGACTCGTGGTTTAAACTGAGAGGAAGGAAGATTCACTGACTGAAGAATCTCCTCATCTATTCAGTCCTCATGACATAACATGAGAAATGCCCTACAGGCTCAGAGCATGGTCTGTGTCCACAGTCTGACTCCAACGGGACAACGGGAGATGCTGTTTGGAGAAAGGCCTGCAAGCAGAGCCACATTCTGTGGTGCTTTCCCCTTACACTTCCCAACAGCCACGGCTGTTGCATGAAGGATATCTGGGGGTATGTCTCTACCTGTTCCCTTCAGAACCTGTTTATGGAGCTGTTTCCTATGAATTTGTCTCACCCCTTTTCGAACCTGCTGCCACTGCCTGCCTCCACTGCCTGCTATGGCAGCAAATGCCCAAAGTTTACTACCTGCAGTGCAAAGAAATATTTTACCTCTTTTAAACACATTTTCTAATAGTTTCAATAAGTTTCCTTTCATTCTGCTATCGTAGAACTGGTGATTAACAATTTCACCTTTGTCACATGCACCTTAGCCACTGTCTTCGTAATGATCTCGGTCACATTCCCCTCAGCCTTCTCCTCTTCAGCCTGAAGAGATGCAATCTTTTTTCAGTCTCTCCTTGTAGGACAATCCAGTTTGTGGTCTAATCTACTTACACTACAGCAGAAGCTATTAGGCCTAGTCTCAAGGCGAATTTCATAACAGTATAGCTAGTAGATATTAACAATTATTATGTCAATGAAGACACTGCTTAAGTGCCTGTGACCCAAGCCTGCAGTCTTTCTTCCTCTGAAGGGAATGTCTGGAGGTAGGAGGACTGTCTGGGCCAATTGGTTTCTGTTAGGGTTCACAGTAGCTAGCAGTTCCTAAAGAGGAATTATTCTCATGGTTGTTCTCTACGGATTTCTGCAGGTAGAGCACAGTCAGTGCAAAGACACTTTTTTTTTTTTGTGCTTCAAGCCTGGCTTCACATTAAAAAAAAACCAAAACCAAACCCTTGAAATTCTAATTAAGGAAGTAGATAGTTCAAAAGGAGAAGGTGATAAAGATTTCATGCCAGACCCATAGCTGATATCACTGAGCACAGCTCTTGTCCTAGTTTCTCCAGTTTACAATAGTTGAAGGCCTTCAATATATTTTTCAGGTAGCACTGTGTTTATGTGGAGTTACAAGGCAATCATTACATAGCTTATGCTCTCAGCTAGCCTAAACTACAGATCAGACAGGTCATGCATTAAAATTCTATTAGCATTATCAGGCTGCAACTTAAGAAATAGAGACTTCTCTACCCTCTCTCTCTCTTCAACTGCAGGGCCCTCAAATAGTCCTGTTTTCTGCAAACAAGACAAAACAAGGAAATGAGCTATCATCCCTGCCTTTCAATGCAGCACGTCCGCTGTCCTCTTGACAGGTAAATGTTGTGAATGTGTTCACCAGGGCTCTGATGTTATTCTTTCAAATTCCTCTTGTAACAGCATGTGATCACAAGTGAATCTGAGATACTTTGGAGCAGTACAATAAAGTCCCTGTTTGTTTGCTGCTGTACTGTCAGAGAGAATATTTTAGCACCTGATAGCACTGCATAGATTAGGCTTGAGAGGATGTCCATTCCTAACTAGAACAACAGTAATCTGCATCTTTTCTATTGATGGCTTCTCCTTGCACTCTGTACTTGATTCACGTATAATCAAGAAGGCATTGTATTGGTGGTGCATGTATAACCAGGAAGGTGAGTGGATTGTGGATTGGCTTTGCTTTCATCTCCTAAACTTTTTAGAGGACTAGCAAGATAAATTAGGGTGAGGATGCACTTCTAAAGGCTTTGAAGTACTTGTTAGTAAACAGAATGGATCAATTGCTCACTAGAAAATGTTATGCCTTTCATTAATGTATCTCCTGAACTAAATCTATTGCTTTTTATTAACTAGATATTTCTTGAGATATGGCAAAGGTAATTTATTTCAAAGAATGAGGAATTATCAATGTTATATGCATGCAGAGACAAATGAGTTCTCTGAAATGTCACCTGGAAAATGTTTTTCAACTGTGAAATGTATCTAGTGCTCTTTTTTTTTTATTTAATGAAACTATAATTCATTTCTATGGTTTATTTCTTAAAAACATAAATATGTCCATAACAGCATCTGTTCTAGGTCAGACCAAGGTCTGCTCAGTACAGTATCCCATTTCTGGCAGTGCCAAGAGCAGATGCCTAAGGGGAACTATAAGAACAGGGCAAGCACATATCTTATTTTCCTGAGTGCTCTCCCAGCCTTCAAACATTTGAAATTCTGGGATTTCCTGAGCCAGAAATGGCTTCTATGTAGTTAGTAACCCTTTATGAATTTCTCTTTCTCTGGCTTTCTCAGGTTCCCCTTGAACTTCTGTAAGTGGCTTCCATCCAGATAAGCTTTGCAATTTCAACATATTTAAAGAGTTTATTGGCTCAAAAATTTGCCTGCTTTTTCCCCAGTTATATCACATGGCTTAATAATATAAGGTTATTAAATCTCTGTGCAAATCTTGTCTGTCTTATAGCCTTACTGCTGTGATGATAGCATTGCCACTACAAATTAGACTGTCTTTCCTAATGGTATTTGAAGCTGTTCATACTATCTAATAGCAGGAAGAACATTCACACTATCCAGTTTTAGGTATCTAATTAAGGTTTCTTACTTGCTACCTAATCTCCTTAGACTTGCTTTATATTCAGGGAGAGAGGTTCTGGTACAGAATTATGTAAATTAAAAATGTAATGCAGTGCTCTGAATTGTCCTCTGGAGCAGCCGCTCTGCTTCTGCAAAGGGAATTTATGGAGAGTAGCTGAAGGACTTCAGGCTGCTTGGTGTGAATACTTCCACACATGACAACAAGATACAATGGCTTGACTAAAAATGAACTTTGTATTTTCCAACCATAAATGGTGAGATAATTTTAGCTAAGCAGAAAAATGCTGAAGTGTCTAAACGGGAGTACACCAAGATAAATAGTATTGCGCTTATAAAACATAAAATGAAATTTCTGGAGACCTCAAGAGATCAAAAGCTTGTCTTGATAACTGTTATATTTAGAGCTATTACATAAAATAACACAGGGAAAAGTAAAAAAAAAAAAAAACCACCCACATGTATAAAGAATCATATATTTTCACTGTCTTCTTTACAGCATTCACAGATTAAGGAGGTAAGAGGAAAACTTTATAGAGGAAATATTTTTTATTAGGACAGCTAAAGAAATTGAAAAAGCAGGCAATCATTCAGACACACAAAACTTCCAAGGCAAATCCCATATATGCCTCGTATTTTGTTTGTTTGCTGGCTATATTGATTGGTCTGTTTATTAGCCTAGTTTTAGTATGGACACTATTTTTCCCTACCAAGTCGTATGATACTGTTTGCCCTTCTCCAGCCCTTTTCTCTCTCACCTGCGTGTTTTCTAGTTACCATGCTCTGGTTAGTTAAGCTCATTCTTTCCAGTACAGTGAACCAAAACATGTCCCTAATGCCCAGCCTTTGTCATGAGCTGGACACTGAAAAAGGCCCTAAGACTGTGTTGTGAGGGAAAAAGGAAACCTACTTCATCAGAAACTTCTGAAGCTTAATAATCCTTTTACAGCCAGAGATAATTTGTGTCTCAGGCTGAGGCTAATGTAGGTGTCTAAATTGGGGGAGTGGATCTCCCTCTGCTACAAGGACCCTTGGAGTAGATAACTATCCCTAGATGACTAAATTTTGATGAGATGAATCCCACCCTTTAAGAGCAGGCAGCTGCCCTCAGTGACCCTAGAGGTCTGTAGTAGACCTATGTTTCTTTTCTCCTCAGTAAAAAATTATGAAGCTAAATACCTGTTTAGCCCAAGCAGAATTAGGTATCCAAGCCTGAATATTAAAGTGTTATGGTAAGTGTTGGAAATTCATCCAGTAAGAAAAAAAGGAATTTTTCTTTAGATAAAATTGGTTATTTGAGAAATAGAAGCTAGGAGTACTTGACACAACTATCTAGTCCTTTTAGAGCACATTTGAATACAGTTTTACAATCAGTGATTGTATCAAAACGACAAACAAATTCAGTGCTGTTAAAACAATGTCCTTTAGGGGCAGTCATATACCAACATTCTGTTTTAACAGAAATAATAAGAAACATCTGCACGTAGTAGCAAGGCTTTTTGAGAAAACAGCTGCGTGAAATAGATACCAATGAATCTTGCTCAAAACAGCATGGTGATTTCTAATTGTTATTTTGATTCTTTTCTTAATTCATCTCTGATTAAGTTATGAAATTAAACATCTACACAGTGGGGACCAGCCTTTATTCTTAATTTATAAAGGCCATAATTTTGAAATTAAAAACCTGAAAGTCTGGCAATTAGATAATCTTTTAGAAGTTGGCATCTGCTCTTCAGAGGTAATATTCATACACGTTTTTAAACAGAAGTAGTGTCTGTATAGGTATTTTAAGCAGAATTTGAAACTCCAGGGTTTGGAAAAGCAACCAAAGTCATGGATATATTACTAAAAATGATATTCCATTTTCAATTCCTTTTTGGGGAGTTTTTGGTGACACTTCTTCCTTAGTTGCTCATGCTCTTTCTCTAAAGGCACTAATGATTTGAGTTCAGGGATGCTGAAGGATAATCCTTTTGTAGGACAGACCTGCTGATCTGGGACTCATATTATTAAAACCAAATTTCAAAAGGTAGGAACAGCTGGTGGTGACAAATAAACAGTGAATTTAATACCAAATATCCAGTCATACTTGCATTCTAACTAATGTGTTGCTCTCAGCTTGGACAATGGAACATTTTTGCTCAAAAGCCTTAAATTTCATTAATAACTTCTGATATATTTTGATAGCCACATTCATTTTTACTAACAGGAAGCTGTATACTGATCGCTGTTGCTATCACTATTAACACAGGAAGAAGGCCTTGGAAGGTTAAAGATATAATTTTGTATAAAGACAGTGAACTTGATTGGGCACCTTCTGAGCCTTTTGGTTTTAAAACTGAAGTGCAGAACTCCACACTTCAGGTCAGACTTCTTGCTGAAGCATGAATGTCACAAGCTTTATACTCTTTTGGAAGCATAAGTTCATTTTCCTGTTATTCTATGGCTGAATTGCCACCTGAGTCAGGAAAGAAATTATTTCTAGGATGGAAATACAGCTGAAGTTGTTGATAATCAAGATGTTCAGCTGTTTTACTGTGGCTGGCAGCCAAGGACTAAAAAACATCTGCAGAAAAAAAGTTAGCAAACTTACATAGCTAGAGATAAGAAAGAAGAAAGTTTCCAAAGACCTACAATATGCTAAGATTTGAATATTTCTACAGAATATACTGTCCAGAATTTTCTTCCATAGACTGTAAGGCTTTTTGTAGGGTGGAGGCCAGAACTGGTTTCTTTAGGAGATATTCACATAATCCACTTTAAAGCACCCACTCTGAATGGCTCTCAGAAGGAATCTATTATATAGGGAACCTAGGGAGGCTGTCATCAACCTAATTCAAGCCCCAAAGTAGGTTACATATACATATATAGGCCCCTATAAATTGGGGCTGGCCTGAAGGCCTTACTATAAAACATATAATAGCAAGAAACATATCTGGCCTGGAGCAAAAATTCTGATTTTGTGCAAGAGAAGAAATTTGGACATTTCTTATTACATTTTGAAAAGCCAAACAAGTATTAGTCAAGTCCTTGTTTATATTTTTATTGTATGATATTGTTAAAATAAAATATAAAACTACTTGATGAAGTATCTGAATAGAAAGGCATAAAAGTTCTCATGAGATCAAAGTACTTCACTTTTGAAAAATACAGTATTGCCATTCTTGTGAAATGCTTTAGTATCCGTAAACCTGATTATTCTGTCACAAATGACAGAAAAATTCTAAACAGCTGTTGATAAAAGTTACTGGCACATATAATTTTTACTGAATCACAGAACACAGCATAATTTATTAAAAAGTGTCCATCATTCTTTATAGATAAATTAAATAACACAGATAGTGTGATAATTGAATGAACAGTAAATCCCAGTGGCTTGCAAGATATCTGAACTCTGCTGCCTCCGAACAGAAGGCAACTTTAAGCTGAAAGCAATTAGGAAGGGACTTCCCTTTGGGTATATTATTCTATAAATGGATCTTTCAGGGTTTGTTAACCTCTCTGCTCAAACCATAATATCTGCCTTTTATGAGTACTACCACACTGGGTTAGGTAGACTATTGATTTACTTAATTTTCTCCCTACTGCAAATTAAAAAATGCATTATGCAATGCATTACCCAACTTGCTTTTATTATACTCTGCATATTAGGAAAATATGGAGGAGCTAATTGTTTCACTTTCATTAATGAATACTCTTCTACCAGACATTAGAGCTACTGAAATACACCCTGCTCATCTTAGCAACTGTTCATGTAATATTTTGAAATGTTATCATCAGTCTTACATCTTCGTATTTTTAGTTAGATGACCTTCCTGTATATAGCAAGACCCCACATATACGAGTTTTAAGACACTATAAAATAAGATTCTTCAGGGTACAGAAATAAAATCCTTGTCAATCTTATCTGAGAGGCATCTAAAATAAGTTGTAGGAGGCCAGGTATTTGTTGTCTTCATGACTTGCAATCAAGCATACTGAAGCAATTTTATCATATTCTCATGATTTTAAGGTTTGATCTTGTTTTTTTAAGCAAAGTTCCTAGTGTGGTCCTTAGTTTTGCCTGATAGAGAATAGTGCAGCTGGACTCTTTCATTGCACTACTCTTAACAATTTAACAACTTCTGTGTTGAAACAATTTCACACACAAAAGCTAAGAACTAAAACTTGGCTGACTAAGACATTCCATCTGTGAAGAATTCATGGCCCCACATTACCCATTCTGACTTTTTGCAGCAGATTACCGCTTCCCCCGTGTTAAATGGGATATATACATGTATCAAACCTCCTTCAGTACAAAATCAGCCAGTTTTGTTTAAAACAGTATTTGCCAACAGTTTAAGCTGGATCTTCTGTTAAAATATCTGAGGCATCCGCGTATATTCTGTTTCACTGATCCTATAGCACCACTCTGGCACAAAGGCAGAGTGGAACAGCAATAAAATCTCATATCAACAGTAACTTTTATTAACTGCCAATGCATTAGTGCTATGAGAGCAGCAGAACTGGTTGCTGGTGTTTGAAATGCAGCCTTCAGGTATCAAGTAATAGCATCCATCTGACTACAATTGCTCCTACAACAAAGTTTGTCTAATGAAAGTCATACAGTTTAGTCACGCTGGTTGCAATTTCTGGACTGAGCCTTTTCTGTTATTCTAACAGCTGGGTTTACACTGATGATATCCAGAAAAAGAGTAGGTGAAGAAATCCTGTCTGGGAGTGCTCTTAGGAGAGAGGAAATAAGACAGACCTATGATATTTCTGTATTTTAGTGGTATATTCAAAAAACTCCTGATTTTGGACAGTTTGACTCAGAAGTAGGGCCTTAAAAATTATATATATTTTAGCAGAGAAAAAATGGAGGAAGTCCCAGCAAAGTTTTCCCAGAAGAGCCATGAGGGCTGGAGCCCTCACCCTCATTAGCACTGCTTACTGCAGCACGTGTCACTGGTCGTGTGAGTTGCAAGTAGCTGCAGGACTGTGCAACCCCATCACCAGCGCAGCCTCTGCCACCCCTGAAGAACCTCACAGCTGCCTAAATATAGCTTATCTGCTCTCAATGATGTGAAAGCATTAGCTTTCAGTTATTTTTTTTTTTAATAGAGCATCTAGTGCTCTATTAAAATGTGCTTTTTAATGTGCTTTTTAAGAAGGAAATGTTTTTCTCCATCTCTTTTAGCTCAAACTTCTATATAATGTTTCTATTCAATGCTTTCAAATAAATAAAAATGTGTTAGTAGAAGAAACCTTTATGCTTAATGGCAGGGGGTAAGAAAAGGAGAGGGTGGAAATCAATCTTTCCTCAAAACATAATGCAGCAATAAAGGATACCCACTCTTGAGCTCTGTTGGCTGCTTTATGATTTTTTTCTCAGTTCAAACAAAGCTGTATTCAAAACAAGGATAAACATATCAATGCTAATTTTATATAAGACTCTTCCTTGTATAGTAATTTCACCTAGTCTATTCATATAGCAAAGAGCAGGATTTCTTTGATCTCTTCCTGCCATCTATGTTTTGCCATTTAGGCTTCTACTTAATGTCTTTTGTTCTGGTATATATTTGCTAAAAGTGATAGATCACTCTGTTTATAATCTACCTAACTGTCTATATTTCTGCCAGATGTCAGCTACTGTTCTTTCCTGTTAAAGTTCTCAGGAATATATCACAGTAAATAACTCAGTACTAAACAACAAAAAAAGGGATGATGTCTTGGGTTCCCATGTGAAAATCTCGGTATGAATGGGGAATATTTAAGCTTCACTGGTAATTAGGTACTAAGAAAATAACAAAATGAAGGTGACTTCCATGGAGTGGGATTTCTCCCAAGATGGTCACACTGGTATTAGGTAGATCAGTTGTTTTTTTATACTCAAGACTGAGAGATGTGGTCCACATGCCTGTTATTGCTAGTTAGAATGAGGGTTGATACTTCCATGACCGGCTTGGTTACTTGCTTACTTACCTACTTGCTTACACACAGGAGAGTATGACTGACAGTTGCTTTTCTGCCAAGAGATTTCAGCTGCAGCATTCATGAGTCTTCTATACTCAGTGCTACCTTATGGTACCCAAATCTCTATTTTTGGTGTATCAAGCATAGGAAAGGCCTGTTGGGGTGAAACTAGGGCACGATTGACAAAAAAATATCTGTGACTTCATCAAAACGATCAGAGGAAATTTTCTGCATTAAACTGTCCTCTGCTTATTTAATGTTGGTTACTGCTTATCACAACATCATTCAGTTCCTTTCAGATCTTATAAAAAAGAAACCTAGGAAAAACAATCCCTTTTTCTATTACCTGTCCACCCAAATGGTGGCCCGTTTCAGGTGGACAGTGATTCTGTTTATCATACCCACTGATGGACATGGGATGATCAAACATGGTGCATGTTCAACGTTTGGCTAAAATTAAGTCTGCTTAGAACATGGATCTCATGCAGAATGTTGTGGCCTGTTTTGCCAAGTGTTTGTGACTATCTGTGATCTGCACTAGCTGTTTACTGACTTCTAACTGAAATTTTAAGGTGTTAAGTTGAATGGCCCCACATGATCTACCTGCCTAAAAGTCCTCCAGTGTTATATTACCACAGGTCAGTTCAGTGGGGCACACCGTACTATCAGAAAGGGAGCGGTTACCATGGCCTTTTCGGTAAGAACCTCTCAGCTCAGTGTGTCCTTTTCTTACCTCCCATAGTTTGCAATATTCAAATATGATGGTCCTTGGTATGTTGTGAAAACAGTGTTTTTGAAGAGGTGTCAAAAGTAAGTTCAGGGTGCAGACAGGAGGAGTAGCCCATGGGGCATGTAAAAGGCTGGGAACATTTGATGACTGCAGGTGTGCAGTTTCTTCTCCTCTTTTCAAAAAGAAAAGTAGTCCAAGCATCCTTGCAGATAGAGTGATTTTTCATTGGACTCCTCACACTCCACAGTGCAACCTTGGTCATTGTTTGAATGGAGAGTGTGGGTAACATAGCTGATGCTGGAATTATATGTAACAACTTCATTTTCACTTCCTCCTGGAAAGTTTGCCAATGCTGTTATTTATTTTGTCACCAGAGTTAGTTTCCAGTATATCAACATCCTTGCACTTTTCTCAAGCACTGAATTTCACTTTGCTTAAAAACACAAAGCAATCTGGTCACAAAAGCATTTGAAAACAGATTAAAGAGCCCTTTTACTTAGAAGTAGCCAGCAGGCACAGAAGATGGTGTTACTGCCTCAGGTAGTGAATAGTGGGATGAAGAAATGCCTGGAGGAATTTTGTGTCTTCAGATCATTATCTACTAAGTCTCCTGAAAGCTCCTTAAAATTCCAAACCAAATTCTAATGGCAAACAGGCCCACTAAATCTTTCACCATACAGTTTTATACCCCTCATTCAGCCAACTCCAGTCTTCAAGCAGAAGGAGAGGGGGTTTAAACTTCTACAGTAAATTAGAGGAGAGTAGAAGCCAGTCTGGGAGTGGAAGATCATTCAGTATTTCGTACTTTCTGAAAAGGCTCTGATTTATGGGCTGTGGTAGATTTAGCTTTGGTGGATTTACACCTACAGAGATTAGCACCTGCGGCAGGGCAGCAGAAGGGATGTGTGCCTGCACCTCAGCCTTTCTCGTTCACAGTACAATACAGTGGTGTGCATCAGCCTTCTCAGCTGTTTCAGATAAGACGCTATAAACTGGAATTGCTAAAGAGTGAGTACATGCTCTAGGGATAGTAATCTCTGGCGGGCAGACAGGAGAGGCAAACTGTTGTTACAACTTAAATTGCCACCACTGTATCCACTACAGCACCTCTGACAGAGTCTTTAACAGGGGAATGATAGCGCTTAATCCAGCTGTTCAGATTTTCAAAAATGACATTTTTAGTTGAGATTTCTTCTGGTTCTGTAAGTGAAGTAATGCATATTTTTCAAACCATTTCTGTAACAACACTCAAGAGGGAGCAGGTAAATAGCTGTATCGGGTCTTAAAATGTTTTTTACAAAATAAATCCAATAGCTATGATTCAAAACTTGAAAATCAGCTTTTGTTTGATTTTTAGGAAGACAACAGACAAGAATGAGAACATCAGGGAAGAGCCCATAGTACTTAGTCGTTGGACTAAAGTTATGCAATGAAACCTATTTCCATTTACATAAGCTTCTTTATTAAGATATTTCTAAAGTAGCCTCCAAACAGCATAGTATCATTCCTTTTTTGCAAGAAGGTCAGCTCATTTGTCCTCCAGCTTGGTCACCTGAATTTCATTTCACTGTACCATTTTTAATCAGGTACTACAATGCATGTTCTAGAGTACCTGTTCCTGGCTGTAATCTTATGAAAAATGTCTTTCAGCTGTCTACTTGGAAAGGAAAAAGGATGTGTTTGTGGACCGCAATACTGAGAAGAACTGTCTGCTTGGCAAATTGGACATAGACCAGATTTGTACAGAATATGTCTCTGTCTCTAGTCTAGGACTCTGCTGTCTGTACATGGAGAAAAGTACCTGTAGAGGGCAGGTAAAGCAGTCAGACTTAACACAAGGAAAGAAAAATTAGACTAAACTTGATGCTTTTGAACATATTACTTACTGTAAACAAAATGTCGTTCTTTTCATGATATATTAGCATAACTTTATATAGCTGCTACATGAATGGAGGGAGTTGTATGCATCACAAATGATAGCCGGCAGAGCTTTTTAAAAGCCTTGTTAGCTCTGACTTGCACGATTTGTGGATACACTTTCAGTTCATTTATTTTGGACGGATCTTAAACTGTACTTTGATGTTCAAGTTCAAGTAAGTGTAAAAATTAATTTTAAGCTTTAGGTAGACCAACCCAATTTTGCATCTGTTCTGATTTAATAAAAATCTTTAGATCGTGCCAGAAATTGTCCTAGTTTTGCTCAAAACCTGATGTAAAATCGGGCCAGATTTTGTCAGGCTCCACTAACTCTCCCATTATGGAAGTGTCACACAATAATGTTACACAAGTTTGTTGTTAATGGCAGCGATGAAGAATTACTTTTAGACAAGTGTCGTACCATGAACCAAATTCTTTTCTCTGTTACTTCTGTACAAGCATGGTTAAGGTAATGGATTCACATGATTATAAGACATGCAGAATTTAGATGTATAAATTCACCCCCCTAGTATGTTTAGCAACCTAAAAAGTAGTTCATAAGTTAAAACTACCTCCCAGTCTGGTTCTTTTGCCCCAGTGGTACTTTTCAACCCAGGAGAGGTCTCACTGACCTTGGCAGCTCAGGTAGGTAATATATTTTTACAAAAGTGAACTTCTTTTCACCTTTCTCCAGCAGCAATAATCTTTGACTCTTAAGAGGGATGAAATTATACAGTGTTTGAGGTGCATTTTCAGTCTTCTTGAGTACTGTATTTTTTTCTTTATATTCCTATTGAACTGGCCGACCCTCTTACTGACTAAACACATTTTTGCTTTCTAACTGGACAGAGAAAGCATTCAAAGGCAAAGTGTTTCAGCCTGAGAAAGGACTCAGAAAGGAATTTATCTTCCAGGCATGGACAGGCACGTGGACAAACACATTTATGTGCACTAAGAAATGCCCAGGCCTCTTCCCCTACAAGTTTTAGCTTTATCATAAGTTCAGTTTTTGCACAGACCAAAACCATTATTTAGGGTGCTACCAGAGTATTCATAGTTCTTGCTGAATGGAGGTCTATTCACTTCACATTTCTTTTTCAGATATCAGTTTTCCTGTTTGGGGTACCTCCTTCATAATATTATTTGGAGGAAAATCTCTTTATCCAAACCTTCTTGAAATTTGAGGTTTCTGATATGGGTTCACCTTCTGGAAGTTAGGTATTGCTTCCAAAAAACCAATTATTGGTGGTCTGGGGTATTCAAAACACACAAGTCCAGGACCTACTACCTCCCAGGTCAAGAAAATGGATTTGAATTAATGAAACTTCAGAAAAATAAATTGTTGAGTTTCTTTTATTTAGTCTTCTGAGCTCTTCAAATTCATATTTTTGTTCTAGTCAGCAACTATGAGTCTTGAAAACTTTTAAAAAATAATGATATCTGAGATTTGGGAGCTGGGGCTTTAAGAATGCATCAAATGAATGTTGGTTACACTCCTGAAATAAAAAACCCCACATTTCAATTGCCTCTAATCTCTTTCCAATAACTCAAACAATGATAGCTAAAATTGTTCTCCTTGTCCACCTCTTGGATCTTTTTGCTGTTCCAGTTTAATATTTCAATGATAGATATGAATTATAAAAGCAGTCTTCATGTACCTCTTTTTTTTTAATATTTGCTTATTTATATTGATGAGTGGCTCTAAGGTACTAAGACCTACATAAACACAATAAAAGAGACCCTCTGTCTTAAAGAACGCAGACTGTCAAGATATGGGAGTCAAGGCAAATAAGCAATTATGTTTTATATAGCCAGCCATAGTTTTGGTACATCACCAATAGTCATTGTTGGATGGCCACGCTTCACAGGCATCACAGCAGGGATGATACCTCCATTACCTCCACTGGTGTACTCCAGCTTCACATTTCCAACGTATTACCTGTCTCAATGATACCTCCTTTCTGCCATTTTACTCCAATCTTCAGAAACATCTTTATTTTCAAATTAAAGTTCTTTTTTAAATCCAAATACTTCTTCAAATCATTTCTCAAATTTAATGCTATCAATGAAATCTTAGTGAAAATAACAATAAGCAGCTGGTGTCACAAAAATGACCAAAACCTACCAAACCCAAGCATATGCAACAAAATCTTCCTCTCCTTCTACACGCTGTTTGACTTGTGTTCCCTGCTTTGCTTAGTTGTAACCTCCTCAGAAAAAACTGTTTCCCTTCCCCTGCATTGCACTGCTTTGAAAACTAGATTTACAGTGAACAAACAATCCAGCAGGCTATGATAGTACTGCTGGATTTAATGGAAGAAGCAAATTGCCTGAAGTATGCAGCCTCCTCAAAACTGTTGGGACCCTGCATGATCTTATTGAAAAGTCCCAATGTTTCCCTATTTCCTCTTAATGAAACTCTTACTCATGGAAAGGCTTCATTTGAGTTGCTCCAAAAGAGGCCTCAGGAAACTAATAATAGTCTGTGCTTGGGGAAAAAAAATTAAATAAAAATATGAAGGAGTCAGTTTGGATTTATGTTCTTTGCTTTTCTCTTTGCTGCTGACACTGCTTTTCCTATAGAAAAAGAACTGTAACAACCAATCTACAGCGCTCACTTTTGCTGTAGATTGGTTAAACTTCTTGGTTGTTATTCTGTAACTTAAGGGAGAGCAGTTGATCAACCCCACCAGTTAACTGGGAATGAGTTCCTCTGCACCTAGTTGGGCCAAGATCCCAAAGCACATGCACAAGTTTACTATTGCGAGTAATTGTATTTTTAGACAGCTTTTTGGAGCTGGTACTATTTTTGACATCCTGCTTTCATTAAAGGCAGTGGGCACTGGCTTACACCCTTTATGTTTTAGATGACCTAGTACAATAGTAAATTGTTTGGCTTCCATTTGACTATATAAGCATAGAACAGTAGCAAGAAAATTGAAGTCTCTCTATGCCTGAAGCCTGAAAGTCATAGCACTGCTGGGATGGGGTCATATGTTTTTACATTAACTGACTTTAAGGATGCATAGTTAAATATAGAGTGAGTGAGGATTACTTGGACAGAACACCTTTTTTTTTTTCTTTTTTAAATGCTTATTTTTAAAATCAGAGGAACATGCAAAACCCTATAAAATTCACAGTGGGACCAAGAAAGACACTAGCCCACTCTAGGCTACTTTGTACCCCCTGAACAAGCCAATAAGAAGAGTAAATGAGATCTAGGACAAATCTCAGCACTGTCTAAATCATCATCATGATTACTGGCTCTGGTCTGGATCTGCCCTCTGCTTCAAGGCTGTCCTACCAGGTATCAGCTATTCTAAGATGGCCTCTTTCAGCATCAGTTGTTTTTTAGAGATAACATCTCAAAACTACCAAGAGTCAGATTGCCAGGTTTCCTCCAACCCCCTCCCCTCCCCAGTATGGGTGAACAGCAGAGCAAGAACTGGAACTGCAACCTCAGTAGGTAAAATAGCAAGTGAATGAACACCCTAGCAGACAAGTGGCTCTCCTGCTGTTTGTCTCTCTCTTGTTTTCAAAGGAAAAATGTAATATGTCTTTATTTCATCACAGGGCAGAACAGGAAGAAAATATAAATCCCCTCATTTCATGGGATGGGGAAACCACTTGTCAGCCCAGTTTGGATGGACTCCCTAACTGACTTTGAAAACCTTTCATGCTGTAATACAGAGCAACAACCCTGGACTTTTCACTGTATGTGGCTCTTTTACAAGTCAAACATTGTAAGAGCTTTCCCTTTCTCCTTAACTTGCTCTCTGACCTTTTTCCCATTGGGCAGTATATCGGGAAGCAGGTGATGTTGGTGATGTTTAGAAACATACCACTGCAAACTAAACCACTCGGATTCAGCTCTGGCACGATGGATCAAGACCAGTATTAAAGCCATTTCCTTTGGTGTGCCCAGGGTCAAACTGAATTGCTGTAAACAAACCGGTCTGCATCCCAGAAGAAATGTTTATGCAAAATAGTACTTTCCCTGTTGCCTTCCCCTCCTTCCTTCTTCCCCTTATAAAGCTGCTAGAAGCAAAAGCCAAACACAGCAAACAAGGATTTTTCCCCCCACGAGTAAATTTAAAGGGACAGTAGCTGGGATTTTGCACTTTTAGCTGTTTATCTTTGGAAAATAGTGCAGTTGTTACATAGCCTAAATACAAGAGGCTCTGCTGCTCCCTTTGCTGTTTGGTCCTCTCTCAGGCCTGATAGTGTTTCCTTCCTGACCTCTCATGGCTTCCTGCCTCTAGCCTTATCGCAGCAAAAAACTTGACACTGTACTGGCTGTGCCACTTGGAATGCATTTAAATTTGGTAAATGGAAATAGCCTTACCTTTACATTTACAAAAAACTATCATCTGCAGATCACTCAGTAATTTCCTACTGATAGTTATTTTTTTCTTTTAGATATGTTATTTGAAATAGATAAA
Organism: Buteo buteo; assembly: GCF_964188355.1. Taxonomy (NCBI): domain Eukaryota; kingdom Metazoa; phylum Chordata; class Aves; order Accipitriformes; family Accipitridae; genus Buteo; species Buteo buteo. Next base: position 35,555,424 of record NC_134173.1, read on the forward strand.
AGAAGGGAGAAAAAAGGAAAAGGAGAAAGGAAAACTCTCCTGTTTCTTTTAGCTTCACTTTTCTGCAATCTGAGAATCCATCTCTCAGGATGCTGACATCAACATTGCAATAACTTTAACAGTCCTGTGTCAGTTTAGATCAGTTGAGGTATGTATTGCCTTGATCTAAACACTTTAAAAGGCGAATATTACAGAAGTTCAGTAGGTAGAAGAAATTAAAGTGGTTCATCAAAATCCAGTGTAACTGCACCCCCAGTGCAGCAATAGAATTCTCCACTTACAATACTGGTTTTCCCCGATGCTTTCATAGGAACTAAAAAGTGCAATACCACAAGCTTTTATACCTCATATGACTGTAGGGATGTCAAAAGAATGATTCTACTGACGTTAGTTGACCAGAACCAGCTGTGCAGACTTGAATAATTATTTTAAATTAAACACTGGATTTGCGAAAGAGAAGAGTGCAGTCCCCCTCATACTCTGACCAATTAGACTCAATGCCATGTGGAACAAGTTAGCAACATCTAAGTGTAAGAATAATATATTGTTCACATATTCTTAGGGAGAAAAATGTTTTTTACAGAACTTCTTAGTCATATAGAGACCATTTTATTATCACAGTTTAGGGTCAGAGGAGACTATTAATGATCACTAATCCATACTCTGGCACTCACAAACATTAAACATCATCAGCTTTCAGTTTGATCACAATCATAAAGAATTCTGAATATCACCAGGTCATGTACTCCAATAGGTAAATTAAGGAAGCATTCCAATTATGTTGGGTTCCATAAGTTTCCAATCATTGGAACATCCTATGGTTTTCCTCTTACACTAAAGCACTGTCTACTATCAAAAGTGTATTCCTTTTGTGCATGTTTGTAGCCAAAATACTTCACTGTCTCTTGGAAAAATTCAATAGATTCTTTTTTAGTCCCTTTCTCCAAGGCCTAGTTTCCAATCTCAAATTATTCCTGTACTTTTAAAAATTGTATCAAAATCTTTGATGTATTTTTCTGAAGTCTAATCATCAGAACTGGACATAATATTTGAGTAACAACTTCCTTAATACCATATAGAGAAGTGATATTACCACTTTATTCTTACTTAATATTCCCTGCTTATTTGTGGATTTCTGTGTTGTCTTGGAAGCTTATATTTCAGATAAAGTATTTTAAGTATCTCAATTTTAAGATCCTAAATGGGGAATTAATATTCAATAAAATTTAGACCTGTACTATTTTGTTAATTTAATCCAGGATTTGCGATGTCAAGGGACTAATTTCTATGTTTATCTGTATTAGGAAAAGAAATAGATTGACTCCACTGAAGTCAAATGTGTTAGTCTGTAAATGCATTTGTTAGGTATAAATGAAAGAATTTCTTCAATTAAAATTCCGCATCAGCTTCTCTAAGATCATCTAATTAAATGACTGTAAATTTTAGGGGCATCTTAGAATATATCAATGTTATTTTGAATTTAAAAGAGAATTAGATTTAATTGGGTTTAGAAAATTGGTTGTTTTGACATCACTCAGGCAGAAGAATCAGAAAATACTTAAAGGATGGTAGTATGGATAATTAAATAATTGTTTTAAAATTGACTGTAATATTAAAATTAATTTTTCATTAAATCAATTTGATTATTGGGAAAATAAGTCTTATCGGATATTTGATAACTATTTCTAAAGCTATAGATTTGCTGGATAAAAATACCTATTTTTATATTATATGTACCTCATACCATCCCACATGGAATTCTGATTTTTTTTTTAATTATCCTTATATAAATTCTCTATAACCCCTATTCACCTGAATTATATTAGTTAATTAAGAGATTTCAGTAAATTATTCTACATGGGAATCCTCCTCCTATCACATAATTTTTTGGTCTTGGTAATTTTGAATGCTTCAGTTGGGTCATGTTGATTTTAATAAAAACTGTATGTCTACATACACACACACACATGTGATTATATATGCCTTCTTTTTCCGTATCACCTCTTGCCAGTATTAGATAATAAATATCTCTAGGGAAGAACTCTATTTTCCCACATTTGTAAAGGTGCTATGCAAATTGTGGATGCTATTGAAACACAAATATTTTATGGTAATAAGAGGCAATGAAGGGATTTATTTCACAGCCTAAGCATGGATGCAATCTACCAATGTATGTGATAAAGCAGATTGAACTGGCACCTCAGCCTCCCTTCAATTGGCAAAAGAAAGAAGTCCTGAGTGGGAGTTCCCCAACCAATCTTTCCTTAGCAGAAAAAGATAACAGACCTTTAGAGTCATAACCTCATCCAGTTTAGGCATAGCCTCCTTCCTGATTAGTCAGTTGGAATATTGTAATCAATGACATCATGGTAATGATGAGAGAAGAGCATCTGTATTAAAATGCCTAGATGAATGGTCAATCCAGAGATTGGATTCTCTAAAATCAAACTCTTCTTTGAACAATGTTGACTCTTTCAACTGGTTTTGCAAATAAACTACTGAGATCTTTTAAAAAAGGAATGCGCCTCACATATCAAAGAAAAAATGGTATTGAGTGGCTTAAAATCTTCCACACTCTCTTAAGTAAGCCTATCTCTAAAATGTCAAAGCTTGAAGTTTTCCAGGAACTCTTGCATCAGCTTGAGGGATAAGGTTAGAAAGAACAAGCACCATTTAAATGGAATCCCATTTATTTCCACACTTGGGAAGCATAATTCCTAAGTGATCGCTATTAATGCCACACACACTTGCTGACCAAAGTTTCTGGATTTTGATTTTGGTAATACAAAATGAATGTTTTGCAAGGCTTGATCCAAAAAAGGAGAGGGAGATAATATGATAGTCTTTTAAAACAATCTAAAGAGTATAATAAAGAGAAAACTTACGTACTGTCTGCTCAGGCTAGGTATTGAACACATCTGTCCCATCACTGTGCCCTGCTTTAGTTTCCAGTTGTGACTTTTAGCTGTGCAGTTGTATTGTGACCTCTGGATCCCAAGGTTGGATACCATTTGAGAAGAGAGACTGTGTGCTTGGTCCTTCTGGTTTGTGCCAGATGAATTCATAGAAAGGGATAAAAAATGAGGAGTTTAAGTCTACCCATGCACTGGCCAAGGAAGATGAACTTGCATCTGGGCAAATACCTTGTTCTTCACAAAAAAAAACATTTCAACATAAGCTTAAATTAGAATTTTATGGTCTTTATATTTTGGATGCTATGCCCCTGAAAAAGTCATGCACAGCTTTCAATGAATAGTATAAATGAGTCTTTTTGACACAGCAATTTGTTTAATTAATGAAAAGTCACCATATTCTTCAGATGTTATGCTGACAAAAGAACCATGCAGTTAGATTCTCTGCTCTTATCCATCCAGACAGTTAAATAGTACCCATCACTAAAGTATCTGATAGCTGCATAGCCATTCCTGGATTTTATTTTCATTATATTCTCATGAGGCAGGGAAATAATCCCCATTTTAGAGTAAATGGACGATTCACTGACTTTCTATTGAAGGTTAGTACAATCAAGTGTCATTTTTGAGAAGGCAGTATTATGAAATTGTGAACCTAAAGCACATTATGAACCATGGTAGTTTCTGGTAGTTGCTGAAATTAGACTACTTTACATACCTTGCTGTATGGGAGAGCTTTTAAAAAATCTGGCTCCTGTTACAGGTACTGAAGAATTCCAAGATTTGATAAATTTATCCTGTAATGTGTGCTACAATGGTATCTGCTAAAGGAAGTCTTTCTTGTAAGACCTTTCTTCCAAAGCAAGAATAGTGGTTATAATTAAATGACTGGTTTTGTACAAATGTCTATGTATTAACTCATTAGACACAATAGAATCCTATAAAACAAGGTAATTATCACATTTGCAAAAGCTAGATAAAGCAAAAGGATTTTGAACTGCTCTAAAGAGAGCACTTCAGGTAATGGTAGCTATTTAGGATAGCTTATGTCATAGGGAATAGGACTGAAATTGATGTGAACTTTTATCATGTCTTACTGTACTTCCCTCCAAATACTTATTAGTAGTCTTATTCTGTGCCAGAATTCCTTGAGTTTATTAATATTCCCTACACATTGTGTTTGTTTCTGGTTTTTAAAGTTATTGCCAGATTATAGCCTGTCTGTGCCTGATAGTGGTTGTGTTTGTATATGAGCACAGGGTCATCTGATAACAAATTGTAGCACTGTGCGATAAGCAATGTTTAAAATGGGTACAAGCCAGAAACCTATGGCTCCCAGTATACTTTCAGAAAGTCCCATCAACAAAAGAAAGAGTTCAAGGTATTTCGGAAAAAGGTCATTGATTACAACCAACTTCATGATCGTTCTGGATGTGTTCCTTCCTGCAGAGACATAATTACATTTGTTTTACAGTAGAACTTATTTTCAGCTTTGGGCAAGGACAATTGCTTTCAAACATGATTTTGACTCACACGTACCAGTTTAAGAAAGTTGTTAACTCTGAGTCAGTGGAGTAACAGTAATGGCAGTGAGATCTTATTTGGACCACTCAAATTTAAATTTATAGCATAGCGTTGTGAGTAGCTGAAAAGCAGTTACCTTGCAGAATGCTGACCTTGGTTTCTTCCAGGAACTATTTTTTATACTTAGAGTATCTTCCAACACAGGGACTTTTCCCTGTCTTTTACTGCAGGAGTTCATGTACCTGTGTCATTTCCCTTTTTTTCTTTCAGCTGAAGTACAGCATATTCTGTGAAAATCACTACAGTTGTAATCCAAGTCAGCCCATGATGTCTTTGGGATCCTATGAGAAATGGATAGCCTCTTTCCTCTGCCTTCTTTTGAACTGTGTTACATACACCAGTGATAAGTATTTTGAACCTAACTCACAAAGGTGTATGTTGTCGTATTTCCTAGGTATTATAAGTTTTGTACAAAGACAAATGTTTTTCTTAAGCATATATTTTATCTAAAATGTGCATTTATCTGTAAGGCTCTGGTCTTAAAGTCAGGTAGTGGGTGCCTCAGGCTTGTAATATTTGGGGGTTACATCCTTGTTTGTGGTTAATCTGTTGTTAGCATGATATCATGACTCTTGCCCTAGATAGGAGTGGAAGTAGTTTCCAATGTGAATTGAAGCAATATAAACAATATTTCAGATGCTTTCAGAGACTTTTTGCTCACCGTAAGCCTTCCTTACATTAGGTAAGTCTTCATCTACCCTATTATAGTACCTGTGCATAGCCTACGAGGATTGAGGCAAAGGCTGTTGCTTCAATACTTCATCTGCCCCAGTTAATTGGAGACCTCAGTGTTTTGTTCTGTTTCTTCTTTTTTTTTAATCTTGTACATCAGAAGTCAATCTGTTTATTAGCAATTTTACTACTCCACTGTTTGATAGAAGGTGTTGACCAATGTTTTTGATAGTCAGTGGGGAAATCCTGTCATGCTATGGAAAGTTAGTTCATCCAGAAAGAGACTATGTTATAAGACAGAGTTCTTTGCTTTTCTTTTAAAATTACAACAGTTTCCGCAGGTAGAAGTTTTTTCATCTTTCTTTTAGTTAAATTTTACTATGACTATTGCAAAAAAAGAATTGTGATTTTATTGGGTTTCTGAATTCTCTAAAGCATGTATGAAATATGGGTGGAGACTTTAATAAGATTCTGTTTATTGAAATAACTCACAGCCACCAAATCTTTTTCAGGTTTTTTTAGAAAATTATACTTCTTTCAAGACATTGGGATAACAAGACTGCCAACAGATTCTTGTCTGACACTGTGCTGTATTTCACTGTTTGAAGATAGACTCTGCCCTGTCCCGAGTGCTGTGCAGCGTCACAAAACTCCAATGCTCTTTTTACTCCTCCAGCTGAATGATGACCAAAGGAATTGCCTGAATCAGAAGAAATACAGGGACTTCAACAGATATGTTCTTTCAACAATATAACTGGAAAGAGGAGGGGAAATGCCAGTAGAGGCAATGCCCGCACCTATTTCTACAGTGTTGAGCAGACCTGGCCTCTGGTCTGAAGGGAATATTCTGTTCTCCTTACAAAGGAAAGCAAATTTAACTCTCCCAAAACAACCAGGAAGATCTACACATTCGGTTTAATTTAGGGTCTATTAGAGTCAAGGGGAATATTCACACTACCTTCAGGACAATAATAATATACAACCTACTTTGAAAGCATTAAACCACTAGTATTGCACCTTCATTTTTTTAACATTTAACTTGTATGTTTTGCTTATAAGTTTCAGTGTTAAATTACTCCATATCAGGACCAGTTGCTACAGTTTCCTCTGCAAACTCCTTTTTTTTCTTCATTTCTTTCAAAATAACGTGCCATCCTTCCAATATAAACACTGAGAGGAAATAGATGAGTGAGTACGTAATCACAAAACTATCTCAGGCAGCAGGCTTCTGAAATGTGTTAAAATGCCAATCACAACATGCTTTTGCTCCTGCCAGTGTCTGATGAATATCCTCGCCATTTATGCTCTCTTCTGGCCACTTCCCTTGGAATACTTGAAATATAATTAGCTTTTTTAAACATAGTTTCCTATATAACAGCTGCAGTCAATGTGCAATTGTCCAAAAATAAGGTAATACATTACAGATAATATCCAAAAGGATTTTTTCTATGTTGTGCCTTTGTTAATTGAAAGCCAAGTGTGAAATAAAATAAACTTTATATCCTTTTTTCTTTTTTTATTTGTAGGGAAAATCTCAGGAATTTCTGTTGCTGTTTTTTCCTCCATTGAAATATTTATGACAAAAGAAAGGGCACTGGGTACCAAGTTTTTAAGTACCTATCCTAACATGGGCGTTTTTAATAACAAAATTTAGATAGAAACTTCCCACAAGATCAATTCTGTATTCAAATAGTAGATTTGGAGGAATGTGTGTGGAAAAAAAAAGTTCAAACCCCAGATTGAAGCTTAAAACTCAGGCACCCTCGACCCTTCCTGTGTATTAGTGTTCCTTTTACTTTATATGACAGCATCACTTTTAATCAGAGTGCACGTTTTAAGGCACTGGACAGAGAAGGGAACTGTTCCTGCTCTGCTGCTCCTGCTCCTGCTCCTCCGTTGTCTGCTCTGCGCTGGCAGCTGCTGCTTGCAAGTGGCAGCCAGGCCTCTGGCGACGGGTGGCAGCGTGTGGCCCCATCCTCTCACATTTTGTTTTCTAGCAAAGAGATGATATGGTCTGGTTTTTAATGGCCAAGACACCCGAGGTGAGCATGCGCAGTCAGTTAGTCCTGCCTGCTCTCAGTTTGGGTTGTGTTTTGGAGCAGGCGGCAGGGCCCAGTTGACGCCTGGAAGCGCCTCAGCTGGCATGGCTGGTCCCTCCTTCCGCCCTCCGCAGCCACCAGTGGCTGGGTGGCTGAGAGGCTCCTCTGAGTAACAGCTCTCTGAAAAGGTCTGTGTTCGGGGAAAAAGAGGCTCATCCCAAAGAAGGTTCATCCCAAAGGGAAGCAACAGTGGAGCACTGGGGAGATGAGCGCCCCGACCCTGGCTGGGAGGTGAGAGGAGAGAGTGGGCCTCGGCGCCTGTGTGCTGACAGGAAAGATTCAGTCACTCTCCCCAGGATGGAAGGGTTTTGCACATTTATGTTGTTTTTCTGGACTTGAACAGAGTTCGCTCGGGAACAATGAGATTATAAGCATGATTAAGCTGGTGAGGCCAGTTGTGTGGCTGATGCCTGTGAAGAAGAGCGGGGGAAGACCTCTGCAGAAGCTTCCAGAAGGAGGTGCGCCAGGAGGGTGAGTCTGACCCAGCTGTTCAGCTGTGCCCCTTCTGTCCTCTGCAGAGAAAATGTGATTTCTAGGGAAAAGAGGGTTTTGTTTATTGTCTCTTCTGTTGTAGCTGGGGAGAGGGGGTAAATACCTTCACCTTTCATGTAGCCAGACACAGGCTTTCTTTCCAAGGGCATCATGAAATTCTCTCTTAACAGCACATCCAGCCACTCTCCACAGGGCCTTGGTAACAAGAAAGAAGCAAGGCCAAATCCACTAAAGTTGGCTTCTAGGCTGCTGAAAATTGGTGTTAAGTGGCTTCAATACTGTTTTAGGAATATAACTATGGTTGTAAAAACATTCTTGTATAAATATGTGCCATAAGCATTAGGTAAAGAAAGTGATTACTGGATATGCTCTTTTAAGAAACATCTGTTGCTGATGTTTTAAATCCTACTGGTATGTACGAATTGGTGTCAGATCAGCCTTTTTGTAGTGTAGATAAATGCTCTAAAAAACACCAAAACTTTTGGTAACTTCATACATGTTCTACTTCTGCTGTCATGAAAACTTGAAGAACAGATTTTATAACAAATATAGTTTCATAGCCTAAATTTTCTCATGGATTATAAAGCTAGAAAGTATGATAATCTAGTTTGAACACCTATAAAACACATTGTGGGGTTTGCTGATTTGTGGGTTTTTTTTTTAATTACGATGTAGTTCTAGATAAAACCACAAAAAATTAAATCTCTGTAATTCATATGCTAACAAGAGATGAAAATAAATTAACAGAATGGCAAAATTGCACAAAAATTTTTTAGAAGGTGCAAACTATGCAGGTCCATCTGATTTCTTCCTTCCACTCTCCTCTGTCACATTCTCCTTCCTGTTGCAAACTCCTTCCTCCTCCTGACTTTTATGTTGTCTTTGCAGTTGACCCATAAAAATATTAAGCCAAGAAAAACCTTCGGATTTCTTTCTTTCAAAAGCTGAAAGTGCAGTTCCTGGAACAGCTTTCACTTTCTCAAGATAGATATAAATACTCTTTAATTTTTCTCATACCCCTTAATTTGTTATAAGGTTTCAAATTACCATTTGCCATAGTTTCACAACTGATTTTTGACACATATATCTCCATTTTTAATGTATATCAAAGGGAGTACTGTAGGGCTACAAGTTAATACGTTCTTCTCAGAAACGCTTTTATCTCTGTCATTTGTAGCACGTACGCTTTGTAAATAAACTGGAGTTTTCACTTCCCTGCTTTGTTATTGAAAGCTATGATTTGGAACTGGAGCCATTCTGTCCCTCTGTAAAAAGACACTTGTTTATGTGTTGTCTAGAATATTGGGGCCTGCTTGCCAGAGGATGTACAGTAGATGTGTCATCTCAGCACAGCATATTTTGTCTGCCCTTGCCCTGTTTTAAACAGTTGGGTTGAGAAATACTTTTTTCCCACAGCAGGTTTCTGCTAGTAAAAAAAGATAACATGACTTTATGCTGCTATTCCAATCCACTGCAATAAACTTTTTTGTTTCAGTTCTGGATTTTCTCCATAAAACTGATAGCCTCATTTAGCATTATGTCTTTCAAGAGTAAAGTTATTATCCAAAGGAAATTTCTGCTTATAACATTAATTTAATCCAAATTCTGTAATATATGGTATATTGAAAATGCATAACATCTTACTAGTTACTGGAAGCTAATAATAGATTGGAAATACTTTGTTTTGGTGGGAACATCGGTTGCTTATCAGGTGACTTATAGAAAGGTGGCATTTGAGTCTTGCAGGAATATGATCACTATCTGCTTCCTACTTGAGGCTGCTTACCATTTTGGGTCTGTTAATGAAATGCTGTGATAACACAGAGCTTTCCCCTGAAATGGCATTGCTAAAGTAACAAAATAAGTGAGAGAAAGCTATTTCAGGTGTAACAATTGTGTTTAATTTGCCCTCTTCTATAGGCCTGACATTCATGGCATAATTAAGGTGAAAGTGAAGGTTAGGAATCTTGCTCAGCTCAGGCCTCATGTGGGCCTCAGTCTGACCCTTTAGAGAACCAGCTTCAGCAACCCAGTGCACAATTCTTCAGAAGGGCTCTTAGAAAATGGCATACTACCAGTATCGTAATTACACTGATGCAAATTCTGTATTAGATACCATGTGTTCTTCATGGCACATAAGAATCTGATCTTTGAAAAAACCTGTGTATTTTCTGTAAACAGTGAAAAATATATAGAGGTATCTAAAGTTAAAGATTTATTTCATCTACCCCAAGTATTCTTCAGTAGAATTTGCAGGACAAATGCAAAATCGCATTTTAAATTGCATTTTGCAGTAAAAGTAAAAGTATTTGTGAATCTTCATATCTTTAGAAGTGATGAGCAAAATAGCTGCATCATGGGGTTCACACAAGAATCCCAGGTGAAAACAAAAGATTAAAGTGTCTTGCTATAAAGTGATTATGACCTACTAAACTGTAAAGTTTTTGGAATAAAATAATTTATTTTGTATTTGTACTAGTTCTCTCACTTGGCCTCTCACCAGGTCTTCTAAGTGCTGCTACCTTATGACTAGAGATAATTATTTAATGAAATCCCATATGATTTTACTGTTTTTCCCATTTTTTCTACCTTACTAAAAAGTGATTTTCACATTAAAGTGTTTGGTTTTCCTTCAGCAGGAGGAAAAGAAAACAAACAGCTTATAAAAGCTTTTTTTTCTCTTTAAAAATACATATATAAAACCAACAAGTTTTGATGATGATTGCAAATAACATATTTCACTAAAATCACTCAGGTTCAGTTGACATGTCATCTAAAAAGCACTGCTTTCATTGTGACGTAATTTTGAAACTGGGGCTTGTGCCACAAATGAGTGTTAAATCAGGAGGAGGCATATTTTAAAGTGACAGGTATAATTTCCAAACACAGCCTCATTGTTCTAAATTAAATAATTATCTGAGGACGTAACCTAGCACTCATTAATGTGATCTTGCTTGATAAACTCTCCCAAGATGTAAAGTCAACACCTAAGAAAAGTCATTTTCTTAGTGCCTTAAAATGTGTTTCACCTGGAATAGGTATTGAGGAACACATTGAAAAACAAAAGAAGACTAAGTCTAACATTTCCTCAGAGACACTGTGCCAGTAGCATTCCAAAACCAAAAGTGAAGGAGGGTTTGCTTCTCTGTAGCTGAGAGGCAAATAGTCACGAGACAAATGATGGCTTGTTTTCATGGGTCCTCTGGTCCTCACCTTTAGTTAGCTCCTCATGAGGAGCCTCTGAGATTATTTGTTCAGATAACTGATTTTCATGGTACAAAATCAGATATTTTACTCTAATATATTAATCTGTCTATTTTTACTACTTGAAAAAGTAAGTGTTGTCCCTCTATTTCTAAATCAGTTTTCCTGTATTTGTTTTATGAAACACTCATTACTGTGACAAGTCCAGTCATGGCTGCTGTTGTGGTTAGGCAGTACACTGGTGGTCCTTAATAAATTTTGTAGAGCTAGGAGGTATTTTCTTTGCAGGCGAGATTTGCTCTCTCTTAAAGTACTCTCATAATTTTACTTGAAGCTAATTCCTAGGATATCAGTTCAAGTTGCTGTTTATCAAGATTTGACCTGAGAATGCTTAGCTGGAAAAAAAGCCACACAAAAAGAAAGAAATTTGTCATTATGGGAGTTTTTTCTGAATGGGAACAGATGTAAATGGGAACACTCAGAGAACCATGGTGTATTGTAAAGTTTCCTCATTTGCACCAGGTAGGGCAATGTATCCTGTCCTACAGCAGGTAATTTTGCATACAGATAGGTTAGGAGATTCTGTAATATTTTTAATTGCCTCACTTCTTTAAATTAACCTGGGAAACACGTAAACACTATAGAAATAAGCACCTTGTTCCAGCTGATTACTAAAAGTGATGCTTGCAATGTCAACCCCCACAAAATTCAGTGTGACTTTGTTAAGTACCTACCTTATCTACTTTGCTTTCTTAATGTTCATTATGTTTGTGACTGGTCTGAAATGGGAGTGTTAATAGCTGAAGTACTACCTGAAGACTGTGGGCAGTGTTGCTAAGGGAGGAAAAAGGCTGGTCTTCTAAAGGTGTGGGTCTGGAAAAGAACAGGCTCATCCTTAGCTAAATGATACGTGCAACAAAAACTAGACCTAATTAATTTCCTGGGGTGTGTTGACCTCACAAAAAGGAGTAAATGGTAGGGCTTGTATTTTCTAGCCATAAAGAATAGATTTATATTGTCAGTCTGCAGCAATCAGTATATGTAGTGGAACTGTTGCATTTGCACATATAAGAGACCCTCCAAACGTGTGACAGAGTTCTAGCCCAATCTCTTCTCTTCAAACCCATCCAAAGAAGAGGAATATGACTCACTTTTTTTCAGTGCCTAAATGACTTAATAACTTATGTATCTAGTTTTTTAGCATAGATTCGTGATGGCACATACTATACTTCAGCTTGTTACAGTGTTGTGAAAAATGCTATTAAACATTTTGACCTGTATCAGTTTTTATTGGTTTAAATCCCTGTTTTTCTGTTGCTTAATTAAATAAGAGGGCTTCCACAGGTCTTGTACAACTCCATGTACAACTGACAAAAAATATCCCTTTACAGTGGAGTTGTATGACAAGGAACTAGTTTCAGCAATCATTGATTCTGAGATACTTGTGTTGAAGCAAGAAACTCTCCATGGAAGTATATCTTCACCAAGTACTACCCCTTTTACTCCTATTATTATATCTGCATCAGTATAGAACTTCAGGGTAGGCAGTCTGTGCTAGTTAGTTTAGCCTGCTTGAAATGGGAGTAAGCTACAGTGATGAAAAAAAAGAACAAACAAAAAACCACTGTTTTTTTCCCTGTCAAAACCAAAAACCCTAATGCAGCTCTGCTGATGGCTAAAAGCTGCAGCATTTAAAAAATCCTAATAAGATTAGGCCTTCATTCCGGTGAACAGCAGCTGACTGTTTCATTGAGAGCCCAGACTGCTGACAGAAACTTGTGATTATTAGACACAACCTGCCAAAATTGGCTTTTCACTAAAGCAAGGTCAGAAGACCCTGGAAAGTAAATAAATTATTTTTGTTAAGTCTGACTAAACAGTACAACCTGTGGAGCTATTTGTTTAGCTAGTTTTTGTTGGAGCTTTTTTAGAGTAATGCTTGTGGTTTCATATAATATAAACTCTAAGTCCTGTTGTCACTGACTTTCAGTGAAATTTGAGTTCTTCAGTGCCTAGGACATGGCTGAAAATGGAAGGCAGATTGTGAAATAACCCAGATAGTTTTGAAAGTAAGATCACCCAAAGTTTCAAAAGTGAAATTCCAGTATGTTTTCTATCGTCAGTGTTGTCTGGGAGTCAAGAATTGGATTCTGACACCACAGTATCAGCCAGCTGGTGTCAAAGTATCTGTAAAGCAATTCAATTATTAGTTGATCATGGAATCACCAAGAACCTTCTTCTTCATGTAACACAGGAAGATAAAACATGGTTGCGTTGCTCTGGTTTTTGAATGTGTGTTGTTCATGTTTTTTTAATATTGGAAAGGGCTTTGTGTGACTTCAGGTTAATTATAAAAAAGAAAATATTGTATCACAAATGAAAAAAAGTGCAGCATTCTCCTTACTGTCTTATAGTAAACAGGAAACTAGAGTGGTATGGACTTCTTCATGTCTGCTGCTCCAAAGTGGAAAACCTTACAAGCCCTTTCAGGAAAGATCGTAGTTAAGATGCTTTTCCAAATCGGCAGTTACTGAAAATTTGCTGCATTTTGTTTTTTAAACTGCTATTCTTTTTGCATTTGGCTCAGGACTGAAGGTATTCTAAGTCTTTAGAAAGTCTTTTAGAAGTTCTGCTTAATTTGAGAAGCTTTTTCTTGATCAAGGAAGCAGAATCAATATATGCAATGTTTCTAAGATTCTGGAATGTGACTTTAAGAAATTACAACAGCTACAAATCGTGAGCCAAATCCCTGCCTTACACAGAATGTACCAGTGATAAATGAAGGTCTTACTGACCTAATAAAATGCTACAGATTGATATTCCTTTTGTTGAGCAGCCTGTAATTTCATTAATTTTATTGACAGTAATTATAACAAGTTGAATTTATGGTAGCCATAAAGAAAAGTTAGTCAACCACATGAAAATGTCAGCATGCTCACTTTGGTATGAGCAGGCTGAAGATTTTTTTTGGGGGTGGCGGCTGCTGATCTGTTGTCTTCCTGCAGTTGTGTTTGATGGCACTTTATGAAGGCTAGGGAATGGTGCTTTCAGTGTCCCGCTCACAGTTCTGTTTGTAAATTTGAAAATAGATTCTTGTAGCCTTGTGACTTTGGACCTGTGGTCTCATTTTTTTCTTAAAATTGTTGAGAGACTAGCTGACAGAACTGTGTGACACAACAAGCTATCTGGTCTGGATTAAAAAGCTGAAAATGTAGGAACTAAACGTTGAGTGAGGATGTTGAGTTCTTCTTTCTATATGTATTAAAGTAAGAATGTAGTGAAACCATGCGGGTTTTTTAGCCAAGCAAATTGCCGGTTCACTGATTTGTTGGAGACTTGCCTATGCTGAGAATACAAGACCAGGCCTGCTTATACTAAACACGTGCCAAAATTTCTGTATATACCTGTGCAAAAATTAGCACAGGTTGCAACTGTTGGAGGATTGTACAAACAAGTAGGGGTAATGCTACTATAAGTATCCTTGCCTAGACAGGGCAGCACCTCCTGTAAAGAATACCTGTGAATTTGAAAACAGCATATAGGACCATGTGCCTACTTCTTCAAAATAAGCATCGTTTCTAAATAAATTTATGACCTAGTTTAGTGTAAACTGGGAGGGGAGTATGTGTTCTCTACGTTGAAATTAAGAAATTAGAGTTTTGTGCCTCTTAACTAGAAATTAACTGGAGATAACAAATAAAAAAATTTTTAAAATAAAATTTCATAAATGTTCCGGTGGAAGATTGCCTTTGTACTAGAGATGCTACTGGGTAGTAAAATATTTTCAAATTTCACCAGACCTCAGAGACAAAACTGTAATGAGCATGTCCTGAAAAAAATGTAGGCAGATACATGAAAGTTTGAAATAAACTCCAGACGGTCAATGAAATTAATAAAACATTTTTGGTGAGAAGATTTTAAAATAAAATTTCTATGAGAAAAATACTTTTAAGAATAAAACTTTTACATTGCCATATCTTAAATACAGAAAAAAAGGATAATTACTCACTACAGCTATCTCATGGAGCTGGTTGTACTAATGCTCAGTTATAGGAGAAGAGACATGAAAATAATGATAAGAGAGTACGAATAGGATCCCAAATTTTGGGAAACTTAAAAATCACAAAATCTTTGTTCAATTTCCATACTTTTACCTCCAGTACAAAATAAGTCTTTCTTGCTAATTAAGTTGGACAAATTCAGTCATTTTTTTCTGTCATTAAATGTTCCATATTGTAGCACATCTTGTTATTTCAATGTAAATATTGGAGAGGCACAAAAGGCCTCTAAGCTTACAGCTGAATTTTAGTGTATGAGATCCTAAGCAAGCAAGAGTCTTTTTCCTGGGAAGACTTTTGGAATTTGATACAATCTGTTATACTCCACCAGTGTTTCAGGAATGCTTTTTAAGAGTTTACAGATATGCCAGAAGGTATATAAGCCATAAATGAAAATCCAAGGGGGAAGTCACCCAAAGAGCACTCTGTTACGATGGTGCTGGCTTCCAGGTTGTTACTGATTTTGAAGCCTCAGCTGAAATTGCCTGTCCCTGTACTCTTTTTTTGAATGGAAACTGCCCCTAAAGATCCCTGATCAGCTGCACAGTTCTTACCTTCCTAACAGACAACAACATGAACCTTGCAGTGGTTGAGCTTGTTTTTCTCTGTCCTATGCTCTTAGCTTGGAGGACTGTGCTCTAGAGGAGAATTTGGGCAAAACTATGGAGTTTAAACTTGGGTCTTTCTGAAAAGACTTTTAATTTCTATTTTAACTTGACGAACAGAACAGAAAAAAAAAGGTTTAATATCTCATTGCAGTAGCCATTCCCTTCGAGCTTCACCTTTCTGGATATGTATATATTAGTAGTTCAGCTGAAATACACTAGCCTTGCACCTTCCTTGGTGCAATAGTGCAGAGGGTTGCAACAGAGGAAGTAGTAGCACAGGCAAGTGCCAATTTAGTAACTGTTGTTTTCTAAACTTGGTGTTCTCAAATCTTAACAACACTTTCCTAAAGCAGACTTCTTCCTGGTGGCCTGTCTTCACTGCTTCTGAAGTTTAAGAAAATTAAATTAAAGTAATAGTACTAATTGTTAATAAGTAACAGGTTATGTTTAATCAGGAGGTTTAGTGCTTCTATGTAGTGCATTTGGAAACTATAAAAATGTAAGCAGGAGAGAAAATTGGCTTTGTTACATGCATTTTAAAATTTTCTGAGAGTCCCAAGATGGCCATATTTATTCAAATACACAGCTGTTACTCCTAATCAAATACTTACTATTAGCTGAATTTCAAAGATTTTAGAAGATGGGTATGTAACCAATAATGTCCATTCTGCACAAGCCTATCTTTTGAACTGGAAAAAACATCTTAAGATGAAAAACTGATTGCTATAACTTGTTTCATAAAATCAAACAAAACATTATCCATAGCCAAAACCTTAAATGTGCTGTGCATGGCCTCCATGGGGCATTTGTATCTGAAAATAGCATTTCTGGGCATGAACTGCAGTAAGCTGTGACTTGTTCATATACTGTGTAAAATTAGTGTTAATTCATATGCATCTGCAATCTATTAGTTTTTTGTTGCCTAAGGAGTTACGCCCAGTGCAATTGCAAACAGGCTTAAAGGATGGTATGCAGTTTATATCTGGCAAGTTAACTAATGCATATAATTCTAAATATGAATGCTGTGAAAAAATAAATAGTTACCCCTGGAATCTTGTACATTTAGTGTACGAGAAGAGTAAATTGGCATTGCCGCATTATAGGTGCTGTTTAGAGCAATAGAAAACTTAAAGTAGTGCCTCTAAAAAGATTTCAGTTAATCCTGCATTACTGTACTTCCTTAGATTGTAATGCTGCAATGTCTATCAGCAAGTATGTGAGTCAGCCTCCCCCTCGCCTGATTTCATTGTATAGATAAGGTATTTGAAAGCTGCTTACTATTCAGTAGAAAGCAAGTGCATGTAGTATGGCTCCTATAGCTAGATACACAAAGGATATAAAAACACATAGTGCATATAGAATGAAATCATCATCTGTTACAAATTTGGTATTGTTTATTTCAGTTTACACTAAGCAAGGATATGGTCTGTATACAAGGTTGTCTTGAATCATAGGAATAATATTGAAAAGTAGAAAATAATGCCTCCTCTAAGTGATTACTTTTGCCTTTAGACATGCAAATATTTTTTCATCACCTAAACTATCATTCAAATTTGCATTCTTGCCATTCTGCTTCATTTAAAAAGAAAGTTTATTTCCCTTGTTTCACTTATTGTTATGCTTTTGTGCTATTCTTTTGATTTTTATTAAATATGACAATTTTCCACTAAAAAATATCATCCTTCCCAAATGTGACAGGGGTGATTTTTATATATATATATATATATATATACTTTTACATATTTAGCTTGTCCACTGTATTAGTGAGTTGGCACAATTGCATCTTTCATTGTACTGTGGGTTCCTTTTCCCAGGTACAGACTTCTTGGGAAGCATAGTCACCCTGCAAGCCCCACTCCATGCTCTGGCATTCAGAATTCACCTGTTCCTAGAGCAGCAGCATCTTCTCTGGGACTGCTCAGTTCCAAGTATCTGTCACAGGGACCCAAAGATGACCATGTGCAATGCAGAACTGTATGTTTTTCCCCTCTAGCATAATAATACAAAGCACTTTTTTTTTCAGTTTCTTCCCCTCACCTCCTCTCTTACATGAGGTCAAAAGCAGGGGAAAGGCAATGTCATTCATGGTCCAGAACTCCAGGATGGCTTTTGCCGCTATTCAGTCACCTCAAGGCTATGCCTATTATTAAATATCTTTGATCTTGTGCAGCTCTAAGATTGCTAATACTTTGGTTTTATTTCTGAGGAATAAGATGTTGAGTTTTGAACAAAGATTTTTAAAAACATCTGCATTTTCAACATGGACTGCAGTATTAAGAGAAAAAATTGCCATGCAGGTCACATCTTGGAACGGGGAGAGAACCTGTAATTTTATTTTCTTGCAGGAATTTTCTTCTGGAATTTCCTTCTTGGATCACATCACAGTGATCACACCAGAACTGATCACACTCTGCGCTTTCTCAGGTCCCAGCCCAGGTGCCCATACCGCCCACTTTAAGATCTTCTTAATGTTACCATACTTAAATAGTTTGGATGGAAAATTTCCTCTGAGTTTCTGGCTCATGGTGATGGGGGTGGTTGTGGTGGGGTGGGGTGGGGGGGTGTTCGGTTTGTTTGTTTTTAGTTTAATCATAATATGATGAATCTTCTGAAGATGCGATTTGGAAAAATACATTCTTTATTCACGTTGTAGTGTTTTGGTATTTAATTAATATTAAATTGCAGTAATCTAGCAGCTATATTACTTGACACAGGGTCTTGAAATTTCACTTGTTTGTAGGGAGGCAGAGAATTACCATGGCTCTATACCTCTTATACTTTTCATGAGACAAAAAATAAGGAATTTTAGATGCTTATAGTTTTCACTAAATTTTAAGCTAACCTGTAGTTGGAGTTTCTGCCACTACTTAGTGTGCCACAAAATACAGTAGCAAAGGTTAAGGAAGGCCTTTTCTGCAACTTGTCTTGACATACATAATTTGAACAGAGTCAGTTCTCATGTTTTTTCTTCTCCTCCTTTTGGCATCCTGGAGAAAGGAGAGAAAGTTAAAATGCAAAGAGTTGGAAAAAAAAGAGATGGCATAGGATGAGGGAGGCCATTATTTTGGGGGAGGGACAAAGGTGAGTTATAAAAAGAGGAAGAGAATAAGAAATGTATGAAATTATTTAGAAGGAGAAAGGGCATTTGTAGGAATTGTATGCTGTGTAAGTGAAAAGTCTATAGAGTAATCAGAAAAGTCTACAGTTGCTATAGCATACCACTTTGCAGAACCTGGAAATAAATCCAGTGCTGTCAAGGTTCTGAATTCTGCCCACATATGGAAGGTCAATCATTTTTCCGTTCATCCTGCTCTTCTTGCTCCCATCATAACAGTCCACAAGAGGGCTTAATAGCTTGGGCTTTCTGCTGGTGTTGCTGAACCTACTAGCGGGCAGATGTGGAACAGGCAGTAGTACTGGAGAAAAATAATGGGCAGAGATCACTCTCGAAGCGTGCGGGAATGAGTGAGGAGGCAGCAGAAAGGCTGGGGGGATGGAGGAGCAGAGAGGAGTGCTGACAGGAGGAGGAAACCGAGGGAAACCTTGGGAATATGCAAAAGAAGAGTTGCGACAGTGACATCCAGCTACAAACAGTTTGAGAAATATTTTAAAAATTCATTTGATAAACTGCCTCTTGTTTGTAATCATAAAATGTATTGAAGCTTTGGCTCCCTAGCTTTGCTCTGATCCCATTCTGTCATGTGCTCTGCGAGGTTTTTTGTTCCTGATGAAGTGCCATGTGATCTTTGTTACTTGCAGGTCTGAATATTGATTTCTGCTCTGTAGCGTGTTACTCCCTGACAGTCTTGAAGCCACCAACCACTGCAAGACATCGATCACAAAATTCCTTGCCAACCACTTTGGTCTAAAATTATCACTCAAGCTGTCACACCTGAACCCTGTAATGCTCTAACTGAGACTCATAGGGGTGAAAGGGCAGAGATGAAAGAATTCCAGCTACTTACTGTTCTAACGCTTCTTGAGCTCATGATAAACATTTCTTTTTACACCTGTTCTCTTACTTGACTATGGCTCCTTTTTATTAAAGAACCTTCCTTCTTTCACCATTCCAGCCCTCATCTGTTGGAAAACTACCTATTTTGCTGAAGGTTTTTTGTTTTCTTTCTGCATGTTTTGGCAAGCTGCTCTTAATAAATTCTGTAGAAGGCAATAGAACAGAATCTGGCTCTCACATTCTTTTAAATTCTACACAAATATAATCTGCATCATCATCTGGGCTGTGCAATGGATTGTAATAAAACGGTTTTTTAGAGTTGCTTCAGTAGAGATCCAAAATTTGCCAAAAACTACAGGGGTTTCACTGAAGTTTCACAAACCTGGGCTGTCTTTGCACTTAGCCTGGGCTCAGTCGTGGTTTTTGTCAAACTATGAAAATCTTGATTTTATATAGATGAAATAGAGTGGGCAAGGAAAAGGATAATATTTTCTGACCTCCCTCTGATAGTTCAGTTTCTTCTAACTTTTATTTCAAATCAAGACTAATAGTTTTAAAACACTGATATTAAGATATTTAGCAATGTGGATCCTTGGTGAAAAGCGGTATATGAGTAGATCAATATGAAACTGCAGCCCAAAGTGCTTTCTGCAGAAGGCTGCAGAAAAACTGAGAATTAATAAGAGTAATGCATTAAGTCTTAGTTAAGGAATTTACAAGACCTGGGTTTAATTCTTTTTGATCTCAGGTTAGTTAGATAGGTTCTTGACTCTACGAAGCCCATATTTTACTTTAAGTTCTTGTACACAGCTATTTGCCTGCAGTTTCTTACTATTTGAGTCACATATTATTCACTGAAACACAAGTTATTCTGCATTGTTCAGAATGGATGGTAGAACTGTAAGGCAGACCAGCAGCCTGAACTCAGTTAGAGAAAACATTGCCACTATTGTTTAAATAGGATTCTTCCTGGACAGAAAAATAGGTGCACGTGGTAAAATGCTGTATTCAGCATTTCATTAAATTTGACTGCATTTTCATCTGTTCAGTGCCTAAGCTCATAGTGCCCCTTGCTGCCTAATTCCTCAGACTCCTACCACTGATAGTAGTATGCGTGCAACCCTCATGTTTGCCCTTGGATTGCAGGCTGAATTTTAGACTTGGCACATGTTTTTGAGATCAACAATTACAAAGATATATCTCATATTCCATCACGTAGTTTCTGTCATGTCTGCATAAAGTGGTATAAGGGATCAGGAAGAAAAACACAGAGGACCAAGGAGATTCCTTTAGGACCAGAGAGCCTGCAAGGCTACACTATGGGCAGCCACTGCTGCAGTCTCTGTGTTCACAATGGAGATCGAAGTGTGATAAAGTGTGTAGGTCACGGTCATGAGTACCTGAGCGATGACTGTTGCATGAAAGTTGATGTTCTCCACTAGCAGCCACTGTTTGTTTTTCGCTGTTGACACAGAGCTGAGATGTGTCTTGTTACCAGCTCTACACGGAAAGTGCCACTACCTTACTCTGTGCATGCAAATATTTACTGGATCTTTGGACAACCAGTTGGATCAGTCCAAAGGAGACAATCAGAGAAATGCATACAGCAGGGTTACTACAGGGTCATGTCTAGGCTGCTACTAGGTTTTCTATATTGTCATTGCAGAGAAACAATAGGTGTGGCAAGGAAGAGGTTAACCCTTTGGGACTTCATCTCTACTACAACTTTTAGAGGAATCAAGGCAAACCTGTATACTAGTTTCTTTTTCTCAATTGTTCAAAAACAAGCAATGGCTTTTTTATATTAATTGAGCAATCATCTCCAAAAATAAGATTTTTAAGATGTGTCAAGTTGTCCTCCAGGATTACTCATCATTCTTTCTTTTTTCATGTTGATACATCACTCTTTAAGTATTTTTAATATGTTGATACATGCAACAAAATAATTTATTTTAAATTTTACCTCTTTTATATGAGTCACTTTTTGATGTCCTTATTGGTTTGGCTGAGAAACATGAGATAGTTTAGTTGCTATTATATTCTTCTAGAATATATCTTAACTGTTTTAATCAAACCAGGCTTTAAGTAAGCTCTTATTTTGTTTTCATTTGAAGCCTTTCGTTCTGAATGTTGTGTGACTTAAAAAATATGATGTGATATTAAAGTATTCTTCTCACTTTCTTGATTACAGTGCAGCTTGAAAATACAAATCCTAGAGGTTCAAAATTCAAAAGACAAGTAAAAATCCTATTTTTAAACATTAAATTTAAAGCTAATGACATTTTTTTTTATATCTGTCTCAGAATCCGAGCTGTCATTAAACTCAGCCATGACAGTTTGAATTTGGGGACTTTTGATATTTCACAATATATCCATTATACCTCTCATAGACAAGGTCTTACTCTACACAGCCTTTCTGTAGATCCAGGTTAAGTGTAGTGCCTTAAACATAAGACCACCTTTGCATATGCTGTTTAGGAACTGAAGTCTTGCTGCTGTAGTGATTTTACTTATTAAACACATATAAAAATAATGTTACAAAAATAAGGTGAACTCTAGTTATCTTGCTAGCCAGAATTATTGCTGTGTCAAGTATTACTGCTATACCAATTAAATTGGTACTTAATAACAGGCTTCTGTAAAATTTTTTTATAAAATAAGGACAGGAAGGTAACACCTGTTGAAACACTTGTTATTTTATGATAAAATTAAGCTATGAAGTAGTGCATACTGTTTGAGAAATTATTTAATGCTAATGTAAAAACAGGAATAGGTTTATTTAATGCTGTTACAGAAATCTATTCCTATTCTTACACTAATTTTTCATTGATTTTAATAAATATCTGGTATTTTTGAAAAGGGGAATATTGGTATTGTTACTAATTAGCTATACCTACTGTTGTTCCATTTGCTGCCTTTTCAACAGAACGCTTAAGGAGATCCTTAAATCCAGCATGATGAGCATTTATGTATATGTGTAAATGTATGTTTGGAAGGCATATGAGGGATGCTCTTGGCAAAGCTGCCTGGACTGTAAAATGTTGCTTCTCTGGAACAAAGGTAGCAGATGCTGGCTGTGCTATATTATATTTGTTGGTTGGTGGCTTTTTCTTCACATAGATTTTGAAGAGGGAAAGCTTTTATTCAACTTTGACTATCTTTTATTTAGCATTACTGAAACACAGAAATTAAAAATATACCCAGCACAATACTCGCATGGTTTTTTTCACAGAATCTGACACCATCTGAGCAAATGGTGGGTGGGAACACACTGATGCCACATCCTTGAACTCCTTTGTGTGTTAAGAACAATGTCTGTTTTAAACAGAACATATATCTTAAATAAACCTGCTAGAATTAAAGGGGATAAAAATTAAAAAGATTGGAGAACCTGCCTGCTGAAATGAATCTTTTACTCAGTATGATGGGTGGCAGCGATAGTGATTTGCCTCT
This sequence comes from Buteo buteo, assembly GCF_964188355.1. Taxonomy (NCBI): domain Eukaryota; kingdom Metazoa; phylum Chordata; class Aves; order Accipitriformes; family Accipitridae; genus Buteo; species Buteo buteo. The sequence goes on from NC_134173.1 coordinate 35,578,461, forward strand.
CTTTAAAAAGTGAGAGGAATGTAATGTGCGTTTTGGGGTAGCAAAGTATGACTTTTCCCAATAATCCTGTCATCAGCTCATTTATTGCTAGTGACTTTAAATAGCTCCCTGAGAGCCCAGTGTGAATACCACTACCAGAGCGAAGTGGAAAAAAAAAAAAAAAAGAAAAAAGAAAAAAGAAAAAAAGAGGGGACTCGTAAAGAAGAAGTCATAAAGTCTGGAGCTCTCGCCAGATTTCCTTTGCAAGGTGAGGTGTGGCCCGGGCTGTGCGCGGAGCTGCCGGAGGGCCAGCCGCCCTCCCCGCAGAGCCCAGGACCCGGCCTGGCCGGGGGCCAGGCAGCCAGACGCCAGGCTCTGGGCTCCCAGCGCTGGGAGAGGCCGCTCAGCCCGCTTATACAATGGTATTATCTCAGGCCAACCACCGCTGCAGAAACTCTCAATGCTTCCTGTCCTTACAGCAGCAGCACAAACTGTCCGCTTGCAACCGCTTGCTGACACACTCACCAGCACTTGGTCGCCAGACTAGCTGTATAAATGTCTAAAGCTACTTCTTTCCTGGGATTTACAGCCACTGCATGCAGTCATGTATTGTATTTTTAGTTGCTTCTGTCATGATCATGAGTCACATAGGGAAAGAGCATGAGCTTCTATGTCAGGTTCTATAACACCAGCAGAGTCTTATAGAAAAAAGAATATGAATTCTTTAATAATCTAACACTTCTTTGCAATAAATACCAATTTTCATTACGTCTGAAGGGAGCGAGATATTTAAAATCAATTCTTCTGTTCTTTGCCTTCATTTTACTTATAGTAAGGATTTGAGAAGTTATGAAGACTCATTTAATGTGAACTATCTTATGGGTAGGAAAGGTAGAAAACCTACTAGAAAGGAACTTTTATTTTACACAGCACCTTTTAAAAAAACCCTGAGAACAAGTCTGATATTGTCTGTCATGCATGTTTCTAACTCCATTTTGTCTCTTGCTGTTGAGGTATGTTATGTGCCCATTGGTGATGAGGAATAATATGGTCTCAATTTCTGTAAGATATTAATGAAATATTAAAAACTGACTCATTAATATTTAATAAACATTGCCATTAATTTTAATTTAGAAAATTAATAGCTGTTTAGTATAAATTTATTTTAAAGACACAGTTGATTTAGAAAATCTAATATATGATTGAGATACATATATATATATGTATTGTGGTTATGATGGGCCAGATTCTCAACTTCATTTGAACTAGATATGTATCTGGTAGAGTATCTTCCTAGTGGAGTGGGGGAATAGACTCTATCAATAGTAGTTAAAAAGCTTAACTTTTTACTTTGATTTCTGTGCAGTAACCAAATCTCATTGCAGGAAGAAGGAAATATCTTTCATGCTTACTAGTGCTTAGTCTTAAATATCCCCTTACATAAGTAAGTAAGGGAATGTCCATTATGTTTAGTGAAGTGTAGAGAGAGGGGATAATTCAGGTCTTATGAAATGTAAAATTTTTATTAATACAGTAGCTGTAGTTTTGATAAAGTCTATAATGCCAATGCTGCTATTTGTGCAACAGTGAGATGTTAAAAAGACATAAGCCACAGGTTTTAAGTGTTTGTCTTTTTGTCAGAAAAAAGTCCATTATAATCATCATTCAAACCAGTCAAGCTGGTGCAGTCATCATAATGCGACATGGTTTTGTCTACATAGTTTGACTCAAATGGCACTATTTGGAGGAGGGCAGTTTTGTGTTAACACAGGAATGTTTACTAGATGACACCAAGCATCTCAATTTGACATACCAAAGAAATAAAAAGAAATTTTTTCATGTAGTTTTTTATACACTGCTTAATGTCCATTAGATTTTTTTTTTAATTCTTCTGTACTTTTCTTTGTATTTTTTATCTTAAAATGAATAAATGACTGACTGACTTATATCTCAGGGAATTTTTAATAGAATTTCAGGTGTAGAAGGTTTCCTGATAATCAGGAAAACATTGACTATTTGCCATATAGTTATCATTTGATCACTGTGAAAATCCATAGCTCCCTTTACAGAAAGGAAGATTGCAGTGGTTTTTGCTATGATCCAGTGGTATGACAGCCCCTCCCAGTACTGATGGTTGTAAATAAAAATACAGGATGCAGATGATGAAATCAACTACATAGATGTACGGTAAAACCAGTGCATATAAGAGTTAAAGCAAGACCTAGAAAATTGAGGTCCTGCTTGTTCTAAATGGGTAGTGAAGACCCTGTGGTGTTTTATCAGAGCGAGTTGTGACTCACCATACATTCCTTGCTCATCACTTTTATGAATAGGTTTTTTACTAAATTCTTTACTGGTCCTGTAGTAGCTTATCAGAGTTCAATGAATTTGTTTAGATTTTAAGAAGGTAATTTGCCTTTAATTTTCTGCAGACCTGTTGGCTGAATTGCTTAGAATGAATAAAGCAGAGAAAAGTAGGGTTTTAGCTGGATACATCTTGGTTTTGCAATTGCCTTGATGTAGAAATGAAGACCCTAATTTAATAACAGGTGTCTTCACATGTATTGCTGGTTTACTTAAAACTCATTCCTGCAGTTGGATCTCTATATATAACCCTCCTATCTGTACAAATCTAACGGTACTTTTAGAATCATATGCATGCCACTAAGATCAGATCATTCAGATTGGATAAGTTCATTTTACTAATAAAAGGGGAAAAAAACCCCACCATAATTTTCACACAGAAAGTTTATCAGGAAGTTGTTTCATGCATTATTACTGGTGGAAGCATAGTTTCTGCACTGTTATTTCTACATCAGCCTACTTAGGCCCCCATTCTGAAGTGTCAATTGGAATGTTAATTTTTCTGTAGGTTTCATTACAAAATGGGAAGTGTTTATAACTACTTGTATATTGGATTTAAGCAAATATTTTCAGGAAAGAATTTGTCCATACAAAAATTCCATGTATTTCCATTTGTCTTCTGGAAAGTGTCTAAAATAAAATTTGACAGTTGACTGGAAAGCCATTCATAAACTCACATCTATGGGTGCTTCCAGCTCACCAGATAACACACAACATTTGTATGATTCTTTCTCTAGTTATAATCTTTAAAAATATGTAATATAAAGGATCCTCAGACTACAATGTTAATGTCACTTTGAAGTAGAGAAGTAGCTCATGAACTTAGGACCTCTTATGTTTTTGTTTCTGTACTTATACTTTAAATATGTAAGTGATTGTTGTGGTTTAACCCCAGCTGGCAACTAAGCACCATGCAGCCGCTAGCTTACTCTTCCCCACAGTGTGATGGGGGAGAGAATCGGGGCGGGGAGTAAAACTCATGGGTTGAGATAAAGACAGTTTAATAGGACAGAAAAGAAAGGGAATAATAATAGAATATACAAAACAAGTGATGCACGATACAATTGCTTACCATCTGCTGACCAATGCCCAGCCAATCCTCAAGCCATGGTGCCCCCCAGCCAACTCCCCCCAGTTTATATACTGGACATGACATTATATGGTATGGAATACCCTTTGGCTTGTTTGAGTCAGCTGTCTTTGCTGTGTTGCCTCCCAGTTTCTTGTGCACTCCAAGCCTCCACTGGCAGGGCAGTATGAAAAGCTGAAAAGTCCTTTCCCATGTTTTTGCAGCACTGGATAAACAGTCTTGGGGGGGGAAAGGAAGGGGAAGAAAAGGATTAGGACGCATCAGTGAAGACTTTGAAGCTCTGGACTGGAAAATCAGGGTTTCAGGTGAGAAGGGTAAGGCATCAGATGATATTTCAGAGAATGAGGATGAAGAGGTGCGTGGAAAAATGGGTTTCAGAGGGCCATAGAAGCTTTGAGGAGACATTCTGCTGAGATACAGGATCCTTACCTTTTCTAACACTTCCGGACCTTTCCTTCCAGTCTGGTATTGGCCCTGACTTCCTGGGCTGCTGGGAAGGAAGGGAGAGAATAAATTCCTAATGTGAATAAAAAGGAGATTTGGTAACACCAGAAGTAGAACGATGGGAGAGGTGGAAGCACGGACTGACTGCAGCCACCTATAAAGCCTGTTTTCTGTCTTGCTTACAGCAGCAGACAGCAAAAGAAAACAGTAGGTGTTTGAGTCTGAAAACCATCTCTTTTGGAACAGGTGAAATATTGCACCCCTGCTGCACAGTCAACAAAGTTGTGCCTGGTTCAGGTAGCAGCTTCTGTTGTAGCTGTATTTGCAAGTACCACATTTTAACTTTCAGTAAATTGAGATCACAGCATTCTGAAATGAGGATTTCTTTCACTCATACAAGTTCATGTTCATTGTGGTTTCCAGCTGCTGTACTAATACTTTTTGATTATTATTTATATCTGCATAGCACACACTTTAATAACTACTATAAAGGTGATCAGACTTTGTATCCCACCCTCACGCTGTCCTTGGTACAACTGCATGCTGCATTGTGCTGTACATTTTCACAAAGACTTTCACAGATGTGTTGAAATCATTGCTCATTAGGATCATAACTTCTGGTTTTAAAGGAAAGGCTTGTATTATGCTGCTTAAGTTAGAGATTCTCCCTTGGAATAGAATATTTTTCCAAGGGGGAAATAATAATTTCTACCGAATTTGTGTGATTGTCAAAATCTTTATAGACCTAAGTATTACTCACCTCTAAAGTCAAGTCAGGAAGGGAAGTGGTCAGGAATTACTATTTTCAGTCAGTTAAGGGTTGAAAGATTTAATAAGAAATTCCAGGAATTATTTTCTTAAAGTTTTGGGTTAATTTATTTTTTTTTAATAATAATAAAACAAAAGAATGCTTATACAGTTCTTGGAAGATTTCATAATTACAGACAATTTAGGCTGGCCATTTTATGGATGGTTTGATGTTCATTAGTGAGGCCTCCTGCTTTGGTATTACCTCCCATACCCAGGTCAAGGACAAGTGCAAAAGACAGTCTTCACGTGGCTGATGAAGTCACTTTCAGATGGTTCCTGCTGTTTAACTAGTGTCTGTATTACTAAGTTATTATTATAAACACATCACTATAAATTAAGATAAGAAAGAATGAGGGAATAAAGGGAAGAGGAAATGACTGAGACCTCATATTTCTGAAAAGGCTCCAATAAAACAATTCTCTATGTATGACGATGGAATACTTGAAACTACTTTAAAATCCCTACCCTGTATTTATCTCTAGTGAAAATCGGAAGTCAGTAGTGTCACGTTGCATGTGAATTTGGCCACTAGCTTTAAACGAACCCATTCCATACCTCCACCCTTTCCTCTTGAACATCCCTCCTTAAAATACACTTCTTGCAAAAGGCTCATAATGTCTAGTTGCCATGAAGAGATTTGTTTGCCAGTTTAATAGTTGATCACCTAAATGCAATACGTGGTAAGTTTAAAAATAAACCAACATAGCGCTTAGACATTGACCATAATATTTAGTCATTTATGGTCAACTTCCAGGTAAACATATGTTGATTTTATGCCTTTCTTCTTTGCCTGTGCATGTAAATACAATGTCCATTGCAAAATTATTCATAGATGAACACTTAGATGATAAGTTTTTAGGGCCAGCAGGCCTGTTTTCATATGGTACAGCTTTATGAAGCACTAAATTCAAATTAATATTAATTGAAAGAATGGTCAAAAGCTGTTTAAAAACTATACAAAAACTTTAACTACAAATGGGGGAGTGGGGGGGTGGTTTCTCACAAATTCTAGAATCTTTATTTGTTCATTAAAGCCTCAAAGCTTTTTGTATAATGTCCCAGATGGGTGTGAAGGAGCAGCTTGAAATCTTAGGCATCTCGAGAGATTCAGCTAAATGTGATACATTTGGGTACAACTGTCCTGTGCCCATGCAAAAGACAGAATTGAGGTCCTTTAGTGAAGGAACAGAGAACTGTTTTATCTGTCTATTGCTTTCCAGATAACATTAAAGCAAGGGTAGCTGGGTTATATGCATGGGGTTATATCACTGAAATACAATATGCTGGGAACTATTCATGTTAAGGGTAGATATATCATTTATGATATTTAAAGGTCTGGGAGAAGTTGTGGATGCCCCATCCCTGGAAGTGTTCCAGGCCAGGTTGGATGGGGCTTTGAGCAACCTGCTCTAGTGGAAGGTGTCCCTGCCCATGGGAGGGGGTTTGGAACTAGGTGATCTTTAGAGGTCCCTTCCAACCCAAACCACTGTATGATTCTACGATACACATGGACTTCCTGATATTTCCTAAACATGACTCCAAGCTGGTCTAGATGTTTGACAAACATGTTATTTAGCCAGGTACTAAATGAAAATTAATCTCTTTTATTTTGTCTGAATGCATTCTGTCATTTTGAAAATAACCTTCCGACTGTAATTGTTAAGCATAGATTTTGAATTATTAAAGCTAGATTTGTCTGTCTAGGTCTATAAACCTGTAGAAGCTCAAGCTACTAGCTGTTGTTGATTGCCAGTTGATACAGTTGTCTACATATTGTACTGATTGCCATTTTAAAAGGTGATTGGTTTAGATACTCTTTGGTTTTGTGACTGAAAACATGTAACAAACAATTGCAGAAAGTCAAAAGATAACTCAGAACATGAGTGCATATTTGGATTGTCTCACGAAAGGAGCATTCGGTGATGGAGTGAAGTATTCTTTATTGCAGGATAGAAAAATATGTATTTGGGACTGTGATGTACAAGGATTAATACCTCAGAGGTGGAGAAGTGCTACTACATGATTTAGATTACAAATCTATGCTTTAGTTGGATGATGAACATAGAGTTTTGGTCCAAACAAATATAGAGGGAAGTCTAGATAATGCAATTACACTTGGTATGCTCTTTATAGCTCCTGTCTCCCAAGTATCTTCAGAACTTGAAATGGAGAGCAGATGAGAGAGGAAAGGAAAGGGAGTTGAGAGCTGAGGCTTCTAGGCCTCTGTTTTATATATGAAACAGAACATCTTAAATATTCCATTCCATTTCTGTGGGGAAATATCTAAAAGAGGGATATGTGTCATATCAGAGAGACATTTTATTCTTCTAGATGTTACCACTTTCCACCTTTATAAAATTTTTCAGATCTTGTACAACTTTAGTTGGGTTTTTTAGACATTATAAGAGTATTTTTGAATCAGTATCAATAAGTGTTTGACTTCTGTAGTAGTTTTAGTGGAATTAAACTACAAATGTTCACATTAACATTGAGACTGTTAGGTACCTTAAGAGTTTTAAAGAACAAAGCCTTATAAACATGCTCAACTGCAACTTTAAATTAGTAGCACCATTTCTATATTTAACCAAACAGATACATTTTCAGGTTTGTTGTATAGGTTGTAAATGAAACCCAAAAGCCTGTGTTTGGATGATACCTATTATGTAATTGGTATCATATCATTATTTTTTAAAATCAAGAAAATAATCAGAAGTTCAAAAGAATGAGTGTAAAACAGAACAATCTGCGAGAATTAAATGTATTAATCTTTTTTTTTAAGATCTAGATGGAAAAATAGCATTTACATAGTAATGGCAATGTCTTTTATTTCATGCATAATATTATGGACACTTAAAACCTGGAGGGAGAATAACATTTTAAGAAAGCTTTTGTTATTAATAGTAAGTTTATCTCTTCTTACATTTCAGCTTTAAATAAGAATGTAGTAATAGGAAGTAATGAAAAATCTAACCAGCCTCTTTGAAGAGCTTGTAGAATTGAGGTGATGATGAGGCTCAGACAGATAAGAAAATTCAGCACAAAAACGAGACAGAGATGGACAAATGCCAAGATAAAGAAACCAGTAACATTATACAGAGATAATATATCTTTTTTTTTTCATAGACCTACACTTATTCACCTTGGGATACTCCCAATTATTTTTAGGACCTTACTCATTTCCTAGATGACAGATTAGAGATGTTACATTGTCAAGTCCTTGTGATTAGTGAAAGAAAGTTATGGAAAACCCCTGTGTCCTTCTGCTTTATTTAATCTCCTAGAATATAAATGTGATGTCTCCAGACTTCTAGTCTGAGGCCAAGAATTGTCCAGCATTTGCAATCAAATTAAATAGTTTGGTCCATCCAAGGAGTCATAGTTAAAGTGTTAAAGATCTTGCATTAAAATATAATTTGGAAAAGGTCATGCAGATACTATTTGACATTCTTAGTAAGCAAGGTGATTGCATGTTTCAACTTCCAGTTTTAAACCAGAAATTGTAATAGTCGACCTCAAACTAAATAATGTAATCACTAAGAATATGCTACTGTAACAGCACCTTTATCTTTCATGGTTTTGCTTACATCTAGATTAAAAGATGCAATTTCACTCTGTAATAAGATTACATCATCCACACCTCGATTTCTTTGCTGGAGCTAAATGAAATTTAACAAAGGACTTGAAATCTCTTTGTTTGTATTGGGAAGTAGATTTGTGTAAAAATATGAATAAGAATCCAAAAGTGAAGTATCTTATTTTATTGAATAGCTATACAGTTTCATACAATTATTTTAGAAGGAAGGTAGTGCTAATTAAGGAACACCTACTGAAAACATCAGTGCATTCTCAAAACAAAATCTCAGTCTGAATACAAAGTTCGCAGTTTACACTTGTTATATGGAAACTCAGATGCCTGCAGTATTGAACTGTCTGGCTTATTTTCAGTAGCATTCATGCAAGCAAATCAATCAGCTTTTGAGAAGGATTTTTTTCAGTATCTCAAAGTAGCCTTCAGCACACCTATCCTGCATAGGACAGATGCTGTTATTTTACGTTGTTTGTAAAGTGCTAGGCATGTTACAGAAACTTACAGAGCTGGCAGTCTCACTCACTTTAGATGTGACAAAAAAGAAAGCAGTAAACAAAAGATGTTGTGGGGAAGGAAAGACAGAGGATGTGATTATAAGCCGTAGTAATGCACGAAATCTTGATCTTGGCACTGAAGTAACCAAAATGCAAATTGAAACTCATATCTGCATGAAGATAAACTTAATTTTAAATTAAAAAGCATCCTACGATTTAGATGAAGTCACAGTGAGTCTTCAGGGTTTTTTTTTAAATAAAAATCCTCATTTTGACTTTTTAATTGATTACTCTCCTGTATGCAAAATGGCAGTTTAAAAAAAAAAAATTAACAAGCTCTTGACAAATGGAAGTTACATGAGTTCTTTGTGAAATAACAGTCTTTTAAGGGGGTTGAGAAACAGAAGCATGTAATACAAACAGGGAAAAGGAGCTACTTCTACTTCATCTTCCCAGTAGCCTGCTATATTCTATCACATATGAAGCAGATCTTACAGGACCTTTCTGCTCAGGAGTCACATTGTCATTGTGAGGGTTATTTTCAATTCCTGGTGGAATTTCTTGTAAGGGCTCTTCCTCAAGGAAGGGTTTGGGTCTCCCCTGTGAATGGATAGTTTAAAGAGAAGTTTGCCCACTCACTATTCAAAACAAACAAAAAATTTACCTGCATCAAAAATTATGCAGATAAAAGACATTAGCATTTTAGTCTTTTAAAGTTTATAGATGGCCTTGCTTTCACATGAGACAGTGAAAACTGACAAATTAATTTGTATTTTTCTGTTCCACATTCCTGTCAAGGTATTGCATGCTGTCAGAATGCTGCAGGCACTTCAGGGGAACAAGGGGTTTTTACTTATTCAGATACAGTTTTTCTTGGGTTTGTGAAAACTCACTTTTACATCATGTGCATTTTAGACTAGACTTGTGGTCTATTAAAGGTTAAGAAAAATACTGTTCCTAAAAGTATTATTTTTCCCTTTTATGGATGAGCACCAGGCTTTAAGACATCAGTGTAAATAGAGTTTCCTGTTCCAGGGAAGTTTGGCTACTGCAGGAGCCCAAAGGTCCTTTGGGAAAAGCTTGATAGGAACTATGAGTTGAATGTGACCTGAGGCTCCAGGAACCAAAGAGCCAGAACTGAGGGAAACACATTTCACAGCCCTTTTGTGCAATCTTAGGTCCCATAAGCACTTCTGGGAAAGTACACCCTTCATCATACACACAGTATTTATTGCTAAAGGAGAAGTCATGCTAATGGCTTTCAGAAATCATTCTGTTATCTGTAGATCTGTGACTTCTTTCCTTGAAGCTTGCTGTAACTTAAAAAAAATCTGCAGATTTGCAGAAATGCTGAGCAGGAATAAGAATGCTAAACACTTCTCCATGGCTGGTAGGCATTGTGCAGGATCCGGTCCAAAATGCTGTTTTGCATTCAACGTTTTTAGGAGTTTTCTGAAGAAAGTATGCTTGAATTACTACATGAATTCTGTGCCATTAGCAATGTTAATTTATCAGAACTGTGTGGTTTTTTATTCAGAAATCAGTGTTGATTCCTTTCTCCTCCTTTGCTCACCCTCTCCTGTTCATGGCTGGGCAAGATTTGTGCATGTAAAGAGGGAAGGAGGAAAGCAAGCTGGGTGGGTGAGATGACTTACTGTGATGCAGAGCAGCCACCACACATTTATGTTACTGAAGTTGCTTGAGTGAATATCACTTGAGTGCATTTTTTTCTTCATCTGACCAAGTTTTAATTGGACCTCTGCCACAGATTTTCCAATGTGACATGAAGTGAGTCATCTAACCTGTAACCCTATTCTATATAATTTTAAAAGGAGTAATAATGCTTAGTGTATTTTTTTTTTTTTAACTGGATGTGTTTTGGTAAAGAAAGGCATTATGCCCTGTCTCTGAAGGTACTGCTGTAATGCAAATAACTGAAACATTAAAATAAGTTGGAATATTTGAAGAACAACACTCAATTGTTTATTTAATGTTTCCATTGCTTTCATATTTCCATTTGTTTTCACTTAGCATTATCAAAAATAAGAGTTAAAAAAAAAATTAACATTATTGAAAAACTCAAAGTATATTTTGAAAAAATAAAGCAGGTAAATTACATTGATTGAAGGGATTGGAATGAAATAAAGCATTCCTCCTTTTCTTCATAACTATTCTTTCTTTGTGTTGCAAGAAGTTGTCCTTTGGAAGTCTGGAGAATAGCTTTCATAACTAGAAATGAATTCTGTTAGATTACCTCAATTTGATAATTGAAATGCTGAAATTAAACAAATATCCTTTTTAATGACCTAAACTTTAAAAAGTAATGTTCTCTCTCATTCTCCAAATTTTGCGTATGCTAGGCAGTTTGTCTATAAGGGTTATTCATGTGAAGCAAAACATTGGGCGTGTGCTTTCTAAAGACCTCTGTAAATCAACAAAGCTATACATAGCACACTCTGATGTAGTTACCAGCTGATATTTCTGCAAAGACACTCCAAATGAGAGAGGAAATTCCAAACTTCCTTATTATTCCAACATGCTGAGCTTGCTAGTCAATAAAAGTTTTCCAAGTTTTATTTAGTATATTGGTGGCATTTGGCTGGTTCCAGTGGCAGGTATCCTTTGTTTCCTACTCTTCATTAGCTATGAACTTTTCATTAGTGTTGCATTTCTGAAACACTCAATTTTTATTATATGAGGTATAGCAATCAAGCTATTTCCATTTAAGCATCCAAAGTACATACCCTTTTGACTAGCCAGTAGTAAAAAGCAGTATTACAATTAATAGTTTCACAGAGAGCGTGCTGCTTTTGTGTATGGAATTTGGAGAGCTCTACTTTCAGGATTTTGTTTTATAAAAGAAAATTGCATGTAGAAGGGGCAATTAAGCCTAAATATTGTACAGCTTTGGGTTTTGCTTTTCAAGCTTTGGTACCATTCATGTCACTGTAAGTCAGTCTACTTCTGCAAACCCAGGCAATCCAAGCTGAAGGATAACGAAAAAAAAAAAAAAAAAAGGAAACCAACCAGGTTGATAGGAAAGAGTTGTGGTTAGTAAATAAACATACTTCACATTATATTGGAAAAACTGTGGTGTTGGAATAACAGTGAATAAAAGAAAAGCAAAACCAGAATAGTCATGTTAGTGACTAGAATGGGTGTATGTTTTAATATATGCCCATTGGCTAAAATGGGCATATATTTAGACAAAATCAGAAACATATCATCCTATTTCTAACACACAGGAAGAGCAGAATTGTGGAAAAATGCTAAATTATGCATGTAGGCATGACTAGGATGTCATAGGAAAGCATCAGCCAAAAAGGGATTAATAGCAGAACAGATACCCGAGGAGACATATCTAGTAAAAGGCTGTCTCTTACCTGGAAAGAAGATGCTTGTTCTAATTTTGGTATTCAGTTCCCATCTCTGCTTTCTGGGGTACAATTTTCAGCTCTGTGCTGGGGCAGGTTATCAGCCCATTGCCAGCTATATAACTGTCAGCCAAGCAGAGGTAAACTTTTGCATCCTTTTGTTTTTCTGCTTAGTAGATGTGACTCCATTTTAAAAGGTACCTTGCTTTATTTAGTGCATAAAGGTGTTAACATCACCTTGAAGTCAAATTAAGAAGTTGAGATGACAGGGTGAAGATATATGAGAAGCCATGGAATGGCATTGACAGAGTTTTCCTCTTAAAAGTGACGAGACAATTTAATTTTTCAGACATGAAAACATCCTAGAATTGTTGTGGTGGTAAAAATTAAAGGCTCTGTAAGTTAGGTGTTAGATTCTTTTTGTTAACTTATCTTGTGGATCTGCATATGACAGTTCATTTTCATTTCCTTTTATTTTATTTCTCCTCAGATTTAAAAGAAAAACATTCCTTTTCAATTTTGTAAGGCAGATGAGCAATTAGTACCGTTGTGGTATGTTTTGCTGTTATTGACATAGGTGCTCCAAAATAAACAGCTAATTTCTGAAGTTGGAAGTTTTTCAGGATTCTCTGTATGCGTTGCAATCTCGGAAAAAAGCATGTTTGGCTAAATCTGCTTATCTTTTACACAGATAGTCTGATTGCAATTGCTATACAGCATTGTTGCCAGGTATTTCTCAAACAAGAATGTACATATATTGTTCATAAACTCTTTGGATTAAAATTCAGTGATCTCTCTCCTAAAGACCCTTGGAACAAGTTTTTTATCAGAAAATCATACCAAATAATAAAGCTTGTCAGAGTTCAAGAAGGCAGCATTTGAACATGGGGGTCCAATTTAGAGGCTATTTTCATAACAAAGTATGTGTTAGAGTATAATATTTACTGAAGCTGGGCTGAAAGACCTCTGTGAAGTCTTGTCATGGCAGGTTCCATGATACTTGAAGAAAATATATACTGTTTGCATAACTATGCAATTTCTACTACTGAAAAGGAATTTTCAAGAAACTTTTCTTTTATTAATACCTGTAAGAAAATAAACCCTGTGGATTTTTGCTGTTTCTTTTTCACACCATTTTTTATAAGCCTGTTACCAAACATTCTACATTGTCCTTGATCATAGACACAGCTTGTCCAGAAAAGGGGTGTTTGAATATGACAGACTATATAATAAAACTCTCTATCTGTACCTTACTGCAGGCCACCATGGTACTCCAAGTCCTACAAACTGAGAGGAATTAGCCATGCCCTTTAGGAACGATCACTTCCTATTAATCTACATTTCATCATCTGGCATACTGAGCTCCCTTCACTCCTTCAAAGATGCAGTATGTGTTTCCTTATTCCCATACTGGTATAAAATAAACAAAATTCCAGAAATAGACTGTTTCAATGTCAATTCCATGTCCATCTGTTTCAATAATAACTGTTGTGTATTTTACATATTCTTCCCAGTTAAACTCATCACTGACTTGATTCCACCAAACACCTGAGGGCAGTAGGCTGAAATAGAACTACAAACATAAAGTCATAGGATTCTGCTGAAGCTACACTTTTATGTGGGATTTGGCATTAGTCTCTTTAACAAGTGGAAAAAGCAGTGGTTGATGCTGTGAATGTACATGCCTAAGTGTAGCAGTGAGTTATTAAGACTGTGACTATTACCAGTATTTTTTTTATTTATTTACTGTATTCACTAGTTTTTGGGAGCATTCTTTGTGTGCTCTAGGAGAGACAAAAACCCCACAAGTCACTTTTTTTAAGATAACTAAAAATTCTCACTAGAAATTTCTGTACAGTAAATCAAGCTGGTACCCTTTCTAAATAATCAACAACATTCTAAATGTCAACATATTTTTCTATTGCACATATTCCAATGCATCCACCTTCTGAAAAATATACAACTTTTGCTAATTTACAGTTATACCATCACAGGCCACTTTTTTCTTTGACTCTTCTAATTATGGGAAGCATGAGAAAGACGACCTTCCCTTTCCTCACCCTCTTCATTGTACATCAGAAGCTAGTATTCTTGTCTGCTGGAGTTCAGACAATGTCAAAGCGGAGGAAAAAAAAGAAAAAGAAAAACAATAAATGGGGCTGTCTGCCCATCCTTCCACTGTGTGAACAGGGAGGGTTTGAGACTTAGCATTTTTCATGGGATAGGATTGTACCAAGACTTAACAAATTAAAAAATAATGTTTAGATACCTCAGTAAAAGGAGTGATTTTGAGGGGGAGACTTTTAGAAACACATCTCAGTTATGGATTACCGTACAGAGAACTGGTACCAATTAAAGAAAACTTTTTGTTTAAAGTACAGATATGAATGTAAACCAGGCTTTAGCTTAAAACTTAGATTCACAAGCACAGTTTTAGGTTCCTACTTTTAAAGGTTAGCCAATAAATTTGGGCATATTGTTTAATGCTGTGAATTTCTCATGAATTGAGTTTCTGCAATGTAATTTGCTTTGTTAGATAAAGTTCTATGTTTAATGTCTGTTGGTGTTCATCTTAGAAAGAGAGATAATCTACTTGAGTAGAAAACTGGTATTTATTTCCCAAAATTCTTAATAAAACGAAAAATAGTTTTACTGTTATTCTGCCATTTGATGATAATTGGTTTTTGGGGAGAGGTGTGTCTGTGACTCAATATGATTGCATCTTTTCATTACTTTGCTGGGAAATTTTTTAGAATGTTTTAAAATTTGTGTCTAAAACAGTAGTTATACGTTAAGGTATAAGGTAACTTCAAAGATAGCTTTAAGAAAGAAATACGGGTTTAATTTTCTTTATCTTTGTCACAAAGTTTATTTGTTGATTCTGAAGGAATTAAGTTGATAAATGCAGTGCTCAGGTAGCAACCTGTGACATTTTAACCTGGGTTCAAAGCTTCTCTTGTAGTTCAGCTCCCTCAGAGAACCTTTGATGTTCTTACATTCATTCACCCCTCATTTGCTATTGTCTCAAGTATTTACCTTCTAGCGTTTATTTAGGAAAGGTATTCTAGGATGTAGCAGAATATCTTAAAACAGAACCATGGTAGGATAGAGATGCTTGCAGAGATGTTAATCACCCGTGATCTGTCATGTACTTAGATATAAATGGCAAGGTCAATACTAAACATATGTGATTCTGGATTATTTAAAAGGGAGGAAGAAACTGTATGCTTCCTTGAAAGATATGTCTGTCATTTTCTTTTTGTGATACTTTTCAAACTTGAGCGCTGATTTTAATTTTTTTAACACCAACATTTAAGTTGAGTTAGAAAAAATTCCTTGAAACTCACTTGAAAAATAAGCTTTTCAACATATAGTTACTTTTTGTATCCCTTATAATTTTCAATATTAGCTTTTCACAGCTTTGTGTGAGCAATTAGTAATAGGTGTATACAGAAGATTTCTTCTGTCCTGTTCACTGGAAATATTAAGTAGCTCATGAGGCATTTGATATCTAAAATGACTGGAACACCTGCCTTGTCTTCATCACAAGGCTGACCAATGGGACTTTATGCATGAGGTTGAAAATTAAACTGTGAAGAATTAGCATAATCTGAATGCACAAGGTGAAATCAGAATTACATAGTTATAACTTTTTCTCAAGGGGAACACTGCTGAGAGTTTATTTGTTTGCATACTTCCTGGGTATAAGATTTATTTATTGAATTTTATTTTAGAAACGTTTTTTTAAATTCCATGAAAGAATCATTAAGGTCAGCTCAGTGAATTCACTGCTTGTTTTAGGGATCTACAGAGGGGAATTATTAAATATTGCTGAGGGCTGAGTGTAACACAGGACACGATTTGTCTTCTCTGCAGTTTCTGAATAGCAATTCCTAAATGAACAAAGCCGTACTATGACATTGAAATGGTAAAAGAAGGATTTAAGTATGGAATGAAGAAAAATTAGCAAGTTAGTTTCACAGTCAAAGCTAAATATTAGCATAATTCTTCATTAAAGTTTAAAAAACTAAGGATAGAAGGAACTTCAGGGGCTGACTAGTCTGCCTCCTCACAGGTTGCGCAGAGAGGTTGTGGAGTCTCCATCCATGGAAATAGTCAACAGCCATTTGGACATGGACCTGGGCAACAGGCTCTAGGTGGCCCTGCTTAAGCAGGAGGGTTGGACCAGATGCCCTCCAGAGGTCCTGTCCAGCCTCAACCATTCTGTGATTCTGTGACTGGATGCAAGGTCAACTGTAGCTGTGCCATCCTTAACAGGTGTTTGTCAGCCTAGTTTTAAAACATATTTATTCTCTATTCATAAAAACTGGAGGGTTTTGTATTTTCCATAGGCAACATATTCCAACACTTCTACTGTCTTTGCCTTCTTTAGACTCTTTTTCTTATCATTAAAGCTAAATTTTCCTTAATGCAGTTTAAGTATGTTACGATTTTCTATCCTGTCCTCTGTGGATATTAATCTATACTGCACCAACAGTCTAGGAACGTGAAGACTGTTATTTTGTCTCCTATTCTGTGAGGAGAAAGGAAAGCTTGCTTCACAGGCTGCAGAGAACATACATATCTACGTAGCCCAGTGTGATGGGGTTTTTCTCTTCCTCTCAGCAGCATGACATTGTTGACTGTGTTTATTCTTTTTCTTCAGTACTTCTTCTTGATTTTAAGTTCCTCATCTTTAACATAGATTATTCCTACCTCACTAAAATACCTTGCATTTGTCCATGTTGAATTTTATCCTATTATGTTTAGGCCATTTGTGTAATTTTCAATACTAATTACGGTCTTGCTCTTGAAACTTCTTGCTGCCCCTCCTCACTTGCTGGAAGTTTGCAAGTTTAATAAATATATGCACTTTTGTATCAGTCAACTTGGTAAAAAGTTTATTTTTACTGCTGGTTGATCCATATAAACTCCAGTCTATTTGTCCTTCCATTTTGATAGTGAACCATTAATAAACAACCTCTGATTTTTGTTTTACAAAGAAAATACTTATGAAAAAATGACTATGGCAATTCTGCTCTGTGTAAGTTTTACTGCAAGAAGAAAAAGCTATCTATGGAACTTAGTGCAAGCAAACTGTGTATATCTAATGACTATACATATTTATAGAGGACCTTATCCTGAAGGAGTCAAAATTTCTATGCCAATTATATATAAGCGAATCCTTATCACAAAAATGTAGTTGTTGCTTGGAGAGGGCATAGCTGTAGTTTAATATTTCACAAGTAGCACTACCCAGGGTTTAAAAATGCAAAATAAAAAAATACATCATTTTTTTCCAGGGGTTTCTTCCTACTTATCTTTAATAAACTATCTCAAATCCCTAAGCTAAGAGCCTGAAATTATGCAGTATGAAATCACTGTGTAAACAAAACTATGAAAAGAAAAAAAAAATCCAAATTGGAATTTTATGTATACTTAGTCAGCAGTATCAATACCTTTATTTTTATAAAAAGGTAAAAATGGTTTCTTATCAAGTGGCCAAGATCTTTTGTATTATCCAAATTTGAGTGTTTAAATGTATAAATTAATTTTTCAGTATTTCTTAATTTGTTTTTACTAAGAGTTTTGTATCTTGTGTATTTTGGCATCAAATAGAATTTATACAAGGAATAATTATATCTGATTCATTCACTTATTTTTTAGTAGAGTAACTGTAAATAGTTGACTAATCATTATTTGCTAGTTTGCTTTTCTTATAGTCAGAGACGTTGGTACTCATTTAAAATCAAACTTCAGCTTGCCATAGCTCTTTTTGTAATGAAAATAATGAAAAAAATCAGGTACTCTAGTATTGGTTATGTAGTCATGTGTATTATACAATAAGTGCTGATTTATATACAAATATAGCCATTTTTGTTCTATCTGTACGATTTGCCACTTTACAGTTTTCTAGGATCAATATGGAAAAATGTTATTAAGCTTAGAAGAAAGGAGAGTTAAGCTGCAGTTCCAGAACAGCTCACAGAATGCACAGTAGAAATGAAGGTTTAATTTTGGCCTTGGGTTCCTCACTACTAATTTTCTTTTGGACCATTGATTTACCCTTTTACAAATTGACTGTAATCAGTCTGTTACTGCTAATCCCTGAGTAGTCATCCTACCAAAGGCGAATCTGCTAAAGCGTCCTAATGATGCTCTGATTCCCCCAGAGTTT
Organism: Buteo buteo; assembly: GCF_964188355.1. Classification (NCBI taxonomy): domain Eukaryota; kingdom Metazoa; phylum Chordata; class Aves; order Accipitriformes; family Accipitridae; genus Buteo; species Buteo buteo. Next base: position 35,596,783 of record NC_134173.1, read on the forward strand.
TAGCAGGGAGAAAGGGAGTCTGAGATGAGTATCTTTAGGTTCAGCATGGAACTGCACTTAAAACTGGAGAGGGGAAAGGGAGAGGCACACGATCCATGGCCTTTTTCTGCTCTGCTGCAACTTTGGACTGGTTAGTTAGAACATATGTTTGTCCTGAGTTCCCAAAGGTCCAGAACAGAGTTAGTAATATTAACATATCTTTTTGTAAAGCATTTGTGGGATGAAAAATAGCATATAAATGCCCTTTGTAGTGAGATGGTATACAAAAGTTGAGTTGGAAAAAGTATGAATTCTTTTTTTCAGGATGTCCTCAATTACAATGTAAGAGCAGTAGATAGAGGCCTGATAAACACAACTTTGAGTTGATCATCTAGCATCACAGTCACATAGGAACTCTCAGGGAGTGCTATATCCACTTAGTGTCTTGCTTTAGTTCTTGATACAATGGCTGTTCAAAATAATGTCCAGTTAAGCTTGTGACAAAGGGGTGAAGCTGCAGCTACTTCTGTGATCTTAATGTGCTCAGTTGTAGACCCTTCAGAAACTTCTGAAATGGTAGTTCTCAGCTTCTTCCTTCCTGGACCACTCTTCTCTTTAGACATGCAGTTATTCCATGGAACTGGGTTCTGGTCAAAGCTCCTTCTCTTAGATTTACCCAGAAAGGTGGTTAAACACTTTGGATTGAGAACTTTGGTTTTTTAATAATTTGTTGCTGTGGAATTTATACAATTGATTTTTAATTGTTTACTTTCTGGAAAATTGTCTTAATACTATTAACCTTGCATCCAACCCTTCTAAGATTCAAGCTGGTTAGCCATTTTTAAACTATTTTTAACATAGCAGTGGGTAATAATTGGTTCTTGAAAGAAAACATTCCCTAGTGAATGTATCATGCTTGTAAAGTAACTAGGATAGATTTATTGATTCTGGCTAGAAATTTAAAACATAACCTTGAATGTTTTGTGATCTTCCCAGTGATATGTCCAAATTACTTCTGGTGCCATGTATTGTATTTAATTCACTCTATTATTTAAATTATTTCTATTGAAATATATTTAACTAAGTTATTTACTAAGATATGTCACTGAAATTTACAGAGCTGAACAAGTAATTTATTCACAATATTTGCTATCAAATTCTGTCATACAGATATGTCTTTCTACTCACCTCTTATTTCAGTATTGCAGGATAGATTTTGATCTACAGCTGTATAAACAATGACCTTAATGCATGTCTCTTCTGTGCATGAAATCACATTGTATATATGTGAACCTATAAACTCTTCTTATGTAAGTAAAGATGAATAATAACCTGTGCTTTGTAAAAGCAGCCAATAATCAGCAGTCTGTGTCCCTATAATTTATAATAATGGGGTTTTTTAATCCTAATTAAGTATACATTTTAGGCAACTATATACTTCAGTATTACATGTTATTTAAAGTTTTTGTATGTACTGCCATTGCAGCTGTCTAATCACTCACTGCTGCAACACTGTTAGTTTTTTACTGTAGTACTATAAGAAGAAATGTGTCATATACCTCTTCTCATCACTATAGTTTTAATCCAATAAACCCAACATGTGCAAGTACACACATAGTAAGCTGGGAAACTATTTCTGTAAGGTCTGTGCAAGTAATCTGTTTCTGTTTGGGACAGCATCTGAATGCATGTCACAATCTACTAGTTTTCAAATACAGATTTCTTAAATATCTATTTTATTGAAAATATCTAGCAAAGGAAAAAATAGCTCTGGGTATTTTTTTTCTTTGAATATGATAATGTATGTTTACTAACCACTTGCAGGTAACTATGAGCAGCAGTGGTTTCTTTTGTTGAAGGAAACTTTGAAACGTGAAATTTGAAATTTCAGGTTAAGCCAATGACATTAAAGGCCACGGTTTATAAACACATACAGAAAATCCATAAGCATACTATCAAATGTTTTGTAACTTAACTGTTTAGAGGAAAAAATACCTATTGAATATTTTACCTTTTTGTATGCTTAACAGTAAGAACTCTCTTGAGACATAAACATAAACCCTGTATGCATCTGTCAAAGTCATTCCCTAGATTCCATACTCATGCCTGTATGTAATTTAGTAACTGAATAACTTTATCTTATCTTCTTGTTTCAATTTCAGATTAATTTAGTGCTCCTGTAAAGTGAAGTTCTGGTAGGCTAATGTCTAGCCAGTGCTGTGTTAAGATTCAGTATCTAGTTAGGGAAAGCTGACAGACTAGCAAATCCCCATTAGTATGGAACCCTTCCAAAGACAGGTGATATATCCAGCCTCAGTCCTGTGATCACATCTTTAAATAAAACTGAGTTGACTGTATTTCAGAATATTTATAAAGCTACAGGCTGCAAAGAAAATCCTAAGAATTAGTTTGAAATTATTCATACAACTATTAATTAGCAACTTATGTACAACAATTACTTATCCAGATCAAATCTTTGTTGCTTGGATTTTGGTACTGCATTAGTCAGACAAGTGGCAAAAAATGTGTGGCTACACTGTTGCAAACCTGAAAGGGAGTTTTAAAAATCCACCCAGCTCCCCCCAACAAACTGATTGCACGGATAGATTTGCTTTTTATGGAAAGGAGATAATCAATGGGGCTTGATTTTTACTTATCAGTAGTTCAGGTCTGTGCTGTGGTATCTACTGACAGTGGGTTAGGAGTATCTGCAAAAACAAAATTGCTGAGGAAATGTATTAATTGGTAATTAAGAAACAAACATGAAGAACAAGGAAGACACTAAAAGCAAAAGAAGTAATGTAATAATATTTCATGATATTGAAGGAAAAAAAGGACAGATACCAGGACATATGCAACTGTAGGTAATCTTTTAGTGCCAGGAACACATGCTTGCTGATGTAACTGCATCTTCACTAGCAAGGTTTTCCTGTTTAGATAGGCAGCCGGGTAGTTTTACTGCTGAACGGATCTTGTGTTTAGCTGGCCTAAGATTAAAAAAAAAACCCAAACCAAAACAACAGAAACCAACTTTTGCAGCTCTGTTGAGTTCTGAAAGCTGCCAAGAAACTACTATATTATGCCCTGTTCCAAACACTGAGTGAGCACATGCAATCTGGCCCTGGAAGGAGCTGCGGGTCCTTCCTGAACAGGACGTGTTCTAGAGTTAGCTATGAGGTCAGACTTTTTTCTGTGCTTAGTTGCAATGCAAGTTAGGTTACTAAAGTTTTTCAGTTGGACTTTAAAGAATAGATGAGAATTACTACTACATTAGAAGGCTTGATCTTCCCCTTGAGGAAAGATAAAGCAAGAAGTGTCTTTGTTTGAAAAGCTTTTATTTTTCTATTGAAAAAGTAAACTTTTCTTGCAAGAACCTAGCTTAAAGTATTCAATGGCAATATATCACAAATATAGTCTAACAAACAGTAACGAGAAGGCTACCTAGGACAATATAAAATGTTTACATCTGTCAGTGACATGCTGCAGATATATGACTGGTTTTCCTCAGAAATGTTCCATTTGAAAGGCAAATGTAGCACCTTCTTCATTAAAGTACCTTTTGTGCTGCAGAAAGTATTAATCAAGCAGCTACAAAATTCTTTACAGCTCTGTACTTTCCTGTTCACAGTATGTCTGTGTGGCTCCCTTAGCTGACAGATACTCCTCCCAACAGCTGTAGAGTTTTTAGAGGGGTAGTTCTGAGGCCCCAGCAGGTAGCAGGTTGGCTGTACTACAGATGTTGGCTTTTGGGGAAAATGGGCTCCCTCTGGTGAGAGGTTGAGTGGTTGTCAACTGAACTACATAGGTGTTTTGGCTTGTCTTAGTTCAGATTTTATTTTTAAATGGACTATCACAGTACTTGAGCACCCACATGCTCTGGCATATAAAGTGTTGCTAGCAACTGTCAACGCTCGTTGTCTTTATTTCCTGAAGTGGCATAGGGCTTGCAATAGCAAATCTTGCAATTTTTCACTAACTGGGAGGGAAGGCTAGGACACTGACTGCTGGAAACAGATGCCTACAGAAGTTAGGTATTACAGTTGTGTAAGACAATTTCAGCGTGCTTCAGTTCCAACTCTGGGCTTAGTAAATCAGCAGGGTAGTTGGTTAATATTTCTTAGGCATTTTTCAGTTTATCCTGTGCTGAGAGACTTACTACCTTTACTTTTTGCAGGATGCTGGTCTGAACCAAAAAGCGTGAATATGCTTTGCTTTTGTAGCAAGTATATTTATACACATGTAAACCCAGAAATTAAAGCTCTCTAGTCATCCAGCTTGCTTCATTAATTCAAACTTCTCCAGGTTTTAAAGGTAGAGGACTGTCAACGCAGTACATCTAGGTACTACAGAAACTGTCTCCTAAAGAAGATTTGACTGAATTTTTAAAAGCTGAAAAGGCTATTAAATTTATCATTGAAGCAAGGTTTCTAAATTGAATGTTCTCACAACATTCACATCAGAGCCCCATTAAACAGGCATCCTATCTTAATGGAACTGGTAAACTGGAGATAGGTGGGTAGAAATCTTAGATCTTGCAGGTTGTTTGCAGTAGGAGCGAGGATCTCTAGTTCTTGATCTAGCTACAGAGTAAGTTTATTGAAATTCCCGGGTCAGTTTCTTTTTTAAGTTTTCTGTTCTGTGTGATAACTGCTCTCTCATCCTTTTAGTAAATACCCTTCAAAGGGTGTTGTGAAGATAAAAAGGTGATGTTAAGGGGACAAAGCAGGAGGAAAGGGGACTTTCGGTCTTAGGCTTTATTCAAACAGAAATAGGCAGCACGAGTAAAGTAGGTGTGACTGCTGAACTGCAGCTAGATAATTCTAAACATATCTCAAGCCCAAGTAATAATGACTGGATCAAAAAAACCCAGCCTGCATTGTTCAACTTAGCTTGAAGGTTTCTGCAGCCTTTTATTTAGTTGCTAACTGTGTCAGGCATGATCCAATGAGGGGCTGTTCCCTTCTCTCTCACAGCTCAGTCGTAGTCAAAGGTGTTCAGAACACTGAATATTAATGGATTCTAGGCAGAGAAATTGTAGACTTCCTTGTGCCCTGTAAAAAAAGCAGATGCCTGCCACTGAAACTGCTGCAAGTTTGGTAAATAGTGGTAGAAACATGATCAGATTGACTGCTTTGGATTTGGAAGATGTGCAGGTGTCTTCTTCTTATAATCTACAACTTTATATGATGTTTCAATGGAACATCATTGGAATGTCAATTAATATTAAATTAATATTTAAATAATTGATATTAAAATTAAAATTAAGTTTATGCATTAAGAGTACTCAAGGAAAATAAATATCAGAAAACTGAACAGCTGCAGCTATCAAGAGATGAAACCAAGTTCATTTCCTGAACCTTGCAACTGCCTGATTTTTTTCTTTTTGTAGTTTATTTATCTAGATAAATGTCAGATGTCAAAAGTTGTATTGCACTTAATCACTGAATGTAATTGCAAAGATAGAATGAAAATCCAGAGCATTTCCACTGGGCAAATTTTAAAATTACAATGTTAAACAATTTGATATTTTGATCTGCAAGAACAGCACAAAATTTTTTATTCATATATCTTGGTTATAAAGAATGCCCTTTTTGGTCATGTAATAGAACAGGTATTTTTAAACACCATTACCTCTGCTTCTATTTTCAGGGATTAGGAATTTATTTTAAAATAAGTGTATTGTATTGTCCATCTTGGAAAAAGGTTTTATTCAGCTTTAGTGTTGTTGAGGATTTAAATCCATTCTTAATTTCTCTCTGATCTTACTTGTTCATCACTGCTGATTCATCAGAGCTGCAGATGGCAAGCCATTGACATTTGGATTTAGTCATCATTTAATAATTTTGTTAGTATCACTAACACACTTCTGCTAAACTGCTAGCATAGGATTATTTCCATATGCTAAAATCCCAGACCATCTCTTCTGCAACCGTAACTAATTAGCATGATGGAACCGTAACTGCACAGCTCCAGGCCTAGCTACTTTCTCATTTGTATAGTGTAACAATTTTATTCTGGCTAAAGACAAAGAACTTTACACTTTGAAATTACTGTGAAATATTGCTACCTACTAAAAAAAAGCAGTATCTAGACATACCCTACAAGATTGCAATAGCATTATATATAGTAGCATAGCCTACCTTCTAGAGAATCTTATGACATTGGTTCTTCTGGCCTTGTTAAGGATACTCTGGGAGCTGAGTGGTGCCAGTGAAGAAATTTATTTCACTCCAGTGTAACTGGGATCAACTTTTTAATCATACACTTACATGACTTGTCCTTCACTGGGAAGTGTCCCATCACTTCAGCATCTGGTGTGTCAGAATAAATCTTATATTAGTACAAGTTTGCAATAGCTCTGCTGACATAAAACCAGCATAAATAAAAACAGGGGCTAAGCCAAATTGTTTAGTTTCAGTTCAGATCCCTGATCTTTTGGAGTAGCTCCAGCATTGTATAAAGCATTCTTTTTTTTTTTTTTAAATGACTTATATGTACTCAAGTATGAAAACTAACAGGATTTCTGTTCTTGGAAATTCAAGTGTAGGGGGGTTCTATCTGGCCCCAGCCATTGTACTGCTTCGTGGTGCTATGCAACTCATTCTCAAACTGAAGGGCACCGAAACTGTAATGAAGTTGGGAACTCCTTGTGTAATCAAACTGCTGGAATTCTGTTTTACAGAGGAAAACGCAACAGGTCTGTGATCTTAGTCTCATGAATTAATCTTTGTATTAAAGTAGTAGATGAATTTATTAATATAATGGGTGACGAGCCTTGGATCTAGATTACGTTGTTAGCAATTTGAGGAAAGTGCCATTTCTAGGCTTCCTTTCAATGTCATTTAAACTGAGGAGCATTTGCCATTGATTTTATTGGAATTTGTTTGGGTCCACATATTATCTGTCTGGAACAGGTATTACAGAAGTACCTAGCACTCGCGTCAGTTAAACATGTCATTTCCCGTTGATTCCCATACCTTTGATTTATGTCTTCAGACGGGGGTAGGGAAGGCGTTACAGCCGCATTAAAGCCAAGCCCAAGCAGTCCCGTCAGCGGCAGAGTTAACTCCTTCCTAGGAGAAGGCACGGTGGAGGCTCTCGCCTGCACCTCAGGTCCTCCAGAATGTGCACCTCCGGAATTCAGCTTTAATGCAAACGCTCAGTAACTTCATAGAAAAGACGTTTCCCTCAGACAAGGAAATTTTCTGACTGTCCTCCAGTGCAATGACACGGGCATGGCACATGGCACTATGTAGGTGAAAGAACGAGAGGTGGCAAGATGTATGTATCTGTATATGTACAAAGTACGTATTTCCTAGCACCGAGGAGAAAGGCTGAGCGAAATGGGAAGGTTGTCCAGGGCTCTCCCGCCTCCCGTGCGCTCGGCAGACCCAGGGCTGAGCCTGGCGAAAGGGACAGCACCGCAATCCCTGCACGGGAGTTCGCTTGCGGCTGAGCCCGGGGCCCCTCCGCGGACAAATGAATGGCACCTCTCCCTCGGTGGCTCCTCTCAGACTTCCAGCCTGATCGGTGCCGGGGCTCGCCAGCTCCAGCTTCGCCTCGGCGTAGAGAGGGCTGCGGGAAAGCGGGCCGCCCCCCGGGGAAGCCAGCGGGAGCGCCGGGGGAAGGGGCCGAGGGGGGCAGCTTGAGGGGCAGGGCGCGGGGAGACGGCGGGCCGCGGGGCGGGAGCCGCGCTGCCTCCTGCCCGGCAATGCCCCCCGCCCTGCCCGGCCCCCAGCCCGCCGGCCGCGGTGCAGGGGGACGCCTCGCCCCCAGCCCGCTGGCCGGCGTGGCTCGGCGGGGGGGGCCCACTCGTGTCCACCGGGAGGCGAAAGCGCTCTTACCTCGGAGTGGGAGTCGCGCACTTCCCTCTGGCCCCCGCCGGACGCCCTTCAGTCCTAAAAAGCGGGGACAGCGCTGCTTCACACACCCCAGCGCAGCCGCGCACAGACGCGGGCAGCTTGTTGTGCGGGACCGTGCTGTCCCCCCAGCCTGGTGTCCGTCCCCCGCAGCTGCCGAGCCCGGGGCGGTGGTACGAATTTCCACTGAGGCGGCTCCGCTCTGGGTGCTGCGTGCAGTTACGAGCAGCAAGCTTTTTGCGGGTTTGCGTGTTCATGTGCGTTTGCTAGAAAGCAATTTGCAGATTAAACTGACGCAGGGGGAGCGGTAACTTTTTAAATGTTGGGGACTATTACTTTGCTGTAAAGTAGCTAACGCTGTTTCGATAGTTAGAGTTTCTGAAAGGGTCGGGTTTCATTTTGGGGGGGGTTGATTTTTTTCCTTTCAATAGTGGGTCATTTTTGACCAGGGCCTCTCTGATCCACGCACTTTCCTAACGCAAAGTCCCGAAAAGTCTTCATTCGGGGAGATTTCTTGCACTATGCAGCGTTGTGGGGCTGGGCTGCTTTCATTTAGTGGTTTTGGACTGCTTTAAAGAGGCAAAGCGTATTGCCTTTAAATACAAGTTTAAAAAAGGCTCTTGTCTTGAGAAACTGCTCGATTTGCAGGAAACCCTCCGGATGTTTGCTGCTTTTCATGTGGCATTTGTGGTCGGCTCTGATAACGCTGGGAGCACCACTTCCAACACCACATTCTGTAATGGACCTGAAATAGAAACACATCTCTCGCCGGAGGATCCCCGCTCCGCGCCCCCGCGCTGTGTACCGGCGGGTTTAAAAGGTCAATAAATCAGAAGGATGAACTCTCGGCGGCATTGTTAGGTTGGGAAAGTTAACGAATGACCCCAGGAGTCGTGCGACCACGAAGGTTTCAGGTCAGAAGAAGCTCTCTACTAAACGCTCCAGGGAAGTGAGGTATAAGCAGAGAGCGCAACTGGAGACCGAGTCAGTGCTGTGCGGTGTGTTTTAAAGTTACAATTCAAAAATACCTAAACAGTCAAAACAGAAAGCGAGAGAAGGGGTGAGATAATTTATTTATGACGCCAGGGGCACTGAAAGGGGCACAAACTGCCAACATTTTCTGTACAAACCAGGGAGCTTTTACTTTCTCGGCTAAGATTCAAAACACACCTTTCTTCCTTTGATCCCAGATCAATGAGCTGTAGAAGCAGTTTGCACAAATCTCCCAAACAAAGTCAGCGGCAGTTTGCTTAGTTTATTACCTCACGTTCATTATATAGAAAAACATTTTCTTTTCTGATGGAAGTGACAGCCCCAAAATTGCTGTAAAGTGTATTTGTAAGCAGTCCCTCCACTGGTTGAACTTTTTCAGTGCAAGCTCTTGCAGGATTTGTTCCTTTGGCTCACGAAAATGTTTCTGCTAAATAGAGTAGAAGGGACAGTTTGGCGTTTTAACAAGATCAGCTCGTAAAAAAGGTAATACTCTCTTCCACGCGTTAAACTCCTAGGTGGTCAGTTTTGTCCGAGTGAGTAACACGGCGTGAGCTGGGAACTGATCTGGGAGTCAATGGAGATGGACTGAATTCGTTAGGGTAGCGCATTGTTGCCTTCTTGGTTTTTGTTTTGCTTGGAAGTCATCTTGCTTTCCCCCCTCAGCTGAGTATTCTGTTCTCTGCAGGGAAAAATATACACACTTCCCTCCTGCAGGAGTTTGCTTCAGACACGATTTGGATTCTGTTTAATTCAGAATTTCCTCTGGGTATCGGCCGTGCTTCGGTGCGTGACCTGTCCTCGGGCAGCTGGCCTAGGCTGAAGGGCTGAGTCCTAGCACGTCGGGTCGGGAAATGTCACAACCTCAGCCATAAAACTAAAGTCACTGGCACACCAGCCTTAAAAAGGTACGCCCTGAGGTAGCGTCCCAAAGGCGTTGGACTAAAAACGATTGAAAAAGCACTGAATTCCTAACAAGCGTTCTTGGTTATTACTGTCGGTTCTGCGATGACGATCGGCTTTGCAAGCAGATTATGTCCCAATGAACTTCTTTTGCAGTCAATTTTAAATGCATTATACTTTTGCAAGAACAGTGTTATTTTATACTAGTATGAGATCAATTTACACATATGTATGTGTAGGAACATTGTTTTCGCCTCCACTGCTTCTCACAGCATCTGATACAAGGAAGAAAAGCAGAGCTGCCGCTCGTTGTGTTGGACTATCACATGTGTTTGCAGAGGGAAAAAAAAAAACCAAATAAAACCTCCTCTTTGCTTGGTTTTAGGCAGATACTAGTCTTTTGGCAATGGTTCCGACTCCTCTCAATAGGGATAAATACAGGATACCATTAGTCTGGAAATATATCGCTTGTTTATAATCTCTAACAAACAGAGGGGAGCAGAGAGCACGAATGCAGAAGTGCCTCGAAAATTATCCTCCCCGGTGTTCGTCCTGGGCAGCTACCGCTCGCCACTGCGGTTTTCTTCTTTTTAGAATACCTGCTGGCTGCCAAGTGTAAAGGAGCAGGTTTTACGTTGCACGAAACAGGAAATTCAATGTTAGAATAAGTTAATGGTGATGCTGGCTTCATTCATTTCATTTCAGCGAGAATTCTCACAATATTGGTTTATTTGATCGAAGTGGCTACCCAAACAAAGGTGTCCTTAACCAAATAAACCTCTTTGATCTTCAGTTTAAAGCTAAGCGGTTTCTCAAATAAGCATTGATGCATTTAATAGCACCACATAGCAATGCAAATATTGATCAGAGCGCCCGTGAAAACACCGTATTTTACATTAGTTTGTGTGCCTAAGAAGAACATAAATGGTAGTGAGATAGAATTTGTGTTTATTCTGAAGTGACGGACTTTTTACAGATATCTGTTTGTATTTACAGTTTATTGATTCAGGCAAATCAGAGAAATCCCGAACGAGGCAATGTGATAAGCGATACGTACTGCAAAGCTCAATTTAAATAATATCTAAGGCAAATTACGCTACATACAATAAATATTTGCATCTTTGGCGAATACTGAATAACCTTATTACGACGGATGAAAAAGTGGGATGGGATATATTTCGTAGGATTTACTGTGGATTCGGTATCCTACTGGCCCACGCAGTCTACATCTTGCATGGGATTACGAGGCAAAATATGCCGAGGTAGTACTGGAGGGTAGGAAGCTGAAGTGTGAGACACAGGTGATGCCTTGGCTTATTCTTCCCAGGAACTTTCTAAGTCTGCCTAGGGAAGAAGCCCCTTGCGTCTCTCTGGGTGTTGCGGGGTATCTAGGTACGGTTGGAAATAATCTGTCTCTTCCACCTCCTCCGTGTCTCCGCCGGTCGGGGTTGTCCCTTTCTGGCCGGGCCGTGACGGGCGGCTGTTTGCCGGAGGACAGGAGGGTAGCGCACGGAGCCGGTGGGCTGGTCTCTGCTGCCATTGCGGGGAGCGGGGCTGAAGTCCGAAGGCCGTTTACGAATGCGCTGTCGGTTCCCCCGAACAACTCCCCCGGTCCCGCGGGGGCGAGGGCAGCGGCGCCCGCACCGGGCCCCGCGACCTGCTCAGGTGCCGCGCCGCGCCGGGAGGAGCCCCGGGGCCGCCCCGCGCCGCAGCGGGAGCCGCCGCCGCCACCGTCCGGCGGCGCGCGCCCGCCCCCGCCGCCCCATTGGCCGCCCCGCAGCTCAAATAGGGCCGGGCGCCGGGCACCGCCAGCAGCGAGCGGGGCCCGAGCGCCGAGCCCGTGCCGCGGCCCCGCCGGAGCTCTCGGCCTCGGCGGCGCGCCCCGAGATGAGCAGCCCCGATGCGGGCTACGCCAGCAGCGACGACCAGGCGCAGGGGCGGTGCTCGCTGCCCATCATGATGCCGGCCGTGGGCCCCTGCCCGTGGGCAGAGTCGCTGAGCCCGCTGGGCGAGGCGAAGGCGAAGGGCGAGGCGGCGCCGTCGGGGGCGGCGGGCGGCCGGAGCAAGAGCGAGGCGCGGATCCGGCGGCCCATGAACGCCTTCATGGTGTGGGCGAAGGACGAGCGCAAGCGGCTGGCGCAGCAGAACCCGGACCTGCACAACGCCGAGCTCAGCAAGATGCTGGGTGAGCGCGGGCGGGCAGAGGGGGGGGGGGGTCCCGGCGGGCAGAGGGGGGGGGGGGGTCCCGGCGGGCAGAGGGGGGGGGGGGGGTCCCGGCGGGCAGAGGGGGGGGGGGTCCCGGCGGGCAGGGGGGGGGGGGGTCCCGGCGGGCAGAGGGGGGGTCCCGGCGGGCGGGCGGGCTCGGGGGCTGGAGGCGGGCGTCGGTGGGCGGCCGGCCGATCGGTCTGACGGTGCTCGTTGGGCGCAGGTAAATCGTGGAAGGCGCTGTCGCTGGCAGAGAAGCGCCCGTTCGTGGAGGAGGCGGAGCGGCTGCGGGTGCAGCACATGCAGGACCACCCCAACTACAAGTACCGGCCGCGGCGGCGGAAGCAGGTGAAGCGCCTGAAGCGGGTGGAGAGCGGCTTCCTGCAGCACGGCCTGGCGGAGGCGGCGGGGCCCGGGCTGGGCAGCGAGGCCGGCGGCGGCGGCAGGATGTGCGTGGAGGGCCTGGGCCTGCCCTACGCCGAGCAGGGCTACGCGGCGGCGGCGGGCGCGGGCCACTACCGGGACTGTCCGCCGCTGGGCGCCGCCTTCGACGGCTACAGCCTGCCGACGCCGGACCCGTCGCCGCTGGACGCGGCGGAGAGCGAGGCGGCCTTCTTCGCGGCGGGGCTGCAGGAGGAGTGCGCGCTGGTGCCCTACGGCTACGCCCCGCACCCGGCGGCCGAGTACCCGCCGGCGGCGGCGGCCGAGAGCCCGGCGGGCGCCGCGCTGCGCCGGCACCTGCCGCCCGGCGAGGCGCTGGGGCCGGGCGGCTCGCTGCAGGGGCTGCTGGGCTGCCCGGCGCCGCTGCACGCCTACTACGGGCAGGCGTGCCAGCCGCCGGGCCCGGGGCGCGGCCCGCCGCTGCCGCCGCCGCTGCCGCCGGGGGCGGTCGGGCAGCCGTCGCCGCCGCCCGAGGCGGCGCCGTGCCGGGAGCAGCTGGAGCACTTGCCGCAGGAGGAGCTGCTGGGCGAGGTGGACCGCACCGAGTTCGAGCAGTACCTGCGCTTCGCCTGCAAGCCCGAGCTGGGGCTGTCCTTCGCGGGCCACGACGCCGCCGGGCTGCCGGCGCCCGAGGGCGGGGGACCCGTCTCCTCGGCCGTGTCGGACGCCAGCACCGCCGTCTACTACTGCGGCTACCCCGACGTGTGAGCAGGGACTCGCTCGGGGCCGCGCCGCGGACTGCCAGGGAGGCGCCCGGCCCCGCTCCGCTCCTATTTATGTAATTTATTTGAATCTTGAGAACTGACAGGGTATCCGTGACCTGCTCGAGGTTTAAAAGGCGACGCGCGGTCTCGCTGTCCATGTTTTCCAGGTCTTACCATCGCTGTCCTACAGTGACGTCTAAAACTGTTCCTGCTCTGGAATCGTGATAGTAGTTACACGTGTGGAATACAATTTCCGAGATCTTGTTCGAGATCCATACGCTTTTGTAATGTTGTACAGAGTGCTGGTTTTTATATGTTGGATTTGTACAGAATAATTTTGCACTTTTACAAATAAAGGGGAAATAATAAAACTGGTTGCTGATATCTCCTCAAAGAGATGTTATCGTCCTTTGTAATTGATTATTATTGCTTTTTTTAAACTACTTTTATTAATGTCTATTCCACTAAGCATTAGGTCCTGTCACCCTTTCTCTAAACATAGTCTTTTTCTGTCTCTCCTGCTCAAATTATAAACAAAACTTTAAGCGTTCAGGAACTGTCTACTCTACGGTGTTATTTTTTTATTTTTATTTCACCTTTATTGGTGGTTTCTTAGATGGGTGATTAATAGGACTCAATTAAAAAAAAAGTGACCTATTTTATGTTTGAAGTGTAATAAGGCTGTAAGAATGCTCTTACAGATGTAGGTTAGGGTTTGGGTGTCTTTTTAATGTAATCGTGGGCACGTGGGTTGCCATTAAGAGTAGCGACTGGCTGAAGGGGCCGGATAAGCTGTAGCTAAAGCACCTCGCCGGGGAGAATGTCTTTCGTTTCCCAGTAGCTGTCCTTGCTGCGCCGGGGGAGGGGGTGGCAGGGGGGGATATCAGATCTCCGCTGCGGAGAACGAGAGCCGTAAATCGGGGTTCAAAGTAGGTGAAAAACTTCGACACGAGCCTCTGAAGGGGGAGGCCGGCTAGGAGCAGCCCTCTTGGGCACCCAACCACGGCGTCACCTTTAACCGTACGGCACAGGATCTTACCTTTTCTTTCCTAAACAAATTCCTTATGCTACGTCATCGCAACTATAGATAGAAATATCTTTGTGATTGACAAATATGCACCCTGCAGGTAAACTTCCGTGGAAAAAGGTGTTTTCATTTAGATGTTAGGGCTGAGTCCAGCTGTGGGGTGGGGCTGATAAATTAATTATGTTTATTACTTAAATCGGGGGGAGGGAGTAACAGTAATCTGGGTCGTTTGCTTCCTAAGATAAAGCTGTGGAACTGAGCTCTAGGGAGGAGGGGACTGGGGTTGAAGTGGCAGACTTGTCCACTGATTAACCGGTCTTTCATAAGGACGGGAAATTAAATTGGGTGCATTTTCAAATTACATTTAAAGAGGCTACAAACTATGTTTGTAGCCGTGAAAGATAAAATAGTGTACAGAGACCCACCTGCAAACTGCCTCGGTCGATGAGTTTCAAGCATAGCTTCGTTAGCAAAAATTGACTATGTAATTACATACTATTAGTGAGTCTTGAATTAAAATGCGTTCAAACCCTTAGCATTCTGTAAAATAGTCTACCTTCTAGTTTTTCAATCTTCCCATTTTACTTTTCAGTCTTCAGTTCTCAGAGGTATGCCTAAAATACCCACCCTGCCACTCTCTTCACTCTTCTTCCACGTGTACACAAGAAAAATGATGTATTCCTGAATGAGGTAATGAGGTGGTACCTCCAGAGAAGGACATTAGATGTCTTCTTGATATTTTAATGTGGAAAAAATTATTACGTGTTCCTAAGCATAGACACATAAACCCAGTAAAGAAATATGCATGAGAAATGATGGGTTTGCATTGGTTGAGTTTTCCTTTTATTATAGGGTTTTAACCTACAGGATTAAATTATATTCATTTTGCCCTTTTTGCATACATTCACAGCTTTCTGGAGGGAAATCACTTTGGCTGGTTTTGGAAATAAATCATTATTATGCTTTTGATAACTTTGGCCACCATTTCTTGTCATTTTAATTTTAGGTGCAGGTTTTGCTCCCTTCTCTCCTTCACCCTAACTTGTCAGACAGCTGAAAGCTGAAGTGAACTTGAAACTGTAAGTGGGCTCATGATGAAGGTTGAAAACCTTCTACTTATTTTTTATAATAATACCAGAAGTGATTGACAATAAATTGTGTTAAATAAATATATAGGTTTTGGAAAAAGGGTTGGGCAGCATAGCAGTTCTGGGTGCCAAATAGTATGTGGTGATGATGTATAGGCAGATCTTACAACAACCCTTTGCACAGAGCTTTTGCAGACTCAAATCAAAGGAGCATTATTTTCCTGTATATATCCAGACGTGTAGCTTTTTTTTTTCCCTTTGTGTGAGAACTGTCTGATCCTTCTTTAACATATCTAAAATGTGGCAGGCTTATGCACTGCCAATATACTTGGAGCAAAATTTTCTGAAGCTCCATCCAAGCCCTATTTTCCAGAGAGCATCCTGACTTTCTGATTCTAAATGTTATGCACCCAAATCTCCCATAGCCCTTTTGAAAACGTTAAACCTTCCTCACGTCCCATGAGTTTCTATGACAATCGGGTATTAAAAGAAGGACCCCAAACTGATTAATTGTCTTCCACAAGTAGTTTCCATGGCACGGTCCTGGCAGTCAGGCGGTGAAAGTGGTTCCTACCTGCCTCGGGAGGCTGTGGAGAAGACTGCAAGTGTGTGCCACAGACCAAGGTGCCCCTTGGCCTCTTCACTCCACTGTACTCACCATGCAGAGTTGGGGTCTACCAATGCCACCCCGTTCCTGGCACTGCACCCAGGGCAATTCGCTCCCTGGAAATGGCATCTGCCCTTAGCCGTTCTGGTTTACTCCAAAAACTAAACCAAAAAGACCGAGTGACATCTTTAAACACCTCTCTATCCTTGCCAACAGCTGCTTTCCAGTTAAACAACGGCATCAGCAGGGCAGGGCCTTCAGGCCCCTTCCCACAGGGACGGTGAGTGCTCTCTGCAGCTCACGCAGGCCACTTGTGCCCCAAAAGTATTCAGCTCTTCTTTTTTTCACCCCTGTCTTACCAATTTGTCATGTTTCAAGGGGTCCGTAGTTGGATCTTGATTTTTCCTAACACAGCCAAGCTCCTTATGTGGGTGTTGCACTGCAACTAGAGGAGGCTGGGTTTTGGGTTGGTTGGTTTGTTTCTTTGGTTTTTTTGTTTGTTTCTTTGGGGTTTTGTTTGTTTGTTTGTTTGTGGAGTTTGTGTGTGTGTGTGTGTGTGTGTGTGTGCACGCTCTCTCTCTTCCTTAGGTACATGGGTAGAAAAGTAAGTAGGCCTAATCCGAGAGAAAGAGATTTCAGACAAAGGTGCTGAATTAAAACCAGCTCAAGGTTCATCTATACAGGGCAGGTGACGGGGAAAAGTCAGGAGGCGAGAATAAAAACACGCTTGCTAATGGAGAGTAGCTGGGACTGGAAACATCAGGAAGCAGTGGTCTTGTGCTCTGAAAAAATCAACATTAACTTAGCGGATTTCTGTCTGTTTCTGGTAGCTGTATGCTTTTCAAACTAGGAAGACAGTAATCCGTAGAAGACATTAGCAGCAATACTGCTGCAGTATTTCTCTTTGTAGACAAGTTTTATTCATTTACGCGGCGACCCTGCTCTTGTTTTGGACTAAATACCTCCCCTGGCCCCCCTCGCTGTTTACATCCCCCGTGAAGGACAACAAAAAAATCCTGCTTTTAGCATGCCCACACGGGAAGGCATACTGAACACTATCACCAGCCACACAGGAGTGGGTAATGGCACGGCCGTGAACAGCACGGGTACACCCAGCGCGGGTGACAGTGACAGGTCCTTTCCAACCTTGCGACAAGCCTCAGTGAAAGCAGCATGGTGCCGAAGCGACTGGTGGGGCCGGAGGGGGCTGTGTAGGGTCCCCGGCCTTACAACAACGGACGGGTTATCGCCCTTCCCCTCCTGGGACACCCACCGCCTGCCCCCCCTGCGCCGTGTCCCCCGTGGCTCTGCCTACAGCCTGTGGTGAGAGCCGGCTGCGTGGCCGGGGCCTCACAGCTGTGGGTGTCCCGCAGTCCTCAGGGCTTCGCTTTCCCTTGAGACCGGCTGTCAGATTCGGTTGCAATAGCCCAACGACTCAGATGGGACAGAAAAGCAGCGTGAGTATCTCCTGGGGTTCTTTACTGAGATACTCGAGTGGGTCAGGGCCCGACAGCAGCTAACTGTCTGTATTGCTGCACTGAGTAACGCGTGTTACGGACAGGGCTGTGAAATCCAGTACTTACATACCCACATTTGCTTAACTTTAAACAGACAATTAATGTGTTGACTAATTAAATGCCTGCAAGATCAGAGCTCAGTCACCCTGCTTCAGCTTCCCGTCTACAAAAAGAGGACAGCTTCTTTCACCTTCTGCACGTTTGGAGGCTCTTAAACACGGCACCTGTCTCTGCGTCTAACGCAGTGCACTGAGCAGTCAAGGCTTCTCGCAGACTGCTACTTTGTGATACTTGATGTGTTTTACCATGACTGATTTACTCAGGAGTTCACAAGAGGTCCCTGGCATAAAGAGACTTTGACTAAGAGGTGAATCCTGTCCCAGAGCAAATGCTATGTAATTCTTCTTATTCCTTTTGACAGCTGAGTGACTTCTCTCTAGTTTGGATGCTGCTGAATCTACCCTCGATTTTATTCTTTGGGCTGGAGAAAAAAACCTCAAAGCCCACAGTTTCCGAAGGAAAAAAAAAAAAAGAAAAAAAAAAGAAAAAAAGAAAAAAAGAAACAACAAAAAAAGGAAATTATTGTCATCGGGAATAAGCAGTTTCTACATGTAAAACGGCAGGTTATGAACGCCTTGGCACTCGTGTAGGAAGAGGGTAAGTTATTTGTTCCCTCTGCCTGCTTGGGGGGCGCAGAGCCGCCCGGAGCCCGTTGCTGTCGACACTAACTGCTGATGTGTTCCCACTCCGGACTGCAGTGGCCCATAGGCGCTTGTCGTGTCCCAAGGCTGAGGACCGGGTGGAATTACATACTTACATTATTTCTGAAACTTGTTTCAAAGCCACCCTTTTTAGAAGAGTATGTGACTTTTTTTGCCGCCCCTCCTAATGTCCTTTCTTTATGCTGCTGAATCTCTATTTTTGGCGCTCGGAAATCATTCGTACTCAGGGGAGCTGCTGATAGCAATGATGATCGGTAGAGCCGCTTCATGGGACAAGCGCTGTAAACCCACGCTGTCAAGTTTTTACATGTCGTGCACGAATTGTGTGATGCAATTCACATCGCTGCGTGAGGCAGCTCGCCGGACGGTGCTTTGAGCCGGTCAGCTATGATTTCATCCGGTTGGCCCCTTTCGTGTCTGCCGAAGAAAACCTGCAGCGTGCTCGGGAGGCTGCGTGTCTCCCGCCCAAACGTTCGGCACCCATCTCTCCCGCACGTCCCAGGCAGGGACGGGGACAGGGACAGGGACAGCGGGCGCCGGTTCCCAGGTGAAGCGGGCCGGTGCGGCGGGCGCAGCCTGCGGGTGGCGGATCCGCGGGGCGACCCGCCGCCGCCAGCGCTCGCCCGGCAGCCTCCGGGCGGCGAAGCTGACGGTGGCCTCTCTGTCCCGCTGCCAAACGGCACGAACGGAGGGCGCAGTGGCGGGCACGAAGGGGTGAATCGAGAAGACGGGGCCGCCGCGCAGGCGTCCGAGAAGGGCAGCGCTGCGGGTCCGGGCTCGAAGGCAGCCCGCTAAAAGCAAGGCGGAGTTCCAAGACGGGTCCTGTCTCCCCCGCCCCTGTCCTCGAGGATGCCAAATTTGGCCCTAAAAATCGACGCCCAGTTACAGCGGGGAACGGGGCGGCTGCCTGTTTTTATACTGGGGGAATTTAAAATACTTATCTAAAAAATACAAGTGATCTTTTGTGTGTGCGTGTGCGTGTGTGTTAAAAACTGGAGCGGAGAAGCTACCCTTTCCTGCAGTTTAAGGGTTTTAAATATAAATATATTCAGCTAATCTCTGTCCGAATGGTTCTCTGTCAAACGTAGGTTGACATCATTATCATCGTTATCATTAATGACAGCTTGATCTTTTCTCGAGTGTGTAATCCGACCCTTCTCCCAGCCTGCAGGCATTTATATTCGCTTTTCCGAGTTCCAGACTTCGCGTGGAGGATGAAGGACAGAGTAACTCATGTCACTGCTGTTCCTTGCTAAGAACTAACACGAAATCGTTCAGTCTCGACTTCAGAGAAACGCGATCGCAGAGGTAACGGGCAAGAAATTGTACGGTGCCTTAAATAATTGCCGTGTCGGTAGCTGGAGAGAAGACGGGGGGTTCCCCGAGGGCAGCGAGCTGTCGGGGGTGCTCCCGCCCCCGCCCCGGAGTCACCGCTCCGCCCCGGCGGGAGCGCGGCCCGCCGCGCAGCCGGCGGAGAGAGGCTGACACGGAGAAGCGCGCCCTATTACAGAGAAAAAAGGCGTTATCTTTAACGGTCGGCAACCTGAATTAACGAGGGCACGATTTATTCGTCACCCCACCTCGCCCTCCCCGTAACTGCACACCCTTTTTATTTAAGCGAGAAGCTGTAATTTCATGTACGACGGCACGGATGTTTCAGCTTGCACGGTTACGCTGCATAAGAAAACGGTCCAACAAACACACTCCGGGTCCTGTCAACGCTGCAGATCGCTCGGCTGCTCGTTTATGGGCAACCTTTCTACGCATTCCTCCTGCACGAAATATGGCACTACCGAAATACCTTCCGAGGTACGCGGTGAAAAATAGGGTCATTGGTACGATTGCAAATACGACCAAATACTAGAAAGCTTAAAATGGAAGAATTATTACAGCTGATGAGAATGTCCCATTTATCAGGACCGCGCTCGCAGTGATGGCACTCGGACAGAAATAAAAACAATACGCAAAAAAGCCCCCTCCCAAAAGATCGTTTTAGGAAAAACAAACAGTATTGTCTTCGCAGCCTTTCTAAATAATGCGATGAATTGAGGGTCGGCGAAATTATGAACGCGCCGTGATTTAATGAAACCAAGTTGCCAAGGAGGCAAAGCACGGAGGGGGAAAGGCACGAGAGGATCCCGCGGAGCAGCGACGGTGACAGCCAGATGGGGAGAAATCTCTCCCCGTGGTCGACGCCACGCCGCCGCGGCTGGGAGCGCGGCTGGACCCAAGCATCTCCGCGCCGTCCCCACGGGGCACCTGGCTGTGGGGGGGAGCGGGAGCCGCGGGGGCCCCGCGACCTGCTCAGGTGCCGCGCCGCGCCGGGAGGAGCCCCGAGGCCGCCCCGCGCCGCAGCGGGAGCCGCCGCCGCCACCGTCCGGCGGCGCGCCCGCCCCCGCCGCCCCATTGGCCGCCCCGCAGCTCAAATAGGGCCGGGCGCCGGGCACCGCCAGCAGCGAGCGGGGCCCGAGCGCCGAGCCCGTGCCGCGGCCCCGCCGGAGCTCTCGGCCTCGGCGGCGCGCCCCGAGATGAGCAGCCCCGATGCGGGCTACGCCAGCAGCGACGACCAGGTGCAGGGGCGGTGCTCGCTGCCCATCATGATGCCGGCCGTGGGCCCCTGCCCGTGGGCAGAGTCGCTGAGCCCGCTGGGCGAGGCGAAGGCGAAGGGCGAGGCGGCGCCGTCGGGGGCGGCGGGCGGCCGGAGCAAGAGCGAGGCGCGGATCCGGCGGCCCATGAACGCCTTCATGGTGTGGGCGAAGGACGAGCGCAAGCGGCTGGCGCAGCAGAACCCGGACCTGCACAACGCCGAGCTCAGCAAGATGCTGGGTGAGCGCGGGCGGGCAGAGGGGGGGGGGGGGTCCCGGCGGGCAGAGGGGGGGGGGGGTCCCGGCGGGCAGAGGGGGGGGGGTCCCGGCGGGCGGGCTCGGGGGCTGGAGGCGGGCGTCGGTGGGCGGCCGGCCGATCGGTCTGACGGTGCTCGTTGGGCGCAGGTAAATCGTGGAAGGCGCTGTCGCTGGCAGAGAAGCGCCCGTTCGTGGAGGAGGCGGAGCGGCTGCGGGTGCAGCACATGCAGGACCACCCCAACTACAAGTACCGGCCGCGGCGGCGGAAGCAGGTGAAGCGCCTGAAGCGGGTGGAGAGCGGCTTCCTGCAGCACGGCCTGGCGGAGGCGGCGGGGCCCGGGCTGGGCAGCGAGGCCGGCGGCGGCGGCGGCAGGATGTGCGTGGAGGGCCTGGGCCTGCCCTACGCCGAGCAGGGCTACGCGGCGGCGGCGGGCGCGGGCCACTACCGGGACTGTCCGCCGCTGGGCGCCGCCTTCGACGGCTACAGCCTGCCGACGCCGGACCCGTCGCCGCTGGACGCCGCGGAGAGCGAGGCGGCCTTCTTCGCGGCGGGGCTGCAGGAGGAGTGCGCGCTGGTGCCCTACGGCTACGCCCCGCACCCGGCGGCCGAGTACCCGCCGGCGGCGGCGGCCGAGAGCCCGGCGGGCGCCGCGCTGCGCCGGCACCTGCCGCCCGGCGAGGCGCTGGGGCCGGGCGGCTCGCTGCAGGGGCTGCTGGGCTGCCCGGCGCCGCTGCACGCCTACTACGGGCAGGCGTGCCAGCCGCCGGGCCCGGGGCGCGGCCCGCCGCTGCCGCCGCCGCCGCTGCCGCCGGGGGCGGTCGGGCAGCCGTCGCCGCCGCCCGAGGCGGCGCCGTGCCGGGAGCAGCTGGAGCACTTGCCGCAGGAGGAGCTGCTGGGCGAGGTGGACCGCACCGAGTTCGAGCAGTACCTGCGCTTCGCCTGCAAGCCCGAGCTGGGGCTGTCCTTCGCGGGCCACGACGCCGCCGGGCTGCCGGCGCCCGAGGGCGGGGGACCCGTCTCCTCGGCCGTGTCGGACGCCAGCACCGCCGTCTACTACTGCGGCTACCCCGACGTGTGAGCAGGGACTCGCTCGGGGCCGCGCCGCGGACTGCCAGGGAGGCGCCCGGCCCCGCTCCGCTCCTATTTATGTAATTTATTTGAATCTTGAGAACTGGCAGGGTCTCGCAAACCCCGTCTGGGCGGAGATATGCCACTATCCTGCAGATTAAAAGCGTGGGTCAAACTGTTTCTCGACTGGTGTGCCGGCATGTTTACATCTTTTTTACGTCCGTGCCCAAAGTTACTGTTGGTCTTGCAACATCATCACGGTCACTTGTTTGCCCAGAACACGTTTTTATTAGCTGTTTTTAACTCTGCTTTATTTATCCTTTTTTTTTTGTACTTCAGGAAAATAAATGTATGTACAGCTGTTTCTGTCATTCTTTTTGGCCATATGGCCCTTTAGGGAGACTAGTCTAAAGTTAAATCAGTCATGCCCTAAGGCGGAGTAAAGCAAATGCAGATACTGAGGGACACTCTCTTTAACCATTACAATGGCTCTAAAATGGTCTCCAGCACTAAAGATGTTTGCTCCCAGGCGTGGCTGTATTCCTGTTACATAGCTGAATGGCTACACCTGTGCTGTCTCTTGGAGTACAGAACATGTGACTGTACTTAACTGTGGTTTTTGTAGGTTTTTTTCTGGTTTGTAAGTGCCAAGTGGAATTTGCAGGTGTTATTAATGCGTTGGGAAAAACCTCCTCCCCAAAACTATAGTCTCTATAACAAAAGAAGCTGGGTAAGTTTGAGATATTACTTTTAAAGTGTGCCTGGAAGCTCATTGGGTTTGGATACTTGTAGAGGTGAAGGTGATTTTGCTTTACATAGTGATTTCTGTTTGAACTGAATGATTCACAAATAGTATTGGTACTGTATTTACAAATTCATTTACTTTCTGCTACCTACCTTCATGTAGGTTTATGCCATTTTGTGTCATGGGGTTCAGGCTTCTATTAGTAAGGAGAAGAAACAATGCAGCCCAAATGCTCATCTCAATTGCTCTCTATCAACTGCCAATATCAATTAGCCATTAAACCAGGAGTTTTTTTCAGTGTGTTGAGCTGTACTGCTCTTGACACTTCTGCCAGTACAAGAGTACAACTACATCTCATTCTTATCATAACACTCAGGTGAGCAGAAAGCGAACAACATTTGATGTTTGTCTTCTGTTTGAAAGGCACTGGCTGGGGTCAATCTACAGTAACTAGTAGAGAATTTGAAATATTTTAATTTGCAAATGACAGTTCAAAGGTGATATCAATGACGTAACATAAATATCTTTAGGTAAGTGTACTTTATCTTGCACTAGATTCTTAGACTACTGAGTTGTGGATGAAGAAATCCTGCAAAAATTCCATTTGTGTAATCCATGCTTGGTTTTATAAAAATCATATGATAAGGACCATTTTTTGAACACCTGTTATGTACACAGAGCCAGCTTCATTATCTTCAAGCAAATGATCTAGTAGAAACAGAGTTGAGCAGATAATGTTTTACTTATTAATACAGAAAGTGTAACTTTAGTTTGGAAGAAACCATGATTATGTCCACTGACTTCAGTGACATTTTTTTAACTGTATGTAAGTGTAATAGTGAAAAAGTTCACTTGAAATCATGGTTGCCTCAGACTGTTGTAACATTTTTTTTTTTTCCCTGAACTTTACAATGAGGAAAGTGTGAAGGCCAGTGTCAAGTTTCTAGTATTAGGGGGTTGGGTGCAAGGTGGGAAATAAGACTGTATATATGTCAGTGTTTTAAGAACAACATTGACATTTTAATGAGATATATTTGGAAAGAAACATTGAACATGTTATAATAGGCTAGTATAAGTTTAACAACAGTGAAAACTCTGTAGCTGAACAGGTTGGATTAGTCCAGTTGTGGCTCCTAGATGACCAGTCCTAGTGATGACCATTGTGGTAGTCCTACTCTTTCAGTTACAGACTGCTAAAACTGTAGGAGGTGCTCTTGCTCGTGCAGTTGCACAAATGTCATTCTGAAAACCCCAAAAGGATAGCAAAGACAAACATTAAATACTTACTTTGAATAGATGTTTAGGTATATTGAAATAATATGTATTTTGTTTGTATTGCTTTTTTTCTTATATTGATTCATTACAGATGTCCTAAGACTCATGTTTTCTATAATAGAGTAGTATTTAGCAACAGTACCTAGCTGAATTATGTTATAAAATTAAAAAAAAAATCCTGCAGTAAAAGAAAAGCAGGGAAGGAAAGCAAGCTTAATTTAGGAAATCCCAAAGTAAGGTTAAACAAAGAACTTCCAGAATTAAGATTACCAGTGCAGCTCTAATTAACCTTTAGTGAGTAATGTTATTATATAGGCATTAATTGTAAATCATATACACATTTTCTATGGAACTCCAACCCAGTTAATCCATACCTTACACAGAAATGATACATGAAGATTGAAACCCAAATGCTCTGTAATTATAGCACTTAACAGCACTTTTTCCTTCCCAAGTTGAATTCCTCTT
The DNA here is from genome assembly GCF_964188355.1 of Buteo buteo. Taxonomy (NCBI): domain Eukaryota; kingdom Metazoa; phylum Chordata; class Aves; order Accipitriformes; family Accipitridae; genus Buteo; species Buteo buteo. Next base: position 35,621,225 of record NC_134173.1, read on the forward strand.
GCCTTCAGTTGCACTTATGAGAGATCAACACTTTTGTACATCATCCCAAACTGATTACTTGGTGAAATGAGAGCGGCTGCTGCAGTGCAATCAATCTCAAAGGAAATCTGTTATTACATAGAACTGTGACTGTAGTATTTAAAGGGTGCAGCTCTCCAAAATATTGTTAAATTGCCTTAACTGTGAGATGACTATTTTACTGCTTATTTGATTTTTCCTCTTGCTGGTCCCTTCTTCATTTGCTGTCTGCCTTCTAATACTGATTTCTTCCTAGAACTTTGTCCATCATCTGCATGAAATGAAGCAGCAACTGAGGAATGCCTGATCAAATAACAGCATTTATCCTTTCCTGCTATATGAGCCTGTATTTTGACCTGCCACAAGGTGAAGACTGAGGAACGAACATTTTCAGTGGGTTTTTGAGATAGTAGTGTAGGACAACAAGATGATGCTGGGGCTGTGGAATAATTGGTTCAATTCCCATTTCTGGAATGACAACTGTTACTTTGCCTCTGTCCTTTCTGTACCTTTCCTTTTGCTACAGTCTCCCTCTACTGTACTCTTTGCCTAGTTTATGTTCCTTTTGTTGCTCACATTAGCATTTTTCCTTTTCCATAACAGCCTAAACACTACTACCTAGTTTGACTATTCTCTTTCCATTCTCAAAATACTAGGCTTTTTCCCTTTGTTTGAAATCTACCCATATTCTGTCCCTTGATTGCTTGGCGTTTTTATAAGCCTCTTTTTCTTTCCTGTTCATAGTTCCGCACTCTCTTTATCCTTACCCCCTGCTCCTCGGTACCTCCTGATTCTGTTCCTGTCCCAACTGTGTGCCCTCTTTCCTACCTCATTGCAACCCCTCACCTTTCTTCTTCTTTTCTCTCTTCTCTCACTGTTGGTGCCTGCTTTTAGCCCATGAGGTAGCTCCATCTTTGAGCTGTTTCTCCTGCCTTCCTGTTTCACATTTCATTGTCCAGTGCTCCTCATCATGCTTTTTAGAGTTCATAGTTTCTATTTTAGTGTTTCAGCTGTAGAACTTGGGCAGCTTTTCACAGAGGACAATGGTAGTCACACCTCTGACCCTGAGGCAATGCTTATCCCAGGCTAAATATTAGGACTGTATGGCAAAAAGGTCCTAAGATTGACTTAATGTGGTTGAAAACATATTTTCTCTAGCCTTATTTTCAGAAATATCTGACCAGTTTTAGCTGAAAGTTCTGTACTCTGCTAGAGCCAGCTGCCTGGGATGAAAAATTTGTGGTCCAAATATGTTGCTAAAGCTATAGAAAACTGATTTCATGTTCTTGGAATGGAAAGTCTGAGATGACTTATGGTACAGGCATCTGTACCAAGTTCAACATTATCTGAGTATAATATTCAGGCATTTGGGCCATTTACCAGAGGTGGGCACTAATTTAGGAAGAGGAACGTAATTTAACTGCATTGGTTCAAGCATAAGACAAATATTTTTCAAAAAATCCTACACAGGGATAGTCTAATTTGTCCTATATTCATAGGCTACACCGAGCACTTTCTCACTTATGTATAGTGTGGTTAACAGCTTCCCTTGGGTGCTCTGGGTATCAAGCTGGTTTGTGTGGCTGCCTGGCTCCTTGTTGGTTGGCTGGGGCTTGCCTGTGCAGCACCTACTTTGACACTGATGTCAAAGTGTGGGCAGTGTGGACTGAAGGATGATTTCTCACCCTGATGCTTCCTTGGTTTCCTGGAGCTGCTGCATGAGGAGTTTATGGGCTGGTAAGTATTGTACATGTCAGTCTCTGGTGATTCTGGCTGTCCCAATCAACTCAGGTTATCAGAGCACATTTCTGGAACTCTAAAAAGGGGCTGTTTTCTTCTGTTATGATAAATCAAGGGTCATCATACACCCAAGGCCACCCGCATGGTAAGCTGGAAATCAGGGCGTGGATGCTCTTAAATATTTTAATCCTATATACAAAATAATTTTATTAGCTTTTGTTACTTATTTTATTTTATTCCTTAGAGCTGCTCTACAGAGGCCACATTGCTTTGATTAGTTTCCATATTAATATAGTGACAATGATATTGTTCCCTTTACAGATATTCTTAAAACTATTAATTTACTTATTGAAAATCTTATTCTTTCTTAAAGGATTTTCAGACAAGGGGAGTATATTAAGTGTTTTAGCAACCCATACATTTATGGCTGTATGTGGAATGATTACTACATTAATGTAAATTGGTATATAGATTTTAAATTCTGGGTTACAGATTGCAGTATAAAGTGGAGAAACCTAAAATAGTTACTGGAGCAAAACCAGTTTAACTATGGCAGCATAGTGCTAAATAATGGCTAATTTATAATTCCTGTCAGGTAAACTATGAATAAGCACCTTGACTTACCCCAGTGATTTAAAAACGTATTTAACTAAATGGCTACATGATTGTGTAGAGACAGGGGGTTTCTCACTCGGTGTCTTACTGTCCATGGAAGACCTTGCAACTGAAAAACAGGTAGTACATTGTAGCATACTCTCATTATTTCTTTTCATTTGTATTTTTTGAGAATAAATGTAGTTCTAAAGCGTCTGTCTTGCTTATAATTTATATTCATGCTTTAATTAAATCTATCTCTACAATTTGAAAGTGCCACAGCTCTTAGAATGTTAATGACGAAAGTTTCAAACTTTTGAAAAAAAGAAAATAAAACACCCAAAGGTTATGATATATGTCACCTGACACAGATAAAACTGAAACACTAATTATGTTCTCATGAGTCCTTTAGTAAAAAGAATCTCAAAATGAAAAGCACCAGGAAAAATACAGAACATCTTAATGCACATGTAGAAATGCCATTTGAGATATTAATAAATTTATAACACTGATTGTCCTGAAACTTGATGCAGTCTCCAGGAATTTCACATGAAATAAATTTTAAGTTTCTGTTTCCAGCTGTTTTCAGACTTTTCAGAACACTTGTTACAGGAATGTATTTCACCTATAGTGAAATAGTAATGAGCAAAGTAAAAATGTTTGAGGTGCTGAGGCTGTTTCATTATGGATATCTCCTCTATTATTAAATAGTTCATTTATATATCATAGCTATACTGTGATACAAAAGAATTCCATGTACCTGACATTGAAAAATGCTGAAGTAAGGTTTTAGAAACAAAGTTCTTCATTAAAATAAAATTTTACCATGTAGTTGTTTGAAGTAGGATTCTAGCATCTTCTGCATTTTTAATAAGCAGCAGTTCAGAGAGAATAAATTTCCATCCTTTTCCTTATCAGAGAGAAAACTCATTTCATGGAGTATTCCATGGAGTTATCAGGGGAATATAGTTATTGTTCACATTGAGGGTGGCCGCTCCATTTACCCATAGAGAATATATTTAGGTACCAGTAAGTCTTGGGTTCTTTCCAAGGCATTGTGGAATTACTTTACAGTGTCTGATTTACTTTAAAGCTTCTTGTTATTGCCGTTTAGAAACAAAATTTATCCTGCACACATCCTGTGTAAAACAAAAATTTGTCCCATGTTGAACAAAGATAAAGAATATTAGAATATGTTTTTGTGGCTAAAGGTTGTGTTCAAATTAACTGGAAAGGTAAACCAGTATTTGTGAATGCATGGACTTGGATTGATTGATACAATACAAATTCTGGTTTCAAATGCACAGATTAGTATTACTTACTTGAGAACAGCTAATGTATAGTCAGGTTATGTAGCCTTGATTTTGTTTTATGCTTTGATTATTTTGATGAAAAGTTACTGTGAGCTAGACTACATATATTTCCTTGATTACATGCATGTTTTTTCAAGATGTCAATATATGATAATTTTGCTCCTGTAAAATCCGCAGTGAAAACAGTGAGTGGTTTCCATGAGCAAAATTAAGCAGACTTGGTATCAGATGAATGCAGTGTTTCAATTTTTCATACCTTTGAATTGGGTATGATGTCTGAAAGTGTAATATTACAAAAACACTCACTAGTATTGATGTGAGAACCTTGATTCACAATGGCCTGGGCTTGCTTTAAAAAGAATGGACTAAATTCACCATTGATTGGAATTACAGGTTAAACCTGTAGAGAGCTATTTAATGCATGGAAAACTTGCTAGAATTTGTCAAGATAAAAGTGCTATTGCTTCTATTCTCAGCCAGGATTTCCTATGTTATTTCACTACAAATATTCTTGAAAGCAGAATGAGAAACTCACATGCAAAACTAAGGAAAAAAAAAAAAGAGAAGATCTATTCTGCTATTCCTGAATAGATCAGGGCAATGTCTTGGGGAATAACCCACTGTTTTATACCTAACGTATAGTCTGGAAATCCCCACAGGAGGTGTGAAAAATAACAAGGCTGTTATTTTGTTGTCATAAATTGAAGTGCCTGAAAAAGATCTACTCTTTCAGCCTTTTCTTAATGTCCTGCAAGGAGTCTCAGAGAGACAGGTGTGTTCCATCCACATGAGAAGAGTCTGATTTCCAATTACAGCACCTAAAGCATTCCTTACTAACTTCCCAGCAAGTGTAGCATCTTCTATACTCTGTGTCATTAGTGTCGGGATAGCTACCTCAATCCAGATGGGTTCATTGTACTGAGTGGGTCGGCATATTTATGTAAGTAAGCTTATGTAGTCACTTACAGTGTGTTCAGTATAATCTGTTCTGTAGTCATTTACAGTCTGTTCTGGTTGGAAGATGTAGAGAAATAGGCTTTGTCTTTCAAAACTCATAAAAATTTCATCCAGGTGAGTTTAATCTCAGGACAATTTTCTAAACAGCCTGTCATTCAGTGAAACACTTTCTTTAGAAATTTGAGAACTTTTACAAGATGGAAGGTAAAAGATCTAAACAAAAAATTGCATCAAGGAGGTCAAGCTCAGAACACCACTGCTAAAAGAGGAAAACACTCGGTTTGCAAATCCTGTGTCAGGGCTTTACCCTGAGTGACAAATCTGAGCTTGTAGTTCCACAGACATTTTTCATGGTGACAAAACCGATAACACTGATACAAGTTAATTACTAGTTTTTGGTTTTAGTCCAGTTTTGCTCTGACAGTAGTGTTCATGGAAACGTAGCTGGAGCAACTTGTCTGCTTTGAGTTTCTGTCAGCACTGGGAGTTTTGTTTGTGGCTCACGGTAGACATGCAAGTGCCTAACACTTCAGGTGGCATCTGAGTGGTAGCTTTCAGCAGATCAGTATTGACAAAACTGTCAGAGAAGCAGCTAAGTGCTGGTGAGGGTATGGGTCTATGCGGTACTTCCCTCTGGTTCTAATCTCAGTATAGCAAGACTGTAGCACCTTATAACTCTTTCTAGAGTGAAAATTACTGATTTGGCTTCATAGTTTTTTTCATCTTAAAAATGTAGAGCAGAGTTTGCAACTCGTGTTGTATGTTTTCATAACACAAAAGAAATCAAATGTGCACAATGGAGCCTGAATAACTGCTCTCCCTCAATAAGCTTCATGCTGAGCATGTAGTTAGGTTCATGCCTGCCTTCAGGGGAAGTCTCACCAGGAAACATGACAACTAGATGGCTGAGAAAGGATAAATAATAGTTGATAACAATTTGTAGTAGCATAATCTTCATTTCTATACTTTATGAAAAAAATTTGCAATGTGTTGTATGTAATGTATGATTAGAAGCAGAGAGCAAATCGCTTGTATTCGTAGATAATTCTCTAGTTTTAGCAGAATTTGAAAAATCCGATGTGACAGACAACTGAAACTCTTTAGGGGTAAATTGAACATGAATATTCTTGCATTCCTAACAACCTTGATGCTTCTGCCAGTCAGGATGAGCTGTTTGGATTGACTCAGTATACGTAAAGTAATTCAGAATGACTACTTAGTACTATCAAAATATATGTCCTGTTAATAGTTCAGTCAGTATGGGGTTACTGCTGTAGAGAAGCCGCCTACTGCAGTAACACAACATAGCATGTTCAGGCTTGTTCTGTTGCCTGACAACCTTGACATAATTGTGCTATTTCCTCTATTTGTGTAATAGTCCCTGGATACAACACGCATCCTTGGGCAAGAATTTTCATTTTACTCTTCCCAAACGTCCTTCATATAATTTGCTGTGTGCACATGACCTGAGTATTGCAGAAATAACTGCACAAATCCTAAACTTTAGCAGGGCAGCTAGCTGCCCTTTGTAGTTCACAATCAATTTGTTTATTGTACTTCAGTTTGGATTTACATAATACCATAGCTTTTCACTTTGCACAACACTGTAATACTACTACTAAGAATTTATCTTACATAGGAGACTAAAAGCAGCCAATACTTCTCCTTTGGTTATGATCTCCTGATGGCAAGTGTGGCTGGCAGTGCATCTAAGGTTAGAATTTTCCCTTAAGTGAAATATTAGAAATTCCCAGGATTCCTTCTGCAGTGTAACCTATACTGTTCCCCACCTCTGCAGCCTGGCAACTAAGCAGTCTCCTCTTCTTCCGGGAAAGATTTGATTCCTTCACTGCTCTGTCTCCTGCATTACTGGCTTTTCCATTCAATACCTTCAGAACATGTTGCCAGTTGCTCTTGGTAGTGACAAGCAACCTGCCTTTCATTTTGTTTTTCAACTATCAGAACAAGAGTATTGCTCATCTCTGTAACAGTGTTGCTGGCATTAATGACACTCCTTTTTGGGTTAGAGTCTGAAACATGATGTTGATGATCTGTAACCACACTAAATACATTTTCATGAAGTTATTAGAGACCTTTTTAACTTACCAGATCTTTTTCTGTCAAGGTGAACATTTTTGTATTTTAATGAGGTTGGTTAGAGATCTGAAAGAAAAGTCAACAGACTTCTCACAATGATCTCCTATCACATGTAAAATTGTATTCCTGCTTCATAGAGAGAAGCTTAACAAACTGTCTTTATAGGGAAATACGTATTGTGGTATGTACTAGTCTTTTCAGGTGCCTTTTCAGGCTTTTGGCCTAATCAAGAATGTTACAATATTCTATTCATTTTTATTCATGGTTTAGAGAATCTCTACCTCTGCTAGGGATAAAATAACTGAACATCTCAAAAAAGGAAGAGAATTGTTAAACATTTTGTAGCTAGGTGACAGTAAGATTGCCTTTAACTTTGTCTTTGAATTTACATCAACAATAAGGCCATAGCATATCCCTGAGTTTTGGAAAAGTTTGTAATTGTTCTTGTGTGCTATGTTCCCATCTGCAGTCTGAGAAATATTCTCTCAAGGTTTTGAATGTATTCTTAATGGATTTTGTGACCCAAATACCTTCCAAATAATGCTATACTTGCCTAACTTAAGGGTCTGACACCATTTGAGATGTCCTAGGCGTATTCAAGACAATAACACAAGACTGGCAGATGTGACATAGGACCTGTTGAAGACCTGCATCCTTGTGGAGCAGACCTTGGTTGAGAGCAGGGTCTTGACTGGAATATGTGATCGCTTATGAAGCATAAGTAGCTCCTTTTGGAGCTGAATTTATCATAGACCTGAGGTGTTCTTAAGTTGACACCTGGGAGTGAATCTCAGTGTCTAAGCTAGATAAAACCCCATTTCTGATGCTACCTCTTCAGCTGCCTCAAGCGTTACGTGAAATGACTCCAGTTTGTAGATTGCCTGGAAATACTCCAAGCTTCCCTTTGTGCCGAGTGATGAATAACACTCACAGTGTTGTGACGTCCCATATAAACAAACCATGTTAACTTGACTCTTCATACTTCCTAAATTAGAACTACAGTAATATCCAGGAATTACAGATATTTTCCAATATCTGTAACCTCCATGAGTTCTCATGGTTTACTTTAAAGCAAGAGAAACTAACTGATTTCCAAAGTTTACCTCCGTTATCCTTGATAACAGGAAGGCAAACAGTGTCAATCTTAACTATGAGTGTCACAGCTTGGGAAGCTCATTTGCCAAACAAGTTTTCCCTCCTCTTGGAGCAACAGCAAGGAGACTATCCTCTGAAGCACTGCACTGTATTCATAGCATCTTAAATACAAAGCACTGAGGAAGGGCAACTGCTGGAAAAAATAACAATAGTCAAGAACTGAGGGGAAAAATTATTCAACTGGGAAGGTAATTAGCTTTTGTCTGTATTAGGCCTTTAAATCAATAGTTTTATACTGCTAGGTGTGGTAAAATTTTCAAAAGTGATAGTTATGTAATCTCCAATTTTCTAAAAATGATGATGTTGGAACTGGTGGAAACTGATGGCAGAAAATCTAAAAATCAAAGGTAACTTAGAGTAATCATGACATTCTATTTCACAATCCCAAGGAAGATTCCCTGGGATGAAAAAGGACAAACACAGTATTTTTCTTAAGGAAAGCCTGAACTGGAGGGTTGCAAATAATTTGGCCTAACTTTGATAGCCAGAAAGATATTAAAACAAACAATTTACATTACATTACAAGTGTGAGAGGATAAAGAAACTAAAAGAAAGCAAACAGATTTTTCCAAGAACAAATTTTGTCAATTCAACATGATTTCCTATGTTAGCAGAGTAAGTAGTTGAGTGTTTTGGGGAGAAGCAGTAGATATAGCTTGATAATAGTAGAACTTTTGAGTTGGTATATGTTGCTTCCTCTCAAATTGAGGAGATGTGGTCCAGATTGAATCACAGTTAAGAATAGTTATCAGTGCCTTCACTTATGAATTGAAAAGTTGTTTTAGATGGAATCCTTATACAGGTCATTTGTTTATTTCGTCCATTTAATAATAAGTCAGATGAATATAGATTATACTTAAAAAAAATTCTGGATTTTATCAATCTGGGAAGGGATGCAAGCATTATAAATGATAAAACTGGAAGTTCAAATTATCCTGGTAATTTGGAGAAATAGGTTGAGATCAACAAGAAGAAATTCAATTAAGAAAAGCACAATTAATAAATGCACAAATATAAAGAAAAGAGTAACTGACTCTATGAATGCTGTTAAAAAAGAGAAGGGGGAGAATCTTAAGGCAGCAGTAGCATGTGAACCAAGCTGCTTATCTAACAGAATACTATGGGTTATGAATGATTTAGTCAGAACAGTTTGAGCAGTTGCTGTTCCTTAGTGGGAGTTACTGCACCTCAGCTGAGACGCAATAACTGCAGTTACATTCTTAGTCCCCTGCAGTGTAAAATAAAATACATTACCTTAATCTCTTTCTTTTCTCATCACATTCCTACTGACCCCAGTCAACAAAGCTGCTGTGAAAAAAGCAGAGGTCATCTTGGCAAGCAGGAAGAAGAACATGTGTGACACCCAAGAGTTAATTATTTCACTATATGAAGTAGCTATGAGACCTCGGGTGAGTACTTCATCCAAGTTTGCACACCATGCTTCAAGAAAGATAGAGATAAACTAGGGGTGGGGGCAGAGGTTTGAAAACATGGTTTGTGAGTAAAGATTGAAGGCTGCATCTCATAGATGAAAGGTTTGTGATCAGCTGTTCTCCATGGCCACAATGCAAAATTATTTATCTCAATTTATTTCCCCCCAACATAAAGTACCATTAAAAAGCACTTTATTAGTGTTTTGAATGCAAATGGAATTGTACTAGAGGTAAGCAATTGCTTTCACAATATAAAATACGGTAAGTGTGAACAAACAGTGTTTCAGAGATTGTCATAACATGCATTTTGATATTTTCCTTTATCAACAAAACAGCATGAAGTTCTGAAAATGTGTTAACAAGGTATGACAGTAGAGTTGCTCTCTCGTTTCTTGAGTTGGATCCCAGTAGTGAGGGAACGGTTAGCAACAGACTGTACAGGAAAAGAATGGAACTAGATGCAACACCTAAACACCATATGGAGTTCCTATCTGTTGGCTCCTCACAGGCTTTCCCCTCACCCAGCTGTATGGCAAATGACTCCACCACCTCCCTTTTCACTAACTCCTCTAAATTAGTCCCAGATACTCAGCCCCCTCAGACAGACATCTTCCACATTTCATCCATCAGTAATCTTCAGTAACCTCACATGCTCTTCCCCATCCTGAGAACATCTGTACAGGAGCAGGCACCTACCCTTGGCAGGGGTAGAGAATGTATTGGGTTGTTCATGAAATGATGTGTAATTGTATGAAAATTAGTTTATTAAATAGTTTGCACAGTATTTCTCAGGGAGCACCACATGCTGCTGAATCACCATCATCTGGTCATGCAACATGGGCTCCATATGTCTCCATTTTATAATAGTATTTTAATTTTTATTAAAATTTTCATATTAATATTTTCATTAATGTGAAGACACATTCAGGGCCACACCTTGTCCTTAGAGCATATCTAAGCTCACCAATCTCTGTAACATGGTCAGAAAGCTAGGGTCATCTACTGCATAGATGTTTCTGCAGATTTAAAGCAAAGATCAGACTCTGAATTTACATTTGATCTTGTACAATGATTGATGCCTTTCCCTCATCCACTAGGCGGGTCACCTGGTCATAGAAGGAGATCAGGTTGGTCAAGCAGGACCTGCCTTTCGTAAACCCATGCTGACTGGGCCTGATCCCCTGCTTGTCCTGGACTTGCCATGTGAGTGCTCTCAAGACAAACCATTCCATAATCTTCCCCGGTACCGAGGTCAGGCTGACAGGCCTGTAGCTCCAAATCCTCACTCTGACCCTTCTTGTAAATGGGCGTCACATTGGCAAGCCTCCAGTCCTCTGGGACCATGTCCCTCAGCACCACATCTACACCTCTTTTAAATACCTCCAGGGATGGTGACTCAACCACTTCCCTAGGCAGCCTGTTCCAATGCTTGACAACCCTTTCGGTGAAGAAGTTTTTCCTAGTATCCAATCTAAACCTCCCCTGGAGAAACTTGAAGCCATTTCTTCTTGTCCTATCTCTTGCTACTTGGGAGAAGAGACCAACACCCACCTGGCTACAACCTCCTTTCAGGTAGTTGTAGAGAGCGATAAGGTCTCCCCTCAGCCTCCTTTTCTCCAGGCTAAATAACTCCAGTTCCCTCAGCCGCTCCTCATAAGACTTGTGCTCCAGACCCCTCGCCAACTTGGTTTCCCTTCTCTGGACACACTCCAGCACCTCAATGTCTTTCCCGTAGTGAGGGGCCCAAAACTGAACACAGGACTCGAGGTGCGGCCTCACCAGTGCCCAGTACAGGGGGACGATCACCTCCCTGCTCCTGCTGGCCATGCTATTTCTTGTGGTTATAGGACCACTGCAGTAACAGTTCTTTATAAAAAAAAATAATAAGTCAATCGCAAGGAAAAATATGATGGTCCTAGAACTGTTTTCCACTGCTGAGAAAGCCTGCTCATTGTGGATGTTTTTCTTGACTCTACCCCCATGTGTCTGTGAATTTTTCTGTAGTCATGCCTTGTGAGTAGATTGAAAAATGGAGATGACTTATGGTAAGTCATTAAATTTAGTGTGTATTAGAGCCAGAGACACTGACCTTGTCTGATACTCTAGCCATAAATCATAATTATTGCTGTAGGTGAATGTTCAGGCAGCAGTCAGTGGAAATCAAATGGCCATGTAGTATTTTGTGACATGAGAAATGAACATGGAAAAGCTGGACTTGAACTGTGCAAACTCTTCCCAGTTCCTCAAGGTAATTGTATTGCCATGAACATGGCTAATCCTAAAAGCATACACACACCTGATAACCTACATGCACCTCAGACTAGGAAAGAGGATCTCCCTTAATTGGTGAGAAAATAGAAGAAAATGTTATTGGCTTGCCTCAAGATTTACTGGTTGTTTTCACAAGTAAAAGCTTTGTAATTGTTGATTTTAACCTTTCAGATGGCCAGGTTATCATGTTATGTTCCTAGCTGCCAACCTTACTTAAATACATTGCAGTAGGGAGCAAATCTTTAAATCAAACATGACCATTGATTCATATTAGAAAAACCAACAATATAATCAGGAATCTGACATAGCCAGTCGTGATGGAATATTTAAGTCTGCAGGCAATCTAAGTCAGGAGTGCATTTTCTTAAGAGTAATCCAAACATTTTATATTGGATTAATTTAGTTGTTTTCATCATAAATGCATTTGCAGAAAAAGTGATATCATGTAAAGTTTTACTTAATGCAGATTTCTTTAGTTGGAAACCTGACTTTATAATACCTGACTCCTCCTTTCATTTACAAAACAAAGCTATTTTCTGATTTTTTTTCTTGATTGTTTTATTTATTTAAAAACAGCATTAAGACATTTTATGGAAATTACTTTTTCTTTTTTTTCATAATTCATGGATAACAGACTTCTTGATTCTTCTGACTAGAAAGATTCACTAAAAACTAACCTTCAAGTTAAACTTATTAATAAGAAACCTGAAAATAAATTTCTTATTAATTTCAAAATACTCTTAGCTGCATTTATGCCATATATATTTGGAAATTATTTTGTCTGATTTGTTTTTCTCAAAAACGAACACTTGGTTTCTTGAAAGTAAGGCATTGAATTGATACAAATAGGCTAACAACTGGTAGTCAGTTTTGAAAACTTTGGTCTGTGTTAACTGTTCTTACATAGACCCACATACACATCATTACAATACCTTATGTTTAAGAGCTTTATAATGCTTATGGGAGAGTAACACTGAATTTAACAAAATCAGTTTTGTATTGTTTGAAATACAGTAAATACAAATGCTTGTCTTGTAGTATGCCTTAATTTTCTTTTTTCTGTACAGCCAACTTTCTGTAATGTTTTTCATTTGGAGAGTGGCCACCTATGGTGGCTGTTTACCCCGATGTGTACGCCCATGGGTAGGCAGCTTCGGTCTGTAATCCAAACAGAAATTTTCATTTAAACAAACACAAGTCTGCTGATCCTGTCTCAGCAGGTGTAAATTAAGAAACTTGTGGAGTTGATGATAGCTTAGGGGCTCACAAGCTCCAGAGCTAAAATACTTGGCAAGATTGTATTAGGGGACTATTCTAATTAACAAAGGACACGCTAATCCAAAATAAGGGCATAATTGCTGACAAATTATATTGAACTGGCTTAAAACCATGTTTCAAGATAACATAAAATAGGAGGTCCCCAATACAGCAAACAGAAAATCTAGAATCACTGCAGAATCTTTTAATTAGTAGAACTGTTACTTTCACCTTAAAGAAGAGATGAGGAAGTTTGTGCAGAAAATGAGTATAGGGCCACTGGGAGGAGGGACAGTCAAAAAGCCTATTAGTTCAGCATTTATGGATCAAGTATCATGGTTCTGAAGTTCATAAAGTTTGTTTTCCATCTCTGCAGACTTCCTATTCTTGTATTCAGAAACTTCCCAAGTTAAAAGCAGAATTTAACTTAGTGTTGAAAAACTATTGACTAAGATACATTTTCAGAATGCTGCAGCATTTTTTAGATAGGTATATAAAATATTTCATTTGGTGTTATTAGCAGAAGTTCAAAATGAAAAGTTAAATAATGTAATCCTTCTACAAGTAAATGATACTCCTGTGAGAAACTGCTAACAGGTCGTATAGTGTAGAAGAATGCAGTAGAGAAAATATTTTTTGTTTGTTTTTTTCATTCTTGATATCTTTTCTCTGTACCTGCAGATTTTGACAGATTTTGGAACTGTGGGCTATAAACCATAAAATGCTGAAGTCAGTCTAGCAATGTTTACCTTACATGTCTGGGAAGACAGAGAATTGCCAGGAACAGAAAGCTAGGAATTTTCTCAAAGTGTACATACTATCTCATTTTCCTGTGCTTAGCCTGCAGTCTGTATCCTTTTTAATAAAGTAGTTTATGTATTGTAGGTAATAAGTGGAAACACTGTAATGCAGATGAACAGTTATTTTGTCTAGTGGCTATTTTTACTGACACAGATACTTCCACCCCATTTGCAGACATACATGTAAACACAGATATTTGTGTTTTCTTTCTATGCTTTGCAAGCCCCTTCCCCAAATACCAGATTGGTGTCTGCCTTTAACAGGATAACAGTCGAAAACAGTATTACTGTGTTCAAAATGGGAATCTTTTCAGTAAGTTAACTACTCTGGGAAACTTTTCAGGAAGTTAACTACTCTGGGTTGTACCTTTAGTAGTATTTCTTCCTTTAGGTTTGAATTTAGCACAGTTGTTAAGCAAGTTAAAGCCTGCTGCTTGTCTGTAAAGCACTGCCTTCAGGACGAATTTTTCTGTGAAGACTTGCTAACTGATGCCTTCAAAGTCCAATTGGGCACCCAAATAAAGACCTTCAGTATAATGGAAGGCTGATATGAAAGAGAAGGAGGGAATGTGCTGTTGGACCATATTTGGGTGTTCCATACCGTTCTGATGGGTTCTGGGGAAACGCCAGGCTCCTGGTTGCACTGGTGTTTGAGGCCATGGGTGCAGTAAATTTGCAAGTGTGGAGTTGAGTAGCTCACACGTCATTACAAGTCCAGAGTAGGACTTGCTGCTGCTCCACATCTTTTTGTTAAAGTTGGGAGCAAGAGAAGGTTTCCACTGCTTAATTTGGATGATACCTACATTGCACATTGTGGGGCTCAGTAGAAATCCCGTTCCTGATTACTGCCTGAATGAACTAGCTCACGGGGTTTGGTATGGTCTTGACACAGTAGCTCTATGTGGACTAAAGTAACCCATTTCTCTCCTCTGCTGCTGCTCTCCACTCAAGATCGCTCCTACAGACTTAGGTCCCATATCTCCAAGCTATCTTGTCTGCACAAGGACAAACTATGCTTTGTTTTCAGAATCACTGTCTTATCAGGACATCAGGAGTGTGGTACTACATACTGTCTGTCTCCCGGAGACAGCTGATGTGCTATGGAAAGGGAGGAGTCAAAGCCCTTCCCTTTATGGCTGCTTTGGTGACAATGCTGCGATGCACTCCATTTACGTTGAGTCAGATGGCAACGTACAAAACTAAGAGTTAACAAGGTCTTAATGATTAAAAAGTGATACTTAATAGAATAATAATTTCATTCAATTACTTCGTCAATGATAATAGAATGAGAGGGGATTGGCATCACTTGCTGACTTTCTGTAAATACCTTTTTAAAAAGCATGTTGAAAACAGAACCACAAGTGGGGGTTTGCAGGGCTGCGGGGGGGCAGGGGAAGCCTGAGCAAACCCGGATTCTTCATTTCCTGGCATAACTTCTTGGGAAAAGATCTGTGGGGAACAGGGAATTTGCTGTCCATCTTTATCTAGGGGGGAAGAACTGTTCTGCAAGAAAGTTCTTCTGGTCAATGTTTGCCTATTCTGCTACAGGGCTGTTTTTTGTAGTGTTAGTAAGACAAAGTAGAGTGAGAAAATACTCAGATTCCCTGCAATTTAATATAGCACAAAATGCCAAAAAAGTTTAGGTTTCAGGCTTCTGCTAGGCCACCTGTCTTGGTTTCCTAGCCTTCTGGCCTCTGTCTGCCCTGTAGATGACAGATTAGCTGTGAACATCCTCTATAAAAGGAAATAGTGTTCTATAAAATTCGCACCAGGGTTTCCAATTTAGTATCAGAGTCAGGACATCCTAAAATAAAATTTGTCTCAAAAATAGGTCGGGGGGGTGTCAGGGTTAAAAGCAAACAATCTACTGATGTCAGTTTATTCTGTGAGAAAATATGCGTGGAAAAGGGGTTTGGTGTCTTGTTCAGGTGCAGTAGTTTTTTGCTGATGGGGAGTAAAGCAAAGCAAAACAATAATAGCATGTTCCGTGAATCGAGTGTGATAAAGAAGAGTTCCTATATAGCAAAACAGGAAGTTTAAAAAAGGCCAAACAATTGATCTTTGAGGACAGGAATGATATTTTAATTTTAACCTTTTTGTTTTGGCTTTAATTTAGAAGTTACAAAATGATGCAAATCATTGCCAGTAAATAGCATTTTAGTGCATTCAATGCACACATGTTGATACATTAAGAGATATGAAAATATTTTAGATATTTAATTTTCTTTCTGCAAATGAAATTGAGTTTTAGCTACCTGAGGTGTGTAAATCAGGATGTTTATCTGCTTACACTACTTGTTGTCTTCCCAATATGTTTTTTCTATGAGTCGTGCAGCAAAAGCTTAATCTAAACTTTCCCAATAATTTTATTCTAAGGACTTTTTTTCCTTCCTTTGTTAAAATCTATCTTTCTGAAATATTATTTCCAGACCTTGTTTATGATTGAGGATGGTTTGTTTTGGAAGGCTAAGCAAAAACAATCAACTGTCTGACTTTGTTAGTAGACTTTGGTCAAAAATTGAACTGTACCTTGACAGACACCTTATCTAGGCATTTGTATCTTGAATCCATTTATTTTTACAAATATTAGTACTGTTTATTTATTTTAATAAACTAGGCCACTTTATGTAATTGATAATTAGATATAATGCAATCTGATACTGTTAATCTCATCGTAATTTTAAAACTGTGTCCTGTAGTGAACATTATACTAATACATAATTGAATACTATGTGATACAATGTATTAATGCTTTATATAACTGCACCAGGTTTTTTTAATATTACTTCAATATTCACAATAAGCTTACAGTCTAAGTTATTTACTTTTCAATATTGGAAAAAAATGGTTTTAACTGACAGGTAAGTACTGTCATTATTAACATTTATGTTCTATCTCTTCTGAATATTTGGCTTCAACTTTCAGCCATTGGGTCTTATTGTGTCTTTGCTGCTAGCCTGAAAAATGTTGTAGTGCCAGTGTTTTCCATCTGGGTACTTAAAGAATATGATCAAATCATTGCTTCAGCTGTTCTCTGTTAAGCTGAAAAGATTGAGTCTTTGGAGTCCCGCACCATCAAACCTCTGAATCATTCCTGTACTCATCTTTGATGTCATTGCAGTTGATCAATGATCTTTCTAACATATTAGCTTGACAACAGGTTATGCTTTTCTGAAAAGGATGCAGCACTGCCAAACAAAGATAATGGAACTTTTATGCTCCTATTTTCTGCTCCTGCTTCATACTCCTCTTTTTAAATATCCCAGAATCACAGCAGACCCTTTGGGCACAGAATTCTCTAAAAATCCATGTTCATTTGATGACCTTTTCAGTGTTTCTGATTACCAGAGCAGAAGTCATTGTCTTTGTTCCTATGCATGACTTTACATTTGCTTATCTTAAAATGCATTGGGATTGCTTGTGTCCACTTTACCATGTGATCTTGATTGCTCTGTATCAGTGAACTCTACCCTTTCTGTTATTTGCCTTTTCCCTAGCCTTCACATCTTCTGTAATGACTTTGTTTTCTTCCAGAAGTGTTAAGCTGGAGGAGATAAGAACTGATCCTATGGAATCCCATTGGAAAACACAGTTTATGTCCAGATACTATGTGGCTATGTTAGTCCAGTGCTGAGCAGTATCCTGCTTATAAGCACGTGCCCCTGCTTTCGGATGGGAATTACCCAGCCAGCCTGGCCTTTGGCTGACCATTACAGAGTATGGGTGGAGCAGGTATGAAAGTGCCTTCATCTGATGATCTGAATATGTTGCACTGACACTATTTGTTATTATCAGCTGGACTTGTAATGCCATCAAAAAATCTATCAAACCAGTTGCCATGATCTAATATAAACACACATAAATTAGCATGTCATTATCATTCTTAGCATTTTTATTGACTGAGTCCTGCTGCAGGCACTGTTTTATTTTATCCAGGATTTTTAAGAGGTTGGCAGGCCCTATAGTACTGAAATCATCCCCATTATATTTGTTAATATTGACACAGACTGGCTTTCTTTCAGTGTCCTGAATCTTTTGTGGCATTCTCTGACCTGAAAATTGTGAAGCATTCTTCAGAGTTCCTCTGCCACTTGTTTTTCTAACTCACGGTCCCAACCTGTTGATCAAAAAATATCCAACTTTAGTAAGCTTTTTATAGAAGCCTTCTTTGTTACCACTGAAATAAAATAGAATTTCATCAACCTTATGGTATGACTGCATGTGATTATACATGCATAAAACAGGTTAGTGAACTATTCATTGTGCATTTCTGCTGGGTCCACATTATCACTGAGGATTTTTAGTAATACCATTACATTGCCTTTATTCTTAGTTTACTTAAAAATCATTCCCAATCTTTTCTCATCACATTTTTTTTATTGCAGGTTTTTGTGACTGTCATTAGTTTTTTTTCTATGTAATTTTATTTACTTCTAAAATTATTTGTCTCTCAGATTGTGGCTTCTTAAGCAACTGGCTCATTTCCAAATTATTGCACTTTAAAAAAATATTTTCTTGCAACTAGTTTCACTAAACTATGTTTAGCTTTGTGAAACTGACCCTTTAAAGTAGCTGATACACATATGCATCTATATATGCATGTGAATGCACGTGTGTGTATATATATATGCAGATGACTGTTTTGTGGTGCCTTTGGCACCACAAAATATGAGGTCTCCGACCAGCTTCATCTGCGCCTTTTGTTTGGTCTTTACTTTCTGAATGTAAATTTCATCATACTGAGCCCTGTTTATATTTGTTATCACTAAGGGCAGTGTAATGGGTATAATTTTTCTATGCCCAAAATCCTGAAACTTTTGTTATAAAGATCTAGAAACTATAAAGCCCATATTGTGGCTCAGCTCTCATTATTGGTAGTGCCTGCTAATCCCATTTAAGATTTCTGAACACTCCCACAAGATTTTGTAACCCATCTTTTCCTAACTTTAGTTGCAATTTCACAACCTTCCGCCCTCTTGATGATGTGTAGGTTTTAGAGCAGAGTGGGTAACACCAAAGGAGACCTGCAGCCTCTCCGTTTGCATCTTTGATTTGCTCAAGGCTTAGGCGATACCTCAGGGAAGAACGCTGCTGGGAGTCTCAAAGGCAGCTCCGTCATCAAAACCCGAGTTGAGCTTTGAAAGAACTAAGTGAACTTTGGTGAAGATCACGTTGATGGTGTTCCTGTTCCTTTGAAGCCGTAGGTAACACCCTGTGGTTCTGTACAGAGCTGCCCGCTGCTGAAAGGCTTTTCCACGTCTTCCTGAGACACAGGTTCAGCAACCCGCAGTCTCGCCCCTCGCCGTCCCCCGGTCCCCGCGGCACGGCTCCGCTCCCCGGCAGCGGCGGGCGGGCAGTCAGTCCGCTCGGAGCGGGGCCCACCCGGGAGGAAAAAGCCCCGGTGCTTGCTTAGCCTGGCATCCAGTCCGAATCTGCTCCAGGACATGGGGCTCTGGCAATTGCTCAGCTGGTCTGGGATCACAGAATAGCTGGTGTTCTTGTTTAGCCAACCACCTGAGCTGGACAAAGGAGAGAGAGGGAAATCTCTCCACTCGCTTTATTAGGGCAGTTATCAATCCAGAACAGCCCCAAAGGCAGAAGACCTGTCGTATTTCCATTGCAAGTAATGCAGATCCTCTGTAAAAGCACAAATAAAGAGACCTTGTAGGAACAGTTATTAAGAGAGGCATGTTAGGAAAGTGGAGCAGGTCCTCCTCGGCAACAAATGCTTGACCTCTTTGTATCCTTTTAATCAGATGGCTGCATTTTTACCTTTATTTATTTACTTAACACTCTTCGACAAGAACAAGGGAACCTTGATGTTGCCTTTTTTTTTTTCTTTTCTTTTTTTTTTTTCTTTTGGTCATTGTGTAGCTCACAGATATTTGTTGCATCTGTTTCCTGTTAAGGAAGCTTAGTGCTGCCTTTTGTCCAGCAGGTGGAAGACTTGCTGCAGTATGTATAGCTCAGCAGCCAGTCTCTATATAGGTATTTTTAAAAGAATCCGGGGGTTTTAAGCCATCGTGGCAAGCAGATGCTATTAAATAGGCAGTTTTTAATTAATACGTTGTTTGCAATGAGTTTGTTAGTCAAGGAAATATAACGGTAGAGTAAAAAGAAAGGCAATCTCTGCACTAAAAAAATTAAAACCTGAATTCAGTAACTGAACCTGGGAGGTGCCACTAGGGTAAATCCCAGCACTATAAATAGCTGTGTGAAGCCTGCTGGGTTTTGTTCTATATTCGTACTATCATCACAGCTGTAGAAAGTAGCTCCCCTTGAGTTCAAGAAATACACTTCCCCAGAAAACTGCATTTGGGAGATTTAGAAAGACTTTCTTAAAGTTCAGTGGGACAGTAGTATTAGTATTAACATTTATGTTTTTTGATCAGGGAAAATATATTTGAAAACATTGGTGATATCTGTCCAGGGCAAGTAGAGAAGGCTGTAGGACTTACTGTGACTTACATGCAACTCAGCAGACAAGGTACTGCTTCTGAGCCTGTGACTGTTACCCAACCTGTTAATGACGTGTTGCTCATCTCAGAAATGCTCTAGAGTGTGTCTAGAGATGTCTGATATGGGCAGAAAGAGATGTTAATAGTTGCTTTTAATAAATAATTGATCTGTGTGAAAAAATTTATTTGTATGAAGTGGCTAAGAGTTACTTTAAATAATCTGTAGTATATATTGTACATATTAAAGTGAAGGAATGTGCGAAGAGGTGAAATAAGACCTGAAGTGGGTTTTTTTTGGCTATGCACCTGTTAAACATCTTTATGTGATTGGTATGAACTAAAGGAAAAGATTGTAAAGAGATGGCTTATGGTTATAGTGATGTTAAAACTCTGTTTTAGGTATACAGCTACTTTGACAAATTAAGCCTCAGCAGTTATACAAACAGGTTAGTCTTCACCCTAAGTAACCAGTGAAAAAATGAAATTTAGTACACTTCTGTACTATGGGAAAGAAACATTTGTCAGTATTATTGTCCTGTGTCTTCAAAAAGCATGAACAGGTTGATTAATGTGATCCTGGGACAGCCACAGAATCTTCTTTTCAACCTTCACACCACCACTGTAGGGCTTAAGAGTTCTTTGTCCTCCTGCCTCCATCAGTCTGCTATGTCTAAACACAGTTGATTTTTTTTTAAATCCCACAACCCTAAATACCAGCTCACTTCATGACTCTGCCTGTTGTAAAGCAGATCTTCCTTGCTATCTTTCACTTGCTATTGGAGTGGTCAAACATCAGGCTTGATCATCTCAGGGAAGCCCTTGGTGTTGTGCAGAGAACTGGAATGAGAACCAAGAAATAGTGACATTAATGGACTTAATAATGTATGTATACTTTGGAGTACCAGGAATATGCTAAAAGTTGTGATCTTTGGTTTCAGAGCTCAATGTCTTTCAGTATTTCAATGGCTCGGTGACTTAAAAGTAATAATTAGAGAGAGCAAAATCTTTTTCATATGACAGTGAGGGTACAATTATTTGGGAGGTGAGGATCATTGGGCTGATTTCAAGTGGACTAACAAATACTGCAGAAGAACGGGATTTGGGGTAACAATGACATGGTGAGTCTTTTGAAAGGCCCTTTTTGAGAAAGGGGGAGACAAAGATGATATATTTCCATTAGACTGATGAGCTTGGCTGAAATTGTAGGAATAGGTCTGGCAAAAGGTAGAGTGTGACATTCTGTCATGACTCAAGCAAATATACCTGTTTGCCAAGCCTGACTGTCTTTATCAAAGGTCTGCAGACATTACTCCTCAGGAAATTCAGAAGTAAGATTAATGAGTTTCCCTACTGAATGTCGTGGCTGCAAGCTAGATGTTTTTTCAGCTTGCTCTAGTTGTACAGAAGTCTGATCTAACTTTTCAGTGGTTCTATGCCTAAAACTATTATCACTGTTATGCTACCTTTTGCTTGCCAAAAAATTCAGATTTTGGTCATTGGATTTTGCTGTTCTGGGGTAGCAAAAATGGTGAAACTCTATGCGTAATAGGAAAAGAAGCGTGTTAAGAGTAGACTACTAAAAAGATGCTCCTAGCACTTATTACAATTCATGATGTAAATGTTGGTTCTGTGGTAAATACATAATGTTCTTCAGGTGAATTACTGCTTATTTTTAAACACAGTGTCTGTTTGACTTGAAAAGCTTGCTCTTTCTTAGTTGCTGTTTGCAATGTGGCGATGTACTATGGCTCATCAAGCTCTTGCGCTCGGGCAGGCCCACTGCTAACAGGGTCTCATAGCTGTGAGACTGAGTGCACAGGAAGGCTAAATGGCTCACATAGGACTGAGTAGTGCCTCTGCTGGTTTTGTTGCAAAGAGAGAGAATTTAAAATGCCTAATGGAAGGTATTAATGGAAGACACTTTCTGCTTGCTACATCTGATGGAAGCTATTCAAATGTGATTTAGGTGATTTATAACATGTTTGTGTACAGACAGAAGTGTGCAACCATCGTGGATAACTGTACTGAAGAGATACATATGCTTTTCTTCTTTTAATAGCAAAATAACGGGAAACTCTTAGCTATTTCATTTAACTTCATCACAGCTGAACTGTTCTGTGAGGTGGAAAACACTGTACAGGCAAAACCCAAAGCCTATGTGGTACTTGCTTGTGGAAGTTTTGTAGACTAATTTACAGCTGTGGAAGATGATCTTGTTTCAGAGAAAAGGTTTCTCTTCAGTGTCAGTGAGCTAGGATCCCAGGTCTGTCCTTTCTTAGATGAACAAGCCTAGTCTTGTGCCAGACTCATGAAAATCACTTAGTAGGATTCTGGAGTGGAAACATTTTTTTTTCCTTTTCTTGCCTTGGCATAAAGCTCTAAGGATGTGTGATTGATATCTGTGATACAGATTTCAGCTAAAGAGGAAGAAGAAAGCATTCAGATCAGCATTTTTGTCCAACTACATATTTTCTGTGAAGGAAAGAGTGATATATGAAGGAGAAGAACTTATTCTGACAACAGGGAGGTCCCCCCTTAAAACAGTGGTAGTATAGTACCTATACTTATTCCTCTTATTCCTCTGACAATTAAGTCAGATGCTTTCTCTGTGCCTGCTCTATGGTCTGGCCATCGGTGGGATTGAAGGGTGGCGTCAACAGAGCTGTAAGGAATTTTAAGCACTAGGTTCCACAGTGGCACCGAGTCAAGTACCCTGATGGAGCTCAGTGTCTTCCAGACTATTTGTCTTGTTTTAAAAATTGAAGTGGGAGGATAAAAAAGCCCTAATTTTGGGAGCAGGAGGGTGTTTGGAAGCAGGTTTGACTGAATTCCGAGTCCTGCCTCTTCTCTTAGCTGTTCTTCAATTACTCCAGTATACTCTGCTGCTTATATCATCAATATGTCACCAATGAAAAGAAAGAAAAGGAACATTTGGGATTCATTGTTTCAATATGTGTTGCTCATGCTAGTTTTGCCACTGGACATGTACCTGCAACTGCAGGTTTCATATGGCATCTTATTGATCCCACTACTTACTCAAAAAAAGGTGATTTGTAGGATCTTTATTACTCAGAGCATAGAAACTCAGCATATTATAGGGGTGATGCTAATGCTAATTTTAAAGCCTTTATAAATCTGCACATAACTTTTTAGTGACAAACAAGAGACATTCTAAAGCCATATAAAACATGTCTGGTTTTATGCAACTTGAAATCATGAATCTAAATATTTTTGATTTGGGTGTAATCCTCTTTTAGAAGCAGATTTCTTTCACAGTTCTAGAAGTCTGTGCCGTATGGGCCTGTCTTAATTTTTCTCTTCTTTATACTTTCATTGTGGTATAGCAGAACCTTCAGAGCATAATTAACACATTTATTTTCGGTAGCGTACTTTTACAGGACTGTAGAAACAGTCTGTCTTGTATAGCTGCCTACACTGCAGAGTGAGCCAGAAAACTTTTTAAATAAACAAAAAACAACTGTACAGTTTAACAGAATATATGTAAAGATTAACTATCATTGTAATCACATAGCCTTCCTTCTCATGTTACTTTGCCTTTGTCTTTCTCATGTTTGAAATACTCGCAGTGACAGAGATTTGAGGTATAGCATCTGACAGGCGATAATGTTGCTGTGCTTGTGTACTTCATTGTTGGCTTTTACGGGAATTGCACAACTGAGACTATTATGCCATTCAATGATTTTAAGTAGATAAATAGTGCTGTAGCTATCTCAGTAGATTGAAGAGGTTTTCTGATTAATTGCTTATGAATGTCAGGGTGCGGCATGGGCTGGTGGCTCTCTGGGGCTGGGGTGTGTGGAGCCATGGGGTGTACCCGGGCTGTCCCTGTCCTACCACCCTGGCCAGGAGCAGGGCAGCCAGGGGCACTGGGGCAGCCACAGCCCAGGCCATCGGACACCTCCCTGGGGAGGGGATGGAGACTGGCCCTGCTGCAGCACCACTGGGGTGGGGGCTGATTGCCTCAGGGGGCCGAGATGGGGTCCTAGGACCTGGGTGAAGCTGGTCAGGGCCAGTGAGCCCAGTTAGTACCATCAAAGCCCCAACACTGAATGGCCTTGCAGTACTTGATTCTTCATATTTTTTTGAGTTTCGTGCTGTTGTAGTTCTCAGGATAGACCTTGTTAAAAAGACATGGGAAGAATTAGATTTAGAAATCAGCTTCAAAACCATCTGGCAATTTTACAATATGGAAAAACCACAGAGCAGCTCACTACATTTTTGGTAAAAAACACAGGTTTCTTCTGGAAGAAAACAGCTGCTGTATGAGACTTGCACCCTGATTGCAAGAGATAATTTGAGAGGTGTTAGAAGTGCCACTGACTTTGTCTTCTGTCATCTCATAATTCACTCCTGCAAACAGGTATGACTTCATATGGTATTTACTAGAGTGCAGGGTATCAACGGGATGACTTGCTACATCACTTGCTAAATAGGAAGTGCTTCAGGGCTGAAGCCTAGCAGGGGGATGAGAATCTCCATTTATGCACATCCTTGAGTTTTTAACTGTTAAACTGGTGCAACTGTGCTTGAAAATCTTCTCTTTGTTTGAAATTAATAAATACAAACCCAGTGAATTTGTTTCTAGTATCAGTTGACTCTAATTTGAGGCAGCAGGCATCAATGCTTTAAGAATACCTTTTGCAAGGCCTAACTAGAAGTTCACAGGAAGATATCTGAAGGAATATTTTTGTTAAAGAATTTTGGTTAATTGAAATAGAAACATTCTCTAAAATAATGAGATTTCAATGGAAGTCTGGCAAAAAGTATTTCTGTCAAGTGCTTGTCTATCTATACATTCCCACTGAGCATAATCTCTTTACAGATTTTGAGCCCAATTCCTCGTGCTACCACAGTACTCAGGGTTTGCACACATTCTGCCCTCTCTCATTAAAGGGAAATTTGCACTGTACAGCTCCTCTTGATTATTATTTGGCTAAGTAGGTTTTGTCTCTTGGCAGAGTAAATTGACCTAATGCATCAGTAGACTTATCCAGATAAGTCCTCTTTTACCTTAACACTACAATTTATTTATTTTATTCTCTCATTATTTTACTTTCATTCCTATTTTTTCATTACATTGTGTTGACATTTACCTGATTGCATTAATAGTGAAGATAATGGGAAGGAGTAATTTTTTTTCTGGTGACATGGAATGTTTTCTTCCTTTCAATTATTTATGTTTTGTTTCTATTTTGTTTTGTTATTACTTTTTCTTAATATGACTTTAAGATGTGTTTGCTATGTGATAAGCCCATATAGGGACGCCACAAGTGATATTTCTAGAAGAAAATCACGCTACCACACTGTGCTATAGGACACAGGTTGCATTGCAAAGATTGCTGCTGCTTTGAGTTTTGGGAACAGGCTTTGATGGGGTGGTCAGTGCATGTACCTTGTTATAGGTGCTGGACATCATAGACTTTTCTTTGGGAATGGAGTCCTACATATGGGTAGAGCTCTCCAGACTTCACTTTTGTTAGGGCACGTATGTTACACAGTACATTGATCAGTGTCAACAGACGGAGGACCTCAAGGGGTTCTGCAGTTTCCTCACATGAATACAGGGTCATTCCTGGCAGAGTTTATCTGACTTGCAGCTAGAATACTGTGTCCGTTTTTGGGACCCCAGTGCAAGAAAGGCAAATATAAACTGGTGTGTGTTCAGTGGAGGGCTACTAATGTGGCCAGGGGGCCAGTTTCACAGGACTTCATTGGGCAGCATGTTTAAGGAGGAAAGGTCTGAATGCTGAGTTTTGTATAGCACAGCACAAATGTGTGGCCCTCCAACAGAGCAAAGAGACTTATTTCCTGTGCAGACTAGGTGAACCATGAGATTATGCCCTTACTGCAGCTCTGGGAGTCAGGTATGTGAAACTGCACTTTAAATTTAGGGTAGGACTTGGCTTAATGAAGATTACACCCCCCCCCCCCCCCCCCCCCCCCCAACCCCGGCCACTGGTCAACGCTCTGAAGGACCATTTCCATTACGGGACTCCATTAAGACCATTAAGGGATTTTTGCTTTTACGGTATTGTTATAGCTGGTGTGAAAGGCAGAAGTTAGATGTGCCTTGATGCCGCGGGAAATGAAAAGCTCTCTTTCACCTCCGGGTGGCACTGCTTAAAAACGCTTCTCTTTGCTTTAAGGCTCTTTGTAGAAATTGTCCTTCAAACGTTTCGCAGCTGCAGTAGTTTGCATTGTCATGCACAATAGATAAACTGGCTTCTCATCACAAACCACAGATAGATTGTCACTTTGTGCCCATTTTCCATATCCTACAATTTCAGCTTGCTGTTTTTCTGAGCACTTACTATTACTATTCTGATTGTTTGTTCTGTATGCTACTTGATAAAGATTTTCTTACCGTTTTTACATGCACTATTTATATGAAGTTAAGCTCACCTGGTGACAAACGGTAGAGGATGAATCAGGATAGGAAATACCACTTGGATCATTTACCTATCCCAGAGAGATACTGTGATATATGTTCTTACATATATCAAATATTACTCCCTTCCACTAGCAGGAAAAGTCCAGAGTAGCCATCTCCAAGCTTCTTTAAAGTCACAATTCAGCATCTGAAAACCATGATATTAAAAAGAAGGATTTCTGGTTTTAAATATGTCTGCATCTGGGTTGTGAGTTGTCAGGGAACTTCCAGGTTAGTCTCTTCTGAGCTGTCTTTGTGACTAAGATGAGTGGAGATGTAGTTATTCTTAATGAAGCTGCGACTCTCACTTATTGTCAGATTTTATGGGAGACACCACTGGCTATGAAAGTCACAAGAAAACTGAGACAACTGGTGGTGTTGCTGAGACACAGGCTGTACACACAATGTCTCCTATAACACCTTGCCTTCCATAATCCCATCTCAACAGCAGGTCCTCTCTTTAAACAGAAGAGTTTGGGGCAGATGCAGAGTTATGGTGTTACCTAGATTCTGCAGTCGTTTACTTAGGTCGGGTAGAGGCTACTTTCTTCCTGCATTTGAAATAGTCTGTTACTGATCCATTGATGGAATGCAGAGGTAGGATGTGGGAGGAGATCTGAAGAGGATCAGATATACAGTGGGGGAAGGAGGAGTCCTTGCTCTATTTAAAAAGAAAATCTTATGAGCAGAGCATGCTAGCTGTCATCATACTTGTTTATTTTAATGGTAGATCACTGTTAATTTTGGAACCCTTAAAAAAGTTTTTGTGTAGCTTTAATTTACTTTCTGCGTCTCTGAATTTTTCCTTATCTTCTGGTGCTGGGAAGAAGACCTGCAAAGAATATTGAAAAGAGAAGAAAAAATACCTCAGCATTTGGCCAGGATATATGCTTTGGTATTTTGCTCTTCAAAACCAGTTTCTATTTCAGACAAGAAGTTGTTCACCTACACACTGAAATATGAATATATTATGTGGTCTATTTTAGGCATTATATTTTGCCCTGATTCACCAGAGCGTTCCTCCATTTTCATGTAATTGCAGAAATTTAAATGAAACAATATTCTAAACTACAGTGTTCTCAGTAAAACCTTATTGCATCTGTCCTGTAATTAAAAATGAGTAATATAACATAGCTTTTTATTACATAATTTGATAATTTGCATAGATTGTTTGTACTAGGTGTAGGATTTGGAACTGTTCTGAAACTCTCCTAAATCTAGTCTTGGATTTCCATGGTTCCTGAACCTTCAGCAAGTCATATATTCTTGAAACAGCAAAGCCCTTTACCTGATATCTATCTTAAGCAAATAAAATGGTACCAGTGTGGTCAGGGAAATACGATGTTTCTCTAAGTCACTGTCTCCTCAAATACTTTGCCTCTTTGGTGTGTTAATCTCTGCCTTTTTCTGTATTTAATACACCTAATACAATTTCTCATGAAAATGCTATAAAGATTCATTAACTAATGTTTGTACAATGTTTTGCATGCTGTCTTTTCTAGTGTAATTGATCTATCTCATTAATAAGTAATGTCAGATTCTAAGAGGTGCCAAACTCTTTATGATATGCATAAGTTGTTATGTATTGGAGGTGTAGACTAAGATCTTAGATAAACTATGTTTTTAAAAGCTTAAATCAAATATTTCTCTACAGTGTTGAACTGTATTGTGAAAGAAAATGTTTGTACAAGAGAAAGTTTACAGTACAGAAGACATGTTACAAAGTATCAGTCATTTACACACCACTCAAAGATTAACAACTGAAACTATGATAGGGAGAAATCAGGCTGTTGCTTAACTGTTGAATAATGTGTTTGCTGTTGCTATAGGTACTATAGAAAATGATACAAAACTAACATCAACATTTGCTTGCAGCTAGGGCAATAGCGTCTGGAGCACATTGTAGCTGGAATATGTGTGAGTGGAAAGAAGCAGTAACCATCACTTAAATATTGTCTATGTGACTTTGATTTTTCTCTCACATGTTATAGCACTTCAAAGACCAAGTTGCTTTGTGGAGCATCAGGTAATACCTCTTTCACTTTTTTCCTGATGATTCTCTCTATAGAGTAATAATGTATCAGGATGGATTTATATTCTGATTACACTGCAGCATATTATATTTGCGGGGGTTTTTTTTGGAAGAGTTTGGGCCAAAAGATGTTTGCAACATTTTGACAAATGTTAAATTTGTTAATGTACTCATTGTTCTACCCGACATTTTCTCTGTCAGCCTTAGGAAAGATGTGTATCAATATTTTAAAATTTGGCTAGGAAAGTTAATCACATTACCTCATATCTGTTTTTCTTACTGGTTAATTCCATCTCCAGAGGATCAGAGGCCTTGCAATTTTCTTTGACTTCAGTGACAGCCTTGTTTTTACAAAAGAGACTTTTTTTTATTTAGATGCTTAACCTTATGTGCTTATATTTGAAAAATTTTTTGCTAGTGATTATGAATGCACCTTCAAGATAGATCAGATTAAGAGATGTAATTTAAAAAAGTTATAGGGCATGTTTCAGAGTAGCACATTCTGTTAGAGCATAAAATTGAGGAAAACATATACATGAGAAAGAACAGGTTCATATTTTCCTTTGTAACTGTCAACTGCAGTCCTACCTATTCTTCGTTTGTGTTTTTAATCAAGATAAAATACTTTGCCCTTGTGAAAACTATTTTTTTTCAGAGTTGTTACTAATTTCACCACTAGTACAACTCAAATGAAATTAAAAGAGTTTAATTTGCAGAAAATTTGATTTAAAATTTTTGAAAAACACTATAAACCACATTGGGATATAGACAAACCAAAACCATTGTCTGGCTTATGTGGTTTATCTCATAAATTTTCTCCCATGTTTTACTGAGTTAATGAAAAGGATAGTTTCTTATACTTATGGTGCCAGCAGTGAGCCCAAGCACAGTAATTGTCTATTTTGTTCTCTTTTTTCCTGCCACATAGTGCTATTGCCTCTTGGCTGAATGTGGGATGTACATTAACAAGCAGTGGTAGTTATCTGTCAGTGCTGTTATCTATTTGTAGTATTATAAATTCAAGTTCATGGATTTTTCCAGCCTATCAAAATATATTAAGTGTATTCTGTCCAAAATCCATGAGAATGACACTAAGGTATTGTTGAGTGGCCAGATACATCTTCAAAATATTGCTTGCAGCATTAGAGAAAACCAGACACCAAAGCCTCTTCTTTCTTTCCAGAAAAAAAACCTGGCTGGAAGATTTGCAGTAAATGCTCCATCTCTGTGTGTCTTAAGCTCTAATTCTGGGAGATTGCACCTGTGGCTATGCAGCTCCTCTAGGAATAGGAGTGACAAAATACACAAGCTGTGGCTCTGTGTGATTAGTGGAGGAAAAACCCTGAAGCTATTGAGATGCCAGATATTTGCTTTAGAAACTTCTTAATTCAGACATTATGATTAGCATGCTGTATTAGCTGGCCTTTACTACTGATTTCCAGCAGTCTGATCCAGTTGCTCTGTACTGGGCAGCAGTAGTTATATTCTTTTCATAGGAATTTGTTCATATTGTTTTTTAAATTACACAATTCTTGCTTTACCAAGTTGTTCACAGCTTTCACACAGCACATGCAGATACACCATTCTTCTCTGTGCAGGAAAACCATAATGTTATAAACAGTATAAACAGTAACATACAACTGAAGTTGTATGCATTTATGTACAGCAAAGCCTACAGTGTCTTACTGTGCTAGGCACAGTATGAACAACTTGTTGAGCATGGTTTCTGTCTCAGCACCCCCAGCCTAAATGTGGAGATGCAAAGCGTGATGAAGGGATAGAAGATTTTTATCTGCCATACCCTCTAGATCCTATTTTTCAGTCTAAGTGACATGGTTTAGAAATATTAAAACATACAGAACCATAAGGATTAAGGTTGCAAAGGAGACTAGGAGATCATCTAATTGGGGAGGTGGAACCTCTTCAGGCAGTTTCTCTTAATTTTATTTTATAGTGCTTGAAGTCAGTTTGCCTTAAATCAATAAGGTATCAACTTATGGCTAATACCTACAGTGGTTTCATAAGATGAAAGACATGTTTGATGGAAGGAGTTGCTCTTGCATAAAGAAATAAATTTTGTTGATTTTAATATGACTAAATTGTTGCAATATGTTCTTGTATACAAGCCTACAAAGTGCTGGGCTGGGAAAATTGTGCCTTTCTTTGCATTTGGACTCAAGTTCTGATCATTCTTATGTAGAGATACTTGCGTTTTGTTATCTGCGTTGCCAGAGAACAAAGGTGAAAAAACATGTTCGGATGACATGATCCCTGAACTCTCTTTTGGAACCAGTAAATTAAAATGGAAACTAGTACAAAAATGATCTTAACTTTTTATATTGCTTTTTAGTGACAGAGGCCTGACTTGAGGTTTGTTTGAGAGTCAAACTCAAATTTCTTTTTTAGAAAATATGATTTTTTTTGTGCCAAGTAGGACAAAATCATCAAGAAAAGCCATGAATCACTCCAGAAGAGGCAGTAGTGAATGTATTTTACTGGGATGTGGGATGGTATGTGTGATGGACCTGAGTTATTGGAGAAGTGAACTCAGCAGTACATCTTTTTTGATTTAGCTTCAGCTATGCTTTGCAGACATAGATTTGGAACTGACATACGTCTCAAAGCTGAGTGTGTAAACATAGCAAGTTTGTGTTCGCCTTTAAAGGCAAACCCAACAAACAATTCTGGAGATGCCAAATTCTCCCGTGAGTTTCCTAGACACCTAACTTGGGACTGCAGATGCAGCGGCTAGGTGGATTAACTCTCACTGATATGTTTAAGAGGAAAATATGTTCTACTTCTGTTGATTGTGCCCGGGGATGATTGCTAATAGTGAGGGGAATGACATAGCTATATCCATGTTTATAGTGCTGAAGTTATCTTAACTAACCTAATGGTGGCAAAACACACTCTCAACTTTTGTTACCTTATTTCCTATTTTATTAACATATCAAAAAGCAACTGGCTTATTTGTATGGTTATAACCCTTTAAAAAATATCTTAATGAGCCCCTCCTTGTGAAGTGAATGTTCAATGCATTTAATGTTTGTGCCATGGCGATACATGCTTTCTGTTTCTTTGTATCTATTCTACTTCCTTGGTATCACATGCGTCAACAGAACATGCAAAATAAATAGTATCCTTAGAAACTGTAAACTAAACATGGGAACACAATTGGTGCCATATAGCTTGTGATCACATTTTGTGTTCTGAAATGTGATAAAGATCACCTGGGAATGACTTGTCAAGTCATAGTTGTACAATATTCAGTGACACAAATTGCCATCCATGAGATTTTACCTGAGTGATAGCACAGAAAAAGTATTTGTTGTTGTGCAAGGAACCAATTATGTTGTACCAATAGAACTGTGACTAAAAATAGATCATATAAGAACTGTAAGATTGGGCTCTGTTTTCCTGTTTTCATCATGAAGTACTTCAAATGTGTAAATAGTTGTAGAGTTTCATTCTCTTTCTATCTAACATGCACATTTTGTGTGGACAGTTCAAACACATAAACCAAATCAGGCAAAACTTGAAGACACATGGAAGAAGTGCCTTCTGATGGTTTAAAAGCAATTGGTAAAATAGAATGTATTTCCCAAGAAACTGAAGGTGTGCACTGCAGCTTTACTGTAGAAACTTAAATTAGAGCATAGTGTTTTTAAAAACGTTATCCTCATAATTCCCTTCTCTGTGTCTGTCCTGCTCTGCTGAATCGTGCTGGCCATAATCCTCCAGATTTCATGAAAGTGATTAAATTTAGTGGCATATTTCAGGAATTCTTTTCTGGTCCATTTAATGTATACATTCTGCACTGTATTGGAGAGTAATAGGTGGTCTGTGCAACCCTTCGGTCTGACTTCAGCTGTGCTGTGCTGGTTTAGTAGAGGGAAAGAGAACATCAAAAGGAATGAGAGAGAAAAGTAAAAGCAAATAAAATGAAGTCAATCAGGAATGATGCTGAGAATTAATTGCTGTTTTTTGTAACTAGGCCAATGTAGTTTTCAGGCAGTAAATTTGAAAGGAAAAGGATGTTTTTTCCCACAAAACTTGAAATTGTGAAAATCTTTGCTATAAGCTGTCAGGGATGCTTAAAAAATAAACAAAGGAAGGAATAAGGAAAAGCTAATTGAGAATATATTAATCAGCAGCTGTTGAACTTCATAGTCTGTAAGCAACCTCAGAATCAGGATGCCACTCTGTTGTGGAATTTGGCAAGTTCGATGGGCCAGAGAAAGTATCTGTAGAGGCTATGTTTATGGCCTTCCTCCCTAAAACTCTGCTGCTGGCCATGGTTAGTGATTCTGGCTAAGCTGATGTTTGGTCTGACTTATCCCCAGAGTTCTTAAGTTCAAAAATTTTTTCTTCACAAAGATGAAAACCTTGCTTTTGCCATCCTGGTATAGGAGGATAGTAGCACATAAAAACGGGTATTGTAGCTGTGAAGATCCAACTCACCCATGGTATTTTATCACACCGACTTAAAGAAACCTCTCTTTCCACCACCGCCCCCCCCCCCCCCAGTCTTGTTGCTGACAGATGACCCAACAGGATTGTTTTATTCTATCCATATACCCAACATCTCTGCTGCTGAAGGATTTCTGAAGACTCTATGTCAAGGTAGAGCTGTCTAAGAGGTACCTTCTGCCACATATTGTTAGGGTGAGCTCTTTGAAACGTAACACATTAACAGCAGCCTTTCAGAGTAAGACTCCATTAAAGCAGCACTTTCTGCATAATTTCTGTTCTGTACGTGCCTCCTCTGCCCCTTCGCCAAAGTGCACTCTGCTGTGTTTCCTGTCATCATTGCTCATTGTGATACATTTCTTTAGTAGATTGTAGGTACTTCAGTGTTGGGCCTTAGCTTTTTAAATGCCACGAAGATGTCACAAATATCTTCTGTGCTTCAGTAACAACATAGTTATCAGGAGTATAAAAATTAATGGGAAACAATCTAACTGACAAAATCAAAGACAATGCAACAACATAAGAAAATATCTTTGTCCCACAACTTCTTTAGCTACCACCAACAGCTAAAACCAGCAAGTCTCTGGTACAGATTTTTTTCCCAGTGATTTACATTTGCCAAGCAGTAAAAATGTTGTACTTTTCCTAACCGTTTGAATATGCAGGCCCACTCATCTTAAAAATAGTTCAGCTTTGAGTTTGTCTTTTTGTTCCTTTGACAGCACTCTCTTACAAAGCAGTATTCTTCTCAATGCGAGGATGCTTTGGTGCCATTCTAAATGAGTATCTACTGTGTGTCTTTTGTTAGTCTCTTCAGTCAGCAAATGTCCTATTGTTACATAGTGATCTAGGTCCCCAAACTCATAGAGTACATTTTGACAAATTCAGAACAAAACTTGTGTTTTGTTCTAGTAAAAGAGCCAATGTAATATGTTCAACATTATAATTGCACTTTATTCTAAAATATATTTTGACCTCAGGTCTCTGCAGGAAGGTGCCGAGGGCTTTATTCAAACAATATACTTCACTGTTCCAATCAGGTAACTAAATTTATTTTAAATATCAAAATTTAGAGAAAGAAAAGGTTGAAGCAGGAACTAAGAGCTTAAAAAAGACAATCTTACAAAGCTTTAGAAATGGAATGTATTTTCTCATTCTGATCAGCTTAAGTTGCAATTATATTCTAAAGAACAATTTTATCAGCATCTCAGAATCCCCCGAACAGAGGATTCTTTAATGCATTGTAAACTTTCAGATAAAAGGATTTTATAATTTTTGCATTGTTTAAGATCCTGCACTTTCAGAGCATGACTCCATGTACTACTTTAGGAAACAGAATATATTGTTTACTATCTGTGTTATTTTCTCCCACTTAACAACTTCACTTGTCCTTTTAAGAAACTTGTGTAATCAGTTTGTTATATATAGTTAGCCAAATCAGACATTTAGATATTTCTCCATAGCTTTGTGTTTCTGAATGATATTGGCTCTGTTTGTTCACCATTTACATAATTTTGATTTTGAAAATGTTTATGAATTTGCATTTTGGCATTTTACTGAAAATATTTAAGAAAGAAATGGCGTAGAATTTAATTTATTTCTTAAAGCTGTTAAATTTTTTTTAAATTTTTACTTTTGAAAATTTTCTGAAATTAGAAATCATGCAAATACTGCTATGGATAAACAGATGGAAGGCATGTTTTACAGGAAGCCTGAACAGAGTCACAGCTAGAAAAGTTTGGGCAGGTGAGAAAGAATGTTGTAAGGCCACAGTTGAGAGCTGCTACATTACACAACTCGCGCTAAGTTTGATAGTAGCTGAAGGTGTTCAACATTGCACATGATCTGCCTGCTTAAGCTTTAGGCTTTGATCTTGTTAATTAGTTAAGCATTTGCCTCCTTTTAATTTTGACTTCAGGCGAGCCAGGCTACAAACTTAAAGCTACCAGATATTTAAGGACTTTATTCCATTGGATCTGTCAGATAAATTTATAATGTGTTATAATAGAAGTTGAACTACTCAGATGGAAGGAGCTCTTATATCAACATTGAGCGTAGTTCTATCTGTTTTGGTCATTGTCCTAGTTTCGGCTAGAATAAAGTTAATTTTCTTCTTAGTAGCTGGTACAGTGCTGTGTTTTGGATTTAGGATGAGAAGAATGTTGATAACACACTGATGTTATAGTTGTTGCTAAGCAGTGTTTATACTAAGTCAAGGACTTTTCTGCTTCTCATACTGCCCTGCCAGTGGAGCCTGGGAGTGCACAAGAAGCTGGGAGGGGACACAGCTGGGACAGCTGATCCAAACAAGCCAAAGAGGTATTCTATACCATGTGATGTCATGCCCAGCATATAAACTGGGGAAATTTGGCTGGGGGGGCACCGCGGCTCAGGGTTGTCTGCCCATCAGTCAGCGGGTAGTAAGCAATTGTATTGTGCATCACTTGTTTTGTATATTCTATTATTCCCCCCCCCCCTTCCTTTTCTGTCCTATTAAACTGTCTTTATCTCAACCCACGAGTTTTACTTTTTTTTTTCCTGTTTCTCTACCCCATCCCACTGCGGGGGGAAGTGAGTGAGCGGCTGCATGGTGCTTAATTGCCAGCTGGGCTTAAACCATGACAGTCATTTACAGCTCTACATTTATTACAATGTTGGCCCAGAAGATTGAACAGGATGAGTCTGTGGATAAAACCCCAGGCAACTGAAGCTGAAGCAGAGCAAGATGGATGTGATACTGGTGAACAGGAGATACTGAGAAGCTCTTGCCCATTATCCAGTCTTTTTTGGGTGAGAGATACACATTCCTAACCCACCCTTTAACTTTGTAGTTGAGGACTTCTGCATTCCTTGCTGATCCTAGATTTCTTCTGTCTTGGTGGCCTGTGGCCTGAATGTTGTTCTGTCTGTAGGCATGTGGTAAACCTAGACATCATTGCTTAGGAAAGTGGCATGGAGTCCCTTGGAGACCCCCTCAGCAGCACCCTGTATTGTGAACACGCCAGCTTGCCTTCTGCTGGCGTCCCATAGAATTTTGAATCACGTTATCTGAAAGACACTTAATGGCCTGGACTTAGACTATCTTAAATAAAGATTAAAGCAATAACATCCTTCATCTCGAAAAAGGAACTCTCTAAAAAAAGACTGGAATTATGCTGGAAATAACATTTTTTTTAGACTAAGCTTAAATAGGTGGATAGAACTGCTTCCACCTTTCTCACTGCCCATCTTCTGAGGACAAGGTTTCAGTAGAAAAGGCACAGTTTTTCACAACAGGAAAGCTTGTTTCTCCAATCCAGAATTTACTAACAATTTGTAGTCTTCTTTATAAAACAAAAGCCTGTTTTAAAGCTTGCCATAAAGCAAGAGCCTGCATTGTGCATACTTCTACCTTTGGGAAGAGGAGAGCAACACGTGATACAGGAAAATCAAAGTGTTCATTCCAATACTGGGGAATGTACATACACTATTGTGACAAATGTAGTTTCATACCTTTGATATAATGGACAAATATTCACATAACAATTTAATTTTGGACTGAAGGAAATTTAAGGAATTTTGATCAGTCTTGACTATCTTACTCAGACACAGCAAATTCCAGTTTTTGTAATAACTGGGTTAAAATTTAATGGAAAGTTTTTTTCTGTGATTTTTTTTTTTACCTAAAACAACTGTTAGTGTTGCATTTCTGTAGAAATCCAAGAACATCAGATTTATTTTATTACATCCCTTTTTTGATGAATGAGAAATGCAAAGCGTATTTCCAGCTTCACTTTTAGGTAGACATAAGGTTTTGCTTGAAGTAAGTCTTATCTACTAATAGGCAAACTTTAGACAAACCAAAATATATTTTGTGGTTTAGGTTGTGTCATTAAACTGTTGGCCTCTCTACCACAGCAAAATTTAAAGAAATAAGACTGTAACCATTTCATAACAAGGGAGGGTGCTCACTAAGCCAGATGGCTTACCCGTGTTCAGATAAATCAGTCATCAGGTTTTTTTGAAGCAGCATGACACATAGCAGCTTAGATTATGCATACTCTTTGCTTTCCAATTAGTCTTTCCAAAACTAACAGAACCAGGGTTTGAATGTTCATTAGCCTTGTTGTGCAAGCTGCTCAGGCATCAGCTTTTAAAGGCTGGGACTGCAGTTATTTCAGTGAGAAATGAGAATGAAATTGTTGTGAGAGTTACCTGCACACTGTTTAATAATGACATCAAAATAACAAGCAGGGTAGGGGAAAAATAATTAACTAATTTGTTCAGATTCAGACACAGCTTTTGTGGTCATGGGTTTGCTGCTGTTCTCAAACTAAGCTCTGTGGTCCTTAATTTCCAGCAGCTGTTATACAAACTCATATCTCATGACAAAGCCTATCCTTGTCTTTCTTTTGCACTCACGTGAGTGAGTGCGTGTTAGATATCTAATGCTCTTAATTGGTAATTTCATGTGCTAAAACCCCCAGGTAATAAAACTCAAAACAAATGCTGCCACCATTTGTACCTTAGTTTACTTGCTGTGTGATTATGGATTACAAAGAATTTTAGAAAAGATTGTTTGGACTTCTGGAATAGGGCTAGTCATTAAACGAGCTTCTTTCTCTTATATGCCAATGGTCATGTTAAAAATCTTTGCATTCAAATCCTCTGTCCAGTGTCAGCCTGTGGAAAGGTGTTGTCAATAGGTAACTCCCGCAGCAATGGAGAGGAAGAATATCTCCTCCTCCTGTTCCTAAGGCAGCTCTTGCTCTTTGGCTGTTTCTGTGGCCCTGACACCTTGACCCTCATCTGATACATTTGCACCAGAAAAGGACATGTGAAAATGTGATTCCACCTCTTGACTGTTACTTGGATTCTGATGAACAAGTGAATGCCTTAAAGGAGAGCTCTCTGCTGTGCTGGTGTGATTACTTCTATTTTTTTTTCCCTCCCAGGTACTTTTTGCAATAAAATTGTACCAGTTGGCTTGCCAAGAACTTTTCTTTTCTGTAGCCTGAGAGGGTAAAAACCCTGGGAACAAAGCTTACTCTGCTGTAGTAGATATTTTGTATGTGAAATATGTATTTCCAAATCTAAAGGTAGAAGGAAAAAAAGTAAAAGAAAAAACAATTCCTAGTACAAGAAAGGCATGGACGTCCTGGAATGAGTCTAGCAAAAGGTCACTAAGATGATTAAGGTACTGGGGCATCTGACATGCAAAGAGAGTCTGAGACACCTGGGGCTGTTTCGCCCTGAGATGAGAAAAGTCAGGGGGATGTTGTCAGTGCATATAAATAGCTGATGGGAGAGGGCTGAAGAAGATGGAGCCAGACTCGTCTCAGTGGTATCTAGTGTAACAAGAAGCAATGGTCACAAATTGTAATACAGGAAATTCCACTGGAATGTAAGAAAAAACTTTTTTACTGTGAGGGTGGTGAAACACTGGCACAGGTTACTTAGAGATTGTGGTGTCCCTCCTTGGAAATACTCAAAAGCCATCTGGACATGGTTCCAGGCAACCTGCTCTGGCTGACCCTGCTCTGAGCAGTGGGTTGGACTAGGCAATCTCCAGAGGCACTCTCCAACATCAGCTGCTCTGTGAGTCCAAGCCAAAACCCTTACAATCTATGTCTTAACAGTCTGTTTATAATGATCTGAAGGGACACTAATATCTGCTTGTTCATATGTCTCAAGAGGCACTTGTAACAAATAAATTAATGTTTGATGGACAGACAATTCAGTCTGGATATTAAAGGAATAACTGGCACTTCCTTTGTCATAGAAGAGGACAATAGTCTTTGCTCCATATGTTTAATTCAGTGCATTTGACTGTATCCTCTAACCTCATTTTTCATCTGTTTTGGAGTAATGAAAGACTATAACTGCCTTTAAAAAGCAAGAATTTGCACAGCATTCATCATAGTTGAGAAAGGGGTCTGTGCTGGGACCTTGGGTACTAGAGAACTGGAATATTTCCAGAAGACTGTGGGTTCTGTATTTGTGCCATGATGCTCATGTGTAGAATCATAAATATATTTGCAGCTTTACAGTATGAGTTTCATAAGTCATCATCTAAAGCTTAACTGTCAACTGAATCTGAACACATGCAAAAAGTGTATTTTTCTTCATTTTTTGTCTGGCTCAAAACCCACTATGCTCATTCATGTGAAATAAGTAAATAGTTGCTTGCATTTATATGTAGTTAAAGAATAATGCTACCGATCACTTCTGAAAATTGAGCTGAAGTTCTACATTTGTATCACACAAGTATTAATTCTCTCGAAGCTAACATTCCTTCACAGATCGAGTCAGAGTGAAAACCATATGAAAAATGTTGAAGTCTGCAAGTGAATACAGTGGGAAGTGATTTATCTCAGCAGGGAGGGAGCTAATCTTTTTCCAGTTTTTGTCCAGAAATTGGTAGGTTCATTTCATAGATAAGGCTCTAGCACCAAAGGCAAACTGAAATGAAGCACAGCAAAAGGCTTATGGGTGGGGACAATATTAGTCAGTACTAGCACAGGAGCAAATTTCGTCATCAGTTATAAATATCTTACTTGATGAAGTTAAGTGATATGAATAATTTTATATGACATTTCAACAGCACCCCTTTACAGCTGTTCTGTTAGTCTAATATTAAAAATATGAGCAAATATAGAATGGCAAATGACTGTGAAATAAAACTTATCAGATTTATGTGTTTTGAGGTGTGTCTTTGCCAGAGATTGGGGCTGAGATGGTAGATAGAAAATATGCCTGACCATCGCACAACCTAGTGTATTATGCAAAGAATTTATCGCAGAAATATTACAAACTTTATGCTTTAACAAGTAAATGTCATTCTTAGATGTTAACAGAGAGCTCTTGGAAACACTAGGCCAAATTCACCATTGGTATAATTCAGTTTACTCAAATCTCTACTTTTTATAAAGAAACAGCAGAAGATTGGAGGAGAAACCAAATGGGCTTCTTTACCTTATACAGATTTTGCATCAGCATTTCTTTTTGCTGAAATGAATTCACTTTAGCTTTGCCTCCCTAGAACAGAGTTGCTCCCTCATGTCACAGATCTCTTAGGTGTCTTTTCTGTCCCTGTGAGCCAGATGGTTTTGATAGAATCCTTTCCTTTGTGAATAATTAGTTATGCTATATGAGTTTCTACTTTAGTATGCTAATAATGAAACATAAGCCCAGGAAACACAGTGCTACTACTTCAGGGTAAACTTTGGTACAGATATTTTTTCTCTGTATTTGTCCATTGACCTCATATTAAGATTCCGATCTGAGTAGAATTTATCGTTCTTATTGCATGTTCTCAAAGCAAATGTAGTGGCTAAATTTGATTCTCAGATACATATTTGTTATGCAGTGACTTCATATAAGCTTAAACTCAATTTTCTTTAAATAGAAAAAGTTGCCTTTTTTAATTGAAATGTATTGGCTAATTACTGACATTGTTGTGAAAAGATTGAAGCAGTGATTTGACACGTAGTTTGTTTGCATAAAAGAGACATTACTGTTTGGCAGCATAAAAATATTATTCTGTCTTTCAGCAATGCACACTTCATGAAAGAATTTCATAAAAGTACTTTTAATACTGAGTAATTGTTGTGGTTTAACCCCAGCCAGCAACTAAGCACCATGCAGCAGCTCACTCCCTCCCTCCCCACCCAGTGGGATGGGGGAGAAAACTGGGAAAAGAGGTAAAACTTGTGGGTTGAGATAAGAACAGTTTAATAGAACAGAAAAGAAGAAACTATTAATGATAATGATAACACTAATAAAATGACAACAGCAATAATAAAAGGATTGGAATGTACAAATGATGCGCAGGGCAACTGCTCACCACCCACCGACCGACACCCAGCCAGTCCCCGAGCGGCGATTTCCCGCCACCACTCCCCAGTTCCTAAACTAGATGGGACGTCACATGGTATGGAATATACCCCGTTGGCCGGTTTGGGTCAGCTGCCCTGGCTGTGTCCTGTGCCAACTTCTTGTGCCCCTCCAGCTTTCTCGCTGAAGAAGCTGAAAAATCCTTGACTTTAGACTAAACACTACTGAGCAACAACTGAAAACATCAGTGTGTTATCAACATTCTTCTCATACTGAACTCAAAACATAGCACTGTACCAGCTACTGGGAAGACAGTTAACTCTATCCCAGCTGAAACCAGGACAGTAATGTTTGTTGGCTTTCTTTTGAGCATCTCTGTTACTATAAGTATGCACTTTTAAAGTCACGTTTTACTTTTTCATGCATCAGTAATATTGAATTACTTGTAGATATTAATTGGATGGCATGGTTATAATATCACGTAAAGATCCACTTGATCTTCTGCCAGCGCAATTTGCTACAAGTGCCCAGGCATTAGGATAGTAATGCCGATCTATGTCAGCTGGCATGTGGCAGACTCCCAGTTACTCAATTTTTATATTCTAGTTTTAGATGTCATGAAAAATGGCATTTATTTTTTAAGATGTGATCATAATGATGATTTTCCTGTTAAATTCTAAACATGGTCTTTTCCCATCATGCAAACATTTTTGAGATTTCAGGTTTTTTTCTCATTTTCAGTGAAGACAGAGTTAAAATCTCAAAAGAGGGAAAAAATGGAATTGGGAACCAACCAAGAAGAAAAAGCTTTGATCAGTTTGAAATATTTCATTTAAATGATTTGATATTTTGATTGCAATCTTTTCTTATTTTACCATTTTAAAAATATATGGTAAGTTTCTAAAAGAAAAGTGTCTTCAAACCAAAGAACTGAAATTTCCTTTAGAAAACAGCAGAATAAGGTATTTGACAGCCTCAGGGGTTTTTTGAGCATTTCAAGTCCTGAAATGCAGTAAACAGTGCATTTCCTCTGAATAGTTTCACTTTAGAGCTTCAATTATGTGGCCTAAGGTTATAAACTCTTGGTCACAGTATTAGCTCCATTTACTTGAATGGAATTACTTGGCTGAAGGACACAGTTTGTGTCAGTTTGCGGACCGGTTGTCTGAAATCCACCAGTATAAAGAGAAATATTGCCATGACTAAAGACTTACTATTGTAAGAGTGAGGATTTTAGCTCTAAATCCTTTGAAGATAATGAAGGCAAAAAGTATTTTCAGCCTCATTTGTCTCTTATCTATATTTGCTGCTACTAGGCATTATGTTTAAAAAAGGAATATTTATGAGGCAGTAATTCTCATGGAACACCTTGATTTTTGGCTAGATGAATTGCACAAGTGAGGAGCTGCAGTTTCTGCGTTCAGGGATCTGTGTTTCTCCCGGGGAGCTGCAGTGGGTTATCCTCGGCTAAGGGCCAAACGCCCATCCAGCTGCTCACCCGCTCCCCTCCTCAGGGGGCAGGGGGAGAAAGTGGGATGAGAAAGCTCGTGGGTTGAGGTAAAGTCAGAGAAATTGCATAGCAATTACTGTTGTAGGTAAAACAGTCCTGACTCGGGGAAAATACATTTAATTTATTGCCAATGAAAATAGATTCAGATAGCGAGAAACAAAGACAAACAGTAAACCAACATCTTTCCTCTCCCTCTTCGAGGCTCAGCTTCACTCCTTCACTCCAGACTCCCCCGAGCAGTGCAGCAAGGGACGGGGAGATACAGTCAGGCCATAACAGATCCTCTCAGCCTCTCCTTCCATCTGATACTTTTCCTCTGCTCCAGGTGGGTCCTTCCATGAGCTGCAGTACTGCAGGAAAAATACTGCTCTGGGCTGAGGTGTCCCCAGGGCACAGGTCAGATCTCTGCTCTGGTGTGGGTTCTCCCAGGGGCTGCAGGGCAGTCTCTGCTCCAGCGCCTGCAGTGCCTCCTCCCCTCCTTCTTCTCTCACCTTGGTGCTCACACTACTGTTTCTCACTCTCTCTTTTTCCTTCCTCCCCTGCCTGTCCAGCGCCTTTGCCCTTTTTTAAATATGTTATTGTGGATGTGCCACATGTGGCTGATGGGCTAAGCTGTGTCCTGTGGTGGGTCTGTTGGAGCCAGCTGGAATCAGCATGTCCTGCGTGAGGCAGCCTCAGCCTCCTGCCACTCCTACCTGTGTCCCCCTCTGCTACCAAAACCTTGACACCTACACCCGATGTATAAGCTTGTCTGTCTGCCACCCTGACAACAGTGCTTTTAAAAATAAATCAGGGAATATACCTTTGTTGTATGCCATAAAAGATAGCGTAGTCTAAGACTGTTGCAGAGGTAACAAGTCTTTGAACTTGACAGCAAATAAAAGCCCTTCCATTATCTAATAACACACATTTATTTATTTATTTATATATACATTGTACATATATATATATGGATAAACAATTTGGTCCCTTTAAAAGAATAGCTTTTATTATTAACTGTTAAAAATGCTTTTTTGAGAGCACAAGATCACTTATGAGTCATCATTATCCCTTCCATGATCCCATTCTCCAACTTTGAGATTTACACTTCTGTTCTCTCTTAAAGTGATCACTAAAACATTTATATCATGATATGTCTCACATAT
Organism: Buteo buteo; assembly: GCF_964188355.1. NCBI lineage: Eukaryota > Metazoa > Chordata > Aves > Accipitriformes > Accipitridae > Buteo > Buteo buteo. The sequence goes on from NC_134173.1 coordinate 35,664,741, forward strand.
TTGCTAATATACATAATGTGATTGGGAGCACATGCAACACAGAATGAAACTGAATTATTGCAGATAGATAAAAGATAAATCAAAATGAATCAGTTCAACAAAGCTCTGATGTATTTAAAATTAAGAAAATGCACAACTGCACTGAGGAAGGGTAAATAATAGTGGTAAAATTTCAAGCAGAATGATAGGAATTAAGGGCCAGAGGGCACTGATAAAAGAGAAGATTAGGAAAGTTTTAAAATTAAACCATGACTCTATTTGAAAAATGCGGGGGACAAAATAATCTCCCTTTTTTTCTTCCAGAGAGATATCCAAAATTTCTCACTTGATCTTCAAAGTTTACAAATATTGATCCAAAAATAGGCTGCCCTTGCAGACCCTCAATTTTCAGAAGGCATACACTAAGTAAGAGGAACAAACCCTGGGATCTGGCTAGCATACAAATATACCAACACTACAGGTATTTCTGACTACTGCATGTAGCATGCAGTTCTACATTTGTGCAGGTATTTATGCTAAACCTATGTGTAATTGTTATTCCTTCTGAATAAGGAAGGACTTATGTATTTAATTAATTTACTAAATTGATAATTTACTTAATGGCATCTTCATTTCCTTAATGTAAGTTTTGCGGTGTTGCAATATGATCTAAATTTAGTTATTGCTAGGGTATTCAGCACAAATGAATATAGGTCTATCTCTTGGTGAATATACTTCCTTCTTTCAATGGATATACTACTCTGTCTCTCTCTCTCTCTCTACATATGTGTACATATTTATGAAAAAGATGTCAAATATATAAAGTAAAATAAATTTAAATGGTTTATGATACAGCAGATGGTGAGAATGTGGGAGAATGACTGTGAGTTATTTTAAAACCAGTATACAGGTAATGTTTGAGAAGGCAACAAAGAGAAACTTCAGATGACCATGAGGAGGACTTTGTAGCTGAACTGCATTCACAACAGCTTGGTCTCCCAGAGAAAGCACGGAATCCATCCAGAGGTTCACTGAAAAGAGTCTAAACAAAATTATCTGGATTCTGCTGTAAAGCAATAATCATGATGTGACTGAAAGGTTCATTGGTCTCAGGAATAACTTTTCACTTCTAATTTGCAGGAATATACTTCCCATTTTACTTTTTTGTGCCAGGATGTGTGCGTGCGCGTGCATGCACACACATGTGGAGGGGGCTTGGGCATGGTTCTTGTTTAGCACATTAGTTTGCCAAGCTGGTGAAAATTGTTCTCACAAATAAAAACCAGCCTATTTTGAATCAGCTCCTTTTGTAGAGTACAAACATGTTGCTATTACTTAGTACTCCCTTGTTTTGTCTTCTTGCCTCTGCAGCTCTTTTAAGTTATATGTTGATAGGGGGCTTTTTTTTCAGTTGCAAACAAGTTTGTTGTTATTTATTGCAGTATAAACAAATCCAGGCATGTTAGAAATTTCCTCTCAATTTAAATTTTTATTTTGAGAAAAGTCTATGAAAACTTGTAATTTAAAGAATATCAATGGCAATGAAAAGAAAGAAATATCTAAATTAAAATTGCTTTTTAGGCCCGGAATGGGTCCACACAAAAATGACTTTTCACCCCCATTCCCTACAGTGTTTCTGAAGGGAGATAAAAGTTAAGAATTAGTATCCAGAAAACATTCTGAACAAAGGCTATTACATTTTCTTTTTCTCTGTAGTTCAAAAAGGCAGAAGAGTAACTCAGTTCAGTTTGAGGTTATATATCTTACAAAAATGATGCAATGACTACAATATCCTCTGATATAAGTGGATGTACGACGTGGCATAACACATACTGTGTTTTCCAAGGAGCAAGCCTAATTCCCCAAAGCAAAAATAAACCTAAAATAGCATTAAACCAATAAGACAGTCTAATTGCTTAGAGACAGTTTGCGTGACCAGATTATAGTATGTCACTTCTTTTTAGATCAGTCTCTTCTAAGTAAACAGACATCCTTTAGCATCTGAGTATTTCCCTGTGGTGGTCTGCTAAGAAAAACATGAGAGGAGATCTATCCAACATCACTCTTTCCGCTAGCTGTTCTCTGTGATTTATTTGAAGTCCCAAGGATTGCTTATCTGCCGAGATAGAGAAGCAGAGCCCGCGTGCCCGCCCGCTTGCTCTGTGCGGTGGGTCTATTGTTCTGTCATAGCTCCTAAGAGATTGCTGTGGATTGACCTTGGCTGGTGACCCTACCAGAGGTGATTTTGCAAATACTGGTTTATTTCAGTAAGATTCAAATAACTTTTTGCAAGTTGCTTTTTTCTTAACACCTCTGAAGTGAAAGCCACGAGGATTATGATTCCAAGTAGATGTTGCTCTGGAGTGGGGTTTTGTATTTCTGCATTATTTTTTCATTCTCTAAAGCCTTGTGCCATCTTCTGCATCTCTGAAGACAGAGATAGCTGTGCCTGCAAAAAGAGGGAGTTGACTGCTGCTCTTCAGAAGAAAAGTGTAACTACATATATGTGCCTTTAGAGTCTTATGGAAGTATGGCCAATATTGATTCTAAAACATACCTTCTTTGTTGGTATAATATAAACCTCTATGTCATTGTCAGAAGGTTCCAAGATATTAATCTGAATATATGTCTCCAATTTAGCATCTCTTTAAGCAATGCTAGATCTATATAAGAATAGTACTTTCCTTCATTATGGTCTGAAAATCTGAGAATTTTTTCTTAATTAGTGTTTGAAGTTGTCAAGAAGAAGTTAAGGGACAATGACATAAAAAATTAACTCATTAAAAATTGTCATTTTTTAATTGGAAAATCAGTTGAAAATAGATATTTTTCAATATTCAGTATACTGAAGATAAGAGCATGAATGCATGTCACAGAATAGCACAATATAATGCAGCTGTATCCTGAAGGGGAGCGGAGCATCTGAGTGTACCTCCTTTCCAGATGCAGTCACATTCCCCAGGCAGTTTACAGCCAGTGTGAGCTCGATGCTTGGTACAGGCATTGCTGATGCAGCATGGCAGTCCTCATCTGGGAAGTAAAGCAGAAAGAGTAGAAATACATTTGGGTAAAATTCCTGGCTCTACTCATGCTGTATTAGGCAAGACAAAAGAGGAGCATGGGTGGTTGGCTGCAGAGCTGGAGTGAGATGAATAGAATGTGCAAAAGCAGAAAGAGAGTATATATTGTCAAAATACAAAATAAGTGCAAATTTAAACACTTCAACATTATGGAAAACAGTAACTTTTCAGTTGGTTCAAAATTAATTGTAGATTTTTAAAAAAAATTTTGGTTTATGAATTTTCTGAGATTTTGACTCCCTGACAAAATTTATAAAAGGAAAATGTCAAAAGATAACAGTTGATGGGACAGAAAAAGACTTTTTTGTTTGTCTCAATTGAAGGATAATAGTAGTAAGAGGGAGGAAGCTTGATAATGCATCAACTTTCTGCTGTAATGGAGCAGCAGAAGCAGAAACATTATAAAACTGTATTGACAGTCAGGCCTTTCCATCACTGACTTCTCAGTTTTTAACGGTAGGTGATATGTTGTCTTCTAAGTTAACTCATCTGCTCTTTCTTGGCTTTGTGATGTTATTTCACTGGAGAATGACCACAGGGATCACTCTGGGGATCAGTCTGATTAAGAGAGGAAATGAACAGATCCTTTCCATTACAAATTATATGTACTGGGTTGTATCTGTGTCAAGCACAAAGTAAATGATTTGACTAACTGAACTTAAGAGACAGAAAAAAATTTTAGTGGGTCACTTATTCTATAGCTTTGCCAGCGTATGCTTCCCTTTTTAAAAAAATTAGAATTTTAATACTTCAGTCTCATTTCAGTGCCTCGCATAATGAGACTTTAAAGTACTCTTATTATTTTTTTACTGATAGAACTTCTTGAAGACAGTAGCGATTTCTTTTACCATTCTGTCTGTGGTCATATATTTAACTCACAGACCTCCTACTTACAAATATTTTTATTGCTTTTGGTAATTTAATTATAACTTGATTAAAATTTAATAACATTGATACAAAAGTATTTCTATTAAATAAAAGCAAATAAATCATCTTCCTATCAAAAGTTTAATTAAAATGAAGTAATACCATTTTGTTTATGTATACTTTTTAATCAATATTACTGTGTGTAGAAAATTTTATGTTGACAACATCTGAGGCTTCATTTAGATAATGGAAAAGATTGATAGATGGAAATTTGGTCATGATAACTCCCCAATACGGTTTGATTCTTTTTGAATCATAGAATCATTTAGGTTGGAGAAGACCTTCAAGATCATTGAGTCCAACCATCATCCATGCCCACTAAACCACGTCCTGAAGTGCCTTGTCTACATGCTTTTTGAATACCTCCAGGGATGGTGACTCAACCACTTCCCTGGGCAGCCTGTTCCAATGTCTGACAACCCTTTCAGTAAAAAATTTTTTTCTAATATCCAACCTAAACCTCCCTTGCCACAACTTGAGGCCATTTTCTCTTGTCCTATCTCCAGCCACCTGACAGAAGAGACCAACACCCACCTCACTACACCCTCCTTTCATGTAGTTGTAGAGAGTGATAAGGTCTCCCCTCAGCCTCCTTTTCTCCAGGCTAAACAACCCCAGTTCCCTCAGCCGCTCCTTATAAGACTTGTTCTCTAGACCCTTCACCAACTTGGTTGCCCTTCTCTGGACACGCTCCAGCACCTCAATGTCTTTCCCGTAGCAAGGGGCCCAAAACTGAACACAGGACTCGAGGTGCGGCCTCACCAGTGCCCAGTACAGGGGAACAATCACCTCCCTGCTCCTGCTGGCCACACTATTTCTGATACAGGCCAGGATGCCGCTGGCCTTCTTGGCCACCTGGGCACACTGCTGGCTCATATTCAGCTGGCCATTGACCAGCACCCCCAGGTCTTTCTCTGCCGGGCAGCTTTCCAGCCACTCTTCCCCAAGCCTGTAGTGCTGCATGGCGTTGTTGTGACCCAAGTGCAGGACGTGGCACTTGGCCTTGTTGAACATCATACAATTGGCCTCGGCCCATCGATCCAGCCTGTCCAGATCTCTCTGTAGATCCTCCCTACCCTCAAGCAGATCAACACTCCTGTCCAACTTGGTGTCACCTGCAAACTTACTGAGGGTGCACTCAATCCCCTCGTCCAAATCATCAATAAAGATATTAAACAGAACCGGCCCCAACACCGAGCCCTGGGGAACACCACTTGTGACCCGCGACCAACTGGATTTCACCCCATTCACCACAACCCTCTGGGCTCGGCCATCCAGCCAGTTTTTCACCCAGCGAAGAGTGCACTTGTCCAAGCCATGAGACACCAGCTTCTCAAGGAGTATGCCATAAGAGACAGTGTCAAAGAGATGGAAAGTTGAAAGAGATGGACAAGTTGAAAAGTTGAAAGAGATGGACATTGCGTTTCTATTTTTTATTGAGCCTATGTCCAAAAATCTTTATCCATCTAATGTCACTTTTTAGTACTATTTGAGATTAGAAACTGGCATTAAGCCAAAAACACAATGCACAAATACAGGCCGGATGTCTTCATAGAAAGAAATAAATTCATGTATCTATTTGGCTCAAAATTTAATATAAGGTCAGTCCTTTGGTAAAATACCTGCCTTGCATGTGAGGGAGTTTAGGGGAATGTACTTCCAAATCAAAATGAAATGAAAGGGAAATAACAGGTCTGGGAATATGCAATCAAGACACTGGAAAATGACAACATAATCCAAAGCATATAAAAGTAACTGAAGATACCTGAGTAGAGTTTGTGTGTGTGCGTGCGTGTGCGCGCCTATGTGTATCTATATATACTTAGATATAAACATGCATATGCAGAAATATCTACTTATAACATTTGTATATAAGTGTAAGAGAGAATAAATGCAGCAGGGGGAAAACCAAGTATCCTGGAGGTCTACAGTAATAGAAGTGGTGCCTGTCTTCAAGTTTAAAACTCAGTGAGGGAATCCTGGGTTGATTTTAGCAACACACATTCAGCTCCATTTTTTACATCTAGTACTGCAAGTATGACAGTCAATTATAATTCAGTAGTACCCGTATTTTCACAGATCTTCTTGCTTGCACCTACAGTTAACACAACTGAGTAAGCTAGGCTCATACTGGGGATTTAGGTACAGTGATACAACACTGGAGGCGGTCAGTTTGTTTCCTCAGGGCATCGTCAGGTTTGAGTCAGATATCTCGGCTCCTGAATCCTGGGTAGATTGCAGGGCCTTTAGGTCGGGGTCCATATTTGATACTACTTCCATGTCTGTCAAAGAAATGGCTATCTAAACCTGGGCTTAAAGTTGATTGTGTCTCACCAGTGGGCATTTGTAGCTATGAAGTCTGTTGTGGAATTAGATGTTGTATGCAGATCAGTCTTTTCTTACACAAAACCTGGATAGGAGGAGGAGCATTGAGCTAGTACACTGTCTTGAAAGCTCAGCTATATGGACTTAAATCCTTGCTCTAAATCAGTCAGTGAACTGGGTCTCTGGAGTGGTAAGAGAGCTCTTTAACTACTAGCCAGAGGAATGGAGGACAGCAACAGCTTGCTGCTGGGGCCATAAGAGGGGATGGTCAGGTTTCTTCAGGCAAGATGGGCAAAGCAGTGGCAAGCTGTGCATTGCACCAAAGCTAAGACATTAAGCAGCTTAGTGTTGTCAGAGCTGGAGTGGTTGTACACGTGCCCAGCAGCAAAGCTGTACGGTTAGCAGTTTAGGAGCCTCAGGAGCCTGGGCACCTACAGCAGATCAGAGCAAGTGTTTGAAGATGTAAATTTTGATCAAAGACTTTAAAGTCTTTGTAGGAGGCAAAGCTGTATAATATGTCTAAGCCTTGTCTTTTTCCCTTCTCGGCCTCAATTTATGAACTTGCTCTCTCTAAAAACAGCCTCTGAACTCCACCAAGGAAATAACGCCAGAACCCAGCAAAGGATTTTATGGTGTCCTCCAGGAGGAACCAAAAGATCTGTCCCTCATAGTCACTAATGTTGCTGGAGCTTCATAACGTTTCTTAGCTTATGCTTCACAATGTCTCTATGAAATAGGAAAGTTGGCAAGGTCATTGCACAGAATTTCAGATAGACAAACTGAGAAACCTGGGGTTAAATTTCAAGGTAAGCTGATAACAGCTTGGCCAGGGAACTTATGAGCTGCCTGCTTAATCCTTTCCTTTGACCATGCTCTTTGGGAGATGCAAGGAATTATAGTTATAAATTAACAAATTGGTAAGAAGTATAAGGAAGTTAAAAGAGTATAAAAGAATAATGAGTGACAACCCTAGCTGTCTTAATGAGTGAAATTTTCAGTAAAACATTAAAGTCCACACAGGAGTTTTCTAACCAATACAAGAAGAAGTCAATCTTTAGTAAGCTGACAGCAACAATTAGACCTGCAGTTAGTTGTAACATAACTGTTTTTTACAAATCATGATGTGTTAAGGTCAGTACAGGTGGCTGCATTATTAATTTGATGAAAGGGCTGGGAGGGTCATGAAGGCAAATACTCAAGGGAGAAAAGAAGTGTTTGAAATATAGGAGAAGAAAACTACGGATAGGGAAAAAATTCTAGTCATTTTTTCCAGTTTAAAGAATTTGAGACACAGTAAGCGTTCACATATCACTGCAGTGCATTATGTAGATGTAATAGAAACAAAGCAAAAGGTAGTCTAGGATGACTCTTTTTTCAGATGCCCATACTCAGAAAAAATTAAAATATGGCTAACCCTTCCCTTCAGCTAGTATATCTTACAGAACAGAGGGTACATGTAGATGGTTAAATACACCAGAGGCAAGAAAATAAGGAAAACTAAGCTGAGAATGATTATGCATTTAACTCTGAGACAAGCCTTACACTCCAAAATGAAATTCTTACCCACTCAAAGACAATGGGTCGATTTGTACTTCTGCCAAGCGAGAAATTTCTAATAGGAAGCTATCTTCTGAATGCAAACAGGCGTTCAGATTTGAGTTAAATTTCGTGGTGGTCAAAGACTAGAACAGCTCAAACAAGACTTTTGCAGTCCATCTAACCATCCAGGCAGAGATCTCTTAAAAGCAGGGCTCTGGTTTTGTTTTGTTTTCCTCCCCAGAGGCATACTTTTTCTTTTTTCTCATTCTGCATCCCCAGCTGTTGGTTATCGAATCTATGTTGGAGAATTTAATGAATAAAAGTCTGTGGGGATTAACTTGATAAGAAGTTCATGTATACCAAACACCAAAATGCTGTTGTAATGCAATGGCTCAAAATCTTATCAGTAGTAACATATTAATAGTGGCACATTTTTTGGAAGGCTTTACTGGAAAGGATGTAAACAGGCTGGGCACACTGAAGGGAACTTGACCCAGGCCCTGCTTCTAATGTGATAATTTCCTTTTTAGCTTGATAGCAGTTTCCTAGTTCCATACCGTACTGAGCAGTGCAATTAAAAAAAAAAAGCAGAGGTATAAGAGGTTGAAGAGACTTGGAAATATAAGACATGTTATCAGCATTTTCTTGGGGCATGAGGTCAACAGTAATAGTTTAACTGGTGTAGCAACTGCCTGTTTTAAAGATGTGACTCACGCTTGAATGATAAAAGTACCCAAGTGTTAACTGCTGTTCCATATGGCTCTGACTCAAACAAAGGGTGTCATTCAAGGGCCATAGGATTGCCAGGCAGGGAGGGCCACATTGCACACAGTTCTGACCCTGCTCTGACTCAGGATAATGCCGCAGAAAAGGCTGCTTATGTTTCTCAACCTGGGATGTTGGTTATCTGCTAAGGAAAAAAGAATATATCAGCAAACTTGATAACATAATTGCTAACATATTTTTTCTTTCTTGGGCATCAGTTTCCTGGATATGATGCTGATCTTGAGAAACACTGAAGACCCATAGAATGAGGTGGAAAGTGTTAGGTTATATTTAGGTACTTGTAGCATTTAATCAGTTCAGTTGCTAAAGCAGAGTCCATAGAAAAGGAGGAGTACTTGATCAAAATCAGAAAGAGTAATGATAAAAATATTTTTTACAATTATTTTGATGCTGTAATTTTCTGGACTGCTACAAAGAATTTTGGAGTCAGTTAGAAACTTTTGCTTGACTTTGAAAACTTCTACCTGAGCTTTGGTTCAGCCCAGGGACTGCAGGCCAAGTGTTTGCTTAGGGTACTTGACCTAGGCTTTTTGCTGTAGAGAATGGTGTTGCAGGCTAACTGCAGGCACTGGACCTTCAACTGGCCATCTCTATGCTGCTGTCTTCCTAGAGGACACCCTTTGGAATCAAAAGGAAAATGGCCACTGATGCCCTTGGTCATTGGGGTAGATCCTTTGGATTTATCTGTCACTGCGGTCACAGAGCCAAACATGAGTTTTTCTCTTTTCTCTTCTTTTCAGTGAGAGACAAGAACTGAAGTTAGTGATTGCCTCACAGTGATATGGTCATAATTTCAGGGACTGACCAGTCCATAACCCTTACAGAAACATAGGACCAAGAGGGATATTGAGTACAGGTTAAATGTAATGTTTAGTATCAGAACTGAGAACTGAAGAAGTTCTGGAGATAAACAGGCATGTAATTTAAAAGTGATAATGACAGCAACCCAGAAAATTGTAATCCTGCTTGTAATTACAGTTTTAATTACTGATATGTTTTCTCCTGTGGCCTGATTTTGCCTTCTTAAATTTTCTGGACTAATTTTATATTCCTCAATTTTTCTTTGCAAATGGTTTTCATAAAAAGAACAGCTGTTCTCCAAATATTACGGCTAAATTCTTACATCATTTTAGTAGTTCCATGGATGTCAGTCAAGCTGCCCACATGAATGGATGAAGAGTGCTTTTGTATTGATATTGATTGCTATAGGACTGTGATAATTTTTTTGTGGCTTGTTAGCTTTAAGTCTGAATTAAACATAATTCTTATTGATGCTATTTTTACTATAAAGTTGTCGATTTCTTCTATCTTTTCAGAATATATGGAGTGTTTGTAGTACAAAAAGGAATGCAGTGGAGCTTTTAAGTTACATATGTCTGGACAGAAGCTTTGTAAGCCTTTTGAATTCTTAGAGAATTAAGGGGCATTCACACCATTAAATGGTGGCACTTGTTTATCATCTTCACCAGGTCCCAGAACTATTACCTATTGGGTCTCAAATTCTAGTGGTACATGGAAGCTACTGATGGATTAGCTGGTTATTGAAAGTGGCTTTTCATGCACTGGAAAGCTAATGAGGGTAGGAATGATATTTTAAATCCTGCACCTAAAAGAAAACCAACTCTATAAAAATTCCTGTATCAGTGGTTAAGTTAGAAAACATCAGAATAACACACAGAATTTGCACTTGTTCATTTTCTGAACAAGTGTAAACAACAGAATACTGACTGGACTATAAGCAGTACATTAGCTAAGATAGATTAAGGACCTAAATAATCATATTAATATGATATTTAAGTAAGTAATGTTTATAGCAAAATATCTGTGCAAGATTATCATTCAATGTTTGTGCCTATGCATCTTATGAAAGTGGAACTGAAGTGGTATTTTAAAACTTCTATAAACATTGAATTCTCTGCTAAGGAAAATTGTTAAAAAATCATTATGGCATGCAGTGGTAGTGTCTACTGAGCAATGTTTTTGTTACTATTCTACACAGCTAGTTTTGAGAGCTTGCTGTAATCCTGATTAAGCAAAGAAGCTCCAAATCAGATTATACATCTGGTAGCAATTAGATGGAACAGTTACCAGCCAGGGATATAGTATTTCTACTGGAAAAAGAAAAAAAACACATTCTGTGGTATAATTCAGCTACAGTTAGACATAATCCCCCTGTCTCTTCATAAATTATATTCACACACATTTATAATTGTTGCATTGCCCTTTTTCTAACATGTTGAAATGAAGAATGTCTCATGGATGACAAAAGTCCTTCAGGCTGTCACATTTATTGAGTGTTGTGAAAGAAACTGTGGAACTATTTTCATTGTGTTATCTGAATAGAGAAAATATGGGAGAATCTTTAGCACAAAGAGGATCATCTTGACCAAATGATTGAACAAAAGCAGAAGATAGTTAATAAATAGTCTCAGAAGGTGAGTGGTAAAAGCTCCATTTTAGCGTATTTAAAATTTTTACCACTAAAGAATTTATTTTGGAGGATAACCCTACACTGATAAGAAGATAGATTAGATGACCTAGGTTCCCCACCCACTTTTTAATTTTATGTGGTTCTGTGAGTCTCTTGGCAATCTAAGTAAACAGAAAATTATATAAATGAAATATTTGAAAGGTAAGTAGAGTTTAAAAATAATATAAAAGGACTTGCTGAATGAGATGTTGGACACTCTGCTCTGAACAATGGCTACCTGAGGTGAACCTGGTCTGGTGATTAACATTAGCTGAGATTAAGCAAATGGATTATGATGTTTTTTCTAGCTGAGCACACTTGGAATAAGACTAAGGATGTTCATTTCATATGGCATAGACAATCACATGTACAATTTATAAATCTCTGAAAACAAGCTAACTACACTTTTATTTACATAGGATGTGACTGTGGGTGAGTATGATGAAATTATATGCAGAATTTACCAGCTATATGGCATTAAACATATTCTTATATATTTAGAACAAAGTCTTCCACTTAGTGTCTTTATAAAATTTAAAATCTTTGTGCATAAACTTTAAATGAGTGGTTTTGTTTATAAGAATGCAGGTAAAGGGATTCAATTCTGAATTCTGTTTGATTTTCTGGCAGAATAAAATTCTTAACATTGTAATTGCCAAAATATCTTAGCAGACATTCTGTATCATGTAATATCAGCTATTTCTTAATTTTAAAATAAAATTGTTTAAGTATGAAAATTGATACTATGTTTAAGATGAAATGAAAACTTATTACAGTGTGATCACCTGTAGTATGAAATAGTAACTTGTACAATATGTAGATTATTTATTTGTTGAAATGTTTGCTATTTGTAAGATGCAATTATAAGTCATCTGCAAGTTGCATAAGCAATTTCCACTATTAAAATTAATACTGGAAAATATTCAAACATGGTGTGCTATGCAACCATCAGTCCACTGCCAAAACTGTTTTATCATTCATTTTATGTTTTCCCAAGGAAAACTTGTTTTTCTTAGTTACTTTTGTGAATTCAAATTATTTCATATTTATAATGAAAATTGTTTTTTTCTTTACATGTATAGTCTCTCTCTGTTTGTTTTGGATTTCATTACTTCCACAGTGTCAAGGCTCAGTCTAATAATTAACTTTATGTAAAATGTATTGTATTTCTCTTCCAAATGTTGATGCTTACATAACTGAATGTTTTACAGAAGTACAAATATCCAGAACGACTTCTGAGAGGCTAATTCAAAAGCAATTATTATCAGTAGTCTCATGAGAAAATCCACCTGTTTTATCTCCTGTAAAACTGAATAATCATACAGTTAGTCAGATGAAATTCCACTCTATTTTCATAAAGGGTGAGAAGGTGTAGTACAGAGTAGCTGAGGAGCTATGTCTGTTCATTTCTGTCTCTGGCCATTAGTGACCATGACTTCACAGTTTTCTCCCCTTCCTCAGAGATCCTAGACTGGACTCTTTTAGTGACCTCAAGTCTTCTTGGCCAGTTAAATGGGGTAACACAACATTCAGTTTGCCCAAGAACTTTACTACTGTCATTGCTGCCTTCACTAGAGTAGAACATTTGCTCTGCAAAGAGAGTAGGAAAGTTTGTGTTGCAGCTAGCAATAAAAATGCCCTTATGGATTTCCTCTAAGAATATCAGTATAAATAGAATGATGCCCGAAGCATAAAATGGCTGGTTCAAATTCTGTCCCTAGTCTTAACTCACCTGTCAACCTCTCAGTTTAGAATTGTAATGCAAATTTAGGCATCTAATGAATAGATGTGTCCAAAAACATGAGCAGCTATAGCTCTCGGTGATTTCAGTTGAAGTGGAGCTCCTCCCTACCACAGAAAATAAGCCATTTCACTAGCCATCATGGACTGGGCTGTATAAGTTGCTGCAGCCAAGCTTGAAAATTTCTTCCTGCATATTCTTTAATTACATACTTACAGATTTTTGTCTGTTTTGTTTTGTTTTACTTTTAAATGGAATTGTGATTACCTAAATCGATCTTTGTGAGCATTCTAGTGCAGACCTGTTTAGTTATTTTTCAGTTTTAGCACTTAGAATGTGTACAATTTACAGCATAAATAATGCATTAAAAGACATTGCTTCCTGTGCTCTGATCATTGTTGAAAATAATGAACGTTTAAAAACTTATTAACTCTTAGTGAAGGCAAAACACCTAAGCTGAAAACAATGCATTATTGGAAAAGCTGTAAGAACAAAGTCAGATAAAATCTTGTCAAATCGGACTTTATTTGAACCTTGACTGTCTTGAAAAATAGCAACATTTTCTTATCAGTTTCAGAACTGATGTATGCAGTAGTAAAACAGTCAAAATATTGTTTCCCATAGCTTCATTAAGAAAAATATGTAGTAGCCGGAAGACATTGTTCCGTTAGTCAATATGGCAGCTACATAAAGGTGACATTGTCAAAGAATTTAATTTATATTATTTTGATGAAAAAAATATTCCCTGAGACTGCTATACAGCTGTTCAGTAAAACTCTATGAAAACTGCTTCCCTGAGGCTGATTAGTTGACTAGCCATTTCTACCCTGTGTTCCAGTAAAAGCAAACCAATCATTAAGATAAAGTGATTTTATTCATTTAAAGGGCTGTCATTACAGTATCTGTATATAGATTGGCTTCAAATGAAAGGTTGCAGTAAGGGTGCTCTATTTTCAAGCATGAAGATTATCAATATAGTTGTCAGAAATAATCTGTTGTTTAAAAGAGTGGTATTCAAATGTTTCAATTTAAAGGCTACTTCTACTGAAGAATACCTGTAATTTTTGTGTCTGTATAAAGGATTTAAAGACTTTTCTCTTACTAAAAAAGTCTTATTTGTTCAGTAGTTTTTCCCTCAGTATAAATGCAAATATTGTAGTGGTTTATGTATCATGAAATACAAAACTTATAATAGAAAAGCAAACGATCTGCCAATTTATGATGCCACTTAACTCTAAAACATGTTTTGGGCCTTATTCTGGTATAGTTTATAGTGTAGTAAATCAGGAACCTTTTCTCTGACTCCAGTGGATTTGCCCTGGTATAAAACTAGTATGTGAGATCAGAATGAATTGTATTGTCTTTCAGTTTTGTTATTTTGGACTGAATATAGCTAATGCCTAGGCACAAATTACTCCCTCTTAATAAGGATTTTTCTTATATCTTAATTATGAAATGTCATTAGCTTCATCCTCAAGAAAGAAAACATCTTATTATCATTCTGGACTGATGTCATGGTTTATCCCCAGCCGGTAACTAAGCCCCACACAGCCGCTCGCTCATTCCCCCCTCAGTGGGATGGGGGAGAGAATCAGAAGAGTAAAAATGAGAAAACTCATGGGCTGAGATAAAGACAGTTTAATAGGTAAAGAAAAAGCCACGCATGCAAGCAAAGCAAAACAAGGAATTCATTCACCACTTCCCATGGGCAGGCAGGTGTTTGGCCATCTCCAGGAAAGCAGGGCTCCATCACGTGTAACGGTGACTTGGGAAGACAAACACCATCACTCTGAATGTCACCCCCATTCCTTCTTCTTCCCAGCTTTATGTGCGGAGCATGACGTCCTATGGTCTGGAACACCCCTTGGGTCAGTTGGGGTCAGTTGGTCCCAGCTGTGTCCCCTCCCAACCCCTTGTGCCCCCCCAGCCTCCTCGCTGGTGGGGTGGGGTGAGAAGCAGAAAAGCCCTTGATGCTGGGTAAGCACTGCTCAGCAGGAACATCCCTGAACTATCAACACTGTTTTCAGCAAAAATCCAAAACATAGCCCCATACTAGCTACTGTGAAGAAAATTAACTCTATCCCAGCCAAAACCAGCACAACTGACAAAGTACCTTCCTCTAAGGCAAGGTCCCTTGTACTAAAATGATAAGAGATTTGAAATTACATTGGAGAGTTTTGGGAATATTTGCAAGCAGACCTATGCTAACTTAATCCAACAGTACTGGAGTCTTTGTGGAATTTAGAGATAACAGCTTGGATCCATTTAAATCCAGTGATTTTTGTCACAACTTGCTGCTCTTGATTTCTTACAAATTCTCTGTCTGCACCTTTCAAAATGTAGACCATATTATTACTAGTCATAAGAAAACTTTTACATCCATCTCCTCTTTCTTCCAGATTGCTGTCAGAATGAGTGAAACACCTTCAACTAGTTATTCAGTGAATCAGCCAAACTCCTCCGAGAGTGAACAGAGTTTATCCACGCGGCATTTCAATGTTACTGAACCTGTTGTGGCAAAACGGATCTGTTTCTATAAAAGTGGAGATCCTCAGTTTAATGGGATCAAAATGGTCATTAATAACCGGTCTTACAAAACATTTGATGCCCTGCTAGATAGTTTATCCAAACGGGTCCCATTACCTTTTGGAGTAAGGAATATTAGTACACCAAAAGGGAGACACAGCATTACCAATTTGGAGGATCTTGAAGATGGAAAATCTTATATTTGCTCCCATCAGAGGAAAATGAAGCCCATCAACCTGGAACAGGCTAGCAAAAAGCCACTGCCCTGGCAGATCAGTAGGCCTGTCAGCGCTCGTCGTCGCGCTGTGCAATTAGCAAGGGAGAATGAAGATGGATTTGGCCATCGAGAAAGCAAAATAACAACTCCCAAAAAAATGCTTGTTTTCAAAAACGGGGATGTAAGACTCAGACGCACCATAGTCCTGGGAAAGAAAAATACACAAACTTTTGAGGCCTTTCTGGATTATATGAGTGAGTTAATGCAATATCCAGTCGTGAAACTATATACCACTGATGGCAGAAAGGTGAGAATAAAGATGAGTACTGACAATTTTTCTATGATTTCTTCTAGATTATTTTTAATTAAAAAGGTGATTTTATCAATTCTAAGCTTGGGACACTGGTCTGGTGTAAGATCTGATGTGCTGAATTTCAGCTGTTTCCTTTCTATGCCTTTTCCCCTTCAGAAAGGCTACTAGCTTGGAGGAAATATACTGGAATCTTGCAATCAGAGAGAAGCAAGTGATAACATTTTATTTTAAGTCATCATGAAAAAACACTTTTCTTTTTCTTACCCAGGCCTCTTTCAGGCATGCTCTGAATTCTATATTTTTACCCATTTATACAGAAACTTTCTTTGGTCTTAAGGCTGTTTATCTGTGATTTTTAATGTTTTAAAAATATGGTAAGTAGCACCTAATAGCCACACATATTTTATCATTACACAAATGCAGAGTGGTTTGCTATTAATTACTTGGAACTATGACACCTGACTGTCTATTATAGTTTTCAGACCATGGACCAGGTTCTGTACCTCTAAACCCAGAAGATGCAGCACCAATAATCCTGATTTTCAACTCACATACTCTTTTATTTTATAGAATTTTATCTCACTTAGTGTTTTATCTGTGTGTTGTTTAACCACAGAAAAGCACTTGTGATTATACCTAACAGGTGTCTAGAAAGAGAATTCCATGCAGAGCTTCAAGAGTTCAAGGGAAATCTTGCGTTTACCCTCCATTTGGTGAAACTCTGTATTAGGTTGGGAAACTGTCCGTATCGCCTATAAGTAAGTGAAGTGCAGTCTGTAAGACTTATCTTGCAGTATATTTTGGAACATAAATTCAAAACTGTTCGACAAGGCTCTGAGCATCTTGATCCAGTTAGACCTGCTTTGAGCAGAGGGTTAGACTACATGACCTCCAGAGGTCCTTTCCCATGTATATTGTTCTGTGATGCTGTCCTGTTCCTCTATGGCAGCACAGGTCAAGTACTTCTGGTGTATTCTCAATTTCCCCTTTCTTCCTCCAAATACATGTTAATAATTATACCTACCTCCAAATATATATTCTTGTTTTATGGCTATGAACAGTCACTGTGCAATGATGAAACAAAATTACATATGCAAACACTTAAATTATAAGAAAATTTTGATCTGGATCCAAGTTGCTTCTTGAAGTCTTTTTCTAATATATTTATATAACAAGACATACCCTTACAGAGATAGGAATTGCCTTATAGGAATTGAAAAATTAATTCCATGCTGTGATACATATTTAATAGCCTGCTGCAAACTAATGTAGAGACTAAGAAGTGAAGATATTAAAGCATGAAAGGGATAAATCTCTTACATTATTTTTTTGTGGTTACTAAGGCAGAGAATTTAATGTTACTTTTCTTTTCCAGGTTCCTAATCTTCAGGCCCTGATATTGTGCTCTGGAGCTGTAGTCGCAGCGGGGAGAGAGCCTTTTAAACCAAGCAATTATGATTCTCTTGGGTATTCACGCCCTGCTAAATTGCTTGGAATTGCAAATCGTGTGTACCCAAAAGCAAATGCCAAGTCAGACAGTGAAAATAGTAAGTTCTTTGAATTAATTTGTATTTTATTAATTGGTTTACCTCTCTTAGCATAAGACATAAACCATGACAATCTTACTAGGATCAAGGATATTCAAAAAGGCCAGTTGAAACTGTTTATATCTGCTCTGACTCCTCTATAAGCATAAGAAAGATGAAAGTATTAATGTTCTTTTTAAAATGTAAGTTTCTGCTAAGTACTCAGCTAGTTTGCATATTTTATTTCAAACAGACTTATTCAGAATATGGATGCAAATCTATAAGTATATTTTATTTTAATGCACTTGATTGTCATTGTTATTAATTTTTTGGTGTCACGGTTAATAACGGTAGTGGTAAAAGAGAAGCCACAGGCTACTTCAGGCTCTTAACTGACTGAATTTCTTGAGGAAAACTTTTGTGCAGTTTTCAGAACTTACCTTAGCAAGTGGAGGTTTGGCTTATCATTGTCATGACTTTCACTTTTTCCTGTGTCCCATGCTCCACATAAACAGGAAAAACACCCAAATAGCACTGATCCACTCGCAAATTCATTGTGTTTTTGAAGCTGCTTTTGTCTAAACAGTGTCATCCTTTCCTATATCTTCATGGCTGTGATACATGTTTTTTGGATAAGTTTGGGAAAAGATACACAAATAAGTACTTTCCCTTTGATTAGTCATGGAGTTGTGCCACTGACAAGGTCTGTAGGAGTGTGAAGCGGCCAGTGGATGATCAAGAACATGAGGAGCTATTGGAGAGAAGCCAGGCTAGCTGAATAGCCTGAGGTTGAGGGGAACAAAATGCTGCGACACCAGAGCTTTAGGTCATGTGGGAATCCTCAGCATTAGAGCATCCTGTAGGGCAAAGGTACTGTCTAGGGGGAAACTTGTTAAATCCAGAGGTACCTTGTACTCTTCATACAGGAAACTTGTTAAATCCAGAGGTACCTTGTACTCTTCATACAGCTGTATGCTGTACTGGAGAGCCCAGGGAACACTGTAATTGTTCATGTACTGAGACTTTCCATGGTAATCTTGACTGTGTCATGGAGCACTTTGATACATAAGACACTTGACTTCCATTTACTTGAAGGAGTTTCATCCACATCCCTTACAGTTTATTATGTCCCCACCAAACTATTCATTTTAGTTTTTCTCAACCTTCATGTTCTTTGACTTGCTCAGCTTGAGAGCTGTTTGCAGAGCATAATTAATGAGTCAAGAGAGAATGAATAAGAACATTTTGAGAATGAAAGTTCTGCAAAAACAAAATGTCCTACCCAAATTTTGCTTTGAGCCAGAGATTGGGCCTTGCAATTGTAAAAAGTGTGAGTAGCTGAGAATCTGATAAACTCCCTGTTCTAATACTTAGTTAACAGCAATTACAGAAAGAGAGAGAAAAAACCAACCCTCTTTTGTCTTTAACCTGAGAAATTCATAAGTATCCTGTGTAGGAGACATCACTGATGATGTGAGAGCCTGAAAAATCAGATTTCAGGTGCTTTGTTCCAATTCCGTTTCCTGAGACAGAGAAGGTGAGATTTTTACTTTGGGAAGCATAAGGTCTGGTCTGTGTTAGAGGAGTTAGTACAAACTTTTATTTCTGATTCTGTTCATGGTAAAGCACATACCTGGGAAACTTGCAAGGCGATCTGCCTGAAATTATAGATACGTATCTGTAATAGTAATATGTTAATTGTGAAAGCCTTGATTTGAGACCATTTGAGACTCACTTTAAAAAAAAAAAAGTTTAAATTCAAGCAATGTGGATAAGTTAACATATTACATGTGTTAAAATACCTTTCTGCAAGTGAAACCTTTCTATTAAATGGTGGCTCCTATATATTTAGGTTACAGTAGAAGTTGTGGATGTCTTTGTGTGGGTGTACATGCACTGTTTCCCTCACACATGCAGAACTTCTTGGAAGACAGCAAAACTTTACTTTTATCTCATGTTCTTTCATCTCTCACCTCTTCAGTGACAACTGCTAGAGAGATGAGATAAGATTTTTTAAAAGCCAAGTTATTACAGAGTAATCAAAACATATTTTGGGAATATTTAATGTGTGTGCAAACATATTGGGCCATACTCAAAATTAATTGAAGTCTGGAAGCATTCTCATTGGCTTTACTGATTTTTGCACCATTGTCTACAGTACTGTAGCATAAAATGTATCTCAGAATGTCATGATTTAAATTCAGATTTTAGAAGAAGTTCAAGTGCTTCAATGTTTACTTCTCTATAGAAGGTCAGTCCAGGGGACTGGATCTGAACCCTTTATTCATGTATCAGTGACACTACTCACAGTAATTACTCATATGCTGCAGATTGTTCGATTAAGCCTAGGGAGATATATGTTCACCTTGACTGACACATTTTAGCACTAACTGTACGATCCATTAGGAAATGATATATTAATGATCACTCAGGCAAGAAGAAGTAAAGTTGGTAGCTTGAAGCCCAAACAAGCGAGGGCCTGTGAATCCCTTGAAAAGTTCAAGGCAACCTCAGCTCCCAACTAAGTATAAAATGAGAGTATTTAGTATTTTTTTTAGGCTTTGGAGCTTCAAATAAGACTCTAGCTCTGGCATTAGAAAGAACCTATTGCAAAATAAAATTAAGTGGAAAAGTAGTTAAATGCTTGATTCTGTATTAAAAATTGGTTGTATTTCTCTAACAACTTCTTAAAATGAACTGCAAGATTAGCCATGTTTTTCTCTTTACTTTCTAATACTCTGGTAAAATAAACACACTTCATTATCTTCTTTTGGACTAATTTTTCTCCTTTCTTCTTTTCTCTTCCTTTGCTGCTGGTTTGCTGTCTCATCATCTGGATCCTCATGCATGATATTTGTCCGCTCTACTTTCCACCTACTGAATGAATTTGGGTTCTTTCAATGTAATTATTGGTAGTAATTGCTGAAATGAGCTCTAGCTCAAGATCTCAGATATTCTCAGTTTCTTCTGATAAAGGGTCCAGCAATGATAACAACTCAAATGATAACAACTCCAATTCTTCCTATGTTCCTGACAGCCATAATGGTATAGGAGGAAATCAGTCAGTTACTGGTGAAGACTTATCTGTGGCACAGTACGAAGATGACATTGAGAAATCTGTTCACCTTAATCAAGACGGCAGTATCACAGTGGAAATGAAAGTTCGATTCAAAATTAAAGAGGAAGAAACCATTAAATGGACAACCACTGTAAGTCGTGCTGGCCTTTCTGATGACAAAAATACCACCATTTGCAATTCTGCAATGTGTGCAGAAGACTGCTTATCCAATGTAAATGTATCAGAACACATAAAACCAAAAGATGCTCCATTTTTGAAGAGCTACAATAAAGAAGAGGGAGACTCATTACAGCAATTAAATGCCCAAGTGTCACACAAGGAATCAGAGTCTGATTTAAAAACTGCTGGTTGTCATATGTGTGAGAAGGACAATACTGCAGATCTAGATGTAAACAATGTACCTGAGGATAATATCAGGCCTCGCTTTTATAGGCCTCCCACCCCTGGGCCAAGGCGTGTTAGACAAAAAAAGGCCATAGTTGAAAGTGTCACCTTGGTATCTGAGAAAGAGGTTCAGGAGAAGACAATAGGACAGTTTTCCTACAGTGAGGAAATACAGAATGGAGAAAATAAATCTGAGTATTGCATGGTAGCTCATTCAAGCAGAAAAAAATCAAGTGTCAGTAATCCAAAGTTTAGTGAGATGAGTGGCAATGATATATTAAAGCTTTCTTCAGAGAATATAAAAGAAGAAATGCTTTTTAAAGTAAGCCACAAAAGTAACGATTTAATAGAAACCACAAATAGGAAGACATTAGAACTGCCTGATGAAGATGAATTGGTGCAGAATATATTGGAGAAATCAGTCGTGGAACAAGGTACATATAACAGTTTAGTATCAACCTGCAAAGCTAACATCAGTGGTTTCATACCATCATCAAAAATTTACCAGGCAGCTAGACCAGGTTCAGCAGACCATATCCATGAGTCATGTGATATTAAACAAATAAAAAGATCACTGAGTTCTTTCATTACATATTCAGAAATATGTCAGTCAAAAGAAGAAACAAAACACAAAGCTGCTGATTTATTACCTATTTCTCAAGATCCAGCGCATTCAGCCTGTCCCGGACACAGCCAGATGAAGATGATGGTACCTCCAAGTAGTAAAGCTCCTACTGAGAAAATAAACCCAACAACTGGATTCTTTCCTATTGTTACTGAAAGTGAGAATCAAATCAGTGTCAGGATTGAATCTGTGGCGGCAACACATGTCATTGATGACAGTCAATCTGCACCTTCCCTCACCAAAAAGAAGAAGAAAAGAAAATCATCTAACTTTCTAGAGCAAGGTACATATGAAAATCAAAAAGATAAAGAAATTTCAGGGATAATTAAAAATGAGGGAATGCATATCACAGACAAAACCACACAGGATTCCACAACAGAGGCTATGGATAATTATTCTGAAATACCTCAGAAAAAAGGAATGGATTTTTTTGTAAAAAAAAATGATGGGTCTGTCAATTCAGACAAAAGCATATGTCCTGAAGATGAGTTCTATCACCAGGATTCAGTGGAGAAGAATGGATTATCATCTAATACAACCCCAAAAAGTAATAACAACAAGTTGGCCAAGGTAAAATTGAAGTCAGGCAAAAAAAAAAGTATCGTTTCATCTGCAAGGAGTGAAGATGGTTTAATGGCAATTGATTCAAACAATGAATCAGAACACATTCAGAATACACTGAGTACTGAGAAAGAAGGCACACATCTCACAACCAATTCTTTCGAACAGACATCTAACAACTCGGCAGTCATTTCATTGTCAGAAGTGCCAAAGAATCTTAAGTTTGAAAAAGAAAAGGAAAAGAATATTTTGGAAAATTTGTCATCAAAGAAAGAGAAAAAGCAAAAGGGGATGAAGAAAAATCTAAGTAAAGGTGCAAATAAGTTAAGTATGTCAGAGAGACCCATTACACTAGAGGCTCTAAAACAGGAGGATTTTCAAGAGGAAGTTGTTAAGCATTCACTTGAAAACTATGTCCAAACTTGGCTGAAAAACTTGTTACCAAATTCTGTCTTACCCCCTATAAATAAAAAAGAAGGAAATGCAGAGAATAGCAATGTCTGTTATTTTCCTAAAGAAGATACTGATGCTTCTATAGATAAAGAAACCAGATTTATCACAAATAAAGTACATGTGACTGGAAAAAACCATCTGGTTGAACATAATCTGACAAAAAAAACATTAAAGCCTATTTGTGAGTTGGGAACTTTAGAAGAATCAGCCAAGGATTCAGGTGAAATACAAACTGACTCTTTCATTCATGCTAATACAACTATAGTAGAAGAGTCCAAGTGTTCCCTAAAGTCAGAATTTCATCATGATGGTAAACTACACTTGTTTCATGAAACACATGACAATGATAAAAAAATGCCAGAAGTTGATATTCAAGATACCAACCTATGTAAAAGAAAAAAATCTGAAGTTGCTGTTCAAGTTGATTGCACAATTGTCAATGAGAAAATGGGAATTGATATTCAGAATAATTGCATGTCTAGCATGTTGCTACATGAACTACAATCAACTTTGCTTGGTCTCCAGAAAGAACATAGTGGATGTATAGGAAAAGCTTGCAGCCTTTCAGATCTTTCTCCTTCAGCTTTTGGTTCTTCTTCCAATGTCCTCCTAGCTTGGCTACTTGTACTGAATCTGAGAGAGAGTTTGATTGGGACAAACAAAGATGATATGCAAAAAACTGCATGTAGCTGTTCTGAAATATTTACACAGTTACAATTTCTGAAACAAACCACAGTCATGGAGAAAGTTG
This sequence comes from Buteo buteo, assembly GCF_964188355.1. Taxonomy (NCBI): domain Eukaryota; kingdom Metazoa; phylum Chordata; class Aves; order Accipitriformes; family Accipitridae; genus Buteo; species Buteo buteo. The sequence goes on from NC_134173.1 coordinate 35,688,023, forward strand.
ATGAATTGAAGGCTGCCTTCTCACATTTTCACCAATCAACAGAAAACAACTTATTACACTTTGGGGGGGAACTCAAAAAGCAAGACTCCGCACATTGCCATGAGAATATGCCCATATCTGAAATTCATAATGGTATACATTTGCATGAAAATGAAAAATCTGTTGAGCCTTGTATTCCAAGGGACAGTGTAAATTCTGAAGAAGCTCTAAAATTGACTGGTGAATTAGAAAGCTGTTTTGTTATACAGAAAGATCTTTGTAGAGAAACAGAGACTTTAGACTTGAGTGCTCCCAAAACACAGGTAGATGGTCAATATGCTGATACTAATTCAAATACCTGTAGCCTTGCATCAGCTATAGAGCTACGTGAAAGAAATGAAGAAATGCCTGAGAGCCTATATAAAAAATCTCAAGAAGAAAACACTGATACATCATTCAATAATGAAGAGTCAGAAACTTCAGTAGAACCTAACTCGACAGTTCATAGTGTAACTTCTAATGATAAATATCGTATTTTAGATCAGGATACTTCTGAGTTAGAAGGTGAAAAAGATATTATACATGTTACTACCGATAAAAGTGAAGATAAGAATGTTGATCCAAAGTCAGCAGATAATGACAAAAAATCAAATAATCAACTTAAACTAGCTGCTGAAACCTCTGTAGAATATAATAATGAGGATTATTCTGTACAGGAAGACAAGGAAGATGTAGAAACTTGTGAGGAAACCTCTGAGAGGTTATCTACAGTCTCTCCATTATCATTTTGTTATGAATCAAAGCAAATTACAGAATGTGATATGAGCGAAGGAGAACAGAAATTGCAAATAGAAGAACTGGAGAATAAAATTAGTTCAGACACTTCTCAATTAAAAAAATGCTTACAAAGTCCTGCTACTTCAGACTGGTCAGATTACAGACCAGATACTGAAGAGAGTGATTATAACTTTAGAGCATCCAGTGATTTGACCAATGAAAGCGGGGAGGAAGCAGTGCTTGAAAAACATTATAACACTGGCTATGTAAAAAGAACTATTGAACGACTTTATGGCAAGACGGAAGCTTCATTTAAGCCTGACTTTCACAGAGGATTTCCATATATGTCAAAAGTATTTCAAAAAGATTCTGAAGAATTCCACTCTGCAGTGGTGGAAAAAAACATTTATTTTTCTCAAGAACCTAGGTCTTGCTCTGTAGAGAAATTGTCACATTCTTCACTACCCTCACAAGAATTTCCAGTAAATATAAACAAAAATGACATGATAGTGAGAAGAGAAAACACTTCTTTACCAACACCACAACCTACTCTTAACAGAGAAGAGACAAGTTATACTGATGACCGTTCAGGGGAATCTCCGAAGCAGCATTGTCAACCTAGTGTACGAGCTAATGAGGATGAAGGAATATTGATAGATAAAGGCAAATGGCTTCTCAAAGAAAATCATTTGATAAGAAGATCACCACCTGAACGGACTGGAATGTATGGTAATCTGGATACAACATCAACAGACACAGTCCTTGATGCTAACAGTGATGATGTTCCGTACTCACACTTTGGCAATCTGAATCAGTACCCAGACCTCAATGAAATCTCTTCTTCAGAACTTGAAGACATGGCTAAACCCTCTGAAAATTTTTGCAACTACTTCAATATACCTCACAATAGTGATTCAGACCCCTTTCAGGATGACTTAAGAACAAAAAGCAAACCTAGCCACAATGGTAAGATCACTCCCCTTCCTGCAGCAAACAAAGAAAAGATCAAACCATCAGTCGTGGTAGGTTCTACTTCCACACATCTTTCCACACAGGCTGATACCAATTTTGCAGCCTTCACATCTGTGGAATTTAGATTGCCTGATAACAAGGTGCATCCATTGGAACAGCCTTTAAATGACGAACCCGTACAGTTTCAGCCAACAGATGTTACTAATGCTAACAGAAGTGCTCTTCGGGAAGAAGATTCTCTGGATAAACTCCATGCTATATGTGGCCAACATTGTCCAATACTGACGGTGACAGTCACACCAATTAATGAGGAACAGAGAGGATATGCCTACCAAAAGGCATCTGATATTGAGAACCAGCTGGGTTCATGTTTGTTGGCCAAAAAGAGTGAACATTTACAATGGCCAGGCGAAGATATAGTAAAAGACAAAAATAATCATGTGACTCTGAAGAATAACTGTATCAATAAGATTGCCAATAAGATTTTTAATAGGTTTTATGTTAATAACACCTTAGATTTTTTTAGTAACTTTGGAATACTTGCATCTTCAGCACTGAAAGACACAAGCAGTTTAGGGAAGTTACATGTTATAGAGGATATGAATGTAAAACCTGTGGAAGTCAGCAATTGTCAAAATAATGTATCCAAACACATACCCAGTGATCTTGTGAGGGGCACAAACAGTGAGCTACCCAACAGAAAGCCAAAAATATGCCAAACCCTAAGAATAAGCCTAATTCATATTGTTGGAGAAAAATTTTCTCCCATGTTGGCAGATCCAGCAGAAACCTGTCATTCTGAAACATTTCTGAAGTGTGACACTTCTTTAAATAACATTGAACACAATGCCTCTGAAAATCTGAAAAATGAAAATACTTTTCCTACAGAAGAAGACAAACAAGAAGAAGAAGGACGAAGAAGAGGAGGAGGAGAAGAAGTAGTTTGCTTTTGTACAATGGACAATGGAAGCAGTGAAGATGAGAAAGACTTGTAACAGACATCTTGGAATTTCTATAACATTAGACTAGTGAAAATGTCTTCAGAAAAAAAAAATCACAAAATAAATTGCTGAATGCCACACCCAGTGAAACTCCCAATGTGAATACAGCCCAGACCTAGATAAATATAAATCACAATTTTATATCATTGCTGAAATACAGATAATTACTTAGATTTTTATGGGGACCAACATAGGCAGAAAAAGCTGTTCCTCTAAGACAGTGATTTTGTGGTTAAAAAACAGTTTTTCCCTGAAATGTTGTCTGCTCAGAGATATTCCTTTGTATATTGACCATCTTATTTGTAGAGAAACAACTAGTGCTTATTAGAACAGAGAACTGAAATTTGAAATACCCTCCTGAGTTCCAATATAAGATTCTTATATTTCATGACATTTGAGAAAGGGGTTTGAGAATCATCTTTCAGTAGAAATGCTTCTTCCAGAACAAAACCAACTGATATGTTTCATTTGAAATGAAAAGTAGGAAGTACTGTTGAAATGCTGTAATACAATGAAAAGTTGGAAACTGAAGTCATGTTAATTTTATGTAGATTAACATTATCAAATTGCTCCTCTGGTTTTTAAAGGCCAACTTCAGAATATTTATGTCAGTAAAGATCTTTCAGCCTGTATATGGGATCCCAAATGAAGTTTACCTCTTTTACCCAGAGGATACTAGAAAAGGAGCTTATTTATTGCTACTGGGGTTCCACAGGAACTGAGAAGGGAAACTGTGTGTCAGTGGACTTCCTGACTGCCCTTGCCATAGTCCTTTCTGAGGCAGCACCGCTCACTCTTAAAATTGTTCTATACACACCACAAGTTTTAGTTGTGTGTTCTTATGTAACGTCTGTACTTTAAAAGTGATCCATGTTCTTTTTGTTTGGTATTTTTTTGTAAATATGTTGTATTATGAGAAACCAAGGCATATGTAATATGTTTCAGGATTTTTCAATCTCTTATTAGAATTATTTTCAATACCTGTTTACAGCATTTTTTTAATATTATGTGTGCATAGTAAGCACTTACAAGGTTTACAATTTTCAGCAAATGATTTTAAATATAAAATTGGAAAATATTTCATGTATATTGTGATTAGGCAGAGTATTTCAGTTTTTTGGTTATATTTTAAACTCTAGAGAATGAGAATTTGGCCATTCTGTACTCTTGGAGACTGTGTCTGGACTAACTGGAATGTACATGCTGTGATAAGCCCTGGATCATGATCTTTTGGTTATCACTGGGACCAAATTAAAGGCTGACCCAAATCCCTTTTGGCCCAGAGGCTTTGATTGTCTCCCTGTGGGACAGAAGGCACATGGAGGGGAAGTAGAATTTGGATCTGGAGCAAAAGGGGTTTGCAGTACAGGTAGGAAACCTAGAAGTGCTCTTCAATTCTTTTTAGGATTCTGGTGGCAGATATGTTTCCCCATAAATAAGTGATACTTTTGTGTTGTTTGAAGCAGTGTATTCTATGTAATAAATTAGCATTACCACCCTAAAGCAACATATATAATCTAATTTATTTCACACCAAATATCTGTGTGTTATTTCCTATGCTGGCCTTGTTTCTGATGTTCTTCCCTCCATCTCCACATTTTTTGGTGTCCTCCTTTGCATGTTTTAGAACTGTTCCAAGTGAAGAGTCTCAGTGGTATTTTTTCATCATTTTACATGTCAATACAGAAATAAAACCTATGTTTGGAAAATGAAGCTTGAAATTACTAGAATCCAACTAAATGCCATGTTCTGTGTACCAGGGTTCTATGCTGCAAATAATGTCTAAATGTTAAATAGGCAAATTAACAGCTATATATATGTCTCCATCACTTGCAGTCTTTCTGCTGCCTTCACAGCACCTTAACTTTTTCAGATCAAGGTTCAAGAACCTTTAATCAGATGTTTATTATAGGGTTACTGAGCAAACTAAGCACTAAAAAGGTGAGATGTGAGGTAGTGCCTGAGGTTACAATTAGCAGAGACCACAGCAAGTGCTGAAATTATTTTTATATTAACTGAAAGACTTGCTTCTGATTTTAGTATGTTAACTGAAAGAGAAGGAATGAAATGGTCACCTCAGAGCAGGAAAAAAGCTTGACAGTGAGAGGTACCATACTGTCATAGGGTTTATATATTCATTAATGGTTCAGGAAAGATATAGAATATTAAGTGGCTGAGATAGGCAGATAAAATAAAATTGCTTCCATTAGGTAAGTTTGGAGAAGGCTGAAGAGAGAACCTCACAAAGCTGGTGACTAGAGCAACATACTGATTGACAGAGGGAAAACCACCATGAGTAGTATGAGCTACTTTATATAGGGAGCTTAATTCTGCAAATTAACTGCAAAAGATGTAGAGTCCTTCTGAATTAGTCAGGATAAAATACACTTGGAAGTGTCAAGCATATTAAATAATGTGTAAAGAACAGGACAGAAAACAATTCAGCAGGCATTCAAGGGCTTTACATAGATTATGCCATTCTTCTAGAAGGAATTCAGTTTTTGTCTTGCCATTATCAAAAAAGAAACAGTCAATAAAACATATAGATCACAGTCCCAGGAATTTTCAGTTTATCTAGTTTAGCTTCCTGCTAGAAAGAAACCACACAATTAAGTAATTCCATTTAATTACTAAATATAATTTTAAAACTTGTTATCTATAGTCATTACAGCTTCCACTGGAGGGATGTTCTAGAGCTTGAGTCCTTCTTCTGATGTCTGTCTTAACTGTTTTCTAATTTCTATCCTAAGCCTAGTCATGGTTAGTTTATATACATGTGTCCCAAAGCCATCATTGTCATTGACTTAGATATGTCTTTTTCCTCCTTGGTATCTATCAATAAAATCAGACATTGTCTCAATTTTTTCTCCTACATAAACATTTTCTCCATTTCCTCTAATTGTCATGGTTGTCTTTCTCAGGACCTTTTCTAGTTTCAATAAATCTTTTTTTGAATATGGTTACCAGAACTTTATGCAGTATTTGGAAGGTTGTCTCTCTGAACTCTGGGACACTGACAGTAAAATGTCTCTACATAGAGATCTCTCTCCTGGTGCAACTTACAGTCACATCGATGACTCACTCTATTTTTTTTAAGTGATAAATTACCTGTTCATAGCATTAAGTTTTGGTAGTATTTTTAAAATGCATTTCCTTGAACTTTATGCTTTTACATATTATCCCTTTTCTACTACTCTGGATTTTCTGATCCACTTATACTTTGACAATTCTTAGAGATTGTTACAGAAATTACCTACTTTATACAGTATATTGAAGAAAATATGAAATCCAGATGAATTCCAACACTGATTGCTGAGAAACTTACTAGTATCCCTATAAATTAATACTTCTAATTTCTGCACAAACTTATAATTTCCCATTTAGCTAGTTATTTTCTTACTCTACAGTCTTGCACTAATCCACTTCTCCATTTTAGCTACTAATTTCTGATATAATGCTGGGATAGATTAGAGCTACTGTAGTTTCCTTGTCTACATAGATGAATTCTCATCATCACGGAGGAGATCAGGTACCTGAACAATGCAAGTCTGGATACCTTGTGCCATGTATCTGCGTTAAACTGATGCTGGTAATCTTTTTTTCTGTTTAGCTGTATATATCTGGAGATAACTGTCTTTTAATTTAAAATTTGTTCAAAAACAATACCTGGTATTGCTTTGGTATGAGATACATAGGTTTTAGTCTCTCAGTGCACTCATCATCCCATTCTGATCTGCCATTTTAAGTTTCCCATTCCATAGCCCATTCTTGTCAACAATGCTGACACTCCCCAATCACTGTATGTCACTGTTCTTATCTAATAAATAAAAAAAAAAAGGCAGTTTTCACTTTATTGTAAAGGCATACTTAGTGTTCTCAAATTCAGCACATATTGTACATAGTCATCTTTGCTTATTCTCTTTTAATGTGTATGGTTAAATAACCTTTTTCATTAATTTTCCTTTGCTATACCTTGCTTTTCAGTTCTATTGACTTCATTAACATCTTCCTTTAGTTTTGAAAATTTGCTCATTTTAAATTGAAGACATTCTGGACTGATTTTACTGTGAATTGATATAAATATTGAGGAATTTTAAAAATATTTATCATACAAAAATCTTATTCAATAAGAGTCAAGATTAGCATTTCATCTAAATACACTATTTTCTGGTTGTTTTTTTTTTTCTTTCAGCAATATCTCACAATTAAATTTTCAAACAGATGTCACTGCCAGCGCATGACGGGCTTATATACAAAACAGTTACATAGTAGAGAATTTATTGGTAAACTTTACTATCCTTGACCTGAAAAAAATGGTCAAACAGATCTTCTACTGACTTTGTAGTGAATATTCACATATGACTAAAGACTGAAAACTATTAACTGGAAAGGCTCCAGGAGACTGAAAACAGTGTATTGGAGAAGAAGCCATTGCACTCAGTAATCTATAGTAATCACTACAATTTCTAGTGTGATGTATAAAAAGCTGGATGACATGGTTTTGCATACCTAAAAGTGTATATAACATAAAAACTAATGAGAAATGACTGATTTCTCAGAAGTGTTAGGATCCTCAATTTGAATGTATAGAAGCAATGCTTTGGTATCGTTTATTGGTTTTCATTTCTGAAATGCATAAGGCATATTTATCTTCTAAGGGTGTCAGAAGAAAGCAAGACCATTTAATTGTTTAATTTATTACTATTAAAAAAGTTACTTGACTTTTATAGCACTGATGTTATCAATATCATTAGTCTAATTACCATGTTAATCCACTGTAAGAATTAGGAGTATTTAATGCAGTTTTCTTACCTTAATAAACTAAATTAAGACAAGAGGTTAGGTACACCTACATAGAGTGACTTAGATGTTTTATACATATGCTAGTTTCTCAGTTATAAATTAGATTAACATGGACAATTATATGGTCACCTGTCATCTGTCAAGGCTCACAGAAAGTTGGAGCAGACACTGCTTTGGATAATGTACAGAACCCCCTTTGTAACAGAAACAGCAAGCTAACTTCAGCTGTGGAAAAAGCAGATTACCACAACTTTTGAGAAGGATCACACTGCTCTGTTGTCAGAAAATGTGATTCTGCCAGTTTTTTTTCCTCCTCAGGTCTCACAGTTGTTATTTTTTCCCTATTCTTTCAATTTAATTTGTTCAGTCTATAACAATTCTTGTAATGATGAAGTTTAACCTGTTGGTAAGTGTAGTTGTTTGGCAATTTATTATTTAATAATGACAATATAATTGCTTAGGAAGCTTGGTACTTTAGCTGCACATTTACAATAGTTTCAGAAAAGTGCTGCTTTAAGAGTATCTTTAAAATTGAGTAGTGGTGTATAGTCCAAATTTCTCATGATAATAAAGTATTTTAGATGCCTGCTCTTAAACAATATGACTTGTCTCAGATTCTGTCTCTGTCTTTCAAAATTTCACACTTTCTACTCAGGTTATGGACCTACAAGCATTTTTCAAACAAATAAGTAAATTTCAGAACGCTACTGTGGAATTTCAATGTCTTGAGGTTTGTCCTCAAAGATGAATCAAGCATTATGTTAATGTCTCCCTGTCTCTCCCCTCAAGTATGGGAGAGAGTATCTATTTTAATAGTTACTGATTCTACAATACTGGATTTCCCAAGGAATGTGTATTTTACACACAAAGCACAATGGCCACACGGAAGTAAAAATTTCCCCAATAGGTATAGCACAGTGGTTATAGCAAGATACAAACAAGACTTATAGATTCTACCATCAGGTCTCATTAATATGTTAGATTTCATAATGTGCCTTTACTGTGTCTTGTTTTCTGCCTTTTATTAAAAGCAGTATTAATTATTCAAATATAACTCCTAAGTGGTATGGAGGACATATTCTCAACTCATTTATTTCCTAGATACAAAGATAGTGACATGTCCCGTGCCTAGGTCAGCCTAATTATGAATTTTGTAAATACCTTTTCTTTTTGGACATGGCTAAACACGAGCAAGTAAAAACATTAATCCTACCTTATTTTTTCCAGAATGCCACAGAAAACTAAATGCAAATTCCTCAAATCATTGGTTTCACTAGTCCTCAAATAACATTCTGTTGCACCATAATTCTGTGTATGTATCATGATCAATGTCCACTGACTCCTGTAAGGAAATGCCCATAGCTAGCACTGAAAATACTGAGTGACACTCAAAACAAAAGTGGTTTTGCTGAACCTTACAACAGAACTGCAGGATAGCTTATTGCCTGGGGTTTAAGGCACACGGATCTCAAATAGTATCAAAATAAGGATCTCAAATAGTCAATAAACACAGAATTCATCATATCATTATGAGCTCACTCAGCATTGCTATGTTATTTCTTAGTGTTTTAGCCGGAGCAGACAGGATCAAAGATACTGTGATGGAGGGAAAAGTCAGTAATACAGGTAAAATGTGTAGCATAGATGAGTCATTAGATGATAGGGGGCTTCTGTAGTCTGTAAGGCCCTTTATTACTGCTGCTGTACTTTAAAGGAAGTTCTCTTTTAAGAAACAGTGATATTAATCAGTGGTGCAAAATGATCTTAGCAAGCTTGGGAGGTGCTTAAATGTATACTATTTGAAATGGGTATCAGCTAATTTGGAACATTGGGAGTGAGGGTGTCTTCTTAATATTCCTTCCTGCTATCAGCCAGCCCCCAGTGATACCATTTCCCTTAATTCCATGCCATTGATACTCAGCTTCCACTAAACCAAAGCCTAAATCCATATACTTAGTCTTGATAATTATGAAATTTAACCATGAAAAGAGTATTGGTATCTCAGGGTATAATGCCAACACTGCAATGCAAGCATATGTTGATAATCCTTCAGTGGATTCCAAACAAGCTGTTACATCTGCATAACCCATCACAACTTTGCAGAGATACAGATCCTTTCTTAAAGATGTCTCTTTCAGCAGAGCTAATTTGCTTTGAGAGACCCTAATGCCTGAAGTGATGAGTTTGTCATTTCAGAGCTGGCTTGCTGAGAGCCTGCATGGCTGTCATTACGCAGCACTGCACTGGGCAGAGCTAAATATATCCTAAGTAAACAGAAAGCCATATTTAATACAATTTAATACAATATTTCAAAACTGTGTTTGAAAAGTGATCTACGTTCATGCAAATTTGCTTTTGTCATATGGCATATGCAGAGCAAAAGATCTGAATGCAACCTGACATTTCTTGATTTTTGCATGCCCAACATAGCAAACTCAATATTTACCTGAGGTAATTTTGTGAAATACGTATTTCTATATTCATTGGCATGGTATTATTTAGAATTTTGATTACTGAAATGCATTTTGCTTAAGAATCTTGAGTCTAAGTAATTCAGTAAGTCTTTTTATCTTTTGATAGCTAGGAAATGGAAGGTGTCAGTCCTCACCAGTGATATGCCATCTGCAGGAACAAGCTCAAAGGTTTATATTACATTGTATGGGGATCACAGCAGTTCAGGACCTATTTTTCTTGATGGAGAGGAGGGGAAATTATTTCAGAGAGGCAATGAAGATGTCTTCACAGTAAGTAATATATATTCATTGTGTTGCCCTCTTGTATGCTGGCAGATTGCATGACATTTCAAAATCCATGTGATGGAAAGACAGTTTTTTTGTATGGTACACATACCTGGAAACAAGAAACAGGACTTCAATATAGAACTAAATAGTATCCTTTCCCACTCACCTACCCAAAGCTGATTTGATCCAATATATTTCTTGTCTGTTTAAGAAGAACTACTCGTTAATTTACATAGTGCCCAAGAAAATACCGAGAAATATAGGACAAGAGATACTTGTTTAGTTCTTAAATTTGAAATGGGGCTACAATATTAAAAATGAAATGAGGAAGTGAAGAATTAAGATAGGGAGTAAATTTTTAACTTTGTTAAATACCTGCTGCTTTATTTAAATAGTGGTAATTTTTATACCTGTAATAAAGTCTGTCTAGCTGAAGCTGTTTCTGCTTCCAGTTACACAAGCAAATTTCTTCCCAATCAGTCTTGTGGCATGGTGATTTAAGTGAGCCAGAATAGGTCTCTCATCAAAAGCTGCATAGCTTGAGTATGTATCTGGGATTGTCAGTGAGTGTCTGTAGCACGTGCCAGCTATAGGGCCATATAACAAACAGGTGCTTCCATTGTTAGTAGCCAGCATAGCAAGTCGCCTTCTGAGAAAAGATATTTAATAGCAACATTGATGAAGAGCTCACCTTTTTCACAACAGCCTTGTAGCTGCTTGGGATGTAGGAAATGCAATCCTTAGCCCTCTTCAACCTGATGGAGTTTCTCAGAGGAATCCAGCACCTCTGATAGTAGTATGCCATTTTCCATCTGTGATATCAGAAAAACCCAGCTATAAGATTGAAAGGAGTAGGTAAAATAAGTGACTGGGTACCTGACAGATAAAAATACCTTCTTCACAATAGATGTTGTTGGCTTTGTTTCCTGCTTCCATTATTGCAATTAATTTCACCTCCAATGACTTTTAAATGCAAAATATGGAAGCAGTCCCTGGACTGGGACCTAGAATTCTCCTTTTAGGTAAGTATCCATAGCACTGAATGCAATTAAGGAGTGCCTACTCTGAAATGTATAGAAAGAGAAAAGCCTCTCTGCTTGTGCTGTTTGCTAGATCTCAGTTAACTCTGGTCTGTCCTTGCTGCTCTGTCTCTTTATTGTTTACAACACTGAGTTTGGGGAAGTTCATGGTACAGGGAACTCGGTTCACACCCACCTCTACACTGTAACTGAAAACATGAAAATCAAATTCTACAGGAAACAACAGAAGGGCAGCAAATCCAGCCTACATAATAAGAAAAAAAATGATACAGCAAGAAGGGAAGACACTCATGGTGTGTTTCCAGTTCCTTGAAGATAAGCTTTCTATTTCTACACTTAAGTTCACAACTAGTTGTTTGAGTAACCTTCACACAAAGTTATTCCCTCAGCACCTTGTTATCTGTACTGGACACACTCATCCAGCCTGCCCAAGAGCTAATCTTTCAAATACAGCTTTTAAATTTGATTTAATTGAAATGACTTGTAAAAAAGAAGCATCAAAGCTGAATACAATTCTTTCCAAAATTGCAAGGCATACCCTCCTGGAGGTACTCCAGGTATGTGGGAGGTGAAACTCAGAGGTATGTGAGAGGTGAAACTCAGAGGTATGTGGGAGGCGATTGGGAGACAGAAGTAATTTTGTAGCAGGGATGAAAGGTGAGATGCTAAACTGAGCCAGGTTTTAGGGTCAAGACACTTTTGGGTTTTAGTCATGCATACAGTCTGCATTCATCTCCCACTGAGGCCAATATTCAGTGGGGAGCAAAATAGCTACAGCAGCATCCTGAAGCCATTTAAATGGGGTTGGCAGGCCAACAGGTTTTTTTGAGGGTTGTCCTTTAAAAGAGCCAAGCTTCTAATGATTATCTGGAGCAAAATATTTTGGAATCACTTGTTTAAGTATCAGAATATTTAATTCCTCTAAAGAAAAATGTCACCTGGCAGTTACTAAACGAATTTGTTGCATGTCTTTTCCTTTTAACAAATGTTCTGCGTTTCATCAGTTGTGTTTCTTTTACAGGTTAATACTGGAAACATAGGACATCTCTACAAAATACGTATAGGACATACGAATGCAGGAAACTCCCCTGCCTGGCACTGTGAAGAGGTAAAAGCAGTGAGAAAGAATTTTATCTTTCCAAAAGGGTATCAGCTATCGCTATGACAACAGAGTCAAAATACGACTCAGAAAAAATCTCTGGGATAAGTATATTAGCCTCATCAAATGCTTGCAACTTCATTTAGGAGATTATTTATGAAGAAGTGTTTTTGTGTGGAATTAAAGGCAGCTTATGATGGTATGTCTTGGCTGTTTGTTTGCAGTTTAGTGAGAGCTGTACATTGTTTCTATAAAAATGTATGGCTGGGCAGCAAGAAAGACTGCTTAAGCTGGTTGCTGTAGTCTGAGTCTTCTACAGTCTTTGTATGGTACAGTGTCTAGAGTTTGCCAAAACCCAGAAAGTCATTGAGCTCACTCTAGCCAAGACCTCCTCAAATCTACGGCTGACACTGAGTCCTTTTGCACAGCACCAGAGCTACATTGCAAATGTTTCTAGTTCTGTGTCTCTGAGGAGAAAAAGACAATAACAGGTTCTTTTCCCTCTTTATTTAAAAAAGGTCTTGATGCAGGTAAAGCAAAGATAATAAAGCAAAGAGAATCAGCTAGTTCAAGCCTCAGTCATGAAGCATAATATATAGGTTTGCAAAGTATATAGGTTTCTGGACTGGGAATGAAAGGATCTGGCTTTTATGCTAACATCAGTGATGTGCTATGTGTGCCAATGATACGCAATGCATGCCTGAAACACTTCCCTCTGTGCCAGAGTTTCTTATCCTTCAGTTACGAGACAGCAGTTTATGAAGGGCTTTAGAAGCTACTGGTAAACTCATTGTTAGAATTGTACTTCAGGGTAAATCTAGATCTATCTAATGCAAAGTGTCCACTGAAGTTAAATATTCACTGATCAATGTTCAAACTCTGTGGCTATTTGATGCTTTAACTAGTTGTTTTCATCTGGGACTGAGACTCAGAAAGAAGACTAAGTAAGGTCTGGGCAGTGTTAACTGAAATTTAGGCAAGATCCTATGAATTCATACCTCTAGCCAATGCATGTCTACATTGAAATATTGTGTCACTGATAGTATGACTCCATCTAAGAGGTTTCAAGCTAGAATTATGGGATTACATCTATTTCAATTCAGGTGAGGATTGCCTGATTATAAAGCCTAGGTATTTGTTTTCCAGCTGTGCTGTGTTTTGGGGAATGCTGGAGTCAGAATACCATTTAAGATCCTTATTTCTTCTGCTCCTTGCTATTTTTCTTTTCATAAATGCGTGTGTGGAAGCAGTGAAAGGGTGGAAAATACCTCATAGCTTTGTCCTGTGAGACAGAGGGACAGGTTACTAGCAATTTCTAAAGTGTGTCTGAGTTAAGAAACTAGAAGAAAACAGTGGGTTTTCTCTTATAGAAAAGGTTCATTTGTATGCTTAATCTTGGTATTAGAAGTTTTGGTTGTGATAAAATCTGACTCAACAAATGCACCTTTGTGAGTTTGTTGTACAGTACCCTCTGTGAATAGAGGCTGCGCTGCCTGCTTTGTATAATACACACCCGTTTAAATTGAGAGCTTAAAGAAGTCTGACAAAAAAGGGAAAGAAAAAATGAGACGTTATTATTCCCCTTCTCAGTTTCCAGGTAGGATATATTTAATGAAATCAACAGTAAAATTTTAAAAGAAGGATTCAACACTTCAGTGTGTTCCATTGATTCTTGGCTTACAAATTTTGTTTTTTCTCCTTACCAATTCTGAGTTGATCAGGCACAGTTTTTAGGCAGTGTTTCATCAGCCAGGGTTAGGTCATTTGCTCTTTGCAACTTTGGGCACAAAGTCAAAGAAAAGAAATACATTCAACCAAACACACTCTATAAGCAACCTAGCGTTTTGTGTTGCAGGGAGCCAAAGGAGTATAGGCACTGATGTCTAGACTTCATAGAACAGAAACAACCTACAGAGAGTTGGTCCGACACTTATTATCATTGCTCCTTGGGGAACCTACATTTTTCTGGAAGATCTGAAATGAAGAGAGGGTGCTTTACAACTGCAGAGCTTTTCTGGCAGTTAGGCATGCTAGTCCTCCATCAATATCCCATGATTTCTGCGGCTGTGTCTGTACTGAGATGGTATCGGGCCTGCAAATGACCACAAAGTGCTGCTTTGCTAACTCAAAGTTCCCTTTTCAAGATCCCTCAGTAGATGTTGACAGGCCAAGAAGTGCCAGGTTTTTCAGACAAGATAAAGCTCTTTCTTTAAAGTTTATTATTCAAGCAGTCAACGTGATAAAAGTGTTTCCAGTATTTCTGAATTTGTTCAATATTCTAATTAAGGAGATTAGATTCTGCAAAGCACAGAGCAGGAGTGAAATTACAGGTAAAAGTGTCTTTGCTTCTCTCTGTTGGTCCAAAATCTAGTGTGGCTAGTAGTATAAATTAGCATAATTAGGGACTATTCTAATATACAGCAGCCTCTGAGGTGCTTACTAAAGAATACTTTGAAGTACAAAATAAGTAGAGCTCCTTCCCTTCTTCAGCTGGTGTGCATATGGTCCTTTTTCTGCTATATGCTAGAAGTTGGGCATGGAAGAAAATCGTGTGGGGCAGGCTGGTGTTGGGGCTAGCACTTCCATGGTTTATTTATGTCACAAGCAGTGCTGAAGACTCAAACCCTGTTCTTTTCTTTAATTCCTGTTCTGATAAGAAAATAAGGTAAAGGAATATAGCTGCAAGCATTGCCAAGCTTCCCAGTGAGAACTTCTGTGTTTGGTAAGCCATGCCACCTAGTGCCAGCCCACGTAGATATACCAGCTGGAACAACATGGCTATATTTTGTGGGCTTGCGCCTGAGCTGCTAAACCCTGTCTCTTGGCTGCACTTGAGTTACTCTGCCCTGCACTTTCGAATCTGAGTGAAAAGCTGGATTGAGGACAGTTGTGTCTGGGAAGCAGACATGCCCAAAAACCATAGTTTTGTGATCGTGCCACAGAGCTCCACCTGCACAGATTTCAACAGCTTCCCACACACTTCATGTTCTGTTTGATCTGGACTGAGATCAGCAACTTAAATTGCAATTCTTGGTGCTGTTTAGGTGCAGTTGCTGAACCTGTTCTCAGGGGAGCAGTTTTCTTTCCCTGCACATCGATGGCTGGCCTGGGACCGGGCTGATGGAGAAATATCTATGGAGCTTCCTGTTTTACAGCAGGGTCAGCCTATTCTTCCAGGTAAGCACAATACCAGATCAGCTAAGTCAGGCCACAGACTGATGCTGAGAGAGGTGTGGGTGAGGGAGCAAGAATGCTGGGGCAGATTCCCATCCTGCAGGCTGTGATGACAGAGGGGGAAAAGTCATACAACCGTCAGTATTACTTATGCTGAGCTTTCACTAGAGTAAGATCCACCTGGGACAGATTCCATGCTTCCCTTCCCTTCCCCTCTCCTCCCCCCCCTCCCCCCCCCCCCCCCCCCCAAATTATATCAACTGCAGAGGACAAGATTAATGAGATGAGAGAAACTTCAATTCAAAGTTTTCTGAAAACTACAGAACCCCTTTTTCAGAATGTTTAATACTATGGCAATGCTTGGTGTTATGCTTACGGGACTTTGTGTTGATCTTGCAAAATAGAAATGGTAACAGGCATTTCATTGGTAACAGCTGTTGAGGGTGCAGGCTAGAGGAAGAAGATATAAACGAAATTGAGGGGCAGAAGTCCAGAACATGGCCCATGGATGTGGGGAAACGTACCATGGGACAGTCACTCTCCTCCTAATAAAGAGCTGGGTGGCCTGGAGCTATATTTATGCCTATCTATGATGACTAAGCACTGAGATTAAGCATCTGAAAAGAAAAGCAGAAAAACAGGTTTGTGCCTCATTAATATGTCTTCAAGAGAAAAAGAATAGCAGGAGAGATTTCCTCCAGTGATGTAGTTAGCAGCTGTAAATGGCTCATAAAATGCTGTAGAGAGAGGCTGGCCAGCCCTAACCGCAATGATTTTTGATCTTGAGTGGTTATAATCTTCATACCCTTGAGGACATGAAAAGCCTCAGAGGCAGTCAGCCTGCTTCCTCATAGGCTTAGTCTCTTTGGTCAAAAGACTTTAATATTACTAGAGTAGGGGGACATACAAGCACACTGGTATAAAACCCAAACAACCCCCCTCCCTTTAAATAAACGTTAATTAATGATCATTAAACATGTTAGATTGAATATGCTCCAATCCCCTACTTGCTGTATTTGTTCTTCCCCAGATGTTCTCTTGCGTAATATTCTGGGACACTGACCTTACCCATCTTCTAATTTCCAGGCTTTTCTTTCCGAGTAGCTTGTTTCCTTGTTTCTGAGATAAAGGTACAATGCAAGATTTTTATTATTAGGTAATCTTGGTGCATTGTAAAGTACAATGGCATACTTAAACTATCGTCTCAATCTGCATTTTGTAGTTAACAATTTCTCCCTCACACGAGAGAGAAAGAAAAGAACTTTAGTGCTTTTCTGCCAGCCTCAGTATAAGAGGGGTCATGCTGAAGGCTTTGGAGAAGGCAGTTTCATCTCTAACCTAGTAATTGAAAGACAGGCTGTGTGTCTTTTTGCCAATATTATATTTCTGCATGAGACAGTGAAAAGAGAACACAGCTTTTAACTTCAGTGCAGATAGTTTGATAACAGAACAGTGAAGAGGTCTGCATTCAATCTGAAACAGAGATGATGAGAGGCACTTTAAAAACAATTTCTGAATAAAAAGAGGCTGAAACACTTTCTGATTTAACAGCCTTTCTTATTCAAAGCAAAAACGTCCAAATTAAACTGTTAAGAAGTATTACATAGAGACTTTGTGACTCTAATGCTCAGGGACTGAACACCATTTGTTTGACTTTTTATCCTCAACCACCCTAATTTTATCCCCTTCTGCTCATGTTTTATGACATAATCTTTAATTATGTAATGATGAACTACTTGCTGGAGATAAATCGGAGTTACACAGTGTTTGGTGGCTGGCGGACCTTTGCTTTTCTTTCAACTGGCTTTTCGGTATCACTTGCAGAAACTGGAAAGTAGATAATGAAAAAGGGAACGATAGGAACAGAGAGGATTGTTGTGGTCTTAGGCATGGGATTGTTGGTCTGGAGAAATGAATTCTCTGCCTCTGCCATGGTCTGTTCATGAGGTACCTGTTCATTTGGGTGCTGTAAAGAAAAAATTTGGTGAAGTAAATAGATCAGGTGGTGATATGGTAAATGATGTGGGTAAAATACAGTATTAATTAACAGTTCCTAAATGAAAACTATTTTGAGTATTGAGACAGGTGTACTCTGAGAAAAAAATAGTACATGACTATGCTGCTAACTAAAGATTGTCAAAAGCTTCTGTGCCTTAAATGTGGCTGGCTTTTGTCCAAATAATAATAGCTGATCTGAAAAAAGATAGGTGTTTTACCTCCTTGTTCTATCTCTCTTATTCATAAGCATAAGGGAAAGAATTAAATTTTATAAATAATCTTAACCCTTACACTTTCTAATTTCAGAATGATGTGTTACATTTACAGATGTAATGTTCTACACTTGTAGACAAAAATAGATGTAAAGAATACAGTTCCTTCTCTTAATCTCTCTTCTGCACACTTTTCCATGGAATATCTGAAGGAAAGAATCATAGAATAGCTGACGTTGGAAGGGACCCATAAGGATCATGAAGTTCAACCCCCTGCTCCTTGCAGGACTACCTAAAACTAAACCATGTGACTACAGGCATTGTCCAGACACTCCTTGAACTCTGACAGGCTTGGTGCCATGACCACTTCCCTGGGGAGCCTGTTCCAGTGACCGACCACCCTCTCAGTGCAGAACCTTTTCCTAATGTCCAGTCTGAAATTCCTCTGATGCAGCTTCATTCCATTAAGAGAGTCACTGTTTCCTAGGATAAAAGCTGTAAGCATTGTAAATACTCATAAATACTTATTATAAAGCTGGGATGATCCCTAGGCTTATGAGAGGTAGAGAGAAGTGTAAAAAATTGTGACAATTGCTTGAATTTTTAAGTTGGCTATTTTAAGCCTCTATGCTGGATTTATTAATAGCATATGTCTACAGTAAAATACTTCAGTGGAGTTTAGAGTTACCCAGTCATCATCTCAAAATGAGTTAGCTCTGACGCTAGAAGCAAACTAGCACTAGCGTTCTGTGTGGGCATATTAAAATAACCTGTGCAGAGCGCTTACTGTTTTAGCTAGATTGTTACCATTACCCAAACTGAATTCTTTAAAGACAGCTTGTATAGTAACCTGCACACAAATGCCATGTAAATAAATGTGAGATAATCATAAAAAAAATAAGCATCAAGGGAAAAGTTGTAAATGCTGAATGGCCACTTAGTGCAATTGCAGATATGTACTGATCATGAATAAGTTTTCATTGGTTATTAAAAGAAGGTGTTTGTCCATCAGAAGAGTGAGATGTGGCAGCGACCTCCTTCAGAGGATTACAGTCAAGCTTCATAACATGTTTCAAGTGGTAACTGAAAATTGAATGGTGATAATGTTGATGTTGTTCTGGACCCAATGGTACAGAAACTCTTTTCTACTTGCAAGACAGAGAAGCACAAGGAAACCTATATTTGGAAGAAGAGCTTGTATGCCCGAAAATGAGGTTTTCTCTCCCCATTTCATTCTCTCCATACCTCACTTGGTCTAACAAAATATTGTTACTGTATGTTGGCATAAACTTTGTCATTCCCATGTTTCTAATGAAGATTATAATTGAATGCTTTTATCTTAATTCTGATTTTATGGGGTTCCTACATCTACATTTTAATGACCACCATTTTCTATTGATACATGTTTTTATGTATCATAGTCTTTATCCAAGTTTCATTGAATTTTCACTCAAATTTAATTTTATTTGCATTATCAATTTCTGTTAAATAATCAGTTTATTGAATTTGAGTCCTAGGTTTTTCCTCCAAAATTTACAGCCTTTAAAGAATTTCCATATGTAATAGAGGAAGTCTATACTATCCTATTGCATGAATCAGTAAAATAATAAAACAATGCAACTTTCTGGGTTCTGAGGTCCTAGAAAACTAAAACAATGGTGCTAGATTTTTGCTTGTTTGGTTAACCAGTGCATTCAAAATATTAATGGCTCCTGTTGCTTGTTATAGTTTTGATCTCACCACTTACAGTAAGGCTAATCTTGGATTTATGTTATTTACCTTTCAGCTTGTCATGGTTTAACCCCAGCCAGCAACTAAGCACCACACAGCTGCTCACTCATTCCCCCCCACTCAGTGGGATGGGGGAGAAAATTGGGAAAAGAAGTAAAACTCGCGGGTTGAGATAAGAACGGTTTAATAGAACAGAAAAGAAGAAACTAATAAAGATAATGATAAAACTAATAAAATGACAACAGCAATAATAAAAGGATTGGAATGTACAAATGATGCGCAGGGCAATTGCTCACCACCCGCCGACCAACATCCAGCTAGACCCTGAGCAATGATTCCCCGCCCCCACTCCCCCCCCCAGTTTATATACACTAGATGTGATGTCCCATGGTATGGAATACCCCGTTGGCCACTTTGGGTCAGGTGCCCTGGCTGTGTCCTGTGCCAACTTCTTGTGCCCCTCCAGCTTTCTTGCTGGCTGGGCTTGAGAAGCTGAAAAATCCTTGACTTTAGTCTAAACACTACTGAGCAACAACTGGAAACATCCATGTTATCAACATTCTTCACACACTGAACTCAAAACATAGCACTGTACCAGCTACTAGGAAGACAGTTAACTCTATCCCAGCTGAAACCAGGACAAGCTTTATGCTGATTTCAGGTGATGCTGTAGGACAATGACATACTATTGTGTATTTAAAGTTCAATTCTGTTTGCATTCCGCATAGTGACAGTCTGGGATGAAAAACTTAAGTGTAACACCAAAGCAAGTTTGTGCATTATTTTACTTAGTAGTGAATAAGATTTTTAAGGTTCTATACTCTAACTGTCCTTGACACAGCTGTATTTGGACTCTACAGGCACATTCACAGCTAGATGTTATTGTAACTATAATAGTCTTTGTGATATGAAAGATTGTCATCTTTTATTGTCAGTGACTGTCTATGAAGTGCATGTGACAACAGGAGAATTGTGGAATGCTGGAACTGAGGCTGATGTCTATATTTCTGTCTATGGAGAAAGAGGTGATACAGGATCAAGACAGCTGCTCAGATCACAGAAACCCAAGAAATTTTTAAAAGGACAAGTAAGTGAGATGGGGCATTTTCTGATATGTTTGGCTGGCTTTTCTCTGTCAGGTGGGTGGTTACCCCAGGCAAGGTGCAGTTAGAAAAGAGATAATTACTGCATTCCAATGTTTCCCCAAAATTCCATAATGAAGCCAAAAATACTTTCTAAAGGTATACCAGTGCTTTTGGAAAACTGAATTTTCGTTTATAAAATAGGTAAGCTGTGTACTTTTTTTTTATTATTCTAAAAATTTGATTTAATAAGTGAAGAGAAAATGAAACTTCACATTTTATGTCAGCATTTTTAATGTTGAAATCTGCTGTAATTTGTAATTGTTTAGCTAATTAAGCTTTGGCAGATTTCTCTTTTCTGACTCTGATCCTATTCATTTGAATGGAACTACTCCCATCAGCAAAGTAATCAGGCTTACTTATTTCGATTTCAGGAAACCTGTCCTTCTTGGTTTGTTCTCTCCTTATCATTATCTGGTATTTCAAAGGATGATCTTGACAGAAGAGTTCTGTGGGTTTATGGGTCTTTGGGATTCCAGGGCTGAAGAATTCTCTGCTTTTTAGATTTTACTGAAATTTTGTTGATTGTTTACAGACTGACATCTTTGCTGTTGAAGCTGTGCACCTTGGACATTTGTACAAGATTGTTATAGGACACAATGGTCTTGGATCAGGTCAGAAATCTCTCTCTATAGTCACTGAATACTGCCTGCAAAGTTATTAACCTTTTCTTTGAAATACAATACATATTTCTAAAACTGAATGTATGAAAACATTTAAGAAGTGAAAGACAAAGGCTTCCAAGAAAACTGTTCAAGTGACAGTTATCTTATTTATCATCACAAATTTCAAATATTTGGTGTTCACTTTCGCTATACTCTCAACCATTGTGTTAAGGACACCATCAGCTACTGTTCTGTCATTTTTTACTAATCCCTATGGAAAAACTGTGAAGAAGAGACTTTGAATATGTCTTGTGCAGTCTGCATTATAGGTAAAATGGGCTATTATAATTTTAGGTTGATCAGCATTATCAGTTACACTGTAAAGATGCAGCTGGAAATTTTGGCTATACTGTCTTATCATTAGACATCCAATTAATGGTGAAACTCAAATTGCTTGCAGTCACAAGACCTGTTTTTCAAACTTGAGCCTAAATATTGTAAAACAGCAATTTATTTTGAGCCATGACAGGCTGCTATCTAATCTTTTTGATATTTTGATTGGCAAAACAAATAAGTTTCATAGTTATATGAAGGAGGTATGTGCAGCACTCAGGGCTATGACAGCCAGGGAGGGACCTAGGGGTTTGCAGGCCCATAAACAAGCTGTACAGTACCTGGAGCAGGTACTGTCTTCTCTCCAGCCATCAAGGCAGCTGGGACTCTAGCAACCTGCCAGTGGAGCTTCAAATTTTGCAGTTCCAGCAGAAGAGAGAAAGCCATAGGAAGTCAGACTTCATTAAATCTGCCTCTCATGAAGTAACTTTTTTAAAAATTTATTTATTCTAAGGAAACGGCTGGTTTCTGGACAAAGTTGTAATCAAGGATCCTGTAACAGATTTGGATTTTACTTTTCTTTGTCACAGGTTGGTGGTCTTTCATTTGGCTTAGATTTTTAATAGATTTGTGATTCCTCATAGTTTTTCTTCTGAAATATCAAGGAAAATATGTGTTTCCTAAAAAGTGAGGTGAAATAGTCTGACTCTTTTTACAGCTCGCTGAATTGTCCCTGTCCCAAATCTCTGGTGCATTTGAGCTAATGAAAAAGCAATAAAAAGCTCTGCCTAGGAACTTTCCATTCTTGCGCCTTGCAAACTATTCAAGATGTGCTTTTTTGACACATTTCCCATATCCAACACCTTGGATCTGACACCAGGAGGTCCATCCATTCTCCCATGTCATGTGATGCAAGGCTTTTCAGGAGAGTGGGTTGCTGTCTCTCTAGCAGACTGATTCTACTTTACTGAAGTTAATATGGAGATAAACTCGGGGTTCAGTGAGCTCAGGTTCAGACTTTAAGATCCTGTGAAAAGGCTATCACAAATGCAGCTACCTGACCACAACTCTTTTTCTCATTTGCCTTGCAGCCTGTCACTGAGCTGCAACATAATTCGAAGCAACCCTAACTTCCCTGCCTTTTCCCTTGCAGATGTTGCTGCTCTGAATCTTCTGTTCTATAGCTCGTTTCTAATTTTATCTATGCCTGATTAATTCTCAACACCTTACGGAAAAATTATAATTGATAAAGATCAGCGCAAATATTAGGAATGGTAAAGTCCAGTCACGTATGAATCTAGCTGCAGCTTGCCAGTGGCACCTCAATTCTATTTTCTCCTCTCACTTCTGTGAGTGAATAAATAACTGCCTGAGACAGCTCAGAGTGAGCAATGTGCACAGTGAAACTGATTTATGTGTGAGTAAGGGCTTTCTGCCTATCAGATACAGCACCTCATCTTTGCCTGACCTAATTTTGATTCTGTATTCTAGATGAGATGAACTGCTATGAAGAGATCTATAATGCTAGCTAGCTTCATACATAATTTAGGGAGAGTTCAAATCCATTTCAGGCAGAAAAATACAGGGTATGTGCTAGTTACTGTTAGAGTCCTACACCTTACTTGCTGATCTTGCTCCCACAGTGTGTGAATCCTTTTGACTCAAATGGAGTTAGACTTAACTTATGTAAGTAGATGTGAAGCAGGTCCGATGGCATTGTAAAAGTATAGTTCAGACATGGTAGAAGTGTTGCCAGTGTTGGGTTTGCCTCCCTGTATGGGGATTTTCAGGGCATGGAACAATTTGCATCCTGCTGTAGCCTTCTTGCAGACAGTAAGAGCAAACATCACGACCATTGCACCTTTTGTTATTGTTCTGGGATCAACATGAGTTCTCTGATTTGTAATAATTGGCTTAGGCCCTTGTACCTCAGTCCAGGAAAGCATTTATTTATAAGTTTCATCAAGAACGAACAAACCAACCCATTTTTGCCAAAGTCAATCTCTTTTCACTAAAGCTGGATTTTTGTATTGCTGTTTGTCAGCCTTGAGACTTTATTAAATAGAACAGGAAGTATCAGTATGCAAGTGCCATGTATACAGTATTGTGGGAGTTGCGAGTCAAGGTTATATTACTGAAATGGGTTCTGGTTTTTAGGTGGCTGGACCAGGGGCAGGATGATGGCAATATTGCTAGAGAACTGACTGTGACAGATGCCAGCACATTTCCAGGACGTAAGTGAAAATTGGTGGGGAGGAGAACCCAGCCTCACTGCAATGGCGTAAAATGGAATGAGAATGCTCTGTAAATTAATTACTTGTTTTTTATCTGTACAGGACAAGAGCTAGAACTCAGGAGAGAAGAAACTGTAAGAATGTACCTTTCAATTTTTATTTAAACCATTCAAATTATGCTTTGAGTGAAATCAGGTCAGTTGTTCTCATGTATGTCAAATTCCTGTGTATCATCTTCTCATAAGTCTTTTCTGCTTGTTGTTTACAAAACCAGTGGGCTACCGAAAAGTGGAAATTTCAGAAAGGCAATACGCTTCAGTTTTACAACAGGCTCACCCGTGGCTTCATTTGCCTCAGTCCAGATACCAGAGTTGATGCTCTTGGTGACAAGAAAAACAAATATGGTAAAGTATTTTTCATGTGGATGTTTGCATAAAAGATACAAGAAGGAAGGAGGACTTTATAGTTCACTGTGATTTCATACGGTGATTCCTGTAATGAATAGGAGTAAATAATTATAATAAACATTTTCCTTAAAATACTTACAGGTACTAATGGCTATAAGAACTCAGAAATTATATGCTTGGTTTATATATTAAGCACAAGAAAAAAGGCTCATACGGTATCTTGTCACTGGGTTTCCCTTACCAAATAGAAACTTGTCATCTGCAGTTTAGTGCTCTCATGGAACTGCCATGGGAAGGACAGCTACAGTCTTTTGTAACTAGATCCATCTAAGCTAACGAGTTCAAATTTCCAGGTAAAGGTCATTAATAGGGATTATATAGATATGCGTGTGTGTGTATATTTATAAAAATTCATTTTGTTCTAACCTTGTCATTGATTTTAATGGCACCCTTCCAGTTCCTCCTCTATATCAGCTTCCATCCTACCCTGTTACTAAGACTTAACTATAATAGATATCCTATTAGGCACACATATTTTCATTACCTTTGCAGTGATGGAGCTACTCAGCCTTTCTGACATCTTCCCAGGGACCTTACGCACATCTTTTTGGAAGTGATAGAACAGAATCTTTCAGGACACACCAAAGAGTGCATGGAGAGCAGTGCAATCAATACTCCTTAGCATGGCCTATAAAAGCACCTCAGAAAAACTGCACCAGAAAACTCAAATGTATAATACAGGAGATCAGTAATATTACAAACATTGAAAGTGGGTGTTAACTATGTTGTACTGAAGCTCTTATTAGTTAGCAGTTTTGGTACTTTTGTTCAAAGTATTTGGTGATTCAAACACTGAATAACTCAAATCTCTTATCTATGGCTTTAGGATTTGCAAGTGTCTTAAATGCCTGAAAGCAGTTGCACAACATGGTATTGTCCTTCCTCCAAGAAGATCCATTTAGGATCACAAACTGTGAATTACTTGGTGACAGACCAAACTACCTGCTTGTAGGAATTTGGTCTCTAATCTGTGCTGGCGCAGTAAGCACGTCTTTGCTGCTCTTTAATGCTATGTCTTCAATTCGTGGTTTGTGTCTGATTTGATTTAGACAAATCAGATCATTTAGACATCACAGAGTTTATAATCTTCTAACATGCAGAATTCAAGTTCACACTGCAGACTGTTTCCCCACTTTCATCTAGATGCACTTCCCTCTCTATAAATTAATGCATTTCTAATGATATTTTTCAGACATAAATGTGACATTTTTATTGCATTTTGTACCTTTTGGGTACATTTTTACCTGCTAGATGTAAAATTCATGAGTGTTATCTCCACAATTTTAAATGAATAATGTGTATAATTGTGCAAGTACCAAATCTGATGCACAACTACTAAATATCAGTAAAGATGATAAATATAACTAAATATATTAGAAAGAAAGATCAAAACAAAATTTGTATAAACTCGCTGTTAATTAATTTAGATTCAAAGTCAGAAAAAAATAAGTAGTGTGATCTGCAGCCCCCCAAGGATTTAGTAATACTTAGAAATTAAACTGCTAATCAAAAAGAGCTTGATTTTTCTGAACAATATGATAAAGTTGCCCTGATATCAGAGGAACAGAGTTAGTGACACAGGAATAACCATGTATTCTCTTTTTATCATTCTGAGTACAAAATGAACACAAGTACAAAATGAACACAGACACCTATCATGCAACTCTTCTGCCTTTAGAACAACATCTTTCTCCCTTACCTTCTTTCAGATTTGTTTGTTTTACTTATATGTGCAGTAATTTACAAAGCATCTAGAATAGTCATGTGCAACAGAAGTCACAAGTGCTGACTTGGGAATGTTGTTTATATTTTCATTTGGGGGCCCTGCTTCCTTGTGTGCACTTTGGAATAAAATTCTCTGACATAAATTATCCACCTATCTTTCCTAATAGAAAACTCTGCATTTCAGATACTGGTAGAACTGGTTTTTTGTCTTCAGCAGATCTAAAGCAATATAATTCAAATGCCTTCAAAGTGCTGATGGCATATTATATCATATGATGATTTGGTTTAGGGTTTTTTAATTTCTTAGGAAGCTTTATCTCTATCTGAAAACAGAGGCCCATTGTGACAGTTATGTGTCTTCCCTATCTTGCCCCAAGGGCTGGAAGCCCCATTTGTATTTTATGATTTCTTGCATCATCCTGATGGGCACAATGATCCTGGGCTGTATAATTCTCTTGGTCCCAATGACACCCTGAAAATCTTATGTTATGGACACCACAGGAGTCCTCCAGAGACAGCTGCATCTCACAAATAGGCAATGTAATGTACTGGTAGAACAGTTGTTTAAAAAATCAGCTGTTGCTGCTGGGAAAAATAGAAATGGCACCACTTTAGCTTTTATCAGTATTTTGTAGCTATAAGAGGTAATTGTTCAGAAAATTGGCCAGATTTAAAATTTTAGAAGCCATGAACTATGCTGCAAGATTTGCTTTACAAATTCTAATATGGATACAGAGAAAATGGATTCTCTTTTCCTACCCTAGAGCTTTATGTTCCCTACATAATCTGTTATTTATCATGTAAATTCATTGCTATAGCCCAGTTCATTAAGCTGGAGTCCTCAGCTCCCTATTATGGATTTTTTTTAAATATATATGCTGATAAAAAGAAATTTGTTCCTTATCATTAGCTCTCAGAGTTTTTCTCCTCAAGGCAGTGAATAGACAGTAGTCTCAGGATGCCCTTTCTTGAAGGAATGTGAGGATTCATTGATCAGAGAGGTCAAACTGTTAAGTTAAACAATTAATTCTTTTCCCTTGAAAATGATAAATCATCGATTGTAATTAAATGCAAATATGAATTAATATACTTTCATACTTCTAACATTTTTTTCATTTAACTCTTAGGTCTTTTTGATGTAAATGTCAAGAGGAGAAATATATGTATATTCAGCAGTCATCAGATGCCACATCTTGCTCTTGCTCTTGTCAATGGCCATGTAATTGGAAAGGTAGGAAATGCTGTTACTGAATTCTGCTTCATAATTACATGTCATTGTTTGATTAAAAATAAAGCTGTTTTTAATCTGTCTAATAGATAATTGTGCTTCCAGTCAGATAAGGAGTCAAGAATTGCAAAACTGAAGCCAGGAAATTGCTAATGAATAGGCAAATTTAGACGTAGGGCTTTGGTT
This sequence comes from Buteo buteo, assembly GCF_964188355.1. NCBI lineage: Eukaryota > Metazoa > Chordata > Aves > Accipitriformes > Accipitridae > Buteo > Buteo buteo. Next base: position 35,715,470 of record NC_134173.1, read on the forward strand.
TTTCATAGTTTACTTTTACTCTTTGGTAGGATTTTTTTAATAGACTAAATGATTTGATGCAGGAATTCTAGGCCATTCCAAGCTGTAATTTATATCAGCTTGCCACATGTTGACAAGGTACATGGAATGCCCTAATATCACCTCTTTTTTGGATAAGTATAAATTCTAAGGATTGATTTTAAATGCCCATTTTTCCTTTGTGTCTTTTCCTAAGTAACATGCCTGTCATAAGCCAACCGATACATTCCAGATTTGTTTTGATTAATTTTGATTTGTTTCATCTCATCTTCAAAGTCTTACTATCGCCTTTCTTTCTCAGCACTTGCAGTATAGAAGTAGGCAAATGGAGTTGTAGAGGTTAGTTCTTTCTGATGAAACTCTTCTACTGATGAAGGAAGAAGCTGTTTCCCTTTCACTTTTTCGACTTCTTCCCCTTATTTATCCAGTGGATAATTTCATAGTCAAAGCTGGTGCCATTCCTTTTTTACATGATGTGCATTTACCTTAGTGGGAATAATGTATTCTCAGTAGAGTTAGGTTTCTCAGTGGTGATAGCGTCAGGCTGCTAGGCAAAATGTCAGACCTTCTTGCAGGACTTCCTAGCGTTCATGCTCATTAGTGTAATTCTGATACAAAGTACCCCTTGCATTCTGTCACACTGCAGTATATCTTACTACAGAGAGGTTATTATCTGGGTACTTAAATTTGAACTTTCTCTTTTCTGCTTTGCTACTGAGATGCTTTATGATTTTGAGCAACCTATGGAAAATCTGGTTCTTGATTTTCTTATTTTTAGTTACACAAGATGTTCCTTTTCCCAGGGAATGTGAAAAATGTTATCACTTAAAACTTTCTGAGGTCCTTGGAATGAAGATAGGTAAATGTAAACCAAAAAGGCAATACAAAAATTGCAATTGACCTTATGATACACACTTAATTATACTTTGAGGACATGCTGGCTCACTTGTTTCACAACCACTTCTAAAATCCATACAATTTTTCCTTTACTTTTGAAGGTATATTGAAACCAATAGACAATTTTTTTGAGTATGAAGCTTTTTCTTCAGAGGTTAATGCCTTGGAAAAGAAAATTTTCTCTAGAAATATTGATTCTCTGAAGTCTTAAAAATGCCAAAAACATGTTAAATGATGTAAGCCAGAAGTCTTTTAAATTATTGGGCTGATTATTAACATTTTACATTTATTAGAATCCTAGTTTTATTTAAATATGAGAATGATAGTGGACTTGATAAAGTATTTGAATATGTATTTTGTATATTGTGTCTTCTATACAATGGGATCATGGAGTCTGCAAAACTGAACAGGCAAGCGTGGATAGCGTGTTGCTTTACCCTTTCATGTAAAACTTCCAAATCCTTAAGTGTTTCCTGTGAGAACAGTGTAAATCAATGAGGACAAACACAGAGGCAAAAGAAGGAGGGCTGGTGGTGGACAATTACTGTAGTTCATTTCCTGACTATGTCAGGTTTGTACTTCTTTGCCATGTTTGTAGGCTGTGACTCTAACTCTCTCTCCAGTTGAGGCACCCAGGTATCTTTCATGTTATCCTCAGATCTGTGTCATCTTGAGATGAACTGTTTCTGTGCTTTGAAATTCCATGGAATCCACAATTTTAGGACTTAAGTGTTAGGACTGCAAATCTGAAAAATATAAAAATGTTTTCATACTAGACTGGTAGCATTGTGGGAATGTGAACAATATGGAAACTATATTGTGATACTCTCTATTTTGGATTTTGCCATATAGTTCATATCATTTCTTATTCCCACTTTGACTATGCTAGAGCAAAGACAAGACGTGCTGTGAGCTCTGTGTTCACCTTCAGCCAAATGGTTGTGCCATTCTCGAGTCGGCCAGGAACCCAGGTCACACTGTTATGTTCAATCTTCAAGGACAAGTAGCTGATGAAACAACAGGATATGCTGGACTTTCCAAAGAATTTGTTGTGCATGTCAAGGTAAGGTGAGCAGAGGGAACTTTAGAAGACTCTTCTAAAATTTACTGTTACAAAGCCGATTGTAGCTAATCGAATGTCAAAGGATTGCGAGCTGAAGAGGGATCCTCTCCCACGAGATGGAGCGAAAACACAGTTTAACAGGTGGGTGGCACTGGAAACTTTTCTCCTTTACCACTCTCCTGGGGCGAGCGATGCTGATGCTGCCCCCGGTACATGCAAATAGGGTGGGCTGTTACCCAGAAACGATGTGCCTCTAAACTTTTTAGTAAACCTTCCAAAAGTAGGAAGGTGGGTACGTACAGGAGAGCTGCCTGGGAAATTACTTAATGTGAAAAGAGAACAAGCCCCTTATCTTGCCACACTCCTTGTGCTCTGGATGTTGTGCTGTGTGCTGCTGAACGATAAAAAGTGGGGAAGCTGTGGACTAGGGAAGGATTTCCACTGTCCAGGTTAGTGTCTGCACGGAAAGCAGCAAATATTCAAAGGCTGGAGGTATACTTGAATTACTTGGGACTTACTAATTTACATTTTATACATGGAAATGCATTAATGAGTGCTTAAAATAAATTGGTATGAACAACACAAATGGCAAAGTTTAATATGGAGAAAAGCTGGGCTATTCACAAAGGATTTCTTACCTCTGATCTGAAGGGTGTGTTTCACCATGGTGCCATCATTCTGCTCAACACAAGTCTCTGCCAGGCTCTGTCTCTTAGAGCTGATGGGACCTGCAGCGGAGCAGGTCAGCAGCAGCAGGAATCCTACTGGAAGGTGCATAAAATTGGCTCTGGAGTCTGCATGTTTGAAAGTGTGAGAAACCCAAGAATGTATCTGAAGATCAAAGATGATCAGTGTAATGGAACAGTAAGCAGTTCTTGTTTGTATTTCTTTCCGCAGATAGTTTGAGTAAATTGTCAGTGATAACAGAGATTTTTTTTCTTTTGCTTGTTTGGATAAAAATGGGATAAAACATTGTTGACAGTTAAAATTTTTCAGATCTTTTCCTCCACTTGCCCAAGGAAAGATAGAAAAATATAGCAAGAGAAGCTGCCATGTCTATTTGGCACTTGATTGTAAAGATCTGATTATATTTTTAAGCTATTGAGAATGTGGATGTAGTTAAAATTTATTGGTTGCTAGATAGCTGATGACTCTCTGTCAAGTTTCTGCTGTGCTAATTTAATTTATATTAAACAACCACAGTTATACTGGTGTGAGTTTGGAAGATGTTGAAGTGAAGTTGACATCCTAGCTTTTACAAATGATTCTGTTTTGTCTGAAATGAAGAACCTGATTTTTTTTTTTTTCATCAGGCAACCACATAGAGTTTATTCTTGAAATACTCACCAGTAGCCTGTATATTTAGTAATAAAATTAGGCTTGGGGGGTGATTGAAATATTCTGATTTTTGTACCTATAATATTCTCCACCTGCTAGGCATTTAGCTATTGCAGATTTACATCTGAGAGCAAGAAAGAGAATGAGACATTAGTATTTACTCATTAGACTCAGTGTTTACTAATCCTATGTCTGTTTGCTGATATGAACTGATATAATTGTTTTGAATGTGGCAGAGCACAAACATGTTCAGGGGTTTAAAGTGGTATTAAGTCTAAGTAAACTGGTGATAAAACCCAGTAATGAATAATTAAGATGTAAGTTGGTTAAGTGGGAAACTCCTTCGAATATATCCTAGACTTTGTCTAAATCTTAACAGAAATCAGCATGCTTTCATATGCGATATTCCATTTACTCAAATTATGTGATCACTGTTTCTGTTCGCAAAGGAATAAGCAAGGCCAAGATATGTATATATGTGTGTGTGTGTGTAATAATGTAGGACATTGTGAAGAACCTAAACTTAATCTGAAATGTTAATAGAAGTTAGTAATATTTAAGTCTTAAGAAACATCCAACTTGCCTAGCTACATCAATTCAATTGTTGAATTCACGTTTCTGTTTTCAATTTCCTAGGGCACAGGTGATGAATACTGTCACTTTAAAATTGAGAAGAATTTGGAAACTGGATCTGTAAGTCTAGAATCAGTGTGGAATAAAGGGATATATGTTGGTCTCCTGCCAGATGGCCAGACTAAGCCAGTCATTAACACTGGAGAGACAAACATTTTTTTCTACCCACAGGTCATCAAATGTATGTAATTCCTTAATATTCTATGGTTTGCTTTAGTGATTAGTGTTTCTGAATGACAAATTCAAAGCAAAAGAGTAAAAGCTAGATTGACATTATTTCCTTTGTTGTGTTTCAGTAATTTTAAAGGTGAAAAGTTTATCGTGCCCACACTTAATTTCTCCTATGTAGTTAGTTATTTTTTCTTAATTTCTCCTATGTAGTTAGTTATTTTTTCTTAATTTCTTTCTTTTTATAACAATAAATGATGCAGAAGAAATCTATTTCTTTACTGAACAAATAAACTTTTGAACACAAGAATCGAAACAGGTGACAAGTTAGAGATGGAGCTGACTTCCTGGGTGTATTCCCCATTCTGGCCACAGATTATGGAAGCCTGGGAGATGTTGTCTTGCTGTCAGCTATACCACAGTCTTTCCCAATTTTATAGCAAAAGTAGTAGACTTAAGAGAGGGCCTGCTTGGCAGTGTTCAGTTTCTTTTTTAATGGTGTGAAATACATTGTACTTCCCCCACTAGTATGTTGATTATGTGATTGTTCTGTCCCATAGTCAGCTTTGAGCTATTGCAGTCAGAAAGCTCCCTCACTAGGGACCTGACCTGTTCTAGTCAACTAGCCAGGACTCAGAAATCAGCTCTCGGCGCACTCTGGATCACCGTCACTGGATTGTCTGCTTGTCTCTTCTCCTTCAGGAGAATGAAGTTTTTAATTTGGTGAACTGTTGGTTACCAAACATAGCCAGCTGACTTGGACTATAACTGAAGAAAACAGTGGAATTACAGTACTTGTATTCTTATCTGGTGGATGTAGTCACAGAGACCAAGAAATGAAACATCTCATGAAAATGCTAAACTAGCCATCAATTTAAAATTGAGAATTTGGTCAGATTTTTGCCACACACAGGCAGAACAGAGTCATTTTGAATGCTCTGACTAGCAAAGGAAAAGTATCAAAACATGCAACTAGTCTTATTATTAACTGTTCTATGTATATTGTGACTGAGATATACAGAAGCATTATAAAAGTCACTGTAGTGGCATCCCTACCATTAAGTCCCTACTGGCTACAAGGTGACAAGAATATTTCAGTCACTGTGTCCTTGTAGAAAAGAGGAAAGTATTTTCCTTTGTTACTTTTTGGAAGGGCAGGATTTTCAGTGGAAATTCTCAACAAAGCAGGGCTTACTGATGCCATTAAAATAAAGCTAAATGTTACTTCATTACAGGCTTGAGTTCTCCTGAATCCTTGTTACTCAGTAAAAGGAAGATAAAAGGAGCTGGTATTTTGTATGAATGAGAGCAACCAAGATTGTCTGTTTGCCACGTCGTATTATCAGAAATGGTCTATAGCTGTTTTCATTTCAGCATCCCCACTCTTAAGAAAGGAAATATTGGGGGGGTGGGGGTGGGGAGAGAAACTTACCTTGGGGAAAACTACATTTTAACAAGTCATTTTATTCATACATCAATGTTAAATGGTTACTTAGATTTTCAAAGCAGTAAAGGGGCTTTTATTGGTATGCCAGATTTTCTTCCACTTTTTGTGGCATGCTGCCAACAATAAAAGCTAATAATAGCTAGTCATCGTGCAATACATAGAGAAAAGATTTTGGTGTCCACTCTGTTGAACAGTTGTGAGATCTGTTTGTCACTGAACATACGGGAAACCTCTAAGCAAGAAAAAGCAAATTATTTGTAGCTGGTGACAGAGTTTACGTTTCATTGTTTTAGTTGGCCGGCAAGAGCCTATGGGAACTTCTGCAGCACCCAATCAAGAGAAGAAAGACTTCAGAGTACCTCAGCTCCAACCAGCAAAAGCCCAGAAGCCAGTATCTCAAAGCCTTTCAACTTTTCCACCCTCAAGTAAGCAACAGTTTACAAACTAGTTGTGATATAGCGTTATGTTGTGTCTGCCCACCATGCACGTTTGCAGTGACTTACCTCAGGAAGGACAATGAATAGCTTTTCTAGACTATTGACTTATGCATGCATACATGCAACATAAAACACATTACCAGTTATTGTTTTTTTAAAGGGCATTGGAATGTGTTTTCTTCATAAGGCAACAATCAGCATGAAACTGTTGAATAATTTCACATTACTTTTTTTTTTTTTTAAAGTAACTAGCCATCTATCATAAGGACTATTTCTGTGGAAATGAAGAGATAGATGTGATACAGAGCCCAATCCAAAGCTCACTGAAAGTAATGGAATATTTCTCATTTATGCTTTCTCTCACACTTATGTTTTCTGCTTTTTTATTCACCGGGGGAAAGAGTAAGGTTTTGGTGCATTGCATGCCAGCTTTATACCTATATTTAGGCAGGTAGGAATAGATAAAAAATATTCTGGTCATGCTTCTGGAGTGATAGTCTACCAGATGTGTTTTACTAGAATAATCAACCACTTTCTTCTTTAGCTACAGAAATTGCATAAATGGTCTAAGGCAATGATTTCCCCAACTCAAAAATTTTACAGGAATATTCAGCATCTTAGTAATCAAAGCAGGTGTGACTAACGATCTAAACAAAACAGGGAATGATACATTTCTTAAGGAGTGGAGATGATCATGTTTGCTTCCTGCCTCTCTTTCACTTCAATGTACCCAAGGACCCTGTCTGCACAGCCTGAATTGTGTCACATCGCCATGAAAAGCAGATGGGATAAATGGGAACTACTGGGCTCCACACAGCACACTGAGGCACATTCACGTGGTGGAAAAATATCTCTTACCTTGAGTGAGCTTTAAAGACAAGATTATATTAGCGCTTCCACTACGGGAGACATGCTTAATCGGCTAGAGGTAGTCCCAAAGGCATTCACGTAGCAAATAAGTCAGATGGTTGCTGCTTTGGTTTTGAGCTTGGTCCTCAGACTGCAGTTTCAAAGTGTACATGAAAAGTCTGGCAATGGGAACAAGACATCAAATATGGCATACTTGTTCATAGGGTATAATGTGAAGTATCGGGAAGGATTTTAAATAAATTCAGTTGAACCAAAGTATGCTGGTTAAATTCAAAGCATAGGTGTGGGTTATTATTAATTACCATTAATTGTTTCTGTCAATGTTGATTCCATTCTTAGCTCAAAACACCTGCTTTCCCTTTCTAATCTGTCAGACTTCATGTTGTATCAAAGTGTCACAAAGCCTTCCCAAAGTGTCGTGGGTTGTCAGCAGCTGGTGAGGTATGCTGTATTTGAAACCCATGGCAACAATACACAAGCCATCAAACCTGTTTTCAAAGAAGCTGGATGTTTTTAGGGTTGGATACAAAGGATCCTTTTATAGAAGCAATATCTGCCATGAAATTGGTTACAAAGAGTCTATAGCACTTAGTAGGAAGTATTTCTCACATTTATAAATGTAGACTCTGCTTATGCAAAATGAATAGAAATATCAAAGTTACTCTGCCCTTCAAAGAAAATGTTCGTTAGTAAGATATTTTCACTTGGAATACTTGAAAGGTAACTGACTTTTGATATGCAGAGGTGAGCCTTTATTTTAAAACTGATATTCATTAAATACTAATTTGCTTTTTTCACTCCCAGTTAACATTCGAAAAAGGGTGATGTTTGTATTGAGTGTACAATCCAGCAGTATGCCTAGCATCCAAACTCAGAGCAGATTAACCCTTAGGCTGACCAGGCCATCTTTTTTATGTCTGTGTCTGCTAACCAGTAGTTGTGTTTTTGTTGTTTTCACAAATGATAACTGATTTAGGATTAATTAAACTGAAAACTGTGTTACAGCAGTTCGGGCTTCTCCTGTTGCAGTGTGAGTTCTCTGTTCCTCCAGAAACTTCTTTTACTGTACAAGGATGATGGCAGGTCCCAGCTTCTACCTAAGAGCTCACAGGATGGAGATACTAGAGTGAGTGTCACAGACAAGTCAGCTAAAACGCATGCAAAACACTACATTATAGACTCAAGAGCAATCAAATGTGCTGCCCAAAACAGAAGGGAAATAACATATATATGGTTAGAGGACCACAAAGTCTAGGGATAAAGTAAATGAAGCAGAAAACACTAAAAATCTCAACCCAAAAATCGTGGGGGGTTTTTTAAACTCCTTTTTACTCTTCTGTTACCAATTGCAAAAGCAAGCCAAAACCAACAGCCCTGCTGAAAATATAGGCATGTGTCATATTATGTATCAACTAGCAAGCATGCACAAATCTTATGGGATTTTCCAAATGACATGGTACTGGGGATTTCCTCTTTGCTTGTTCCTTGTGTTTCTCAAATCATGTTTAAAATTCAATGGAGTAAACATGTCTGTATGTGCCAGTGAAAGCAAGGGGAGAGATGTCATTGGCTTCCATGATACAAATGCAGTCTGCGACGTCGAGAACATCTTTGTGGTTTGGTATTAACAAATTGTATTGCTGATAAATGATTTCTATACTAGTTACTATTAATTTTTAATATATTTTACTTACAAGAGAAAATAAGATACAAGTAAAATCTGATCTCATTTCCGTTTGGTTTACATTGGAAAAGATGATATAAAACGATGTAATAAAATTGCATCAACTTTATTGTCCAAGCTTCTGCTCTAGAGATTAATTTTTCTGATGGTTCATTTCAAAAGTGTCACTCAATCATATGTTCTTCTGGGACAAGATAATTTTCTTTTTGCTTTAGATTTAGGATAAGTAAATAAAAAAATAAAGTTATTTTTATGAAACTGTGTGCAGGATTGTGACTTCCTCATTCTCATGCAGGCCTATCAGAATGAGTTTTTGCTGCAATAGATTTACAGCATGGTGTCATGAAGTGTGTAAACTCCCATGACTAATGCAGGGAACCATCAAATCCTCTTTACAGACTGGAATATTTTTGGCCTGTAGCAAATCAATGCCACTGATTTCCATTTGTAAGAAGAGCCAGTAAATTATGAGGCAAGAAGCATTCCAAGCCTGTGAATTGTTTGGGCATTATAATTGTTTTCAAGAGATAGTAGTTTGAGATTGCAGTAACTGCTTTGGGTAGCAATAGTCTGAGTATGGAATTCTTGTGCTAAGCATATGGAGCAGCCTGGGATTCTTATGTTTGTTGAATACCTGTGCATTTTGTGAAAATTTTCATCTCTTTGGTGTAAGAAAGATGTGGGTTTAGATAGTTGGAAAGAACTGTAGCTTTCAGTCACAAGTGAGGAGCTAGGTAACTACAGTTACAGAAAGTTATGTAGTCAAGTTCTCAAAAATATTTATTATACCAAAGCAACTACTTTGCTATAGTTCTCTTATTTCAGTCACTGAAAGACAAGTGTAATTAAGTTTTTATTTGGGTAAAGATAAGATATTTGCCTTTTGCTTTATTTTTGGTGTGTGGATTTCCTTTTTTCTTTCAGAATATCTTGCTTTCAGTTGTGATGAAGGATACAATAAAAACAATGATTATTATGACACTATTGACTATTTCTAAATTACTATAACCATTCCAAAGTCATACTACTCCTGATAGAAGCACTGCTGTAAAAGTTATGCTACTACAGTTTTGAATTTCCTAAAAATAGATTAACCAAACTTTAGACTCTTTACCAGGGCTGAAATTTCTTCTGATTCCAGAAGTTAGTCTTTATTTATTAAAGAACTTTGTACTGGATCCTAATTCCTTTGCAATTCCTCAGGCAATTATTTCACATCAGTTCAGAGCTGAATGCTAGTGGATCATAATTCAGGTTCCGTGCTTTAGTTACCAAGTTGATTTAACCTATAGGGCAACCTGATGATCCAAGCAACTATAATTCCTTTTGAGTACAACCTTTAAGAAAAAAAGCATTTATTTAATATCATTAAAGTGACATTTGAGGAAATTTAAAGGGAAGATCAGGACCATATCTCAGTATTGAATTGATTGTTCTTCACTTACCCAATTTGCTTCAGCGATGTTTCAGCAGGATGTGGGATTTGTTGCTCGTAAAAGTTTATTAAGAAGCAAGACTCAAGGATTCAAAACTGTTTTCCACTTCGCCTTCGAACTTATATTTCAGTGCTAGCAATAAAGCACAGTCAGATAAATTTTGCAAATTTCTGTCATAGGTATTCCTTTATTTTGTTTATTATTTGTACTGGTCTTGACTGGGATGGACTTAATTTTCTTCACAGCACACTGCCTGTTGCTGTGTTTTAGCCCAGTGACCAAAGCAGCGTTGATAACACAGCGATGTTTTAGCTGTTGCTGAGCAGTGCTTGCACAGCACTGAGTCCATCTGTTTCTCACTCGGCACTCCCAGGGAGCAGGTGGGGGGGACGATGGCAAAAGGCTGGGAGGGGACACAGCCAGGAAAGCTGACCCCAACGAACCAAAGAGATACTCCATACCATATATTGTCATGCTCAGCAATAAAACTGGAGAGGAGTTTTTCCAAAGTAGTAATTCCTCAGGGACTAGCTGGGCATCATTCTGCTGGTGGTGAGTGACTGCTTTTGCATCACTTGTTTTTCTGTTGGTTTGGGTTTTTTTTTTTAGGTTGGGCGTTTTTTTTGCCTTTTTTTTTTTTCCTTTAAAGTAAAGGCAGTTTAATAAATGAAGAGAAATACTCCCTCCCAGAGAAACCCAGTAAGGTATTTTTATCAAGCAAATAAAAAAGCAAAGGGTTCTGATAGCAAGGTATGTAGTACAGCAGGAACATATATAGTGATGCATTGGGAATTCTTCAACAAATCCGTATCAGTAGCTATTTATGAAATCTGCAAAATTGTAAGTGAATTCCATTACGTGTTTGGAGCCTCTGGACTCCAAAAGCTTGGTTCATAGAAAGCTACTTAATGGATGAAGAATGAGCTGGGGGATACAAAAGAAAATCTGCAGCACAGATTGTATTCATTACTGTTAGCATATTAAAAAGTCTCTTTGCAGTTGAATGAAAAGGCCTCATGAAAAGCAGTTTGGGAATCCCTGCAGGAAACAGCATATTGACAATGTGTTGGTTCATCTTTTCAAATATTGGGTTTATATCTGCCTCTTGTGTCAGAGCAGATTATAAATTCTTGGGGGCAAGGACTCCCTCTTTTGAAGAGGACTTCATGGTCAATGGTCTCATTATTGAATAGTGTTCCAGACATCTGATGCTTGTAAACTCCACTTTGATTAGAATACTCAGAACTAAATTCCTTCATCCCAAGAGAGTCTGTTTTTTCATATCTCATGTGCAGAGGTGCCATTTGACATCTTTGCATACACATATATATTTTTCTCTTAAGGGTAGGTGAAAGATCACTAGGTGTTATTCTAAAGTGAAAGACATGTTTTCCAAAATTATATTTGCTCAGCTGTTAAAGCTGTGAAATTTATTCATAAAGTGGTACTGTGCTGCTATTGTCTCATTCATGCAGAACCTGCCTTAGCCCAAATGCTGGCACTCTATTGTTGGGCAAAGATATATAGTGCTCTTTTTTGAGTATTTTACAGTATGTAATTAATATTTAACTTGAAGAAAGTTAAATTCCTTAATATTTTTTTCATTTGAAATGAAAATTGTGTGATTCTGCTAATAATGTCCCAACACCAGGCACTAGAGGAGTATTTACAAGTAATTCTACTTGTTTCTAAATGTCAGGCTAAGGAGCCAGAAATGTCGATTTAATGGCCGTAGTTCTGCATCATGGCATCCTTACTCTACATGAGAATATGTATGAAGAATAATATGAGGATAGTGCATGTGAGAGATACTCGTTCTTTTCCAGTTGATTCTTGTTCTTTTCCAGTTGATTCTTGTAGCTCAACTAATCAGTACATTTTAGTCTAGACAAGAAACATAAATCAATCTTTTCAGACTATCTCACTTGCCATGAAAAAATACAATCCCCTCTCTGTTATGGTCTCCTTATGTGCTGAAGTTACAACAGCGACTGGCAGTTTCATGTCGATTTTCATCTCCCACTAATGTTCTGTATTTCACAGAGGAAATGAGAAATCCCCAAGGTGGTGAGTGTCCCCTTCCTTCAGATGATGAATGGAAAGTGTCAATGCTGACAGGAAATCCAGGAACTGAAGCAAATGTCATTCTCTGGATATATGGAGACAGAGGAGTATCTGGACCAATAAGTCTTGGCAAGGACAACAGAAAGCAGCTGTTTCTTCCTAGGCAGGAGGATGAATTTCAGGTAGCTAATGAAGGCTAAGAACATTATTTTAACGTGTACCTTTCCAAAGATTATTCTGTCATGCAAAAAGAAAAAATGTTTTTCTCCTATGTTTCCTGTATACAATAAATCTCTATTTAATCTCTATGAATTCTGCATTAAATCAGCTTGGTGCATATAGTTAGCAACAGAGGAAATGCCCTTTCTTTTACCCCCCTCTCCCTCATATAGTAGCCTAAATGGGACAACTGCAGAGGAGTAAATTGATTTCTTTAAGGTAATTGATTGGAAACTAGCTTTAGAAGCTATCCACTGCTAAACAAACCATGTCTGATGTAAGACTTGTATATCATTTAGGGATCTTTAGTAATGAAATCTTCACGCATACAGTTTTCAAAGCATACTATAAAATGTATACCATGGAACTGGTTCAGTTAAAGAAGAAAAACCTTTTTCAGCTGCCATATTATAAATTGCTGAAATGCCAGAATCTTTACCTATGGCATGACTAAAAGCCAATAAAATCTACATGTTATTATGTCATGAAAACACAAAGAGTTCTGCTATTATTTAAGAATAACCCCATCTCTATTGTAATAAGGAAATTATGTCTAGGTAGGCTGAGAAGAAATTCCCAAAGGGGCTAAAACTTCTGTTTTGCTTAAATCTTTCTGTCTGAGATGCATGTAACACATTGCTTTTCAACTAACTAAAGAAGTTATATTTTTCACATTGTGTGCAAATTTTTTTTCTGCACTCATCAAGTCTTCTAATACAATCTTGGCACAAACCAAGATTGTTACTGTCAATAATATTAATAATTATACTCTCTATGAATAGGGCATAGGCAGGAAGATAACCAACTGTAATGTTCATTTTCTAAGCCTGTAGGCTATATATTATGATCCATGGGGAATCCTGTTCTCCTAATTAGTGAATAATTTATAAGCAACGTTGGGTAATGGTATGTTTGCAATGCTAATCCATACATTCTTAAGAGATGGACCAATTTTTCTTCTCTAAAATAGATATTGTCCATTATGGCTGTGCGCTGTGGATATTGATCTTGTGAAAGAGCAGAATCTTTCAGCACCTGGGGCTACTACTATGATTCTTTACATCACGCTGACACTATTGCTTTCAGGCACGAAACAGCAAATGTCACCAAAGTGCTTTTCACTCTTTAGTCTGCAGTACATAAATACACAAAGAAAAAGCCTATGAGTAAGAGCTCGCTCTTTTTCTTTTACCTTTAAACTTTATCCAGTACTTGTTTAGCAGGATAAGTCTTGAAATGAGGATAAGAATGCAAGACTTACTTAAAAAAAAAAATTACATCTTTTTATCATTTACATCTTTGAGCTTAATATGGTTTCACTGATATTTTGTAGAGCAGAAAATAGTAAATTTTATTTTTAAAAGTAATCAATCATAGGTCGGGCTGGGAGTTCTAGGAAGAAAACAGCTTCTGAAAGCCTATAATAATCAGGCAATTTGGAGTCAGTTTTCTTTAACCTTTCACTTTATCAGCAGTATGCACAACTATGAAAAACTATAGTTTGAGTAGAATTATCTTGAGATATGAAAACCATTCATATGTGGCCTTCCCTCTCTTACCTCACCCATGTGAGTAGTCATTGTCTGTTTGAACCTTTCTAAGACTGTGAATGAGAAAAATCAAGGATACCAGAGGGCGGCTTCTAGGAGACCTCCGCTTGTTTTAGGCAGAAGTCACTCTTTGCATTCTGGCAAAGTTCAGTACATTTATGTTTTGTATTGGTACATGAAATGATCATACAACTTTTTTTTTTAAACCAAAAGTCTAAAGAGGAATTCATTAGAACAAACAGACAACATAACAGCAGTGTACATTCAGTGAACACGAGCTCTGTCAATGAGAAGACAGTATCTCATATTACTTGAGAAATGGGTTTGTTTGCTTGTGAAATGTGGGAAATGACAATAGTTGTTTTTTCAGTCGAGCTCTATACATGCCCTTACTTTACTACTGCTTTAATCCCAAGGTCTCCAAGTTACCTCTAACAAGACTACTTATAGAGAGAAATATTATGCAGCATAAGCAAGGATATCAGAATCTGACTCCACAGAACAAAGCTATTTTCTTAAGTTGATGGAAAAGACAGGAACCATATTGTCACACCAGTGTTGCAAGCCTGGAGTTAACATTTATTTTGTTAATGAAATTCAGGTCAATGTAGCAACTATACCAATATAAATACAGGTGTGAATTCCCCAGATTCTTTCTCAAACAACTATTGTGATTTACTGAGTGCATTTCAATGTTAGGAAAATCAAGGGTAAAAGTTGTTTGCTTCTAGAAATCTTTGACTAAAGTGTGGTAACACTGTGACTGTAATAGAAGTTTGTTATACAAAAGCACAAAGAGACAGCTAAAAGCTTATGTAGGAACCGAGGCAATTCTGGCCTCTGAAAAGAGAAGAAGACTTTTTATTAAAAAAAGTAAAGAACGAGTGGATAATATACTAGTACGTGTTTCTAAGAGAATGAAAAGACAATAATTTTTGTACAGTGTAAATAGCTTTTTTGGATGTAAATGATGGAGTGGAATAGGCTGTTACCAACATTTTATTAATAGAATTATTATTTGAGATACAATATGATTTTCCTTTCCTAGCAGTACATTACAAATTATCTAAAATGATTTATGCCCACTTTAAATAATGGCTAAACTTCAAATAAACCCCAGATAAGTGGGATAGGATAAGGTTGCATAGAGTAGATTTCATAAGTAAGAGCACATATAATGCTTGAAAGTGCAAATGAATGCAAATCTTAGTCAGAAAATGAAGATAGTATCAGTAATTTTCAAAGTTTTGCAGGTCTTCTACCAGCTTTTGAGACCTTATTCTTTAAGGTGTCCAAAAGTTTTATATTCTTCACTTTGACATACTAGGGTTTATGGTCATGTTGCTTTGCTGCATTATGAAAGATTTGTGACCTGTTTAGTGGATTTAATTTTATATTCCACATTTCTCTCATGAATAGCCCTCACCAACGTTTTTTACTTTTCAAACTTTGAAGAGTTCAAGTATGTGCCAAATCATTTCCCCGGCAAGCATTGTGATTTTACTAGGCTATAATCTGGTCAAATCCTGATCCTATAACCCAAAATCTGCCAATCAAATGTTGTGTGCCATTACTCAGATGCTACAGTGGTTCAGAGAAGTCTGGAGCCAATTGCAAAAATAAAGATGCAGTTTTATTTACCTCCATGCACTCCCCACCCCATGCCACCATGTGATGTAGCTATATTTTTTTCCAGAAATGCAGCCCAAATTGAATGAATGGCAAAATGTGCATAAATGAGAACTGGAATTTTGAGTTATTTCACATGTGATGATTAAAAATATGGGAAGGGAAATGTTTAGGTAATTTTTTTTTTTTTCCCAAGATGTCCTGAAGGCTCTAACAGTTTTAAGCATGGAATTCATAGCCCTGTGCTTGCAGCTAGGGTACTGCTTCTTCCATATTAATGGGAGCCTGAGACTGAAATATCTTTTAATCATGAATTGGATACAGTTTTAGTTTGCAAGGCATGGGCTTACTTAATCAGCATGCAGCCTCTATTGCACAAGTTTAAAGTATACTTTATATATATTTTTGTCTGCAGTTATATGTTTTATTGTTCTGGCTTTATTCAGGTTAAAATAAAAAACATTGGGAATATCTACAAGATAAGAATTGAACTCGATGAGTTACTGAATGAACAATCAGAGTGGAACTTACAAAGGGTGAGATTTTTTATGGTGATTTTTTTCTGCTTTAATAATTTTTATATGAACTAAAAGCCCATCTTTTCATGAAGCTACAGCTTCATAAATCAAAAATGCTGATTGTGATAGATTCTTATTATTTTGTCTTCTTAGGTTGCTTTAGAGATGACAAAAGCACTCGTACAGTTAAACTCTTGAGAGCTGGAAATATGTGTCATTATTTTGCAATTATTCCTAATTCATGTAGTTCATAGATACCAATTTTAGTATATGGATGGGTTCTACCAAGTTTTGCTTTCTGAAAGCTTGCCTGTACTCTTCAGTGTGTGTTAGGAAGATTCTAGCTATAAATTCCAGCTACGAAAAATTGAAAATGATGGAGAAACAATTATCCCATGGCAAGTACATGTGAAGAATGAACAAATTTTGCTTAAGAGTAGGCTAGTCCTAATTGGCCCAAATATAGCTCACAATTGAGACCATTTTCAGGGAAAAAGAAGCTGGTTTTTTTTTTTTTTTTTTTTTTTTTTCATTTTGGTGAATGAATTCTTCTTTTCTGCTTCTGTTTTGACTCTATTTTTGTCATGATATTTAGGGATGTTCACTAGATTAAATTCATACTAAATTCTTGCTAACACTGATCCCCATGTAAGATTTATTTCAAAATTGCACATAAGTATTTGTCTTCTGTTTCTTATTATTTTGAATCTGTAAAAGACACAAGGTTATCCTTCAGCTTTTAATTCATCTTAATAAACCTGATTTAGACAACCAGAATTACACAGTAATAACAGATTTTGACATTAACCCAAAGCCCTTAACTGTAACTGTACCAAAACTGAATGGAAGTATAAATATTTCAGTTGCTCAAATGGTTGCAAGAATCTTACTTTCCATTCTGGTGGTTACAAAATTTTTTGGTCCAAATTTCATAGGTTAACCCTGGGATTTCAAATGTTTCTTTTCACAGAAAGAAATAAATGAGGTTGAAAGCTGTGTTTTTCTGACAAAAGCAGTTAATATTTGCGATTGTTATGAATCAGCAGGGGGAGCTCTGCCAATAAACATGAGAGATTAGGAATGACTGCTGCAAAAGTTAATTTAATGTTAGAATAAATACATACTTTAGTGTTAAAAGAAGTGTTTGTTTTACTTAAAATAATATTTTATTGGAAAAGTGAGATAAAAGCATATATTGTCCTAATTTCCTAAGTGTTAGAATTTGAATGTGAATACTTGTTTTCATAATTTTGTTTGCAAGGCTTGTGCATACTATATGCCCATTCAAAACACAACTGCAGAAGGACAATTTTTTTGGCACTGATTTCCTTTTGCTAGTGAAGGCCTATGGAAAATCTGTTGTAAGCATTGCTGTAATTCAAGACTGTCGTGGTTTAACCCCAGCCAGCAACTAAGCACCACGCAGCTGCTCACTCACTCCTCCCCCCAGGGTGATGGGTGAGAGAGTCAGAGGGAAAAAGGTAAAGCTCATGAGCTGAGATAAGAACAGTTGAATAGAACAGAAAGGAAGAAACTAATAATGATAATAATAACAATATTAAAATGACAACAACAACAATAATAATAATAATAAAAGGATTGGAACATACAAGTGATACACAGTGCAATTGCTCACCACTCCCCGACCAATGCCCAGTTAGTTCCTAAACGGGGATTCCCTCCAGCCCCACTCCCCCCGGTTTATATACTGGGCATGACATCCCATGGTATGGAATACCCCGTTGGCCAGTTTGGGTCAGCTGCCCTGGCTGTGTCCTGTGCCAACTTCTTGTGCCCCTCCAGCCTTCCTGCTGGCTGGGCATCAGAAGCTGAAAAATCCTTGACTTAGTCTAAACACTACTTAGCAACAACTGAAAACATCCGTGTGTTACCAACATTCTTCTCCTACGAACTCAAAACATAGCACTGTACCAGCTACTGGGAAGACAGTTAACTCTATCCCAGCTGAAACCAGGACAAAGACCAAGAAAAAACTGCTCCCATAAAAGAGAGGAAAAACTGCTTTAGTTATAGGACACGGGTAAGACAGATATCATAAGGTACGGTGGCAAATAGCTTGAGAATTTGAATTCTGTCTTCAGAGGAATAAATAGAGGGCACTGGTACCCAGGCTGTCTTTTGTTCTGCAGAAGAGCCAAATATAATACAAATTGATTTAAGATTTCAACATATCCTCTCCTTGCCAAAGTTCAGAAGGTGATGAGTTTCATTCTGTTTTCATTTTAATATAAAAATGTGTCAATCTTTCCACATCTTCCAAAAGCTCAGTCTCACCTAACCTCATTTACCAGAAAATTTTCAGTCTTCAGTACTCCAGATAATGT
Organism: Buteo buteo; assembly: GCF_964188355.1. Taxonomy (NCBI): domain Eukaryota; kingdom Metazoa; phylum Chordata; class Aves; order Accipitriformes; family Accipitridae; genus Buteo; species Buteo buteo. Next base: position 35,733,786 of record NC_134173.1, read on the forward strand.
TACATAGAGGTGGTTCACTAATAGAAATCAGAATTGGTGACACTTCTTATGGCAAAAAAAGGAAATTTCAATTACAGACTTTTTTTGTTCCAAGAATAAGATAATTTTAAAGTCCAAGGCATATTCAAAGAATAGAGGCTGGCAGTTTCAGCTGCAATACCACGGGTGTGAATAAAGATCCTTTCTAGTGAGGAGTCAAGTTGCAAAGTAGTGGCCAAAATAAAAATGTTTTCATACTGCAGTTTTATATGTCACATTTACTCATCATATTATTGTTTTCTGAGATAGAAGAGAAGATACAGAAAAATAGGTTTTGCTTTTGAGAAGCAAAGTACTGGAAAGAGTGAACTGAGTCATAGTTGGAATTGCTTCTTCTCTAGGTGACACTGCAACATCTAAAGAGCAAGAAAACACTGAATTTCCCAGCAAACACATGGTTGTCAAAGAATCATGATGATAGAGATTTTCTCTGTGAACTTCCAGCAGTGGAAGCTGGAAAACCTATCTATCCAAGTATGTGTGTACTTCAGTTGCACAGTTACATGTATATCAGTTACCTGGTTTTCAGTATTAATGTCATCTGCATTTTATTACATCTGCTGTATATTCATACATGTGGTCTTAGCAATCTTAAAACCAGATAGTTAGACTGATTTCTGGAGAATATATTCCAGCAAATTAATTGCAAATCAAATGTTCTAGCATTGTTACCATTAAGTTAGAGTGGTGAGTAAAATGATTTGTGATTATATATGTATTTTCTTCTTTTGGTTATTTTTGCAAGTTGTTTTATACCATGTTTATGTCTACACTGGTGACATGGAGCAAGCTGATACAGATTCTGAAGTTTATCTGTGTATCTATGGAAAAAGAGGAGATTCTGGTCTAAGACTTCTGCATAAATCTGGTATACCAGTGACATTTCAGAGAGGAATGGTAAGTCTAAAAAATGAGTTGCTTAGCTGTATAAATCTAACTAAGTAACTTTTACTGGTTTTAACAGGTTCCTAATAAAAAGATCACAGAGATTTGGAAAAATAATTTTTAAGAACTAAGAAAAATAATTTTACACTAATCCAGGAATAACTAGAATGAGTAAAAACACAGGTAGGAAAAGGGGGAGAAAAATGATACGAAGACCCCCCATAGGATGATGAGAAGACCTGTCTGTGAATATAAAACATATTCTGTCAAGTTTTAATGAGTACAGCTGATTCCAAAGCACTGCACAGAAATCATTCCACGATTCCAGATCTTAGTAGGACTATTCGTGATGTATTTCTTTTAATGTATAATAGTACAATATTGTGATTAATGCAGGGCAGATTTAAATTAATTTTTCTTTCAATTACCTCCAATCCCCTCCGTAAGTAAAGTATACATCATCCTGATTTTCTGTGGTAGTGTATGGTTGAATTTCAGGAACTACTGAATTTAATCTTAGCTCTGCCATTAGCCTTCTTATGACCTTCTATTAAGCCTGTTTCTTCCTTTGTGAACTATTGAGAACTAACACTTGTATGTCTAACAAATGGTATCAAGCTGTTAGTGGAATACTTCATCACAAAATAAAAAGCAGTATCTAAAATGCTAAGCATAAAAATAACCCACTGGGAAACTCCAGAGGTATCTATACTATTTTAAAACATATGTTTTATACCATTACTAATGTATTAGATATAAAGTTCTATTCCAATAGAAATTCAGAATTTAAGTGGAGTTTTCCAGGGGAATTATTCTAGCCAAACTGATAGTAAATTCAGCATATCATTTATACAGGGGTTAAGGGTGGTGGCTCAAAGTGCACTTTTTTATGGAAATGGGTGACTGAGACAGTGGATTGTATGCAGCAGCAGTGCAGGGCCTGGCATATATCACTTTATGACAAAAGCAGTTGAATGCTGACTTGAAAAAATTCATTTAATTCCTACCCCGGATATGCTACCTGATATTGGGCAAATCACTTAAAGCTTCCCTGGGTGAATGCTTTTTGTATGCTTCTGTTTTGCTGCATAACCAGTTTAACTTTTCCGAGCAACCATAGCTGTAACTGAGGTTTGTTCAAAGAGAATTCTGCTCTGGACATAGTAAACTCTTTGAAATGCTAGATATGCTGATAAATTAACCCCTCTGTTTCTCAGTTTCTCAGGTTTCTTAGTAGCAACCATACTACTTTGCATCTTGACAGCTTTTGACAATAATCTCTGTACTTTAACTATATAGGTAAAATGAAATATTATGCAGAGGGCCTTTTGAAAAATAGATTTCAGCATTTGCAGAAAACTGGGGTACTATGGAAAAAGTGCAAAAGTGAAGTCACTGGGGAAATCGGTTCTGCTTCACTGAACTGTTTGGGTGGTTGTGGTAAATAATGCATAGAGTCATCGAGATAATGAAGATAAAAAGAAGTATTAAAAAGCTGCAGTCCTGCTTGTGCACAATTTGAGGCAAGGGATCCGTCAGAGAGAATAACTTGTGATCATATATTACATATACACAGGGGAGAACTAAAGTTGCACAGTCAATCTCAATTCAGCCATTTACTAAGGACTGAGAACTTTACAGATATGAATTTTCCAATGCAGTTCTTTTCTTTATTTTCCTTTTACTGAGAAGTGTGACCTGGACCGTTACGTTTAGAGAGAGAAAGCTATATGCTTTTTATTGTGACGGAAAATTTCCAGCCTGAACCTTTCACCTGATCAGCTTCATGCTCCTATGAAAATAAACTTGCCAACTGTAAGCTCAAGCCTAAATGAATAAGAAGGGGAAAGTGGCATGTCAGATTTTAGTCTCTTGGAGCAGAATAAAATGTAAATAGAGGAGGTGAGAGCAAAAAGAGAAAAGGATGAGAAAGTCCGTATTTTAAATAAACACCAATAAAGGAAATAATAGCTTTAACTTGTTCTTACCTAGAGAAGAATAATTGTAAATGGTGAGGTATTGAAACAATAGTGAAGGGTTGTGTGCAGCATTTTGGATGATGGCTGAAAAACCAATTTATTTGGGATTATTACTGCAGTCCGATTTTAGTTGTGTTTTCTCATTTACTCTGATACACAATCAAAAGATGTTTAACTTTTCAGATCCAAACACTTTGGATACAGTCCAGCGGTCATTAAAAACAGTGGGAAACTGTACATTGTGAGAGTTAATTGGCTTTTAAAATACTTCAGCTTTCAGACTGATTTAGTGGTGGCAAATTGCGGAGTGCTGTCTCCTCGGTCTTCTAGGTGAATGCTTTTGAAGTGGAAGCTGTATCTCTTGGAGAGCTGCAGAAGGTGCTGTTGCGCTGTGAGGCTGGTGCCAAGTCCCAGTATTGGTACTGTGATAAAGTCATTGTCAGAGAAGCTGAGAACAATTCGGAGTATGTTTTCAATTGTGAAAGGTAGTTTTTACAAAAATGTTCTTAAATATGTGTCACTAACAGTATTATGCCAATCAATGTACTAAATATTAATTTTCCGGGGAAAGGCAAATTTGGACTATTTTGCAGTTTCATAAAATCCACAAAATGTGTTGTTCCAGAACAGATTGCTTGAGTTAATATGCTGTATCGTCCATAGCAAAGGTTAAATACTTATATTGTGGCTTTTTTACTAGATTGTACAGTGCAGCCTTATCATGTAAGGATCAGTGCTACAAGTGTGACCTACCTATTCAGGAAGGGAAGATAAAGCACACAAAAAGATTCTAAATTAAGTGTATTTCTAAATGGGAAAGAAAACAGATTTGCCATCCAGAAGTAACATTCACTCTCTTTATGAACAACAGCATTGCCAGAGAGACAAATGTGATGCCAAAAGTCAGAATTATTTTGTGGTCCTTCCATTTAAGTTATTAAACCAGCATCCTAAAAATCAATTGATAAACATTGTGGTTTGCATGTTTGAAAAAATATTATGGTAATCCCACATCTGGAGTTTCCAGTCTTACAGTCTCTCTTGTGGGTATGTGCATCATTTGAGTGAAATGAAGGAAGTGTAGAGAAACAATGTGACCATCTGAGAAGGCACTAGTATTAATAATATTTAATTAATAATACTTATTTAATAATATTCAATAAATGCAGGGTGCCAACTTATTTTGTCTGGATTTTAATGAATTTTTTACATAACCTTGAACAGCTTCTTGCAACTCTTGGTGTCACATCCTCAAAAACAGGAATAAAAATGCCCTCTCACCTTGGTAAAACTCTAAAACTGAGATCTTTCTTCAATCCGTAACAGGTTTTTAAACAGTAGCATAAAACTGAGGATTTCTCTGGAGTAGATTTGGATGCAGACTAGCTCTTGCTGCTAGCTGTGGTTGCTACCTTTCTAAAAAAATATAGGTAAAATTTCCTAATGGAAGTTTGACAGAGAAATCAGGCCAGCTGCCTACGTCAATTCTGAAAAATCAACTCTGTGTCATAGCTGTCCTCCAGTGGGTAACAGGGCTTAGGGACGACGCACGTCAGGGCAACACAGCTTAGGAATGATGCATGTCAGGGCACTTTGCTGTATTAATTCTGTGATAATTAACGCCAGATGTTGATCAGCCAAAATTAGTCAGTGACAGACACTGTCAAGAAGAAACAGAGAGAGGTTTTTTTTCATTCCTAACTTTTCTACAAGGAAACACTGCCACTGAAAAATTTTTAAGTTAGTTAAAATAGATCTGTGGTGGGGGTCAGGGGTAGCTTCCATGTTGGCCAAAATGTAAAGCTGAAACACTGTGCTCTATTCAAGGAGGGGAGAAGTTTTTGCTCTTCAGAAATCTCTATAATTTATGCCTCACAGCTTTATTTTACATTGATATTTTATGATACAGGTTATGAACAAAATGCTGTATTTTTTCTCATTTAGCCAAGGAGACATCAGCATTTTATCTGACTTAAAAAACTGATATTAGCTTCTGAACATCCAACAACAATTTCAATTTCAATTACACAGTATTTGTTAGTTACAGGCTGATACTTTTTAGCATTTAGGATTGCAGAAGATACCTGTGTGGTCAGGTTTAGCAGAAGTGATAAAAATAAGTAGTTGTCTAATAAGACAAAGTTTATTTCTTAGGGACTAGTTCTTAGTTGAATTGGCCTGCTAATGTTTTCAAGACAAAAAATAAGGAACCTTCAAAAGCTGCTTTGGACTCATCCTGCCCAGTTTATACTGGATTCCCAACAGGATTCATAGGAGACTGAATGGTTTAGGTCATTCCTAGAGAGTTGATGGGAATGGACCGAGTAAATAAAAACCAACAGCTCAGAAGCTTCCTGATTTTTTTTTTTCCCTGTAGAAAACCAGCTGATTTTTTTCCAAGCAGGAGGAAGCTAAAGGAGTTGGTAATCCATGTTCTGAATGAAAAGGTTTCAAAATTATCCATAGCCTAGTGTAACATGACTAAGAAACCTAACCAATGTTTGCCTTAATTTGTACTTTTTCAGACTCATCTATCTGTCCTCAGTTTGTAGGAGGAATAAGGAAGAGCAGTATTTGGTTCCATCTTTGCTTATAACACTAAACTTTGATTTTAAGAAATAGTGCAATAGATACATACAAATGATACTTAGCACTCAATCCATAGTACTGAAAATATGTTCTGTGCCATATTCTTCTGTTTAGCTATACAAATAAGTACAGTCATGCCACATGAGTCTCTTAATCTGACACAGGTATATTTTAGACTTACACAGCTCTTACATTTGCATAAATAAAATTTTTTATTGGGTCAAATAATGTCTATTTTAACATCTATCAAATCAAATGCTAAAATTTTAGAGATAGAGACTCTGCTGTTATATGTATTTGGTATGAAAATAAGATGTGGATCATTGAGTTATATGGTAATGTGGTGGAGAAAATATTGATTCCTACCTGCTTTCTTATTTTCTTTCTTATTCTTAGGTGGCTTCCATTTACGTTCCAAGATGTAATTCATTCAGAAATTGAGCTGTACCCTCAAGGTAAGGTTTATTGTAACTTTATGGAAGTAAGGTCAGTAATTTGTAATTTTTTTCCTCTGAATAAATCTGGGCTGAATTTACACTTTAAATATCAGAATTAACCATTTTGCAGCTCCCTTTGTTATATTTCTGAGATAATACAATTTGCATTGTATAATGGGTATAGGTGATAGTGAGAAAGTAATGAGGAAATGAATGAGAAGGAAAGTTTTCTTGTATTGGCTAGAATCACAGAATGTAATTTTCATCTCTTCTTTCAAACCTTTTCTTTAATGTTAAAAGATAGATCCTTTATTAACTGCCTTTTTTTTTTTTGGCAGTATTTCAATTAAATCAACAGCTGAAAATGGAAGAAGAATCAAACGGTAAATGCTGCTCTAGTCCTCAGTCTTTAATGAAGACTGTTCTGTTTCAGAACTAATTGCTTTACACATTTGTTGCCGTTTATATTTATTTTAAAACATTAATTACAGCACACTATTTGAACATTTTAGTGAACTCTGAAATTCACATTTTAATTTAAACAATAAATCATTTGGTTATGTTTTCTTCTTATTCTGTCATTTTTCTTTCCATAATGTTAATTTTTTCTCTCTGTTTGAAAATTCATATATTTCTAGTACTCATTCCTGATCTAATCTTAATTTTAATTTTTTATAGTTAACATTTTAAATGTTTCTTTCTACTGGGCACTATATAGTTTTGTTCTCACCACTAGTTTTTAATTTTCTGTTTTACCTGTGATTTTATATTTGTTCAGCTTGACTTTTCTGTCCTTGCAACCAGCACAGGTTAAATTACATTTCTTAACAACATACAATAATTTCTCAGCTGTGAGAAGTTCTTCATGCTGTAGGTTGAACAATAATTTAGAAGTTGTTGGGAGAAACTTTGAAAATGTTTATTCATAATTTATTTTATCAATCAAGATATCCATGAAGACCCAAATACCTTGTTTTATATAGTGTCCCTATGGCAAGTTTTTAATGATAAAATTTGTACCCAGTTATTTTACAAATTATATTCAAATCCCACCCTACTATAAGCTTTATTTTGAATCACAAGTTTCTCTGCCCTTCTTCCTGTCTATGCCTTTTTTGGAAGGCATTCATTTTCTATCTGTTCATCACTCTGTGCCTTAGCTCTTCTGCACACCTCGCTTCCACAACGCCAGCACCTAGAGATCCTCCTTTACATAGTTCAAATCAGTCTGCTTAGTCCTTTCTGCACCTACAGCTGGATCTCCACGCTGTGTCATTTGAGCTGTGCTTGTCTGGTTATACAGTAAAAGTTGCAGCAGACAAAAATTGCCACATAAGCCTAACAAAAGATGACAAAGAGCAGGAGTAAAGCAAGTGTATATCCAACTGGCTTATCTTCAGTGGAGATGGGCTTGGTCTTGCAGTGAGCCTGTGGGAAAGATGATGTCTTTGTGCTGTCCAGAAGAGCTCGTCAGCTTTGTCATTGACAAAACTTACCCTCTGTCAAAACAGACCTGTTTCATGGAAAAGCAAGGTGAATTTGTTGCAAATGTCTCAATCAGAGTTAGGTGGCCAAAAGCATGCGAAGCAAATAGCCTCTTGTTTGGGGCACTTGCTGAAATATTGAACAGTGGGAAAGAGACTTGAAGTTGTGTATCCCTCACCTAAAGGGACTGCTCCAGATCCTGGCTGAGTGGTTGATCAGAGATTTTGTTCACTTACTTTTTCCCATGAGCTTTTTCTAATCTAATTTTCATTCTATATAACATATTTTTTTTAAAAAAAAACAAAATTCTTTTTCTGGGAAATAGAACTTCCTAGTGTATTGTGTTGTTTCTAGTATTCTAGAAAAGAAAAGAAAAAAAGAAAATTTCTAGAAAGTCATCTGTGGTAAGGTACTTCTTTCTGATGTCCCCAGGGAAGTGCTTGGTGTCAGGTTGCACCTTTCCGCCATGTATGCTAAATGAAAGTCACCTCATTACACATTTTTCTGTGTTCTTTTCTCCTCAATGTGTATTCCTCTTCAGTCATCAAGGAACTACTGGTATTCTACCTCAGCAGAACAAACCCCAGGTTTTTATGCCAAAGAGAAGGACAATTATGTTTGTAATACTTATTGTTTCCAGTTTCTCTTTGGAAGCATGCGGGAATGCAATGAGGATTTCTGGCATCAAAGAGATTAGAAATTTTAGGATTATTCTCCTAAAGCCACATTGTCCTTCAAACATGAAGTCCTGTCTGTTTCCAGAAAAAGAAAAAGCCTCAAAATCAATATACAGGAGTGCAATCCAAAAGTCTTTTTTATCATGTTTTTGGGGAAGTTTGGTTCCCTTTTTTACCTTGAGAGTTGTACTTGTGTGCAAAATAGTTTACTGATACTACACTTATCCTTTAGAGGCAGGAGTTGAGATAGCTAGAATATACAGTCTCAGGAGTACCAACTGCATCGTTTCAAAACTGCATTGCTTAATGAAATACTTGGAGAGGATAATAGAATAGAAAAGGCCGTCAAAAACACTTGAGGTACAGTAATTCAGACAATGAACAAGTCCAAAAGAAAATACATTTTGCCTGCTTTAAAATGAATATTTGTTTCTGAATGACTTTTGAATTTTTAGGTGGAGTAGTGGGTTGTATTTTATCCTTTGTCTGCACCATTCTTAAGCACTTGTAAATTGAATTGTCCTTATTTTCCAGCCAAATGGTCCAAAGGAACTTTGCCTTTAAGGAATTAATATTATATTGTTTGAAAACTGAAGAGGCTGACTTTTTGTAAATTAGCTCTTCTATGGGGCAGGGAGCCCCTGCCTTAGGCTCTTTGTTTCAATATTCAGTGTACAGAGGCTTTTCACCCTTCTAATTGATGTTGGTCCTTTTGTAGCCTGGTGCTATGGTTCTTTTGTTAAGAAAGAGGATCTATAGAGAAAGCTGTGAGGATGCAAATTTTCAAAGGCACAGAAAAGATTGTTACAAGCTGGAGTCTGACAATTTTTAGTGGAAATTGGATGGCTCACTTTCTTTATAGAATCATAGAATGGTTTGGGTTGGAAGAGATCTTTAAAGATCATCTCGTTCCAACACCCCCTGCCATGGGCAGGGACACCTTTCACTAGACCGGGTTGCTCAAAGCCCCATCCAACCTGGCCTGGAACACTTCCAGGGATGGGGCATCCACAACTTCTCTGGGCAACATGTTCAAGTGTCTTACCACCCTTATCGTAAAAAATTCCTTCCTTATGTCCTGTCTAAATCTGCCCTCTTTCAGTTTAAAACCATTCACCCTTGTCCTGTCACTACAGGCCTTGGTAAAAAGTCTTTGCCTTTCTTACAAGCCCCCTTTAAGTACTGGAAGGCTTCCATAAGGTCTCCCTCGAGCCTTCTCTTCTCCAGGCTGAACAACAGCCTTTCTTCACAGGAGAGGTGTTCCAGCCCTCTGGTCATTTTCATCGCCCTCCCCTGGACGCACTCCAACAGGTCCATGTCTTTCCTCTTCTGGGGTCCCCAGAGCTGAACGCAGCGCTCCAGGTGGGGGCTCACCAGAGCAGAGTACCGGGGGAGAATCACCTCCCTCGACCTGCTGGCCAGATTTGATTGATCAGACTAAATGAGCTATTGCTAGTTTCTGAATTCCCAGCTGTGTATTTATGTGTATTCAAAAATCTATCATGTTCCAAAACCAGGTGTCAGTCAGACCTCAAAAATTTGGAAAACTGGAGGTCAAACTTCCTGCTCCAGTTCAGTCTTTGTGGGACAAATTGCTGAGGGATAACGGGGCTGTCCCAAGGTAAATACGTCTGTCAGACTACAGATTTAATTCATGCAGGCATTACCAGACAGCTTTCTATTAATAAAATTGCAGTGTACAGTGTGGCATTTATTTATAAGATGACTGTGGGCTGGTATTTCATTTGGTGTTTGCCTTGCACAGAATGAGTTTAAGTCACTAAGTGGAACTTGTTTCTTACAGGCAAAAGCTGCAATCAAAAGACGGGTGGAGAGTGTGCGATCCCAGCTTTTCAGATGTAGAAATGCATTTTCCAATTATGAATTGTTCTTTTTTAAAAAATAAGACTTATATTAAGCTGCTTTCAGATATTTAAATAACTTGTGTGCATTGCATGGGAGCAGAGATGACCTTTTAGTATCAGGGAAGCTTTATATAAAATGGTTTTCTAAAGAGTCCTTGCCTAGTGTCAGAATTTTCTCAGAAGTCTTTTTTTTCATGCTCATCTCAATGTCATGCCTCCATCCAGGCAAATAGAGCTCTTGTTGATGTGTCACATCAACATAAAATGAGAGGAAATTGTACTATATGGGGATGCTTTGATACTTTTTCCTGTTGCATTTCTTGGTTATACATGTTGTCATAATCCAAATTCTGGAAGTTGGGCTTTTTTTCTGTGATGACTCACAGGGTTATCGCTAGAAATCTCACTAGGCTCTGTGTTCATATTTCCAGCTGTAGTACACTGCAAACCTCTTAAATCTTTAAAGTTACACAACTCGCCTAAGGTGAGTTTGAATGATGTAATGTTTAACCAGTCTTCTGTTGCCTCTCCCAGCATCATTACCTTTTGGGTGCATGGTAGTTACAGTCCCTGGGCTCAGACTATGCTTTTATTTATATCTTTCAAGTAACTTGCTACATATCAGTAACAGTTATAAAAGCATTTTGATTTTATTTTTTACTTTACAGAAGGAGACTGGAAGATTACTGTAGTCACTGGGGATTTTGAAACAGCTGGCACAACAGCAACAGTATCCCTTTACGCTTATGGAGAAAACAAAGCTTCTGGTCCTATTATTTTGGGATCTGGGAAACACCAGCTGTTTAATCCCAACAGTGAAGATACATTTAAGGTATAGTATGGCTGTTATATAAACATTGGAGAATTCAAAACATATGCAAAATAGCTTTTCTCAAAGCTGGATAACAGTGGTAATAAAAAGGACTCAAAGCAATATGTAAGGATCAGTAAGAATTTCTGAGGGAGTGGCTGACTTTTATGATAGTAAGATTTGAATCAGCAAATGTATTCAGAACTGCATCAAGCAGACATGCCTCTCAGAATCTGCTTCATACCTGCATTTGCTTGTGTCGTGGTGTAACCCCAGCTGGTAACTAAGCCCCACACAGCCCCTCGCTCACCTCCTTCACAGTGGGATGGGGGAGAGAATCAGAAGAGTAAAAGCGAGAAAACTCGTGGGTTGAGATAAAGACAGTTTAATAGGTAAAGCAAAAGCCACACACGCAAGCAAAGCGAAACAAGGAATTCATTCACCACTTCCCATGGGCAGGCAGGTGTTCAGCCATCTCCAGGAAAGCAGGGCTCCATCACGCCTAACGGTGACTTGCGAAGTCAAACGCCATCACTCCGAATGTCCCCCCCCGCCTTCTTCTTCCCCCAACTTTATGTGCTGAGCATGACGTCATATGGTCTGGAATACCGCTGGGGTCAGTTGGTTCCAGCTGTGTCCCCTCCCAACCCCTTGTGCCCCCCCAGCCTCCTCGCTGGTGGGGTGGGGTGAGAAGCAGAAAAGGCCTTGATGCTGTGTCAGCACTGCTCAGCAGGAACAAAAACACCCCTGAGTTATCAACACTGTTTTCAGCACAAATCCAAAACACAGCCCCATACAAGTACTGTGAAGAAAATTAACTCTATCCCAGCCAAAACCAACACAGCTTGATGTGCTACTTTTAACTAGAAGTTATTCTTTTGCAGAGGTAGAAAAAACTTTGCCTGTTCTTTGCATTGATATAGCAAGATGGTCCTGGCTGTGGTTTGTGCTGCTTTTATCCACCTTTGGAAGTGTCCACTGTAAATTCTTCCATGGGCTTCCTCAGACTTCCACTGAAGCACACTGTCGTGCGAACCTTTTCTTGGAGAAAGTAAGAAGGAAAAGGGGCATCGCTAGGGACTGGAGTCAAATCACACCAAGTAGGTTAACTCAGGTGATTTAGGCTAGTGATGTCCTACTTCTCCAAGCAAATGGGGAGATTTCTCTCTTCTTCAGAGAAACCTCAGAGAGGTGCTTCAGAAGCATAACATTTCCCAGGACTTCTCCAAGTTCTTATAATTCCTCCAGTTTCCTCCAGTTCCTATAGTTCTTTGGGACCGTACCTGTTGCAATCGTTAAATCTGTGATATGTCATTTAGATTGAAATAATTTATGCATAATAAACGGATGATGGGGAATCAGTGGCAGATAGGACAGGAAGTTTCTCTGATTTTTTAAATTTTTGCTTTCCAGTTTGAAGTATAAATAGATAAGTTCTTGCAAAGGCAAGTCAATGCTGGTCTTTCTCTTACATTTATTTAAGTTGAAAGTAACTTGGCTAAAGTTTGCAGATAATGCTGGTTTAAGATTATCTCATATCAAAACAGGAAGGTGAAATCGGTGTTTATCTGAAGACTAAATTTGAGTGTCCCTTTTCAAATCATTCTGGCTAGATGATCATCTTGCATATTTACTCAGCTGGTTAATGCTATCTGACAGCAAGTTCTTACTCATTTATTCAGTTCATTGAGGGAAGTACCAAGAACATTTGTTTGTTTTCTTTCTCTTTAGAAGGAACAGTAGGTTTCTCAAAGCATCATTTTTATCCTCCCAGCATCAAAGCAAGACCTTATACCTGGTCCAGGAGCATTGATGATCTGTTGCTATCCACACTAGCACCCAGGTTTAGGTCTTCTACACTGTACCTAGGTCTTCGTGCCTGATGTTTTTCTTTGGTGGTAAACCACTGAAAGCGTGGAAGAGTCTTGGAGGCTAGGCAAGGCACTTTGGTGCAGTTCAAGTGCAATGAATCTGGACTGAGGAGTACAAATTAAACATTTTACAGAATCTAATTGTGTAATCAAACTTTTAAATTCATGTGTAATAAGACCTTTAAACTTCAGAGGCTCCTGAAGAGGCTTCTCAATGAATTCTAACCACACCATCAAAGCTTCAAGGTTGACCAGTTTACTGTACATCCATTATTTCTCAAAACCAGTTACTTAACTTTCAGTCACTGCTGATCAATGGGGAGAGAAAGAAAAGAACAGGTAAAGTAATTTTGCTTCCTTTTCCCACATTTTTTTCCCACTTACATATCTTGATAATTAAAATAGCTGAATTTTTGTTAATCCAGAAGAAAGCTGTGTTCTCCAAATGTTTCAGCACTTTGTAACTCTGCAGTTTTCCAACATTAAGAGCACAATGTCATAACATCAATATTGCTAAAAACTGTGGAGTTGCAGAAAAATTGGATAGCCCCTATTGCTTTCTATTACACTAGTTTAATCTGTTAAGTACATTGGGGAAAGCCTTGACTAAGTGGTTCTTGATTTGCAGCCTTTGTGTAGAAATGTGCTGCATATTTGAAGGCTATTTAAACTTCAGGTAACCCTTTTTTTTTTTTTTTTTAAGAAATTGTTAACTGATGCAGGGAGCTGCAAGAGTTCAGCATAATGTAATGGAAAAAATAAAGCACAATCATGTCCCACAAAAACAATCAAAGTGCCATCTCATTGCAAAATCCCTTTGCTCACAGATATAATCATAAGAAATGACAGAGAAATGACCCACAAAAAGAGAATGAGACAAAATTGTACTGGATTATCTTAATAAAAATCAAGACTAGTAGCGTGATAAAAAGCACAGTTAACTGCATACTAACTTGGATACCTAAAAGTAAATAATGATTATTCGGTAATGTTAAAAAAAATGAAAAAAGAAAGTTATTAGAATTGGACTAAATCAAATGGTGCTCCTCTATATACTCCTGAGATTTTGTTGCTCATCTAGAACTTGATTTTGATGTTGCTTGCACTGCTGTATACAGCCGGGGTAAATTCATTAACTTTGCCTATCTCTGATTAAGGCTTGTGTAAACTGGATTAGAAACTGATCAACCTCCAGTGTAATGCAGGTAGACTGTAACAAGGGTATTGCCTTTGGAGATTTCCATTTGAGGGTGGCACATGAAATTCATTGAAGGTAATTTACAGTTGTGTGATGGGGCGAGTTCTTGTTTCTGACTGGAGTCTTGGGTTCTAGGTTCTCACAAGATAGTTGTGTGTAAACTACACTGTATTTGCCCTTGCGGCTTAACAATTTTTCCTACCAGATGGGAAAGTCAGGGATGAACAAAATGGGAATGGGAAAGAAAAGAAATTTAAATTTGATGGATTTCCCTTTCTGCTCTGTAATTGTTCCTGCATGTTCAAAGAAACTACTTCTAGGCTATGGTTTTCTGCTTCTGTTACTATTCAGGCATATTTTTTAGGGCATAATTTTTCTGTTGAGAGTCATTCCTCCTCCAACAGAGGGATATAAATCTACCATAAGTTACAGCTTTCATCACAACTGTGATCTGTTTCCTGCATTTTCCTCTGGTGTCATCGCAGTCCCTGAGTATTTCTCAGTATTTCAAAAATACTGATTTTGGCAGTATGTTGAGTTGCTCAAGACACTGAAGCTTTAATTATATTGTAAATTATATTCTCCAGAGCCCTGTATTCTCCATCATCATTCTTTGAAACATGACGAATTATCTCTTATGAGTGTACACACTGTTTGATAAAGAAATTCTTTTTATAAGTATTCTTTTAATGTTTGGTCATGCCCAATATTCCCCTCTGTGTCAAAGAGAACTAAGCAGAAGACTGTAAGCCTATTATCTTCCATAAAAGCCAGCTACAATCTCTCAATTTTTATTACTTCAATACAGAAAAATTCCATACATTCAGGTACAAGTTCTGCTCTTCTAGTAACAATGAAGTCAGTAAAAGCACTAACTGGTTCAGTAGATCTTCTTTCAAAATATTGTATGCTAGCCTTAGTGAGAGTGGCAGGTCCTAGCACCTCCTTAACAAGAATTCTTCCATGCTTTGCTTTGTGAGTTTGCTTCATTATCAGCTCTGCAATCTCTTTAGGGCAGTGTTGGTCTTACTGATCTCAACATGTTGTCAAGTTTATCTTAAATAACACTTTATTAAGCTATTAAGAGTACTGGATTTTTTTCTTAAGAAATTTTCAAAATCTTCACTTTAACCTTGTGTTATATTGTTGTAGTTGGTGGCTGTCTTTGTAAGGAAGATAGTTGTTCTGTATTTGCAAGCATAGGACATGGAGTATGCATGATATTTTCAGAGAACTGGAAACTGAAATCCATCCCTGGTATGAATTTTGCTGCATGAGCCCATTTCTCGAACTTGTAAAGCTGGTGCCTTATCCAGTTGCACTATTTAAAGTTTCTTCATCTGTATAAACAGTCCTTTAAACATTGCCATACTCTTATCAGGGCAAAATGCCAGAAAGTAATATAGGTAGATGAAAAGCAGGGCTCCTACTAATACTTGCAGAGATACTTGAACATAAATAAACAGTGTTCCTGTGATGAGGTTGTTACAGTACTAAAACCAGCCTTTTTCCTTCCAGTTACATGTACCTTGTTTGTAAAGAATTGTGTTCACCAGATGCGCCTTATGCTGCACCATGGAGGCATTACACTTAGAAGTTTATCTGTTGTTTTTCATTTTGGTTTTCTCCTTTTTAAATAAAATTATCAGTCATTTTAAATAATCCATGCATTAATAATTGACACTCCTTCCTTTAGAATCAGCCCTATGGACTGCAAGTATCTGTCGTGTTTCACTGTGTGTCTTTCACTCCTGTACTTTGGATCCAGATTCATTCTTTCATCAGTCAAAACTGAGATCTCAAAAGTAAAATAAGAAGCAGTGAGAGAAAACCAAATGTTATAAAAATAGGTTGAAACAAATCCATTTTCATGCTTTTCCTCCCATTGTTAAAATAAAAGAGCCTGTAACAAGCTCAGCAAGAATCTTCCCAAGTGGGAAGATTGCAAAAGTGACCGCAAGCACTAATGTAGCTATCCACTCTCTTAACCATGGGACTGCCAATGCCTAAAGCCTGGGCATAGCTTGTGTCCTGCTATTTTCCAGCTGTCCCTGTTTGCCATAATGGCCATTTAGGTCCAGAAACAGTTGAATAAAACTTAGAGAAACCCAGGCTTTAGTCAGATACACTTAAGGCAGCATAAAACAGTCATACTGCTGGCTTTAATTCCACTTGAAACTGTCCATCTCTCTACAAAATGTATATGGTAACAACATGAACCTCATTCCTTACTGAGATAAAAGGGAGAACTATGAAAAATGATCTCCATCAGCTACTGGCTGTGCATGAAGGGAAACTTAGCTTGTTCCAAGAAAACCACATAGAAGGATCTTAAAGAGCTCACAAACAATCTTGGAGAAAAGCACAATTCATTTCATCTTCAAGAAATGAGAGTGAGTGAACATGGTGCTACTTGTTCAGTAATTCTGCAGTATGGAGTATTGAAGTATGGAGTGTGTATACATATATATGTTTTCCCCTTTCAAGGCAGTTTCTTGAGGGAACTTTACATACTCAATTTCAGGTTTAATCTTTCAGCCATGTATCTAGAAAATGTTTTTCTTCCCCTATGTGATGGCAACACAAGTCCAAGATGAATACATATTAAAAACCCCTGTCTGTCTGTCTTGAGTCACTCCTCTATCCTGGGTTATGCTGTCCATTTAGCCCCCCTGGTAGGTTTCAGGTGTTTTTTTCTGAAATTTTGTGACACTAATTTCCTTTGTAAAAGGTCTCCCCCTGTTAAGAGCTCCCCCACCTTCCCATGTCAAGAGCCCACATCCAGTTTCTGCCTTGACTAATCCATGCTTTTGCCTTGCCTTCCACTCAGCCATTTTCTAGTCTATTCACTTTCATATGTCCCCCCATCATCTCAGTATCTGAGCACTTTTCAGAAGTGAGTGGTATGACTAATGTGTGGCTTATTCTCTCACTCTTGCTCTTAAAAATGATTTTTTTGTTTGGGCTTGGTACAACTCTATAAAGAAAATAGACACTTTATACCGTACAGACCTTATGCTAAACAAGATGAGATCAATTTATCTTGCATTGAAACAGAAGATGATAAAGTTTTTGATGGCCTTTACTTTATATGGCCAGCTCTTTGGCAGCCCTTTAACAGTTCTATCTCCTGCAAAAAATATTTTCATTGTGCATTATAGGGATTTCTTAGTACTAGCAATGTTGAATCTGGTTCTCACCCTAGAGATAATTATGTCAATAAGGTCATGCTTTTGCACTGCGTGCTACAGGATTACAGACTCGTTGAGGTTAGAGGGCATCACTGAGGATTTCCTAGTCCAGCCCCTTGCTGAAAGCAGGGCCAGCTTGAGTAGGTTGCTTGGGACATTGTCCAGTCAGGTTTTGAATATCTCCTGCTCTGCAACCTCTCTGGGTTATCTGTTCCAATGTTTGGCCACTCTCACCCATTTTTTTTCTCCTATATTTAAGTGGAATTTATGGTATTTCAGCTTGTGTCCATTGCCTCTTGATTGTTCACCAGATACCACTGAGATGAGTCCAAGTCTGTCTTCTTTAGCCCCTCCCATCAGGTATTTATACACATTGGTAAGACCTTCCCCTGAGCCTTCTCCTCTCCAAGCTAACCAGTCCCAGCAATGTCAGCCTTTCCTCATGTGAGAGATGCTCCAGTCCCTTCATCATCTTCATGGCCTCTCACTGGATTCTTTCCAGTATGTCCGTGTCTTTTGTACTGGGGAGCCCAGAATTGGACACAGCACTCCTGATGTGTCTCGTCAGGGCTGAGTAGAGGGAAATAATCACCTCCCTTGACCTGCTGACAACACTCCTCCTACTGCAGCCCAGAAGGCTGTTGACCTTTATGTCAGGAAGATATATAAAAAAAGATATAAAAAAAAAAAATCCTTTAGTCCCTAGGAAGGCAATACAGAAAGTCAAAGTCTGATGTGCTCATAGTAGTCTACATGGTTGAGAGCAGACAGTGTTAGATGTAATTTTTTTTTCCAGAGCTCATGACTTCATGCCTGAGTGATAAATATTGCTGTAAATCCACCAAGAGATGACAG
Source organism: Buteo buteo (assembly GCF_964188355.1). NCBI lineage: Eukaryota > Metazoa > Chordata > Aves > Accipitriformes > Accipitridae > Buteo > Buteo buteo. The sequence continues at coordinate 35,751,668 of NC_134173.1, forward strand.
ACATATATTGCAGAGGCTGGTTCATACTCTGTCAGTTATTACAGAATCAACAGTCAAAAGCAGAGTAAATCAGAGATCCAGTCCTACTCCTAGGTTGTGGACTGAGGTGACAGCGCTGTACCTTTTCTTAAATGAATCTTCATGTGTCTTCAGACTCTTTGAAGCACTATTATGTACCTACTTGTATAATCTTTCTTATCGTGCATCACTTCTTCATGCATAAGGTGCACTTGTCCAACCACAGCATCATTCTGTTAGTGTGATGTGCATGCATGTGGTGAAGGTTAAGTAGGGTTTAAATTTTCTCACGTGGCCTGACCTTTGCTGAGCTTTCTTACAGCCAATGTTGGGCTGTATTCTAGTTAACATCCTCTGGTAGGCAGTGTTTTAACTCCTCACCTAAGCACTGTGGGAAGTTTCAAATCCAGTAAAATACTCCTGGTCTGACTTGGAAAAATGCAGATCACTCAGAAAAACCTCAGATATGTAAGTGGTTACATGCTCCTAACATGGGAGTTTTGTGCTTACTTTCAAGAACTGACACCCTGATACTGTAAATAACTGGTGTTAGCATAACTTAATTAACCACACAATAAAAGAAAAGTTCTTGCAGAGCTTTAATGTTATTCTTAAAACATTTTTCCATTTGTTGTCCTTGAGGGTGAAAAAAAAAAGCTGTCTGTTGGAACCATGAATTTAGCAGGTAACAACAGTGACATTTCTTTTCTCTAACTAACCTGATAACAGGTAATTGGCATCCATTTTAGTGACTAGTAGCACATTATTAGCCTGTATAGGAAGGTCAAGTGAGTGAATATTGATATTGGACTAGCTACAAGATGAAAAGAGCTTGAATGGTTTGGAAAAGAAAGTGTTTAACTGTCACCATGCAATGAGCAGTACTTGTTTACCCAGTTTATTTTTGTGAGCAAAGAAAGTATGAAGTGGGAAAAAATTATGCTGATTTTTGTGTGGCCTTTAATCCTACTCCCTACATGTTACAGCCACCTTTTTCATGAGACTGTTAAGTTTCTGTGTGAGCACCTGTGATGTATTCTAATTCTTGAGTTAGTGCATAGCTGTGCCAAGTTTGTTGGTCACAATTAACAAATGGGCTGAATTCAGACATCTGGAAAACACAAGCACCATGGGTGGACCCTGAGTACTCTACTGGTACATTAGTTATATTTTTGGCAACATTTACCAGCTGTATGCTCACTATTTAAAAATATCTTCTACTTCCAAAGATTTCTCCATTCTATGCAGATGATGTAGAATTTAAACTAATGCAGTCAATGATTTCACTTTCTTTTGGGAATCCAGCTGCTGCACATGATTTTCTGAAATTCTGTTAATGACATGGCCTTACATATGAAATTAATAACTGTCTGTCAAGCATAGCCTCTAGCGGTTGTGTTAGACTTTGGGATTTTGGTGTAGCTTCTTCTGAAGTGTTGACTTATCCAAATGATTTTCATGCTAGCCTGAGTTTATTTCAAAGAGATTGCAGGATATTTTCTGTACAACAGGAATACAGTGTTATTATTTGGTTATTCCAGTATATAAAAGAGAAATGGAGTCATTACACAGATTTTTTTCCATCCTTTTATTGAAGTATCTTTCCACTGAACAGTCTCTTCTTAAGCCAAGGAACTCTTACTTTACTTTTCACTTAGTTAAACATCTCAAGTACATGAAAATAGGTCATACTGGCTTCACTCAAAATATCATAGGTATGCTAGGGACTGAAGAGTATTTGCATAGCTTATTTAGCAATGGAATTAAAATTTAGTCCTTGCATCCTCTTTAGGAAGAACATCTTGCTGATAAACCCAAGTTGTAAAATATGAGCTTTGTTAAGCTTCAATTTCAAAAAGTAAGGCCAAGTTTTCTAATTCATGATTTAATGAAAATGTTCCCATTGCCTTTGGTAAGAAGAGAATTTAGTCCTAAGCTTGTACAAAAAATAAACTGTAGCAATGTGCAAAGTACATGGTTGTATTGATTACCAAGCTAATCGTGTAACTGCTTGCAAACATTTAGGATACGAGTGTGGCTGAGCCAAAGCTACCATTGTTTGAAAATGTGGCCCTTTTGAAAGTGGTGGACAGTTTTTACAATAATATGTATTGGTACCGATACTATAAAATATAACGAGTGTTGATATTATTCATAGAATCATAGAATGGTTTGGGTTGGAAAGGACCTTAAAGACCATCTAGTTCCAACCGCCCTGCCATGGGCAGGGACACCTTCCACTAGACCAGGTTGCTCAAAGCCCCATCCAACCTGGCCTGGAACTCTTCCAATCATGGGGCATCCACAACTTCTCTGGGCAACCTGTTCCAGTGCCTCACCACCCTCACAGTAAAGAATTTCTTCCCTATGTCTAATCTAAATCTCCCCTCTTTCAGTTTAAAGCCACTAACCCTTGTCCTGTCACTACATGCCCTTGTAAAAAGTCCCTCTCTGCCTTTCTCATAGGCCACCTTTAACTACTGGAAGGCTACTTGCTATAAGGTCTCCCTGGAGCCTTCTCTTCTCCAGGCTGAACAACCCCCACTCTCTCAGCCTGTCTTCACAGCTGAGGTGCTCCAGCCCTCTGATCATCTTCATGGCCTTGCTCTGGACTTGCTCCAACAGGTCCATGTCCTTCTTACTTTGGGGTCCTCATATCTGAACACAGTACTCCAGGTGGGGTCTCACAAGAGTGGAATAGAGGGGCAGACTCACCTCCCTGGACCTGCTGGTCACACTTCTTTTGGTGCAGACCAGGATATGGCTGGCTCTCTGGGCTGCAAATGCATATTGTTGGGTCATGTTGAGCTTCTCGTCAACCAAAACCCCTAAGTTCTTCTCCTCAGGGCTCCTCTCAATACACTCATTGCCCAGCCTGTATTTGTGCTTGGGACTGCCCCGACCCATGTACAGGATGTTGCACTTGGCCTTATTGCACTTCATGAGTTTTGCACAGGCCCACCTCTCAAGCCTGTTAAGGTCCCTCTGGATCGCATCCCTTCCCTCCAGCATGTCAACTGCACCACAGAGCTTTTCATCAGCTGAGGGTGCACTCAATTCCACTGTCTATGTTGCCAGCAAAGATGTTGAACAGGTCCAGTCCCAATACTGACCCCTGAGGAATGCCACTTGTCACTGGTCTCCACTTGGACATCGAGCTGTTGACCACAACTCTCTGAATGCAACCATCCAGCCAATTCCTTATCCACCGAGTGGTCCATCCATCAAATCCATGTCTCTCCAGTTTAGAGACAAGGATGTTGTGCCGGACATTGTCAAATGCTTTGCACAAGTCCAAGTAGATGACGTCCATTGCTCTTCCCTTATCCACCAATGCTGTAAACCCATTGTAGAAGGCCACCAAATTTGTCAGGCATGATTTGCTCTTAGTGAAGCCATGCTGGCTGTCACCAATCACCTCCTTATTTTCCATGTGCTTTAGCTTAGTTTCCAGGAGGATCTGCTCCATGATCTTGCTGGGCACAGAGGTGAGACTGGCTGACCTGTAGTTCCCCGGGTCTTCCTTTTTTCCCTTTTTAAAAATGGGGGTTATGTTTCCCCTTTTCCAGTCAGTGGGAACTTCCCTGGACTGCCATGACTTCTCAAACATGATGGATAGTGGCTTAGCCACTTCATCCACCAGTTCGCTCAGGACCCGCAGATGCATCTCATTCAGGTCCCATGGACTTTTGCACCCTCAGGTTCCTTAGATGGTCTCACACCTGATCTTCTCCTACAGTGGGAGTTCTTCATTCTCCCAGTCCCTGCCTTTGCATTCTGCGACTTGGGCAGTTAGGCTGGATCACTTGCCAGTGAAGACTGAGGCAAAAAAGTTGCTGAGTACTTCAGCCTTCTCCATATCCTGGGTAACCATGCCTCCCGTTTCCTTCTGGAGAAGGCCTACATTTTCTGTAGTCTTCCTTTTATCACTGATGTACCTATAGAACCTTATCTTGTTGCCCTTGGCATCCCTGGCCAGATTTCATTCTATCAGGGCTTTAGCTTTCCTAACCTGATCCCTGGCTGCTCAGACAATTTCTCTGTGTTCCTCCCAGGCTACCTGTCCTTGCTTCCACCCTCAGCAGGCTTCCTGTTTGTGTTTGGTTTTGCCCAGGAGCTCCTTGTTCATCCATGCAGGCCTCCTGGTTTTTTTGCCTGATGTCCTCTTTGTTGGGATGCATCGCTCCTGATCTTGAAGGAGGTGATCCTTGACTATTAACCATCTTTCTTGGGCCCTTCTTCCGCCAGGGCTTTACCCATGGTACTCTACGAAGCAGATCCCTGAAGAGGCCAAATTCTGCTCTCCTGAAGACCAGGGTAGCAAGCTTGCTCTGCACCTTCCTCACTGCCCTAAGGATCTTGAACTCCACCATTTCATGGTCACTGAAGCCAAGGCTGCCCTTGAGCATCACATTCCCCACCAGCCCCTCCTTACTGGTGAGAACAAGGTCCAGCATAGCACCTCTCCTTGTTGGTTCCTGTTGCCTGAAATACTACAAAGAGAATAGAATTGCTACTATCATTGTATTCACAATGATATTATTAAGGTTAATAATTGCTGGCAATCTCTCACATAAGCAGGGTCTGTATGAGGTCCCTCCCCTTTAGAGTTTATCACAGAATCTGGTGCAAATTGATTTACTCCTCAGAAGGAGTTTCACAGTCAACCAACAAGTGAACTGCAAATGATGATTCAAGTGTTTTGTAAAATACTTGCTCGGAAGGGCATGAGGTTGGCATTTGTCAGAAGACCTCTCTAATAGACAGTCCCTAAGAAGATCAACATATCTGATGTTTGTGATACCTAGATTCCTTTACCTCAATGAGATATCTCTGTTTCCATGCCCTTGTTTGTTACCTCTGCAGGAGTTTAGGTCTTATTGATGTTCTGTACATGGCTGACGTAAGCCACACCAGAATGGCAGCTTCATACCCCCAAACTGTTATGTCTTAAATTTTACAACTTTGAATTTTCACCCATGTCCAAACTCTGTCATATCAAGCTGAAGAATTTACAGGGAGAAAGGAACTTTGCAAAGCAATTTTTAATATTTTTAATAAACAGACAGTTGAATCTCCACAATGCTTTGACTGTGTGCTTTGGTTGAGGATTAGATGTCTGATGATTTTGTCAATGCTCTGTTGCAGAGGCCAGCAGAGATTAGCCTCAAGCTGCTACTTTTGCTGCAACACTGTTGTTCAGCGCTCAGCAGCAGCAGTATACCTTGAGAAGCAGGACTGGCCAGCTGAGGGACTATTGTGCTAACTCAGGTGTACGGTTGCCAGGACTCTAGCAAGTTTGTTCAGGGCAGGGTAGACTTATCCCAAAATGCATCAGTCTTCCATCTCTGTGGGTCCTTGTCATTTAGGAAGTTTGAGCACCTGCAACATCCAATTACAGTGTGGTGGAGGAATATCTTTATTATATTTACCACCTTCTTCAGTAGATTTACAACATATTTGCTGAGCAGCTTGTTGCTATTCCTCCCTTATTCTGTCTGCACAACTTCCGCTAGCGGCAACAGAAATTGCATGATTATATGAGAGACTAGGTAACTGTAAGTGACATCACATTATCCTTGAGCAAAACCACTAGCTTTACAAGGTTAGCTGGGAGAATTACAATTGATAATTTTTGATCTGTCAATTGAGTTATGGAAAAAAAGCAACTAACCCAAGATGAACAGAAAATTTTAGAGAAAATACAGAATTTTGGACTTGTGTCTTCTTCTGAGCATCTCAAAATTTATGAAGAGAGCTTTGCAGTGTCCCTGTGAAAGACATGTAAGTGTTGTCCTTGTTGTATAGTTAAGAAGGAGAAACAAAGAGGGCTTGTGAATTATGTAATGTTTCTCAGGAAGCCTAAAGCAGACCCAGGAATAGAATCTAGTTGCCTGATTTCCAGAGTGATACTTTAGTCCTGGGACCCATCCTTACTTTTTTGCATGGCCATTTATTGCAGTTCTGTTTCCGTATAAAATGGAATGTTACTTTTACAGCCATGGTGCCATAATAGAGAACTTACAGAAACAGTTAATCCTGACACCAATACACGTAAAGATAGAAGACAAAGAGAAAAGTGGGCCATAGCAGACTGATAATGGTAGGAATAGTTAATAGGGCTCTGCTGATGGTAACTCTATGGACTGCAAAATACATTTTTTCATGCAGCAATGACTGAAAGTACTTCTGCTTGTTAAAATATTTGTCTAGAAATAGAGATTTACATTATAATACTACAAACTGGATTCTGTCAAGAGATCTAGAACCAGACTGAATTGTTTGAGCCCTTTAGTCACTTTAAATACTATGGTACTGAAGTAAATAAAATTACACTTGCAGACTACTCCATATGCTTTTGCTTAATTGCTCTGTGATTTGTTGTATATTAAGGCTTCCTTTTCTAAAAAAATCCATTACTCCAGGTTACATTAGCTGCACATTTAACTTGCATGCTCAGTGTAAGAAGGATTGCTAAAAGACAACATTATAATTTCTTATTAAAATCTGTTGGGTTTTCTTTTTTTTTTTTTTTTTTTTTTTTTGGCCATTACAGATAAATTTCAGAGATCTTGGGCAGCTATATAAAATCCGCATTGGCCACGACAACACTGGAAATGATCCCAGTTGGTACCTGGAGGAAGTCAGACTTGAAAGAGTAGTCCCTCCTTCTGATGAAGAGATTTGTCTCCGCATGGATTGCTGGCTTGCAGAAGACAAGGGTGAAGGTGATACCTGGAGGGAAGTGGCAATAAGAAACCCCGCAAAGGAGCTTTTGCCATGTACGTGCTCAGTATTTTAAATCATGTGTTCACTAGCCATATCCTGTGAGTATCCTGTATCCTGACAGCTTTTCATGCTTCTTCCAGGGCAGACTGCTCAAAAGCCAGCATAACCATGAAACAATCCTTTCCAGATACTTTCTAGTTCCCCAGAAGTGGAAAGTGATCATTTTACCCCACTCCTTTCCTCCACAAAATCAGAATAATAGCTGTGGCCAGGGCATCTTACCCCTATAAAATTCTTGGTCTCTCAGAGTGCCCCTAAATCACTGGCAAGTACTGCTCCTTAGAGCAACACATCAGGCAGGAAATCAAGGCATTATCGAGGTATGTAGTTGTGTGACATCCAGCTCCTTTTAGCAAGTTTGATACCATCCTTTCTTGTGCTGCATAAAATATTCTTTACCAGAAATCCATGATCCGAATCATCATACACAGGCTTTCCAAATCAGATTCAAGTCACAAGCATTCATACAGAAGTTGTTAGCTGCAGGGTGGCACTTTGGTACTTCAAAGTTTACCACAGCTTTGACACACTTTGTTCTCTTCAAGCAAAGTGGGAAATAGCCCATCATATAAAGTTATTATTTAAAAATTCCTGGGCCTCTACAAAGGAATAAGGAGCCAGTGTAATCATTTAGCACGATGGGATTTTTAAATAGAATTCTCTTTACATTAACAGAATGACAATTATGCAGCTGATTGATAGACAATACTGTCTCACAGTCTTACACAGATAGGTGCTATCATTCAGGGAAACTGTATTCAAACTGAAGCAGTGAATGTTGCAAGGAATCAGTGATTTAACATAAAAAAGGGTCATCATGCATTTAGTGACAATCAAATAATTTCAGAAGAAAATATCAAACAAGTGAAAAACCTCAAATGAAAAGAATATAATTCTCTGAAAAAGCACCAAGACTGGCGATGTGTGAATGTTTTCCATGGGTTTTAAGGCCAAAGGGGACTACCAATCTCTGTTACAGAGGCCAGAAAATGCTGGGAAACACACGTGCCAGCTCACATTTGCCCTCTCTTCTCTTTTTTTTTTTTTTTCTTTGTTGTTAATTATTCTGCAGAGTATTTAGTGACTTCAATAAGAGATTTCAAAACCTGGGACTGAGGGGGATCAACCAGGCCCTATAATCATTAATGTATACCACACTACCATATGCCACCTCTTACAGTGACATAAATACAGTATACTGGTGCAACAGAAAAATAGTGCAGAAGCCAATTAGTTGTATGAACAATTAATTCAACATCAGTAACTCAAATCTGCAGTATGCAGTCTGAAATACTCATTCATAGAAAAGTACTAATATTCTGGTAGGTGCACTCCATTTACATACTTGTATGTGAAAAATCAAGTCAGTTCTGTCAAAGGCTGGGAATATGTTTAAAACAGTACATTTATTTACTTTTTCATCATTATATTACTGCACCTTTCCTTGCTTTTGCAGGAACATTATCTTTATTAAAATATGTGTCTCAAGTTTGTAAGAAAAGATACGTTAGAAAGAATTTGGAAATTTCCCAAAATTGTAAGTTTTATAAATTAATTATTGATTTTAGGCACATTTAAATTGAACATCAATATAAACTCAGCAAGGCCTCCCAAGGATTTCCTATTTAGTTTCTCAAGAACAAGCAAATTAAACACTATCCATTTGCATTTCCCATTTAAAAGCTAATTGCTTACAAATACCGGACAAACTACATCAAGTCACTTTCTCCAGCAGAACAAATGATGTACTACTTATTACTTAATGATAATATCTGATATGATTTAGTAATTTGTATCCTGTACTTTTAATTCAATCTAGTATCTTCTAGTGCTACTAAATTTTCTTAACTATAAAACTGATGTGCTGGAAACTTTAATCAAAATGAACAAATATTAACTAATCTCAGAAGACATAGTTTTTTTTTATCACTGTTCTTTAACACTTACTTTATTACTCAATTTCTTTCTTAGAAGAAAGGGTAATTTTTTCCTTATCCTTTTTTCTCCCTTTCTCCAGCCAAACTCTACTATGTACTCAATATGGACCCAAAACCTTGGAGCTGATTTTTGATTCTTTGTCTTTCCTTTTTCTAGTTTCATTTCTTAATGTCCTAAGTTATTTCCTGATTCTGTCAGCTTTTCTTTACCTTCCTCTCTGAAATTGCTTTTTTTTCATCCAAATTTCTCACGCTGGTAAATCCCCTCACTTTTTCTGGCTGTCCCTCAGCCAATTCAAAAACTGACACTAATCTGGTCTCCTATTCAAGTGATGCTTCCATTTCTTTCTCAGTATCTCCATCATACCAGTCTCAACTTCCATGTGTAGCTCAGGTTTCTTATGCCTCCAATGTATGTTTGCCTTTGTCTTCCCTTCTTTTCTTTTTTTTTTCCCCCATTGCCAAGGCTTCTAGGTCCGTGGCTTCTTTTTCTCTTAATATTCCATCTTCTCTTTTGCTTTTCCAGCCCTGGAGATTTAAAAAACTTCACCTGATCTGTCTTTGAAGTTGTCCCTGAATTGAGTATGCTGTTGAACCGAATGATCCCTGGAGGTCTGCTCCAACCTCCTTTTTTCTGTGATTCTTCCACCCAGTCTCACTTTTTTTCTGGCGGTTCCAGATATTTTTAGTTTACCAAACTTTATAAGTATTGGATTGTTTATTTGTTGCTGTTCTGATATAGTTTCATCCCCTAGTTACGTTGTGATGCACAAAATCAAAGAAAAATTGTTTAAGTATTTTCTAAGTGATAGGTATTGGAAATTAGTGATCACGTCCTGAACTGGGTAAATCTTAAGTGTCACTCAATGAAAATAGCATAGAAGCTTTATTCTGAATGCTTTTGACTTAGCTTTATAACATCCTGACAACACAGGAGTGTTAGGGGAATCAGACCAGATTTGGCAGCTCAACGTAGTGAGGCTGCCGCAGCTGCATGGCCCCAGGTCCAACCAGTGGCGAGGCTGAGCACATGTTCCCAGGCAGCACACACAGGGAGACCACACCTATATACCGCATATATATACATGTATATACATGGCCAGCAGCACAGGTAACTCAAGCACACAGAGCAGTCGCCCACACACAGACAGCACCAGCAGCCTCATCCCGCTCCCCTCTTTGGCTGAGCAGGGTGGATGTCCACAACAGGAGGGACTATATATGTCTATGCCTATGAACAAGGTGGATGCTTCTGGCAGCTAGGCTCACACACTCTGTCTGCTCAGCAGCTGACCCTGGATGCCAGTGTCCCCAGTTGATGGCAGCTGGACATATGAGCCCCCGAGGCTGCAGCCCCGCTCCAGCTGCTGGTACAGACCACCTCACACACACACGCATGCACACACCGAGCTGTCTCGCCCTTAGAGACACACATACACCGCAGCAGGTCTCACCTGTAGAGACACCCTTACCCCATGGCATCTCTGGCAGCTAGCTGGGACTCCCGTGGTCCCTCCAAAATCAGCTGCTCATGTGGTCTTGCACTTAGAGACATGGGTCTCTGACCCCTGGTCCCACTCCACTTGCTGACACTTAATTTCACTCCCTCCAGTCTCTCCAGTTGCTGTGATGCAGGACCCCAGCTGGGTCCCAGTCCAGTTGCTGGCACTCAGACCCCATACCCACACATGCAGACATACACAGAGAACAGAGAGCCCTTCACCCAGTAAAAGAGTTAGAAAGCAAATTAATACGAAGGTGGGACAGACTGCACCGATCAGGTGCAGGACACAGCCAACCATACTAACCAGCCCTTTTGATCCCCTCATCTCTCTATTTTCCCACACTTGTTCCTCCCCAAATCACCTAGATCCATCTCTTTCCCTGCCTTTGGTTTCTCCCCTAAATGTCCCATAATAAGTCCTGTGCAATCCCAAAATGCTCTTCCCCTCTGTCCCATGTTGTGTTCCACACCCCTAGGCAGAAAAACCCAGCACTCCGAAAGATACTCCAGAATTGACACATTGTGATGGGTTTCATGCCTGGACACTGGGGCCAAGACTCTCCTGGGACAGTTCTGCAGGGCTGGGAGAGGGTGTCCCTTCCTCTGAGTCCTTGATATGGGTTCCCACCTGCTCCTGTGCTTGTGGAGATGGGCTGATGGCTCCTGTGATGGGCCTGGGAGAAGCCAGAGCAGGGTGCTAGTTGGACTGCCAATATCTGTCTGTGCTCCTTTGTGAGTGTGCAGAAGACCTTTATCACACATCCTAACATGGACTGTCTTCAGATATGGCTGAAGTTTTGATCTAAAGGGGTGTATGGTACAAGAAGTGTTGAATTTTCTTACCGTTCTGTTTATGTGAACATAAACTTCAAATGAGAATATAAATGGGGAATTCTGCCCTGTTGTTGTTCACATAATCGAAGGAATAACTGTACTGAACTGAGATAAAAGACAAATATTGAGGCTGGGGCAGGAAAAATTCCAGCTCAAAAGATTTAGATTTCTTTTCCACTTTGAGAAATGTGCAGGCAAATACAGAAAGCTTAGAATGTGCCCACTGACTGAAATAGTACAAAAGATGACCAAAGCAAATAGTAATGACTCAAGCACTATCTCCACAAAATTTGTATCCCTGTTTAATCACTCAAGAGGCACCAACTACGTAGCTAAAAAGTCAGGCTTCTCTTTCCTGTTGTAAAATTTATTAGTAAATGTGTTTTTTCAAAGCTAACAATTTTCTTATACATTATGAAGAATATTCTTGTATATTTTTTAGAATATTGCTCCAAATAGCAATAATGGAGATTAGAAAGCCTGAGAACTGTAATTCTAATTGAAATGTCTTCACCTGATACTCATTTTGTATTTATGGCTTCTCAAATAATATATGCACCACTTCTGAGGAAGATAGTCCCTTTCAACCACTATCAGCCATTAAGAAACTGTTCCCTTTTAGCTTTAATGCTGCACCAATCTGTATCTCTACCCTTCCATCACGGCAAAATGCCAGACATTTTTTCTGCAACCTGGGTAGTAAATACCAAGTGATAAAACCACATGACAGAGATTCAACCTTGCTGTTTAACAAATCAAACCAAAATGACTATTTCATTCAAGTGGGCATGTCATATGGAAGAAAGGCAGAACCTGGAGCAGTACTGTGTAATACTGTTCTAATATCTTGGATTGCCATCATTAAGGGAGGACGGAATATAAACAGTTTGATAATTTTAATGTTGTGTATCATTTACCATCTCTCTAGGTTTTGTGTTCTTTGGCCATTTTGTCTCTTTACACTAGCAGCCTGATGGGAGTGGATTTGAGCAAAGAGGGGGGTGGTGCTGAAAATCCAATGAGCTAAGGGTCCAATGTCGTCATCATGTGTCTTTAGGGGGAAAGTTACTCTGGGCTTGTTCTGCTCTTTTCCCACAGACTGACTGCCAATTTGTGGCAAGATTGTTAACGCTGTGTTCCTGGAACATATCCTCTGGTTTAATTTCATCCAAAAAGAAACTAATTTTTACTCTAAAATGACTCCATGCTGCAAACCGGAAAGAATTAAGGAGGGCCAACCAGGGGATTCAGTTTCTTGATTCAAACTAATGTGCTGTGGTAGGCACACCAGTGTCGTTAGGCTCAGACAGCTGTAATGCAGAGGAAGCTTACCTAATGTACTTTGAGTAATAAGTGATAAGTATATTTATCTTGAATTAATCTGCTCTTAACTAGAATTCTAAAATAATGACTGTACTTTTCTTTTAGCAGAATTACTTTGAAAAGAACTGACAATAGGACAGTAGCTTATACTAAGTCAGCAGGAAAAGACCAATATTTCTGCAGTGAAAACTTTCATTATCTTATTCTTACCAATAAATTTTTCTTTAATTCTATTAGGATTATTTTCTTCTTCTCCCAAAACATATCAAAATATAAATTTAGTCTTTAATGCAAGGCAACATGCAATGCTTGCTTACCATTTATGTTTTCCAAAGGAAAATGTCATAAGTAACAGAATTCTGTACCTTACTTCTTTAGAAGGAAATGAGAATTATATACTGTGATTGCAGATTGGGGCCAAACTAACTCTTAGCATTGGTGAATGATCAGGAATATACCAACCTTCTATATTGGAAACTCTGATTCAGGTGCCCAGAATAAGAAGTCTGGAAGAAAGGTTGTCTAACTTGCATTCTGTTGCCCTTCATATGCCCTTAGGTTACCTTTTCTTCACAACCATAGAAACAAAACTTCCTTTCTCTCTCCCCTTTATTCCAGGTAATTCATGTTCTCATGTTATCAATAGATGCCAAAAGCTGGAGGTGGGACTTAAAAAAACACCTGAAGCCTCATGATAACATCTCAAGTGGTAGCAGTAGTAGCATTTTTATGGACTGAGCAAGTATAAATTTGCTACTTGTACACTTGACTGCTCAGTGACTCCTATAGTATTTTTGATATATTTTGATATGTCATTTTTTATCATAGTTATTATGCTGCTTTAATGTCTGTCTCTCATGGAGCCTTTTAGAAACTCCCCAGCTCTGCCTGAAAACATTTTACCTCCCTTTTTCCCAACAGTTTCATCCATGCGTTCATCTCACAGAGTTTTCTGTTTGGTTATAGAGCTTATCTAAAGTTACCCTGTTAGCAGTTTGAAGATTTCAATCACTTACTTTCTGAAAGGTCATTTTCTTTTTTAGTGAGTGCTAGCTGAGATTTTTTCCTGCTATTCTGTATTAATTAATCCTCTTATATCCTTTATCAAAGTTATTGTGTTTTTCAAGGCATTTCTTCTGTTACTTTGATGAGCCCCACATTAGACAGATGCCTAGACATGAGTCTAACAGGTCCCTCATAATGCTGAAATGGTATTTCCCAACTTCTGTTGAGTGGTTGGCTTTATGTTATAATTTTCAGCTTTTTCTTCCCTTTTTTTTTTTGCCTATGGGCCTACCTCTCTGCTTTGTCACCCCTGTTTTCAACTGGTGTAGTTTCACTGAGTCAGCATATAGTAAAATGAAATTACTGCAACAGAATAGAGGATTGGGCCATAGAGTTCTAATTCTCAGAGTTTTGGGATGGCTTTTTCTTACTGCAGTGAAGCAGGTCTCCATTTCAGATGTGGCAGCAGTGGGGGTCTTAGAGTAGGTCAGTTTCTCAAAGGAAATTAAACCACCATCCCAGAGGCTGAACATATTTTCCACAGTCTACACAAACCCCCCTGTGTTTTGTGAACAATGTACAGAAAGCTACAAACAGGCAAATTTCACATAGGGTGAGTCTTGCTGTCTCAGCAATACATTCGGCTGGTAGGTTTGCTCTCCAGATTTGGTTGTATCTGCCCCCGTGCTCATCAAACTACTGGTGCACCTCGTCTTACCTGTTACAGAGTGGCATCATCCTTCTTGTTCTTATATTTAAGCAATCTGTAGCTCAGGAGCCATTAACACTAGTACCTTTTGTAACTTTTCTGCAATCTAGAGGAACTGCTTGACAAAGTTTGAAACAATTGCATCCACTCAAGCTGGTCTGTGCCTAGGTTTCCATTTGTACAGAAAACCTTAACCTTCACAATCTATTTAGTGGATGTTTATATGAATGTCCAAGCATTTCTCCATAGCGACATGTTCTAAGTAGGCATATACAGTGTGTTTTGGAGAATATTTTTGTTGCTTAATTTTTTGTGTATTTCCTAGAAAATGCTTTGTAACATATACTCAGGTTAAGGGAAATGAACATTCCATTTATTATCCTAATACAGCAGCCCATGTTGTTAATTTGTACAAAAATTTAAAGCACAAACTGGTCTTTTTGTTAAGAAGGTTCCTTTATAAATAATGCAGATTGTGTAGCCTAAATAAATGCCAGACCTACTGTTTTCCAGATGGTGAGAGATGTATAGACACAAGGAGCTATGGAAAATATTTTGCAGTTCTTTACATTTCAACATGTGCATGTTTTCTAATTCAGACTGATTTATTTAGGCTTGTAGCAATAGAAAGCTGTATTTGATTAGATCATTATCATCTCTCTAGTTACCACAGAGATGCACAGTGCTACAAAAGCAACTGTAATTTATTTATCTGTTAATATCTTTGTGTTGTGTTATAATTATCTCTTATTCTGTTCTGGTGTGTCCTGTACTTAATCCATTTGGTTTGGTGTCCCTCCAGAAATAAAAGAGCTTGTTGGTGTTTTCTTCTTGTAATCATTTATTGTTAAAGGGCTTCTTAAAAAAAGCCTTGAATATGCTTTAAAATTGCGCTTGTAGTAACTTAAATGTTGCAGTTTTGATCATGGAAAGTACTTGTAGGTGTAAGTAATACAGATACCAATACCAGTCATAACATAAACAGTCTATACCCTTTCCTTAGCTCCCACAGATGTTTTGCTTTTTCAAAACTGAGAATGTAAGTAAGAATGTAAAAGCATGGGGGAGACTTCATGTCGATATGTCTCTGCTTTTACTAATCTGCAGCATCTTGCTCCATGAGTAGTTCAGCCCTATTATTCAAATGGCTGGTCACAGATTAATATAATAGTTAGCTTGTCTTTTGGAAATATGCCCCCTCTCCTTCATTTTCCCCCTTTATGATTAGCGTGACTCTTTGCGTTGTTGCACGTTTCCTTTCATAGTTGGCTGTCACTCCTTATCATCTGTCCTTTGGCCAGTTTCTTGCTTGTTTTATATTCTCCTGCTGCTAATCTGCACACAGTTATGATTATACTAAGAGTTATGATATAAAATGTCATTTGGATATATTGCTCAATTATGCTAATTATCAGGTCCATTTATCTTTGTTACTTGCCATTCATAACTACCATTTTTTTTAACATGACGTTTTTATGTTAAAAACCTTGAAACTAGGTTTCAAGGCTCTGCCAAATTTTTGAAGGGGGGTGTGTGTGTATTATTGAGATCAATTATATGTCATGGGCTGTGTTGGTACACTGATGCATGGGTGTGAGAGCTCAATGCATGCTTGGAGTTACAGAAAATAATAAAACTGATCAACGGACACCACTCCTATTTTGACTCACAGTCGTAATAGTGATAAAGAGTTGGAGACACTGTCTTTGCCATTTTAGGATAATTTTATACAGATTAAAAAAAAAATCCTAATTTGGTTAAGCATACAGTCTATCCATCAACATTTCTTTCCTATCTTTTAATATATGTGGGTCTATTTTTTTATTTTACTACTTGTTTAGCTTCTCCACTGGGAATCAGAAATAGCTATTCTTCAATGATGGTGGATGACTTGATGTTTGAGTTTTATAATCTGCCTTGGGGTCCAGTGAATTAAAAATTTATGGAAATGTTAGATTCTACTAACTATTTGGTGGTTTAAGAATAATAGTATTTTAGTTAGTTTTTGTAGAATATTGTCCAGTTTCAAGCATTTTGTTATCATTTTCTGTTTTCATCTTAGTTCCTTCTTAAAAGTAGTGTTTAATTGTGTTTGTTAGGGCTTCTACTACCTTTCTTCACTCCCAAGAACGATTAAAATTACCCATTACTGAAACAGTAATCTCCTCTGTGATCCACTACATGGCAGCAGAAATGGCCAGCTGTGATTAGAATAGAAAAACACTGCATGGAAAAATTGCCATTAAGATGTAAACAAGAAATTTTAAAAAAAAGTTGTAATAAGAAAAACTGAAATTAAATAGAGTAGTATGTGATTACTACAAATAATTTTTTTCAAAAGAAGTTTGCATATCTGGATAATTATAAAAATAATATTAGCATGGTGCAAAATATGTTAATACTGTAACTCTGAATTATATTCCAGAATTCTTTGAGGATAAGCGTATATTTTTTGTGTGTAGGTCTTTGGTTTAGACTAGAAGGAGAGGCATTAAAAAGTTGCAAATATATTTTAACTGAGAGCTGTTTTTAAAAGTGTTAACATCCACTAGTGATAAAGGTTGAAAGCCTCAAAAGCAAGTTGAGTGTCTGCTTTTTATAGATGAGGGAGCCCATTCATCTGCTTGCCCACCTTTGTATGTGAGGTGAAAATCTAAAACCTCTAGGATTCACGATTGCTATTCTCCTTTTAAGATGAAATGAAGTTTAACCACCCAGAAAATTCTGGTTTGCACAAATCTGGAGGTTGAAAATGCCTTGGTATCAGTGAAATATAGCTATTGTTTGAGACCATGACTAGGTAGGTTAGGTGGTCTCCAGATAACTTGCCAAGAAAGACTTTGCGAATTAGGTCTTGAAATCATGAATAGTCAACAGGGAGTGAGAGAAAAAAAATGGAGCACTAGGGAACACTTGCTTGATGGGCTGCTTTGCTGAGCAATGCACAGCTATACTCAGCATAATGTGTTTTTCTAAGCTTGGCATTTCTATAGTTTTGTGCAGAGAATGACAAGATTTGAGCCTGGCAGTGACAAATGTATGGATAGCTGTTGCTACTTCCAAACTTGGAAGTCAGTACAGTCTTCTGGCAAAATTTTGATGGGAAAGCTTTTGAATCATGTGCAAACTACAAGGGTAATCTCAAGCTTTTTCTTCTTCTAGTGTTGGTGTATGAGGTCCATGTATACACGGGTGCTAAACCTGGTGCTGAAACAGATTCTAATGTTTACATCAACCTCATTGGGACAAGAGGAGATGCTGGCAGAAGGAAGCTCCATAGATCTAAGAATAACAACATAAAATTTCGACATGGACAGGTGAAGTAAAAATGATGCTACTTCTGATCAATAAGAGCAAATTATGGCTAGCAAACTGTTTCTTCAAGTATAAATATCTTCTTATTTATAAGCTTTATTGAAGCAGTTTACCATTTTCTCACTAATTTTCTTTATTCAAAATTAGAGAATTACATCATAGGAATAATTTTGATCTGCTGGATCAATCACTTACTGAGAGCATTGGATAGTAAAATTTGAGTACTCTTGGTTATTTATATTGCACATACAGATAAAATGGTAACATTTTTGTTCTCCTGAACAGATCACTTTAAATTTTAGAATCAAGTTCTAAATCCTTATTCCCAAGTATTCTTTCCATTCTTGGTGAGGCAGATAGGGCTAGAAAATGTAATACAGAGATGACCAAATAATTATTTGTAACCGATCACTGTGTCATGCCAAAGAAATCAAGTGCTGTTTCTGTGGAGTAATTTTAAGGTGTTATTCACCTTAGAAAGCTTTAAAAAATCCTCACTGACTGGCCAGGACCAATATAAGACACCTATATTCATTCTGCAGGAACAAAAAAGAGAAAAAATAAGCTATTCTATGCTGTTATAGTCAAAGCAATAGATGTGTTCAAGACCTTTATCGTTTTCCTTGTATGGTTCCACAGATGGATATTTTCTGCATAAAGGCTGTCTCACTGGGAGACTTGGAGAAAGTTCTGATTAGCCATGATGGAGCTGGTCCAGGTAGGATTTAACTTCCTAGAGACCAATCTGTTTTCAAGTCCCTTTTAAACACAATGTGCTTTATTTATATTGCATCCTTCATAAAAAATGTGACAGAAGGTCTTGCAGTGATAAAAAGTCTTCCCGCAGACTGATCACTGTGATGGGATGGTGAAAGACAGTGGTAATGGGCAGCAAAAAAGACATGAGTTTAATGTCAAATACTGTCATTCCACTTTTTGTTTTCAAGTTTATTTATAAGAAAGCACTATTGATTTGCAACAATTCTTCATTAGAAAAAGACTGAAGACTGGCCATAATAGAATTAAAGATATTCAACACCTGCTTTACTACCGAACAAATTTTGAGTAGCTATAGCATAATGTCCTTGCTGCTTTGGGCAATGGTAGATTTGGTTATTTATTTAATCTACGCAAGTCAATGTGGAGCTGCTCCAGTGAGTGACATTGCATTCAGCTTCTAGGTTTTTCAGAAGAGAGAATTTTGTGATGAGACAAAATCTTTTCTTGAGGTGTGCATGTCTGGAATGGAATAACTTAAGAGAAAGCTAGCATTTAAAAGCTCTGAGGATGTAAATACAGCAAGTATGTTTGCAGATTAGTAGCTAAGAAGAAGCTAAGTGAAAAGAAGGATTTTTAAAACAGTTCAGGGCCACACTGATACTGGATTATAACAGCAGTTTTACCCTTATCTGTTCTGAAATGGCCTCAAGCAACACCCATGTTGCTGACTGTACTGTCTAAGGCTCTGAGCAGACTTGTGACTGTTACAGAAGTAGCCTTATTAGTGCAGCCTTGGTATGGGGTGTAAACCTGAGTCTTGTATCTTTGTAGTTCTCTAGAGTTTGCTGCCTTCAGCAATATGGATGATTGTACACCTGAGAGTTTCACATCCTAGTAGGCCAAGACATAACACAGAAGGCAGTGTGATGGAGCCTACCTTCACGCTATGCCCCAGGTCACCATACCATACTCTCTTCCCTTAGCTCTCCTTTAACAGGCAGAAAAGTCTTCTTGCAGGATCAGCATTACAAATTTAAAACCAGACTCAGCTATCTTAAGAAGTTCTTTGACAATGGAGTTCAAAATCTGTGTTTTTGGAGGATTGTCTGAACAGGACAATGGATTGAATTCTGTCTATAACAAAATTTATGCCTCAGTAATTAAGATTATTGTTCATTGTACTCAGATAGATCTCACAGACCTCTTTTGAACTGAGGTGACCAGAGGGGTTGAGAGCTGGAAAAGGATGATGAGTCAGGAGAGATGCCATCTAGAGACCCAGTCTTTTAGGGGTTGAGAGGGAGGAAAGAGGGTTCCTTTAGAGGTGGGGCTGCCCTTTTTTCTAATCATATCACTCGTCTGAGTGATAGGGCAGAAGGTCTTTAGTCTTGATTTGGAGACTGTCTTGAAAGGATTGTGGAACATATACTTTCTTTGGGGGTCCTAGACTGCAGGGCATAGATCTTCTCCCACAGCCACTGTGAATGAGGGAAGAAAATGAATTTTGTTGTAGACAGCAAGGTTTTGGGATTGGTCAGGTGTGAGTCACTAGATGATGTGTCTTATCTGCTGAAAGAACCTTCTCTTCCATAGAAGCTTTCCATGCATACGTGTACATTTACACGAGCAGCTCCTTTCATCTTATTTGGCCTGTTTCAAAGTGACCTGCCTGATTGCTGTGAATCTTGGCCAGGCTAGTAGGCTCTTTCCAATGAAAGAGGTATAGAAGGGTGACAGAAGAAGCTTGCAGAGGGTCCTAATGTGACCTGGGCCTGAAGTCTTGTAGGGGAAATGCCATTCTGCTCCATGCACTGCCTGGGCAAGCCCTCCTTATGGGACAGAGACTGCTGCCTTCTAGGGACTTCCAGACTCAGATGTAGCCAGGAAGGCAGAGCGTGAGAATAAATAGGACAGTTGTCTGCTTCTGACCAAAACATCCCTCATGCTCTTTTGCTACAATGTGCTGATATATAATGGTGTGAGTCCTGCAAAACCTCGTAAGCAATATGACAAGTTGTGAGTGGTGCTGACGCAGTGAGAACAGGATATTTGAAAAGGGCTTTGCAGGAGAACTGTATCAGTTACTAGGATGGTTACTGGAAGTGATCTAAGAGATCAGCATGGATGTGGCAGTGGTTAGTGCTGTGAGGGAGAAGATGAATTCAGTTGCCCAACAGAAGTGAGGCTGCACAGCTCCATGCCTGCCAGTCCAACTAGTAGCAAGGCTGAGTATGTGTTCCTAGTAGGCAAACGCACAAACACATTTATAAAACACATAAATGTATGCACATGGCCAGCCATGCAGATCAACACAGACAGCACCAATGGCCTTATCCTGTTACCCTCTCCAGCTGATCAGAATGACAGTCCATCAATGGCAAATATATACATATATACACAGTATGGATGTTTAAGGCCTCCAGTAGCTGGCCTCAGACACTCAGTCTATCCAGTCGCTGCCCTTGGATCCTTGGATCCTCAGTTTTCCCAGCTACTGGAACGTAGACATAGAAAGGCCCTCCAAGGCTGCAGCCCCACTCCATTTGCAAATGAGCACAGTAGTCTTAATGATTTGTTAATTAATGCTTTTATATATGCAATCACAACTTCACTCACAGGGGACCAAAATTTACAGCTTTCACACAGATCTCAATTAACTGCATAAACAGATTTGTCCCAACATCCTTGTGTCTGATCACAAGGAACCAGAGGACGTAAGCTGGGATGTGAATGGTGTTGGCAGTTCACAGACATATGCATATACTTGCCTCCAAGCAAAACCCCCCAACCTTCCTAAAACTAAAACAGACCAAGGTAGAGAAGAATTAACATTGTACCTCTTGTGAGAGACAGAGAATAATAAAGTGTGGTGGGTTGACCCTGGCTGGGTGCCAGGTGCCCACCAAAGCCGCTCTATCAATCCCCCTTCCCAGCTGGACAGGGGGGAGAAAATATAACAAAAGGCTCGTGGGTCAAGATAAGGACAGTTTAATAAAGTGAAAACAAAGGTCGTGTGTGAAAGCAAAGAAAAACAAATGATGTTATTCTCCACTTCCCATCAGCAGGCGATGTCCAGCCACTTCTCGGGAAGCAGGGCTTCAGTACGCATAGTGGTTGCTCCGGAAGACCAAAATGCCCCCCTTCCATCTCCCTTTACTTAGCTTTTGTATCTGAGCTGACGTCATATGGTATGGAATATCTGTTTGGTTAGTTTAGGTCAGCTGTGCTGATTATGTCCCCTCCCAAGATCTTGCCCAGCCCCAGCCTGCCATTGAGGGGGGGGAGGGCAAAAATATTGGAGAGCCAGCCTTGACGCTGTGCCAGCACTGCTCAGCAGCAGCCAAAACACTGGTGTGTTATCAACACCTTTCTAGCTACTGATGCAGAGCACAGCGCTATGAGGGCTGCTATGGGGAGTATTAACTCCATCTCAGCCAGACCCAATACAATCTCCACCCTTTTTTCCATACCATTTGTGTCATGCTCAGATCCCACATAATTTAATACATTTCTAGTATATATAGAAAATATAACAAAGAGCTTGCGGGTCGAGATAAGGACAGGAGAGATCACTCACCAATTACCGTCATGGGCAAAACAGACTCAACTTGGGGAAAATTAACTCAATTTATTACAAATCAACCACAGTAGGGTAATGAGAAATAAAACCAAACCTCAGAACATCTTCCCTCCACCCCTCCCTTCTTCCTGGCCACAACTTCACTCCTGGATTCTCTACCAACCCCCCCCAGCGGCACACGGGGACGGGGAATGGGGTTTACGGTTGGTTCATCACACGTTATTTTCTGCCCCTTCATCCTCCTCAGGGGCAGGACTCCTCACACTCTTCCCCTGCTCCAGCGTGGGGTCCCTCCCACGGGAGACAGTCCTCCACAAACTTCTCCAACGTGGGTCCTCCCCACGGGCTGCAGTTCTTCATGAACTGCTCCAGCATGGGTCCTTTCCACGGTGTGCAGTCCTTCAGGAGCACACTGCTCCAGTGTGGGTCCCCCACGGGGTCACAAGTCCTGCCAGAAAACCTGCTCCAGTGTGGGCTCCTCTCTCCACAGATCTGCAGGTCCTGCCAGGAGCCTGCTCCAGCGCAGGGTTCCCACGGGGTCACAGCCTCCTTCGGGAACCCACGTGCTCCGGTGTGGGGTCCTCCACGGGCTGCAGGTGGAGATCTGCTCCACCGTGGACCTCCCTGGGCTGCAGGGGGACAGCCTGCCTCACCAGGGTCTTCCCCATGGGCTGCAGGGGAATCTCTGCTCCGGTGCCTGGAGCATCTCCTCCCCTCCATCTGCACTGACCTGGGTGTCTGCAGGGTTGTTTCTCTTACATGTTCTCACTCCTCTCTCTGGCTGCCGTTTCTGTCTCTCCCAACTTTTTTCCTTCTTAAAAATGTTATCACAGAGGTGTTACCACTATTGCTGATTGACTCGGCCTTGGCTGGCGGCGGGTCCGTCTTAGAGCCGGCTGGTATTGGCTCTCTCTCAAACACAGGGGAAACTTCCAGTAGTTTCTTACAGAAGCTACCCCTGTAAACCCCCCCACTACCAAAACCTTGCCACACAAAGCCAATACATAAAGCTTTCATTCTGTCAATATATCTTATCTATTTAGCTGAGCTCTGTCTTAATATGACCTGTGTTTCTGCTGGAAAAAGATAATCTGGGCCTTTTTCTTTTAAATTTATTAAAAAAAAAATTTGCATTATTTCACATGATAAACTTTTGTCATTTCAACACAGGCAATGGATGGTTCCTGGATAAGATTGTCATCAAACATAAAGAAGGAAAGGAAGCTCAGGAGGTTGTATTTCCTTGTAATAGGTATGCCATTCACTGAGGAAAATAATTTGTTACACTGCCGGCAACCTAAGGAAAAAATTGCAGAACAGGCATGAGCACACAACCTAGATGTATGAGCAATGCCCCAGAGTTTTTCAACACACAAGGGATGCAAAATTTTGCCATTGAAGACAAAGAACACAGTTGCTGTATTGGTATAGGAGGGAGTCATAGCCTAATGCAAAGAAGCCCAAACCCAAATGTTGCATAGGAGGAAAGATGCATTGATCTTTTTTTTAATCTAAATTATACAGAGACCACATGAAAATAAATAAGCTTTCAGTTCTCAATCTTTTAAGAAGTATTATGTGTAAAGATCTAGCTGCACTGATTTTGGTCAGTTTCTCTTTCTCAGTCACTGAAAATGCTATATACATCCTGGAAATCTTTAGAAAGACATTTAACTTTTCTCCTAAAGGAGAGCTACAATATTTCCTTTCATTTAGTAATATCTACTTGTCTGTCTTACTAGGTCTAGAATTTTGCTACCATGGGCAAAATTTGAAAATGCTTGACTCTCTCAGTTCTAATAATTACTACACAGCCTATTCTTCCAAATATTCTTATTATCTGAGACAACTGCAACCTGAAATTTTAGCAGTCATTGAGTTGCATCATATGGCTATAACAGAAAAAAAAAACAACCAAACCCCAAGAGATGAAAGTAAATATTTATGTGTGTTACTTATATATTAGTATATTTAATACGACAGAAATACTTTGAATTGTAATTTAGATCCAGTTAATTACATTCTGTAGTATGTGGTTTCCAAAATTTATGAGTTTGGGTTACACGGCTGAAATAGTTTCCATATTATTTTGGGAACTGTGCCTTAAAGTCTTGAAAATCTTTAGGGATTCAGTAAAAAAGGCTCTCCTCTAGGAATCCTACCTGTTTATGAGAAAACAGGGTTTCGGTTTGCAAGGTTCCTGGAAATGACTAGCTAAGAACCATTTACTCCTCTCAGAACTATTATTCCGATGATCAGGTTTTTGGTTTAGTTTTCCTTTTTTGGCTGTTAGACTTTTTAATTGGTTTGGTGTGCATTAAAGATGGCTATCGGAAAAGAATCATTTCTTTAATTTCAAGGAGATTTTATGAGACTTCTCTAAAGGGTGTGATACTTAATAAAGACACTGGGCTCTCTGTAAAACTGCCTCGTCAAAAGGAAGTTGTTAAGCTCTTACAAAAAGATTAGGGACATTATACATAGAACTGGAGGAGTTCTGTCATTGTTTGCCTGCGGTGTAAGTGTGCTGCCAATGTGTCAAAGTTTGCTTTCTATTTTTGGAAGCTGCTAGTGATCTTTTGTTTCTTAGGAGGGAATGAGGAGATAGATAGGTCACAAAAGTTAATCAAGCTATTTATTACAACAATAGTTGAGATACAGTGGAGTTTAGACTTCATGCATAAGAGATTTATTAATAGAATTTTGTTACATGCAAGAAGTGAACTATATTACAGATCCTTGAGTTTAAACAAATGCAACGTCAACACAGAGCCAATAGAATAGAAGCTGATAGTGAGCACATATTTATTTATGTTTAAATAAGTGAGATTGTTAAAGGCTGTAAAGTGTTATTATATCAGCAAGGGAGATCAACTGGAGTATGGGTTTGTAGTGAAAAGATATTGCAGGAAAGCTCCTTAAATTCATCAATATGAAAGAAAAGTAAAAGAGAAATTCAGT
Source organism: Buteo buteo (assembly GCF_964188355.1). NCBI lineage: Eukaryota > Metazoa > Chordata > Aves > Accipitriformes > Accipitridae > Buteo > Buteo buteo. The sequence continues at coordinate 35,776,363 of NC_134173.1, forward strand.
TAATTGTTGCAGATCTACAGAAGCTTTAGAAACTTCCAGACCTGCAGGGGTTATATATCATTTTAAGTACAATGAATATAACTAACCACTTGCAGGTTATATAACCCCCCCAAATGTACAGTTGAGTCTCTGATCCTGTAAATACTTAGTATTTCATATAATGTACTTCATATAGTACTATATATAGCTGCCATGAAAATTCCTATTTGCCTGGAGCAGAGTAAGCCAAATTCTCCTAATATGAATAAGGCCAACTATGATGAATATATAAAAGAAAATACTGAGAAGTAGTTTCAAGGCATAATTTTATAAAAAAAGTATAAAAAATACACTATTGGAGAGAGAAGGTAGTTGTCAGATTACTTGCAATATACTGATAATTTTTATTAATATTATTTTTGTTTTTGCAATGAAAGATGGTTAGATGAATATCAAGATGATGGGGAAACTGAGAGGGAGCTAACTGCCAATAGTAAGTATTTTGTTAAAGAATATTTGTGTTATAACAATATAGTATATACTTAATGCCTAGTTATTGCTGAAGAACCCTTCTGAATAAGACTGTAACTTAGGAAGAAAAGTGATAATAAAGCTTGCTCACATTTTTTTTTCCCTGTTCATATTTTAGAGGATGGCAATTCAATGAAGGCATTCCTTAAAGGTAAGTGTTTTCTACACTGTTGTTTTTGCTGTTTGAATTTAACCTGCAAATCAGTATTAAGTGACAAATATGTGAGCAAGTGACCTCATTGTATGTGTAAACTATCAACCATGAAAGAAAATGAAGACAAATTCTCTGGCAATAGTCTACAGAAAGGACTAGGCCTTTACAAGGAATTGAGAAAAACATGCTGGTGATAAACTGTTTCTGGTTTTCTTCATATTTCTACTATTCTGTCCTGAAAGCAGCCAGAAATTCCTCTGAGAAGAGATTCAAGTGTTGTTTTGCTTATCCCAATGTCACTGTCATTTAATACATGGGGACAGGTCCCCTAGCAAACATCAGCAAGCTGAAAAATGTGTTGTGAAGTGTCAGTGGAAGCATTTTCAGGTCAAAATCCATCAGGGTATTCCCGAAGTAGCCAGAAATAACGCAGGCTTAAACTCCAAATCCGTTAGCGAAGCTAAATGTAGTATATATGCATTCAGTTGACTAAATCTGCTTGAATTAATAAAAAGATTTTAATAAAAAACTACCCACCAAGCTTTCTGTTTATATACCTACAAAGACAGCCTCATCACTGTAATATGCTAGTACCTCCCAAGTGTTTAAAATTTGAGCTACCATCTCTGTGTTTGTCCCTAACCAGAAAAGAGAAATAGACTGACACAAGTATCTTACGAATATTTAACTGTAAATATGTATTCTGTGCAACTGTGTCTGGGAAGTGTATGGGAGAAACTAAATTTAAAAAAGTAACATTTACATTTTTCTCTGAAAACAGTGACTTGCCTTCTGTAGGTTGAGTCCTGATCTCTCAATCTAATTCCAGTTTCAGTGAAAATTAAATCATTTGCATTCAATCAAATTAGCCAGTTTAGCCAACAGCTTTATTGTTCCATGGCAACATAACTTTGACAAGAGGAGACTGATTAACTCAGGTAAGTAAAGGCTTTCCCACAGAGAAATTTGATTTTCACAAGTGTGACTTGGAATTGGATTCTGCATTCTGCTAAGTGTACAGTCCAGAGATGCAGCCACAATATCTATTTCACCTTATGTTCAGGAAATAGTCTATATTTTACTACTAATCTAAGTTTTTTTTTCCAGTGCTGCTTCCTTCTTTATTATGCTATAATAAGCAGGCACAGATGCAGACTGCTGAGAGCCTGTGCATGTCAAGAGTGGTTAGACACAACATATTGATTATGAGGAGAAAGGAGTGGCTTATGCTTAATCGGTTTGTGCAACATCACTCTGTCAAGATGTCCAGAAGGACCCAAAGAGCGTGTGTTGATTTCTTAGGTTGAGATCAGAGGTTCTGAATAATGAAGGTATAAAGGAGAAGAACATTTTTAGGACGTATTCTGCCGATTAGCTATGCATAAGCTTAGCTTGAATTGCTCTTTAGCCATCTTTTCTTTACCCAGGGGCTCATTCCAGTGAGGAACTGAGACAGGTGAGAGATCGTGCTTTTATGTTTTATATAAAAAAGATGATGAGCATGACTGATCTCAGGATTGCTCACAGTTTAATTTGTGTTGTCGTAGTGGTTATCTCATAGACCTTGCATGTGAGAAGTCTGAGCTTTATAGGAGGGTAGCAATCACAAGAGGTTTGGAAAGGTGTCTTTTACTCAGTTCTGTGTCAATCTATAATGACACAGTACCAGGGTTAGAGCTGATAAGAAACAATTCCAGAGATGAAGAGTCTTGGAAGAAAAAGCGATTGCCTTAAATTCTCCCAGCAGCTGTAGCAGTGAAGATTTCACATGGTAGAGCAAATAGTAGTGATAAGCAGTCCCATTCACAATGGAAGTGAAAACTTTTAATATAATATACATCTGCTGAATAAAAGGCAAGCAGCAGTGTTGATGTTAGGGAGCCAATGTTTTATGCATTCATGGGGTCATATTCTATATGAGCTGCACTCTGCAAGTGAGCTTCAGGGACAGTCATAAAAAGTTGATTGGCATTATTCAGTGTTGTTTGGTGATTTTCAGGATAAGTTCAATGTGCTTAGGTCAGGTCTAAAGCAAAGGTAACAAAACAAAACACTTTATAAGTCACTCTGAAGGTCAGAAGTCTCATTGTCTTCAGATAAGGCTAGTAACCTGTTCAACCACCTAGCCAAAGAAGAGAGTTTGAAAGTCATCATTGATAAGCAGGTTACTTGAAGGCTCCTGGTCCTTCTTCAGCCAGACTGGCATTATGCCAGCTTTCATGAAGCATAAATCCCAGATCCCTGTGAACGCTCCTGCTGGCTATGGATTCTGCCAAAATTCAGTATGCCCATATCAAGTTTTCTCAGCAACCTTTGTACATCTGTAGATTTCAGAAAGGCTCTGGCAAATCAGGCATAGGAACTGATTTATTTGTATTCTCTTGATGCCACCTTGTATGTCTGATGCAAGATAAAAAGCGTATTGCCCTGGTAGAGAAGGCAGATAGCTGTTCTCAGCTCTCAAATGATGAAGTTGTTCTGAGGTCGAATGGGACTTTACATCACTCTTTAAAAGTTTCCTACATTTTAGGGAAATTTTGCTACTTCCTCCTTCTACTTTCTCTATTTCTTTTCCTTTTCTGCCTCAAAATGGGTGGAGTACTGTAATAACACATAGTAAAGAATTTTCTCTCAAAGCAAGGAGACAAGACATAGTATATTCCAATGTTGTCCATGCTGCAGTCGGTTAAAAGGAGCTGGGTTCCTGTAATGTGATTCCTGTAGGGTGCTCTGTGGTATTGTGGGGTTTTGTGGGCAGTGAATAAAATATGGTTCAATGTTGATGAACAGAGCTCAGTTACTAGATATTTCTAGGTTGGCTCTTCTTGTGTTGTGCAAGGTTGTTGGTATTAAGGTATATAGAAAATCATAAGAAAAGAAAAAATATTCAGTAAATTCTCCCGTGACTTCTTTTGTTTTTAAATTATTCCCTACATCGCAAGTATTTGCTAATGGAGTAAGAATAATCACAGAATTCCCAAATTGTAAATGCATTGGTCCTGTTTCTAAAAAGCAATGACAGTATATATTGCTGGGTGGAGGCTGATTTTCCTAAGAAAATAAAATAAGTAGACTGACTGCTCTGCCTCAAGGCAACACAAATTTCTACAATCTCCAGGAAGTAAGCAACCTGCTCCTACATCTAGCAAAGTGTGAATGTCATTCTAGGTCTTAAGACTAAAAAACACCAGAGGAAAAAAACTGGAATAATGTATTGTAAAACCAATGGTGTTCATATTTTTAAAAAAGAGAAAAAAAGCCTTCCTTTTTCAGTTTTCTGAATTATATTTACGAAACATTGGCTTTATGTTTCACCTTGCCCGGTTTGCTATGTGCAGAAGTCATTGCAGGTTTGATTTTCACAGTTTTACTGCAAGCGTCTTTCAGGTTCCAAACTAGCGGTTAAAAGACTTTCTGGAAGGAAATTGTTATAATTGATTCCATTTAATTGCTGAAAGTCAACAAATGACCCCTGCTTCTAACGTATCTCTGGATACATCTCTATAATGTGAAATCAGATCCTTGGTTATATTATTTTAGAAAAGAGGAATTCTGAGATTTTTTTCACAGAATTCTGTTTTCCCCCTACCATTCATTTTAGCATTTGCCATACTGAAGTCTCAAAGAAAACGTCTATAGCTTTACACATAAGCTGAAAGTACAATAATACACTAACACACTAGTAACTCTGGAAGGAAGCTAATGCAGTTCAGTAGTATTGGGGAAAAGTCTCTTTTTTAATGTGGCCACGCATATGAAACACAGAAGATGACCTTCTCAAGCCCAGCCATCTGATTTCCCGAACTTCAGAATATCCTGGAAAGAGATCTAGAAATCACTGAACGCAATAAGTATTTGGTACCTGTCTCCTGTCTGGTATAGCCATCCTTACCAAGTAGCTGTCTAAGTGAATATAATATTAGAAAAAAGATTTTTTTTCTTTCTAGCATGAGCAGGTTAAATGAATTTGCTGAACTGAGAGAAAATGCAGTCAGTCTGGGTTAGCTCAGTTACCAAATTACAGAAGCATTGAAAGTAAATGTAGGAGAACAAACAGTCACAGATGCTAAGAGGCCTTAAATCTGTTAACCACTGATTTATTTCCTGGAAAACTCCCAACCCGTGTCTTAGCCTTTCTTCTGAAATAATAATTAAAAACACAATCATGGATATTAATTAAAATAAAAAATGCCGAAATACCTTCTCTAAACATGCTGCCTCTTTGAGCAGGGAACAGGCAGTTATGCATCCGTGTTTTCTCTTAACTTGGGGCTTGCTCTGTCCTGAAGCACAGGGATATTACAAAAAGAAAAAAACCCCTCACCTGGGAAACAGAGTAATGCAAAATTATCTCAATTTCCTCTCTGCTGTGTTCCTGGGACAGCCTTCAAAATGGGGCATGGTTGGAGAGGATAAGAGGTTCAGGGCTATGTTGGGAGTCTTTGTAAAAATTTGAAGCTGCTCATAAACCCGTGGAGTGCTCAGGAACAGCAGAAGCTCAAATGATGCTTGACTTCACCAAGCGTGACACCCTGAAGGGTACCACATGCCAACCTGGCACAAGGAGACAAAATTCAAAGCTGGCACATATATCAAACAACAAAAGTTCCTCATTAGGCAAAGTGTGGATCTTCCACATACTACATCTGACTCATTCCTGGAAATGACCTCAAAAAAAGAGTTCAGATGGAAGGATCCTTCCAGCTAGTGTGTTACTCAGCAGACTGATGGTGAGATGTGTATTTGCCTGCTGTTTTGTAGCTGAGCCCAGAAGAGTCAGGGAACAGTCAGATGTAATGCAGAAACAGCTTCTATAACAAGGGGAAAAACAGAATTAGCTAAAGAAAACAATGTGAAAACCGGAGGAAAATTATAAATCAAGAAAACCAGATCAGGTTTTCACCCAGTCTCCATCTCCAAGCAGGTGGAGGAAAAAAAAAGGTATGAAAAAAGCACACAGTACTGTAAGAAAAAGCATCACATCCAATTTATTTTTGAATTAAACTATTCTAAAATTTATTTTGTCAGCACATTGCATTGTAGGTTTACACACAATCACAAAATAATTCTCTTTTATATTAATCTCATTAGCAAATTATCATATTATCACAATACCAGTAAGAGTCTAAACACAGGCTTTTGATTTCCTTCCACTGTTAAGTTCCCTTTACCATGCAGGATAAAGTGTCTTTTCTACAAATAATTCATTTGAATTCAGGAGGAGATTTACTTTCAAGCAGGTAAGTAACTTTCTAATCTATACTGTCCATCTAAGACACAGTATTTTTTCCACACCTGGATTTGTTTTCTGTAGCTTGTCAGTTGCATTCTGGACTTCAAACATCGTTATGATTATGGGTCACCTACCAACAAAGAATCTCTGAAAGGGCCAAGCTATGAGCTAAAGTCAGTGCAAACACCTCTTTGGAATTCCATAAATTTTGGACTCAACCCTAATGAACGATCTCATCTGACAAATAAGCAGACTGAACATGACACATTAGGTTAGAAAAATCTGTGAAATGAAGTTTAAGTTTCATTGTTTAAGCAGTTGAGTATTAGCCAGCAGTTCTTACAAATGGATCACATACAAGTCTTTCAAAATGTTAGTTTTCTCTTTCATGTTACATAAGAACACTTTAAGAATGGAAATTTAATAAATTAATTACTGTAATTAAAGCAACTATTTTGTTATAAAGTGTCGTGGTTTAACCCCAGCCAGCAACTAAGCACCACGCAGCCGCTGACTCACTTCCCCCCCAACCCAGTGGGATGGGGGAGAAAATCGGGAAAAGAAGTAACACTCGGGGGTTGAGATAAGAACGGTTTAATAGAACAGGAAAGAATAAAGTACTAATGATAATGATAACACTAATAAAGTGACAACAGTAGTAATAAAAGGATTGAAATGTACAAATGATGCGCAGGGCAATTGCTCATCAGCTGCCGACCGACACCCCACCAGTCCCCGAGCGGCGATTCCCCACCCCAACTCCCCAGTTCCTATACTGGATGGGACGTCCCATGGTATGGAATACCCTGTTGGCCAGTTTGGGTCAGCTGCCCTGGCTGTGTCCTGTGCCAACTTCTTGTGCCCCTCCAGCTTTCTTGCTGGCTGGGCATGAGAAGCTGAAAAATCTTTGACTTTAGTCTAAACACTACTGAGCAACAACTGAAAACATCAGTGTTATCAACATTCTTCTCATACTGAACTCAAAACATAGCACTGTACCAGCTACTGGGAAGACAGTTATCTCTATCCCAGCTGAAACCAGGCTATAAAGAACGTAAAAACCTAGGCAAAAAGTCCTTTTCCTGCTTTCTTGGTGTTAATTTCTGCTTTCGTACCCAATTCAACAATCATCTTGTGTTTATCAAGTCTGATTTAAGTTAAAATTACCTTCAAGAGAAGGAATGTCTGTGTATTTTTTATTAAATGGGATGTAAGTTCATAGTAATCTTTAAATTCTTAGTTGTAATGATAACAAAGACATCCATTGGTCTCTGCCGTTGATACTAAAAATGTTTAATTGATATTTTGATGCTAAATTTGTTTTTATTTTTTTTAGTACAACAGTGGAGAGTGCAGGTTAAAACAGATGGAGATTCCCCAGAGCCACAAGAGTGTAAAAGGACCCTTGTGATTTATGGCTCAAAGGGAAAAAGTGATGAGCTTCTGCTTTCTCCACAAAACCCAGGATACATGTGCTTTCTACCCAGAGCAACAGATGAATTCATTGTAAGTCATAAATATAGAGTACTACACAGACCTTATCATGACATTCCTCTCTAGACAAAATATATATATATATACATATATTTATATACACATGGAATGTTAGTTTGACTGGTACAAATGATGTATTTTTTTAAAAAGATAGAATGCTATAACTTTAGATCTTGGGTCATCTTCTGCTGGTAGTCTTGTTCTTCTACAGCCAGCCGCAGTGTTGAATTTTCAGTGCCTTCAGGGGTATGCACCATGGAGGAAAATAGGTCCCTTTTGTGTAATTTATTGCATTGACCAGTTCATCTTGCATTTTTTCTAATTCTCTAAAGATTCCTGAATTGCAGTTTATACAAAAGGCAATATGCAATTATTTGAGAATGCAGAAGACAAAGGATTTGACAGTATTCCCAGGGGACATAAGTGGGCTTTTCTTTCCTTTATTTCAGTCTTTGTAAAGCAGTATCCACTCTCCCTCAAAATAGTTCTGTCTCTCAGGCCAGTAGGCAGAGGATTTTTCTGGCTAATCATAAATCACTGGAGAATGCATTCATGCATATCAAAGTGTGATGAACCCTGAAGCAATAGCATATATATGGCCAGTATTAAAATCAACCCTAACACAGTCCTGACTACCTGTACACCTGATATGCATCCTGCTGCTTTGAGAGGGTTCATCTGACGCATCTTTTTAATGTTCAAATTCTGTCCTAGCTTTCTAGGCTAAGTCACTGAAAATTCTGTTGATTGGCATGAAGTACAACTTCTAACCAGTGAGATGAGAGAAATAGCTTGCAATTCAAGGCAGTTTTACAGAGCTCAGAAATACTTTTCAATGGCTGCAATAAATGTTCTGAAAACAATGGCAAAACTACATTTAGAAAATGTTGTCAAAGCTTCATCATAATGACCTGATCCAGGCTGAATTTTTAATTTAAATAACAAGCTAAAGCAATTTAGGAACTTTATGGGGAGTAAATGAAAAGATAAATGGCACTTCTTAAAGTCAAGAAAGCAGTTGCTTAATAGAACACAGACGGCAAACACACTGAGCAACAAAAGGAGCTTCCTGAGCCATCGACATAAACTGAAGAGGTCAATAGAGGCAGAATCTATCTATGGAGCAACAACACCAACTGGCTGAATTTTGGCATCATTGCACAAAGCAGACTTCTGCAACAACCAACTTGTCGGTGATTTCTCAAATGGCATGTATTTCTTTTTAAGACTGCCTAATTTCAATGACTGGGTACCATGCTAGGAGAAATTAGTATTGTTATGTGTCAGTCATGGTTGTCCCTCATAGTCTACTATCCTAGGTACCATGGTACCATATCCATCGTACCAGGCTTCCACCCTAATGGGCTTTCTAAATGCTTGTTCACACTTTGGATTGGCTTTGGGTTGGTGCCTATATTTTCCCTCTAGCTATTTGTGTCCTTGGCTTTGTTGCTTTGTATGAAGAATTTAATACTATTTGAGCATTGTTTACTGTGCATGAAATTTTGTCTCTTTGCCACATTGCTTACAGTGTTTTACAGTTTTTGTGGCATTCTAAGGAAATCAGAATAGCAGGTCTAATATAAAGGAGTATTTGGGGATTTGCAGGTATCTCCACAAAAACCTTCATAACTTCTCTAGGTGGTTAAAATAACCCAGCTAATAAACCCAGTTTCTTGTTACTCTCCCTTTCTTTGTTCTTACTAAGGCTATTCAGAAGAATGCAGAAGCTTTGCTCATGGTCTCCCACTGTAGCAGAAGGCTGGAGGCATGAGCTTGATATCACAAGGAGGACAAGCTGTGAATTCAGCTTTCCAACAAGCAGGAGTAAATGAACTTTTAAACCCCCTCAAGATTCTGGTCCTAGACAAATGTCCTTAGTAACACAGTGCAGTAAAAAGAACACCAGGTTATGTGCTGTAAGCAGCTCACATTGTTTTGAAACAGTAAGCTTAATTTTGATCTCAGAGATACATTTATTGCACACTGAGGACAGGAAGGCATGTAAATTCCTGATTTTCCAAGAGCTCTCACACAAATATATGCACAGATGTGTATCGTATTCAGAACGATTATTTGATCCAAAATATTTCTAACCAACTCCTATGAAAGAACAGGTGTAGCTTAATTGCGTGTAGCAAGCATAAAGAATAAATTGTTAAAAGAGATAAAATAGCAGCATGCTATCAGGTACAGTTGTTGGGTTTCAGTGGTCTCAGGCACCTGTAGTACAGTGGGTGACCTGCTTAAAGAAGAATAAATTTAATTAGAACACCTTAGTTCTAATGACTAAAATGAGAAATAGCTAAATGTGTCAATGTTATTGAATCTGCTGCGAGTTCTAGTTGAAGATAGCATGGCAAACACCATGCCATCTCCAGTGAACACACACATTGAATAGTAACTGGGAAAATGAAAGTAAACTAACAGTGCAGTAGTAGAATTTTTTGTTCTTGATATTCCGGTGGTGATAAGAACCAGTTGTTGATCTCATGTGGAAAGAGTAAATTTGTAAAGTATATATATCTTTCCCTCAGTCGTCAGTGTTTCTTGGTTACTTACAGAGTAGGCTTGTCAGAGCACGCCTTTGGAGAGTGCTAGCGTATCATGCACAATCTATTATCCAGAGAATCATAAAATGCAAAGATATATCGACTGACAGATTGGGATCCCTAAAACTACTCTCCAAAGCACTAGCACAGGTAGTATGATATGAGCAACAGAGCTCTGCAAGTAGGACTGTTCATAAATACACAACAAATATGGAATGTATGTTGTGTTAAGGACCGTGAGGGTGACGGAAAATTTTAAATCACATAATGCAATACTCCATATGTTTTCCACAATATGAGATGATGCTCCAAACAACAAGCAGTAGGATTTCTGGAGTTCCTGACAGAAAGCTGTTCAGCTGAATTTTAGGATGCTTTGACCACACCCTTTTAACTAGAATAACTCTTGTGCCTTTTTTTTTAAAAAAAAAAAACAGGGAAGTGATAAAGAATTTACTTTAAATGTGCACCCAAACAGTAAATTTTTAATGCTTTAATTACATTAGGCATGATGTCTTTGGAGAAGACCTGTGTGAGTCAAAAGTGAAAAGATTTAAAATATTATGAAATTCTCTTATCATCTTCATCAGTTACCTGTCTCTGAGAGCTTCAATACCCCAGTGGCCTTGCCAGAGAATCCTCTTGATTATAAAAGCCATCCTCCTTCAATCATGTAATGGAAAAAATATTGTGTTGTTTAGTATATGACAAATCACATCCAACTCAGCTAAGATTTCAAGTACTGAATATTACATAAAACTGTTCAGAAGAAATAAATGTGGAAAAGTTAATCAGGAAATTATTATCATGAATAAAAAACAAGGTAAAGTGTCCTCTTGGAAACATTCTGCAAAGTTAGAACTGGGATATTCATTGGTTATATGCTTTGTGATGGATTATTTGTCTGTCTCTGCTTTGAAGGTCATGTTACATCAATTAATAGGCATCGATGGAGGGAAAAGCCAATTATGGGATCAAAGATAGGATATGGTATTCCAAAGGGAAACAGATCATATTAAATTCCTCAGAAAAGGATTACCAGAATGACGTAACGTCAATGCTCTGTTATAATGATGGAGCTGAACAGAAAGGATAATGATGGCCAGAAATATGGCGGAAAAACCAAACCCATGAAAAGGGGCGAAATATCTAATACACTCAACTGAAAATAGTCGGTGGTGTTTAATTCCATGGATTATAGACAGTATGATTACCAGCGCTTGCTTGTTCAAAGGCAATCATGGAATTAATTGAAATTGCGATTCTAGAAAGAAAAGGGAAAATAGTGGCTTTTAAATAGTCTATCCTGTATTCTGAAATTATTTTCCTATATATCTCAACTGTGCATTTCCTACAAGGATTATAACACATGTATTTATGACAATTTAGAAGCCCAGAGAATTGCAAATTTGGGTAGCAGAAGACAAAGTAAAATGTGAGGTACAGCTTGCCCTGTCATATAAAAACAAACAAGTTCTGTAATGTTGCAACTCCAAACCAGAGAGCTTTATGGAATAAGTTGTGCATGGCATTTAGAGTAACTGTGTGATACAGTCATGAGTTCCATCTACAAGAAAGAAAATCTGCAGGCAGTAATTTTACAAGTCAGTAGTCTGGTTCTGAAAGAGAAGCAGCAATGATTTTGTTGCCTGTGAAGGAAGTGTAGTTCAGATGGGTGAAGAATCCATGTGCTCTCCTCTCAATGAACCCAAATAATTCCCATTAAGTTTAACAAGAGATGAATGCATGTTTTAGGAGGATTTAGACTTAGTCCATCATATTTAATGATTTCCTTTGCAGCATACACAGCATGAATGAAAAACTCTTGACGTGAAATTCTGCCCATGTTTCCCTTTTCACGGTGCAATGGTGGAGACCAAGTCAGGAATCTGTGAGGATGTGGTAGATCAAAGAGGCATAACTCCTCTCACTTGTGCACTGTAGTCTGGGACTATCCTAAATTCCATATGTGCCATGGCATACAGACAGGGAGGGCAGGCTAGGCTTAGAGAGGGGACAAGTCTGGTGCCATCTTCTTCAGTGTAAAGCTACTGCCATGTGGCTGTTGTGGGTACTGCGGAATTGCAGTTCAGGAACTGAGAGATTCTCTGCAGCCTCAGGGCTGTTTTATAGAAAGCAGGAAGGATTTCTTCCCTGGTCCTTAAAGAACAATGCCTTGAATCTTGACATTTTGTAGGAGTGGCATGGCAACCACTTATAACACTTACCTTAAGAAATTCAGAATGGAAGGGATCTTTTAAGCCATCAGGTAAAATTCCTTCCTACCACAGGCCTCTTTTCATAAGTTCTGCATCATAAACAGTTCAAGCTCCTCTAAAATGATCTTGGCAGGTTGCTTTCTTTTCAGTTGATTGTTCCTCCTCTTACTCTGATGTTTTACTATTTCTTATCTGCATAGCAGTTATTAATGAGGGTGGCTAACTCTCTCCCAAAATGACAAAACCACATTTTCTGTATGGTTCCTCCCTAATAAGAATAAGGTAGCTGATACTTCTGTACTGTGCAAATGCATGTGAACTAGCTTTAAGCAAGCTAGGTCAGCAGTGAAGGGTTGTTAAGAGCAGAGCACTGTTGAGAAGCAGAATAAATAAATCTATTAGGACCTCTGTACTCTGTCGTAGGAGCCAGTCTGCTAGTGATGCTGCTGGTGCCAGCACATGATTATGTGAGACTAATTTCAGTTTCTTACTGTGATGCTACTGTGACGCGCAAAGGATTTATTTCCTGGCAACAGTCACCAAAGCTTATGTTATGACTGGTCCGGAAAAAATTTTAAAAAAGCAATATGAGAGAAGAACAAGGCCACTGGCAACATTTTCTGGTTTGATCCTTCTTAAAAATAATTGTCATCATTACCTTTTTAAAATAATAATTCTGTCTTGTTTCACTCGAAAATCACTTCCCACCCTGTCTTTCTTGCAGTTGCTGAGTGACAGGCTGCATCACTCCACTTCCTGGTGTTCAGAAGACTTATCATGCAGTGGTTAATGCCATGCAGATCATTAGCACTTGATGCAGTTTGGTCATCCTAGTACCCACAGCCCTAGGTTGGATGGTTTAACCAGATCTCACAGAAGCCCACAATCAGCAACTAGATACTGCATTTCCCATATGTAGTATGGGAACAGGGCTGTGTTGCTCTACAGAGTTATTTCTGTAACATTCATGATTTACATTTACGCAGGGATATCCCTTCTCTTTTCCAAACAATTGGTTATAAAGTAATTTCATGTTCTAAATCCAATCATTTTGCAAATGAGAATTTAGTTAAAACTTTCTAGGCTCGTAGTAATTATCATTAATTTTAATACCTCACTTGTCTGCTGATATCGTAACCTTTAATTGTAAGTTAATGCTCTCTTTATCCAGTAGGGTCAAAGCTTTACATGTTACCTTTTGTCTAAAGAGCTTAAATGCACAGATGTTACTAATTTTAACCTTGTCTCACCCTAATGGTAGAACATCATGCTTACAATACTAATAAGGGAACAGAGGAAAATAAGGGAGACAATCTCACCCGTGATCATACCACCAAAAAGAGAAGAACTGATTCTCTCATCATACTTATCCCAGCCTCCAGTTCACCTTTTCCATTGGTTAATGTTAAGTTTAGGAATTCTATACAGAGATTTGGGAAAATCTCTGTAAGTGAACCAGCCCTGACAGTATGCTCTTCCTCATCATATTTGTTGTAGGTTGAGACTGGAGATCTGGGAGATGTATACAAGATTCGGGTCTGCTGTGATGATGTGCCAGGCTTTGAGGGTTGGCATTTGAAGTCTTTTCACTTAGAAGAGATTCATACAAAACGAGAACTGAACTTTGACTGCAACTGCTGGCTCTCTCTTAACAGAGAAGACAAGGAGCTAGTGAAAGAATTCCCTGTGGTCAATGAGGACCAGAAAACTTTACCAGGTAAAAACACTGAGAAGATATAAATAATGTAAACTAACCTCTTGGAAAGAAATCAATGCCACAGATATAATATAGCACTTTGTCTGGATTTGAACTCCTCAGTGGCTCTATTGTAACTGTCTTCATATATACACTGCAAAAATGCTGACTACTTAAGAAATATTAATTTTCCGGTTAAGTCGCATATTGGGTTTCACAGTTGCTAAATCTTCTGTGTGATTCGAAGTGTGCAAAACTGAACAATATAATTATACTTTTTAAAGATAAAGAACATGTTCAAAGCCATGGAAGTGATTTGTGGTAGACTTACTAATGAATTACTTAGCTTATAATAGCTTTAGTTACTAACACAAGTATCAGAAGTAAGCCTCATTGTACAAAAAGTTTTCTATTTGTTTTTCCCTAAGGACTATTTTTTGATGTGCTGAGAGTTTTTGAGTATATTCAGAGATGCTCTTGGAACGTGAAGACCTATAGAAGTACTGCATCTGTTCAGAAAAGTTAGCAGTTACATATGAGATAAAAGTAATTAAAGACATGACCGCTTTTCTAAAGTTCCAGAAGTTCTGGTCCTGAATACCTCAAAACTATTCATGACCTTAGAAGGAACTATAGCATTACATTAGTTAAATGTTAGCTCAGCAGGACTGTACATAAAAAATGACATTTGAAAAATTTTGGTTATTCTTTTTGTATGAGTATGAACATATATGCAATTTAATGATCCTCCTCAGAAGAAAATCCAATCTGACTTGTAGAAGTGCATTTATACAGGAGCATTACAGAGGCAAAAAGTTTATAGTTGCTGTCATGCACCTTAATAAGTGCATTTTGTAAATTTTTAAACTTATATGTCATGTCATGCATCCAGATGCTATGCTACATCTGTCTCTGCTATTCTAATTTTCATAAAGTTTACATAGTGTCTTATTCATTGACCTGTGACAGTTACTATCTACTGCGAAGATAATTCAGTTTCTAACAGTCCCTGAGCAAACTCAGATGAATTCTTATTTTCCAGACCTTGCACACTAAGATAGAATTGGGCAGAATTTGTCTAGAAATTAGTAGCTCTAAGCTGCATAAGTCTAAATTGTCCAAGTCCATTATCCTTCAAATTTCTAAGGAAATTAATGGAAAGTCTTCATTGAACTTAGCATGAAGAGATCAGATTCATAAAGAGTAACCTGACTATTTGAATTACTGTGTAGCAGGTTTTTTGGTAGCTGCAGAAATAAAAACAAGCAGTAGTCTTACTAAATACTCTGTGTTGCTGTTTTCTTTTAAGTACACCTTGTACTTAGTCAGCTTTATTTAAACTTTTTTTCTTTTTGTACAGTCTATAAGTATGTTGTCTCTGTACATATTGGTGACCGCTGGGGAGCAGAAACTTTTGCAAATGTTTATATCACTCTCTATGGCAAAAGAGGGGACACAGGTGTGAGGAAACTTCATACATCTTTAGCAAAAGGAAGAAAATTTCAAAGGAATAAGGTAATGGCATGATAATGCTGTCTCACATTTGCAGATGTTAGCACTGCAGTAAGTGTCACCTAATGCCTACTCAGAATACATCTTGCTACAGATGGGCAAAAATTTGGAAACAGAATTTATCTCCCAGATATTTGCAGTAGACCAATGACAGTGTTATTTCCTTCCTGTACAAGAACATCCCCACATGATAATAAAGTCTCCACATGAGCACAGAGAAAGCAGATTACTGGGGAGAACCTCTGTGATCCTGCTTCTTACTTCTTCTGTTCCAAATATAAGACAGCACAGATAACAAAGAATTAAAAATCAGTGATTTGATTAAGTTACAGAAATTGCTGTGAGACTTTTGCAAGCAGTGATGTTTCTATAACCACAATCCCACATGAAACACTAACTCAATGTCTACTCAATAAGTTTAGACAAGAGACAAGAATTCCACTTAAGAGAATGCACATAAAAACAGTGTTTCTAGATGACCAATAACAATAAAATTCTTCTCTTTTGTATTAGGCTTTCCTATGAGAGGTTCATTCACTGAACACTGATGTTTGACAAAGCTCACTACCAAGATGTACATTGTCAAGGAGAGTCTTAGATTTCTGTGAAATTATTTCATTAGACAATTACCACTTGGTAGGGTAAAAGTGGAATCAATATCAAACTGAGAGAATTTCTAAATTTCATTTCTGCATATATCTCAGGGCTATGCCTATATACAGAAGATAACACCCTACAATAATTATTGTAATTTACCTTCATGCACAGATTTATTTCCTAAAATGTCTTAATTTAAAAATTTAATTATTTCTGCTTACAATCTGCTGTTGGGTCCTGATTATTGTTTGAAAAAAAAATCAATATTTTTGTCTTATGAGAGTACTTTTAATATTAGTAGCAGAAAATCTACTTCTCCAATATTTTTATTTAAAAAGTAGCAGGGACAACACACAGGACTTTGGCAAGGACTACATTTTTTAGAGATCACTTTCCTAATATCTTATTTTTTATAATTGCTCTGACATCTGGTTTAGGAAGTTCCTACTATTGAATTAATGTTTTATGGGGATGAGAGTGTTAATTATAATCCTAGACATTGCTGTTTAAAACTCCAGTTGTTCATAACCTTGTTGACCTTTATCAGTTACCATCAAGTCCATCTGGCCCTAGGCTGGGCCATATACAGAACACCTGGCTTTCTTACAAAACAAACAAGAATTTAGTGGGGCATATAATTTCTTTCTTTGCATTTCACATTTTTCTTTATCTTCTTGTTTTTGTTGTCCTTATTCTCATCCACTGATGCTTGTGTTTACTTCTCTTTTGTCTTACTCTGCCTTCTCCATTCTGCTTCCCTTCCCATCTATAATCTTTTGCTCAGATTGTTCTCCACCTTCATCTTAACTTCCTCCCTTCTATTGCTTACTATTTTCTCCATTTGCTGTTTCCACAATTATTTTCTTTTTGTAAGAAAAACAAAAAGACAGGCTTTTCTGACTATTGGAGAAGAATTTAGAAGCTATCTTGGAGTGAACATACTCTTTAGAATTCTAAATTTTCTTTAGGACGATAAATATATATCTAGGTTTGTATGATAGATTTTAGAAACTAGAAGTACCCTGAAAGATAAAAGTTTGATTAGAACCAAAATCTCATCAAAACTATTTGACTCTCAGAAGGTTGAGATATATGCATTTTAATGTAATATGAAATGATTGATGAAATGATCCATATTGTCCAAAGATCAAATGAAGTTACAATGCATCTTTAACGATGAATGTGGGATTCAATGTTAGGTATAATCAGCGTGTGTTTTCTTAGATTCAGAGGGGAGATGTTATGTTAAATATTACAAAAAAACAGACACAAATTTTAAATCCTCAGCTGAATCCAGGACTACATTTTCCCTGAAGTTCAAGCATATTTGGGTCCAATCTCTGTTTTATTAAGTAGTTCCCCCTTTTTGCAGGTGGATTCATTTCTGGTGGAAGCTGTTTCTCTGAGTCATTTGCAAAAAGTGGTCATAGGACATGATGGAGAAGGCTATGGGGCTGGGATGTACCTCAGTATGGTAACAGTCAAACAATCACAACACTCAGACAAAGAATGGGTCTTCCCTTTGTGGAACTGGCTTGATACTCATCTGGGATTATATGACACTGTTTGTGAGATTGCGACAGTTGGTAAGGTGTTCTGCAAAACTGGCCTGTCTGGGGTTTTAGAGGGCTTGTTTTTGTTTTTTGTTTTGGTTTGGTTTTGATTTTGTTTTTGTTTTTAATTTGGCTACAGCTCTTTCAGATCTATATAGTATCTTTCTTTTATTGAAAATGTGAATTTTCAGTTAGATCTTACTATTAGAGCAAAACCACATCTGGTAAGGTCAAAGTTAAAAAAATTCCATCTTGTCAATGTGTTGTGTATGGAACACTTGCCTTCCATATTAATTATAGCACATTGCAATGAAAGATTTAAAGCAGATTAGAGTTTGGGATATGTGTCTCATAGGGATAAATAGCTTAAGTTTTATGTACCACTTTTCAGGTAGCTTAGGATATCATTTGAAATCCAGAGAAAAGTTACTTTAGTGAAATGAGCCTAGTCTTTATCTGTGGTATTATTCCACACCACAAAGCAACAGTTCTGGTATGCTCAGTTTCTGCTCATTTCAAGCCTACTACGCCACAATTTGTGCAAATCTAAACCTGGATGTATTTGGCAAAAGAACACTTACAGCAGGACCATTAGTCATTTAGAACTAGTAGAAAAGATCCTTCCCTTCAATCCTGTGAAAACAATTCCATGTAAAGTAAATGAGCTACAAAAGTTTGTCCAGAGGTAGTAAGACAGTTTAAAAACATAAGGTGTGGTAGATATGCAAGTATTCAGTTGTGGTTTTTTTCTGAGTTGTAGAAAGTACATTTTACTGAGCTGTTCCTTTCTGTTAAACCATTTTCATTTCCCATAGAATGGTTAAAACAGAATGAAAATGAAGGATAACAGTAATTAATGAAGAAAAAGAGAGGGAGATAGTAATATTGATCTTTTGAGGATCTTGCAAATATTTTTGTGTGTTTATTATAGGTTTACCTGTCAGTCTCACACTATTACAGGACATACTGTATTGGTAGGTAAGATCTAGTTACAAGCGGAGTTCATTAGTATTATTCATTTTGCATTAGGTGCCTACATGCTACAGATGGCTGGTGCTTCTAAATGACAAATTGGTTTTAGTAACATTGATTGCTTTTTTGAGAACAATTAATTAGAACTCTAAAAGGTGTCTGAATGTTCTCTTAGCAATTACTTCCAAACATGACAAGGAAAATACCTTGGCATCAAGAGAATACCTCTGAAATGAAATTTTAAACATGGAAAGAACATTAAGCTGTTAAATTCTTGGCAAAAAATATAATAAAGGTATTGATGTGTTTATTCTTAGTGGACTGTTGCTATAGATACAACATAACCTGCAAATAGAGCTTTGTTTGTGTACTGTAAAGGCTACGGTCCTGCTGTATTATGCCATTCGCTCATGCTGTTATCTTTCCTCTTTCTCTTTGATAATTTTTAAAGGTAGAAGATTGACTTCCAGTCCTAAACTGCCTGAAATCAACAGGAAGTCATCAGGTCTCTGGATAATGGACATCACTGGATCTGACTTGAGTGATGAAGAGGATCCAATATGCCTTTCTTTTATCTTCTACGGCAACCTGAGTCACAAAAAGTTGCCACTTCTAGTTACCGGAAAAGCAATTCAGATCAAAGTACTTCAACCTTTCTCTATTGAAAGAAAAGCCTAAGAATCATGTAACCAATAACCCACTTAATTCTGAGATATATTGTTTCTTTAAACTAAATTACCAAATTGATTTTTAAGTCCTCTGGGTAGTTTGGCACAGGTCGTCATTTTTGTTTGTAGGTAGTAACACTGTCACTTGAACAATGGTTTTTGAATGAGCAGATTCTCCTGAAGTCTCATACTGGGAATGCTTAAGTGAGCAAATTGGTCCCTTGGTACACATCACAGTATATATCATGCTGCAGGTACTGATTTACAGGTTTTGTTGATCTCACAAAAGTAATTTGTAAACATACACTATGCCATGGGATACTATAGAGCTTTTGGGGCCAATGATGAAGAAGGAAGAATCATAAATGAGATGAAACTTACAGAAAGTTCTTTTTTCTCTGTCATGTAATTTATTCATCCCTGCCACCACATTTCACCGAGCTGCCTTTTCTTGAATGGTTTCTCTCTTTTTATGCCTGTCATTATCACTGCTTTTCCTCTTGATCCGCTCCTTTTTACCCATAAGTTTTCTCCTTCTTTATTCACTTCTTCTGCCCTTCCATCATTTGTCTTCACTTCCTCCTATTACCCATTAACTGAAGTATTAAAAAGCATTTGAGGTCCACATTCATTGAATTGTAGCCTGCTTCTTTTCCCAATGCTCTTACTTCCCTCTTGTAGCTATAATTCCTTTCCAGTGCCAACGCTGCGTTGCTCTTACACTTTTCTGGTTTTGCTCTCCATGAAAGACCACTTCAGTAGAATTTGGAACTGACCCAAAGGCAAACACTGCAGACACTTCTACTGGCTCAGGAAATCCCTGAGCCACAAAGTGCTGGAAGCTAGGACAATATTCAAGGGAAGTCTGACTACTACTTGTCCTGTTCTTGTACTGCTTGTTCCATCCTTCTGTTGTCCTTTGTGGGTTTTGAGGAAATGGTTGAAGCCTGTGAGAAAAACGATTTTGGACCTTGATTGGTTTCTCAGCCTTAGTTTTAACCTTGATCAGTTCATCCTGCAGCTGCAGAAACAAATATAAGGCAGGACTGAGGGAATGGGAGCAAGGGGGTAGACAGGGAAGTGGGAACTCCACAAGCCAGCTTTGCATCAGAGAAATATGTCCATGAAGCCATATCCTGAAAGATGTTTCTCCAGAATTGACTGCTGGAACTGCGGAAGCAGGTAGCAAGAGAAAATCAGGAAAAAAAAGAAGGGGTGAAAAGAGCCCTGAAAAAAACCAGAAAGAGTGAGTGAAAATATGTTAGTTTTTATTTGGGAATTCATCAGAAAGCAGCCTTGGAGTTGTGAATGGAGAAACTGTTTCCTGGTTCTTCTTCCTACTAGTCAGGTAAATTGAACTTAATGATTGAGCTAAAGAAATAATTGGCTGGTTTTTGATGTTCCTCTTTTCTTTAATGGAAGAGGAACTAAGCAGAGTAGCTTAGGCCATAAACATCATCCAAAATGAGGAGTATCCAGAAGGTTTTCCTAAGTTATTTCCAAGAACCTCTGCTAAATATAAAGCAATAGTATGGAATTGGAAGTGCCCTGTCAGAGGAAAGGCTGAAGTCAGGTCACATGCACTTCTACTAGCTGGGGAGTATTTGAAATGAAAGAGCAAGGGAAAGAATATGAGAAGTAGAGAATAGGAAGAGGAACAGATAACTTTTGGTTTCTCCCTTCTTTTTCCCTTACAGGGAAAAATTGTTGTTTTAAAACCAATAATTATCTATTGGTTAAAGAACAATAGTTATTTAAGGTCTCCTCTACTTTCACTTAAGCAATGGTATGTCACAGAGATGTGGTACTATTCCCTGTAGAACTAGAAGAGTTTTTCTAAAGCATGAATGCAAGAAGAGGGAGGATTTTATGGACAGTTTCTATATGAAAACATAATGTAGGGTGAAGATGGAGGATCTCTTGGATCTTTCCTCAAAATCAGATTAATTCTTCAAATTTATGGTTAATTGCACCGTTGTTATATTACAAGTTGGAAGAAACTTTTCTAATAGTGTTCAAAATTTTTAAAATTGACTAAAGTTTCTGTGCCTGCAAATAATCTACTGAATCAGCATAATATATGTGAACACTGTGCCTTGTTCTGTGTACAAATTTCAGCAGTGACTGCCATCACTTGTTTCCTGATATCAAACATCAAGTATTCCATCTCCACGTTCACATTAGAAAGGGGAAAAATCATAGCAGTTATAAATCTGCCCCAATTCTTTAACTACTGAAGTTTGTTCAACTGTTGCATACAGCTGTCAACTACATTTGATCTGGCACAGTTAGAATGAGATCCATTAATCTTCTCTTTTTCCTAACATAGGATGAACTGGCAGATATTGGCTCAATATACAAAGTTCAAGTAACTGGCCCACATAGAGAGATAAAACAGCCATGGCACTTAGATTTACTGCATATGAAGCACACAGGCACAAATGAAGACATGTATTTAGCTTTTGACTGCTGGTTCAACCCTAATGAAGACAAATGTGTGGAACTGCCAGCTCTCTATGCAGATCAGGAGCCTTTGCCTGGTAAGCCAAGTCTTTTTTTGTTACTGGGGTCAGTATCTGTCACTGGAATACCAGTGTATCTCTCTTGGGCCTGAAATATTGTGTGAGGATTTCCACAAGAATTTCATATTAAGGAATATGGTGGTTTTGCACATGCATTTATTACAAAAGAAAGCTGAGAAAACAGAAATCATTGGTATCAGGATTATGAAAGATGATGTAACTGCTGACACCAAACATAGAATTTGGTTTCTTTCATGTTAGTTATCTTACAGTTTTAGCTCTTGATTATTTATTTTCTCTTCAAATTAATGCTATGTTAACTGAAGGTGTGTACAAAATATAATCTACTGTGTGGTATTACCTGAATCTTCTTATTCACAAAGAAATTTATGTAACATAGAAACGTAGTAAATTTTTAAGAATGAAAGAATTGTGAAGACCCCTTACAAAACAGAGATAGAATTCTTAAAATGTCTTACAATCAGCCAGCAAAGAGATATCCAAGAATTTCAATTGCACTAGTGTTTTATTGATGTTGATGACAAATTTATAGTACAGTAAGTAATATTCCACAGAAAATATATATGTTGCATGTTTCTCTGCTGTTAGTAACACATGGAATTGTATAATGCCAGAGAGATAATAAAGTGATTTCTCCCACCCCCCTAGGAATATGGAGAGGAACAACCAATTGCATACTGATAACTTGATCACTAGCTATTGAAGAACAGGCTCCCCATCTATCCAGCTCATTAGAATAAAGGGGATTGATGGGGATAGTAAAGATCATATATTGAAGATTTTAGTGATGGTTAAGAGGTTTATTGCTAGAGGCTATAGTACAAAGAATATTCTGCTTAAACAGAAACTAATATAAAAAAATGGAAGCAGCCCAGAAAAAGGAATAAAATATTCCATGTGAACTTTTGCACATTATTCTCTAAGGAGATTTTCCTAAATATTTCATCCCATTTAAACTTGAAACTCTAACAAATAAAACACTGAAGACCTTTTAGATCTCTGGTTTTGTATGGGTTTGTATAACTTTAAACAATTAGTAGCCTTGTATTCACTTACTGAAAAAATCTTGGTTTTAGTGTTTTGATCCATCTGATTCAAAACAACATTGGATGTTGGATGCAATATATTCAGGATGTACAATCATGAATACAATAAATCTAGAGTTTGTTAAAAAGCTCTATTTCCCCAATTTATTTATGAAAAAATGGGGAAAATTATAAGTATCTGTAATTATTTTCAGAATTCAAATTGCTAAATGTTTACATATAAAAAGTCCAGAAATTCAAACAAAAAAATTTTCTAGAATACATCCCTCAAAGCCTCTATTATGCTAAGAACCAAATGGCAATACTGTCAGACAGCACTATCCAGACTTGTAAAGCAATACAGTTTTGAGGTATATTAGAAAATTAAGTTGTTTTTCTTGGAAATTTTCCAGGAAAAAGATGTGTGTATACACTCCCTTAAAAATTATTCCATAGATGGCTAGTAACTACTAACCTAGGAAGTTTCAGAAGTAAATTTGTGGATTCCAGTGATCTACAACTGGAAGTGTTAATATCAGTTTTAGCCTTTGTAGCCCCAATACTAATTCAGTCTAAAATTTCTGTCAGCTTCTTCCTTGAATTACAGTTTGATTACTAGAGACAAAAAAAATTTTTCATTTTTATGTGTTTGCTTTCATTATTGCTTTGAAAGAGACATCCATTTATGGAGATGTCTTTAATGAACATCTTGATAAAATAAATTCAAATAAAGACAAAAGAACAATTTTGAAAGATATTGATCATTGCTATCCCCAGACAACGAAAACAACAGGCATATAACTTCTTAGTAAGCAAAGTAAATGCTAAAAACTAAGCATCCAAATAAACAGTAACCTTTACTAGTAATGTCAATTGCCTGGTTGTAATGAAGGCAATACTAATATAATTACTTCTGTTCTAAACTAAGTAATTCCATGAGATTTAGCAAGGCAAAAATACATATATATGCAAATTTGTAATCTTCAGGAAAATTGCAATTCCTTTGTTAAAAGCGGTGGCCACTCCCAATTTTTTCCTGCATCTACAAATACATTTGTTCCATGTTTTTTCATCTCTTTCTGAGCATTGATGTATCTTCTGTCCGTGTCTGCTGCATAGCCCACCTCATCTGGTGGGGCATGAGGATGATTTTTCAAGCCCAGTAAATCCCATCACAGTTATCAGCTATCACTGAATCTATTATTAATAATTAAAAACAAATAAATGAACAAAAAATAAGCAAAATTTAAATGGGAACATCTGAAATTGCTTTTTTTTCTATCTGTAGAAATATTTCTTCTTAAAAGTGAGTGCCCAAGCCCAGACTGTAGGTAACTTCCCAGATACAATTATATTAAAAAAGCAAGGTCAAATGATTCTGTTGCATAATTTCATTAGGTTCTGTGGGATTACCTCAGAGCTGAATTTGTATTCTGGATATTAGCTAGTATCACAGAAGCAAATTATTTTTTTTATTTCTTTTCTTTAGTCTGTCCATCTTAGTGTTTGTGAGCACATTATTTTAGTCTATCTGTGTCGTGGGCCAAATTATTTATCATGCATCTTTTTGGACTTTGGATTAAAGGACATTGATTAAATTTTTTTAATGAACTCTGAGATAATTCTGTGCAGGACATTGATATGCATATTAACACACTGGGAAAAAGTCATTGCACACAATAACAATTAACTTTTTAGACATTCTTGCTGTTAGACTCCACATTTCTTGATGATTTCTAGATAATTTCTTGATGATTTTTAGAATGCCATTATTTGTGACTGCAGTTGAAGGCACGCACGAGGAGTTATATAGCAATAGGAGCTGTAAGAAGCTACAGTAAGAACTTTGCAATATGTAGCTGTAGAAGTAGCTATTGAAGATCAATGTTACCTTTTCTTTACTAAAGGATTTTTAATACCATTTGTGAACTGGACTCTTCTGGTGGACATTAGGCTCCTGCAACAGATAAAGTGGGTTTTTTCTGGAGTCTACTGACAACCTGCTCCTCCTCCCTCCCCCAGTTGAGTCTGTTGACATAAGAACATGAAGAATTTAAGTGTTTAATATCTGTAGTGAGAAACATCTGTATTAGCAAACATATTGATCTTTATTAAAAATCACCCAACTTTATGTTTTTGTAGTTAATAGATAAAGTATAACATTTCCACTGCTTTGTTAATCATAATAGATCAGTATTATGTAGTAGTGTACCGTGACGTGTTTGAGCATGGAGTAGTAGTTTTTCACTACATGATACTTAACTTTGCCAGATACAATGCAGTCCAGAATCTCATATTTATCAAATAATTCCTTTTTCATTAAAGTTAATGGTAAGTCTCATGTTGTTTTCCAAATGAAAGTAGTTTAGAGATGCTTCAGCTAATGTAGTCTTTTGAATTACTAGGCTTATTAGCTCAAGCATGGTATCAAACTCACACAAACCAGGCTGGCTCCTGTGTAGAGCTGAAGTGAATCATGCTGCTGCTTACTTTTACTGATTCAAATTCCTGCTGACTCAGGCATCTCTCTACCACACTCTGTTGTGCAGGTTAGATGAACCCTGTACTTTTGACTAGATTAATAAGATCAGATATTCAACTGGCATAAACTGATTTGCTCCACTGTCTTGAGGGTTATTAGCTGTGTGGCTATATCAACTGAGGATCTTGTCCTGAACCTTTAATTTCACAGAAAGAATGATTTTAATTTTTTGAGGCTTCTTATGTGATAAATTAGCAGGGTTAGGCATCAAATTTAGTTTTCCACATTTTTTTTTTTGCCATAGAACCAAACAAACATTTAAAAAATATCCCTCCCTACTCTACTTTACTTTGATTCTTAGTTGCCTAACTTTCATTTAAAAAAAACCCTGATTTAATGGGGAATTATGACAATAACCTCTGGAATACTCATTCCCCATATTGCCTTTTTCTATTTATTTTACTATTTTGTAGAATAGAACTTCTGCAGAAGCCTCTGAAAAAAAAAAGTCCCTGTCAGCTATATCTAACACCTCTGAAATACAGCACCCTACCCTGCCCCATTTGCACTACCACCTGTACTGTCTTATCTTTCCATGGTGAACCTGACAAGCTACAGAGGAGAGCAGAAACAGAAGAGGTCTTGAGAGCTTCAACAGAAGAGGAGTTCATTTGATAGTTCATTTCCTCCCCCACAGCTTTTCTTACTGTTTCCCCCCTATTGGAAAAATTACCTGCATCGCCTGATTTCTTTACAAAGCTAAAATCACAATGGTGTAAAAGGTTTAACTATATCTCTGACATTCAGAAAGGATGTGATTGTATCATTTAAACTGTTCACCCTTGAAAGGCTATTGAGAGTTCTGTGGGCAAATGTTACTGAATTATCACAATAAATTATATTTGAATACATAGTACATAGTAAATTCAACAACAACAAAGGCAAATTCAAAGCAACACCTTCTGTCCTATCTTTAATTCATGTTTTTTCCCCTTTTTAATGAGCATTAGGTGATTGCTTTCAGTTTCACACCATGTTGGCTTACATATGAAACAGAGCTTTTATAAATAGGATTGGGAAGAGACAAAGAATGGCAAGGTTGAACAGAATATCTTATTTTAGTAGATTTTTGTTGTTGGGGTATGTTGTTCATCTGAGAGTCAGAATGGTCTCAAACTCACCCTTAAACTTTTACTCCATTTCCCAGCACCTCTTTTGTGTTATGCCTTCCTTTGTATGGGTTACTTTGTATATTTTTACTTCACTTATATAGTGGAAGTCCTTTCTCTGATCCAAAACCTTTGAAAATTAATGGAAATATTTGCTGTGACTACATAGAGCCTTAAATTATGCATCAATAGATTCAGCAGATTCCACTGAAAATACTGACTCAGCAAAAACATTAGATATGTTTCTAATTTTCATTGTATATCTCATTTGAATACTACTTGTGTGATTAAAGCTAAGCTCGTGATTAAGTATATTAATGATTCTGGACCACAGCAGTAAAGATGATTGTGAGCACCCTACCTGAGTGATCGAATCTGTGGACCAAACTCTTCCAATCTTATTCACACAAGTAGCCTTTTGACTTGCAATGAATCTGCTTATATGACCAAGGTATATAGGCAAGGCAATGCTCTACATGATTAACACAGAATCTTACCTTCATAACCTAACTCCTCTAAAAGCAAAAATGCAACTGGCTAAATGTCAAAGACTCACCTGGATAGCTCATGTACTTTCAACTATCCGGATCTCCAGCAAGGGCAAGTCTGTGTAGCTATGCTGACTTTCATGCATCTATGTTGTCTTTCCCCTGGCAGTGCATATTTAACTGCCTCAAAGAAAAGGTTGACATACATTAGGGCCCCAGTCTAGGAAAACTCTTAGTTTACTTCTTATCACCAAACATGAGTGATGTCATCAATTACAAGTACTTTCCCAACTCTTGGTTTAAATGATTAAAAAAAAAAAAAAAAAAAAAAAAGCCCAGAGGAGGTCCCTGAAGTAAATAGTGCTGCAGTGAAATAAAGTTAATTTTCAGAAAACAGAGTTTCTCAGACGTCATCCCCATGTAGTAAAAGATGAAGAGAAACAAAGATATTTCAGAGGTTTATTGCAATGAGCACACCTTTATTAGTGGACTGATACAGCCCTTATTATTTAATGAATCCTTTTAGATACTAATTTTTCAATCAGTATGCAAACCTACCCTTTAGAACCCTTGTTCCAGTTATGTGACCTTTTTATTTTAGACATGTAAAGAAATAGCTATATGTCACAGTATTTGAAATCAGGCCTTTTGATTATAACACTCAATATGAATAGCACCAACTTGTGAAAAGAGCTGTAAGAAAAGCTTAAAAATAAATATCCTCAGAACACTTTTTTTTTTCTCCCTGTTTTCCTATCACCTACGCATGAAAACAAATGACAGCCTTAGCTTCTGAGTTCTAACAATCATTCTCAAACCTACCAGAAATTTCTCTTAATTATATCTTTTTAAAGGATGTATGGTTTGGTTAAATTGGGCCATTTCTATCTTGGAATAAATTTGATTCAAGAAGCAAACCATACTGAAAATATCAGATGTTTCCAGGATGTGTACTTAGATATTTGTGTATCCTGTGATGTATTTTAGACTGAAATATGTATTTCAGACTTGAATAATGTGTATTTCAGTGCTCTCTGGCTTGTGATTGTGAGACTGAAAGTGCTTCTTAGTTGCTCCTTGGTTTCATGTCTGTCTAAAGCTCCGTTTCCCTTCTTTGGACACATGTGTTTCCTGGGAAGGCAGATGTTGTACAGCCAGCCAGGTCCCAGGCAGGGACAAGCCGCAGAGTGAGGCTGGAAGACTTTCTCCAGCATGTAACTGTCACATAGTCTAGATGTTGTCTATGTCTGCTTTACTGTACCAGTGATGAAAGCTGTGGGAGTTGGGGCTGAATAGTTTGGAGTAGTCAAAGATAGCTCAGTACTGGTAAAATGTTGGATTTTAAGGGTGCTCAATCCTTAAAAAAAAAACCAGTCTTTTTGCACTTTACAGTGGATAAAAATGTTTTCCTCCTTCAGAAAAATATTAGAAAGTTGTGTTTTACAAACCTGTGTTTCTGCAAGATAATAGCTTTTTTTCTTAGGCCGAAGTAATGATGTTTGTGGTTGGAAGCAGAGACCATCTAAATTTAGATTCCTAACTTTTAGTGTCTATCCCTAGAATATATGGGAACCCATCATAGGTGTTTTCTACTGCACCTGCCTTTTCCTGCTGACTACCTAAGGATCATATTCCTAATATAGTCACCAGCATGAGATTCCTAAAGTGACAGCACCAGCATTATATAAATGAGCACAGATTTATTATTGCAGTCTGAGTAAGAGCAGACTTACAACACTAGGAGGAAAAAAAACCAACCCCAAAAATGCCTTGCTATTTTTTCTTGGCCTCCTTCTTGTTAAAATGATACTCTAAAACCATGAATATTGAGATTGTGACCTGCTTCTGTTTAAGTGTTTCCTTGTTCTTTGTTTCCATGATAAATTCAGGGGCTAAAATAGGTAATTTAAAAAAATGAACATATGAGTTCTCCATGAAGTTTCTTCAGAATTAATGCAATCTGGTCTCATCTGCATCACTCCCTTGTGTATTGTGTCAGAAAGAGGCAAGGAAGCAGAAGCTTCACAGAGCGGCCATAGGTGTCTCTTCTAATCTCTATACTATGACCACAGCTGAGAAAATCAGGAATGCTTTTTCCGAAACTCAAATTTCACTTAGCTGATCTGTATTTGTGAGTTATTATATAGTACATGGGAGGTTCTTTGGAGACTGATACAAACTGTGAGGAGGTTTTTCTATTTATGTATTAAAGTTGATGTTGAATGAATTTTTAATTCATTATTTCATTATTTCTGTTTCACATGAACATGCTTTAACTCAAGAACATTGTAATAGTATTACGGTCTGACTAGTGAGAAAGCTTGATAGTCTTGATGTGTTCATTCATTGGGAGATAATTACATGAGTTTAAAGCTTAAGACAATCAGGTCCCAGAGTTCTTCTAAACCACTTCGTAAGTATAGACTCCCATTTCATTTCAAGAAGAAAATAATAGGCAGAGAGTGAAGGAAGAAACAAAGAACTATGAGTAAATAGTCCTAGAAAGCAGAACTTAGACTTTCCAAATAGCACATAAACATGAAGTATTTCTTAGAAAGGGATTTCCTACCTTAGGGGGAAGCGGGCAGTACACAAGAGAGAGATCCTGTGCCCCAAGCAGCAGCCAGTAGTGCTGATTTTCTGGGAGTGGTGTCAGAGCAGAACAAATCTGTGTTCTGCACATTACCAAACAGGGAGTTATGCGGCAGGAATGTGTTTTGGTTATGTATGTCACCAGGACTGAAGAGAACTATACTCCTTGTTCTGTGGCACAGTATGGGATTTGGATGACATTTGCAATGGTTTCTACCAGGGATTGGTATATAATGCAGGTGTTGGACAAGAAGACAAGGAATAATTTCTCCTACTGACTTTTTGGTATCATATCTGTATTTTTTCTGAAGTTGTGGAATATGCAATCCATTTGCACACGGGAGACTTGAAGAAAGCAGATGCCACTGGTGAGGCTTATCTTTGTATACAAGGACAAAGGAGTGACTCTGGGAAACGATGGCTTAACTCGAGAAACAGCCTGATCACTTTTGCTAGAGGGCAGGTAAAACAATGAGGAAAAATGTAACTGAATTTGTGAGTGTCTTTTTGTCAGAACTTATGTTTACATAAAGCTTTTCATGGACAGAGTATCAAAAGTACTAATGTTTTATATTCCATATAGACATAATTTTCTCATGCCACGAAGACATGATTGTCTCCATAGGTGATGTTGCTTTTAAGCATCACCAGCATTTTGCAACAGTGAAACAGTTAAGTTGACAAAGTAATTTTGAGCTGGACTAAATATACTCTAAGAGTTCTATTTTAATATTGCAGACTTTTAAGGCCAGGGAGGTATCAGTGCTTTGTTAAAATATGCCAGATTGATAGAACTGATACCATTTCTGTAGGATATCTTGCCTTTTTACCTGCATTAGACCGTGACCTTTTCTTGTTAACTTTTCTGAACACTAATGTCAGTGTTCCAAGCAGAGTTTTATTTTTTCATGTTTCCAATTCTTCCATCCACTTACTGCTTTTAAACATGGTAAACACATTCTTGCTTTTTGAGGCTTAAAGGGCTTTTCCTAGAAGGGTAATTCCTGGAGTAATTATTGGCGTAAGAGCAAAGTAACTAAAACAAATTTCAGATCAAAAGAAAATGTCTAGCTGATACTTTACTAGACCCCACAGTTTGCTCTGAGTTTAGGTTTAGAAGGTCTTTTAATTTTTTTTTTTAAGGGAATCATAAAATAATTTTGAAGTACATAGGAATCCACTTTTGGGGAGGGCAGGAGAGAGTATTTCATTATTGCCAGCCAACCCAGATTAATTTGTTCTCTGATGTAGAAATCTAGAGATCTCTGCTTGTAATATGCTTCATTTATTCTTTAAACATGCCTCTGTTTATTTTATCTGCTTTTCTTTTCACTTCTAAAGATTCTAGAAGACACAATGGTTTTTGTATGAACACCAAACTAAACCTTTGTTAGTCATTACGTCCTCTGTATTCCTGTATTTTCTCTCTCCATTGTGGAAGAGAATATGTGTGCCCAGTGTCATGTTTGTCAAGAACTGATCAAACTGCTATCTCAGACTTCACAAAATAAATCTCAAAATAATAATGACAGGATAGTAGGGCTTACCTGGCTTTAAGGAGTAATATAGGAAATTTTATAGATTAATCTTTTGGGTGATATAGATAATAGTTATATACAATATATCTTAAAGATAATACCTTAGAGAAATCTGAACAGCAAGACTGCTTGCTACAATGGATAAGGTATCAGTACAGACTGAAAGAGGGACTGATTCCTGTTTCTTTCAAAAAACTGAACTGTCCTGAGCTTTTCTTTTTATTCTTTATTTTGTAAGTTTGTATGTTAAATTTTCTTTAAGAATAAAACTTGTAGGAAAAAATATGTGAACAATACAATTGACTTCTGTGAATACTCATTCCAATGGAAATATAACTCATCTGCTAATTCACAGAATTTTTTCTGTATAATCCAGATTCTGTGTCAGTTTTTGAATGGACCTGCTCAAGAGGCAAAATCCTTCGTCTGCAACTCTAAAGGGCCTTTCTATATCCTGGGCTATAGAACCCTAATCTTTTTCTTATGGAAAAGATTTTGAGTAACAACTGTTTAGGTATTCAGTCTCTCAGTTTACTCCAACTTGCCCTCAAATGCCTAATTCTCTGTTTTTAGTCTTTGCTCTTTTTTTCTAGATGATTCCCATGATCGGTGTGGTTCTCACAGGTAGCATGAATTTTTGTATGTCATTTTACTTGGCAGCAACTATGGGAACAATACAACATTTTTAATGTTTGTTTTCAAACCTTCAAATTGGTCCCCAAATTTGTCTTCAAACCAACCTTTCCAAGACAACTACTTCTGTCTACAACAGGATAGCTTACGAAGTCACAAGAAATAAAACAGTCTTAATCATAGAGATTTTATTCTACAGCTGGTTTCCCAAAAGAGTAGATGAATCCATTCATGAACAGTATGTTCCAAACCTCATTTCTTCAGGCCCAGTTCAAAAAAGCCAACAAATACACACTTTAAGCAATGTGTGTCCCCAGTGTCAGTGTGCATAGTTATGTGAGCTTTCCCACCAATTATGAAGGAAGATGACTGTGCAAACTTGAATATGCAAGAAGGTGAATATACTACAAAGATTTACAGTAGGGAAAAAAGGGAAGATTCCATGAAGTTTATTCATCATGCAAGTCTGTTGTATGTGGAAAATTTGACCTATTATAGAGACGGCTTCAGTGAAAAATCCTTATCCCAATAGCATAGTGATTGAAACCTTCCCAGACACTATTCATTTCCTTCCCATTTACCTGTCTAATTCCTACTAAATTAACTGTGAATTTTAGTGAAAATGAAATTCCTCCAGATTTTCAGAATTATTCGACAACTATTGTTCATGAGTTTCATTGGGAGTTAGGTTCGGGATCAAAGCAACTTTCAACACAAGTAGTAATTGATCTGATTTGGTTATTTCAGTACATGACAGTACTAGAAATGAGCACTTTATTGCTAGTGCGTGTATCTGATGTTTCCAAAATTACTTCCTATTAAATACAGCAGCATTTTGAAATTCATAATATTAACTGAATCAGAAAATATCAGTTGTAGCATGTAATGTTTAATTATGAACTCAAAGACAATGGAATGGCATAAACAAGATAAATTTGCTTCCACCGAGATACAAAACAATGACCAGACACACAAGGCTAAACTGATAAATATTCAAAACAGATACATATTAACTATTATTTTGATTATTTTCATATTGCAGGTGGATGTTTTCAAAATCAAAGCAGTATACCTTGGCAAGTTGAACCAAGTTCTTGTTGGATTTAAGAGTCTAAAAAAAGGTCAGCATTTTTTTTTCAGTTAATGTATGTTAATAATAATGTAGATTATCAGATTTAGGAGATCCTTGAACTTCTGAAATGTCTTAAATTTAAGATTAAAAATCACAATTTTTTTTTAAGTTCTAGAAAATTTGAAATTGCTCTCCATATTCTGCAGTTCATTATTTCTGTTAGACTATACACGTGAAGTATTCAGCTTGGTTTTACTAAAATGTGCAAAGGATTCCTAGGAAATGTGACAATGTAAAATGATAAAATAAAATTATACGTGAAAATTTTCTCCATAAAAGTTATTATGTATTTATGAGTAGAGTCAACAAAGCTTTTGTTTTTCAGGAAGCAATATGACATCATTTTGGAATTTTTGACATTTTTTTCTTCCTCTCCATGTTTAGATGATGGACATTTTCATTTTAAAAGAGAATTTTTTTTCAGGACTAAATGCTTCTAAGATAAGAACAGAAAATCAGTTCATCATATTGGGAAGTGGTACATGGAAGAAAGGCTGTTCTGGCCTCACAGCTTTTTTGCTTCTAACCCATGAGAAATACATTCTTTTCTAAGGGATTCTGCATATGTGAGGTTGAGTGGCAGATAAAAAGGCGGCACTTCCTGCAATATTTTTTCTTGTCTTCCTTCTGACTCCACAGCAGCTGTTGGAGTTAAAGAAAATTACTTACTTCTTAAAAATAAATAGCAACAGCAAAGAGCATCATTAATTGATATTTTATTCAATACTTTGGCTACAATTTTGGCCCATTGTTTTTAGAGGCAACAGACCAGAGATGCTACAGATATCCTACTTCTACAGATAACATTGGTACTGGAAATAAGATTGTTCCAGAGCATGATAAACTGAGTCTTTTGTTCTTTTTTTGTTTATCAAAAAACAATACTATAAGATGATGTAGGTTAAACTCAGACTCAGAAAAACTGATTTGGAGACTATTATTTCCTATGTATTTCCTAGATAGTAACATTAAAAGGAATGATCAAACTTTCATTGGCTTCACCAAGACTTGGAGTATAACCAAGTTTACCAAGACTCAGAGATCTGAATCTTCAAATGCTTTGTTTCCAGAGAATCAACACAATGGTCTCAATCAAGAGAAAACCTTCAGCTGAAGTTTGTGCCTTATTAGATAGCATAGAAACTCACCAGAAAAAAAGTTGTGTGTTGAGTGGATTTTCTGATGGCTAATGTGGTAGAAATCCTGACCCTTTTTCCTTTAGGACATTGGTAATACCATTTCCTGTGGGGGACTTCTTGTGTCTAAAGATCTCATACAGAAGCCATTACATCTTTTGGGACATCAATAGATCATTAAATCAAATCTATCCCTATGTTTAATTTCACAAGATCTGTAAAAACTTTAAGACTTCTTCACTTTGTTGAATATTTTGGAGTGTAGGGGAACAGACAGAAACACATATACACACAGCCAATATATTTTCAGTCTTATTTCCTTAAGAAGTGCAGTAGAAGAAAACATTTTATTGATTTTCTAAAGATAGAAACTTATGACTGCATACACAGAACATTTTGTTGCTTAAAATGTATAAATTAATAATGTCCTGTTTATTTTCAATCAGATGAGTGGTTCTTGGAAAAAATTGTTATACAAGAAGTACTCTACCCTTTTTCTGCACATGTTTTTATTCACAATGACTGGATCAATAAACGCTCAAGGACAGATCTTGTAGAAGTGGCAATTCCGCTCAAAGGTAATACCAGCAGAAATGTCCTTCATTTGCATGCATCACTACTGCATGGCAGAGCAGAACAGAACCAGTACAAAGCTACTTCACAATGTAGGCAGAACTGAGCATTGATGGTGTCCTGGTTTCAGCTGGGATAGAGTTAATTGTCTTCCCAGTAGCTGGTACAGTGCTATGTTTTGAGTTCAGTATGAGAAGAATGTTGATAACACTGATGTTTTCAAGTTGTTGCTCAGTAGTGTTTAGTCTAAAGTCAAGGATTTTTCAGCTCCTCATCCCCAGCCAGCGAGAAAGCTGGAGGGGCACAAGAAGCTGGCACAGGACACAGCCAGGGCAGCTGACCCAAAGTGGCCAATGGGGTATTCCATACCATGGGACATCATGCCCAGTATATAAACTGGGGGGAGTGGGGGCGGGGGGATCACTGCTCAGGGATTAACTGGGCCTTGATCGGTGGGTGGTGAGAAATTGCACTGCGCATCATTTGTACATTCCAATCCTTTTATCATTACTGCTGCCACTTTATTAGTGTTATCATTATCATTATTAGTTTCTTCTTTTCATATTCTATTAAACCGTTCTTATCTCAACCCAGGAGTTTTACTTCTTTTCCCGATTTTCTCCCCCATCCCACTGGGTAGGGGGGAGTGAGTGAGCGGCTGTGTGGTGCTTAGTTGCTGGCTGGGGTTAAACCACGACAGATGGTCACCCAATGGTGAGGGGCAGGGGCCTGGAAGAAATTATGCCTGGGATGGAAACGATGGAAATGGCAGTATTGGAATAGTCTCCTCTGGCAGCACGTAATCTGTCCTTGGGACAATACAGAGAAGATAGGCATGGCCCCTGCATGAGTGTGACATGGATTCATGAAGGAGCTGGCCTGGTTTTCTACACCTCCACAGGGCTAAAATGAGTAATGAAAGTTTTGTGGCTTTGTTGCCTGTCTTGACTGTGCTAGATCCAGCACTACCAGGCAATGTAATCTTGTACCTTTTGGCTTATACTGCCTTACAATTTGGACACGAGCTCTGAATATGTGTTTGTTTGCATTACAGAAACATCTGTGACATGTCTTCTCACAAAAAATTTTGATACTAAAAGCAGAGGACGATGGCAAACATGGGTGCACTGCATACCAGTACCAAAAGATGTTCCTGATATTAAAGTTGTTGTCTTTGGAAGAAAAGGGAAATCCCCTGCACAGGAAGTTCAGAATCTGAATGACAAACCATTTTTGGTCAGTTTCTTTTTTTTATTTCACACAAATCTTACCAAATAGTTTCAGTAAAGTAAGAATTGCAGCCAACATATGTGAAGTTGTGTGGAATGATTTTTTTATTTGTTTTGATTTTTTTGAGTTAATGTTTATACGTCTATGTCTTAAATAAACAGCACTTGGAGAACTTCTTACATGGGGGCTACTACATATTGCTTAGGAAATCTCCCTTGAGCAAATGCCAACTTTGACATGAAAAACCTCATTAACTTTGAATTAAGACTAGTAGGCCTTAACAGTTGGGCAATAAATAATGAAACTATTCCACACTTTCTTTACGTTCTACTTCTCAAACCTGTGTCTCTCTACAATCAGCTTGGGCCTAGGCAAATATCAGTTCTGTAGTTTGCACATGAAGTTAATGGCAGCTTCCGGACAGGTGTGTGAACCTGGGTCACACCTTTTGAAAGGTTTTTATTCTTAAACATGGAAAAAAGTCATTACCCCCCTTTTGCAAAAAGGCAATATAAACATCACTTACTTCACTGCTGCAAGATGAAAAGCCACAAGCAGCAGTGTGTGATATGACTTATGGAAACCAGCCATCCTTTCTTCTGGAATAGCACTAGAATAACTGAGAACAGAACCAATAGCCATGTCTAGAAATCATCTTGAGTTCAAAATTCCAGTTCAAGCTTGAGAAGAAAGATGTGATGGAAAGGCAGTAAATAGGAAAGTGGAAAGAACAGTAAAATGAATTCAGCTTGGAAATACAGAATCAGTCATGGATTTCCTTGCTTTTCATATGTTGGCCTAGGCTCTGCAGCCAATTCTCCCAGTTAAAAATAAATGTAAATTATGATACAAATGTGAGTCCAAATTAACTTGCAATCCTAATAGGACTTCCTCACCCTAACATTAATGTCTTTGATATTTTTTACCTATTTTATTTATCTTTTCACCTGGGCGTAAAGTATGTCATCCAAATTGTTACATACAACGTATAGTTAATTTTTTTTTCTTTATTTTCCTAACAGTTGACTGTTGGTGATATTGGAGATATAACAAAAGTTTCCTTTGTGTTATTTGGTCCATGCCTGGGAAGAGGAATTAAAATTCACAAGGTATTTCAAATACACCATATATAAACTTGTAATATTTTCATAATACCAGTAAATATCTTTTGTTGAGAGACAGATTGCTAGCTTCACTTTGCACCACACTAGCAAGGCCACACATCTCTTGGCTCAGTTACCTGGTATCTACAGGTGGTCACCTAGAGCTTCCACATCTCTCTGTGGGCAGATCTAGCTTGTTTGCGCCTGCTGAAGTGCATATAGCTATACCTATTCACTGATGTGCAGATCCATTCTGCACAGCTCATCGTGACATGGAAGGCAGTGTTTTCTGCTGATGTTGGGAAATGTTAATCCCTGTGTTGAAATACCGACAGTCTCCTGACACAGAGCAACCTACTTGTGGAAACCAATTAAGCTGATACTTTAGTATTTATTCATTACAACACAGTCATCAGTGGGCCTTAAACATCTGATTGTAGTTTAATATGTACTTAAGTTCTCTCATAAAAAAGGATGGAGATATGACTTAATGCTGTCAATCTTATAATTCAATCAGATTTTAAATGTATATCTTTCCCTAGGGTGGGTAGGGAGATTGAATAGAAAGTTGTTGAACCTGATAATACTTGAGCTTTGGGGAAATACTTAAAATTGAAGGTTAACGCAAAGAAAAATTGTGTCAATGAGCTCTGCCTGTAGGCAAGGGCCAAAAAACATTGTGGACATAGCATTGAATTATTCTGAAGTCAGTAGAAGAATGTTTTTCTGAACTGGACCTCACACTACCTTAACACTACCATGGATTTAAAAGAGCAAAGGGTGATTTCCTACATGAATAAACAGTCCAGAAACTGTTCTGATGGGAAATGCTAGAGACAGCTGCATTCCAGCCTGAAATTTGAATGGGTTTATAGTACTCAAAGGAACATTAAATCTGAGTTTATGAGCTCCTCTGAGGATAGGGGAGGAGTTTATCTATCTTGTTCATGTTTGCTCCCCAAATGTGTTCTTTGTCAGCTAATTTTGTAGTCTCCGTTTAGGCTACAAGAATGGAAAGTATAGGTAAACACAGCTTATGATTTCTCATTTTAAATATGCATCTCCAGACTATTTGATAAAGCATGCCAAAAATATGTTGACACTACCCTCACTATATCCATTGTGTGATTATGTAATATAAGATTTCAGTCTCCAGAACTGGTGGCTCAAAACATGGCAGAAAATGTAATAGCTTGCTTTCTGCTTTCTTTTCAAAGACAACCCTCTGCAAATGGCTAAGTGATTTTTGTTCACACTTTTAAATACTTCAAAAGTTATTTGGTAATTGGTTTATTAGTAGCTATAAATTGTTACAATCTGCAAGAAGTCAATAGGTTGCTATAGACCTATGTAGTCTCTTCTACTGGTGCACTTACAACCCACAACATAAGGCATAATAACATATACTGCTTGTGCCAGTAATATGCTTATAACATCTATTACTCATTTATTAGTCTGCTTATAAATTATTTATACATGGAAGCATAATCTAAAATGTAACAAGTTGTTTTCACTTTAATAGGACTCTTACAGTGCAGTGAAAAATAGACATGCTGTATAGAAATAGAAAGACTACAGGAGGCAGTCAGTATGTGTAAGCTCACTATGAATCAGTGGTCAAACCCAGCCTCAACTGCAAAGAATTCCCTTCCTTGCTTTCTCCTTAAGTGAAAGAAGTAAAAGCCAAAATTTCAGAAATTTCACAAAAATGTAGATTACAGATGAAACTGCAAAGGCTAAAACGGAGATAAAATCCCTACTCTCCTTTTGCTACTCTCTTGTTTTCTCTATTCTGGTGTTTACAGCAGCTTCAGAGTACCAGTGTTTTTCCTGTTGATCTCCTATGGTTTTCTGCACACCTCTGTAGAAAATGATATAACCTTCGCTAAAATTTATGTCTTTTCTGTAACTTTTGAAGATTTATGTACTATAGAATGAGTAGCTTTTCCTTGCTCAGAAATAGAGTTTCAGGCCCTTTCCAAAATAATATACGAAATCATTTTTACTTTTGCATAGAATATAGAAAGACTGTATGATTTGGAGATAAAGTTCACACTTAGATGTAACCTTACAACTAACAAGAATTTGTCAGGTACATTTTATTTTAAGGCCAAAGACTGCATAAATTTACACATCTCATTTTTATGAGTCCAGTCTCTGCAGGTCATCTGCCTGCGTATGCAGGTAACCCTTAGTCCAGTTTTAATACAGATAGAAGTTTGTGATACTTACTGATATTTAGTTAGGGATGTTTATATTGATAGAAGTTAGGGAAGATATTTTTGTATAAGAAGAAGTTAGACATTTAGTGTGAGAAAATTCAGTTATAGCAAGTGCAAAAAATGGGTAAAAAACTGGCTGC
This sequence comes from Buteo buteo, assembly GCF_964188355.1. Classification (NCBI taxonomy): domain Eukaryota; kingdom Metazoa; phylum Chordata; class Aves; order Accipitriformes; family Accipitridae; genus Buteo; species Buteo buteo. The sequence continues at coordinate 35,815,529 of NC_134173.1, forward strand.
AATTTTAGTGGAATTTAATATTATCTAAAGAAAAACACTGTTTATTCAAGTAATTACTGATTTAATTCTGGAAATGGTCTTGAGGAATTGTTTGCTTTCATCTGGAAGCCTTGTGCCTGATCTCATGAAGAACTGGACACAAAGCATAAGCAGTAACAGAAAAGGTTCAGTAATAACATTTCTAGGAACTCAAGGGCAAGATAGCCTGACAAAGTTTTTAAGAGTGGAACTGTCAAATTCCTAATTATTTCCATTATATAATTCAATTATATAAATATTTATGCATTTCAAAGCTTACACTTGAAGTCTATGTAAGGAAATCTGTACTCAGGATTTTCAAACAGTGGTATGTGTATCCTGTACAATGAGCCACGAACTTTTGCTGCTGCCACCGGTGTCAGTAGTGGTAGCTAGTCACGACAGTAATTTTGGGAATCCCTGCCTAAGAATTTCAATTACTTAATGTCTTGATGAAATTCAGTTTTTGTTTCATTTTGTTTTGTTATTAATGTCTTGAATATAATATTTCTATGCAAAGAGATTCTAAAGGCTGAAGAAACCATTTCTGCAAACTTGTAGTCATTAGCTCTGTACCAAGTTCAATCCTGCATATAATAGTTACCAGAAATGTTTCTGCATATGCTTGATAATTTGTCATTCTGTATTTTATAACCTGACCTAGGATGAAGTTCATGATCTGAGTTGCCCTCCTGGGAATCTGATCTCCACATTGACTGTCTCAGTAGGTAGGATAGGTGGGCTCCCAAGCCTGTACTCCCTCAGTTGGTTCGGAGGTTCTAAGTTCACAAATTTGGAATATAATTTGTTCAGTCTCCACTGAGTATTTAACGTCAGGTGGAATGAAGCAGGACCTAAGCACGCACCTTCTCTTGGAGTTCACTCTTCAAATAACCTATTTCCACAGGGAGCCCTGAAGGCCACTGGACGCCTAATTTCTGCCAACTTTGAAAATCCTAGCTGAGATGTTGCAAGTCAAACATAAACAAATAAAAAGCAGCAAAACAAATGTTTTTGCAAAGTGGGCATATGCTATTAAGATTGATGTAACTGTATTCATTCATTTGACATTCTGAAATTGCAAGTATATACAGGTCAATTTAATCTGTACCCTTCATTGGTTCTCTACAAATGGGTCCTATGCCTGTGTCAATATGCAATGAAGAATACACCTATAAACATCAGGCTGCAGAATCAGCAGCTTGCAGCAACTACTGTAGCTCTTATGCAGAATCAGGTAGCTTTTATAAAGTGTGTGCAAGCATTAATAATGGGAAGAAAAATCAGTTTCTGTTGGGATGGAAATAAGAAACTGAATAATTCAGAAAAATGAATTTCTTCCTCTGATTCTGCCTGCAGCTTCAGCTGAAAGACCTGGACACTAAACAAGAGTTGGGCTTTCACACTGAAGCCCAATGTCTGTTTGGAGAAGATGGATCTGAGACTGTGACAGAGCTAGCAGCCATCAGGCCAGACAAGCCACCACTCAAGGGTATGCTGCTGAACTAAAAAGTAAATACATGAGCAAATGCACACACACACACACAATCGTGAACTGCCTAATGGGATGAACACAATGGGCAAGATTGCAAAGCATTTTATATATATTAAAAAACACTAAAAATTATTTTTTAAAAATTCATTCAATATACCTGTGTAAACCATGTGGGTTCTTTAATAAGATCTATTGTTAAAGCATTTTTTCTGTTTTAAAACATCTGACATGTATTGTTTTCACTAGGCTAAGTACCAATTTGAAAGTCTGAAAAATCTGCAAAGCCCAATTAGTATATTTCTGTTGAAATTTTCAAAAAATTACTGATTTACACTCAGTGAGGGACTAAATAACAGATTTGAAAAAGGCATGTGCAAAGTCAAAATGGCAAGAATCACAAAAAAAACCCCCCAACAATCTTTTTTGAGGTTTTCTTCAGGCGCCATTTCTGCCCCAGAAGCTCTGTTTCATTTCGTCATTCTATTTAAAATATGATAACATCTTCCTTTGTTGTGATTACATTTTATAAAATATTTAGAAAAGAATTCACATTCACTGCACTCTATGAACAGAAGTCTTAGTTAAAATATTTAAAACTTTTTGCATTTAATATCTAACTGAAGGCTAGACTGCAAATGGAAATTTATCTTAACAGTCTGTTACAACATTTAATTCTTCACAGAACCCATAAAAAAAATCCTCTGTCATGCTGCCTCAAGGAATATGTACTATATAACTCATCAGCCAAAAGTCATGGCAAGCTTTCCTTTGTGATGAAGAATAATAATAATACCAATGAATAGCTGTATAAATAGCTGAGCCATTTCTCATGAACATAGTAGTTGATATTGGCCATAATTATCAAAATGCCAGACTAAAACAGAATTCAGCTAATCCAGAGGAAAAAGTGGATTTCATCTGTTATATCTGTGTTTTTTCTTTGGTAAAATGTTAGAGTTGATAAATCCTAACTCAATTTAAGACCTTTAATTACTACAAGAATTCAAGGCTTTTTACACAGCCTGATAAAATCAGTGTGATTCTTTCAATTTATTTCAGTGACCACTGGATAAGACTCCAGAACTATGACATTTTCTTTTTCTGTAACGTAAGCATGGATTGGTGCATTGATTCATAAAGGACATTTCATCTCTAATGCTGTACTGTGCTGTTGTGAGGTAGCTAGCAATCTATATGAAACTCAGACAGAACATTAATGTCAATTACTATAACTTCATTCCTTGGTCTTGAAATTAATCTTTTACCTGAAATAAATTGGTTTATAATGTTTAGTAATTACATTGCTAAATAGTCTGATTTGGTGATGTCTTGTGTCACTGATTTTTCATGACAGAAGTTCTTTACTCAATCAGTGTTCATACGGGAACATTGCCTGCATCAGGGACTGATGCAGATGTATTTATCACAGTATTTGGAGAGCAGGGAGATTCCTGCAAAAGAAGACTAAGACACTCACATTTTGAAAAAGGACAGGTTAGTACTGAGTTATTTTCCTTACATGTTTGCTTAATGTGTTTTATGCTATTAGTTTCTTCCAATATCATATTTCTTTTCAATTATCAAATACGAGCATTGATGTTACACCATCGTAACCTGTGGAAAAGATGCGTTGCTTACCAAGTGTAGACATTTTACCTGAACTGGGATTATGTTTTAAGAGTAGTATGAGTACCAATACATTTAAAATCCACAAATGATCAGTAAATCTTCTTAGAAACTGGAATTTAACCCAACAATATATAAAATTCCATGGCTAAATTTTCAGTTATTTGTGAAGCTGGTGTAGAAATATCAGGGCTATTTCATGTGACTGCTCCTTTAAAATAAATTTTTTTTAAAAGATCTCTCCAGATATAGTTGAATGAGAGATTTTAAATGTGTTAGCTACTATATGTTAATTAATTAATTTATATATAGAATTGCAAACAGGTAAAGCTGCTTGTAAACATACTGTGACTGCTCAAGATAAATCCTAGGAGAGATTTTCTGGTCGACCTTTGCTGATTACCATATTAATGCTTGTATCTACACAACATGTTCATGCATACCCTGGACTCAGCCCAGGTATGACTAGATAGGATTTAAAGAGACCTTTCAATTGATCAATTGATCCTGTGCAATAAAGCAGGATCCTCTATACTTATTTCATAGCATTCCTTAAGATCTCTAATGGCTGACATGCCATAACTTTCCTAGGCAACCTGTTCCACTGCTTTCCTAGCCTTGCCCTTAAACAATTCTTCCTTCATTTGCTTTATAATGTCAAAATATTCTCTTCAGCTTAGAAACATAGAAACCAGCCATGTCATCCTTGTGTTCCATAGTCATTGATAATTTCTATTCCATGAATTTGTGTAAACTCTTTTAAAATGTGTGATAAGCACTCACAGTCTCCTGTGGTAGTACGGATTGCACTTGTTCTGCAACCTGTGCAAAACTTCTACATACTAATTTCATCTGATTTCCTTCTTTTACTGTAAGACACAGTGAATGTTTTTTTCCTTGTCATCTTCTCTTTTCCATTCTTGCTTTTATAGGACTCTATCCTCTGCATACCTGTTTTGTTGCTGGATTGTTCATTGTTCCTTGTGTAAGAACATCTCTTTAATCATCCTACATACACTTTCCTATATCTTTTTCTGACTCTTCAGTAATATATTCGGAACCTCTTTAAAATTTGCCATCACCTCCTCTGTTTCTCTTTTTTCTTCTTCTTCAGAGTTCTGTTAGCTTAGCTCTGGGTACCATCTTCAGATAACTGTTGCTCTAAATGGTCAGTGTGATATAGCGTATAAAGCATTCACAGGCAGGACGCCTACATTCATTTCTAAGCTCAGTCACTGGTTTACCTGATGACCTGAATGTATCATTTTACCTTCCTTGTGTCCCTCATTTCCCACTGTAAAATGTTGATAACCAATAGTTTAGGCAAGAATGAAAAGAGGTAAGCATATATATTTCAATGAAGTTTACTTCCCTTTTCATTTACTACTGAGGAAAATTAAATACATCTTTTAAAATTGTGCTTAATCTCTCCTTTTCATGGCAATAACCTAGTGCAAGATTCATAACAATATTTAGTGTTCTGGTACCTAGTAAAATTACTATGCACTGGGAGATATTTAATAATTTGGCCACAGTCTTCCCACCCAAAGTATTTAGGCATGTTTTTCTTTCCTTTTCTTACAGTCTCTTGCAACCATTCTTTTTTTTTTTAAAAGATGTCACTGTTTGCAGAATCCTGCTGCCTTAGTCCAAACTGCGCTGTTAAAATATAGGAAGAGGTTTGTGCTGTTGATTGACTGGATGATATTATTGAAAATACAGGTTAATTCTTGGCATTCTTGAGGGCAAATGTTTATAGGCAATTAGAAGAGTTAATAAAAGACGTAAAGGTACATAGTCTGTCATGTAACCTGGAAAAGAGGTCTAAAAAGAAATAATTTACATGGCACTTTCGAGCTGGACATTAATACAGAATCGGCTGTTAAAGAAATCAGAGCCACTATCTTGAGCAGTAGAGCGCTGAGTGTCTTCCCAAGTAGAACCTTTGTTTTAGGTGAGCTATTTTTGTACTCTGGGCAATGAAATTTTTCTTCAGCTTAGATATTTTGTGTATTCATGTTCTTCATTATGCAATAGGTTCTTGGGAAAGGGTTGAGCAGTGAGATGGCAAAATGTTCTGATGATAGTAAGTTATTTAAGGTAATAAATATGGAGGGTGGTGGCAGAGATTGCAGAAGGACCTCATGCAGAGTGACTGGGTAATAAAATGGCAGATGAAATTCATTGTAGCTAAATGAAAGGCGGTGGCTGTGAGCGGGAAACCCCTTTAAATTTGCATGCAAAATGATGGGCTCTGAAACAGGAAAGTGTTGTTAGCATTAGGACAGCTCTGTAATGATGTCAGCCCAGTGCTCAGTAGAGGCAAAACAAAAGGAAAACAGAACAGATCAAATGTTTAAGTATTATTAGAAAAAGGAAAAAGAAGCAGCCACCCCAAAGTAGAAAATACAGTCATGCTTCCAGATAATTTCTTTGGTGCAGATGCATAATAGATGCTGTGTTTTGTTCTGATTCACTTGTCTTAAAAAGTGCAAAAAGAATGCCAAGTGATATGAAATATCTTCCATACAAGAAACAACTAAGCAAACAAATGCTGTTTGGCCAGGAAAAGGGATGATGAGAGGAAGGGAGAGGGAAATAAGAAATATAAAATGGCATAGAGAAATTGAGTAATTCTATTTTCTCATGAAATACAAGGGCTCGTGAGCATTAAGTGAAACCTGCAGGTGGCAGATTCTAAATGAAAGGAGGTGGCTTTTTACACAATGCATAATTAATACATTTTACTTTCTGGCACACGATTTTGCAGACGGTAAAATGCATGTTGGTGCAAAAAGCCATTGCACATTGTCATGGAAGACAACTTTCCACTGAGGGCTGTTAAGTGCAGAGACACAATCTGTGGCTCAGGAAATCTCTGAACCACAAATTGCTAAAGCCTGAGAGACTTTATATTCAAGAAGCATCTCTATATATTTTCCCCATTTTTCTGCTCTTCCCTAGAAATCTGTTACTGGTAGCTCTTGAAAACAGTATACTGGACTAGATGGATCTGTGATCTGACATATTACTACCAGTCTTACATTCTTTTTACATAGAAGTAGATTCATAAAAAAGTTGGAATGATGTTTTCGTGAGAATATCTAAGAATAGAAGGTGAAAGGAAGGGATGTAAAGGGCAAGCTGTCTTGAGAGACAAGATTATGTCAGCAATATCCCTCAAAAATATGGAATAGACAGGTAAAGAAAACAAAGTTAAGGAAACTTGAGATATGAAAAAAAGGATCTCTTCTGACTGATAAAAGACCGAAATGTAAGGAAAAGCTACGAAGACAAAATTGCAACGAAGTGTAAGAAAAGAGAGTAAAGTTGATTTAATTACTGCAGGAAGTAAGGTTGGTTTATATCTATTTAAGTAATTGTATGTCTAGCTTTTTCACCAGTTTAATGGGTTAAATAAATGGGGTTTGTAATTTTGTCTAGATAACACTGTATCTAAAGCAAGACAATTTAAACAAAATCCTTTTGGCTTTCATTTCATTTCACACACTTTCAGTAGTGTGTTTAATGTAGTTCTGCATATCTTTATACTGAGGGGAAAAAAAAGAAATGTAATGACATCAATCAAAAGTACATTCTTGCTAATGATGAGGGAGTAGGTAATTTAATGTATTATTATGAGAATTCAATGATAACAATGGGTGATTATGACCACTGTTGTCTAATGACTGTTAATTATTACCACAAAGAACAAGACTAATGATAGGTCCCTTTTTCAGATAGAGTTAGCTGTGAAGGAACATGAATATTAGCAATACAGGCTATTCCCTCTAAGTCAAGGGTCATGTAGACTGACAAGAAAATTGTATTTGGCTTGGAACTATGAAGAATAAAATTAAAAAGCAATGAGTGCTCCCAAAAAGTTATTTACAAGATATTCCTCACAGCCAGATCTTTTTTGGGGCTACATATGCGTTATATGAAGGGGTATAACTTGCCATGGTAACTGCTTGGTGAGATTGTGGATATAACAAGGTAAGAATGCTGGCAGCCCTAAGGCTGTGATAGGAATAATAACTCTGATGTTTTGTTTTTCTCAGCACATTGTAGAGAATAGTCCAACACAGAAAGAAGAATGGACCAGATGACATAATTCTTTCTAAAAATCATCTCTTCCTTTGTTGCTTTCTGGTCCTCATGCTTTTTCCTGCCTGGTGGCAAATTGGTTGGCAACAAATAAAAATTATAGCGTCTGTTTCTACTATCCATCTGGGTTTTTTTTAATGTCACCCACACACATGCCCATGTATCTACCCACCCACTCATATTATCTTTTGCATGGAACACATTCATTCTCTCACTCACATAATTTATTCATCCCAACATGCACTAGTGCTGTTGCCATTTAGCTTTTGTTTACTGGTAGCCGTAGCAATATTTAAACAGATGTCTATTTACATCTGAAGAGCACATCAATTCTTGCCTGTATGCGTGCACAGCCTTAGTTATAGTTTCTAATGTCAGTATCTTCCTTTGTTTGCATAGTCATCAACAGTGTCAGTATTTCTGTTCAGAGTTGAATAACATGACATTTCCCATTTGAAAAATAGGATGTCTTAGAACAGAAAAGACTTTGAAATGTTTAAAAATAAAATGCCTTATCTAAACCAAAGTTCAATTTACCAGGCCTATCCTGGTATTTGAAGCACTCCCTTTGTTTCAGTTATGAGGGATTGGTTGTAACTTCAGTTTTCATGAGACTTCTGTAAGTAAATTAATGATCAGAGGTTTCTTTCTACCCAAAGTAGTGGAATGTTTTTCATAATAAAGCCTGGGATGCAGTCATCATGAACAAGGCAAAATGTACATATTCAAGGATTCACATATTTTCTGAACAGGGTCTCCAAATATGAATGTCAGACTATAACATCTCTCTTTACTATCAGAAAGGGAAAGATACTTCAGCATTGAAAGGAATGTCTTTCCAAGCATAATCTTCTTAAAAATGGATGGTAAAATATACGGTTTAATCAGTTTGCTATTCATTTTGCCTTTACCTTCTCAGGTTTGTATCTCTGAAATGAGAGCAGTAGACCTTGGAGAGCTAAGCAAAGTGCTTGTTGAGCACCATAATGTGGGTTATGGAGCTGGATGGTACCTGGACCAAATTGTCATCCATGAATCAGGCAAGACTGATGGCCAATATACATTTCTTTGCCAGCAATGGTTGGACAGTGGAGTTGGTGATGCACAGACGGAACGAATGTTGAAACTTCTTGGCAAAGTCAGGAATGGGATGTTGACAGGAAAGATTTATGGTAAGGTCCAAAATCATCAAAGCTCCTTCCAGCTTTTGTTTTAATTGTAACTCTTATGAATTTTGGGGTTATTTTTAAGACTAAAACCAAAATAGAAAAATAATATATCTTAAATGTGAGTTGCATCTCTCATACAAATTGCCTCTCCAAACAATTTCCAGAGCTGGTAAATACAATTATAATGTTCAGGGAAGAAAGACTAGAGCAGAAGGGAGATATTAAGTGATAGAGGCAATGAAGGAACTATGTTCTTAGTTGAGGCTGGAAAAAAGCTGAAGCAGAAAGAGGTAGGTTGTTCCATATGGCAGTCAATGCAGAACAGAAGGCTCCTGCAACAGTGATGAAATCACAAGAAGAGATATAAAAACTCTTTTAGCAGAATGAGATTTTCCCGTATGTTCATATATTTGCAGAAAGCATTTGCTTTTATTTACAGTTTTCTTTTTTACTTACATCAATGGCACAAGTTCTTGCAAACAACTAGTTGACCTGAACTCAATATTCCATTCAAATTGTTTAATGAAAAAAAGACCAAAATTCAGAAACAACTTAGACACTGAAAACAGGGTAAGTCTTTTGTGCTTTGCTGGGGTGCTGAATTTCTTAGCGCTCTCACGTCTTTTTTGAAGAAGTGTAAAAGAGGTTGGTTTGGGTCCATTTATGAAATCTGAATCAGAACTGGTAGACCAAACTATGTAAAGTTTAACTAACCCAAAGGTGTGAATTTTGCATTCTATATCAGCAGTTTTGCAAACTTATCTTTGTTAATTTCTATGCTCATGGATATTTCATGAAAATGCTCAGAGAGTTTTATATTATACATGGTTGCAGACACAGTTAGTAGTGTGTATCCCCATATTTAGCTACCTGTACCTAGTTCACTAGTGAATATCTTATATCTTCTAAGGAAATAGAAAAATAATGTTGCTGAGACAACAGAAGGACAGAATACCATGGACATATAAGCATAGGATGAACAGTTGGAGTAATGACAATTTCAAAATAAGAAATAGCTGTATTGCACCACTGCAAGTATTCCAAGTCTCTAAAAATGTAGATTCCATAGGTGCCCTACATAATCCACAGAGTGAGGCAGGTGTCTTCTGAGGGTAATTTCGAGCAGAAGCCCGAGGTTGGTCAGAGTCTGTTGCATCTTTCTTCACTGATAATATGAAAACTAAGAGAAATATTGCATCCTTCTTTATGCACCTTAATTAGTGTCTGAAAGTAACTATGTAAAAACATTTTCCTTCCTCTGTTTCACACACACACATAGTCCTCAAAAATCTGAGTGCAAACTTGCTAATATTTTCCAGTCTATGATTATTAATACTCAACTCTGGATCTATTGAAAATCAGTTCTGGTGTGGGTGTATAATAACTTTAGAAAGAATATGACAAGTAAGCAGAGAGCCTACAAGGAATGGAGAAATAAAAGACCGATCAGCAAAGAGCGCTGTACCTTAGAGGTCAGAAAGTATATGGATACAATGGGACTTACGAAATGTCAAGCTGAGTCAGATTTTATAAAAGAATTAAAATAAATAGTAAAGGTTCTTCAACCATTTACTTATAAAAAGAACCTGGAAAGATGTGTAACTATGCAGGAACAATAGAGTGCGGACTGAAGGTGATGTAGGTAAAATCCCTAAACAAATAGAATACTTGACCTCTGTTTTCATTAAGGAACCATAAGGTTGGCAAGGGAAACAAAAGGAGAATTACTAATGGGAATGAGGTTATTAGAAATCACCAAATCTGAAATGCAAGTAGAACTTTGAGTTTCATGTAGTCAAACAGTGACAACCAAAGGAGTCGTTAGCCCAGAATATTGAAGGAATTGGGAAATGAAGTGGCAGATCTAGTAGCAAGGACTTGAAACAATTTTATGAAGACAAAAGTATGACTTGAAAATAGCTAAGATAATACCTCCAACTAAAAAATAGAAAGCATAATGTAGGTGACTATAGACTTAGTAATCGATCACATGCAAACCTGTATAATGCGCTTTGAAGGAAAGAATAGTTAATAGAGGCAAATAGGAAATGAGAAGATATGCGTCATGACTTTACTAAAGATAGATTGTAAAACAAAGTTGATACTCTTTAGAAATATTTTCCAGTAGGAGAAATGTAATGACATCTAATCTGTCTAAATTTCGGTACTGATTTTTATTTGCTTTATGGAAAATTATTAGGTAATAATAAGAAAGTGGAAAGTAGTAGTAAAAGGAAGAATTGTAAAGAGCTGGAGAAGAGAGAATGAATACACTGATGAAATCTGCTGGTGCTACAAAGCTGAGAGTACTATCAGGAGATTAAGAGGTTGTGTGATAAACTTTGGCAACTGGAGGAAAGAAATGGAACTGAATTCTGTAGCACAAAGCTTCAATACAATTAGGCATAAACCCAACTAAATATTTGAGCTTTTAATTCTGGTACCGGTTCCTAATTTCCATTGAGTTTGGGGGGAAATTAGGAACTAAGTAGTAGCTAAAAGTGTAAAGATTGTATTGGGTCTGTATCCCCATGCCTTGTAATGACTTCTGCTTCAAGAGTTCATCAGCAGGATATGACTAGGAGAAATACCTGGATTTGTTATATGATCGCAGGATAATTTTTGAGACAGTAATGTGACATGGCTGTGGGTAAAGTAATTGTGACCCCACAATGTATGTAGGCATTATCAGTGAAGATCAAAAAGAATTAATGTCACTACAGAGAAACAACGATGATATTTCACCAAGAAAGCTGTGTGCAATTGTGGTCACCTCTGTCCAGAAGGGCTGGTTCAAGCTGGAATAGCTGTAAAGAAGACATGATGACTGGGAATGTGGCAAGTCTTTGTCATGAAATGGTATTGAAAAAACTTGACATATTGTCGTGGTTTAACCCCAGCCAGCAACTAAGCACCACGCAGCCGCTCACTCACTCCCCCCCCATCCAGTGGGATGGGGGAGAAAATCAGGAAAAGAAGTGAAACTCCTGGGTTGAGATAAGAACGGTTTAATAGAACAGAAAAGAAGAAACTAATAATGATAATGATAACACTAATAAAATGACAACAGTAAGTAATAAAAGGATTGAAATGTACAAATGATGCGCAGGGCAATTGCTCACCACCCGCCGACCGACACCCAGCCAGTCCCCGAGCGGCGAATCCCTGCCCCCCCCCCCTTCCCTGTTCCTAAACTAGATGGGACGTCCCATGGTATGGAATACACCGTTGGCCAGTTTGGGTCAGGTGCCCTGGCTGGGCATGAGAAGCTGAAAAATCCCCGACCATAGTCTAAACACTACTGAGCAACAACTGAAAACATCAGTGTTATCAACATTCTTCACATACTGAACTCAAAACATAGCACTGTACCAGCTACTAGGAAGACAGTTAACTCCATCCCGGCTGAAACCAGGACAGTATCCACCCCTTATTCTATACCATTGACATCATGCTCAGTTCCCATACCTTTAGTTACATTCTGATCAATCATCACCACCTTTCCATCCCTTTGAGACATATGAACAATGATATATATATATATATATATATAAAAGTATATACACACAGAGATATCAGTTCTTTAGTTCATGGGTTATGTTCATAAAATGTTTGTTGAGTTCATTTAGTTTCCGACTCTGGGTTCCATCTGTCATACCAGTCTGTCTGGGCAGGAGGGATGGTGCAAAGTCCTCTCAGTCGGTAGAGCAGAATTGGGCTTCTGTGCGGTGTGAGGAGCAGATGACATTTGATGCAGCAGGAGGATGGTGTGCACCGTTGGATTGTTGTATGCTGGAGTCAGTTCTGGTTCCACCTCTATGGCGCTTTACTCAGTTTTATCACAGTTCTTTCTTGCTTGATCCAAGTGATTCTTACTATAGTACTATGGATATAGCATATAACAATTATAGTAATGATAACATACAGTAGCAGGGTTATATAGCAACTAATATCATACAGTTTAATTCTGGCTATTTTCACCTAAAATCAAATCCCCTTGAGGCACACATCGAACTTCCCCGTCTTTTCGCATCACCCACCAAGTGCACCCAGGCCCTTGAGCAAAAGCAATCCCACGAATGGGTTTACCTTTGCCTGAGGCAGGAGTAACCCAGACTGTTTTCCCTGACATGTTTTTCATGTGCACTACAGGGACTTTATCCCCTTCTACAGTATGTAAAAATTCTGATTGGGCAGGGCCACTCCGATTGGCAGATCCTCTGGTGTTGACTAACCAGGTGGCTTTTGCTAAATGTGTATCCCAATGTTTGAAGGTTCCACCCCCCCATTGCTCTCAATGTAGTCTTTAACAGTCCATTGTATCGCTCAATTTTCCCAGAGGCTGGTGCATGATAGGGGATATGATACACTCATTCACTGCCATGTTCTTTGGCCCAGGTGTCTATGAGGTTGTTTCGGAAATGTGTCCCATTGTCTGACTCAATTCTTTCTGGGGTGCCATGTCACCACAAGACCTGCTTCTCAAGGCCCAGGATAGTGTTCCGGGCAGTGGCATGGGGTACAGAGTATGTTTCCAGCCATCCAGTGGTTGCTTCCACCATTGTCAGCACATAGCGCTTGCCTTGGCGAGTTTGTGGGAGTGTGATATAGTCAATCTGCCAGGCTTCCCCAAATTTATATTTCAGCCATCGCCCTCCATACCAGAGGGGCTTTAACCGCTTGGCTTGCTTAATTGCAGCACGTTTCACATTCATGGATAACCTGCCCAATAGTGTCCATGGTCAGCTCCACCCCTCGGTCTCGAGCCCATCTATATGTTGCATCTCTTCCCTGATGGCCTGAAGTATCATGGGCCCATCGAGCCATAAATAGCTCACCCTTATGTTGCCAGTCCAGGTCCACCTGAGCCACTTCAATCTTGGCAGCCTGATCCACCTGTTCGTTGTTCCGATGTTCTTCAGTGGCCCGACCCTTGGGTACGTGAGCATCTACATGACGTACTTTTACAACCAGATTCTCTAACCGGGACGCAATATCTTGCCACAGTGCAGCAGCCCAAATGGGTTTACCTCTGCGCTGCCAGTTGCTCTGCTTCCATTGCTGTAACCACCCCCACAGGGCATTTACCACCATCCATGAGTCAGTATAGAGATAGAGCACTGGCCACTTTTCTCTTTCAGCAATATCTAACGCTAGCTGGATGGCTTTCACCTCTGCAAACTGACTCGATTCACCCTCTCCTTCAGTGGTTTCTGCAACTTGTCGTGTGGGACTCCATACAGCAGCCTTCCACCTCCGATGTTTTCCCACGATGCGGCAGGACCCATCAGTGAACAGGGCATATTGCCTCTCATTTTCTGGCAGTTTATTATACAGCGGGGCCTCTTCAGCCCGTGCCACCTCCTCCTCTGGCGACATTCCAAAATCTTTGCCTTCTGGCCAGTCCGTGATCACTTCCAAAATTCCTGGGCGACTGGGGTTTCCTATGCGAGCCCGTTGTGTGATCAATGCGATCCACTTACTCCACGTGGCATCAGTCGCGTGATGTGTAGAGGAGACCCTCCCTTTGAACATCCAGCCCAGCACTGGCAGTCGGGGTGCTAAGAGGAGCTGTGTCTCAGTACCAACCACTTCTGAGGCAGCTCGAACTCCTTCATACGCTGCCAATATCTCTTTTTCAGTTGGAGTATAGCGAGCCTCGGATCCTCTGTATCCCCAACTCCAAAACCCCAGGGGTCGGTCTCAGGTCTCCCCAGGTGCTTTCTGCCAGAGGCTCCAGGTAGGACCATTCTCTCCAGCTGAAGTATAGAGCACATTTTTAACATCTTGTCCTGTCTGGACTGGTCCAAGGGCTACTGCATGAACAATCTCCCGCTTAATTTGTTCAAAGGCTTGTTGTCGCTCAGGGCCCCATTTAAAAATTGTTCTTCTTCCAGGTCACTTGATAGAGAGGGCTTACAATCAAACTGTAATTTGGAATATGCATTCTCCAAAACCCCACGATACCTAAGAAGGCCTGTGTTTCCTTTTTATTAGTCAGTGAAGACATAGGTGATATTTTGTTGATCACATTCATTGGGATCTGATGACATCCATCATGACATTTTATGCCTACAAACTGGATCTCCTGTGCAGGTCCCTTGACCTTACTTTCTTTTATGGCAAAACCGGCTTCCAGAAGGATTTGGATTATTTTCTTCCCTTTCTCAAAAACTTCTTCTGCTGTGTTGCCCCATATGATGATGTCATCAATGTATTGCAGGTGTTCTGGAGCTTCACCTTTTTCCAGTGCAGTTTGGATTAGTCCATGGCAAATGGTGGGGCTGTGTTTCCACCCCTGGGGCAATCGATTCCAAGTGTACTGGACACCCCTCCAAGTGAAGGCAAATTGTGGACGACACTCTGCTGCCAGAGGGATTGAGAAAAACGCATTAGCAATGTCAATTGTGGCATACCACTTGGCTGCCTTTGACTCTAGTTCGTATTGAAGTTCTAGCATATCTGGAACGGCAGCACTCAGCGGTGGTGTAACTTCATTCAGGCCGCGATAGTCGACTGTTAGTCTCCACTCCCCATTAGACTTCCGCACTGGCCATATGGGACTATTAAAGGGTGAGCGAGTTTTGCTGATCACTCCTTGGCTCTCCAGTTGGCGAATCAACTTGTGGATGGGAATCAGAGAGTCTCGGTTGGTGCGATATTGCCGCCGGTGCACCGTCGTAGTAGCAATTGGCACTTGTTGTTCTTCAACCTTGAGCAACCCCACAATCAAAGGGTCTTGAGAGAGACCAGGCAGGGTAGACAGCTGTTCAATGCCCTCCGTCTCCAAGGCAGCTATACCAAAAGCCCATCGATACCCCTTCGGGTCCTTAAAATACCCCTTCCTGAGGTAGTCTATGCCAAGGATACACGGAGCCTCTGGACCAGTCACAATGGGGTGTTTCTGCCATTCCTTTCCAGTTAGGCTTACTTCAGCTTCCAATACAGTTAACTCTTGGGATCCCCCTGTCACACCAGAAATACAAATGGATTCTGTCCCTTTATAACTTGATGGCATTAGAGTGCACTGTGCGCCGGTGTCTACTAGAGCCTTATACTCCTGTGGGTCTGACGTGCCAGGCCATCGAATCCACACAGTCCAATAGACCCGGTTATCCCTTTCCTCCACCTGGCTGGAGGCAGGGCCCCTCTAATTCCGGTCAGAGTATTCAGTATTCACTTCTCGTAAAATTGGCTCAGAAGTCCCTTCAAGAGGATCGGAAATAAAATCAGCCCTTCTACTCTGTTTGGAAACTGGAGCGGCATTTTTCCTGGTAGAATCCCCTTTTGTGGTGGCTTTTCCTCGCAGTTCACGTACCCATGCATTTAGGAACAAGGTAGGTTTTCCGTCCCATTTCCTCATGTCCTCTCCCTGATCACATAGGTAAAACCACAGGGCACCTCGCAGTGTGTACCTTCTATATTCTCTCTCTTGGGCAGAGGAACGCTCACTCCTAATAGCTGAGACATTGGTCCTTACACGTGTGGAGTAGGACATATCCTCTTTGAATTGCTGGAAATCCTCAGACAGCTTCTCCACAGCCGCAATGCAAGCTTGTAGGGAGGAGGAGAGATTTTCTTCGTATTGACGGAGTTGGCGAGCCACTTCCTCCACTGTCGGTGCCTCTTCATCCTTCCAGGCCATTATTGCCAATGCGTTGGCATAGGATGATGGTGCGCTCTGTACAAATTTCCGCCACATGGGTCGTGTGCATTGGACTTTGTCTGGATCTTTGGGTAATTGTGGGTTGTCCGGGTCATGATGAACCGTCTCTAGCACAGCTAATTCCCTCAGATATTGAATACGTTTTTCCATGGTGGTCCACTTGCTTGATTGACATATAACATCTTCCTTAAAGGGGTACCTTTCCTTCACACTTGACAGGAGTCGCCTCCAGAGGTTGATGGCTTGTGTCCCTCTTCCAATTGCCTTGTCAATGCCACCTTCCCTGGCAAGCGATCCCAGTTGCTTGGCTTCCCTACCTTCTAATTCCAAGCTATTAGCCCCATTGTCCCAGCATCGGAGGAGCCAGGTGATAATATGCTCACCTATACGGCGGCCAAAGTCTTTTCGCAAATCCCGCAGCTCACTCAAGGATAGGGACCGGGTTATTACCTCTGGTTCTGCCTCCTCCTCCGGTTCCCGTGATGACCCTGGTTCATCTTCATCCTTCGCTAAGCGAACTGATTTTTTTGTATATTTCTTTTTCTGTACGGGGGCAACTGATGCTGGTGCAGGTTGGTCCACTGGTTCAGTTGCAGTATCGCTAGCCAGGTTTTGGATAACCGCAGTGTCTGTCGACGAGGTTTGGGTAGCAGCAGTGCTCGTCGCTGGGGCTGGAGGGACCGCAGTGCCCGTTGCCGAGGTTTGGGTAGCTTCTGTGCTCCTTGCCGGGGCTGGAGGGGCTGCAGTGCCTGTTGTTGAGGTTTGGGTAGCCCGAGTTCTCATCGCCGGGGCTGGAGGGGTCACGGTGCCTGTCGCCAAGGTCTGGGTGCCTGCAATGCTCCTTGTCGGGGCTGGAGGGGCCGCAGCGCCTGTTGCCAAGGTTTGAGTGGCCGTGGTGCTCATAATTTTGTTGTTAGGTCCAGAGACTTTCTCTTCCCCTTGAGGGTACTGAATGGTGTCGAACAGGGCTCGATAGGCATGGGCCAGGCCCCAGCATGTTGCAGTGATTTGTATCTCTCTGGAGCTGCCGGGGTGACAGCATACCTTTTCCAAATATTTTACTAGTTCTTCTGGATCCTGCACTTGTTCAGGGGTGAATTTCCAAAACATTGGAGGTGCCCACTTTTCTAGGTACCTGCCCATACTACCCCACACACCCTGCCACTTGTAATTATCCAGCCTTGGGGCACACCTCTGGGTGATCTTCTTAAATAGCTGTTTAACCTTAAACGAGAGCTGAACCACATTCAGAAGTATGCTAATTCCTAGCAGTAGGGCTAGGACCATGCTAGTCCCAACACTCCAGGAGTATTCAAATTTCTCAAAATTCTCAAACACCATTGTAACTGGACTGAAGGAGAAAGGAGAGGGGAAGAAAGGTACCCCACCCATAGACTGGTTTTCCATGGAGGAAAGGTAAATGGTATAATTATTAATAGTTTCCCACAAACGGCTCCCACAGTATAAAGGTGACAATGCTAAGTGCAAATACCGGATTAATCCCACAGCTGATGACTTTATCATACCATAAACCAGAGTTATACCATACATCAAAGCGAAAACCTTAATCCACCTCCCACGGATGATAAGCAGTAGAAGAGGAACTACATACAGCAAGCGAGGAGATACATAACAGAGCCTTAAAAACCAGAGCAACAACTCTAATACATAAATCAACATAATGAATGCTTAGAACAAATCTGTTTTAACAAGCTCTGGTCAGGTTTGTCGTTATCTCAACCCTTCGTGCCCCACGTTGGGTGACAAAAGGACTGTCGTGGTTTAACCCCAGCCAGCAACTAAGCACCACGCAGCCGCTCACTCACTCCCCCCCCACCCAGTGGGATGGGGGAGAAAATCAGGAAAAGAAGTGAAACTCCTGGGTTGAGATAAGAACGGTTTAATAGAACAGAAAAGAAGAAACTAATAATGATAATGATAACACTAATAAAATGACAACAGTAAGTAATAAAAGGATTGAAATGTACAAATGATGCGCAGGGCAATTGCTCACCACCCGCCGACCGACACCCAGCCAGTCCCCGAGCGGCGAACCCCTGCCCCCCCCCCCCCCCCCCCTTCCCCGTTCCTAAACTAGATGGGACGTCCCATGGTATGGAATACACCGTTGGCCAGTTTGGGTCAGGTGCCCTGGCTGGGCATGAGAAGCTGAAAAATCCCCGACCATAGTCTAAACACTACTGAGCAACAACTGAAAACATCAGTGTTATCAACATTCTTCACATACTGAACTCAAAACATAGCACTGTACCAGCTACTAGGAAGACAGTTAACTCCATCCCGGCTGAAACCAGGACACATATTCAGACTAGCAAATTAAATGCTCAAAATGGACACAGTTGTGCTCTATCAAATTAATGGTGGCTTACACATCAAGGAGGGAAAAGAGTTATTTAAGCTAATGGACAAAGTTGTCGTAAAAATAAATGGGTTTCAGCAGTCCATTAATGTCATTCTGAGAAAATGAAAACATTTCTGAGAAAGAAAGAATAAATTTTTAGCATAGCTCTTTTTTAGACTTAACTAAAGAGAAGGAAAGAAGCTTAATGCAGCTGCTTTTAAGTTGAATCTTGACAAATTTATCAGAGATTATACAATACACTTAAGATGTAATAGCAGTGTAGGGTACTGTATGATCCAAAATAGATAGTCCTTGCATTCAGTCTTCCTAGGCAGTTATACATTGATAGTTTAAAGGCTTAATGTTTCAGTCCTAAAGGGCTAAAAAATCTTGGATTATGTCACAGGGGATATGATAAATTTTCATATTCCTTCCATTTTTTCATGGATATAATTGGTTTCATTTATATTTAATATTCATAGACATGAAAATGGTAGCTATTTATGATTATCCATAAAGTCATAACATCTGAAGTTATTTTAGATTATTTTAAAGATGGTGAGTACTAACTTTTTACTTTCACCAAGACCCAAATTTATGGCACAGTTCCTCACCTGATCTAAAGTAATAAAGCTTTATTTGCATTAGTTTATAGTAGGAGATAAAGACTTGCCTGTTGTGGTTAGGAAGCTGGACTTTACAGGACTAGGGACATAAACTCAGAAAGTAACTGTTTCCATTACTCAGAGTAAAATACCCCGTTTTACAAAATAGCTATTTGAAATTATTAAATCCGTACTTTGCCTCACTTTTCATAAACAGAGCTAAGTTATCTTAATAAAAACATGGTCATGCTCAATTCTGTATCAGCCCAGGTGACCAAAGCCTCTCTGTAGGAGCCATGATTTTTTTAAAATGGAGAACAAGGTTTTGATAGACCTGAATTTTCTATATATTCTGTTAACATGAATTAAAATGTTAAAGCTAGCTAAATCAGTGGGATTTTTTTTGATGGATACAAGTTTCTGACCCTGAAAACTTTGTTGATTGGAGTTTTAACTAAATATCTGTTCAGTATAGCATTACAGAAGTTACTCAGGAGCCTACCTGGTATCAGTCTGCAGTCCTCATGAATCTTCAGATGACTGCCAATTCATCTAGAATGTTTAAGAGACTAAGTGGTTCAAACCAGACCTTTAGTTTGAACATGAGCTACTATTCTTTTTCAATATAATTTTGCATTTTTTTTTTAAGTAAAACTGCTGGGTTTGAGTGTTTTCTGTGTCCCTAAAGTAGGCAAATCTATGTGCTGTTATATAGGACTATTTTTAATCTCTCAGCAAACATCACTTCTTCACAGAAGAAATGGATGAAGTTTTGTACTTTGCTGGCATGATAATTGTGGTGATCTGTGATAAAAATACCACATTTCAAGCTCTGAACCAGTTTATCTCATCAGCATCTTGTTATAGAATATATGTAGCGAATTTTAACATTCTAGTTTAAGTAACTCCTCAAAAAGTTAAAATGAAGAAATACCCTCCCCTGACAAAGGCAAACCTGATAACCAGTACTCTCTAGTAGAAAATCTGCTGCTTTTGCATGGTGATTAGTAAGAAAAAAATTTTTAAATCATCAGAGGAAACATGAGGGGAAAAAAATTAACAGATTGGCAAGGTTCTTCATAAGTCTCTAATATGGAACTGGCAGTCTTATCTGCATAGTGCTGTTGGACTGGTCCATCTCTGAAGGGTCAGTTATCACTACGGAAGGGCTGGTGTCCAAATCTGCTTCTCTTTAAATCAATGATAATGAGTGAACCTGTTACGTGCCAATATTTTAGCTCTGCAAAGGTAGGAATAGGTTGCTAGTCGCTCACTAATTCATCTAACAGTAACTAGCTGTTACAAATTGCTGTGTTATTTTGTATATTCAGCAAACCCATTAATTTTTTTCTACTGTTTTCTTTCAACAGGGATTTGGGATGTCCTTGTCACAACTAGTGATATTTCTTCCAGTTCCATGAATCCTAAAATGTCTCTAACTGTATGTGATGAAAAAGGTACCTGTACTTCAGTCATATTCCCAAAAGGATCACTTGATAAAAAGCAGGTTTATGAGACTTCAGTGGAACTGAGTAAGAAATTCAATACTATATTCAAAGTTCGCCTAGAAATTGAAGAAGCTGGAGAAGGCGAGACTTGGCATTGTCGTGAGGTAAAAAACCTAAAAACTAAAGCAATTACTTATTCTGTCTTTATTGTAAAATTCTCCTGTTTTTCACATTCTATGGCCATTGCTTCCAGTTTCCAGTTCTGTCTGAAATTACATAATTTTTAATTTACAAGAGTAAGTGCATCTGGTAACAACACTTGTAGAGTGATAACATCAGAGACTGCTCAAAACACTTACTAAGGTAGCTATGGATAACAAAAATCTTGTAAAATTAGGTGGATTTCTGGAAGGCATATATATAGACATGCCATCATCTATAGCATATCCAGTGGCGTCTTTTCAGAACTCTACCCACTGGCATACATTGCAGTATTTACATAACTCCAAATTGGCTGTTACATGTTTAGACCCAGTCATTCAAGGCAAATAATTAAGCCAGACACTAGAAATGCCTTTTGATGAAAATATCTGCCTTTTAAGTTGGCATGTGAAAAAAAGAAGTGAATAGCAAAAGTGACAATCTTTCTTCTGATGTCCAAGATGCTGGAGCTAAAATCTGACATCACACTGAAATTGTTGTGGCACTTCACTATACAAAAAATATCTTTATCCTCTTATGCTGGCAAAATAAAAAGAAATCTAAGGGAAAGAATCATCTTCATTCAAATTGCAGACAGACCTTTGTCCATTAATGTTTGTATTTTGTTCTCATTAAAAACTGGAGAAAAAAATAATTTTCCTGTCCAATACATGATATTAGTGAGCTGAACCCCCTGACATTTAAATGGTAGGAAGGTTGTTAATTTTGTGTTTGTAGCCAGATGAAATAGTCATCTAACAAATCTATTGATAAAATAAAGACTGCTTCTTGGATATTGTAGGAGACAGTGTATCACAGTAAAAATTTCAGAACAGAAACTTGGCAGGTGAAAATAGTGACATCTATTAGTCTGTTTTACTTCATTAGCTCAGAACAATGACTCAAAGCTGAGTTAGAAAAAAATCAATATCAGTTATATAAATAAGGAAAAGATGCACATTTACATTAGGTAGGATTAGAAAGAGAAAGAAAATATAAATTTCCCTGCTTTGGGAAGTATGTAAATTACTGGGGTTTTAGGAAGATATTTCCTCTGTTATTCCATGGATTCTATAGCAGGACTGACTGATTCCTTGTACGAATAACTAGGTTGGTATAAGAGGTTGTGGATAATATCTGTTATTAAAGACAGTTTAGCAGTTTATTTACACTGCTGGTTAGAACCAAGATGGTCATTTCTATGCTGTTTTATTTTGATTTTACAAGACTGCACCTCACAGAGAGTCTGAGATTTCCCCCTTGTGCCACAAGTAAATGCAGGTGCAGTTGGTTGAATTCCATATTTAGATTCAGAATTCATTTTTATAACCATAACTGCTGTCGTGGTTTAACCCCAGCCAGCAACTAAGCACCACGCAG
The DNA here is from genome assembly GCF_964188355.1 of Buteo buteo. Taxonomy (NCBI): domain Eukaryota; kingdom Metazoa; phylum Chordata; class Aves; order Accipitriformes; family Accipitridae; genus Buteo; species Buteo buteo. The sequence goes on from NC_134173.1 coordinate 35,837,606, forward strand.
CTGCTCACTCACTCCCCCCTACCCAGTGGGATGGGGGAGAAAATCAGGAAAAAAAGAAGCAAAACCCACGGGTTGAGATAAGAACGGTTTAATAGAACAGAAAACAAGAAAGTAATAATGATAATGATAACACTATTAAAGTGGCAGCAGTAATGATAAAAGGATTGGAATGTACAAATGATGCGCAGTGCAATTTCTCACCACCCACCGATCAAGGCCCAGTTAATCCCTGAGCAGTGATCCCCCCGCCCCCACTCCCCCCAGTTTATATACTGGGCATGACGTCACATGGTACGGAATACCCCATTGGCCACTTTGGGTCAGCTGCCCTGGCTGTGTCCTGTGCCAGCTTCTTGTGTCCCTCCAGCCTTCTCGCTGGCTGGGGATGAGAAGCTGAAAAATCCTTGACTTTAGTCTAAACACTACTGAGCAACAACCGAAAACATCAGTGTGTTATCAACATTCTTCTCATACTGAACTCAAAACATAGCACTGTACCAGCTACTGGGAAGACAATTAACTCTATCCCAGCTGAAACCAGGACAACTGCAAAATAATTCTCTTCGTGGTTTTGAGGAAACTGAAATCATTATAAAATAATGTCCAGAACAAAATAAATTAAGTTATGCTTTATTTCTGAAGCATGTACTAACTAACATCTTTGTTCTTGCTTCTTTCACTTCTTGAAGAAATAAAGCACAGTAAATGAAATCTGATTTTCAAGAAACTGTTCAGGAATGTAGATGTTAGCATGGAAGGGAAATTGTATTAACATTATACTTTACACTGCATTTTAAAAAAGCTTTTCAATGTATCTGTCATAATGAAAAATAATAGAAGTCTTTTGGAGGCAAAATAATGCTACTGTCTCCCAGTGACAACTGTTAACCAAAGATGGTTGAGCTTACTGGGTTAAGGGTTTGGTTATTTTAGTGTGTTAGGTCATGAAGAAATGTATGAAAATGAAAATGAAACCTCTTCAAAGCAGGGTTACTTCATGCAATGTATTTTCAAATATGTTGTCTTGTCTAGCTTTAAATAGTTTAGAAAATGGTACTTTATCTCTTAGTGTAGCTAGTAGTACCATAGCATAAGAAAGATACCTAATAATTAAAATATGTTTTCTTACAGTGAGACTAAGCTACTTAGCTCTGGATCACCCTTTTGTTACTTTTCATACAGAATTTCATAGAGATTAAAAATATTTAGTAACATACTCTATATATTCATATGATACGTATGTACAGATATACATACATGCCGTAAAACAGTCTTAATTTCTGTTTTTCAGTTTTCCCCAGAAACACTTAATTTTCTTTCTACCATTACTTCGAATGAGAAAGCATTCTGCACTGAAAAATATTATGGCATATTGACATTTCTCACAAGCTGAAATGGGCATATCAACACTTCTTTTTCTTCCATATGCTGGATGAATAGGTTACATAAAGGAACCTTTTTGAACCATTCCAAATATTATTTTCCCTTACTGTAGTCTCTACAGCAATAATGTTGACAACATTTTAATTGTTTTGAATTGGGAAAGACAGCTATTCCTTCTCTTTTAAAAGGCTGCTTTCAAAAACATTTTAGAAAAAAAATTTCTTCTTCTTTTTTAATATTGAGATGCTGTGTCATAGCTGTTTCATAGTATGTCTTTTGCTATAGTTCCCATTAAAGCGTAACAGATGCTGAAGGTATTTCTTTTTGCTCTTTGCTAAGGTAAAGCTTCAACACAGAGAAAGTAAAAATATTCTAGAATTTCCATTTTGTCGCAACTTTGCAGACGAAGAAGGAGGAAGAGTGGCTGAGCTTCCAGTTCTGACAGCTGGCTCCCCTTTTCCAGCAGGTTTGTCACAAAGCGGAAACATTGGAAAAAGATTTGGCCAGTGATGAAGGCTGATTTTCAGAGCAGTCCAAATGGTTTAGCAGATACTTTCTATTCATCTTAGCTAGTGATACATGGCTAGGTTCAATCCACTCCAGTGTTTAAAGAAAACAAATCTCAGACCCTGTAACTGAGAATTGTGCATTCAAGTCTGATTGGTATCAGTTTGTGACACGTAAAAGAGCAAGCATACAACACTGAAAACATTAAAAAAGTTTTGAACAGTACTCAGAGTTCAGCTTTTTCTCAATAATATGATTTGGTTCTCTTCCAGAGGAAACAAAGGAAATCCAGAGGAAATAACTCCTGTACTGTAATTTCAGATAAGAGGGAGATCCATGGCTCCTCACAACAGAAACTCATCTGTTTGTGTTCCTAGAATTTCAGGCATTCTTCTGTGACCTAGCAGTTGTATGTCATCAAACTCCTTCATGCAGAGGATCACCTCAAGACTGGATTTTTTAGTTTGCTTTGTGTTTCTTAGGAGGTTTTATAACTAAAGTTAGTGAAGCATGGAAGAGCTTTTGTCCTAAAAGGATATTCTACCATGAGAATATCCCAGTCTCCTCCAAGTGTTTCCCAGGAGTTAAGGGTTTACATCAATAGCCCAAGTAATCTGTGTATTCCTTGCCTTTTCTGCTGTGCTTTCAAAGCTAGTATCAAAAAAACCACTCGGGCAGAAGCTCCTTGAACAAGAATTTGAGAAGAGTACTGCTGGGATATTCCCTGGGAAGGCTCTTTCTCTTTGAAATACTTTTTTTTTTTTTTTTTTTTCCCCCTGGAAGAGCACAGATATTTAAATCTTAAGAAATGCTGCTCCTCTTTCCAAGGAGCATTTACCATGAGCACAGATACTGTTTTCTTTACCTTCTCCCCATATTTTTTTTTTCTCTTTTTCAATTGAATGTTTTGGGGATGTGGCTTCTTTCTCATTTGGGGGGTCAGATCACCAGTGTGTTATGCATTTCTCTGGGAGTACAAACAGGTACTTAAGATAAACAGCCATCCAAGAAATGCTCAGCTGAAGAGTTGTAAGGTGACATGTCAGAGAACACACAATGTTTCTGGAAATCCTCTGCTGAGGGCAAGAACTGCAACTGGTACAGTGTAGATAGAGTCCAGCCACTGACCGGACCATGATCCAGAGGAAATACAAAAGTTGCCATCTTTCTGACAGAGTTCAGCTTCATTTGAACTCTGTGAGGCTCAGAGTGGACATGTGCTTTTCGAGTAATTTAGTATCATCCATAGTCTAGGAACTGTTTCATAGGAGTGTTACATATTTAAATGCATGCAAGTGTGCGGTGGAGTATTATATACAAGTTTTTATAACAATTTGTGATGTGTTTATTTTTCTTTCATTTTCTCTTCTACCTGTGTTTCCAGGTCCACTCACAAACTATTTGGCTTATTATTCCTTATAAAAGTGGTTCTTAAATTTTAATTACAATGCTTCTACATGCTTTTCTAAGCATTATAATAGAGTTTGGCCTTTTGTTCACTCTGGGCAGGACCAAAAATGAAACTATAAAAGTAGTAATTATTAAATAACATATTTTTTAACTGATTAAGCTTTGGTAAACCTTTTATTTCTTTTTCCCAACAGTGAAAAGCTATGTTCTCTATATCACTACGGGAGCATCCCCTGGGTCAGGAACAGACGCAGATGTCTATGTCATGCTGCAAGGCCTTTTGGGAGATACCGGCAGAAGAAAGTTAAGCAGAAAAGGAGACAATAATTTCACTAAAGGAAAGGTATACTTATCATTTCTGCATGATATTTTGCACTTTTAGAACCCAGTCCAATTCACATGGACTTAATAGGAGTGGGATAGAGTCTATGAAGTTTGCAATGCTCTGTGATTGTAGGTGCATGTGTATATCAATTTCTGCATCTATCTTCTGTGGGAAATACGGATGCATATATAGCTGATGCTAACAATACTGACAAGTAATAAAGTGACTATATCAAGTGCTTTTATGTTCAATTTTGCAAATATTGAAGGTCTTCAGTGACATGCCAGTGGATTTCCTGCGCATTTGCTTCACAATAGAGCTATAAAGAGACTCAATTTCTTTTAATACCTCTTTTTTCCCCCAGCCATTCTTCAGGCTAAGGATCCTTTCCCTGGCTTTTGCCTTTCCACTGCCAGTCTGCCCCTCAGTCTGGCTCTTGGTCTCTCTCCAGACAGTCAGCCACTACCCTCCATAGTTTTCTTAGGTCTACCAAGGGGGTCACACTGTGCAGGAGTGAGCCTCTCAACATTTCCTAGTGTTGAAATTCAGATTATGGTTTATTGATGAGCTGATTTAATTGGATTTTAGAGCTGCAGTCCTTTTGTCCTCATGGAGTAAAGGTAGTTTAATGTAAGTTTTACTGAATTTCTCCTTAAATCATAATTCCACAAGTGAGCAATCTGTTTTCTAGACTGGTAGTTTTTAATGAAGAGGGACCAGGGATGCACACCCAGAAATGTTGCCTAAGAGAACAGAAATGAACTACAAGGATTCATAATCTGAAGGGTGTTTTTATAGTATTTGCATCTACTTCACTGTGGCACAGAATTTTTCTGTTTTACAGAGGCAGAGCTGGCATGTACCCATCTTTTCATTACTTATTTGATATTTTATAGGAGCAGTGTGTGTATGTAACATAGTATCCTTATATTTCTAAAAGTAGATATCAGCATAGGAATATTTTAGGGCCCTAAAAAGAAATTGCTTGTAGATAAGTAATAGAGAAACATAGAAAAGTCTTGATTTGCTCCTTGTTCAGTGAAAATAAAGGTATTTATTTAATTGACAAAGTGTAAATTGATTCTGCAAGCAAGACTCCTGCCTTTGCAGCAACATTTTGTTCATGACATGTTTTGGAAATTTCCCAGTGTTTTCTTCCCTTTATAAGCAATCTCCAAACAGATTCTCAAGTGTAGAATGTCTCTTTCTGTAACAGCCCAATCACATACTGTGCTGAGCAGCCCTGCAATCAGAGAGTCTGGACTTGGTGGTTTAGGGGATTTTGGAGTATAACAGACAGAATTTGCATTCTGAATCTTAACAGTTGTTCTGACATTTTAAAATGTGCTTTTCCTTGCAATAATTTTTGCCCTGACTATACAATAACAGCTAGTGAACTGGAACAGGTTTTCTGTTAGAAATCATATCAAAATATGGCATTAGTCTCCCAGAATGTCAGGGCTGCTACAAACAACAGTTTAGCAATGCAGAAATACATAAAAATGTTTAACTATTCAGAAGACTGTGCAGTGGATTGGAGATACATTTCTCTCATTTAACAGGTCTTTTATTTACATGAGCTAAGTTACATGATAGTAAGACTGAATTAGCTTCTTATATCTGAAAAGATGCTTTGTGTCTTTCCAAAGTCCTAACACCTGTGAAACCACCAGAGAACTGGTAGATAAAGTAATGTGCATGATATTATTAATTCACCAGTAAGCTCCCTGTGGCTCACCCCATGTCTGAGAGAGCACCACTGTCACTGAGAGAGCTGAGCTTCTGGTGATCTGCTCAGACAAATGAGTGTGAGGACTAGTGCCACAAGAACAGTATTCTTTCAGATTGCTATCACATCGATACCTTTTTTGATGTTCTGCTAAAAACTGTAAGGATAGACAAAGCAATCTCAGCACACTTCATGCAGTTCAGCTTTCATGAAATCCTAATAGTATCTACTCATACTTCACGAGTCAGTTTAAGTCTGATAAATGTTACCCACTACAAACAGTTTCTTAAACCAAAGTATACTCAGTGCAGACATTCTGTAAAGAACGGGGCCCAGTTTTGTGAAATCCTTACGGTATCTCCATATTGCTGCTGGCACCCAACATTTTTCAGTGAATGAAATTCTTTGTGCTTCTTTATATGGTGTTTGATAGACTTGCTGTATGCTCTGTCATATGGCTGTGAGTTACCCACAAATTTCCTCTTTGGGAATGTGGCTTTTTTCAGATCAATTCCATCAAAGTCAGTAAACTACACTGAATATGTTATGACTAATAATTAAGTATTTTAATCTCAGTATGATGAAAGTGGCCAGTATTTTAAGTACTGTAAGTTACTGGAGCAGTAAAATCTCTGTGAATTTTTACTTGATTCTATTAGTTGTTGAAAAGATATATCCTTTATCCTGCCCTATATTTAGACATCAACTGCTCAGGTTGGTACCATGGTAACTGCAGCACATACAAAAATTGTCAGTGAGAGGTGACTATTGGTGTTCGGTTTCAGTACTCACAGATTAAGCATTGGCAATTTAAAAAAATTATGTCAGGAGAAAATCCAAGTGTGCCAGCATACACTAAGAAGGGCCAGAATGTGGGACAGAGTACTATGGCCACTAGTAGGAAGTCAATATTTGTCTGTGGCATCCACATCCCATCACATCTAGAATGCTACTATTTTGTAACCACAGATAAACCTTCTCTTATAGAAAGCATATCTGACAAAATGATTAAATAATTGCAAAATACCATTGATCCAAATGTATTAATCATAGTGGTAGGCTGTTGGCCAAGTTATTGTAGTACAGAAGTGAACAGTAAAATGGTCTGGTCATCTAGCAGAAGGATTAATCAGATGGAAACTAGGAAGATATGGAATACCATCATAGGGAAAGAAAGACTGGTGGAGGTTGTCAGAAACCATGAGGAGAAAAGCAGAAAGAAAGAACGTAACTAAAGCTTTATATAACCCTAGGAGACAGTGGCAAATATCTGAGCCATGTGCAGTTCTCAGTGATACCTCCAGGGTGGTATTTCCCAGTCAGTAGTTACAGTCAGTAACAGATTCATAGGAGGCAGAGCTAGAACATACCACTGCAATCACCAAGCTTGCCTACATAACACTGGCCAATGGATTAGAGCTCTGTGAGTAATTAATTTTGGTTTCCTGACATATTTTTGCAGGGCAAGAAAAAATGTAAAAACTTTGTTGCCAAAAATTAAAAAATGTACAAAATTAATTAACACTAAAATTAATTACTAGGGTGGCGTGGCTTTCTGTCTATATAGACCTCAAAAATAAATTACATAAATTACTTTTCTAAAGCTGAAATACATCTCACTTAGCTTTAGTTGCCTGTAATGTACACATTTCTTCTAACATGATGGCTTGAGCTTCTTCTGCAGAAAGGGAGTGAAGTAGATGCTTCCAGGAGGTGGTTACCTTCTCTCTTTATTGGGACATTTATTATACTCAAAGAGTGCCTGCTGCTTTCTCAAGATTTTACAAGGAAGTTATCTGCCTATAGACATATTTTAGATAGACAAAGTTGGATGAGTGAATTCTATACCACATTTATTTCAGTTTTTTAATAAACAAGATAGATAGTTTTAAAATAAAATACAGCTGACTTTGTTAGCTTGATTTATCAAAAAACTTAAAATAGTTATGGTCAATCCAAGTCTGCATTTTTCAGCAAATAAAATATTCAACCATTTTCCTTAATGTAGCAAGAACTGAATTAGCTTCAATTCAAGTTAAATAGTTTAGAAAATACATGTAACTCAGAATGAATGGCTTCCAGTGATGAAGTGCTCATCTAGTTGGAAAGTTGTTTCAAAGCTTAAATATCCTTTTTTTCTTTTCTTTCTTTCTCTTTTTTTTTTTTTTTTTAAAGATTCACACTATTCTCTGTCTAAATTTGTCAAGCTTTAACTTGTAGGAATTGGATTTTGTCATGCTGTTGACTGTTAGCCTGGATAGTTCTCTCACACCAAATTTCTGCTGCCTTTGACAGTATTTATGACAATAAGAAAATCAGTATGCCTTTGACAATTTAAATAGATTAGGCTGTTTGATTCACTGGAAGGCAGGCTTTCCAGTGATTTATTAACTCTCAAAAATCTTTTCAGAACACTCTTCAATTTAGTACCCTACTTCTTCAAGTGTCATAACTAGCAATTATTTTTGCATCATCTCTAAAATCTTGTTTTCTTCCAGTTAACTCATGAAAATATTAAAGAGCATAAGCTTATTAACTGGCCTCGCTACAATGAAATGTGCTTGAAAATACGCTCCATTTACAGCTGCACTTGGAGACTTACCAGTTAGACAAATTATTGTCCCATTATCAGCCAGGTTAAGCCCACCTGAGAATCATTTAAATATTGGATTATGGTGTCTTAATCAAAATATTATATAATCATATGCATTACTAAAGTTGAAGAAAACTACATCCATCCTATTTTCTTTGCCTGCTAAACCAGATCTCAAACTTGGACTGCTATTAAATCAGTCCAACAGTCAGGCTGCATCAGATGGGTTTGAATTTGTCCAAAGTGATGTCTGTCTTAGGTGGCTTTTTGTTTTGTTTTGGTTTGGGGTTTGTTTTTTTTAAAATTTCTGTTGTGTAATATAATGTGTGTTTACAGATTTGGATGTGGCTGATGATATGGTCTCTGTATCAGTCCTTCTGCATTTTATTAAATGTATTTTACTTGAAGTCTGAGTGAAATGTCTTTTACAAGTTAGTTGAATGGTCATAGCTGATGATTATTATAATGTACCACTATTCTTTCTTACTCCTGTTGCTGTTCTGTGCATACAAATCCTGTTTCAAAAAGTTTCTGTTCCAGCTATACTAAGCAAATTAACATAAGGTCAGTTCAGGGCAAATATTATTAGGTTTTTTTTTTTACTGCCCCTATTCTTTCATTTATTATTCACTAATCTTGTTGAAGATGGATGAACCATGATAATTGTAGGTTATCAGAAGCGTCTAATTATGCATTCACTGTAATTTAAATTAATTTAATTTTTTTCATGTAAAGTTTTTCAATGAATTTCTGGATGAGAATTTTACATAAAACAAAAACAAGTTTGCAAAAATATGTGAATTAAGGAGAAAATTCAGGGTTGGCTTTTTCAGATGCATGGATAATCCTATTCTTAAAGAAGCGTTTATACAGAACACAAATTAAAAGATGCTGAGGTCACAGTCAGATGCACTGTTCATCCTTCCACTGAGCTGGGCTGCGACAGTCCTGCTACCAATGGTGTTTATCACTGCTGCTTACCACCCAATGTTTCCAACCCTTGAGTCTGCTGGCACAGTGACATATGTTTAATTTGTCCAAATGTTTATTTCATTTAAGCAAATAATATTGTTAATAATTTGGTTTTTTTCCATTGGTCTATCTTGATAAAATTTGGCTGGAGCAAAGCTGATTGTGTGGTTATGCTGGCACAGCTAAAAATGTGATAATCTCCGTCTAAGAGAAGGTAGTGGTGTGACAAGTATTTGGGACAGGGTGGAGGAGTTCTACTTCAGCACAACTGGAAGAGCCCATGGGACCACAGTCTGAAGGGTGATGTCTCAGCAAAAGTAACTTTTTCTCATTTCTCTCTCCTACAGGAATGTTCAGACACTGTTTCTGCCTTGGGCTCAGTGTTACAGGGGCCTTTATTTTGCCTCACAGTGCTAAAACCCTTTTGTTTTCAGTGGAGTTTCTCCAGATTAACAAGTGAGACCAAAATAATCAGGCAGCAAATCAATAGGTTTGCTAAGCTTAATAGAAAAGGTCCTTTATCTAGACACTCTAACTCCTTTTCCAATAAAAGCCGATTAAAATGATAGTAACATTAGCAGTATGGGAAATCACTTGTGCATACAGGTTGATGAAATTAAGCATATGGTGTGTCTTGACTTGCCATTTTCAGTTCTGCTGGGAATATCGTCATTAACCAACCATCAAGTCTCAATACTGAGCTTATAAAATGATTGGCATTTATAAAGGTAAATATTGCACAGTGACTATTCAAATGCTTCTTTGGTTACAAGAGCTATTGCAGCTGCTACAGACAGTGATATGTTTCCAGCACTGACACTGAAGAGTACAGAATAAAGTCAAACTGGTTCACAGATTCAAAGGAAATGCTCAAAACATGGGTCCCAGAATAAAAAGAAACATTTGAAGAAGATCTGAAAAGGAGTTAACAAAAATTAAACTTTAAATATTCTGAAAGTGTTGCTGGAATGATTGTTTTTAAGGAATTTTCAGTGCTTATTTTATTATCCAAGAAATACAAAAAGTGTTGATTCTGGTTTTGCTAGGGCAGCCCGTCTGGGTCACAGAGAATGTATGGCTCTCCCCTTGTCAGTCTCAGATGCTCAGTCTTGGAGAATATCTTTCTTTCTCCAGACAGTGTTAGTTACGAAAATGTAGTGGGCTGGACATACGCACAAATTGTTTTAATACTATTCTGAGAAAATTCAATATAAGCTCTGCTGAATTAGACTATATGTATTATTATCAATATTTAAGGTGACTTTTCTCCATTCAAACCTAATTTGCTAGTAGTAACTAAAAAGCAATTAACACTTTTCCCTAAGGGAAAATGAAAAAGAAAAGTTTTATATTCTGTAGGTTTACCTATCTTCTGTGTGTTTTCTCCCTCTCTCTTTTTTTGGAGAAGAATTAAACCTCCAGTAACTTAAAAGGTCCCTGTTTGTAAATCAGATAAGACACAGTATCATGTGACATACAAGACCTGACAATAATTCAAATAGTTCCTATGTTTTATGACTAATCCGTGGACTGAAATGAATCCACAAACATATTAGCTAAATTATTAATAATAATTCAATTTCTTAAAATCATAATGAAATACATGTCATAATCTGTCTGTTTGCAGACAGATTGCGAGGAGAAAAGTGGATTAAATTTGGCAAATAAAGTATCTCTAGCAAATTGTTCATCTAGCTCTAACAATTATAGTTGCTGGTCTTTCTCTATTCTTTTTGGTCTCTTGACTACAATAAAGCTCATTACACCACATAGATTTTCAAATGTACACCAAAGAGAAAATGTAATCTTGTCTGTGAAGTGAGTTTACCCCAGTTATCACAATTCCTAGTCTAGTTAATAGTTTTTCAACTTGCAGTTTATTAGATGGCTGAATCGTCTGCAAATTTGACTATGGATTTCTGAGTTTTTACATGTTGTAAAATGGGCTTGTTAAAATTGCACATTGACGAATGATGAAGTAGCATGTCTAATGCAAACCAAACATCAAAGTTTTCACAAATGCTTATTCAGCCAAAATGTACCTATTTTCAGAGGAAAAAGGATTTGGAAAACCTTTCATGCATTACCTATATAGACAAACTTGCTGTTACCTGTAGCTGGATTATCCAGTTTATGAATAACCCATAGTACATGCTGCACGTGAGTTACTAAGTGATTTCAGAATCACTACCACTAGGGAGAAGGGTGTACAAATACTTCTGCTGATGTTCTATGAAGTTTTTCTAGCTTAATAGAGTTTATTAACTGCCAAGTTTAGTGCAAGTCAAACCCAGCTATCCTCCTTCTAGAGACAGCAAAAGTCTAGAAGTCTGCAGAATATTGTCTGTATTTTTCCTTTATTCCTAACTCTCTCTCCTTTCTAAAAGTGCATCACTGACAACAGATTTTTTGGAGAAGCTGATGATAGTGTCACTACATTAGTCATCCTCTGGAAAACTCTTTTCTCTTAAAAGGAAATCTATTCTAACAAGTATTCTAATCTGACAAAAGCTTCCTCATACATTTCCAATAATCATGCATTAATAACCATAAATCATGCATTAATAACCATAGATCTTGCATTAATATAAGCATAATCATTTGCAAGGACAAACAGTAATTTTTAAGATAAATTTTCACAATTTGGGCACTTGAAGTATTTATTTACTAACAGAGACGGGGTCTGTAGGTTTCTTACTTGAGTTTATCTGTGGTTTTCACCCATCTTCTAGCCCTGTGTATTTTAATACATTTTATTTAATAAGCCATTTTATTTTATTCAAGCATGATGCTATAACTTTACCAATCCAATTAAAGATAGACTAAAGCAGTGATCAAACTCATATCACAGTTAAGGTAAATTAAGAGTTCAGATTAATGGTATTCAATCATCAAATTAGTCTAATAGGTAATAAAATATAATTGTGGTGTTGACACTAAACATAACTTTTTTGACTTAACTATGGAAAATGTGAAGAGAAGGCTCTTTCCCTGCAGTCCTGCATTCCATCTAGAATTTCAGCCCTTCCAATGTATTAGCTTTGCTGCCACAGGACATTGTACTGGGAACTTTCATTTTCATCTTATGCTTTTGCCAGTCTAAATTCACTAAGCAGCTGATGACCTTGACTCATCGTAAGGAAGTATTCAAGTGCCTCTTTAACACTTTTTCCTTAAAATTATTGTGAGCTGACTGTTCTCACTTTCCCGTTTCACACAGTAACTTAAGGGTGACAGTACAGATGTGATGGTTAGATGATGCACTATAGCAGTTTTGAATAACACTACCTTTCAGTCTAGAAGAAGCCACAGAGTAATTCAATGACAGGTTGGTGCTTATTTTTAGGAAACTGTTAAAGGTGTAGTTCACAAACACACACATTCACATTCCTATGTACAGATATTAATGAAAAATGAGAAAAAAAAGTTAAAGAAGAAGAAAAAAATTGAAATTTTTCTGTTTCTGGGGATTCTTTTTTAAAATGGGTGGTCATATATTGTCTGCAATTTCAAGCTCAATATTTTAACTCATGGTGGGTCTTACTAAGTTGCAAGCTGGTCAGGCTGGTCTTGGTGACACAAATCTTTCACCAGATCTTCACCTGGGAAACCTGTCCAGGGAAGACACATAACCATGGCTGGTGGAGCAAGAAAACTGCTTTTCTCTGTCTCATTTCTGCATAATCCTTTAAATAAGGATTGCTGCCCTCTTGCTCTGGCTGAGCAACTTCAGTGTGAATTAGGTTGAGAAGGCTTCTCAGGACTCAAATGGTTTTGATCATTATTGCAATCCAGTCCCCTCAAAAACATCTTTATATCTTTAAATCATGCTGGAAATTCTGTCACAAATAACACTAGATTTTACCAGTTATCAACCTTAATAGAAATGAGATGGTAATTCACAAATCTATAAAGCAAAACAGGTGGAAGGTCTCTATGCCAAGAAATTAATCTCCAGCTGAGGAAGTAGGTGTAAGACCCACAAAAAGCCTAAATCACATATTGTGAAAATGTTTAATGTCTGACATCTCACCATTTCCTTCAGGGATCTTACTTCAGTGTTCTAAACATTTTAAAAATATCGTGGACTTTTTAACTGATAGAGAATAGTAGAACTTATTTAAACATAACTTTATGTAATATTTTTTCTTAAATTCAACTACTTTTATTAAAATTAATCCTACAAGTTAATTCAAATCTGGGACCAAGTTTGTCATTCTTTTCTAAGAGAATAAAATACTGTCCTGTGGTGTTCACTTCTGCCCTTCTCATTCCCTGCGTTTCAACCCTCAAACAGGAGCCTTGGAGGTCTATTTTGTTGAGAGTAAGAGATATTTAAAATGGTATCCCTGTAAATCATTTAAATGTAAAATTTGGGAAGGCAAATCTCTTGGGAAGTGAGCATAAGCAACTGATTGATCAGTGTGGGGAAACAGGTAGTTTAGCAGTAAATTGCAGAACAACATAGGGACTACTGCTTAATGCCACATTTTAGCATCTTTAAACTTGTCATCTTTGGTTCTGTTGGTATTTATTGAATTAAAAAAAAAAAATCCTGATTTTCCTCTCACTTTCATATTTCAAAATACACTGTTAATTTAGTTTGATGGTTCTGTTTCCATGTCTCTCTCATTCTGAATTTTTCAGGTGGATGTTTTTCAAGTGGAAGCAGTAGATGTTGGGACTCTGCAAGCGATGGTAGTTGAAAAAGGGAGAGGCTCTGACTGGTTTCTGGAGAAGATTATTGTGAAAGAGTCAGCAGCTACAGGGACAGAAACATTGTTTATGGCTCAAACATGGCTAAAAGACAGACGCGATGCAAAAAGATCTGCCTCAGTAACTCTGAAGGCCACAGGTCAATATTATTTTCAAACTATCATTCGCTAAGAAATTCGTTCCAAACTGAAGAACACAGCTATGTCATTTGCTTCTATAAACAAGTTATCATTTAAAATATTCCAGCAGAACTTTGTCATTACATAGGGAATTAGTGTGTCTGAACACTTTGGGTTTTAGTACTATTTAATAACCACTATTTGCTAGAGGATAATTTCTGCTTTGTTACTCCAGATTTACAGTAGCATAAATGGCAGCAAATTTGGCCTATTCTCTTTACAAATTACTGCCTCTCCAAGTCTTCTACTTTGCCACTTGCAAACAATTTTTTAATCTCCAAATACCTCTGCTGACTACTTTCTAGGCATAGTGAAAATGAGGTAAATAGTGGGGCAAACTGTGTTTAAGCAGTGGAGAAAATGCCTCCATTGTATTCAAGAAGACTGGTGTACATTATTTATGCCACACTGTTTGGATAGCTTTTGCCAGAAACTGGGCGTACTTTTGACTGACACTGTGTGGGTAATCGGTCCACCGAGGAGCAGTTTTGATCCCACTGCCTGTGACCGTGCTCTTTGTCAAGGCAAGAAGGGAATGTGCACCCTTCCTCCTTGTGCTGCCGTTTCAATACAAACACAGTCTGATGTGCAAGCCTGGAGGGAACCACGGCACAGGCCCACCAGATCAGTAGGCATCCAAAGCCCAGTATATATGTTTAAGGCTGATGTTTTTCTTATGATCCTGCCCCTAAGAGAAGTAAATAGGCAGTACAGATGAGTCCTTAGATTACAGAAAATATTCTAGTTCTTTTCCTCCTACCTCCTAGGGCATCTCTGTTCACTGTAGCAGCATTGGCATGATGGTGCTTCTCCAGCAATAGCCTATTGAGACTGAGTAGAATTCCAGCACAATCCATTTCCTCTGCTTTATCACCTCTAACTTTTGACCATTTGAAACCCAGAAAGAGAAGGAGGAAGCTGCTATTTCAGCTTTGGTTTAGCTTGTATGTTGGGACTTTTCTGAATAAAATATAGGAATATTTAGTGTATTTAAGGTTATATAACATGGTTCTATTCAAATTTTAAAAAAACCCCAAACTTTCTGTTTCTACCAGAATGCATTGATTTGGTAGGAGAAAGTGGTCCTGTGAGTTTTTTAATACAATAATAGGCAAATCTAAACTTGATTGTGATCTCAAAAGAAGGCTTTTCATCTTTGGTTCAGGCCTCTATCTAATGTTTACAGGTAGTTTTGGTCTATACCAAATCCCCCTGAAAACAATAGGAGCTGGTATCAGTGGGAGGAACATCAGCCCCCTCAAATGGGCATTAAAAACATCCAATTAGTTCTGATTCATCCAGAGCATAAATTGTATAAATGAAACAGAAATGCTTTAAAATGAAAAATACTTACAACCATTTCATAGTAAAGATCTAGCTCTAGAGTCAGTGCATTAAATAGGATGATATGTAGGAGATGATGCTTAAGTAGAAAATCACATTGTACACTTCCTAGTTAAATCTTTAATCTGATATAATAGTCAATTGCCTCACTAGAGATGAATACAGGCATTTGTTATCCTTTAGACACTGTCCTACAAAAGCATTAATTTGGTCTTCAATCTTTTTTTAATTAGAAATTCAGGAGAGGAGGAGCACTTCTGCCTGGCCTTTAGGAAAAGAGCAAATGAATTCAGGTATAGCTTCTGCCATTACATCGACTGTT
The DNA here is from genome assembly GCF_964188355.1 of Buteo buteo. Lineage (NCBI taxonomy): Eukaryota > Metazoa > Chordata > Aves > Accipitriformes > Accipitridae > Buteo > Buteo buteo. The sequence goes on from NC_134173.1 coordinate 35,853,086, forward strand.
TTATTCATCAGTTCTGAAATAATGTGAGAATATTTTCATCACGATACGTCATTACACTTACTAGTACTGACAATATTTCCCCCTTTGTAATAGTAAGAAATGGCTATATACTTACGGAGCTGATCAGCCCCCAGATGAGGTGCTTATATATTAATGCTCCCCATGTAGACTAAGACACATGTTAGGAATTTTATGTCAGGCACCTTGGTTAATATAAGAAAACAGAAACATTTTTAATATTTTTTTTCATTTTTATTTTCCTTATTTTATTTGTTCAGAAGGCAGATGGAGGATTTATTTCACAAAACATCAAGAAGATACAAAAACAGACTTTGAAAAGTTGTCAGAAAATGTATCCAAGTTGGTTATGGTTTTTTATGGAAGCAATGGCAAGTCAAATCCGGTTTCCATGGAAAACAAAGTGGAACATCAGGCTAAGAACCAAATAACATATGATGTAAAATAATATATAGATTCATCTATATTTAAATTTCCTTTGAGTTTCCTTTTAAAGAGAAATAATGTATTGCTGTAAATATTGCAGATATTATTGTTTAAATATTCAAGAAAAGCAGAATGGACATTTTCAGTTGCACACCAGATTTCATTTTTAATTTTTGGCTTTCTCAAGTTCATGATGATCAAGTATATTCTTTTTCTTTTTTTTTTGTCAACAAATAGTCATAGTTAATAATGCATATCAATTTAAATGGCATTAACATTAATTATTCACATTTAGAAATCAGTGCAGTATGTAATTTGAATTTGATAGAATAATTACAATGAATGTCCCTAGAGTATAAAGCTAATATTTCTATAACTGCTTGCAGTCAAGCTGGTTCTGCTGTCTTTGAACTCAGTGGGACTTTTAGCACCAAGACTGATGCAAATAGGGCTAGGTCCATGCTGACCCCTTTAGAGAAAACTTCCTCTCTTCCTGTAAATTAGCTATGCTTGTATCTATGTATCTCTGTTTGGATGATAACTCATTGTTTTGTTGCTTCCTAGGTACATTTACCATCTGATTTGGGAATGCTTTATAAAGTGAGACTTGGTCTCCAGAGTTTGGAAAACAGTATATCCCAGTTGTCTCTCCTTCACTTTAAAATGCAGAACACTTCAACCCTGGATACCTTTAGTCTCACCATAAATAAAACACTTCCTCTTTCTCTTAATGGAGACAGATGGATTGAATTCCCTGTAGAGTGGCCATTAAAAGAAGCACTTTCTGGTAGGTATAAATCTACTTTAAAGCAGTAGAGTAGTCCAGGAGGTTAACTTGTCCTAATATTACAATTGAAACCTTTATCAAAACAGAAAATTTTATTGTCTTTATTTAATGATTCATAAAGTCTGGATAAGAACTTAAAATGTATGAAGGAAAATACTATCCACTCAGCTTAATTTCTGTACCATAAAGTGGGAAATGCAATATTCATTTGATTGCATAGAACCATTACTACATGCTACAAAGAACAGTTTATAAGAAATATCCCTTTCTTACAATACTGTAATATGTCTACTTTCCTTTGTTTAGTCCTCAGCTGCTCATATTACTGACATTAACAACATGATTTTTTACAGCTCATTTACTATTAAGAGATTTTTGTTTGTTTGCACATTCCAGACAAAGATTCTCAGCAAATAACAGCTCAAAACTATATATAAGCATCAGCTTTATTACCTTTATACGCTCCAAATATTTATGCCTGTTAAAATTAGCTCAACAATTGTCTTATACATGTCAACTTTGTTAAGCAAAACAAAAGAAACTCTTTCACCTAAAATCCACCATATCTTCCATATTCTTCTAATGGGATGCTTACTGAATGTCACTATATGACAGAACAATTCTCAATTTAATAAACAGACCCAATTTAATATACAATACTTATTATTCAAATAATTTGTACCTGAGTTTTATGCAGAAAACAAATTAGCTACCTGGGTAAAGAATAAGTCAGTTCATCCAAAGTAAGCTGAAGAAGGTGTTAAATGAACTACCCCAATACACTTTGGACTGGAATTTGTGGGCCAGTTTCAGTGAGGTGTTCGCACATGTCTAAATATAAGCATCCAAGTAAACTCAGTAGAATTAAGAGGGGTTGAGGGGTTTTTTTTCGTATTTTGGCTGCAACTGAAAATTTAAATTTTGTATTTAGGCCTTAGATTTTATATTGCTTAGAGCTGTTATTTTCACTTGAAGTCTTGCACAGTGTGGGTACAGAACAGGGCTTAATGGCTTTCAACTCCTATGCACAAGATTGAAACAAAGAGGACCTTCAGATTAACATAAAGCACACGAGTGTGCCTCTTGCAAAAGACTGATTGCTGTCACAAGCAGAAGTATTTAGGATACATGTACAAGCACATAGGAATGGTGAGAGAAAGATGCAGTGTGGGTGATAAATGGGCAGTGAGACTGGAACCCCCTGTGACCTTGGTTCTGACTCTGGCTCTGTTGTTGACCTCTTGGTTGAAAAAATAATTTCCCCATTCTTTGCTTTTTTTTGTGTTTGTAATATTTTCCTTTTTTGTAAAATGCTCTGAGACCAAGAGATAAAAAATCACAAAAAAGGAATAGGTATTATATTACATATGTGTTTAGGTAAAAGAGCGAGCAAGCAAACAAAATAGGTCATCTCTGTTGCATTTATTTCTTTCCACACATGCTCTAGAAGTCTTAAAGGAGGGATTTGTAACCACAGTGAAGAAAAAAATTAGGACAGTGAAAAAACATATTCCCCCAAATCTTTGCCATTTTATGTCCAAGAGAGCCTTAAGCAGCTCCACAGCAGGTGGCACAGGTGGAGTTCAAAGTGATCCCTTACACACAAACTTACTTGCAATTCATTGTGCCAAACAGATCTGCTTTTCTGTCAGCTTCCTAGATCTAATTTATTTTCTCCTTGGTTTTCTTTTTCTCAGCTAAAAGCAAAACCAGTATTGTATTAATTGGCATGGAAAGTAGCTGATCATAATCACTTTAACCAGAAGCCGTGTGCTGTTAAATTTCAGATACAGCTCTGTCATTCATAAAGTGTCTTAGTATTTCACCCCTTAGTTATCTTTTCGGGTTTTTTGTTTTGTACTTGGGATTGTGATGAAGCATATACTAATGACTAATTGAAACCATCAAAGCGCAGTTGATAAAATACAGTGCAGACCCTCGAGATCTGTCTGTGCACACATGTGCCTTTGGGTGTATTAATGGGGAGAGGCCTCCAGCTGAGTATATACATAAGTAGTTTCTCTTCAGTGTACCTTCCTTTGAGACGCTTACACCTCAGGAATCCCCAGGGAAGAAATGGTGCGCTCTCTCTCTCTCTCTCTCTCTCTCATATACAAGGCTGTACAGAAGGTGCATTTTGCACTGTTGTAGCTTTTAAGGCAAAACAATTAAATAGTGAAAAGGTCAAACAAAAATGTATTATGCTACTTTCAAATAGCTAAATATTTCCAGAAAGTTAACACAGAGCCATAATTCACACTGAAATTATGAAATCATTAGAATTTTATAAAATTAATGGAGTTGTAACATTCATGTATGTTATCCTTATTGTATGTAACTTCTTTTCAGAGACTTCTTTCATCCTTCCTCTCTCCAATCTATTCAGTATACTACAGAGATAAAAGCTTACTTGCCCACATTTGCCCTGTGATGGTCTGATCCCACAACCTGAACAAAGACCACCATTTAAGCATTTTAGCCCACTTCCCTTGCCTAGATTACTCTCCTTCAATTGCTCTTCTTTGTACAATGTACTCTGCCAGTTCTATCCACTGTGTAATCTGATCCAAAGTTCATTCAACTCAATCGCTAGTTGACTGCAGTGTGTCGGGGCCACGATAAGACAATAGATTTTACTTGCCTTGGCCAGACTCACCTGGAACCTCCAGCCATGGTGGACATAGGATGTCCACTTAAGATCGTGCTTGAGCTATGTCAGATGTGTGTCTGTCTCCAGTCCTCCTGTCTTCTGGATGGACCTTGGACCTATTTTGTAGCCTTCTTTTCAGTCCCATCTCTGGCCCTTTCTCCTGCTGCTCCCATCTTGACCACAAGGATGGATCCCAGATCTTGCTCATTGTTTGCTGCATCTGGGACTGCCGACAGGTCTGCCTGTCACATGCAGATGCTGCAGGACTGTTACCTGGTCAGTGAGGGCACTGCCTGCGCTGGGGTCATGCTCAGCTCCTGTCTTGTCCATTTTTGCAGGGCAGGCCCACTCTTGCTGCTCTCTGAAACAGTGATCCAAGCAACAAGCCTTCCAAATGCAATCCTTTCACTCTTGTTTGGGGCTGGTCCTGCCTCACTTCTCAAGTTTCAGATCTGGGAGACTGTGGCAAAACAGAGGTCAAGTAAAATAAAAAGAGAACACTTAGAAAATCAGAGTTACAGCCAAAACCAGCACTGCACAGGTTGCTTTGTTCTGTGTAGTGAGCCACTCTCTGCATTGCATCCCTGACTAAATATATGGTTTCCTCTCCTGATCTCTCATCTTGATTGTAACACCACCCACCATATTCCATACAGTCCTTGTATTTAATCTTTTTTCTTATGTCTTACTATGCCATGATTTGTTGTTCCTTAGGCAGCGTTAATTTTTTATTTCCATTTTAAACTTAGCTGTATCCTCTACCACTTCGGTTTTTACTAAGAAGTTTTACTTTTATAGGTAAAACTAAATACCTTTTTGGCACTATGGATTTCTTTCCATGTACCTGCTCAACTGCAGTAGGCTTGCAACAAGGGTCTGTTCTCTCCTGTTGCTGATGCTGGGGAAAGAGGCAAGGCCTATAGAACAGAGCTGATTCTTGTAGTGAACTTAGTATTTTAGATGGTCATTAGATCTGAAAGCTGATAATAGCTTGTTATCTGCTTTACCTGGACTTTGTCTTCTTGACTTCCAAAGGATGCAGGTAATCTGTTTTATACATGCAGTCCTGTATTGGGTGTCTGTCCTGGTTTCCGCTGGGATAGAGTTAATTGTCTTCCTAGTAGCCGGTACAGTGCTATGTTTTGAGTTCAGTATGCGAAGAATGTTGATAACATACTGATGTTTTCAGTTGTTGCTCAGTAGTGTTTAGACTAAAGTCAAGGATTTTGCAGCTTCTCAAGCCCAGCCAGTGAGAAAGCTGGAGGGGCACAAGAAGTTGGCACAGGACACAGCCAGGGCACCTGACCCCAACTGGCCAACGGTGTATTCCATACCATGGGACGTCCCATCTAGTTTAGGAACTGGGGAGTGGGGGTGGGGAATCGCCGCTCGGGGATTAACTGGGCCTTGATTGGTGGGTGGTGAGCAATTGCCCTGTGCATCATTTGTATATTCCAATCCTTTTATCATTACTGCTGTCATTTTATTAGTGTTATCATTATCATTATTAGTTTCTTCTTTCCTGTTCTATTAAACCGTTCTTATCTCAACCCACGAGTTTTACTTCTTTTCCCGATTTTCTCCCCCATCTCACTGGGTGGGGGCGGGGAGTGAGTGAGCAGCTGCGTGGTGCTTAGTTGCTGGCTGGGGTTAAACCACGACAGTGTCTCACTGATCTAAGCTTTGAGCCACATTCTACAGAAGCCTTCTGCAAGGTCAGGATTTATCCCCTTCTACCACAGCATCTCCAGGAATAAAAAGGACATGATAGGTAGATGATTAAAAGAGGTAAATATTCAAGACTGTCACATCATTTGGTTCTATGAGTAAAATGTAAATTAATATAAACAAATGCTCTGTGTATGCATTTACTTTTAAAGGTGTTCAGATGTTGTCATCTAGTCTTCAATTAAATAACTATAAACATTGCATAAATCACAAACAGCACAAATTCATGGGTGACAACTTCAGCTGAGACAGACTTGTCTTCCTGACCCCCCTCTATAGTCAGTGGATGTGCTCCGTCACAGTGAAGTTCAAAGCAGCAGCTTAGGTGCTCTAAATCACATGTGAGGAGCTTCTCTCTCCATCTCTCAGATGATGAAGTCTGAAGGACTTGTCTCCCCAGCTAAAGTCAGTCTTTGTAAAGATCCCAAAAGTGATTGATGAGTCTGAGACTTATTAGGATTTTATCTATTAGGCATTCACCATAAGAAAGAAAAAGGCAACTCGCTGCGGTAATTTTTCCATAATGTGCTACTGTTACAAACAGCATAAAGCATAGGCATGCTTTTCTCTAATTTAATGTAAAGTTGTCAGCATCACCAGTGTTTATAGTTACAGGACAAAATTAAGGAAAAAATTTTTTAAAAAATTGAATTTTACTATCATTTTCAAGTGTTTGCATTTTTAATTACATCTGATGCATATTGCTCTGTTGTCAAATAGCTGTGCAAGGTTGTGGCACTGTCTTAACAAGAACTCTTTCTGCTTGACATTGCAGTGATTACGTATCATCTAACAGTATTTTCTAGAAATATTTTGAGTGAGAGAAATCTAGTGCATATGACTGCGTGTATATACGGTACTTATGGTGACACAGGGGACAGATCTCTTCTCTGGTCATTGCAGGATGTCCAGCAGGGAGAGGACAATGAGGTACTTGATCTTAAAGTACTTTAAAATTTATCCTTTAATCCATTCTTGTACTTCCTATATATTATTTTCAAATCTTCCCAGACACTTAGATAATATAGTTTAAGATTGTAATACTAAATAATTTTATTTTAGTCATTTCTAGTTATCGTGGATGCTGTTGAATTGGGAGAACTGGACAAAGTTGTTCTTTTGATCAGCAGTAAAACAGGTAAAGTACTTTTGCTGCTCTCTAAAGTCAGTGATGTGAATCACACAGCTAGCCTCCTGTTAAAGGCAATGAAATCACTGCCAGAGTTAAAGCCTGATTAATTTCCTTTGGCTATTTTTGCTAAAAGGCCATATTTTATAAAACAAAATCCTACATTTTGACACATTAAAATCCTTGGATATAAAGGCTGTATCCTTATTGCATCAGGAAAGTAAACTATTCCTTTCCATACAAGAAAGAAAAACAGAAAATTAAGAAGAGTAATTATATTCTGTGCTTAATATGTGATCTATTAATAAGTTATTTAGGAGAATAGTTATAACTCACATAAGAAACTGGTATTGTTTATTTTTCCTCCTGTGATTCAGCTGTTTCCACTGTTTTCCCTACCTATTCTGTTTTTTCCCTGTGACATTCAGAGGGGGATTTTACCCCTGTTAGGCAATCAGCAGTTTTGTCACTGAATTTCACCAAAATCATGATAACTTTAACATCTCTTTGCCTCATCTGTAGGATGGCTATCATGCTACTAAGGAATATTCAAAGAATTAATTGTAAAGTTTCTTTAAGTCCTTTAATGAAATTTGCTATATAATTGCAAATCATTACTTACTATGTATTATAGTTGACCATCTTCAGACAGTTTTCTAGGAAAACAAGGGTTCTATATTTGCGCTTGATCTGCCTTTTTTGTTTGCCCATCTGTTGGCTCCTCGTAATAACCTTTTAGACTCACCACCCAATTTCAGCCAAATCTGTAAAGAGCGTAGAGACATCAAAGACATTTGGGCAGTAAGCGTGTACGTACTGTTTGGCTGGCCAACACGTCCTGCACCACGCCATGGTCTGCCTCAGCCCCTGGGTGCTTCAGCGGGGGCACGGTGTGGAGCTGCAGTTCCTATAGAGGGGAAGGGAAGGAGAAGGACAGCCCTGCCGTGCTGCTGTCGGGGAGCAAGGCGTGTAGCTCACTGCCTTTGCTTCCCACAGCTTGAGTTGTGAAAGTTAACTATGGCTGTCTGTCTGACTGACAGTCACTGAATACAGCAGTTGCCAAAGGCCACCACAGAGCATGACAGGCAAGATTTTTCCAGTCAGGTTTGAAAACATGATTCACAAAGGAGGGACTTCGAGGCCCATTGGCTCTGTGTGTGTTATGAAGAGAGGATTGGGCAGATGTACAACACATTCCTTCCAAAGGAGTTACTTAGATGATAAAGCACTTCAGATGAGTAAGAGTGTCCATATTGTATCTAGACTTGTTTAGACTGAGACTAGTTTGGACCAAGACTTTGAACAAAAAATCCCCAAACACAAAAGCTGTTTAGCCTACAAAGTCAGATGTACCCTACAGGACTGGTCAGCCCAGGCTGCTCTAATGCTTCTTCCAGTACCTGAGCAGGTTTTTAAGATCAGGTGGTTCGAGATCTCTGCCTGAAGCTTCTGACTCACTCCATGCACTGTCTGGGCAGTGCAACATGATGTCTTGGAATCCTCCCCAGGAGCCTGAGCCTATTAAATTAGACTTCTATTGATATAATTAAAGGGACTTGGACAGTAGTAGAAGACATTGGGATGCAGTTTGCTGAGCAGGTCTGAAGGGGCAAATAATAGAAGAGAAGGGAAAATGAATAGTCTTCCTGACTAATTAGTGGCAAGAGATTCAGCCCAGTGTTACAGACAGCATGTAGCTGAAGCCCCCAGCAGAAAATTCAAAAGGAAGCATAAGAGAGCAATCTTTCTCAAACAGCAGAGATATACAGTAAGTAGCTGAACTTCCTTCATACCTGCCATGTAACGAGATCCTCTTTGTGCTGCATGTGGAACGGGGCTCGAATCCTCTTGTCAACCCATCACTGAGGAAGCATCAGATATGTATTTCTGCTCTTCCTCCTCAAATGTGCCTGCCTGAGTCATGTGGAAACTCTCCTGCATGCCTGTCCAAGGACGGTGAAGACAACACTCCTTCGCTTCATTAAGGCAAAGGAAATGCTTACTCCTAAATTTCTAAGTTGAGGGTTCAAATAGGAACAAAATAAGGAATGTTATGATGATTCAAGGCTTTTAAGTCAATTATTGATATTCATAAACGAATTAATAAATGATGTTTTAATATAGTAGGAATGACAGCATTGTATCAACAACAGAGTCTACTTAATTCCCTGACATGCAGTACAACATTTTCACTATATTTTATTTCCTTCTTTGTAGACTGCAAACTGGACATTAAAAAACTGCATTTGAAAGAAGCTGTGAAGGAGCATCCTATCTATGTATTTGAAGTGAATGAGTAAGTATATTATGTAAAGCTAGTCATTTTTTCGTCATTTTATAGTACAATAATTGAAAAAACTGAGCGGGCATTGAATTAAAATGACTGTCAGAGTGGTTCAGTTAATGGATATTTTAAAAATAAGTCATCTTTAACCATCCCACATGAATTCATAAGATTTTTTTGATTTAACATATGATTTACTTACCACAAAACATGTGCGGTTTTGTTTTTCAGAGCATTTTCTATGGATGCAAGTAAGCCAGAAATCCAGAGAGAAATCCCAGTATCTTTTGTTATTAGAGGAGACAAACAAAAGAATGGCATAGACAACTTACTTAAAGAAGGAAGCCAAGCAGGAAATCTGACAGAGTATACTATTAAAGTATACACAGGTGACAAAAGGGGAGCAGGGACTGATGCAAATGTGCATATTATTTTATTTGGGAATGAGGACAAATCTGAGGTATTTCAACTCTCTCAGTCACTGGAGCATCAAAACCCATTTGAAAGAGGAAAGGTGAGTACATAGATTTTATCGGATGTGTCCATTTCTGGGCTGGGAAAGCAAACTTTAAATCTATGCAAGATCTTTATGGAACTTAAGGCATTTATCCTGTTTTCCCCATCACTAGATGAGATATAGCCTCAGCTATCTCTGTGTTTCACCTTTTCACCAGAGTAACCAAGGGACATTTTACTTTTATCATGTCTAGCTGACTCTGTTGCTCTTCTGCCTCTTCTGTCCAAATACAACTTCATATTGCATCCACTTATCTGCCCAGTTATGCATTTCCTTCCTCTGAAATGCACTACATACATTGCCTATGAATGTGCACATACATGCAATATCCCTCGCCGTTGCACAAACTTTGAATATTGTGCTTGAGAATACATGAGTCCCTTACATCCCATCATTTTACTTTGCCATGGAAACTGATGCTGTGAGCCTCACTGAATGTGTAAGCCTATAACCAGGTAAAATGGAACCATGCACATCCACCTGACTCTGATATCCATCATGCTTTAGGCTATTCAGAGACCCCTAGTTCAGATACAGATATTTGCATAAGAATGCTGACTCTCTGCATGATGTCCTAGTAGCTTAGCAGAATGTTCTCCTATTTTAATAAACATATTACTCTGGCAAAAGAATTGCTCCATTTGCTTACCACCTGTGCAATGGAGTATAATGATGGTTACCCTTATGTAGCAAGAAATAAATATATTTTCCATATCTTTCTCCTGTGGATTCCTTGAAAGTTAATGACTGAATAATTAAAACTCCAGTTAAAATATCTTCCTTATGAGTTCTACCTCATTATCTCCAGCAGTACTAAATATCTTTTTACTTGCAGTTGGTCCAAGTTTCTTCAGCCAGGATGTCTGTGAATATCTTCTAAAAGATCTTTACCCATGTATTTTCTTCCATACTGAGGAGGTTAATAAATCTAGTTACCTATAGGCATAAGGAGCAAGTCAGAAAGTGTCTTGAGTAGTACTTCTTTTTGCCTAGTACTACACAGGAGCCGTCACTGCTCTTTGAAAAAGAGTAGTAGATACACATAATTCTTGTTAGCAATCCAGGTAAGTCAATGGGTAGTCAGTGATGTCAAATGTCCTATGAGAAAAGGAACTCATTTTTTAAAAGTCCGTAATATGAAACAAAGTAATATTTTAAATTAAAATATCTAATATTTGAGAGAGATAATGGTACAGGTAGTAAAAGCCTTTATCTTTTATGTTCTTGAATGTAAATTTATGTCTCATAAAGTGAAAACATTTTAGAAGTCTATATCAGTTGAGAATCCATAAGGGAGCAAAAATACTTTTCTGGTAGATGAAAGTCAGGAAAGAGGTAGGGATTGTTGTACTGTAAGTTGAAAAGTGAATCTTTCATATTTAAACTGAGACCTAGTAGGAGAGAATCTATACCCCAGATCTTCCGTAAGGAAAATAAACCACATCAGGTGTCAGCCACCTATTTTGAATTGGTATTATTATATTTGAATTAGTCTCAGAACTGACCTAAGCAAATGTATAAGTTTCCAGACATTGGTATATTACTTTTAATAGCTATATTTTAATATTAAAGGTTGATACATTCAAGATTAAGACAAAAAAATTGGGCAACCTACATTCAATTGAAATTGGTCATGATGGGAAAGGATTTGGTGAGTATACTGCATGCGTGCAATAGCCTTGTAAAAACCTTCTGCTTAAAGATCTTCCTGACATTTGGAAAGATTTTTGAAGTCGTGCTACTGCTACAGCTAGCTAGTACAAATCTGTATACAAATGAGGTCAGTTTGACTGCTTTTGCTTACACCCTCTCCATCTCTGTCACATTTCCCTTGACTTTACCTTGAATTTTTTTTTTTCTAACAGAGATCTAGTTAGCATAAACCTCAGAAGGTTTTATCCTTCAAACATTGCTCAGCCAAAACTCCTGTTAGATGCCTTAAATAACGTAGGATTGAATTTTCAAACTGCAGGCTAAACTTTCCATGCTTTAAACAGTATCTAAGAAATGTTTTGGCAAATTTGGGCTTCTGGTCAAAGCATGCTGTAGCTCCCTCTGACACACATATACCTTTTCTTCTCGTGAAAGCTAAACTATGAGGAGAACACTAGTGTGCACCAGGTCTTGCCCTGATGTTAAATTAGGATGTGGCTACAGCCATACCCACACATGATGATGGAAACTGTTTCTATGTACAGCATATTACATGTAACTTCTAAAACCTGAATTTTTTAAAAAAATAAGGTGGGATACTAGGACATATAATATTTTGAGCTTACATTTAGTGGTGCTAAACCCCCCTAGAAATATACAAATATATAAACAGAATTTGCAGGCAATGTGCAGCTTGAGTCAAAAAGGTCTGATTGTATTGAGATGTTCTAGTCAGGTGAATTTTGCTTGACCTATCTGAAAGAAACTGGTTTAGGTTTAGATAAAACCTGATTTACCTAAGTGCCTGAGCCACTGTAAGGTGGCAAGGGTTTATCATATCTAGGATGAGACATGCAAAATTCTGCAAATAGCAGTTCCTATTTAGCCAAAAGCTGAACAGGTTTTTTTCTAACTACCTAGTCATGTTGTACATGTTACAGTATTGAAAACTTAAAAAGAAAAAAACCCAAACCTGTTGAAATACCTGTAATAAATAAAATCCTCCTGCTGACTTTCATCTTATTCATGTTAGCTGCTGCACATGCACACAATTCAACTTAGAACTGATCTGGGAAGGGAACGCCACACCAGCAGACTTCCAGTGCTCTGAGAGTTGAATAGAAGTCTTCAGGGGAAATACAGGTTGAACTTTTATTTCCCGGGTCCCAAACTATCAACAACATGATTATCTTTCCTCTCTGTGTCCTGATCAACATCATGTAGCTGCTAATACTGCCTTCCTAGCACAGCTGGTGTGTTGATTCCTCTTACATCCATGACTACCTTCCTCTAAATTTTTCTCTGAAATTATCTCCAAGTGTCTTTTGTCGCATCAGCTGTTATTCTCACAAGCATCCTCAAACATAACACCTCTTTGAAATGTCATCTGTTTGCTAATCTTTCTTAGCTGCCTCTAGATTTCTCCATATCTGGAGATTTCAGTGAGGTTTCAGTTGGAGTTTTGTCAATAAAGGATAAAGCATTAGATTTCAAACTTTTCAAGAGAGCAAATATGCCTTCATATCCGTTTGTAAAGTGCCGTGTAAATTTGAGAAACTGTAAATTTTTATTGCTGATAATCTTGACTCTGAATTACAGATTTCATGAAAGGTCATATATTCCAAGTAGAGTCTATGATATATTAAACCATTCACAAGATTTCATTAAAGAAGTTCCAAAAGTACTTCACAATATCAATAAATGACTCTTGCAAATTGAAGATAAAAAATGTAGACACCTTTATGGCCTAGTTATGCTAGCTAATTGTTTGAAAATGTTCATGAAACGTGAGAAACATTGCTATGCCTTTATGTTTTATCTAAATTGCTACAATTTGCAAATATTTTTATATTCCATTTGTAGCCTACTTACAAATAAAAATATTTTTAATGGTTTAGCCTACTTAGTATTTTGTCCAAATATTTGAAACACAAAATAATTTGTTAGAATATAGTATTTTATCTCTAGGATATGCAAAGACTACTGAAAGGTTTTCAGCTACTGGCAGTATGACCCTAATTAGTTTTTAAATGGTGTCATTAAGTATTTGCATTGGCAAACGCGACTAAATATGTCAGCACAAACATTGTATATCTATAATAAAGTTTTATTTTTAAAATCTTCATATTTTAATATTCTATGAAATAAAATTCTATAGCACAAGAATGAAGGTATTTTTCACACAGCAAAATAGGAGATTATAGCAGATTATTAAATACATTCTTAAAGCTAAAACAGATATGAGTGTTGGCCTGAATGGAGATGCTATTCTGAATCACGACTGCTAGAGAGAGAAATATGCATATGAGAAGCATTCAGCTTCACCACTTAGTTTATATAAGTATTTAGTATTTATATCAGTAATTAGAAAGGAGTAGTAGAATTTCTCTTTTCCTATTGTTTAAGAGCTTGGGGTATCATTAAAAAAATTACATCTATTGACAAAGGCTATCTGTTTTTATTGTTTTGGTGGACACTGAAGATCAAAGCCCACCAGGGGTGTACTTTGAATGTATTTCAGAGTACCAAAAAGGGCAAAATGGGATTGCAAGAATGTATTCAATATTACCATGCATTCTGTTTCATTTGTCTGTTCTGTTCAATATGGAAAAATGAATTAAGCTGTAATAAAAATCTTACTTTATACTTCCTGTCAAAAACATTAAAGACCTTCTCTGTAAAATTGAGAGAAGTTGGTAGTAATTTGAATCATCTACATTTCAGTTTTCTTATTGATATTGAATACATTTGGAAGTACTGAACCCCAAAGGGTTTGGAAATTAAATCAGAAATCTTTCTTATGTTTTATTTGTGTTTTGGTTATATTAAATTTGCTCTTTTTTTCCTTCTACAGCAAGTGGCTGGTTTCTGGAAAAAGTAGAAATCACAGATGCATCTAGGAATTCAGTGTATTGCTTCAACTGTAACAGGTCAGTAGATCAGTTCATCATCACTCTGTAGGTGCTGTTTTATTTTTAACAAGAATTAGTAGTAGACTTTTTAGTCTCTCAGTTGTTTCTCTTCTGGTTTCCTAAAGAAGTAAGAAATTTTAACCATGCTGTGTTCCTATCAGTCCATCCCCAGTAACTTTTGAACCCTTTGGCCAATTTCAAACTAATTTGTCAGAAGAATATGTAGAGGAAGACACTATATTTTCCAAGTTATTAAAACTGGATGACTGTAGGAGGGAAAGACGCAATTTAGTGCCTTTGCCAAGACAAGATATTAGTATGCCATTTTCAAGAGGTATAAACTGTCTGGTGAACCATTACACAAGTATTAGTGCATATGTAGCTCTGACAAGCAGATCATGGGTATGCAGAGAGGCATCGGAGTGAATCAGAAATATGGGATGGTGGGAGGATGGTAGGATATGTCAGTATAGATACAAAACTGGAGAAAAAGTAGTGTATTTTATTGAGCAAAAGCAACATTAAAATTCTGTTTCAGTGTCTGCTCAGTATGGGTCTAAGACATATTCAGCAAATAGGGTAAAGATAAAAGAAACCTTTTTATAATGTAATGTAAGAGGATAATGATCTACATTTAGACATTTATTTGGATAAAGGGGTGCTGGGGTAAAGGCCTTTTAACGTACAAAAAGAAAATCCACTTCGGTCTGTGTCAAACTGAAACAATATACTTTCAGAAGTTGGAAATTAAATTGAAAGGTATATTTGGAGTTCACTACAGTATACAGTTTACAGCCTAAAGAATTACAGAATAAACAGCAAAAGCAAACATATTCATGTCTTCCTAAGTGTAAAATAGATTTTTAATGCATCTGGAGAACAGACAAGTGTGAAAACTTACAAGTTTCCTACATCTAGAAAGAGGGACATTACGTAGTGGTCTGAAAACAGAAATGGTAGCCAATAATATTTAAATTTATCTTTCCCCTAAATGTTTCTGTAAATTTGACGATTCACGGGAACCAAATCCCAAACCCGTACCCTAAAAAGCAATATTTTTTTAGTTCTTGGAAAGTCAGTTGGACTCTACAGTCTAAGTCATGAGAATGTGAGGCGGTTACCAACCTCAACATTCAACTTCTTCCAACAACATTAAACTTCTTTCAACACATGTTCAGGTACTATCTAATCTTCTAGATACCTAAATTTAGGTTAGTGGGCATGAGCAAAAGTCCTTAGACCACAATATCATTCAGGTGCACAACATAATCCGTGGTGGGATTTTCAGTTGATGTCACTCCACCTCTTTTTCTTGTAAGAGTTCTCAGACCACACTAGTCAGAGGAAGATTCCTGAAGAAGATAGCTTGCAACAAACATCTTTTTCCAGAGGGTTTTTTTTTTTCAGCTCTATTTAAAGTCTTATGGTAAAAACACAAAGGTATGTAAAAGACCCGTTTGGAGCAAGAACTTGAATCACATCACTGATGTGGGGGAGTGACTGACACAGATTGATTCTACAGACTGTTGACTAGGACATTTAACTGGGCCCTTGGTGGGTTAGAGTCATGTTCTTACCTTAACGTATACCTACTTACTCAAAATGGAAGTATTACAGTAGAAGAGATTAGGAGGTCCACTCCAGAGTACTCAGTGACCCAGAGGCTATGGGACACTGCTTGGGTACAGGAAACTGTAAGTTCATGTCCCTGTTGCAGCTCAGACATGGAACTTCTCATCTCATAACCTACTGCGTAAACGGGGAATAGGTTCATTCTCTCACAAAGAAAAGAATCCTCTGATACAAATACTGTCTCTAAAAGATATTCATCCCTGAGAAACCTGAAAGGAGGTGGGCATCCTTTACTAACTCATTTAAATGTCTGTTGTCTAGCTTACATGTCACAACTTTCCTTGGCTCTGAGACTTCCACGAGCAATTTTACCTGCCAAGATTAGTTGTGTTGCAGCCTGGAACTGTTTAGTTTCAGCCATATCTCCCAGCTGTTCAATGATGCAGCTTCAGATGTGAGCTACAATAACACTGTACCAGCTGGGAAACCCTCCCATACTAGTTCCTTAGCAGACGCCACATCAGGTAGTCTGTCATAAGCCTTGCAAAAGTGTTAGAAGCTTTTAAACTCTTTCTGGAAATTAATATCATTGTCTCCATGGTTCCAGTTAACATCAATCTACCTGAGCTTTGGACTCAGGTCTATTTACCATACAGTCAATCCTAAAATCTCCATAGGCTCTTACAGAGCAGGGATTGGACCCACCATGCAACTCAGTATTTTGTGAACCAACAAGGAGATATGAGAAATAAACAGTCCCTGGAATGGAATACATGCCCAATAACCCACTATCACAGAATAGTTTTGCTTACTCTAAATTACCCTGATTTTGTGCCACTCAATGAAACAATCTACTTGCCACCTATATGACCAACAAATAAAATGAATGTATATTTCATAAATACATTTATAAAGTTAATTACACTTTTAAATTATGCATATATGGATACTAAAAAGAAATAATCACTGTTTTCTTCAAGTTGGCTACTGCTTCTGTATAAAGCAATGTAAAGACTCTCCTAGAAATCCAAAGGTGCAGAAGCAGGGTCTCATGATTTGTCTGTTTGTTAAGTTTTATATATGCTGTGTCTATGACAGGTTTTTATGTTTTTCCCTTAAGGTGGCTTGCTGAGGATGAAAGCGATGGCCGCACCATAGTGCAACTTTATCCATAGCTGCTTGATTTCAGATTCTTTCTGAGTGTGTTGCTTCTCCACATTCATGCTGATTTGATTTACTTGTGTTTTATAATTCTGAAGGTATTGTAATTACTGTGAAGGAATGTCAGAACAATGCATTAAAAAATCACAGTAAATTAAACACATGTAATGTTGAACACTGCATTCTGATCCTATTAGAGATGCTCAAAAACTTTGCATGACTGAAATTTAGAAAACAGAAATTTAAATCTGTAACATGGCTCTGTGGACTTGATCTGAGCATTCATAATGGTAGACATATGTAGTAACATACTCAAATATTTTTGCTTCAGCAATAATTTGCGGGTAAGTTAAATTTAGCTCTTGTGTCAAATCTGTCAATATTTATTAATTTGATGAACTTGTTTCAGTTTCAACATTGATTAAAATTTAATTTTCTCAAAATCATTTTCCAAACAAACTGCACAACTCTTCAGCCTTACCATATATTGCTTCCTTTTTGTATAAGATCACAACAGAAAGTAATAGAGAATTTGTTATTCAGGAGTTCACCCTGTGTCAGTAAGCCTCCCACTGACATTTGATTGTAAAATCTTGTAGCTGAGCCAGAACCTCAGCTGAGAACCTTTAGATTCAAGGGGTCTCTGAAGAGAAGCTGTTATCAGTAACATTGCAATATCTTACTGGCAGGCTTAGGCAGCTCCCTGCTCAGCTTGATGACTTTTGCAGTGCTCCTTCTTAGCCACCTAACTGGCTTTCCAGTGCTATATGTGTGAATGGCTTTACTTCCAAAAAAAGCCCAATTATTTTTGAAAATGCACAATAAACAGAATCATATTTAGCTATATATGCACAAATTAATGTTTGGGTTGGTAGGGTTTGACGTTGCCAGAATTGATTCAGGAAGGGTGTAGGATACAGATGAGTCTGAAATGAAATCATGACTTGCACATAACCTGAAGTTTCATGTGTGTGATCAGAATACAAATATCGTATATAAGCTACATAGGGCATCCCTCTGTTTAATCAAAGGCTCCACTTTTAGTACCTCCAAAATTTAAAATCTGTATGAAGATCTGAATTTTAGACCTGTTTCACCCTCAAGGCACTACCCTGTTCTGTAGCAGCAATGTGCTTTCTATAATTATAAGAATTAAATGAGTTTCTAATCTGTGCTGATGAAACATTGTCTGGCTGTCTTTTTAATATGTTTAATGTTTATTTACTCACATTATTCTGTGAAATGAGGAATGTTGGCTGATATCTGCATGGGTGATGAGATTTCAGTTTGACACAAAAAAATAATGAACACATATAATGGGTCTTGGTAGGAAATTTCATTTTTATCTACCTTATACGTCATCAAAGGGAGTGCTAATGTGAGGTCTGGATGTGATCAGAGTGAGCAATGGAACAGAGTCAATTTCTTCTAAAAGTGCTCTTTTTGCTCACACTGCTACCACGCACACAGGAATGGATTTGAAATTGTATCCCCAGAGTGCACGGTTCACTTACTTAGTATCAGTATTCATTACACTGAATCACTTTGTTGTGATCTATTATGTGATTTGTTTCATTATTATGTCTTTCATTAATAGTTTGTAATACTAGCTCTCTTTGATGCCATTTCTGATTTATCAAGTGTAAATAATGCCTTGCTAATCTGTTTTTCATTACTAACAGTGAATACCCTCCTTCAGCAGATGCCTTCTGTATTCGAAAATTATTTTCTCTACCTATACGGTGTACAAATCAGGTTTTGGATTCGCTCCCCTGGATCCAGAGCCATGTAAACACCTCAACCATTTCACTAACAGGACCACCACAGCAGTGAGCTTCATTTCGAGCACATCACGGGTGCTTGCAGCACATATTACCAGGGGATTACGCTTTGATAACAAAACCTGAAATACTGTAAGAACCCCCTTCTCAGGTCTTGCTTGGAAGACGTGCCAGCTAGCACATTTAGCTTGTGGCTAGTGCCAAACCCCAAACTTGCCTCTTCCATGTGGTATATACAATGATGTCTGCTGTGTTTGGCACAGAAATCACTTAATCTCTGTCCTTGCAAGTGGGACAATTTTCAGACAAAATTGCTGGCCAAAGACAGAGACATTACAGAGGTGCCACCTCGTGTCCACTCTGCTGTTGCTGCACAGCAAGGGTGCCGCCTTGCTTTTTTCCTCCCAGCACCCTGCCCTACCTGTGGAAAGCCTGGGCAGATACTGACACCACTGATGCCTCCACGGGGAACAGAGATGTAGCATGGAAAAGAGACTGCCTTTTGTTGACTGGGTCAACAAGAAACCCAGGCATTTGGCACCCATGGGAGCCTTGGAAGGAGCAGTGAGGTAACTCCATCAGCTGGAAGAGGCAAGGCTGTGGTGGAGAGAAGGGTTTGACTTCTGCTGCCTCTCCCTGATGCAACCTGTCCTTGAAGATCTGTGTGAGAGGGCAGTGCCCAGAGGATTTTGCTAGTAGTAGTAGTAGTAGTAGTAGTAGTAGTAGTAGTAGTAGTATGAAGCAAGAACATTTAATTTTGCACTGCAGAGAAAGCCCGGAGCTGGGTGCTAAAATACAGACCCTAGAGACCATAACATAGTCTTTTAGACATAACACAGTCTGAAAGTGTCCATTAAGGGTCCAGTATTAGTTAACTCTATCTTTTTTCCTTATCCACTTCTCCTGGTGTGCTTTTATATATATTATTAGGTTGATGTAGGTGACATATTTCTGCCCCTTGAAGCCCTTAAATGTCTCAGTGTCTTTTGCTGATGACGTTAAGGACTTGAAAAAAATATGACCATGTTCTGACTGGCTCATTGGACCATTTAATATTCTCCCACTGCCTTGCTGAAACTCATTATACAAAAGAAAGGATTCCCTCCTCCCAAGTACGTATGAGCAGTTATATTGCATCTATCCATCCTGTAGTTTGTCAGTTGTGGAAACGGAATGAGAACAAGAAAAAAGAAGTACCAAGTGCTCCTTTTTGAGTTCCTTTAGAAGTCTTGGATAAATACCATCTAGTCCTGGTGGGTTGTTAGTATTTATAAAAGTGTTTGAAATATAAACATCCTCTGCTCGCACATCAATTTAAAATGGTCTCTTGGACTTCTTCTCCATGAAGAAAAGCAGTAGTCTGGAAAAGTCCATGAAATCCTCCGTACTGAGCAGTGCAAAGCAGTGCCATAACTTTCTGTGCTGTGGCTGAATCTTTGTTGTACAATTCTTTTGCTTGGCTTGAATTAATTTTAAACAGGTGAACCAAAAAGGGGAAAGGCAATGGGACTTTTCTTCTTCAAACTTTTGAAAATTCTTAATTACATCTTAAATTCAGAGTCACAGGGCATGTTAATATCCCCTTAGGCATTCCATAAAAGCTTTTCCCATTTATCATAAAACATGATGCGCTTGGCTGTTGGTTGGTTTCTGCATGCACAATGGCAGTGAAAGACTTGTCAGCATTGTACAAAGCCTGGTTGCAAGCTCACTTCCTGTGATGTCTTCCCATATGTCTATGTCTTCTGCTCTCATTCGTTACATATTTATGTCTATCTTTGATTATATTTTTAAACACATACTATGAAGCAACATGAAAGGTAACTGACATCTGTTTCTAAATAATAAATGCAAATTTAAGAAATCCTGAGTTAAATCTTTCAAAAATTCTAAGAAACAATTTCTTCTTTCATACATAATATTAAAATCCATATGCTGTCATCAAAGCAGGACTGTCCTCAGTCATTCTGGATGCTTAAACGTCAAATTTATTTATCTATCTACCTACCTACCTATCTATTTATTTAGACTGTACAGTTGAATGTATTTACATGTTTCTAATGTTTAGACATTCTGGAAATGTAATAAAAGAAACTACAGCCCCAATTCACCATGAAATTTAAATATGCGCCTAAAATGTAAGTATATGCCTAAACCATAAGTATATAAACAGTCTCACTAAGTTTGATTTATAGGCTACTTAAAGTTAGGTGTGCACCCAAGAACCTGCTACATTGCATCTCTTCCTTTCCAGATCACATGTAGTGGGTGCGTATGTGTTGGCATTTTCACATGAACCTTCACACATTACAGAAAAGAGATTTAGGTGTGCAAAATACACCTATCAGCATCAGTATGTTATAAAACAAAGTAATTTCTGAAACAGAAAAGAGATTTAGGTGTGCAAAATACACCTATCAGCATCAGTATGTTATAAAACAAAATAATTTCTGAAACCAGGGAACGTTCCAGAGTATCCTTTGTAATTCTAAAAGTGGGCTAACATATGGAGATACTTGATTCATGCTTTTCTCAATTTTAAAGGCAAGTTTATAGTTCAAAAATGTTTCTGTGTGAATCTACATGTAGGTCTATAAATAAAATAACCCCAGGCTAAAGCAAGCAAGCAATAGCTGTTTATACTCAATATGTTTTAAAAATATATAGTATTTTAATATTAATTTTCTAAACAGCGTACCAATTTACCAATGTATTTTTGATTTGTGCTTATGTTAATTTGCTGAAATATTGGCTTCATTGAAAGGAAATGCCTTCTCCCTTTTGCAATGAAGTATCTCAGTTATCGGAGCATACAGTGGCATGTGCCTGTTGTGAATGAAGCTGTTTGGGCAAAAAGGCAATTAAGTACTTTAGTGTGTAAATATTAAACATACAGCCTATATTACAACTTCCACTGACACTTGTGTGTATTGTTTAAACATGAATCTATTGAAAACATCTGAGACTTGTGAACATTTTGTAGAATAATTCTCACTTGCTGCTTCTAAAGAAATTGATTGCATGTGCATGTGTGCCTGAGGGCACTGTTTTAACATGGAAAACTAGTTAAAGTCAGATGTATGGAAGACAGAATACTAAGACGATGTCAGAATGAATGAGAAAATAGATGTTCATCAGATTCTCCAACAGGTCACCCCAGCTTTATGTCATATGCATCAAGACAGAGAGAAGCACAATGCAGGAAAAGCCATTGGGTGTCCTTGGGAGAGAAATAAAACGCTTATCAGAAAGTAGAAAAGAAGGGGGAAGGAAGGAAATCTGCTAGCAGATTCACCAGATCTTCTGGAAAAAGTCACCAGAGAACTCCTTACAGCTTAGGACTTCATTTATTTCTAAAGGGGGTCTGCTCAGGAGCTTTGCTTAGCAGCAGAGACTGGCCCGTTGCAAGCCCTGCCAGGACAGCATGGTTCTGCACAGCTCCTTCAGGATGCAGAACTGCTCCCCAAAGCACTGACTACTGGAAGAAAGGCAGGTTTTGTGCCAAGATACTGCCATAGGGTGTCAAACGCAGGCACAACAAACTCATTCTAATGCTTCAGTTACTCTGAGCTAGAAGAAAATGCAGAAACATCAAGCACCAAACTGGAATTGTCAAAAGTACTGCCAAACAAAAGAAAATAGACTTGGGAACCATTTGGAATGAACGCATGCAAAAATTGATTAGACCTGTAGAGTATACTGATATTCTAATGGCGAAATGAGAGAACTACAAGCAAGAGCTTGAGTGTATTTTGATAGGGCAGTCTATACAATATAGCTAAAGAGGACTGGGAAAAAGGTCACAGTTAGGAACCTGAAGAAATAAAAAACACTTTAAAGATAAGAGGATTGAAACCCAGAAGCTTATTTCCTGGACATTTAGGTTTGAGTTGATAACAGCCTACAATGAAAAAAACAGAAAGACAAAAAAAAAAAGTATTCCTAAAGTAGACAAAGGTGATGTGATGGGGGGGGGGGGGGGAACAGGAGTTGTAATTCAGAACAAAGAAAAAGCAGTACTGGTGATACCCATAAAAATGTTTTCTTTAAAGAAAGGTGGAGAAAAAGGAAGCCAAGAATAAAATCTCCTTCAGAGAAAAATTAGCTTTACACGAGAAATGAATGCATCTGTACTTGGTTTATGAAATATGTATTGATGTCTGTGATCACATTTTCACCCTTCAATTATATTTTGCATTTAATAATTTTTGAGGTTTAGTAACAACATTGGCTTGCTGAATGCATGCTGGTTTGTACACCGTGTGTATACAAACTCTTCTGGCCGTGATACAGATCCATAGAAGCTATGTCAGTCTAACAGAGAGGAAATTTGGTTCTGTTTCTTGGAAGCAATTTCTTCAGTACTTACATATTATTTGGGATCCTTTCCATTTGTTATTTTTTAAGTGAGAAAACAAAACAGAAGACATTCCTCTGGAAGTATCAAACGGCCTAAAATTTAATTTAAGTTTAAATGTTCATCTATTGCACTGCCTTCATTTAACAGATACTGTTAACATGAAAATCAAGTGGGAAAGAATATTATTCCCCTCACAAAGTGACAGTAGCTGAATCCAAGAAGAGAAAACCAAACCAACCAACCAAAAGAAACAAAAAAGGAGAGAGGGGAGGAGAGAAAGGAGACAAAACAGGAAAATATAGGGAAGAAAGTGTAAAACTCTCCCCACCACAACAAAATGTCTGGCAAACTGAACACCTTTCAGATTTACAGGTCTGATCTAAAGCCTGCTGTGGTGAACTGGAGTCTTGCTAGGCGAGGGATCAATCCCTTTGGTCAAATTCTTCCCCTCAGTGAAGCGGCTGAGGGTAAATATACCAGAAAATTTGCCCGACATCTGGGGCAGGGAGGGGAGGATGTAGGGACACTTGGTCCCAGCAGTTACCTCCTTTTAGTGTGTTGGACCTTGATCGCCGCTGTTTTATTCCCTCCATCTTGAATCTTCAAGTTACTCTCTTACCCCACACTCAGCCCGAGCAGTTTAGGTTAGGATTCCAGCTCTAGGAGCACAGTTGTTCCATCCCCATCCCCCCGTGTATCACACTATAACCACCCTTACAAATTTGTAGTTTCTTTTAGACCTGTATATGTCAGACAGACTCAATTAAAGTAACTTAAAGTGCACACCGAACCATTTTATTAAAGAAGTAACTATAAATAGAATAACACTAGAAAGTTGTTGGTATATATAAACCACCAACTTGCAGCTAAATTAGCATCATTATTAAGCACCTTCTCTGCTGACAAGGTAATCTTAAGTGAATATATTGTATTATATATAGGTGCTGACAATTATTAAAAGATGCCTTGAGAAAGAAGCAATTTGCATTTAAAGTCTAAGGCAATAACAATCATATGGACTGTAATGAGAATGAAATTAATATAGGGTTACAAAAGGAATAGAAATAAAAGTACAGCTATACCACTGTAAGAGAGATTGCAGAGCAAATGTGTATTATTTAAGAACTATTATGTGATGATGTAATTAAAGGCTCTTGTAATGTGTGATAACATACAAAATAACAAGCCAAATTAGTTTTACATGTGCTCTTCACCTTTCGAACTTTGATTTCGATTTGAATAATACAGTAATGCATGCTGTAATCCTTTCTTGAAAGCTGGGGTATGTATCAGTGAAAGCTAATTTCCAGAAAGCAACTTTATACTTACCATGTACATTTAAGAGTTAGAAGGCAGATTTTTCAGCTGTCCATATGACTTCTCTTTAATTAATGAAGTTGAAGGGGCTATATTTAGTCATGTATCTTAACATAACAGTGCCCTATCACAGTCTTACTGGCATTCCTATTAAGATATTCCAGCAACGTGGCTGAACTATCTCACCGCTCTATTTTGACGAGGCAGAGGGCACGCTTACAAAATATTCCAGCGGTGCAAAAAAAAAAAAAAAAAGTCGAAGAGGTCGATCGGTTGCTCATCCTGTACGTTTGGAGATGCAGGAGGACAGAGAGGGCAGAAAGGCCGAGGGTGGGTGGCAAACGGCCCTCCCCGGCCGCACCCCGACCCTCCGCCCGGCAGCTGGGCATCGCGGCCCGGGTGACTCCCGGGGGCAGGAGGCTGGTGGCTTTCAGGGACCGGGTAGCCACCGCACACCTGCGTCCCCCGCCGGGCTCCGAGTGCGGCGGCAGCCGCGGGCCGCCCGAGGCGGGGCGGGGGGGTCTGGGCTCCTCGCTGGGGCGCGGCCGCCGGCTCCGCCCGCGACGGCTCCCCCCGCGACGGCTCCCCCCGGCCCGGCTCCCGCGGGCCGCCCAAGTTGGAAACTGGAGGCGGGTCCGCCTCTGCCACCCGAATACCCGGGGGAGCTCTGGGGAGCGGCCGCGCTCCGGGGGCACCCCGAGCTGCGGGGAAAGGGGCGGGGGCGCCGAGCGGTGAAAGGCGTCGTGAGTTCGCCTGGTGAATCTTACGCATAACATGCGGTTTCTCCGGGTGGCGGAACAAAACGGTGCCTCCCCGCCGCCCCCCAAACGCCTCGAAGAGAGCGTGAGTCACGGCGCAATGCGAGAACCGCACCTCGCCGTCGCATTCCACAAAGTTAGGGGAACTACGGCAGCGTTTCCTGCGGGACTTGCCGGGTCGGCGGAGGCGGGGGATCAGCGCAGCTCCGCGGGTGCCGGCCGCTGGCTCCCGCTCTGCGCTCCGGGCGCTCCGGCGGGGCACCACCGCAGGCCCCCCCCGGCCCCCCGGCCCCGCGCTGGGGCGGCGGCGGCGGCTCCCTCCGGTCCGGAGATCCCCGCTCGCAGGGAGAAGCCCGGGCAGCGGGGGCCGCCGCCCTCCTCGCCGCCCCGTCCGCAACCACCCGCGTCCCGCCACTCCACCCCCTCGCCGGCGGGGCAGACTCACCCCAAACCGCGCCGAGGACGCCGGGGGGAGGGCGGCAGCGGAGCCGTCGGCACCGCCGCGCCGCTCCCGCGGCCCCGGCCCCGGCCACACCCCGCCTGTCCCCGCTCCCTCGCCCCGCGGGGCAGCCGCCTCCCCGCCGCCGCCGCGCCCACCCCCTCCCCAGGCCGGGCAGCCGAGCGGCCGCCTGCCCCCGCCGGCGCAGGGCCGCGCTCCGCACCCCGGGGGCCGCGCCGGGCCCTTCCCTCCCGGCGGCCGAGCGCCCCCTTCCCCGCCCCTGCGCCAGCGCCGGTGCCGGTGCCGGGCGGGGGGCGGCGGCAGCGAGGGAAGAGGGATGAGGTCATCCTCTTTCCCGGCGTCAGTCAGCTGGGTGGTGGCGGCGGCGGGTGCGGGCGGAGGCGGGCGGGGAGGCGGAGGCGGGATGCGCTGCTCCGGGCAGCGCTGCCCTGCCAGCTCCCGGCTCGGGCAGAGCGCGGCGGCGGCGGCGGCCCCGGCACCGCCGGCCCCCGCGGAGGCGGCGGCGGCGGCGGGGCGGGCGGGCTGAGCGCGGCTCCCCGCAGGCAGGCGGCGCTGCGGGCGCGGCCGCCGCGGAGGAGCCGCCCGCGGGCGCGCAGCCCGGCGCGGAGCGGGGAGAGGGGACGCGGGGAGCGGCGGGTCCGCGGCGGCTGCGGCGGCGGAGGGCGGGCGGCAGGAGGCGGAGGAGGAGGAGCAGGGGGAGGCGCGGGATAAAGGAGCGCTCGCTGCTCCCGCTCGCTCTCCGGCGGGGCTGAGGGAGGCATCATGGCCGCGAAGTCGGACGGGCGGCGGAAGATGAAGAAGGGCGGCGAGGTGGCGTTCACGCCGCTGCAGAACTCCGAGCACTCGGGCTCCGTGCAGGCGCTGGCCCCGGGGCTGCCCGCCGGCGCCGGGCCGGGCGGCGGCAGCGACGACGACGAGGCTCCCGGGGGCGGGTGCTGCAGCGGCGGCGGCGGCGGCGGCGGGGACGGCTCGGGCGGCGGCTCCCGCTGCTGCTGCTGCTGCTGCTGCTGCGGCGGCGGCGGCAGAGGAGGAGACGGCGGCGGGGGCGGCGGCGGGGGCTCCCGGGGCTCGGGCGGGGGCTCGTCCTCCTTGTGCCTGCGGCTGGGCAGGGAGCAGCGGCGCTACTCGCTGTGGGACTGCCTCTGGATCCTGGCCGCCCTGGCCGTGTACTTCGCGGACGTGGGCACCGACATCTGGCTGGCGGTCGACTACTACCTGCGGGGCCAGCGCTGGTGGTTCGGGCTCACGCTCTTCTTCGTGCTGCTGGGCTCCCTCTCCGTGCAGGTCTTCAGCTTCCGCTGGTTCGCGCACGACTTCAGCACCGAGGACAGCGCCGCCGCCGCCGCCGCCGCCGCCGGGCACTGCCCCGCCGCCGAGAGCAAGCTGCTGGTGAGCAGCGGCTCGGCGGCCGCGGACATCGACGCCGCTCGCCCCTGCACGCCGCAGCGGCAGGCGTCCACCGCCAGCAAGAGCAACGCCACCAACAGCAGCAGCAACAGCAGCAGCAACGCGGCCGGCAGCGGCGCAGCCGGTCCCCGCGCCGGCGGCGGCAGGTCGGCGTCCTGCGCCTTCTGTGTCTGGCTCCTGCAGTCGCTCGTCCACATCCTGCAGCTGGGGCAGGTCTGGAGGTGAGCAGCCGAGCGGGGGCCGGGGCCGGGGCCGGGGCCGGGGCCGGCTCCCCTCGCCGCGGGGGAGGGAGCCCGGCCGCGGGCGGGACTGCGCACGGCGAGCGGCCGCCTGTCCCCCTCGGGGTCCCTCCTCGGGACAGCGCGCCCCCCCCACCCCCGCCGGGCCGCGAAGGGGCTCGGGGGCGGCCGGGACCCCGCGGGGCCTTCAGCGGCCCCGGGCGCGGGGTGTCCCGCCCCGTCGAGAGGAGCCCCGCCGGGTCCCTGAGCGCCCTGCGCCGCACGGGCGGCCGCCGCCGCCGCCCCGGGAGGCGCCCGGCTGCGGCGAGGTGCCCTCAGCTTCCCGGGACCCCTCGGCCGGGGGCTAAGTGAGAACAAGGGAGCGGGCGGGGGAAAAGGGGAACACCCCGGTAGTGTGCGGCTCCCGGTCTGCGCACACGTGGCCAGGGCGGCGGGGAACTTCACTGGCGGCGAGGAGTTTCTCTCCAGAAACTGTTAATGAGCACCCCGTTGCTGCGTTTTGATACTTCTGTGCAAATTCCCTGCGTGCAGTCTGCTCCATGCTACGCCTGTGCGTTTTCTGTATAGGTGAGGTAGTAAAGGATTGGCTTCTGAAGCAAACTTTTGAGTAGCTGCTCTCAAAAACGTTTGCAAGCGACTTAGTGTGCGTTACAGAAAGGATGTGCGGAAGTAGGCTGTGGAAGGCACTTGCGGAACGGGGAGGTGACATCATAGTTTGCAAAAGTGAAGTTTTCCTTTACTTTAAGCACGTTTCCAGGAAAGTTTCATATGGAGGCCAGTTGCCCTGCAAACACATTTAGTGCTAACTGAAAAGTGCGGAGTTCAGAATGCATAGTGTATAAGGAGTTAAAATTTCCACATAACATTGTGGAAGACAGGTGCCGTGCTGAAGAAGGTCATGCGGTGGGGCAGTGCACTAAAGCAACAGCTGAAAATCCTTTGGGGGTTTCTCGTCTGATGGATGGAAAGGAATTGTCTCAAGTTTCTTTTCTGGAAACATTATTTTTTCACAATTATTTCACTAGAGAGTTTAATTCATTGTTCCTCTCAACTTCCAACTCTGGTGTTTTTAATCTCTGTCACACCCTTTTGGGCAGGGACTTTTGCTCTGTATTAGTGCGGTATCCAGTACTGCTCCGTTCTGCTTGTGGCCTTTTAAGCATCAAGGAATCCAGGTGCTGCTAGGTAATAGACCAAAGATCTTGGCGTGCCATAACTAAGTATCTTTCACCTTCCAGGTTCTTTGGTTTATTTTAAAACCCACAATTTTCTAAACTTGTGAAACTTAACTCCCAAGTTACAGGTGTGCTTGATATTAACTATGAGAGGGAAACAGAATTCTGAATGAAAAGCAATGCTTTGTTCTGGATCTTGCTTGTATGCTCTACCTCCACAGTTGAACAAAAGTTAAATTTAGGACTTTCTGAATGGTTTTATGTAATATTTAGACCTGGTCCTGCAGAGACAGAAGAGTAGGTACAGTGGCTCAAATTGTACATAGAAATTCATGTTGATACTCATCCATATAGAAAATAAACAGTGTGTATCATGCTCAGTGACACAGAAGAGAGTTTTACAAAGTCTGGCATCATGACTCTGTGTTGGAAAACACAAAGATCAGGGCTTTGGGTGCAGCAGGGTGTGATCTGATATTGCACAGCACTTCTGTCAGATGAGGTGGCTGGGATTTAGAGCTCTCCAGCTGCTTGCTTTTTGCTGAAGCACAGTCTCTTTTAACATAAGATTTGCTCCTTGCAAGAGCACCTAGTCCTTGTATTTAAAGCTAGCTGAGCCTCTTTTGATTATATGTAGCTTTTCTTCATGTTTTACGTGCAGTAGCTTAGGACTACCAGAATATTAAATTGATGCGGTGTGTTAGGACATTATTGATGTTTTAGCCTGTTACGCTTTTTTTTTTTCCAGTGAAACAGAGTAGTAGAATTGTTTGTCTGTCAGTAACTTAGTAGTGTTTATTTGCAGTTTTCCACAAACATACAAATTATGTGGTCAGTTATATGCAGTCATGCATATCAGCACTTCATAATTATTAAAGTGACTTCATTTTAATTCCCTAGGTATATTCCTCATAAGGGAGAGCCTTTGGAGTCATCCAAAACTAATAATTGGCACCAAAAAGGAAAGGTCACATCAAGCCCTGAGAAGCTCTGTACATAAGCGTGGCAACATCAAGCCCTGAGAAGCTCTGTACATAAGCGTGGCATCAGAACTAACACGATCTGTGGAAAGTTTCTGGAAAATAGTGTCTCCATTTGGACACTTAATAGTTCAAAGCTTCTGCTCCGCAGTGTAACATCTGCACTGGCCTGAGCAAACAGCTCCTGAGCATTTAGGCTGAAGGTGATCTGAAGTGTTTTCCAGTCGTATGTGTTTGCAGACTAACTCGTTCTTTGACACAGCTAAACAGACCGTGCCGGCTGTGTTAGCACCACAACTGCCCACGTGCTGGGGGCACCGTCCCCACAGCTGACAAAACCCACATTACCCTTTGTTCTGTGCCTCTCTCTGCGTGTTTCCCCTCAGCTTTCAGTTTGTCCTTCTCTTTTTCTTTTGGCAGTGGTTAAAGCTCTCTTACAGCTACATTTAGGTTTTCTGTTACTTATTGTATTTAATCCCCCACAGGCAAAAATGACAGTAATATTTCTCTCATTTCTCTGCCAACAAGAAGCCGTAGGTTCTGAGAACTGAGGTTTTGCATCAGGGAATGAGGAGAGAGGTTTGCTTGTGCCTGATTCTCAATATACTGAAACTGGTGTTCATTCTGCTTTAATTTGGTGTTCATTGTCCTCTGCCTCCTCTTAAAATGCTGAATTCTTGAGGTCTTCTATTTCCCTTTATTTGTCCCATTGCCAAAGGTTTTTGGGGGGACTGTGTCAACTGCTTATTTAAGGAAGCCATTCTGAGGAATGGGGGGTACAACTGGCAATCCCAGTGTTCTTGGATTACAGAAAAAAAAAAGAAGTGTAAAAATGTGGGTTTAGTGATTAGTTCTGTCAGGGTGATTTTTAACAATTCCAAAGATTTTCTTTGTCTTACAATCAAGATTAATTTTTGTTTACAAATATATTGAAAACCAGATCATTGAAAATGATTATGTGTTAATTTTAACTAAAATGTGCTAATGGGAAATGAATGAGGTCTTTAATGTGGCATGGAACAATGCTGGAAATAGGCAATCTAAAATTACTAAAACAATTTTTTTCCTAGATTGTAAAAAAGGGGATCTGCAGGAGCAGCTAAGGTGCCAATCAGTTCTGAATAAAAATGTGTCTTTTTTTCTTTTGAAATTGGTGTAACGACTTTTTTCCCAGAAATTTTAGAAGACTGAATTCTTCCATTTTGAAGAATAGCCATATTTATTTTTTTTTCAGGGTTTGGATGTTCACAGACTTCCTGATAACACTGTCCCTCAGTTAAAATTCCAGTGAAGTCTCTGAGGAGTTGCTTGCCACAGCTGAGTGCAGATACAAAGCCTTTGTTGGCAGCTAATTTCACATTAAAATATGATCACTGATGAGATTCTGCCTTCAGAGATAGATACAGCTACATTTACTTATCCATATTTCCAGTGTGTTCTGCTTTTTACCACTATGTGGGCATGGAAGCCACACTGTGGAGCCCTGTTCTCCCAAGCAGGTGCTGTGAGAGACATGGCTTTTTATTAGCAGACTCTGGGGAGTACGAGGAGGATGTAACGTACTGGATCTTTGTATTCCATTGAAAGGAAAAAAGGGAAATGGGTGCTTTAATTTATAGTCTGTAAAGACTATGTAGAGGTATATGGGCCAGTAGGATTCAGATAAAGTATTGCCCTTTCAGCCTGTCATGAAAGTATATAACCGCTACCCTTGAGTATCCCTTTGACTCACTAAGCTTCCCAGGCTTAGCCCTGGCTTTCAGATTTTGCAGTGGATAGCAGGACTTGGTGACTGGATGTTAAGAGATAATAGCGTTCGCTTGGCATCTGTGGAGCTGGTTCATTTCCTTGAATACTTTTTCTGTGGATGAGATTCCTTTGGGCTGGCTGGACTGGGGAGCCATGCTCCTGAAGCTGGGTAAAGGTGTCCTGAGAGCCAGCCCTGGGGGGAGCATGGGTTGTGGGAAACTGGGTGGGCAAGAGGAGGAGATTGGAGGACTTGATGGTGCCCATCTTGTGGTGTCTGGAAAGCAAGAAGTAGCTCCCTGAGACAACTGTTGTGCCTTGTAGGGGAATGGTGTGAGCAGGCTGCCTTAGTGCTCAGAGTGCTTGGAAGTTCCCACGGTGGCTGTCATTTTGTCTGAAAGGCTGCAGCCAAAGTGCCTGAAAGGGAACTGTCAAGTTTCTGTAGCCAAAAAGGCCAGAGGAAGGGTGAATCATTGGAAAGAGGAGGACTGGAAATTACCCTTTAAAGTTATTTCTGTGTAGCTGAGATGTTACTGAGATGACTTAAGTATATCCCTCTCAACGGAGTGAGGGGTTTTGGCTGAGATTTGCTAGCTGTGTGGGAATTCATCTAGAGAAGGAGGAGGAGATGTCAGGTTAATTGCTGGCCCTTCCAGGTGGCACTTGTCCAGGGCAGGTATCTGTTCCAAAGGGGGTCTGGTTCCCTGAGAAGTGATGCCATATTTAGCTACATCTGTGTCCTGGTTTCAGCTGGGATAGAGTTAACTGTCTTCCTATTATCTGCTATAGTGTTATGTTTTGAGTTCAGTATGTGAAGAATGTTGATAACACACTGATGTTTTCAGTTGTTGCTAAGTAGTGTTTAGACTAAGTCAAGGATTTTTCTGCTTCTCATGCCCAGCCAGCGAGAATGCTGGAGGGGCACAAGAAGTTGGGATGGGACACAGCCAGGGCAGCTGACCCAAACTGGCCAACAGGGTATTCCATACCATGTGATGTCATGCCCAGTATATAAACTGGGGGGAGTTGGCCTGAGGGGGGCAGGCTTGGGAAGTAACCTGGTACCAGTCAGCGAGTAGTGAGCAGTTGCACTGTGCATCACTTGGTTTGTATATTCCGATCCTTTTATTATTACTGTCATTTTATTATTGTTATTATTATCATTATTAGTTTATTCCTTTCTGTTCTACAAAACTCTTCTTGTCTCAACCCATGAGTTTTATTTATTTTTTTTTTCCCCCGATTCTCTCCCCCATCCCACTGGGTGGCAGGGAGGAGTAAGTGAGCGGCTGCATGGTGCTTAGTTACCAGCTGGGGTTAAACCACAACAATCTGCTTATGTGTAATACTAAGAAATCATTATCTTCCTTCTCCTTCCTGGCTCTTACTTGGAAAAAAAAAACCCAAACAAAAAAGAGTTGGAGGAAGGTTGTAGAGGTGATGCTGGGTTCTGGAAGCAGTGTGAGTTGCAGTCCCTTCTGGTGCCCTGTGGAAGCATTTTTCACAGGGCTGGATTATCCGCCAAAGAAATTTCATTGCCTGCACTCACAAGCTTAACCTCTGCAACCAGTTGATGCTCTTACAGTTTCCAAAAAAAAAAAAAAGGGAAATGGTGTCTGCACTGTGTATGGGAAGTACTTATGACTTCCTCAGGTGCTCACTATTAAGCATGACTGGGTGCCTAAGCTGGAACTGTGAGCAAGGTAGTTCAAATTAAGAAAAACATCATCAGTCTTCAAATCAGCTCAATTCCATCCTTAAATAGGTACATTTGTTTTCACACTTTTGCTCTACATAATAGTTTTGACACTTTTGTTCAGTAGTAGTGTAGGAGTTCAGTGTAGTTAGGTGGTCAATAACTCCAGCTGCCATTGGACTGCAGACTGAGATGTGATAATATCTCAATCTGACACCAGTTTTTCTCACTGTTTTGAAATCTGCCAGATAATTTGTCACATTGAGTCCAAATTTATGAATCATAGCCATTTTCTAGACAAGATTATTGCATATCCTCCCCATCTGTCTCTTAGTGTAACGAAATGCTAACACTCGGCAATACCATATTTCTTTTATTGAGTTACTGCAGTGCTTGAGTTAAAGTCCTACTGGCTAACTATTTTGCTTGCTGTGTCTTTAGGACTCAGGAAAGGTGATGGGCTGTCAGAAATAGGAATTAAAGTTTTCTCCCCCCACCCTCAGAAAGCAGGATTAGAAGGGGCAAGCCCACACTGTAGGTGGCCTGACTACATTTAAACTTTTGCTAATACATTCAGCAGAATAAATATTCAATTTTTTTTCTTTTTTCCTTTTTTTTTTTTCCTTGAAGACAGTGATATGCAGATGAAGGCTGTGCCTTTCATAATTTTTTTTGGAAACACAAAAGTGAAGCTTTACTATGTTCTTAAAAATCTCTTACAAGTCTGCATACAAATCAGATTTTGTATTCAGTTTATTCTAATAACCTAAGCTACATGTAAAAGATGCTGATGTACTTCAGAAGAAAGATACTGTACTTTAATAATTAACAAGGGTTCTCTCTATAGAGAATATTTATCAGTTACGTAAGTTTTCAGATTTTCAAAGG
The DNA here is from genome assembly GCF_964188355.1 of Buteo buteo. Taxonomy (NCBI): domain Eukaryota; kingdom Metazoa; phylum Chordata; class Aves; order Accipitriformes; family Accipitridae; genus Buteo; species Buteo buteo. The sequence continues at coordinate 35,886,730 of NC_134173.1, forward strand.
ATTGCTTAAGCACTAAAATTTCTGATTGCTCAACTGGCTTAGTAGGAGAACTAATATTTTGTACATGGAATGCTTTCTAGAAACTTATATATGGGAAGAATTTGTATTTGGCTTTGTTCAGACCAGTGGGAAATCTATATGATTTTAGGGGTTTGTGTTTCAGAGGATTTGGTGTCACCATGTATAGATATTATTCTAGAGTTCTCCGATGCCATGCAGGAATGACTACACGTACATACCATGAATTCAAATAAATGTTTTGCAATATAATTTTTTCTAAATGTTGTAAACTTGCAGAAGGTTCTTGCAACCAAATGAGTTGTTTCAGCTAAAATTTCTGTTACTTACATCAGGGAAAGTATTCAGTGCTGAAAGGTCAGTTTGCATGTCCGCATCTCCTGTGGGAAAGCAAGAAAGTGTAACATCACAGCATGATCTATAGCTTCAGTTATCCTGCTCCGTATCTTCAGGTCATTTACATCACAGTTTACCTTGTTTGGAAGAGTACTCTTTTTGTCAGCTGGCTTAGTCCTTAATGTTTGTCCATGAGGACTAACTTGGCTACAAAGGTACAAAAGTTCTAGTAAAATTAAAATGAAATCAATTAATATGTCACTTATAACAGTGTTCACTCATTCTTCCATCTCTCTGTTCCAATTAAGTAGCTTCTAATATACAGCAGATTAATCACAACAGTGACTTAAAGTTTCAGTAAACAGGTTGTTTTGGAGGAATTTGTCAGGCACAGACAAAATCAATAGCTCTTTTGCTTGCATTTCAAGGTACAGTAGGAATTTGTGGTTGCTGACGTATATTTACAAAGTGGTGCCATTTTTGTCTATCTTAGCACAGCTGTCAGTTGTATACATTGTGTCAAGTAGGCACATAGGCGTGGAAGTGGCAAACAGGCTGTAAAAAGAACTATTTTGATTTGCTTGATTTTTAAAATGAAAGGAGGCTGATATAAGAGAGGACATGAGGGAGAATTGAGGGAACATATAAAAGGAAGTAGGTTATGAAAAGGCACAGGAATACCAGATAATCCTTGTATGCCCTGTGCCTAAAACTCCAGTTTATTTCCCTTCAGCCACTGACCAAAGAGAGATTACTTGAATAATTTTCAAAGTGACTGCTTGAGACACTGGAGAAGGAGGCAGGAAAAAAGAAGAGTTGTGTGTCTGGGCAAACTCACAGCAAAAATGTTAGATACCCAGAGAAAATGTTAGATAAACTCTGATTGCAGTGAGTAGTCATCATCTGAACAACGATAAATACAAAGGTGAGATAACAGTTTGACATCAGTTCATAGGGGAGGGAGTACTCTTAAGTATTTTTTCATAGATTTTAGAATTAAAAAAAATCCTGGTCTTGGATATATATTTTTCCAAGACGTTTCACCTGAATTTCCTGACAACCTTAACCTGAATTACCATCTCCCTGTGTTCTCTAATTGCTGATGTGGTTTCCTATCACTGTACCTCTCATTCTGTTTCCCTCCCTGAATGGCTGAAATGGGTAATAATGTATTTTTTCCCCCCAAGATAAAATAATTGCTATCCTAGGTTATTATTTCCATTACTTTTCTTTTGACAACATGCTTGTGCTGTTCACTGTGTTCATGGTATTTGTATGGCGCGCCATATAAATCTTTTTGGTTGTCAGGGATAATCAGTGGGGGTGGTTAACACTATCAGTTACAAATGATTTGATATCACGAGTTGGAGCAAATGGAGCGAGACTGTTTTGTGGGGTGTTTTCAAAGGAATTTTGGCAGCCAGTGATGTGACAACAAAAGTAACTTCTTCACGTTCTTCTAAAACTGGAAGGTGTGACTTAGACAAGACTAATGTACCAAGGACCGGTACCAGCTGCTTTAGAGAAAGATGCAGATATCTTACAGTGAATAAAAAGTGAATTAACCTACAGATGGAAGGACAGTTTTCCTTATCTCTATCAGCTGCTATATATCAGATTGATTTGTGCCCTTAAGAATGAAGGTTAGTGGTGCCACAGTTTTCAACATTACTCACTTTAATGGGATGTTTTCGTGTAAACATCTGATCTATTCTAGGATCCTGCCAACTTCTTTGGGTGGTGTTTTTCCATGTGTGGTGCATAGGATTGGCAGATTAGTTCCAGCAGGTCCAAGAAAAGTACCTTGTAATATCAAGCACTAGACTTCAGTTCTCTACAGAGGGATCTATACATGCATAGAAAACAACAAAAGGCCACTGTGCTGATACTTTCACTGTTTAATAGTGGCTAGCGTGGAACAATAAGCTTTGTCATTATAAATGCATGGTCTTTTTTTATCTTAAAAAGGGGTATGGGTGGAGGTGTGTCTCTTCTTATTTTTCTTCAACCCTAATCTTCATATGATCACTTTATATGGAAATCTATCTGTGCCAGATCTAAAATAGACTTAGCTCTGCAAAGCAGAATTTAGATGTTCTTCAGGCATATAGACCTGAAAAGATGATCTAGAAAATTGGCCTCAACAGCCATGTTAGGAAGTTTCTTGAGGAACTTAAACATAATGGACCATAGTGTTCAACTTGAAAGTGTCCTACAGGCTTGTATTTCTGTGTTTTGCCTGTGTCCGGAACCTCCCCAGCACACACAGCCCGAGTTTCTATTTCTTATTTAAGCCCACTGCAAACCAGAAGCTCGGCTGGAGTGGCACCAAAATCCCTTAGTGGATCCAGTTGGCAAGCATTGTTTAAACCTGCTTTATGAGCAATGATGAGCTTGGATCCCTGACAAGTATTACTGACTCAGCCTTGGTTTATAGTACTGGAAAAATGTCCCTTGTGATTAGAATATTTGCTCAGGTTTTAGGCGATCTGAGTCCACTGCCCTTTCCAGCTGTGAGGGCTCAGATCCTGTCTCCCTGAGTGCCTTCTGCACCGAGGCTTGGGCAAGACTGGATGGGGACATTTTCTATCCTTCCTGCTGGAGCTGTGTTATCATGCTGACAGAAATGTCACGTTCATGAGGCCAGAGAAGAACTAATACTTGGGGCCTTCAAATGGGACCAAATACAGATTTTGCTGTCTTTCTTTTTTACTGCTTAATTAATTTTTGTTTCCTGCCTTTTAACCTTCTCTCTCTCTTATCCTGAAAGTACGCTGCTGGTATTTCTGTTTACAAACATTCATCCGTCATGCATAGTATAACCACAAACAGCACCATAATACAGATCTACATGGAAATGCCTGCTTAGCTTATGGGAGTAGCTCTAGATGACCTGAATTAGCTGAAGGATTGCTTTATTCATTTTTTCATCAATGTTTCCCTGTCTCATGTAGTCAACCTTAGAAAAAGAGAAAGAGGAAAGGTGTTTTTGATATGTCACTCAGTAGTTGTTTCACCCTTTTCCTCTGTTGTCTCTTGCAAAAGTGAATTAAACAGAAATTTTAAAAAATGCTTGAGTTCCTGGTTCTTGCTCTGAGTTGATTTTCTGATAACATTTTTGTAGTTGATTTTTATCAACATAAGCAGCACAGTTTTGTGGCTGAAATAAAACCCTATCTTCATGTCCCAACTCCTTGTCTCCCAGCTCACCACAAGCTCCACAGCAAGTGGAGCCCAAGTTTTCAGTATGTGTAATTTTGGTTGCCTTTTTTACCTCTCTGAGTTTCAGAAATGAACTACATCACCACTTCACTTTCATTGGAGTGGAGCTTATTACCTCTTTTCTTTTTTTTTCTTAAAAGGGGAAGAAGATTTAAAATGGCTCACTATGGGAGTCAAAAGCAATGCATACTTCTGAAAATGTTATCCTTTAGTTATTTAGTATGTATTTGCAGTCTAGTTGTTATATGGATATTATGAAGCTTAATTTTTGTAACATACTTTGAGATACTCAGATGGAAAATGATCTAAGTGGAAACAATTCAAAACAAATTATCATTTCAACGTGCCTGTCAAAACATGTTTTAAGTTAAACGTGTTGAAAACATGAACATCTCTCTGTAATGGACGTCATTGGGATAATAAAGCAAGACTTTAATATTTTAAGGATTTCTTTCCTCAAGGGTTTATGCTTATTATGCCCATAATAGGATATACAGCTTTAAAAGTTCTGTCCTTCACCCTATTTCCTTCAACTGCCCACTTCTGCTGCTTTAAGTTAGCTCATCACTTCCTTGCTTGTGCCATTTTCCTTGTTTGTTAGTTTGCTTTATAAACTGGATCTAACATGCTATGGAAAGAAAATGGCCTGGGTAACAAGGGTTAGGAATTTTTTTAAACATAGTCAAGGTGCTAGAATCAACTTCAGTCCAAAGCTTCCAAGCACTGGACATTTCAGCTTCAAAACCAATGACATGTATGGGTGACAGCAGACAAATAAGCTGAGTGTACAACATTTCCAGTAGTAATGGCGGAAACTACATTCAACACAGAATTATTGGAAAAAGCATAAATGTAAGCAGAGTTCATAGTATATTAAACGAAGATGTTCTGTAAGTAAAGACTGGGCAATTAAAGATGTACCCAAGTGAAGCCAAATACAGTGCAGAGGATAATTAATGTGGCTGAGACAACTCAATAATAACGGCTTTGAACTTCTACAATAGTGCATTAATGTGTGTGTCAAAAGGAGGGATTGCATTTACAGTCAACAACCATTTGTTAGGAATTTTTACCACACGGGTTAATTAAGAACTCATGATAACAGAGTATGAAAATTACCTTACTGAACTAAGGGCTGTGTTTGGTCCTTAAGTATGCTATTCATTATTTTTCTGTACCTAAAAAATAAAAATTTGGAGAGGTATGTTTTTCTATAACCTGTCTTCATTCTGTTAGTGTCACTTCTGTGGCAGAGCTACTCCATTAATTATCCAATTGACTTAGAGAATTAATTAATTATTGGGTGTGTTCTTTGCATGGGTGGATTAAATCAAGAGGGCTGCTGAGAAAACTAGCGAAGGGTTCAAAACCAGCCACCCCACCATCAGTCCCGAAGTTTGTCTCTGAAGGGGCTGGCCCAGCCCGCTGTAGAGCCTTCAGGTGAGTGTGGGTGAGCAGAGCGTAAAAGTGCGGCACCCGTTGAAACGGGTTGAAATGCACCCATTCCCTTGCCAGGTTGGACCTGTTACTCAGATGCTGTCAGGGAGACTGAGAACTTGAGAATTTGGGCTTGTTTTGTGAGTTTGGGGGGGGGGTTACACTCATCAGTTTAAAAATGTAGTCCCTCTAGAGGGAGAATGCTGGTCTCATGACCAACCTGTGATTTGGGCCATGGGAGGTTCTTCGTGTGGGCCTTGCCTCAGAGAGCCCAGAGCAGGTCTTTGATCTTCGTGTCTCCTTTCCTCTTCCAGTGAAATGTATCGACAGTTTCCAGCCTTACCTGTGTTGGTAAGGCAGTAAGCTGTTTGGAAGAGGGATTTCTTTCCGTTCCTTTGAGAACTTCATAGCGCGGCAGGAGGCTGATATTAATGTGCAGGTTTGGGGCTACTTCTGTAATACAAGTAATGAAGAGTTGCTACTACTTGTGGTTTAAGAGTGTGTTCAAAAAAGAGTGGTGTTTTTGAGCAGGTGCGTTTCCTAACTCATCTCAAAGTCAATTCCAGACCTGGACTCAGACCTTCTCCGTGAGTCTAGCTATTCCTACACTGTGCATCTCTTTATTACACAGCGTGTGGATTGACGCAAGGGTGTCATCCTCTTCTGTGATAAGAGCCAGAACTTTTCTACAGGGCTAACATCTTTTAATAGGACAGGTACCAGATTTGTGGTATATCCTACTGCTGCAGAAGTCGTATTAGTAAGTCGTTGTCAACATTATTTGCAGTGTTTTACAAATGACAGATTTCTGTAATGAAAAATGAAATCATACATCCATACCTTTCTATTTATTAAATATCAGGTATTCTGATTGGCTTTCTTTATGTGCAGAAAGTATTGAATGGGAAGAACATTTTGAAAAATGTTGACTGTCAGCTGAATTAAGTATATTTCAGTAATGGCATAAAAAATGCTCTTAATGGATACTCTGAGTAAGAAATAGAAGTGTATTACAAGAAAAAGTATAATATTTCAATTTTTTTTTTAATATAATGCTATGTCTTAAAGGATTTTAAACTTCCATAAAAAGATTCATTGAGCTTTGAAACAATTGGGGCTTAAATTATCAACTTGTATTAACACAGGATGTTTTCAGTAGCTCAGCAAGACCTATATCCCTAATTTTTAATTTTATACCAGCACCTAAGGAGGAAAGATGGCCAGTAGCTTTATTTGACAGCTAGTACTAATATAGGAGTCCAACTTAAAAGGACACTGTTCATAACCATCATCATAAAAAAACCTTACAATTATTCTTTTGAAGTTCACTTATGAATTCAGTTTGACTGTGTTAATGACTTGTACTGATTTTTTGAGCTTGAGATTTATTAGTGCAAATACTTATGGAAGGTGTATTTTAAGCCTGAGTGCCAGAATATTAATCAAAACCTTAATTACATATTCAGTAGTAATATTCACAATTCATATGGGTCTTACTTAATTTCATTACTCATCCAATCAAGGATCAGAAGCAATGACATATGATTTAAATAGCAAATTGTTTTGGATATATCTAATTAGTAGACACAAAGGATTGGTTATTAAAGAAATTAACTTCAGCACCTTGAAAACTGAAGAATAACCTTGAAATAAGAATAAACTCAACATTCAAATCTGTTCACGGAAAATTTACAGAAAGATTTGATCCATGTCTAGTGTATATAAGCTATTTGCAAATAAATAAACAACAGAAATATGATAGGAATATGTCTTCTAATGGCATGCCATAAATCATTCTTTGGAGAATTCTTCATGAACAGCAGCCTTAATAGTTGTGGGGAAGGAGAAGGGAAGAGAGAAGGATTATTTATGTTCATTTCAAGTAATTGTTTTGAGTTCAAATATTGCAGCTGTCACTCAAGAGTGCACTTTATTGTGAGAATACCTCTTTGACCAAATAAATTCTAATTTGGTCATAATGCAGAATGTGTCACACTGGATTTATCTTATTATGTGGGAGTCTGCTGCTGCTTCATCTGTGTTTTCACTTCCCCATCCTCAAAAACCTGTGAAGACTCCTGTTGAGGGGGCAAGGGTTTGAAAAATGTGTCTGAGAACTTGAAGGACCAGTGGGAGAATTGGGTCCTTCTCCCTCTTCCTACTGTCACACCATGCTCTGTTGAGTGTCCTTCATCTCCACTACAACCTAAAGCTCTTTGATTCTGTGATGTGCCACAATTGATGCCAGAGGAAGGCTGCTCTGCGGCTCCCTTGAAGCCGCATTTTTATGAGCAGTATTGGATTCTAGACACAAGGAAGCACAAAGCCATGGGAATAGTCTAGGGCTCCTATTGATTGCCACCACTGAACGTGTATGTATCTGTGATTTGTTGCAAGCAATTTCCTGACACAGGCTGTCCCACATCTTACTATTTTTTAGGGGAACATCATTTTAGCATATAGACTTCATAGAGAGAAGAAATGCATGAAGGAGTCGGGTAAAATCTGGGAGCCGTCAGTCATGGAAGTATGTTTCTAAATTTCCTTTTTCTCTTGGCAACTATTTTTATCATATTCAAGCACTAACTCAGAGAGAGAAATAATGTTCACTTCAAAAGCCACTTCCTCCTCAATAAATAATTCAGAGCCATAGATTGTTCATGAGGAAATATCAACACACTGGTAGTAATTTAATATACTGAGCAATCGCACTCACTTTAGCCTACGTATGATTTAAATAGAATATGACAGTTTAGGGTCTCCATTTGCCCCATGGCATGTTGGGATCAAACTTGGCAAGTGATTGCAGTGTTCTCGTATCTTCTGAAGAAGTGAATGAAAGTTGCATAATTCAGAGAGGATTTCTTAATTACATGCTAAATCAGAGTTTGCCTGCTTGTGTTCTGAATCCAAATTTTTGCCCAGGACCAGCTTTAGAGCATGTGAATATTTTCTCTGTCCTTTGTTAACTAGCACCTTGCAATCATGTCTCTTCTTTTAACTTGTCAAACTGTCATTTTGAAGCACAGTTTCATTATATTAGTTACCTTTGCTTTATCCTGTGGGTGAAAGGCTGTGCCTACCCTTTCTGAGCTGTCTGACCCATGGGATCCATCTGCTGAGGATGACTTCCTTTCTAGAAGTTTTACCTCCTTTGCTTTTTAAAGCAGTCTCATGTATTTATTTATTTTTTTCTTCCTTTGCCACTAGTAGGCCAACACCCTACACCACAGAGTGTTAGCTACTGGTTGTGCTGGGAAGGTTTGTCATTCTTTCTGTCTTAAATAGTTACGATTAAAAATAGACAAATTCCTTCTCATGCTAATGCTCTTGCCCTAGTAGTAGGAAGACGCAGAGCTGGGAGTACATCTATGGCACGGGTAATGTGTGCTACTAGAACAAGGCTACAGATCTGTCATACCTGAACTCAGGTTAGGACTGTATTTGGGCTCAGTATTTGTGCTGTTTCTCAGCTGTATTTGGGCTGGTCTGTGCTTGGTACATCACTGTACTTTCTTCTGTTTTGGTTCTACACAAACAAAATTAGTCTAAATGCTGAATGAAGGATTATGGCTATAATCAGTTAAACCAAAGCAACTTATCTCTGGTTCGCATCCATGGAAGTGGGTTTGCATTGAACGTAAGAGATGCCTACAATCAAGAGACGTTAAGTGCAATGCATAACTTCATGTATTTGTCCTTTGCATCCTCTAGGGTCTGTATCTTCTAGCAAGCCTATTGTTAGGAAGCCTTCTAACCATAGCAGTGTTTATACCAAAGATACATAATGAAGTCATACATAGGGACATGTAATTGTCTTGGTGATAAGATGCAGCCCAGGGCTGAATTTCTCCAGGAAAAGAGCAGATTGAGATTGAGGAGAAACATGTTTTTCTGTGTTCTTGGGAAGGAAATAATTGCCCTCCCTACTTCTATAGCATTCTAGAATTCATCTGCCTGATAAGGGGAAAAGAAGGCCAGGGCTTTTCTCACAAACTGTTTGCCTACAGAGAAGGCTGTAGCTGAGTAATTCTTTCTCCAAAGTTCCAGTATAATCTGAATAGATCTAGGAAGGGCTCAAGGGCAGCCATCCTCTCTTGATATAAATCCATGCTTACGTGAGGAAACGTAACGCCACAAGATCTGGCTCATTACTGTGAATGTAATGGTGGCCTTGTTACTTAACTTCCTGGTTAACCTGGCCTTTCAGCGGGACTACGCCAGAGATTTCATTTTGGAAACAGTCTGCTGATCATATGGCATGCATGTGGAAGCAAGGAACATTAGGTCAGTGGTAGATGTGTTTCTGCTTTGATTTAAAATGTCCTTAAGATGTTCAGAAATTTCCTTTATGTTCCAGTGGGATAAAAGAGTGGACGCATGATGGAGCACTGGTGATCGGCACATAACTCATAATGCTACAAGGGATGTGTTTTGAAGCACCAGCTGCTACTGTGCAGCTGGATGAAAGAGATGTCTAAAGATGCACTCTTCTTGTCTAACTGAGCAACTGGCCTCAAGCTGGTGCTGACACATCTGGAAGAAGGACTTTAAACTGAGAAACGAGAGGAGAAGACGGGGGGAAAATCATATATCACCTATACCTTTTATATATATGTATAAAATTAGTGCAAGAGGAGTAAAATGGGGAAGAGGAGGATAGCACAGTGGATATAGAAATGTTAATAGTAATTTGGTTAGCTAAGAAAACTCTTAAGCTGCTGAGAAAGTAAAGTGTCAATGACACATTGCTGCTAGGATTGTGCTTGTTCTGTTCAGTGGCTGAATGTTGTCCCTAAGGAAAAGGTGAAACATGGATAGAGACCTGCCAAAAACCTGTGCAAGAAAAGGGAAGAAGTAGGAGCATCTGTGCAGAACTTGAATCAGGTGGGTTCATGACTGGAAATAGGGCCTTGAATGCTGTATTCTACTGAGGAAAAAGAACTCAAACTAGAGACCTGCTGGTATACTACTGACTATTAATGATATGATAACTTGAAAGAGGGGGTTATATGTGTTTAAAAAAAATAAATAGTTTTTTTAAAGGTCAGCGAAGGTGGTTTCCCTGGGCTAGCACTGGGCTTCAGTAATGGGTTGCTGGAGTATTGTTGTGAGAAGGGAAGGGTAGACATTCCAGAAATCCATGGATGTTATCATTGGGGGGATTTTAACTACTTAAATGGATACTGGAGGACACAGCCTATTAGTAATCATCATAGATGTTTTCATGTGATAGCTGACAGTCTTCATCAAGTAGCTAATGTATCAATAAGATGTGTTACAGTGTTCTGTTTTTTATGGGGATGTTTTGGAATTCTTAGAATTTCTCAGTAAGCAGTGAGGACACTATGGATGGCTAACACCAAGTAACCTTCAACAAAGTGATCATAGAATCATAGAATAGAATCATAGAATCATTTAGGTTGGAAAACACCTTCAAGATCATCGAGTCCAACCATTAACCGTGCCCACTAAACCATGTCCTGAAGTACTCCATCTACTCGCTTTTTTAACACCTCCAGGGATGGTGACTCAACCACATCCCTGGGCAGCCCATTCCAAGGTTTGACAACCCTCTCAGTAACAAAATTTTTTCCTAATATCTAACCTAAATCTCCCTTGCCTCAACTTGAGGCCATTTCCTCTTGTCCTATCTCCAGCCACCTGACAGAAGAGACCAGCACCCACCAGATATCTTCCTTTTATGTTTCTTGAGGAAATAAAAAAGTTGCTAAGTGTTTGGGGTTTTTTGTTTCGTTTTTTTTTCCCCAAAAGAGCAAAATTTCATAACTGAGGGAAATGGCTAGTAGGAGAAACTTGCAGAAATAAATATATAAAGAAATTTTAAATTTCTTTGAAATTAATGATGCTAAGACTGCCAGGAATCTGAATATCAAAAAAGAGAAAGAATTGTAGCATGTGGCTCTAAAATAAAGCGTATGTATGCAACACTATTAGGAATATGCAAGAGACGCCTCCCCTCCCCCCCCCCCCCCTTGCACCCTTTCCTTCCCAGTTGTCTGATCAGCACTAAGTCTCAGAGGTCATGAGGTTTGGAGATAAAGTGAGAATTTCCAAAGCCAAGCTGTGCTGGGCTTTACAGAAGAAATAACAAATAGCAGAACACTCTTAAGCTACGTAATAGGGACAGAAAAAGGAAGAAAGAGACCTACTATCTTGTGAGGGTGGATATTAAAGATAACCTAGATATGGCTTTCCCTCATTTTTCAGTAACTATGATTACATTAGCATGGGGGCAAAGGGAAGACAGATAATGTACATGATGGTATTAAAATAGAAATAACCACAGCTGCAGTGAAAGCAACAGTAAATGAGTTTATCTTTGTAAAATCAAAGGGAATTGATAATTTCCATTCCAGAATATTGAAAGAACTGGTGAATTACACCTATATTTTGAATCTGATAAGATAGAGATAGCACCATAGAACAGGAGAACAGCTGCATGTTTAGGAAGCTGAGAAATAAAATTATTTAGCAACTATAGATCTATGAGTAAGTGAAGCTCTAAGTGTCCTTGCCTTTAAAAACTTTTCTAAAGACATACAGTTAAAGGGGTGGAATGGAATAAAGTGTAACAGGATTTACAAAAGATCAGTACTGCCAGACTGACCTGGGAACTTTCTCTGTACTGTATTGAATTTTACAGATGAAGGCAATGTGGTGTGCATACTCTCTCTGGCAGGTGAAAACTTCTGATGCACCCTGGAAGTTCTCAGCAGAGCTGAACAAGAAGGGGATTAGCAAGGGGCTGTAGAGTAGGCAAGGTAGTAACTTGCTAGCAAGTGTGTTTAAGTACAACCCGCATAGCTGAATTACCAGAGGGGCACTGCGCGGCCACAACCACGGCTTCACCGAGTGACCCAAAGCTTGTGGCACACTGAGTGAGAGCTTACATTCCTCTTGGCCTCTTCCTTCTCCTCCTTCCATCCAGGAGACTTACGTTTAAATTACTGCATTGAGATTTTGCCAGAATTTCCAACCCATAACTCCTTTGTTTTCAAAATTCTGAATTTTATATCAGATAGAAGTTTGCATTTCACAGCCTGGTCTGAGCATATTGGGATTTTGTTTATTCTCCAGGCATGATCTGTACAGATAAAAAAAAAATTGCTGGTAGAAATACAGTCAAAACAAATTGAGGCTTTCTACATTTTGATTTTGCTCCACAGAGATGTATTGTCACATGCTATGAAATCAGAAGGTTTAAAAACTTCAGAGTCAATGATTTAAGCTTCCACTAAATATCTTCTCAAATAGGATTCAAGCTTGTATATCTGTGGCGTACCCCGAGACCGCAGTTAAACTAGAGCTCTCCATATGTTGCAGCATGCCAGAAAATCTTGCTTAAACTTTGCTATGATAATATGTATGTGGGACCAAGATTTTTCAAAAGGTACAATCCTCAGTTTAGATATGTAATCTCGGTAAGATTTACTGGCTGCTCAGCAGCCATGAGAATTCAGGTGTTTAGTTAGATGTCTTGCAAAGTGACAGAGGAAACTAACTGTTATAGCTGAAGATTGTGACTAACTTTATATCATTTAGATCCAAAGTATAGAGATAAACTACTCCAGACCAAAGCTAGCCTGGGTATTATACTTGACCACATGCTTTGTAAGACTGCCTGCTTGGAGTTTTTAGGGTAACTAAAAGGACTTCCGTCAGTTCCTACAAATTGAGGTGGTGGTGGACTTTGTGTGTGTAGTCATTTGTAGTATCCTTAAATCAAAATGTAAAAATAACATCATGTTACTGTGAAAATGGCTTTGTTTTAATTTTTATACTTCAAAACATTTTTCACTTGCTGCTGCAGAATAAGCACAACAGCCAGAGAATAAGACTAATTGAGAAACAGAACAGTATTGCTTCACTGAGCCAGATTACATATTCCTTGTCCAAAATTGTAATGACACAGGTATATGTCAAGTAGTTTTGAAGAGCTTTCTTTAGGCTGTGTTCACTAATGTTTGTTGGTTGGTTCATACTAGAGTTTTTCTAACCTCAGGCGTGGAGCTGTCCCTTTTCTCTGGTGTTAAATAAATCTAGGTGCTTCAGGAATTTAGTCTGAAAAAAAAAAATAAACTGATGTTGTGGACTGAGTCTGGAATGTGTTCCCTCTTGTGCAGAGGACCACAGCCCTAACTGGTTAAGTAGTACTCAACCTAGTGTTAAACTGGTTTAAAGTACAAAAGATACCTGGGCACGTGACCCTGCGTGCTAGTCCGCAAGCGGAGGCATCCCTGCCCTAGGATCCACATGAAGTCCCCACAAGCTTAATAATGCGTCTGACTCCTTTAATCAGCCTACTGATGCCAGTTCAGAAATTCACAAAGTAAGTAGTATCTTACTCATCCGGGGGGGGGGGCAGGGAAGACAGAATCAGACCATTAGGTTGTATTGTAAGTTTGCTAATAATAGTTACAAAAGGGATTACTCAATTGCTGTGAGCAGTGGCACTTTCCCCAAAGAGTTGGGATTTTTGTTTGGTGAGTAGTGCTTCAGCAGCCCTCACAGGGAGAAAATGTATACAGAACTCTGGTCCTCCAAACACCACACCACTTGTGTTAAGTACATGTACAAGCAGCTGAAGAATCAGGGCCAGAGCTTACTAAGCTCAGACGAGTGCAGTCACGTGAGTGAGCCAGAGAAATAAATGATTAAATAAATCAAATATTAAGTGTGCGTAATACAGAAAAATAATTTCTGGCTTACATTGCTTCTTTTCTTTTTGCTTTTAAAAAAGGCAACTACCATTCATTCAGATGCAACAAAATATTGTTGGGCCAAAAGATTGTTCAGTTCCAGCTTCAGATTTTGACTCATGAGTAGACCTGAGGCATCTTGGATGGCGGATTAGTTTGCACTGCTAAAGCATCCAGAGTTGTATATTCTGCTGATATTCTGTATTTGCATACTTCTTGATCTTAAAACCAACCGAAGTTTTTTTAGAAGTCAGCAAAAATTATTCTGGTTGTGCTTTATGCTAGTAAAATTTTTGCTGAAAACCAGGACACTTTTCAATAGTGAGATTAGCTAGACTGTGAAATATTACCCCTCAGGGAAGTTGTAGGAGACCAGTTGCACGGATCATTTAAATGCAATTAGAAAAAGCAGCAGAGGATGGAGCCAGGCAATTTTCCCCTCACCCCTTTGCTTCCTCCCCAAATAAGTTTGGAAAATGTCATTTGGGGAAATAATAACAGATTCAGGTTGCATTTAGCAAGTAGTTTTGGCTGAAAAGGGGCAAATTTGAAGATAGTTTATTCCAGTAATTTTGTAAAAATGCCTGCATGTTTGGGAAGGAAATTTCATGCTAAAAATGTGACTTGTCATTTTGAAATTTGGTACTTTCATTTATGAATTGGCTCATACTTGTTCCAGGTGATGCAAAAATATGTAAATATATTTTTCTTTTCCTGCTTCTGTCTTTCCCCAAGATCAGATTTTAATTGGGCTAAACTTTTTTCTTTTTTTTTTTTTCTTCTTATTGAACCAAAGAATCTATTATTTGCACAGTTCTAGAAAACATGCTGAGAAGTCAGTTTCGGGCTGATAGAAGGACAGACTTCATGTCTTTTCCTATGAGGTCTCTTTCATTTAGAGTCTGTGATTTACAGGTTGAGTTGGCTGCCTCAGTTTAACTGATGCCTTTAGTAGCTTTTGAGTTTGATTTTTTCTGAAAATCTGGTGATGGTATCAGTGACTTCAGTTTCATTATGAGGTACACTTTCTCAGCCCCTCTCAAGATTAGGGTCTAAGTAGCTCAAATTTGGTGCTTAAAGCTGAAGCAGTTCTAAACAGGAGTAAAGACTAAAAGGATCTTTAGTGGTTCATAAATCTTAGACTGCTTTTCTGAACAAGGGTGAATTTTACCTACTGAGCCCTGGAAGGTTACCTCCTCTGTAACTTTCACTGTATGCATGTCAAATTCTCTGACAGATGGGGAAGAATTGAAACCAGTGAGGCTTCATAAAAATAAGAGTTTTGGGGCTACTGGGATTAATGCTGGCAATATTTAGCAATCTATAGTAGAGCAACAGATTTATAATTCAATATACATAACTTCATTAGTCATGTTTCTTTCTTAAATGGTGATAAAAAAATAAATACGTGCTTAGAAATGAAAATTGTCTACAAAAGCTTGTTTTTACCTAGTTACTTCAGAAAGGTGCTGTTTTTCCTCCTCTGTTGCTGTCTGTCGTTAATTAGGGAAGTGGAGATGGATGTGTAGAATTAGGTTGCACATAATCTCATCTGAATATTTAATCATAAATGATTAAGATGAAGATTTATAACACAGATTTTGACATTCTGGCTGATATAGCAAGGTTAATAGAGCTATATTCTCCCCAGTTACAGATTGTCTGGGAAAGTGGGAAAGACAATAGTGTCTACAGACATTAGAGGGCAATAAGATCTCCAAGAATGTTCTTTCATTTCATTATTTTTAGAAAAATTTGTGCTGATAGTCTGATGTAACACTAAAAGTTCCATGAGGGAAAATTTAAACAGACGAAACAAAGTTGAAAGGAAAATTATTTTCCAATAAAACATACAGCAGTGGATTCTGATAGAAAGATAAAAGCAGATCTACTTTATCTGTGTCCTAGTTTCAGCTGGGATAGAGTTAACTGTCTTCCTAGTAGCTGGTACAGTGCTATGTTTTGAGTTCAGTATGCGAAGAATGTTGATAACACACCGATGTTTTCAGTTGTTGCTCAGTAGTGTTTAGACTAAAGTCAAGGATTTTGCAGCTTCTCATGCCCAGCCAGCGAGAAAGCTGGAGGGGCTCAAGAAGTTGGCACAGGACACAGCCAGGGCACCTGACCCAAACTGGCCAACGGTGTATTCCATACCATGGGACGTCCCATCTAGTTTAGGAACTGGGGAGTGGGGGCGGGGAATCGCCGCTTGGGGACTGGCTGGGTGTCAGTCGGTGGGTGGTGAGCAATTGCCCTGCGCATCATTTGTACATTCCAATCCTTTTATTATTGCTGTTGTCATTTTATTAGTGTTACCATTATCATTATTAGTTTCTTCTTTCCTGTTCTATGAAACCGTTCTTATCTCAACCCACGAGTTTTACTACTTTTTCTCTATGGGCATCATTTTAGATTATGCATTCATGTAGGTGAAGAAAGGACTGCTTCTGATATGTAGAAACATCTCAGCGTTAATATAGCTGGTCAAGTTGTTGTCTGTGTCAACCCTAGCTCTGCCTGGGATCTAAAAATTAAGAAGTGCTCTGCATATCTGTTGTGAGGATGCACTGAGACAGACAGTCTCCAAGGTTGCCAGTGAATATTTCTGGGATCAAAATCTCTGAAATTATTAGCTCGGGTGTTGTGCTCTTTTCAGGTCCTGTGCTAGCATACCTACATGGTGCCACTTGGCTTTGTGCAGGTGTAGTACGTGCTACCCATCACCCTGTCATTGTCTCTTTTCTGTCTGTTCACAGTAGGGCTTAGGATAGGGTACTCGCTAGTACTCAGCATTGGCCAAAGTATATTGCCACTCAAGTCAATGAAAATTTTTACCAGGGCCTTTAAAAAGAGAGTTAGGAGATTGACAATTTTTTAAATCTACGGTATGGGAATTCACAAAGACTGAATTTATCCTAGGAAACCTAATCTTGCATTCAGCTTAAAGGAGGGAGTCTCCTCCAGGAGGGGAGTTGACAGCAGAAGACTGGTTATAGCTGCTTGCTGCTTTGAATTATCACCCTGGAAGAGCCTGTCTCCTCTGCTATCTGTAGGAGGAACTTAGGGAGCCTGGGAAGAAGTCAGCTACTGAAAATAAATATCTCTTCAAGTGGCTTCCCTCCTGTGCTCCTTACTTCTATCTTACTAGCCCTGGGCTGTTGTTGCTGCCCTTTCTTGCATCCTCCGATATTCCCCCTGCCTACCCCTGTCATCCTTGTTCACTGTTACCAGATTTCAGGTGGGAGCGCTACCTTTCCCATTCACAAATGACTCCCCTATAACATTGACCCACCTCTGGTGGTCATATCTGTTTGCCTATGAAATTTATCACATAATTTGTGTTGAGGATAGAAGGATAACTGTTCTGCATCACAGGTAGCTGTCCTTCTTGGTTTTGTAGGGGACAGAGAGGATTTTTTTACCAGACTTCACAACTTCCAGCAGTAAATGAGCTATTTAAGCCTTTTTGCAAAAGCCATTGTTCTCTTTTTGTAAAGTCAAAAGAAATGACATATCTCATTAGTCTGTTAAGCAGTACAAAGATAAATGCTTTATATATAAGAATGAATACAGATGATGATAACAATTAATTGGTAGGCTTCATAAATATAAACTACAGTGGCTGTGAAGGGCTTTTCCTTCTAGAATCTCATGAGTGTTTCTTTTAAAATTTCATAGATACTTTAGTGTTTTAAATAGATGAATACTAATATTAGGTGGTCATAGATGAAAACTGTCAGTCTACAGTAAGACATGGATATTGTCTGTGCTTTGTTAAGCAAAAATGTATTTAACTCCTGTTTGTGTTTCTTTCTTAAACAGTTGGAGATTTTGATAGAATAGGGTTTCTAATGACTTTGTAAACAAGATATGAGATGATTGAATTCTCGTAGGCAAGTGGTGAGTTGTGATCACTGTTTCTTACTGGCTGAAAATTAATTATGAAGCTAATCCATGCTAAAATGTTTGAGGTTTATTTCTGTATTGTTGTTCAGATGGATAGTTATTTCCTAGTGCAAAATGAAGCCTGATACTCAAACAAAACCATGGTGTTTTTTACTCAAGTATATATAAGTGTACGTAAAGCAGAAAAATGTGTTGTCAGCTCCCACTTTATTTGAAATTCAGCCCTTCTCAGCAAATTTTGTTCCCTTATGTATTTGTTTCATTTACCTTCTGAGTCCTGTCTTAGAATATGTTTCTGCGGGTAATTACACTAAGTACACCCATGTGAAAGCCTGCTGAGCAGGGCTGGACCTTTAACCTGTAAACTTTCTCAGGCAGAGACCATAACTAAAGCACTTATAAAATTCGTATCTTGGCAATGATGGCTAATATGCCTGGAATTGGAAAATAATAGCAGTACCTAATGAGGGGATTTTCAGGAAACTAACACAATCAAGTAGGCCATCTCAGCCATGATGGGAGACATGTCTGCTTTTTAGTCAGAGCATCCTTTTGCATGGGAGTTAATGTGAGGTCTGGGAAGGGACAGCATATCCTAATGATTGGCTGCTTTTCCCAGCTGTATCAGCAGGACTAATAAAAGATATTTCCCCTTCCTACAAGCCTTCTTCCCTTTTATCCTGAAGCCTTCTTCCCTTTTATCGTGAAGCCATTGTGCCTACAACAGCACTACCAAATTACAGTCAAAGAGAGATTTGTGATGGGTGTTTGGGAGTAAGTTAACAGCAGTGAACTGACAGTGACCTGTAACATAACCCGGGGTTGAAGATACTGAAGGTAAGCAGAGGTGAATGGTAAATGTGTTAAGATGTGATCCATGTAGCAGTCCTCCCTATGCAATTCCTGAAGGGGAAGTATAGTAAATCCAAATGACAGATATGCCTTTTTGTATGCACACTACTTCATTCATAAGGGACAAGTAAACACTTTTTTTTTTTTTTTTTTTCTGGTGAGTTTGCAAAACTGTAGACAAGTGACAGTGTTAGTTGGTAAAAAAAAATATGAATTGTTCATCTGTGTTGCCAGTGTTAGAACAGTAGATGTGATAGATTTTCCTAAAAGAACTCTTCCTTCATATGCTGAAGTCAGGAGGAGCATAATTGTAAGTTAACGAAAAATAAGAACCAGTTTTCTTATTGACAGCTGTCAGTAAATATCAGTACAGCAGAAAATATTTGACCACAATGTGTACTTCTAAAATTGCTAACTGCTAAATTTGCTGAGACTGGTCATGGCATTGTTGGGTTTTTTTGCTGCTAAGAAGTGACACTAATGATTACACTTCCAGTTTGAAGCAATTTTTATTGCAGTACTTAAAATATGAAAAAATCTTTACTGGTACTATTTGCAGGAAAATTAATTTTTTTCAAAGCCATTCTACTAAATGGAGTAGAATTTCCTAATAGCTTTTGATTAAAATAGTCTTTTCTTTTTATTTCTGCATCCTTTAAATTTCTTCTGCCAGTGTTTTATTGCATTACTTCAAATTTACTGCTGTCAGTGCAAAATTTCTCTTTAAGGGACACTTGAATTCTGCCAATAGGCAATACCCTTTCTGTTCTAGACAGTGATGTACATCATATTCCTTTTTCTAAGGGATAATTCTATCCTGAAAAAATCCCCACAACAAAGTCTTGCAGAAAGGCGGTTTTCTGGCATCTTATTCATAAACACGTGCGTATGTATTCCTGCAAACATACACAGACCTTCTCTTCTGCACACTATTTGATTGGCATAAGAGATGGCATAAGCATAAGGATTTGTGCACAGACCCACAAATGATAATATTAGCCATGTCCCGATCCATCCTTTCCCGCTATTTTTGCAGGCACCTTTCTGGTGCTTCGCAACGACTGAATTTCAGGGACCACTACAAATGCTGTCCCTTTATACTTGGATCAGTTCCTTACTGGTATGAATTTCCACCTAGCGATGACCTGAGGCTTAGCAGCAGTTTCCCAGCAGTAATGGCTAAGGCAAGAATTGCTTAATAATTGTATATCATTTCAGTTGATGAAATGGAAATTGAGAAGTCTCAGTTTGAACCTTATTAATCCTGTCCAAAGTACATGAGGAGGGATGGTATGCATGTTTGCAGTCCCAGAACGGTGTGCACCATGGCTCTTGGGACCATCAAGCTGAGCAACGTCTCCCATAGATAACCTCAGTCTTTCCTCCTGCCATTCGGTACAAACCCTCACTGGGGCCTGCCTTAAATGAGAAAAACTGTTTGGAACATCACCTCTGCTGGTGGCTTGCTGGAGAGCTCTCTGGGACCTGCATGTTCATGAGGCTCTCTGAATACCTCCATCATGAGAACTTTTCAGACCATTTACTTTCAGTCAATGGGATCACTTGTTTCAGACTGTCATGGCATCACAGTGTTGTTACTGTTGAGCTCTGCCTTTTGGGACCTTTGTGGAAGCAGGTGGGGAGCCTGAACCTCCAACTGTATAGTGAAAAATTACTAGACAAAAAGCATGTCAAATGAAGTAACCGGTCAAGAATGGAGGTGAGGAGAAATCAGTTAAATCTTATCTAGCTCTGTTAATAGTATGGGTTACTATTGATGCCAATAATAAATAAATCAATTTCATTTGAATTTAATTCCAGGGTTTCAATATAATATTTCAATGAAAATGTTTTTCAAATGACTACTTTTGTTTTAACTCATCAAGCTTAACACTCCAGAAATGACAGAAAGAAATCAAATGAGGATAGGTTTCTATCATGAATTTTAATTGTATCACTGGCCCATGTTTTAAGTTTTTAATGAAAAATTCACATCTTCTGAAAATTCGGGCCCAAGTCCAGCATCAGAGCTATTGTGTACTGGAACCTTCCAAAAAGGTAATCCAAATTAAATAGAAGTGTGAATCCACAGTGGATTAATTAAATGACGTTAAACTCTCATGTGGATACTCTGAATCAGAACTAAAAGTGTCTTGATTCAATTTAACTTAATTTCCAGAGCAAATTAGTTAATTAAGTGTGCTGTAATTTTGAATGAAAGTGTCTACACAGAGGTTTAATATGTTTTGACTAATTCACTTTAAAAATTAATTCAGATTAACTTTCTTGAGTGACCCTTGTACTGGCAAACCAAGTTGAAATGAGCAATGCTGAAAGGCTAGTGCTCAAAAAGGAAAACTGTAATCGTGACTAGCAGCTCAGACTTGATTTTTGTCTTGGAATTTTATACAATCAAGAAGCAGCTTTATTTCTTGGGCCAGAAATTGTTCTTCATGAATAAAATTCATTCTGTCAAAGAAAGAGAAAACAGTTGTGCAGCTTCAAAAATGAAGTGCACATGATGGTGCAGTTGGCATTGCCACGGGAGGTTGCTATATATGACATGTTTTTGAACATCAGAGCAGGGAGATCCCAAGTATTTCTGGTACTACAAGAACAGAACAGAATGACAGCATTTCTCAACAGGCGATGAGGAGAGAGAAGTCCTGTTAACATTATTTATTTGGAAAAAAATCTTGGACCACCATGGACCTATTCCACTATTGATTATAAGCTGGAAGGGAGTCACTCGGATGAGGATGTGAAGGGGAGAGTACTGCCTTGGTATAAGGAAAAAGCAAATTAATCAGTAGCTTTACATTATCAAATAACGTGAGTTAAGAATGGTTACAGTACTGGTAGTCGGGATGGAGAAGAGAAGGTGAATGTGGCTTGATATCTGTGCAGCAATGGAGAGGGGAATGGCAAGGAAGAAGCAAGTGGAGAAGCACAGGTGTCTCTTTCGATGGTGAAGACTCCTGTGCAAAACCTGTGGGCACTGTCCCACCTTAGCCTGTGCCACAGATCTCCTGAATGAGCTATGAAGCATTAGCTGGACCTGGCAGGGCCAAAATTGGGGTGAAAGAGATGAAGAGTGACAAACCTAACCCATGCCCTTAAGGCGTTCCCTGAGCCACCATGTTCCTCTGTCCCATGCTTCCTGGCACTGCTGTGACATTTTGGACTTGTTGACTCTGTCTCAGCTAAAGGCACAGAGAGCGAGATGTTTCCTTTTCCTTCAACTGATTATAAAGAACAACATATAAGGAGGAGCCAGTTTGGTGCCATACGAGACCAAAGTACTACCAAGCAAAGAGCAGGAGGGCATGTGCCCCACTGGGATGAGATAGGAAAAATATCAGGAAAGAGGGATAAGGACTCAGCTGCTGTCTTGCAGAAGTAGTGCTTCCTCCATTGACCCAGAGACTAACATATTTGTCTTGGTCAACTTCTTTTCTCGATTGATATTTTATTGTAATATTGGTGGTAGGTAATTTGTGGACTCTAAGACTTCAGGACTCAGTGCTTTGTAATGGTAATGTGATACAAAGCTGAGTGATACAGAGCTGAGACAATATCAAATGCACGCTTTGATTGTACTTTGAATATTTGTCCTTATATTTATTCACTTTTGTTATACTGTGTCCATTGCAAGAGCCTTTAAGACCAAGTGTCGGCCTTCAAGCACTTACAGAAATTACAGCAGCTACTGCTAGTAAAACAGAGAAACAGGTGCATAAGAAAATGAGATTTTAAATGCCTGCTTTAATTTTACTGCAAGAATAAGCTCTGGAAACAAAGCCCTGATTGGAAGAGTGCAGAGAATCAAAAACAAGTTGCATGAGTGTCTTCACTACATCTTTTAATTATGAGGAAATTTTGCCACATTTTCATTCTGTATTATTATCAAAGCACAATTTTCATGTCTTTCATATTCTAAAAACTCCAGAATGACACACACATTTATTTCTAGTATTAAATTGTGCTGCTAAAGCACATTCTGTTTGGCATGACGTCCTTTCAGTTTAATTTTCTCCAAAAATCCGTTTCATCTTTTCAGAGTATAAATGGCATACCATTGACCCTTCAACTTCCTGCTATTCCCTCCTGTCTTCAGTACTCAGATGACTAAGTTGGGAACGTGTTCAAGTGGTGGCATCTGGCTCTTTGGGGAGCTCTGTGAGCAATTATGTTGGCAGCTTTACAGATGGCTCTTCATGCATTGTGGGGTGAATCTGAGCTTTTATCTTTTAGTTATCTGTGATTTGGAAGAACTTGCATGCTGGTAAATAACTGCACTCTTCCCTTCTTGAGCACCCATTCAAGGCTAAACTAAATGCTGCTGTATTAAAAGCTCATTGCTTTACGAAGCAGACACAAATAAAACCCATACAAGTGGTCATCTACAAAGTTGTTTTTAGAGGCTTGGATACATGAATAGCATCCTCCTCAAAAACTCTGCTCTTTGTCTTCCAGATAACAGACACTGTCTTGTTAGCCAAGTGTTTTCCAACTGGAGATTTAAGTGCCAATTCTTGAAAGAGAAACTGTTAACTCTTTAAAAAGAGTATTTCCTTAGTTTATAGTCCCCTTTAAAGACTAGTTGCTTCAAGTGTGTCTGGAGGATCTTAAAACTTGGATGCTTTGGGTTTTGGTTTTTTTTTTTTTTAATGTGTGTATCTGTTAGATATATTTAGAATAATCAGAAGGCCTTATTAAAAGTGTGTATCTTCTCAGAAAACACTCAGTTAATACTGAAGTAGAATGTGGGGACAGGCTGCAGATCAGAGAGCGCTGATGGGTGCAAGAGGGTGAGAGCTTCTAGACTCTACAGCCTTTGGTTTTTTGACCCAAGATAAATGGAAGTGTGGAGACTAATTTGTCTGTATTTCCAGAGCACATCTGACCTGATCTCAAGCAATTTACTTAATTTCTTTTGGGGACATGGAGGCATGTGTAGGTAGGTATGAATAAGGTTTGAAAAATCTGTCAGTATGGGTAACAATTAGCTTGACCATCTAAAAGACATCGAAGTCCAAGATGAGATGTGTTTAATTGAAGATGTCTCATTTCATCCCCTTCCTTACCTGAGTCCAGAGAACAGCAGATTCATATGTGAAAATGGCATGAGTGCACCTAAGACAGTACACTCAGGGATTTGTATGTGAAATCTGTGTGCAGAGCAGAGGGGGCAGTCCGGTCCAGAGCTTCTCACTTGGAACCTATGAAGGGAATTGCTGGTAGGGCGTCTGCCTATCTGCCTACCTTCTGTCTGTCTAGAAGGGATGCTTTTAAGCAAGCAAGAAGATGCAAGAGAAATCTGGACACTGATTCTTTGCATTAGTGATTCCTATAGATAATGGATTAATAGATAATGTCTTGTTCTCAGAAAGCTGTCCTGGGTCACAGGAAAACATTTGATACATTACTGCCAAGATTATGCATTGCCTGTTGGGGTCTGAGCTTGGTGAAATCAAGAGGGGGTTTTTGCAGGGACCAATTTTTACAGTTGCAGAGCTCCCCCTGGAGCAAAATGAGGTCCTGGAACCTGGCAATGAGGGAGGGAGACTCTCAGAAGCACTGAGGGAGTGTTTGAGGTATATGATGTAACCTGTAAAATCCTGGCATCAGGATGCTGTGTCATTTGAGAAAGTTCTCCAGAATTTTCACTTTGATTAAAACTGCTTGATTATAATCTTTGATTATAAAACGTTTTATAATGTGTTCTTTATGAAGCATTCCAGGAATGAGGAGTTTGACATAGCATTTCTAATGAGATGGATTTTGAGCAAATACACCATATCTGAGTTGTTACAAGTTCATAATCTTTTTTAATACTTAGATATAGCAACTTCTGACTAATCTTTTTCCAGTTGTAAGACTGCAATGTATTCATTTGAATGATTAGCTGATATTTTGTAAGGATGCCTAAAGTAAAATGTGAATCAGCTTAAAGGACTTAGCAGAAAGCCAAAATTTTTATATATCCTATAGAAGATTGAATTGCAGCCTCTGAGGATCCTCTGTTCACACTCCCAGTCACAGCCCAGAGACAGTAAAAATTGTTAATGAACTGTGAATATCCTATGACTTTCATGTGTCTTCGCTGATTTGATTATTGAACTGTACCTGGTTTTAAAGAGTTAATTTCTGCCTGAGACAACTGGCATGCAAAGGAACACAGCATTGGCCTTAGACAACCCTTCTACTGGCATTTAAGAGAAAAAGTAGCAAGCTAGCTAATTTTGAAGATGATCATGACTCTCCATTCCTGCTCCCTGGGCGAGGGAGATGAACAAAACTGGCCAGACTCAGAAGGGCCAGACAGGAGCCTCAGGCAGAATGCTGAATTTAGGGAAGATAAGATGTAACCTGGCTTTTGTGTCAGTGTTTTCTCCAGTTGCTTTTTCCTACGGTTTCTAAAGAAGCTGTCCTGAGTTACTGTATTTATCATCCAGGCATGTCTCCAGAGGGATGTCCCTTGCAGATGCCAAACTCATTAGGACATGCTGAAAAATGAGGCTGGGGTACAGTGAAGACATCTAACCATTGAACCCAGGAGGGTTTATTGTGTTTAGGTGCACACCCTTGAAACTCTTCCTAATATTATTTTGTGATGAAACCTGGGTATATACCTCTGGCGTCTCTGAAAATAAACCTGGGTATATGAGTAAAAAGAGAGCTAGGGTACACACCAGCAGACCACTTGATCTTGATAAGAAAAGCCAAAACTTAAGCAAGTATTGTGGTGTGCGTTTACCCTGTGCATTAGGAGCAGTTTAGTGCTCTAGCTCAGTGGTCTCCAAAGTAGGATGCACGCATAAGACCATCCACTGGGGTATGGGAAGAAAATATATTTTGTACCATTAATAACTAAAATAACATTTTTTTAAATAGTGTTTATTTCATCTTTATGTCATTCTTTCCAATTTCTGTTTTTGTGTATGCTCTACAATATACATAAGCAGTACATTCATATAATTAATAAATAAATAAAATTTATGTTGCTGAAAATGTTTCTTACTGATAGGTGTTCATGATCAAAAAAGTTTGGAGACCACTGCTCTAGTTAATTTCTCAGGTGAAGGAATACTGAGCCCTTCTGCAAGGCAGGAGGAGGTAAGCTCTGTCTGAGAGGGTTGCCTTAGGAAGATACTCTCTGTAAAGTCAAATGTACAGCCTCTCTGCTGTAGATCTGCCACGAACGTGTAAGTCATGTCTAAGGGTAGCATGTGACTGGGGAAAGATTTAGAAGAGGGGCAATTTCCAACAGCATGGAATAATCTTTGTTTGCCTAATGTTTAACTACTTCTTAGTAAAAGGTAGTTAAACTCTCATTATAATAACTAAAAAATTACTGCATTTACTCAGAAACAATGAAATACTGACTAAAGGGACCTAAATACAATAATTCATCCTCTTAAACAGATAAGTTTCCTAATGGAAACTCGATTCCAAATTTATAATAATGAAAACCAACAAACAATGATTTTGAGATATTTTGTTGCTGATACGAAGTATAATTCAAGAGAATTATAAGTATACATTTCTTTTTTGTTTGTTTTTGTTTTGTTTTAAAGAATTTCCTAGGCAGATGAAGTCCTCTCTTACATATCGAGTAGGGCAGAAGCATGAACAACTTCATGTGGTTGTATCAGTAGAATAAAATAGTATGAAAGACAAATGGGAAATTAAGTAAATGTCTAGAATTAATCAGTAGAATCAATTTTGCAAGACATCTCTCTGAACTTACTTTAGGAAACAGTATGAATGCCATGAAAATTCTTAAAACTACAAATAATTTATTATTGGTTTAAATACTTCAGGTTCTGAATGCCTGCTTCTGTGTTGCTCCTTGGCTAGCGCTGGAAAATGTCCAGTAAAAACTCTCTATGCCTCCAGGTCTTACAACCTACCTATAAAAAAGAGAGAGCCAGTGGAATATTCACTTCTCATCTTCCTCTTGGGTTTTAATGTACTTTGTTGACAAATTTAAATACTTATAGCTTATATATTAAACACAGACTGACAGTAATACACCAGTCTACCACAATGTATGTATATAAACACAACCATGATCAAAGCCATTCTATAAACAATCATTTCTAAACTCTCACCCCAGTCAGCTCAGAGAAGGGAAGAGATACTTATAGCCTGCAACGTGCCCTAGGTTTGGCAGAACTGGGTCTGTTGACCTGACATAGTGAAAGCCAGGACCACATAGGAAGAAAGTCCTGAGGGCACAGCTTATGGAAGTGGGTGCTTTCAGTTTTATGCCTTTCAGCTGCTTCCAGCTGACACTGAATCATTTGGAGAAGTCAATTCTCTGTTTATTTAGGACCAAACCAGTTTTGTATCAATTTCCATATCTTACTGTTTGTATATACTTCAGTACAAAATTCACATTCGACATTGTACTGGCCTCTTATTAGTTTCTAGACATATATATGAGTGTGTCTGTGTAATATGCATGATATAGGCAAGCTGTGCTTTACTAGCTTTTGTTTCCAAAAGACTTTGAGGCATAATGCATTAGTTGTTTAATCTGCAGAGTCATGGCATGAATAGTTAGAATAAGTAATTTGCTGCTGCTTTGTTTTTAAATTGAGAATAGTCATGTTAAAAAGGTTTAGGAAATTAACAGCATGTCTTACTCTGCATGCTGTAAGAACAATGTAATTGTATAGAGGATGAGCGCAGTGATATACACATATAGTTATGCATTCCATTGTGTAACTTAAACAATTTTGGGAGAGGTAAAGAAGGCTGTGTTGTAAATGCACAGCACAGTAGCAAAACTGCAACTAGCAATATTTGATGTACTCAAACTGGGAAACACTCAGTAGTCACTATCTGCTGTCAGCACTGCTGTGCACTAGCTTATGCCATATAATTCTCCTTTGGAGATTTGAGTCAAAGATGCTTCTCCCAGACCCCTCACACAGTGAATCCTTTTCTGCCCCTTCTCACACTGTCAGTCCTTTGCTGACATGGCCCTTTCACAGGCTTTCCATGCTGTTCCACTGCAAAGGGAGAATACATACAACCCTGTAGTCCTTTGCTGATTAGGCAACAGCAGACAGTGTCCAGTTAATAACATAATTAAATAACTCCAATTAAATCATATGATTTTTTTTTTTCCCCTCAAAGACACATACTGAATTTGTCTTCTGTACCTAAGATTAACAAAACTCTAATCCAGAACTAATCCACATAATACATGATGGAGAGGTAAGTAGAAAATGTGTACAGCAGTTGTGGCTTGGAAATGGGATCATTAACTGTGCTGACATTCCCGCAGTATTGCCAACTTGATCTTTAGGTGATCTCCATTGGCTTAAAAATTGTGGAATTTTTAACTGTAATGAATTGCAGAATTTGTTTCCTTCTATTTTGTTGGCTTTTTAAGATCGAGGAGAACAATTACTTCAAGATTTTTCCTAAGCATATGGCTCAGAATTGTATTAGTTTTTAAAGATGTATTATTTTTATGTAATCTCATTATACCAGCCTTAGGGAAAATACCAATTATTGTGTGATTTGCATGAGTTGGCAACACTGAAACAGTAGTGTGGTAGGGTGCGGTGTATCACATGCTAGTATCACACCACTGAGGTGACTAATCTGCTGTGTTAATTCTCTGTTCTGTGGGAGATAGCTTGAGAAAACCCTTTCTTGACAGTGATAAGCTCACTGCTGACCCTTTAAGTATCTTAAATTTTCTTAAAAGCTCACAGAGAATAATGTGACACTATTTTCTGTTCTCTATTGTGGATCTAATGAGAACTGATGAAAAGAATAGATATACAGCAGACAGAAGAAAACCCACAGGTTAATGCTTCCTTTGGATTACTTTATATTTTACACATTACAACTCTTCACAGAAGTCTTTCTAGCAATCTTTTAAAGATGACACTCATACCTCTCAAAACAGGCACCACAACATATCTGTCTTTACCAGTTCTGTTAAAATTCATTTTGCATGTTTATTTAGTGTTTCAATTGGCAAGTGGAAGGTTTTTATGGCTTTAGAATATGCTGTGATTTATTGTCTTTATAGAATTGCCCACGGTTTAGACTGAGTAAAACAGTGGCATGCAAGAGACCAAATTGTCATGGCATTTACCCTCTCGTAAATTCAAGGTAACCTCACTGATTTTAATTAATAATACTGCAGGTTTACACCAAGATCATGTCTACATTCAGAAAGCTTTCCTGATTAAAGCTAAGCTGAGAAGGCAAATTATGATTTGTTTAATTAATAGTCTGTAGTTCAAAAGATTATAATTCAGGATGAGATCTCCAAGACTCATCTCTGAGCCGGGTTCCCAGTCCACTTAGTGAAAATATTGTCAGCTACTGTGAGGCTAGAGTTCAGGGCCTTTGGAAACACCCTTGGGTTTGTGTTAGTATTAAAGCTTTTGAAAGAAAAGCTTCCAATGCCTAGGTAATTTCAAGGCAGTGTAAGGGCACATGGGACATTGTGAAGGTGGGTATAATACGAAATTGTACCTTGTAAACATGAGGTTATTGATCCTGAAACAATAGAATTTGCCTATATTGTCATTTATTAGACATGCTACTATTGCCATGTTTATGATTTTATTTTAATATTTAGTTCACATAAGTATTCAGGGGCCCTGTCAAGATAAGGGAAGGAGAAGACCAGTAACTGTCTTCCAAATGGCTATTTTAAGACAGAAAGTAATCACTTGTTCTCAGTGGCCGAGAGGGCCAAGAAATCTTTAAATTGGGGTGAATATTAGGAAAGACTTCCTGGGCAGAAGGAGGATGGGGCAGCTGAGTGGATAAGATTGCCTTGTCCAAGAAGCAGTGCGTCTCCTTCATGGTGCTGTTATTGTGTGGTAAGGAAGGGGAGCAGGAACTAGAACATTTGTTGAGGTGTTTGATCTTCCTGGAAGATCCTCACAGTTCTAATGTGAAATAATCACAGTATTCTGGTAAGAAGGACTAGGAAAACATCTTATTTCAGGCAGCGACTACAGCAAAATATTTATGAAAAAATAATGTATGTACTTCTGCAGTCCCTTTACAGCTGAAGGAACAGTGATGCTGAATGCATTAAATTTGGAATTAGAATACTAATTATTAAAAAAGCAGCCTTCTGAATATTGGGATAATGACAGTTCTAGGGGTATATTAATGAATCTGTGTGAAGGAAGACAGGGCTGGAAAATGGCTAATCAAAGCACAAGCTATTTTAAAGTGATTCCAATTTTATCTCATGACCTTCACAAAAAATATGCAATATCTGTATCAGTAAATACTCTGCTTTTTTTTGCTTGCTTAGTGCTTCTAAAAATATTTTCTTCTTTATACTCAGGAAATAGAGAATACATAACACTTTGGACGAAATGGGTCAAAATACATTTCTTATCATTACCTGTATTTGCAGACCTCTGTCAGTGGCTGAAACCAGCCAGTTATTTTCAAGAAGGGTAGATTTGGGGTAACTTTAAAAATCATAGAATGGTTTGGATTGGAAGGGACCTTTAAAGATCATCTAGTTCCAACCCTCCTGCCATGGTCAGGGACATCTTTCACTAGATCAGGTTGCTCAAAGCCCCATCCAACCTGTTCATGTACTGTTCAGAGGTGATAAAAATAAGAGAAGGAAAAAAGGCCTACATAATGTCTGTTAGCATAATTTCTGAACATCACAAATAAACATTTAAATATATTAGAAATTTAGTCTTATTTTATGAGTTTATGAAGCTCAGAATCATCATCATCTCCTAACTGGTGGGATAGTGTATAATTCCCCTTGCTATTTGCAGTGCTGTCTGAGGATGCAATAGCAGTGCGTTTAAGAGGTAAGCTGTCATTTTTCCCTACTATAGGATGTAATGGTAGTACAATAAAACTAATACTGGTTTGACAGCTTTTGCATTCTTCTGTTGTATTCTCATTTGTTTCTGTTAGTCACGCAAATGCTCTAATTGATGAATTAAATCCTAACTATGGCACTTTGTAAATCCAAAGAGAAGTAGTGACCTTCTGGAGCCATGGAGACCCTTTGCCTGTACTGAAAACTGTAGCTGGAGGTTAAAGGTTTTGGTGCCTTTATGGGATGCAAGACAGGAAGTTAAAATAGTAAGAGTTCACCATCACAGATATATGTTGGCAATATTAAGGCTTGCATTGCCACCTCCTCACGGATTGGCAAAAGCTGTACCCCAGGCAAAGTTCTGTATTCTGCTCAGTGTAACACTTTGTGTCAGATGCAATGATAGAGCTCTCTGTGCAGAACTTCCTAGCTCATGGGCATTTGTTCTGTGTATCACTGAATTCCATCAGCTCCTGGTCAACACAGTAGAAAGTTAAAGTACTCACCACCTTACAGAAATTCTCAGTTCTTGATGGAATTGGGTCATGTTTGTGTGGGGTTTTTTTGTTTGTTTGTTTGTTTGTTTGTTTTTTTCAATATGGGAATCCCTGGGTTTTTCAGTTCTGCTTTGAGTTTTGGAAGTGGACTTGCTCTTGCTTTGACTATTTGGATTTGACTCCATCAAATTGCTGATACTTTTGGCATTCCATGGACAGCCCCAGAGTCAATCATGCAGCACAAGTAACAGGAGGTCCTTGGCAGCTATGAGAGGGGAAGGAGGGAATACAGCAACAAGGAGATCAAATAATCCCAATTTCCTTTTTTTTTTCTGTCACGGTAAGTCAGCTAACAGCTACAAAAGGGAAAAAAGATCTGTTGCATTAGGTTGCCTTGTATATATTATCCTCCATTCTGTTATGTGGTTATTTTTTAATAAACCTTGTTAGGAAACACTTCTCAGAAGGCTTTTGATCTGAAATGCTGCTTTGGTAAAAGCTGGAGCATTTTCTCAACCTGTTTGTTTAAAAAAAAAAATTCTTAGGGATTTTTTTATGAAGTTCAGAATGAAATTCTTGTTCAAGAGCAAGAAAGTCTAGTAGCAGTAATAGCACAGTGATCTAGATTCACTTTGTAGATCTGTTTCAACAGTCTGGTTTGAGTTAGACATAGAAAGGGTTTATATACATTTCCTCAGTCAAAGAGAGAACTGAGCAGAGTAGAGGCATGAATCCGGGTCTCCTCTGTAGTCATACCATAGAATTAAGTCTCTCTCCAATTCCTGTGCCACCCCCTCCCAGTGGAGCTCTCTCGCTTCACATAGATAAATACTCAGAATACTGGGAAAAGGAAGGCTGATTCTAGAAGTGGTGGGAAGATCCTACATGCTTATTTTTGACCCACTGAAATGTTGATTCAGTAGTATGAAATCAAATGGTTCCAACAAGAGTGACTAGGAGAGGTTTTATTTGGTATCAAGTCAAGCTCCAGGGAGATCCCTAGCCACTTCATTATCCTGTACGCTGTCTCCCTTTTCCTCCCTCCCCTTGCCCAGCTTTTATTTAGCAAGTTTTGATTGTGTATATGTGTGGAATAAATATCATTTCTGAAACGTTGCATTTTTATGGACTTTTGTCTACCAGCTAGTTTTAGATTTTAAGATGACAATGAAAATATGCATGTGTTCCTGCATATTTTTATGGAGTCACAATAAAAACAGTACTAAGCTTATTTCAGAATTCATCCCTTTAATGTCCAAGATGGTTTTGCTAAGGCTCACTTCTAAGACACTTACATTTTATAATTAATTCTAATATAGTACTTTATACTTATATAACACCTGCTGTCTCTAAGGTCTTTATCTAATTCACAGAAAGTAAGAATTTTAGCCTTATCCCTTTGAGGTAAGTAATAACAAATATTTTCTTGTATAGCTTCCTTTTTTTTCATTGGAAGGCTGAAAAACAAAAGTGTCTCTCCTTCTCAAAGTCCTCACTGTCTTTGATTTCACCATGGTTTGATTTGAATGATTTGTTTCTTCAGGCACTACACAGCAGGATCTTGGACTTTAGGGTCATAAACTGGAATAAAATCCAAGATCTTTTTTACCAGCAACCACAGGCACTTACCACTTGATATCAAATAGAATTTCCATTAACATGTAATAAAAGTTTTCTTTTAGACTGAATACTAGAGGGCAGTATAGCTGAAGCAAACTCTGAAATTTTATTAACATGGGAATCAAAATGTGCCATAGCCTGTTCTCATGGACAAGGCAGAATAAACAGCAACCCATAGCGGATCTGCATACTGGGGCTTATTTAAGAGCCAACGAGAGCAGAGCTTTTACCCTACCCCATTAGCTTGCACACCTGCTGGTCACTCTCCCCGCAGCGTTACGCTCCCTCAGTCTTGACTTTCCCACCGAGGGGCTGCCACTGCCCTGGGAAGGCTGGGCAGAAAGTCACGTTGGTTCATGTTGTGTTGCTGCTCGCAGTCACCCATCGCACGTGTCACCAGCCAAGGTCCCTGAGCATCCACCAGCATCCGTCTCCTTGAAGTGATCTGATGTCCAGAATCTTCCCTGACTTCCAGGACTGGTCCTCCAGGCAAGATCTTTACCTTCTTTCCAGGCCCCCTTCTTTCTGAGACCACCTCTTCTGTTCAGCAACCCTTCTTTCTGGCAGCAGCAGCTCTCTCCAGAACCCCAAACCCCAGTTTCCCAATCTGAATAGTCTCTGTGCAGAAGCACAATGCGTGATCAGCCTCCTAATTGGTGACTCTGTCTCGTGTGTCCTTATTAATAGGAGGATTCAGGATGTGCCACTTCTGTTTAGCCTAGGTGTTACTGAAATTTTCTCCTAGCTCATACCAGTTGCAGCTAGCTTCTGCTTGAGGACTCAAAAGTTCAGTTTTGGACGTTCCCCTCCCCCCACCCCCCGCCCCTACACCCAATCCTCAGCTGCCTTTTGGCATTCACAGTTCAGGCTATTTTTTCACCTATGACACCCATTTACATTGGGTAAACCAGGGAAAGTCTAGTATTACAGGCTTCAGGATCCCCCTTGCTATTTTCAGCCTAACTATTCTCCTAGCTGTAATACTCTTAAACCAAATTCGATTTGGTTTCTGCAGAGACTGTTTGCACCAGGATTTCTTATCTGTAAACAATCTGTTGTCTCTTCTCTTTCTTTTTTGTCCTCATCTCAGTCCTTTAGAGATTATGACAGAATTTGAGTTTTTCATATTCTCCTGGGCATCTTCCCAAACCAGCCTTCCCATCAAATGCTTCTTTCTGCTCTGCACACCTTTTAAAAATCTCAGCATTTAGCTGTGTTAAACTACCTTTTCTGGTCTGAGAAATGATTGATACTCCTGGGTGAATTTTAATTGTACTGTACAAGCATGGGATCATGTGATTCCCATTAACATTTATGGGAGTCGTATAATTAAATCCCTGTGCACCACAATGAAAATTTACCCTTCTGTCTCCTTCCCTTTGTTGCGCAGTTGTATGCCATGTAGTTGGAGTAGTTAGAACATACTGAAAGAAATGCAGAAATACCACTCTCTTCTTCTCCCCCCCGCCCCCCGAAATTACCCCTTTTTAAGGGGGGAAATTCGTATGAAATTCTCCCTTGTCAGCATTGAATATGCCAGAGTTATGAGTGTAGAAGGCTGTTTCTTGCAGTTATCTGATGCTGTCATCCTTCCAAGACTTGTATAACTTGGATGTTCTCCCAGCAGCTGCCATGTAGTTCCACAGATGACAGATTAAGTTTAATTTAGTGGCCCTACATAATGAAAGAAGGTCAAGGTTTTCACTTTATTTTGGTTGTTGGTTTGAAGCCACCCAGGTTGACAGTAGCCAGAATCATTACTATATGATGAATTTGAAATTGCTTATGAAACAAACCCAGTATTCTTAATAGAGTTCCAAGTGGACAGGTGTCCATAGGGCAATTAGCAGTGAAGGAATTAGTGCTGTTGTGAAGAAGCCAGAGATTAAAAAAGCATTGGGGCTAGACAGACCTCTGACCCGAGGTCGTGATTGCTCAGGGTAACGGTGAAAGCAAAATACCAGTATTGTAAAGGAAGTTTTAGTGTCATTGCATATGCTACCCTGATAGTATGGCTAAATTAAGATTCTTTTACCGGTGCAATTGTGGGCTTTCAGAGACAGTCACCTTTTTATTTGTATATTGCAAAGAGAATGGGTAAATACCATTTATTTCCTTTTCATTATAAAAATCAAACTGGTCTCACGGTGATTTCTCCACTTCTTATTAGCTGATTGCACACTGTACTGTGGCAAAAGGAACAGTTTTGCCCACTGCAAGAGGAATATTCCTATTTCTCATCTACATAAACTATAACTTGTCTTTTGATTTAGATACGCAATGTCTTAGCAGTCATCCGCTATTAAATGCTGAGTCATTTGATTGCTGTTTCTGCAGTCTTTTGCTGACTCCAGCAATGCTTCAGCTCTTTGCTTCCTGGTCAAAACAAAGACCTGAATCAGAAGTGGCAGCAGCAGCTTATATTCTGTGAATGCCTTTTTAATTTAGAAAAGCCCTCACTAAGAACAAGTTTTTACATGTTCCTAAGTTAAAACAAGCTTCTAGGAGTTCAGATGCATCTTTTATTTCCACCTGATCACTCAGGTCTTTTTGTATTTTTTTCATATATATGTGTGCATATATATGTTTGTGCTTATTCATATACATTCTTACATATGGATGTGTATAAATACTTAGTTTAATATTTTTTATCTCAATGTCGACTAGAGAGGGTGTTTTATAAATTAGGGTCCACATTAAAAAAATCTGTGCATATTATAAAAAGAATGAAACTCTAGGACTTAATTCCAAAAATGCACCTACAATTGATTTGCTTAGGCAGAAGCAACATAAGGCAAACTGGATCCTGGTGTCTTGAAAATGCAGTTAATAATTTTTAAAGGTTGTAGAGATTTGCCTTTGCTTTGCCAATTAAGGCTGGATGTTTGGTTTACGTAAACAGCATACAGATTGCATACCTTGATATGACAGTGGAAAAATCTATATGGACAAAATGTTCTAAACCTATTACTTTTTTTATGAGTCTGACTTAACATTTTGAAGCAATGCAGTGTAAAAACTAGGTTAACGCTGAAGAAAGCTGTCCTAGAGTGTGATAAAAACAAAATGTAAATTCCTGAGTGAATACTTAAAAGAAACCTGAAAAGGCTATTAGCAAGCAGATCTGCTTGCTGATTACACATGGATTAATGTAAAAGTTGACAAAAATAATTGTTATTAAGTTATTTCATGCAATCACTTTCAAACCCAACAAAAATATTTATTATCCTGATAATAGGTCCTGTTTTCCCTGTGTGTTACTATAACCGTCATTAGTTCTTGTAATGAACCGGGGTGTGTTAAAAGTCCTCCTTCAAGTGTGCAGGAACTTCATTACCTGTCTTTAATTCCTGTTGATTTTCTGTGTTAAATCATAATTAATTTTTAAGACTGAGATTTTTATATTTTAAAAAATGCCAATGAACATTATTTGCTCAAGATTTTCACCAACTAGTAGGAATCATACTTCAAATACAGTTATTAAAATATTCTGGTTCTTCAGTAGAGGCCTAGTACATATTACAGCAATTACTGTTATTTCATACAAAAAGCAAGTCTTGCCCTATGGTGCTCTGATGACAGTTTTATCATGATTTGGTCACTTTTTGGTCTGTAATTCATCAAGCCTTGTAAACATTTACCCATCTGAATTCAACTCTAAATAAATGAGCCTTTACCAGTTCAACAGTGGTCAGTGACTTTTACTCAGTGCTGTGTTTATTCAAATATACAAATCTTAGATTTTGGTCTTAAGTGATAGCAAGTAAATAATACTTCCGATCTTTTTCTTGTGAATCAGTCTCCCATTATATCAAGTGTATATATTGTGTAGACTTTCTTAATGTGTATTTTCTTCTCTAGTATTTCAACTTGAGCTTTTACTGAAAGTAGGAACATCTGTCAAAGCCTGTTTTCAAAGGCTCCAGAACATAATTTTCAAGTCAGTTAATGATTTCAGTGCACTTAATAATCCAGTTGGTCACAGAAGAATGAATGTACTAATCATTAGTCATTTTATTTGAAACTTCCTCTTTAGCCAGTCTTTAGCCATAGTTTATTAAACTAGAGTTTAGTGACTTAATGGTCATTAATATAAAAAGCAATATTTGCTTTTATTTTGCAAGTATTGCTGTAAAATATTATGATTAATTTTCTGGCTGAAGAAGGCTTTTTCTGTGAAAAGCATTGAATTTTCACCCTTTGGGATTTCCTTTGCAGCATGCTGGAAACTAATACTTTTCTCCTAATGGACCAAAAATGTGTGTGCTATTAACATACTGAGCTCAGAAAAATACTTATGTCTTCCATCAACACCTTCACTGAACACAGGTCAGCCGTGATTATATTCCTGCTAACAGTGGGAGATGCTTTTTTGATAATATCTTCACACTTAAGTAGTTATCTTTTTTCCCTGTAATAAGGCATCGCGTAGTGTGGCTTGGGTTCCCAGAGTCTGGCTGCTGACGGGCATCTGTTCCTATTTGCGTTGTGAGGAGATGGATGAGACAAAAATTGCCCGGTGGCTCTGAGGGTATGTTCTGTAAACACATGGACTTGTTAGAGCACACAGACAAGGTAGATGATAGTTTTTGCTGATTCACTTCAGTGTAAAGATTTCTTCTACAGTAATGCTGCCTTTGTTTTTTCCTTGAAAAAAGATGTAAGAATGAGCATAAGCATAAAATGTGATAAAGATGAATTAATAGACTTGCTACTTGCAGTGTTGCCAGGACTCATCTGCTTACGTTACTGAAATAAATTTATGTTACTACAGTTTGTACTAGCATGGAAGGACTGATTAAACTACAAGGGATTGTATTGAATTCTGTTCTAGCTGAGGTAGTATGAACAGCTTTGTTAACTACAGATACACGTAGCTACTCTGCATTGCAGTGTTGAGGTGCTTGAGCTAGATTAACTAGCTTGGATACAAAAAAAAATCCAACAAAAAAAACCAACCACAAAAAAGCCCACACCTGCACAATGAAAGACAATTTTCTCCTCTTCTTGGATAGCCTACTTCAGAGCACAGTGAATTTGGACATGCTGTGCTCTGTGCTATTACCCCTAGTTAGCTTGGTACCCAAGCCACTTCATTCACATCTAGCCTGGGCATCTTAAGACTATCCTGCAGACTGCACTGTGAAACTCAGATAAAACAGGGATGATGTGGGGACCAGAAAACACTAAATTTGACTTTCCAAACCCAGGCTAACTTAGGAGGACCAGCAGTTTTCCCATGTTAGCTTCCCCATAAGTAATTTGGAGACGCTTACCATATAACTCAATGCAGTTGTCTTTCCTGATTAAAAAAAAAAGTTACAATAATGTGTATCTTTAACAAAACAAGTGACTATTACAAGGACTGAGATGTTCAATGTATTGTATGGCAATATATTGGTTATTTAGTTCAAAAAGGAAGGGAAAAATGAATATCGTGTGCTCCAGAAGAGAAGGTGCTTTATTTAATGCTCTGATAACACATGATAGAGTCATCTGCTTAGCCCCCAAACTACCAGTTAGCTCACTTTCAATTTGTCTGTGGGAAGAAGAGGATCATCCAAATGAGCTTTGCAAATGCACTTCACACAGATTCTGTGCTAGATATTTAGGAACGCTCTAGAAATGCTCAAAATCAGTGTTTTTAAAGAAAGAGCTATTCATCATTTACTAGGTTCAACACAGATTTAGGACTGCACCAGATCTTTCTCCACTGGGCATTGTGCCTGTCTTCTTAAAACAAAACACCTCTCCAGTCCCCAGTAAGCAAAAATACTCCCACAGTAGTCCCTTCCTTTGGCCCCAGACCCTGAGTTTCTTCTTTTCTTTCGCGTGGCAGATCATAGTTGGATTCCTAATATTAGAAATTCATTCAGTTGGTGCAAAACCAGTCAAGGTGGCTTCCTTGTGATCTGTTCTGAACTCCTTTCAGAAGAAGAGATCTGTGTCATGTGTGAGGGAAAGCTGAAAACAAATGTTTTGTTGGAGCATGGCTGGGAGGAGAGATGGGCTGCTGCTTTGGGAGCTTACAGAAATCTGTAAGAGCAAACAGTGGAATACTTCAGGTTAATCTATTTCAGGGTTTGGTCCATGAGACGTGCTAGAACGGAATGAAGTAAAACTTAACCGTGGAAGAGAAGGAGATAAAAGCAACTATGCCCTTTAAATGGGGTTTATTTATCTTTTACTGCTAGATAACCACTTAAGCTCTTGTCCTGGTTTCAGCTGGGATAGAGTTAACTGTCTTCCTAGTAGCTGGTACAGTGCTATGTTTTGTGTTCAGTATGTGAAGAATGTTGATAACACTGATGTTTTCAGTTGTTGCTCAGTAGTGTTTAGACTATAATCAAGGATTTTTCAGCTTCTCATGCCCAGCCAGGGCACCTGACCCAAACTGGCCAACGGTGTATTCCATACCATGGGACGTCCCATCTAGTTTAGGAACTGGGAAGGGGGGGGCAGGGAATCGCCGCTCAGGGACTAGCTGGGTGTCGGTCGGCGGGTGGTGAGCAATTGCCCTGCGCATCATTTGTACATTTCAATCCTTTTATTACTACTGCTGTCATTTTATTAGTGTTATCATTATCATTATTAGTTTCTTCTTTTCTGTTCTATTAAACCGTTCTTATCTCAACCCAGGAGTTTCACTTCTTTTCCTGATTTTCTCCCCCATCCCACTGGGTGGGGGGGGAGTGAGTGAGCGGCTGCGTGGTGCTTAGTTGCTGGCTGGGGTTAAACCACAACAGCTCTCTGAGTTGATGAAGACAGTAGATAAGGAGCAGCTGGGGTCAACATAGTTTCAAGCAAACCTTAAGGCAGGGGATCTCTTGGTATTTACATAAACTAAATTTAACAATAACAAAACATTATCATATACAGCATTGGCTTAAGTTAAACTGTTTAAGCAGTTCAGGAAACATGGATTAATTTCCTAACATGTGATGTATCTCTCTTAAACGTAACAGATACTTGTGTAAAAACTATTTCACTCCTGCACCAGAAAAAAAAAGGTGGTGATCTGGGGCTTTGTGTAACTGTCTCCTAAATCTGACGTTGCTTTCTGCCAGTGGAGCAGGCCAGCCATATCTTTGGTGACTTTTATTAGCACAAATGAAGTTAACTGGAAGGTTTGATTTCTGTAAAGCAGTGTGTGCATATTTAGTAACACAAATGACTTAGCGCTATTGTTAAATCCCCTGAAGCATGCAAATTTTTGTTAAGCTTGATTAGTATTTGTTAGTTCCATATGTTCAGAATCTTTCCATTTTAGGCCGTCTGTTGTTCAGTAAGGAATTAATTTCCAATTTAATCTTTCTTTCTACAGTGTGTCCTTTACACATACAGTCCTACAACAAGGTAGTATCAGTGAATTGCTAGAGACAGTAAACTGTAGTATGCATATTAAAATACAGACTCATTTTCAAGTTTATGTGCCACAAAGCTAATGGACTTTATTTCAACAGAAAGTAGCTCTGCGTCCTCTCTCTATATATATTTTAAGTAATATTCCTGTGCTTTCGTAAATTATATCTGGAGGACTTAGTTGTCATTTAAGAACTCTCAGTGTCTATGGGCAGCAAATTCTCTCTCGGCAAAAAGCTTTTCTTAAAGATCCAGTTATGTGAGCTGTACAGCTTAGAAAACTTTTGCTTTGCATTTTAGCCCTTACAGTTGCAGACAGTATCTCCAAAAACAATCTTTAAAGGAGTAAAGGAAAACACCAAAAATTAAAAAAGCTTATTTAAATTTCTTCTATGTGCATACAGACCTAGGTTCACTGTTACTGAGCATCTGGCATTAGCCACATCTGTTAGCAAAATTAGTTGGTAATTTTAACAACTCAGATCCTGATGAACAAGGGGCTTTGCATCTCTGCTTCTCCATGTGTAGAATCCAGGTCTGTATGCTGCTGGAGAACACAGCTAATCTAGTATCCAGTCCTGTAGCCATTTACAATAAATATGTAATTCAGGAATTTGGTCATTACCATCTGGTAACTAGCTAACTGTGATTAGTGGCTTTGGAAAGAAGCTTCTTACCACAAGGTATGAAGAGTTAAAGTTAAGCCCTTTTTTAATGATTAGCCTGTCCATTGATAGCAAGGGTTTGTATCAGTTCATTCAGTGCAATAGGATTATCATTCCCCTGGCCAACACTGAGAGCCAACCTAGTTTTTTTGCCTACAGGCTTAGTAAAAACAATGGAGAATTAGTTGTGGGATACAATTCTGTTGTTTGCCTTTTTGTGGTAATTAATAACAGTTGATAAACTTTTTTGTGTGATGGATGAATAGACTTTTAAATATTTTTTTAACAGAAATTTTCTTATTCAGTCCACAGTTGCAAAATTATTTAACAGAAAGGTCAGAACAGCAATTGCCAGATTTGCATGAACTTATAAATATCAGAGGTTGGTCCAGTCTGAGTTGCTATTTGAAGTTATTTTGTATGGGATTTTTGGTGTTAAATATCTGCATTTTTCACACACAAAGGGTCTTGGGTTGATTGGTTTCCTTGGTAACAGCTCTTTGCTCTGATCGCGTAAGCACACTGGAGTGGTGCAGAACAGATTATTACAGAAACACATTGGAATTAGTCTGATGTAATGGGTTGTTGTTTGAGCTGTTACCGAGTTCTTAATTCCATTATCCTTTATGTTATTCCCATTAATACTTCATTGTCATGAAATAACAAGTAGCTTACTTAAGACAATCAAATTCTCTTTAACAAGTTAGTTGTTGGCTTCTGAAAAAATTTTAAATGAAGGAAAGTAACCTAACAAAACTCTGAATAAAATGTACTCTCATGATTGGTGTAGGAGAAAACTTAATTCTTGGCGAGTTAGCTTGCCAGATAAAAATATTTATACAGCTTAAATTTATGTTGATGGATTGTCTCAGTCATCCTTTCTTCTTAGCCCATGGAAGAGTTCCCTTGGGTATTTTTACCAAATCCTCTATGTCAGTCTCTGATAATCTTCAGAATATGTGTATTTTAATAGAAATTACATTATTCTGGAGATTATGATTAAATCTAAAATAGTAGAGAGTTATTTCAATCAAGTCAGGTATAAACATGGCAGTGGAATTTTTGAAATGGGTCAGTTTGAAACTAAAGGACATTAGCTGCAAAATTAGAAGAAATTGCATGCGTTTTCAACTGCCACGTGCCCTGTTGCTGCCCCACTGTACCGGACACTTTCAAGTTTTCTGGAGTCTTGGGAGGCTCCTCAGGCACAGCATTACCTCTGTGCTGAAATGAAGGCATCTGCGATCTGTCCTAGGATCTCAGGCTGCAGAAATCCATGAGGCTGGGATAGCAGTAGCTAGCACAGCGGTGCAAGAGGAGCCAGTCTCTGGGGTGAAACATTGCTGAGGTCCTCATGTCCACGCTGCCAGCATTTCCTGGCAATTCACTAACAATTTAAGTGGATTAGGTGTAGTCTGTGGCATGGCTTTGGGGTTTTTTATGTCCAAAAGGAATCTGGTTCCATGCCCTGAGACCTCTTTATGATCAACAGATAAATGTGCCTCCTTAAAGTAAATGGGAACAGCTGGGAGGTTTGCTTTAGAAACACTGTCCTTGATCAAAGCCAAAACCTCTGAGGAAGGACACCCTGAACATCCCCCAGAGCCCCAGTGATGTGGTCATTTTTATGTTCATAGATCAGCTGGTCAAAGGGCATCTGAAAGCTGAACTGACCAGAAAGAAAACCTTTGGGCAGGGAGAAAGGGAATCCTCTCTAACTGCTAGAAGGAGTGTATACATATGAACGAAGCAGCTGATCCTTACATATTTTCCTTATTTTCTTCACCTCTTTTTGAGTGTGGTTTGTATTGGTGAGAATCATGCCTGGGATCCGTGACTGGTCCCCTTGCTGTTCACTTTTGAGTCATAGGACACTTACTCCGCTCAGTAGCCAATTTACCTCATCCATGGTCTGATAATCACAGTAGACGCTTGTGTAAAGGCAGCAGAGCTGTCTTCTTTTCTTTTTCCTGTGACATTGAGAATCTCAGTTCCTTTTAAGTCATTTGCGCTTTGAGGCCTCTGAAACCCAGCAATACATCTGGTCTTTGTTTTGCTTTTGAAGAAATTCCACTCCTCCTAGCCCCTTTCCTTCAGAGAAGCTCCCCAAGGGGGGGGTTCTGAGGCATCTCATTATTCTGAGGTGTTTCCACTTAAATAGGTCTTCCTAGCAAGGGACCTTCCCTTATTCCTGGCTAGAGAGAGGTGACACAACCTTGGTCAATTCTATCTACCCAGAAGTATTCAGTGAAACAGCAATTTCATTAACATGGACAGGATCTGTAAGCAATACACAGGCAGCCATACCACATCTGTCATGTAGATGATCCTGAAAATCACTAGGGTTAAATACTGGAAATGCTACTTTGAGTCAACTTCAGAGATTCAGACGGAATATTTTCAATATATAGGATAATGACAGCATATATAATAGCACATGCTAGAAGCTCTCTCAGCACTTGAGTTTATTCAGAAAGTTTATTTGCAACTTTAAACATTTCTCCTGAACCGTGTGCTTGTTGCAGATGCTGAAACAAGATTGTTTTTACTCTGGTTGAGTTTTGTGACCCAGTTTATGAAATAGCCCATAACCAGCCATACTGGCACAGCTCAGCAGATGACAAACTGTAGCACAAGGGCAAGAAATGAGCTGCGAGCAGAGAGAACCCCTTAAACTGTTTTCATGCTATCTAAGTTGAAAAGGAATGTTGACTTCCATACAAGAACAATATGTGGAAGCAAGGCAAGGACTAAGACTCTGGCTATCTACTTACATATGTACATATATATAAAAGACAATGCAATTACTTTTTGTGATTCCAGCTCAGGTTGAGTGGCATTTAGGAGTTACTTATTTTTCCAGAGGTGCTTTCTCTTTGGGAGAGTGTAGACTTCAGACTGCTAAGACTTTACTCAAATCTGAGTACTGGTTCTCCCCTTCTACCTCAATGCATACTTCGTTAGTTTAGCCTGAACTTCCTTGAGCAGAGACTCTTCCACCCCGTATTCATACAAGGACCGTCTCAAGAGAGCCTTGCTTTTTGTTGGTATTTCTTGCTGATGATGTGATACAAATAAATAATGACATTGTACCAGCCGTGAGGAAGGGTGGGAAAAGTCGACCTTGAAAAGTACTCACAAATGATAAACTGTATTCAGAATTCACAAATGTCCAGCTTATAAA
Source organism: Buteo buteo (assembly GCF_964188355.1). NCBI lineage: Eukaryota > Metazoa > Chordata > Aves > Accipitriformes > Accipitridae > Buteo > Buteo buteo. Next base: position 35,930,400 of record NC_134173.1, read on the forward strand.
TATTATTATGGTTTATTATTGTTTGTTATTTATTATCGTTTAAGGTGATGCAGCATCTGATGGAAAAATTAATTTGTGGGTAGGTGACAGCTCAGTCAGGAAATTGGTCATCTTAACTTTTGATGAATATCAATTTTATTGGCAAAATCAAATGGCAGTTACAACATTTTACAGCCAATCCTTTCCGTGCCACCCATTCTCGTGTCAGGCTGATACTCCCACTTAGACCAATACAAATCCAAAACAGCAACAAGTCAGTGGACTTACATCTGCTTGAAACTTATGACTGAGAGAGAGGATTTAGCATATCTCTGCCAGCAGAGGATTGGGAGTCATAAGCTGCCTGCAAGCCATCCACAATACAGTTGTGCTGTTGAAAGGCAGAAGGCTTACACACTGTGCCATAACTTGGCCTTTTCTTCCCCTGTGTAGTGCAGGGTGGGCACGGGCATTGAAGCTGTAGGGCTGCAGCTCAGTCATTACACTGTCCAGGCAGGACGGGCAGGTGAAATGTGTTCTTCTGGATTTCTCTCTTCTTTCTTGGTTATCAAATTTTACATCTAAGTTCCCAGCATGTGGGGTAGGACTTCATCTCTTTCTATCCCTAGGGGAGTTTAAGTAGGTTGAAAGACATTGTATATAGTTTTCCTGATTATTTTTCCTTTGTCTTTTGTATTTTGTAAAATAAAGATCATCAATAGGGAGTGAGATCAAGGTTGATGGCATGTGGAAAGTCAGAGTTAGGAAGGGAAAGGATGGGTAAACCCACAGGAGGAATGGGGTTAGTTGCTGCCGCAGTGAACACTGCAGGTTCACTGTGCCTTTCCTTCTGCATGAGTAAACTGTATTACATAAAATACAGCCTCTTCAGAGGCAACGCCAAGGTTTCTCTGAAGGATACTGAAGGGATTAAGTAGCCTATTCAGCCTATTCAGATGTTAGAAAAAATATAAAAGCGTAAAGAATATGAAAGTAAATTGCACACTTTAGCTGTTAGACATACTTAAAGATGGGAAAAAGTTATGTCTGTAACAGTGAAAGGGACCTGAAGAATTATTTGTCAAGTCCCTTCTAAAACCAGCAAGGTCAGCTATAAGAACTGTATTATTTGTCACAAACTGCTGAAAAAAAATCTGTTATTTATGGGTCTGAAGTCTGACTTTGTACAATGTTCCTAAGTGAAAAATTTCATCAATAGTATCACATTAGTTAATATAGCATATGAATAAGAACAAAGATATTTGGCCAAATACCATTGTATTTTGATGAAAAAAATGTAGTACTGTCTTTACTTCATAAACACCACATGCTTCTATTGACAGTTCAACAGGAATAGGTTTTAACTGTTCAAAATAATACCTTTGCCCTTAAAATGTCTGTCGATACTAAAAGCTGACTTGAAACTAAATAGAACCCCATTATAGCTGCTGTCACTCAGTGACTTCCAAATCAACTTTGGTCATTTTATAATTAAAAGGTTTACCTAATGGAGTACATGCAGGCTATTAAATGCAGTTATGTTGTCTAACTATCTTCAAAGAGGTTTCTCACTGGAGAAAATAAAGATCCTTCAGCAAATCTTTGCCATTCTTTATCTATGCTAGCATAAACAAGCTCTGATGATAAAGCAAGGAAAGTTTCATAATTCTGTTAATGTATACATTACACATTATCAGTATTTATGTGTTATTGTGGTGGGTTGACCTTGGCTGGCTGCCAGGTTTTCACCAAGCCGCTCTCTCGCTCCTTCTCCTCAGTGGACAGGGGAGAAAATAAGATGAAAAACTCATGGGTCAAGATAAAGGCAACTTAATAAAGAAAAGCAAAGGCCATGCATGGAAGCAAAGCAAAGCAGAAAAATTTATTCTCAACTTTCTATCAGCAGGTGATGTCCAGCCAATTCCTGGGAAGTAGGGGCTCACTACGTGTAGCAGTTGCTTCAGAAGGCAAACAATATAGCTCTTATTGCTGAGCACAGCATCATATGGTATGGACCCCTTGGTCAGTTGGGGTCAGCTGTCCTGGCTATGTCCCCTCTCACCCTCTTGCTTACCCCCAGCCTACCAGCCTTTGCGGGGGGTGGTGGTTGGAGAGCCAGCCTTGGTGCTGTGCAAGTACTGCTCAGCAGTAGCCAAAACACTGGTGTGTTATCAACACCGTTCTAGCTTCAAATACAAAGCACAGCACTACGAGGGCTGCTACAGAAAAATACAGATTGGGATAAATTCCCATATCTGCTCCTATAAAACCTCCAGCCATCCCCTCTGCTCTTGATACTAACGTAGGGACAATATCCTTTTTCCTGTGCTTCAATTACCAGATTAGATGATAAACTGGGTAGCACAGGAGCTGACTTTTGATATGTCTGTACACACAGAGAGGCACTATAGGGTGCTGCCCCTCATTTAGGGCACCTCAAGGCACTATAGGGTGCTGCCCCTCATTTAGGGCACCTCAAGGCACTATAAGGTGCTGCTCCTCATTTAGGGCACCTCTGTGGTACTATAGTAACATGAGTCTTCACTCATGTAATTAATTATATCAAAATCATCATTTAGAATTCTTAATAAAGTGGTTGAATAAAACGTCAATGAAGAATCTGGCGTTTTTACAAGTTTAATCTACGTATTGACTTTTTCTTGCCCTTGTGCTTCATCCCATCCTCTGTCCCTCAGCTTCCTTGCCTGAACCATATTGGGGTTTAGAGATTTAACTTAATAAGTACAGACCACTGGCAAATACAGCTTCACAGCTACGAGAAATTTTAAGCTATTTTTTCTGTAATTTTTACATTCAGACTTGCATGCAGTATCAAGCCAACTCTTGTAACTACAAAAGGATAGAATCTGGTTTCTAGAAAATAGCATATATATTCCTATTCAAAGTCTGCTATATTTGTTGATCTCTACAACTGTTTTTAAAGTCCTTTTTTTAATCCTTTAGTTCAAAGGCCTAGTTACCTCGAAGTTAAAGTATAACAAACTTTGTTATACCTGCCTAGTGTCAGTAGGGGTTTTTTAAAGACTTTCATCCATTAAAAGGAAAGAAACAGCCCTTTTCATATTAAATATGTAATAAAAGTGATAGTGGTCTCAGGTTAATTTCATGATTTTTGTGGGGCTTTTGGCCTAAGACTATGAGGGGATTCTAAAATATAAGGAGGAGAATAAAAGCATTTCTACATTATTTTTCCCCTTGCCTTTAAAGAAATCTCTAATGTTTTTAAAGAAAATTACTTGAAGGGAGTAGGAGGAATTAAAAAAAAAATCCAGATTTCAAAGCTAGTGTAGTTATTGAACCACATGAGACATTTCAGTGTTGACAGTAATCAGAAAGAATCATCTTTAATGCTGTTTTCAAAGATATCAGAAAAAATGCTTTTCTGTGAGGGAAGAATATAATTTGATAAAACATGCTGGTAATATGAATTCTTTCCCTGAATATTGTTAAAAGCAGATTACAATATGCAACTGAAAATTAGCATCTATCTTCTCTCTGGATTGGCAGAGAAGGGTGAGGACAGCTGAGGCTGCTAACCAAAGAGGAACACAATTGCGGCTCCCAAACTTTTGCAAGTCTGAGTGGAAGCATAGGCTGTAGGGTGCATCAGAGAAGCAGTCCGCCTCGAAGAGGCATTTGTCCCCCATTAGACCAATAATTCAGGTGTATTTCAATAAAGAGAAAATGTCCTATGAGTTGTTTTTTTTTTTAAATAAAGACCATGTATAGTTTAGGGATTGTCTACAGAGTGAACTCATACCACTTATCTCTCCTACACATGACTCTGGGTTGAAACCAATAATTTTGTCTTGGACAGGAGAAACTGGAAAGAACACCTGGGCCCTGTACTCAGATTGTTTTATCTCTTCTTGCTATGCTTTTTCTTCTTTCATATTCAGCATGCACATGACCCTCCCTCAGGAAGTATGCAGAGGTTGCAAGGGAACTATCAGTCATGTAACAAAAATTTCAAAATTACTAAAAATTCTGAGAAGATTTGGTGACTACAGGATGTCTCAGGCTCTCCTGTGAAACTCAGAAGAAATTAAATTTTATTCTTTAGACAAACAAAGACCTTTCCTGTATAATTGTTGCACATCCCCAGCATCTTTCAGACCTTTCTTGGCATTACAGTTCTTTGAGATTCAGCACTGATGGCACTCACTAGAAGTGCTGTGATTAGTTTAAATCCTAAACCTTATTATCATTTTTAAATACCCCACTGCAGTGCATTTTTGTTGATGTGATTGATCAGGGCTCTTGTGTTTTATTGTTACTGATCTTTAATATCTAGATTATAAATTTTTTGTTCAGAAATACATCTTACCCAATGTGATGTGCAGTGGTGAACAAACTGTCAGCTCAACACAACTGGTGTCAATAAAGGTGAATTTTACAAGGTATTTCCGTCTTATCATGAAAGCTGACAAGCATAAGACCAAAGGTCTGTATCTGAACTGTGTGCCATATTTCATTGCCATGCAGCAAAGATGATTGCATCCTCTTTGTGGGTGTTGAACAGTGACTGTATTGTCCCAAAGGTAAGTTAGAAAAATGTGTCTCATTTCTCCCACTACTTCTTTTGCAGTGCTGAGGTGTCTCAGCCATGACCTGTCTCCTGCTGTTACTCAATAACATAAAGGGCTGAGAGAGAAGAGCTCTTGTGATTGTTTTGTGTTATTTCAGGATTTGTATAATTCAAAGGAACTTTCTAGTTGGGGTAGCTTTTGGGCTGGTTTATGCTACTGTCCCACCCAATGCAAGGAATGCAATGCAATGCAAGACTTTAGAGGGAGGGAGATACTGTCTGCAGGCCTCTAGGTCCATCTCCAGAATATTCCATTGTCCAGTTATGGAATAGTTTTATTATGAAAAGTACAAAAACTTTCTGCTCCTGGTCATAAAGGTTGCAATGTAACCTTCCATAGTTAATCTGCTGCCAGTTTTCATGTCTGGGACAGCAGAAAGAGGTGGAGAAAAAGCCATATTTTTGTGGCTTTACATTTTTTAAAAAACTATTGCACTATATTGTCAGCAGTGTTTACTTTTCTAATGAATGACAGTGAACCTCCATGCGGATGCTCCTCGGCTTCTTCTGTGACACTACAGTGGTTTCACAGTACTGCAGAAGCATCATGGGCGTCCCATGTTCAGAGGAATTTGGGAGGTCCTGCTCTTAGTTATGCAGTGCTTAGTTATACAGTGCTGTAACGGTGATTAGTTAAGTGCTGAGTCAGGATTTTCATGGTTATTAGAGGACATTTTAATAGAAAATTACTGTTGTTTGATGATGCATTTACAAGTTTGAATTGTGTTGGTCCTGAGTGGGATAACTGTGCCTCTTTCTCCTTCTTGTGCCTGGTTCTGTGGTTTGCCCATACAAACGCAGGGTTAAACACTTCCATCTTGACTTCATGATTTTTTTACATCTTCTTTGCTCTGACTCCAGAAGTTATGGCTTTCTGAATCCTAATTATTAATTCACTGGTGATAAGAAAGAGTACTTGTAATGCAGGCAATGGAAATGAGCTTGTAAAACCCCTCACGGGGTTGGCAGTGCAGGAGCAGTACACATCAGGTTTCCTCATCTCCTCTTCATATTCTGCTCACAACGCCTCTTGCATTTCACAGGTTTAGGGGTTTTCTGCTGAAATAGTAGTAACCTTGGGAATCTTAAGTGGATTTTAAATAATTAACTGGTCAGTTTAAGTAATTTTTTTTTTATTGATCTTAATAAAGAAGCTGCCAAGGAAGTAAATAGGGCATTGCTGTGTTGATTCTGTGCCATTGCACAAACTTTTTATGGACTGATTAAAAGATAGCATAAATTTATCACTAGTATAGTAGATGCAGCTCCACAGTCTACAGTGTACCCATTTAAACTGTGGATAAGTATTGTTTCTAGTTCCTTCTTTGAGGTGTATCGTAATTTTTTTTTTCCTTTTCTTTCATCTGATATATAGGATTGGCACATAAAGGATAAAAACTTATTTTTTTTTTATAAAATCTAATATTTTTTAAAGCAAAGTGGACTTTGGAAAAATATCAACAGATGCTGTTTGAAAAAGTTATGCTGAACTTGCAGTTGATTCTTAGTTATGAAATGCCTTTAATAATTTTTTTTTAAAATCAAATTATTGAGTTTTTTACTTCAGGAGTTGGATTTGGGTAGGAAATGGATTTCAGCAAGAAAGGTGTAGAGAGGATATGAGTACAAATAAATAGGAAGCATTTCTATAATATCTACAGCTCCATATCTTTACTCTACATGTTGTTTCCAGGAACTTTGCCCAGTTGAACTTTATTTTATTCTTGAATAGCTATTGACTGTCCCTTAAATGAAGTGGACATGAAAATTTTGCCTATTAGGTCTAGCAGCATTTCTTCTTAAATTTGCATGCTAAATAATGCCACAGAAAACATGTCAACATTTCCTAGTTAGCAGCAAAGTATGATCAATGGTTCTATGATAATTAGTATAGTTGACAGTCAATCAAAGTGATGAAAATAAAAAGCTCTGATCAAAAGACCTTTCCTTCTGTGCATTGTGAATTAGCATAAACATTGCCATCCCTTCATAATGCCAGTGAAAAAGCAAATATTGCTTTGGCATAAAAAGGATCCTTTTATGGTTAAAGGGCGATTAATTTAATCCACTGCAATACTCATCTTTTTTTCCTGATTCCTGTAATTTAGATAAAACAATTTAAAAAAAAACAAACAACAAACCTGTTCTTGGGGCAGGGGGAGGTTTGCATTGCTTGTTTTTAATGGCTGGGATTGGCAGAAGAAGGTGTGTAAACTGATTGAACAATCATGTATAAACCAACCAAAATTAGCGAGGTCTTAGGAGCTGAATGACTATGCCAAGAGAGAAGATAGGTTAACTTAAAAACACTTGCTCTTCGCTTCTGTCCCCTGATCTCTGGGAAGCTGTGGGAGCGAAGCTTTGACAGATCCCACGGGCAATGCATTTTACCTTGTCACCATCTCCATTTTCAGCATAGCACCTGTGACTTTCATTTATTTAACTTCACTGCCATTAGTGGGATGACTCATGATATTTGTAAGTACTCACATGATTGAGCCCTGCTATCTAACAATAGTTTGATTCTGTATAACAATAATCAAGAAAAATACTGAAGACAAAACCTTGTTATAAGAGCCACCTTGGTGTGGATCTTGCTTTTAAGAGTCAGGGGATGGATCTTTTATGAACAGTCCTAATTTATAACATTCTCTAAGGATTAGAGTTAGGCACTCAAGAGCTAAGAACATTAAGCGTGTTGAAAGATTTGTTTTTCTTGCCCTCTATTAATATTCAGCACATCCCAGCCTGTAACTAAAGTGCTGCAATACATAGATAGATGCACAGATGTTTCAAGAATAATCCCCTCTTTTGTATAACAAAGCATTTGTTTCCCTTTCACCATAATTATTATTATTATTGATTGCTTATCACATGAGCTACTAAACATTGAAATAGCTTCACCTTTCTCCCGTCCAACTCTTGTAGCCATTACATGTTGTGGTTTGTTTGTTTGTTTAATAAATTTTAATAAATGAAAATAATACCACTGTTGGTATTTGGTACTTGAAATCTGACCTTAACAGCAGTGAAGTCCTGTTCTAAAATGTAAGGTATCAGTTATGAGTGAAGTTAAGTGAGAAAACAGGTCTGTGTCCTAGAAAATTGCCATTCACATACTTGGCAGTATTTTCGCTTGGGGGCTGGAGCTACACAAGCAATAATAATTTTTGAAAAATTAAAATTTTTCTTTTTTTTTCCTTTTTTTCAATCAGAGGTAATGCAGTCAGGTATGGTCAGATCTTGATTTAATTTGTATATTTCTTTTTGCTTGTGATCGGTTTACCATGAATGCTCTTTTTTGCTTCAAAACTGATGTGTAACAATAGATAATGAACAGGGAGCGTTCAGGTAAGCTAGAAAAATATTAGAAGCAAGTTTTTTTTCTCTTAACAAATATACTGCATGCTCTGAACTCTTCTTTTATGCCAATGAATGTATGGTCAGTGCAGATCCTATGAGTTCTATAGTTCTATATGTCATTGCAGTCAGTTGGCTTCATGCCTGAAAAATGTGAAAATGGTTTACAAAGCAGAGCAGAACCATTTCATCCTCTGAACATGATTTCAGAAGTGTAATTTACCAGCAATTAAAACCCCCCAAAATGTAAACTGAATTACTCTTCTCTTGGGATTCCTACCACCATTTAATTTGTGTTTGTTTTATCCTTTGGCATTTTATCTTCTAATAAGCCTTCAAGGGAGAATGGAGTATTAGCTTTCTATTTAAAGGAAAGGACAAATAGATGCAGAGTAAGTACACTCTAATGGCCAAAATTATTCAAGATTTTTGGCTTCAGCAGCATGCAAATAAACATCTGCATTTACTGGGTTGGAAAGGTTTGTTTGTTTTACAAAAGCATTTGCAAGAGATTTATTTACAGGTAATAATATTTATTTACTATCTTTCCTCCAATTGAGTAGACACAAATTTCCTTAAGTTATTTATTTGTGGAACACCAGCTGTTTCGCTATACTTGTGTTCAACCTTCAGTATTTCTGTGTTTCCATACTTTGAATATTTCTTTAATGGAGAAGCTGACATTAAATTTAAATCCTTCTCGTTGTTCATTTATCAGCTCTCCCATGTGTGACCCACACAGTTTATTGCCTTGGCCAGCTGGTGGTGAAAAGTGAATAACCAAAATACTACCACTAAAAACCAGATAAAACCAGAATGGTCTTTCTAAGATTCTCTTGCCATTCTCTAAATTAACACACCTCTGAACTGGCTTTCCATTCTTCTAGCCCAATTTCTGACTATAAAATTAGAGAAAAAAGCTTTCAGAAAGGTTATTTTTATTTTATATGCATTTTTTTTTCACCAAGACACTTCAGCGTATTTAGAAATACACTAGAGGAGCACAGCCTCAACTTGAAAGTGTTTGCAGTGTGATTAGTTTAGAAGGGTTTGCACTTTCTTGTACATTCTTTATGTACATTCTTTGTTGTCTTCAGGTCTGCTTTTTATACCTCAAATTCCCAGAGAATATTCTGCTATCTTGTGTTATAAACTGTCTTCTCTTTAGAGACATTTTCTGAAGAGAAGACCTGGAAGACTGCAAACAACTCATTAAAGCCCCCAACCTGCAAATATTTGCTTGGTACCCACCTATGAGTTGCTCTGTTTTTCTCCCTATAGTAGAGGGAAGCATTTCCATAAATGTGTGCTCAGTTGGGGTTTCCAGGCTGAGCTGCCTTCAGCAGACTCCATGCTGATGGAGTCTGGCTTAGGGCCCTGTTCGTTAAGTCTAGCTGGTGGTCTAGGGTATGGAGTATTTCTTGGCCCCAAATATGTGTTGAATGAAGGAAGTAGCTGGTAGGTTGGTGCTCTTCAGACATACAGCAGTTTTAAATGAGCATATAAAGCTCAGGTGCTATAAATTCCTTCTGCTTTTGTGGCATGTCATGTAAGAGCCCTTCCAGTGTGGATCTTGCACAGCCACGTGATATCATGATATCCAGAGGTGTGTGGGCCAGGCTCAGTGTGCACCTCCTATCCAGATGGAGGGAGCGAAGCTTCCACCCCACCAACAACCAGGAGTTTGCCTTGGCACATGAATGGGAGTAGACTTGCACTGAAGTACTGGCTAAGTTTGAGCTTGAGCGAGCTCTTGCTTGGGTTGTGGTCAAAATACAGCCAGAATTAATTCACTGTGCCTGTGGTGAAATTTACACAAAATAGTGCCTATTTATTGGCTCATTCATTATGCTTATCTTGTAAGGGGCTAATATGGCCATTTAGGGCCTGGAATGAGAAAAAATTCTACCCATACAGAACAGCAGTTGGGATTTGGGTGCATTTTCCCCAAGTGACTACAGGATTTCCCTGATATTGCTTTGTGTATTTTTCTCAAAAGAGGAACAAAACTAATTGCTGAGATCTCTCTGTCCTAGGGGATGTGTCATGGCCAGAGAAAAGTACTCTTCACAGCCATTACCTTCTCATAGTTATTTCTTGCCAGACCCGCAAGGATAAGCTGTCAGTGCCTGTATACAACAGATTATATAAGATCATCATTTTCCACTCCATATAAGATGTTACTCTGAAAGCTATATTCTGATATTAAATAAAAATACTTTGTACTATATTAAGTCTTTCATTCAAAGACATGAAAATGCTCTCCAGTGTTATTATTCATGTTTAACAGAAGATTAAAAAAAGCCATGCAAAGGTGTGGTGATTTGCCCAAGGTTACAGCGTTACAGGGTCAGCAGTGGTTATCCCAGTCTGAGACCCCCTCCTGAAGTATAAGGAAAAATGTTGGGTGTTTCGGTCATACAATTTAATGCAGAGAAAAGCCTCCCTACTCATGTGTAGTGCTAACACAGCAGGAGGATTCAGAGAGAGCCTACACATCATTCGTTTGGATCAGATTACAAGATAGGGCTTTAATAAGCAACTGTGATGTAAATCCAGTAGACAAGTTCAAATCTTCTTATTGGACATAAGTATAGCTAGGTTTTACAGAGTACGAAGTAGTATGAGATGTAGGGCCAGCCAGATTGTTTTTTCAGTGGGTCATTTGCCAAAACCTGCAGACTGGGGCTAGGTGAAATTCTTTGCTAATCCAGGCTAAAATGTTTTGTGCGACTCACATTAAATTCTTTTATTTTGAGTGGTACTGTCCTCACCATAAACACTCATCTGAGGTTTATACTGGGCTTTCTGTACTCACCCAATGTTTTAGATCACCCAACTGAAAAAGAAAGACCTATTATTCTTAGTATAACAGCTCAGGAAAAAACACAATAAAAATTTTACTTGAAAGTGACAAAAACTAAATCGTAGTACATTTTTGACAGATAACTAGTATTACTATGTACATGGACTGTAGATGATGTAAATAGGTTTATAATATTTGGAGGTATACTTTGAGCCCTCATCTTTGCAGTATTGCTAACATGGTGCAATAATATCTGTGTAAGCAAAGATAAAGAATTCTCGTGGGCAGTGGATATCAATTTGGAAGATTATAATTGCTGAGAGCTTTCCACACTCTTTTTTTCTTCTGAGTATATCTCCTCTTCCTATTTCCACTTACTGCATAAAACTGAGCAAAGCTGACTCCAAACCCCTTTCCTTGCTCTTCTTTTGCTGGCAAGGAGCCTTGCCTAGCGCAGGAAATTGCCACAGCCCTCACCAGCAATGATAGTTAGCAGAGCCAGAGTAATCCTGCACTGTGACCTTCCAACTTCCCCTAGGTTTCGGGAAACAAGGCTGGCAGGGAGACTTGCTCAGTTTGGCAGGGAGACTTGCTCATTTTGGCAAGGTCATGCTTCTGTCTCTGCTGCACCCCCTCTCCCCAGTCTGGCATCCTGCTCAGAAGGGAGCCATCCTCCTCTTATCACATAGAGTTATGTCCATGTGTATTAGCTGACTTACCTGAAGAGCTGTCTTGATAATTTACAGTGACTTTCTGGGTTTGAGAAATGTATGCCACATAGCATGCTAATCTACTGTATTAATGTGAGTGATAAATTAGGGTTTCAGTCTCACTCTACTGTCTGGAAAAAGAGCTTTCGTGTGCACTAGGTGCATTCCTTTACACCTAGCCTTTCAGAGAAGCTCCTTTTACAAGATTTTCATAGTTCTGAATTTTTTAGGGTTGTAAAATTCTAAGAAAGACCTCTGCAAAGCTTTTTATCCAGCCACCACAAATGTCCTAAATTTCAGGATAATCCATCAATTTTATTATGAGGGAGTAATCTTGGTACCAGAACAGCTACAAAACACACAGAGGTACTTCTGCAGAAGCAAACAGACAAAACAAAACTACTTTTTGATGTTAGAGAGTGGATCCTGGCATCCACACAAGTATTTTCTACAACATAGTACCTTTAATCATAGGAAGTACCAAGGCTGGATCAACAGAGGGATTTGAATGTTTGTTACTGCTTTAGAAACTTTAATTGCAGCATTTAGACACTACTGAGATCAGTTAAAACTTGCTGAGCTACTGTTTAACTTACAACAGGTAACTAATGCATTTGCATTCCTGCCATTGAGTCTAACTATGCTCCTCCCTAAGATACTGGCCATGACTCCTCTGACCTTTTGGAGGATTGTCTGTGCACCCACTTGCAACTTCTACTTTTCACTATACTAAAGAGGTGTTAAAAAAGTAATATTTTTACTGAAGAATCTGACTAGTATAGAAATAAATATCTGCAGTATGTTTGCAGAATAGTTATACCTAGGACACAGAGACAACTTTTTAAAACCATGTGATGATACTGCTTAGTAGTAACTAGCTTAAGGTACTTTTTAGTTTTCTCACTACCACCACAGTCTTCATCAGAGTCCTTGGCCTAGCAAGCAATATAGAAAGTAATCACAAATCCTGACAAAAGCACAACAGCATGAGCCTAGCAAAACCTGTGCCTGCTATTATCCTGGTCATTTCATTCCTGTTGTTAACCCTGATAGTCTAGCACTTGCTGATGTGCTCATGGCAGGCTTCGTGGACTTGAGGAGTACTAGTATTTTGTTCTTCTCTTCCCATTTTCCATTTATGGCTTTGTTTTTTCAGACCTTGAACTCTTCAGGTCAAAAATTACCACGTGGCGCATATAGAGGATTGCTCAGGTACTAGAAGAAGCACAGCTGTGCAAGCTGTAAGTTTGTTAGGATATCACAGTGTCATGCTAATGCAATTAGAGTGCATAGACTCAGATCAGGTTCAGATCATTTAGCTCTAGTTTGGTATCTCTGTGTGGTGCTGTGTTGTTTTGCTGGGCCTTTCCAATGTCTATCTGAATAGCTTTGAAGAGCATGTCTATCTGATCTAATCGTGATGCATAACAAGAAGTTGACCTAGCACACATTGAGCAGGTATGATTTGTAGGGGTTTTTTTAAAATGTGTTGTAAGGCAAGATGGAAGAAACAAAATTACTTTTTAAATTAATAGAACTTCAAGCAAGCAATAATAGCTACATTATTCTGTGTAACGCTGTACCTATGATACAGTCCTTTCCCAAAGAGCTTGCCATATAGAAGCCCAGTCCTGAAAACTGTACTGGGGAAGATGCTTAATGACGGTTATAGGTATTATGACTGGGCTGTACATAGATAGCACTGTGAACAATGGGATATCAGATATCATGCATTCATTTCTATGTTTTCTCACTAGTAAGAAAGGACAGTGATTTATCGCATATTGAGCTAATGATGTTTTACAAGCCAATAGTTACTACTATACACTGCAGTGCATTAGCAGTATAGAGGAATAAACCATGAGGCATTTGTCAGTTAGAATATTCCTTGCATTACAGATTTGAATGCCTTTAACATTTGTCTATTAGAAGTTACCTAAGTATGCTCCAAAAATCTAATCCCTGAAGGTGAGGTGAAAAGAGCTTCCTGTTAGACGTATTCAGCTAGAGTTGCAGAATGAAGGGTGACAGCATCATGTGAGAGCCATTCACCCGAACTGTCATTTTACATTTCCAGGAGGAAAAAGATTTAAGCATTCAGTTTATATATACAATTGTTTCCTTATCTTTTTTTCTCTTCTCTCTTGACCCTTCTGGAATATATTTTCTCCACTGTTTCTTTGGGGCAAAGCCTTAGCACCCTGTAGGTTTTCTGTCGGACACTCTGGCTGGCACTCGTGACCCGGCTGAGTGGACTGTGGAGTGTGTAAGAAGTCTGAATCCTCGCTAAATAACAGCTGTTCTCCACAATGCTTGTTACTGAAACAGAATTACTGCAGATCTGCACCGAAATTTCTGTTGGGAAGAAAATTGATCTGAAAATTGCCAGTGCCAGCTTACCTATTAGAATAAAACAAATGATATTAAATCTGTTGGTGTGTGTCTTGCATCCTGCTCCTCTCTCTCTAGCCTGCGGAGACAACTGCAATTCAGATCGAAGAGAGAATGCAAATTCAAAATCTGCTGGAGTTATAGGTTTGCTTATTTCTTCTCACAAAGCACATTCACCTGGCTGGTGGTGGTGCTGATGCCTCTCTTCTGGCATTTAATAGTTCACTGTTGCAGCAGCACATAATTCTTTTGAGAGCGTGAGCTGGGGAGTGTGCCCAGAAAAAGTAGCTCTTATCCCTTTCCTACCCATGCCACCCCCTCCATTATGTACAGCTCACCACATCTGTTTTATTAGTCAAGTAGTCATTCCACACCAAGGTTAAATACCTAGGACACTATATGTACCCTCTCTGGTAGTATTAAGTTGTCATGTACATTGTGATACAGCTGCTGTGAGCCCCTCCTCACCATGCACGTGTACTAAGCATGCATGATGTGACATGGGGCTGATTTAGTGGGTTTTTATCAAGAATGTTTAAAAAATGTCTTTTAGCATCCCACTTCTCAAGTTCTGCACAATTAAAATAAAGAAATATACTTGCCAGCGGCCTATATTACAAAGAAAAATGATTATAGCATTCAATCTGTGTAATAGCTTGTAAAATGAAAGCTGCAGATTACGTTTTAGTCACTGGGGGGTTCTAAATTAACTGCTTTGACCAAACTAGGAAATTCTGAGTTAAGTCTGAAAATCTATTCTAAGAGTCAGATCTTATCCCTGACCACTTCCAGAAAGCAAAACCGCAAAGTAAGATTCATCTGCACAGTCTTTCAGTTTAATCTTGGAGACTTTCTTTTCCTTTGTGTGTGTGTTGTTTGCTTTTCTTCAAAATAAATTCTGGGACTATTGATGTGCAAGTTATGTCCATACTTAAAGCCCTAAGCTGAATGCCGTATGTCTTTTTCCTAATTTGAGTTAATAAGCACATCAGGAAGTATAGGTTGAAACTTGAGGTAGGACAGTTTGTTGCTTGTTAGAGCAACTGCCCCGTGGAGTGGACACCAGCTAATTCCACTCCATTACTGCTAGTTTTCTGTTGTCTTCCTGCAACTAACTCCGTGGGTGTTTAGGAAGGAGAGGCAAGTTGTTCTGCAGGTCAGTCAGAAATAATTCAGAGAGCTTACAAAAAACCTCAACATTCTCCAGGAATGAATGTAGTGCCAATATGAGCACAAGTGCTCATAGTGTAGTATAGGTATACTATGAGAAAAGTACAGTTAACCCAGTTGACTTTGCACTGGTGAAACACTTTTGCTTATATTGTATTGTATATTCAGTTGTGTCATAGAGGGCGACAGAATCAGCATTAGAAACAATTACAACCATTTTGTTTTATATGTCTGATGTATATTTGGGTGCTGGAGCATATGATGTATGAAGGGAGAGAAGAGAAGAGAAGAGGAGAAGAGAAGAGAAGAGAAGAGAAGAGAAGAGAAGAGAAGAGAAGAGAAGAGAAGAGAAGAGAAGAGAAGAGAAGAGAAGAGAAGAGGGGAATCTGGTAGAGGACAGACTCTGAGGTGTGCAGTGAAAGAATGAGAAAGGATGGACACAAGTCGCAGCCAGGCATAAGGAACACGTTCTTCACCTTAAGCATGGTCAAACATGAGGGCAGGTTACACAGAAAGATCCCCATTGTTGCAGACATTCAAAATGTGACTGAACAAGACCCCGAGCAACCTGATAAAACTTCAAAGTTGGTCCCATGTAGAATGTCCTGGTTTCTTACCGACATAATTCTGTAGTTCCATGAGTATGATTTTTCTTTTTAAATGGATTTCTGAAATTCAGCAGATATCTCCATTTATCTCTTGTTCAACATGCAAAACCTCATGTATGCAGAAATGTGCACCTGGCTGTACTTGTGCATGGTTCATGGGTGTGAGGTCACTTGATGGAGAGGGGTCATAATGTTAGGCTGTAGCAGAGGAAAATTTGGATTCTTCTGGGGTTTCTTTGAGCACAGAGCCCTGCCAGTTCGCACTCTGCTGCACTTCACCACATCATCACACCTCTCCCCTGGAGCATGGCAGTACCCATCTGCCAGGTGCATGCAGCTTTGGAAGACATGGGTTATGGAGCATGAAATTCACCAAAGAGTTGTGTCTGGCATATAGGGTCCTTTGATGAGCCAGGAGAGAATTAGGTATTAGTACTATGTAGTAGCTCAAGTCAGGGAGTCATACTCAGCGTGCCAGACTGAGGCAGACGCTCCCCTCAATGGCTGGTATGGTAGTGGGAAACGGGAGACTGAAGAAGTAGAAGCAAGTCCCTTGCTGAATGCAGATTGCATAAGACTTGGCAGGTTTGCTCTGGCTGTGTTTCACACGGAAATATGTTACTCTCAGTTGATCCTGAATATTTAGTTCAGTCACTGAGTTCACTCTGGAGCAGCTCCACAGTCTCTTTCAATGAAGAGTGATGTGCTGCAGAGTAAGCGCTTACCTCCAGTTACTCTGGTTAAGATGTTTAGAAGACCTCTGCAGGCACAGAAGAGGGAAAGTTTGTAGAGAAGTTCAGCTTCCATTCGGCACAGGAGAAATGACCATTTTTTCAGGAGAATTTATATTGATGTTTAGTGTCCATCATGGATTTTCTCTCTGCTGAAGTCTCCTCTCATTGTAGCTTCACCTAGTTCTCTCCAAAAAGTTAGCTCCAAATGGTCTTACACTTCATGAGCAGTTTGGGAGGCAAAGAGGCTCCACATAGGTACACTTTATTTCTTTACTCACATAGCACGCACTGATTCATTTTTTAATGCCTTTGGAGTTCATTGGGAGTAGCAATTGCACATCCAAGAACAGAGCGTCCCCTTGCTTTTTTGAAGTTGATAATAGTGGTAATCTAATCTCAGAATTTATATGTACTAAATTCAGATATTAGCCATGTCACTGCATTGTATTTTCAATCTTGTGTTTGGAAATAAATTCAATGATCCAACTTCATATCTGAGCCTGAAAAAAAAGAGAATATAATAGCCTTCAGACTAGATAAGTACTTTCAAAAAGGGTTTAACATCTATTTGACAGAGAGAACGCTATAGTTTTACAAATCCATGTGCAATTCTCTTTTGTGAAGGCAATTTAATGTGTTACCACCCTTTAAAAAATTGTAAGTATGTGTTCTAACGATCATACTGTTATTATATTTTTAGCAGTCTCATGTATGTCTGAGTATAGATATCCCAAAGACATGCACAAATTTTTGTTAGCTTCTTGCCTATAGATTGTATGCTTTTGGGGGTTTTTGGTCACCTGTTCCAATGGCAATCAGTCAGTATCAAAGAATAAATGTAAATGTTTTTCTATAATGTACTGTAGTTCCCTTGAACTAAAAAAAATCTTTTCAGTTTTTCCATCTTCAAATATTCTGAAGAAAATTTTGTTCTAATTTGGCTGTCAGACTCTTATTTCATTATACATTTAAAACAGATATGAGAAACATATATTTGGAAACATTTTACCCTTTCAGTGATGCTGATAGTGATGATACCTTGCGGGATGACAAGAACATTGGTCTGTCTTGTGTCACCGGCAAAGTTATTAATGAAGTTGTGAATGTCAAAATCTTTCTGATAAATGATCACGAGGAACATATCCTGCTTTTCAAACTCCAGACTTCATTTATAGGATTAACAATAAAAGCTGTCTCTCTGACTATGTTCTTCATCTGTGATCCCTGAGAAATGATAAACATGGGCAAAAGGCATCTTTTGAAATATTATAGGATTCTAAATATAAGATACATGCTAGAGTTCATTCTGTAACTCCTTCAGGTGATGAAATACTATAGGTTTCCAATACGGTTCTGCATGGCTTGCTAAAACCAAACCGTGGTAACAAATTCTTCTTACATTATTATTGCTCAATTGTGGATCTGGTATGTTTACTGCTAAAAGATTAGACATTGTCATTCTCACTATTGTCCAAGTAAAGCAGGCCTCTTCTAAAAGACACGGCATGGTTTTAGGTAGAAATTTGAAAGGGCATTCATTGCTCCTTCAGGAGGTCTAAGATTTCTGTTAGGGATGAATGAAAAGAGTATGATTTGGACACTGAAGTTAAAAGACCTTGTTACTTGGATAGTATCTTTAATACTGTGCTCCCTTAATCACCCCTCTTTCTTTCTTTCCCCCTTATGTATCTTGCCAGAGAAACCAAAGAAATCACTTTCTCCTGTGCTTCATTGTCTCTAACAATAAAGAGTTAACCAAATACCAATACTGAAAAGTGCTTTTGAGTTTTACCAATAAAAGGCTCTAGAGCAAGGTTATGTTTATTAATAAATAACAACAGTTAAGAATAGGGATGTTGGTGTAAGTGGTGAGGAAGTAAAATAATCTGTAACTTTACATGTAATCAGTCTAGCAATTCCAGAAGGCAACCTACCCTAAGAAATCTGTAATAGGCTGTTAATACTTGGATTTTTGGTCTTACTGGAGCTTGAGCTATTCAGATTCACACATGAGCAAAGATCCTTGCACTGGTGGGAAATTGAGTATCCTATTTCTATAACATCATGTCCCCCCAAAGGGACATCATTCCCTTTTTCTTCTCAATATTACCTGATGTGATCTGTATAGCTCCATCTTTGAAGAAGGCTAAAATAGCCACTGGTTAAAAAGAGTTAATTTTGCTACCTTTAGTTACAGTGACATAGAAGTCTTAAAATATATATTGCCCCTGTAATAACTGCTCCTGCTTAAAAAATATGCTTCATCTGTTTACAAAAAATGAAATGTGGTCTATACAATCATGCAAAGACAATCTGGGTCTTGAAACTAGTTGTTTCTGCAGTAACCCTTTAGAAAAGAGGCTATATTAGGCACTCACAGTAACCCTCCCCTCAGGCATTTTAACCAATGGAGTATGCCGTGTTAATGTTGTTACACTACTTCTGGTATCCCACTAAGTTCATTTAGGATTAGCGTGTATGTCCATCTACAGCACTACGTTTTCATTTTACCTTGTGATGTTTGGTCTTAGTTGGTGTTTCTTTAAACACTGTATTACCTGTATACTTCCTGATCTGCCATAGCTATTTCCTAATTTCTGGTTGAAACTCGGGAGCTGTGTTGACTGGGTTGTAAGATAGCATTGATGTTCTTTAGATGGGAGTTTAGAGCGCTGGGTTACTAGCAATGGCCTTTGATTTTAGAATGCTTTTGCTTCTTAGTTAACAGATCTTCAAGGTGTTGGTGATCTTCAAGGTATGCAGCCTCTCTGCTTTATCATCTTGTTTTTGAGGAAGGCTTCAGGACGGTTTGTAGAAAATAGGAAAACAGAAAATTGGTATTATGAGTAGGGTTTCTTCATAGTCATCTCCTTTATCGTGTTTATAATCATGCATTATTCACAGTGCTAAAATGACGCTTCTCACATGTAAAAGTATGAATGCTTTGCTGCTTGTAAACTAGGTGCCATGCTTTATGGTTCTGTTTTGTGCTTCTCTCACATACTAGAATCATAAGAACCACCCCAAAAATGACTGCAATCAAGCCAGTGGTGTCTGTCTCTCTCCAACAATAAGGAAGAATAGCAATTAATGTTTGTCGTTCTAACAATGGACTTTTTATCTCAGCATTTTGTCCTTAAAGATAAAACTTTAATTATATACTGGACAAAAATTTTGTTTTAGCAATATGGTTAACGGATTAGATGACGGAATTAAAGTTAATTATAAACAAAAAATCAGGCCAAAATACAGGATGCTTGATATTCCTGTTAAATTAGTGGATTAGCCCTCATTCAGTTCTATTAGCAGGGTTATGTAGCAATGATATTTTATTATATAAATAAATATATAATTTGTTTATAATTTTTTCATAGTTTCATGCTAAGGGATTTGACCAGTGAAGTTTTCAGAAACCAGTGTGTCTCTTCCACTGAGGGAAGATTAGACCTGAACATTTCAGTGGCCACCTAAAGAAGCTTCTGTAGGCTGTTCCAAAAAGGCTGCTGTTTAAAAAAACACAACACAAACACTAGTTAATTAAACTTCACAGGATGATATGTGTTCATCTGAGAATTTATTTTGGGAGCTGTAGAATGCATTTCCATATTTAAAGGGAGCATTTATCTGTGATATTACTAAGCTTCCTAATTTGCCCTTGCCATCTTGGGTAGCACCTAACAGAATGGAACAAAAGGAATATTATTTGGCGATGCAACACCATGAGAATTTTCTGGCATGCAGTATTGTCTGACACTGTAAAACTTGTTTTGTATATATTCAGAGAAGTGTGATAACAGAATTTTGGAAACCCCTTCTCAGCATGTGGCACAGAATATAGATATGTCTATATACACACTTCTTAGTTTATTGGAATATTAATTTGAATTTTTCTGATTCATCTCTAGACTATGAATATATGAACCAATGTTGAGCTGCTTTTGATAGTGAACTGTCCAACTCTTGAGTGTCTGTTCAGATATTCTTTATGTCTTCTGGGTTCCTGTGAGACTCTTTGCCTGAAACCCCATGTTTTGCCTTCAGTTTGATGCATATTTCTTTTGCATCACTTTTCAGCAATGAGTATTCTATTTATTTCATCTGTTCATCCACAAGAGATCAGTAGCTCCTTCTAGCCCTTCCTCTCTAAAATTTAGGACATTTGACCTAAATAATCCAGGTATCTAAAATTCTTCCATGGACGAATGAATCTCTTGAAAGCATGATTCATTTAAAGCAGACACCTATCCAGTACTCCATGTTTTAAAAGCTATCTATGTAAAAGTAGTGATGGAGGTAAATATTTTTAATGTCTATGGTACTTTTATTAAAAGATTTCAGTGTGCGAGAGAGAAAGGAAAAACTGAAATTTCAGGAACCAGAAATTCTTTCCTCATTGCTAATGGGAGAATGCCACTTTGTTATGAGCCTTTCTACTTGCTCTAATTTTGATGGTGTCAGAAAGCATTGGCTGATTTTAGGCAAACAGTCAGTTTTGGCTGGAAAACGTCCTAAAGTCATAGACTGGGCCATCTATTGGCTCTTCTCAGATTCATCTCAGAAAGAAACTGTTTCCTGTGAATTCCTGCGAAACGTTCTTGTGAATGCTTTAGCTAATTTAGTATTAAAATGGTAAGCTTGTGAATATTTCTCTCAGAAGATTAATTCAAGTCCTAGCAGAATTTGTCATACTAAAGAAAATTTGTGATTCTGAAATTCTTTAAAGGTGAATCAAATTTTGCCATTCATCTTGACCAGCTATGTTTACTTGAAGAGCCAACCCTGACTTCCTTTCCTTTCAGACAGTATTTCAGAGCACATTGTTTGATTTTCAGTCAAGAGGCGGTGGTGTTTCCCAGACTACATTTAACCAATACTGAGGCACAATAGAAGGTGAAACTTCCCTGAAATTGCCATCTTTCAGGTGAGGTGAGAAAACCATTGGGATTTCAGTTGGAAAAATTCCTGCGACATCTATCACATTGAATAATGTGTCATCTGTTGTCTTTCAGGCTATATTGGTTATTCTCTGCTTGCCTAAAATTTTTTGTAGAGTACTAGCTGGGGGAAAGTATTCTTTCCTAAATAGTTAATGGGTGCCAGTGAATCATCTCATTATACTGAATGATCTGTTTCTCTATCAGCTGGCAAAATACACTGTGAGAGAAGCATCATCTAACTAACTCTTGTGGTCCAATAGATCATTTTATTAACTGTATTCAACAAGCAGTGTTTCTTTGTAAAGCCTGTATTGCCTGGTTAAAGGAGGATTCTCCTTGGATTCTGCTTGGATTTCACAAAGGAGAAAGGTACTTGGGGAGGGCTGAATTTGGCAACTCTATTCCACTGTGTGTCCTTTTACTTGAGATATTTTAATAGGGAGCTTATTAATCAATCATTCTTTTAGAGAGATAATTTTTAGAAGTAGTACATGTAAATTAGATTTTCTGTATTATACATAGGGACAGGAAGGACCAGTTTCCCCTAATGTGACTGATGCTCTTAAAAGTTGCTGGAGTTACAGCAGCGCAAAAGTGACCCACCTCTCTCAATTCCACTGGCGAACGCAGATGTGAGTCACAACAGCCAGTAGATGTCAGTAAACACAAATCTGAATGAGGGAGATCTGAAAATAGTCTGCCTTTTGGGGAGTTCGGCTGGTCAGTATTCAAGTGTGATTTACATGGGTGGTAAAAGACGATCAAGTGTCTCCTAAAGGACTCGAGTGTTGCATTTTTTGTGTATCAGAAGTATACGTGATAAGCTTTTTCTTTTTTTTTTTTTTTTGGAAGCATCTTTCCATGGGTAGAGGGAGGAATGTTTAATTTGTGCCTGCAAATTCAATTTAGCAGGTGGTGAAGATTACTTGATACCAGTGCTTGACTTCAGTGGCAACCCATAGAGAACATAACTGGGAATGGGGAAGAAGAACCGTAGCAGTAACTCCTGGGAGCTTACCCCTGCCCAAGTCTGCACTGCTTTGCTCAGTCCTTGCCTTCCCTCTACAGACAGAAGACAACTGAGGGAACTATTATAGCCTACGTCACTTCAAGGCACTGATAGGAGTTATAGGAAGATTTGGCTCTAAAATTGTTTCTTTTCACACTGAGCACTGACAGAGTTTAAGATCAGTTTTAACACTGGCGCCATTCAAAATTGTTGGATCCAGAAAGTCCAGCCTCTAATGCTTTTCCAGTTGCAGAGAGTGAATATCACCATCAAGTCTTCTGCTAATAAGAGCATTTTAATGACTCTGATTATGACAAAAGTACTTTTCAAAAGGTTTTAAAGAACGGTTGAAGGTTGCAGCATGGTAATGCATCTGTAGTACTTCTACCACACACTATTAATACACTAGGATAACTGTTGAATTAATTAATAATGGATTCAGGCCCTTCACATCAGGAGACAGGGTAGGCACTCTGTTAAATGACCCATCAAAGAAAGTAATGGTGGTACCTGTCTTTTGTATAATATTCATGTGTTTCGAGCAGGAACCGTGATGGGAGGAGGCAGTCCTGGGGTCTTTACCCTCAGTTCTGTGAAATCTCTGTGGCTCATTCAGTAGCCTCAACCTCAATAAGAAAAGGGTGGTTTTCAACCCCTTTTAACTTGGTGGTTGCAGCACACTCTTCACTTTGAAATGCCTCATGCTGGAAGAAGAAAATTGGATATCTCCCATGTCTGAGTGTGATTCTAATCACGATGATGTTACCTTCTAGACTGGTCTCAGCTGTGTATAAAACACAGCTGTGTTTTAAAATATAATTTAAACTACTCCCTTATTTGAAAAAGGAAGGGTTTCTCGGGGTGGTTTTTTTTGGGGGGGGGCAGTTCTTCTTAGGCAGAGAGTGAGCCTTTCTGTCTTTGGTGGCCTGAGATGTTTGTAGCACTGAGTCAGCTGCTTTAACTTAGGAGAGAAATGGCATGTCAGATACATCTCTGTGCTAAGCATTTCTGGTGAGCAAGCTCTAGGCACTACATTGTTTAAATGTGTTGGGTTTTTGAATCACCATGCTGACATGTTTTGCCTTGTATTATGCACTGCATGTGAAACCTGTATGCTTAATACAGGTTTCTGAGTACTACATTTCTATATTGGCTATTGAGTGGAGAGGCTAGTGAACAATGATGTGTGATTGAGGCCTTTGCACAGTGGACTAGGTGCTATCAACTGTAGATGGGTTTCTCCTGTGATGCTAATAGAAGCCATCCATCCATATCTCTGTGTTAAATGCCAACGGGAAATGCAGGGAGAACTATTTTTTGTTACTACTGTTGCTGCTTACAGCCTTTAAGAAGGTTATTTTAACTGTACTTTAGACTTTAGCACTACTTAATGCTTCAGTCACTTTGGGTAAAAGAAGAATGAGATAATTTTTTTTATGTGACTTTTGAAGGACTTCACTTCTGGTGTATGCCTCTTTCACCTCAGTGCTCCACCTCAACTATCTTGGTCCTGTTTTTCATACTTGTGAGTAAATTAAAGCAAGTCAGAAGTAATTTATTCAAAGCAGAACATTATTTGGCTGCTTGCTTAAGGGTCAGCAAAGCAAATGGTAAAAAGCAAGAAAGCTTCAAAGCACATCTTTGCTCTTACATAAATCTTAATCTTTTCTCCCAAGTTTTCGGAAATGCTGTTCAGCTCAGCTACTTTCACAAACAACCCACAAACTGCAGATGTTGTGATTTTTCCTTTTCAGAACTCTCTCAGGCATTTGGTGATAGCCCCATTCATCTTCATCGCCAGCCTTTCTTTTTTCCCTGCCTGCTTCCAAAAGGGAGGAATGGGAAAAAAAAGTATTTGCTCGGGTAGATGTAGTCAAGTAGCAATATTCGCCAATTAATAGCTCCAGGCACCATTCAATGAAAAGACTTTATCTCTGGTTTTGTTCAGTTTCCTTCATCCATGTCACCCTTCTGTGCTTTAAAACTATCGGACCGCATAAACTGAGGTGCATATGATGTATCATTTTCATGTATAATGTAAATATTTAAGTGATGAAATTATTCTTTTCCTTTCTCCACACTGAATTTGTCTTCTTCCTGTATCTCTTACTCATTGATTTGTTGTGATAGAACTCATGTACACTTTACATATATTTGAGTTAACATATGGTTCCAAAGATTTAAGCTATATAAGAAAAAGTCTATTTTTAGTGTATCAGGATTTACCATGAGAGAAAATTGTGGCCTTAGGTTTTCCCATAAGTCTCAGTAGCCATACTAGAATTGAAACATGTAGATGTTGACTTACTGTTACGTGAATACAAAGACAATTCTTTTTCCTCTGCTTCTAAATTTTGGTTCATCTTAAAAGGAAACAAAACCAGTAAAAAAATTATTACCCTTGTGTACATGTATATGGATTTTATATTTACATTGTGTCTTTTACCTGTAATTTTCCAACAATCTGGTAAAAAAGAAAGTGCCAGCAAGCTTCACAACAAATTTTGTAAGGAGAAATCAAATACAGACTGCACATTGAACTCAGATAAATGAACACTGTGTCAGGTAGAATTGTGTCCGATCAACTGCACTGCTGTGAGCGAGCCGAATGCGATGCAAATATCTGTATTGCTTCTGTATTACTTACTGCTAGTCAGATGGAAACATGTATTATTGGGTGCGATATGTCGTGAAGTTGGAATGAATGAACTTGGGACAAGGGTCGTCCATTAGAGCTGCTGAAGAGAGTGAGAAGTAGATACCAGTCTAAAATGATTGAATGGTGTGTGATTACATGGCAGTGAAAAAACATCCAAGAAGATTACATTTCAGTCCAGGGAGGTCTGATTGTTGCGTGAAAAACAACTACAGTGTACTAAACACAGTGAACGTAATAGAGACTAAATTCACAACAATGCTTTATAATTATATACATAATTAAACCAGCAAACTAGCTACTTGTGTTTGTAAAAATATGTGTAGCTGAAGATTTGAAAGTGGCAAGTTAAAAGTATGCCTATTGGTTTCTGAGTTTCTCTATAAATTACAGGCTTTTTATTTCTACTCTTCTTTTATTTGTCCTAAAATCGATATTCTAATGACAGCACTGCAAATGGAAAAAAAAAAAAATCTCTGCCTTTTGTTCAGGCATGAGGAAGCTGAAATCACTTCAGTATTTCAGCAAAATGCAGGCTTTCTTCAAACATGTGAACGTATCATATGCATTTTGCAACTGCTCCAAAGAAGTAAACTTTAAGATATATTTCTTACAAATCCATTGTTTTGACCATTACTCAGTGCAAAGAAGTACCTTCTCTTAGATATAAACTGCTTGTATTTTTAGCACTTGTTGCACAAGCTCTTTTCCCATTGAGACAAGGTACACAAAAAAGGAAGACATCTTTGCTGCTAACAGAGAGTCACAGTGAAAATGAATTTTGTTCTCATGGCATGTTTGTCCTGAGGGAGATAGGACCACACTCCAGAAGTAATCAGGATTTTTTAATGAAGCAAGTTGAAATGTGAATAAAAGCTCCAGCCTCTTATTAAAGCACGGGAGATCCTATTATCCTTTTATTCTCTGTGGGGTGCCCCATTTATGTGAGTAAGTTTTTATTGCAAGAAGCGGGCAGTGGAACATGACCCAGCCAGCCTCCCTCGTGAGAGGGGCTGGAGCCATGGGTTGTTCTCTGAAGACGCAGCTGGAGGAGGTACCTCAAGATCTTCACCAGAAGCTGCAAAATGATCTTGCCCTCTGCTATGAGGCAGAGGTCAGCTTAGACAACATAAGATACATGACTGAAGCTTGTCCAGGCTTGAACAGAAAGGTTACAGAAACATGCTTAAGGCAATTTTCCCTGAATCATACCACCTTTGCTGCAGGGTTTGAGTTATGCAGTTGGCAGTAATATGCATGATGATGTGATGGAGACCTGCTGCTCCAGAAAGAGGGCCCTTCCTGACAGAGGTGGTGATGCTCCACTACATGCTGAACCCTCTACATGAGACATCAAGAGAAATATGGTTTTCCCCTTCAACAGCCCAAGCTGTGTCAGAATATAGTGCTCATTCATGGGCCTCTCTCTACTCACTCGGCACCTACATCTTTCAGGCACACACATCTTCCTTCTGTGAATGCTGAGGGTTAGTCCTAACCTCAGAAAATCTTCCAAGGACTTGTTTATGTAATTTTATGTTTCTATCCATGTGCTCCTTAATAGTATTTCAGAGGCCCAAATTTATGTGGTTGGATCTTTAACTAGTCTAGGGAAAAAAATAATATGCTGGAAGTCCTAACCACCATAGTGGGTCAGTACCCACAATCCAATTACTATTTGTATGCTTAATATATTAATATTGCAGCAGACTTAGAGAATTTAGTAAAATGCTCTCCCTATCTTCTTCATTAACAGCTGTCTTCATATGTGCATTACTTTTTACATGTCCCTTCTTGTCCATAGTGTATGTTGAACAATTATAAGTCTTTCAGTTTTTCCTCGTGACGCTGTGTTTCCAAACACCTCATCTGACCATTTCTGCTGCTGTCTTCTGGACATTTCCTAATCTGCCTATCAGTGTCTTACTGTAATTTGGGCAATAACAGACATGGTATTCCAGCCTTGTTAGTACTAAGTAAGCACACCAGAAGGTTTACTTCTGGATGCGTATGTGCGACATCACCATGCAGTTGGTCCCTATTTGTTCATGATCTGCTGTTTTTCCTGGTCCTGTTGCTGTCCAGCATGCCATTACTCATTTATTGGTGTACTTGATATTTTTTGCCCAAGCATGCTTGTATGTATTGAATTTCATAGGATTGAATGTGGGCTATTCCTTGAAATTCCCAGTATCACTGAGTTCTTATCCTTCCTCTGGAATATCCACAATTCTTTCTGTTCCAAAAAGACTGAGATGGGTCTCAGGTGAAACCACACAGAGCTCTTTTTGGAGAACCATTTCATTTTGACCAAAACCTGGTTTTAAGAAGTCTTTGAGTGAGCTTTTTTCAAGCAGAAACGTGCCGTTTTATGAAGATTTCATCTAGACCATGTTTTCTAAGTCTATGGGTGTATCGTACAGCTTTCCTTACATTATGGGTTGCTTTATATAAAGCCGACCTTAATGACCCACTTAAGGGTGGAATTTATGTTTAGCAGATAGAGAATTCAGTCATATTTTGGGGAGTTAGCAAAATATGCCCAGAGTGCTGCAGTACTAAGCCACAAATTGAATGTTCTATTTAAATCTTTCTGCAACAAATCTCCTGTAACCCAGACCCACGTCATTCATATTCCAAACCTTGTCAGAGTCTGATTCTCAAAAATTTTAAAACTTTTATTTATTTATTTTGGAAGTTGAGAGAGGCTTCAGTCATTTTAAATTTATTTTTTTCTGTAAGTATTTTAGGCAGTCAGTGAAGCAAGCACCAGGCTATTATTGTGGTGCAAGCTATACTGAAATAGAAAAAACACTGAATGCTGAAATCTCCACAAATCTACTTTCTTGAACATATAGAAAACAGTGAAACTTCTGGGAAGCCAATGTTTTGAAGAAAAAACAAACTGAAAAAAAATTTAAACTATATTTAAAAACCTATGTGAATTTTCTTGTTTTGGTTTTTATGAGGTGAGTTTCATTGATTTCAGCACAGCATTTTTCAGTAAATCCTTCTATCAGTGAGGTCTGTGTGGCACAACAGAAGAGTTTAGATGTAATTTATAAATAAATCCAGCATTCAGCTGACAAAACCACCAGGCAGACTAGCAAATTGGCTGGAATTCCTGGATTCAGATCTCCTGATGAGGTAATGCTTTTTGGTTTGACAATCTATGCTGCAGAAGTTACATTTTTGCTTTTAATGTATGCAGAGCTTTAGCTTTAATGCATTTTTGCTTTTAGTGTATGCAGAGCTTTAGCTTTAATGTTTGTAGAATATTCTTACTCTTGTCTTTTAAAACTGTGCTCTAATATTTTTTTTTTCTTGGTCAGGTCCTGCTTCAGCCAGTTTTACTGGGACTTGAAACTCAAATGTTTTGAGATTTTTGAGAAATATTTTCTATCAAAGGGCACAATGATACATTCAGAAAGTTCATTCATGGTTACATGCATCATTCATGTTTTTTATTCATATATAACCTCCTATTTGTTTTGAAAGCTTGCTCCCAAAATATTCCATTGTGTAGAAAATTTCCCAGAGCACATTCCTTTTACAAGTAATAGTGTTTTATAGGTCGCTTTTAATTTGGACACTTCACTGAACACAGCTGCCACAATTAGAGTCAAATTTGTGATTTTCTCCATTGTATGATACCAGTGTGAATGATACATAAACACAGCTGGCCTGAATGCAGATTTCTTCACATGATGATGCCTATCAGCAGCAGCAGTTCTCTGAGGCACTGACCCACAGAGGCCAAATCAAAAATCAAATTAAGCATCATAAATGCAACTTCATTACTATTCACACTTTGAAAATCACGGACAGATATGATTTATATAAGAAAATTGACCAAACGTCCCTGACTGAAGAAGTGCACAATATAAGGTTTCATCATACCATGAGACATTTAGGCATAAAACTGTTCCCAGCTCCTGCAGATGTAGGTATTCTTTCAAAAGAGCATTGTACCTAAAAGCATGATGCTGAAAGACAGTCTCCTTCCCCATGTCTGTGCTATTAAGTAAAAATACTAATTTTCTCTAAAATGACATGAAAGTTCTGTTAAAATTGTATTAAAGTTATTTATAATGTGCAGATACCAGACTCCACAGTGACCAGCAGGGATTGCATATTCCTGGAACTTAGTGTCAACAAATATGTTGTCTTTCCAAAATTCTAACAGGATTTTGAGTGTGTTTGGAATAAAGTCATTCTCCCATCAAAAGTGGTGGAGGGGGAGAGATTACAAGGAGAAGGCCATGAAAGTTGAAAAGGATTTGGGAAGGGCCTGACTGAAAAACAGATTCAAGCAGAGAGATGGATTTGGCAAATGAGGGAAAGGACTAACTAGACAAAGGCGCAGAGGATGACCTGACAGTGAGTGCAGGGACTCAGGTGGAAAAAGAAGGGCTTGAGGTAAAAGAAGGAAAAGCACATGATAACAGTTAGGCCAAAAAAGCTAAATTCAGGATAAGTGGTTTGAGAAGGAGAGACTGGGAAAGCTTGAAGCCTGGGCTCGTGGTGTGGATCAAAGGGATAGTGAAGAATCAAGAGCAAGAAAGATGGCAGCGGAGCAAAAGGAGTCCAACAGTGATGCTGGAGGAGCACATTACCAATGCAATCCAAATTTCTCAGAGTGAGGGAGGGAGAGGGAGTGAATCCGGACTATGCAGTAATGGAGCTTGTTTTTCTGTAAAATGCCTTTTAATCTGCTGTGAAATTTGAAAGTTTCTGAATGTCACAAGGCAGCTTAGAAAAAGAGTTTCAGGCTCAAGGCAGTTAAATTTTCCTTTGTGAAGCTGGATTCCATACCTGCCATAAGTTTTATATAAGAATACTAGATGAATCTTTTAAACCAGACCTCCACAAATGGGCACTGATTGCATGTGTTCTTTTTCTGGGTGCTCAGCTGAATTCATTAACTCTCGGTTTATGCCCGCTCAAAGGGAGTGGAAACTTTATACCTGAATATCCAAATGACACAACTCCTCACGTGCCAAATAGAAGCAGTTATAATACTATCTCAGTCAGAGAAATGTTTAAAAAAATAAATCAGTTAATATATATGAACCATTTGAGTATCACGGTGATGAGCAAGGCTGAAAAGCCCAGGAGGATGCTAATTCTGTTAGTGGAGCAAGATTGGGCAGGAGGCAGTAAATACGGTGGCACAGGACCATGTATCAACCCTGGAAGATGAAACAAAAGAGAAACGGAAGCTTGTCCAGCTGATTTTTAGCAAAGTACTCTTCCTTCCTCTGAACTGAATACAGCAGTGATCCATCCTGAGGGGAAAAACAGTGTGTGAATGTGTAATTACAAGACTGTATCATAATGTGTATACCCAAAGGGACTGGATTAATTTTGCACAGGCAACCTTTCTTCTGACATTGCCTAACTCTGAAATGCATGATTAGTGACTCTAAGCGGGAGCAAAGGGACTGCTTTTTTGGTAGTTCTCCTTTGTTTAAAAAACACCCAGTAACAGCTCTGAAGCATTAATTGTATTTTATATGCAATAATATCCCTGATCATGTTCAGTCCTGGAGTTTTAGGTAGTTTGTTTGTTTACTAAGACTGTAGTATTTGTTCTTAATGTAGGATTGTATTAATTATTTCAGCAACCTGGACTTCAGGTTAAATAGGTATTTAGCACGTGAGTAGCAATGTATTAGGACAACTATGAGTAATGCAACAATTTTCTTGATAGTCTGCAGGGCCAGAAAGAATAAAATTGCTTGTTTAATAATGAAATCTGCTATGGCATACTCTTCGCAGTCCTTTCTCAAATGACTCCTAGAGCTCGCTCAGAGACCCAGGCTGCTTGGGAGTGGGAGGAGGTGTTGATATTTCTCTTTGTTCTGAGGCTGCGGTACTCTGTGAGGTGACTGTGTTGAGTGATGAGTATCCTGGTTAGGGAAGACTGAGTGTGAGGCTCCCACGGCACAGCCTGTTTCTCTTCTGGCCTCTTTGTGTCCATGGCTGTGCTGTCTGCACCGAGATGCTTCATGGCTCTTTCCCAGTCAGTAGTGCCAATCCAGGAAGACCTGCAAGAAGGTCACTTGGCAACTGTGAACATCCAGGTGTCTAAAACTGGGGTTTAATTTATATGACTGTCACATTGTGCTAGCCCTTGCTTAACATTCCTGCTGACCTGCCACAGAGATTGGTGTAGAGTTTGGGTTTGGGTTTGGTTTCTGCCCGCTGTATGGATCCTATATAGCTGTGGTGTTACCCTTGCCTGGCATTCTCACCCCATCATACTATGATGATCCACTGAGTTCAGTACAATATGTCAGTTCTTTTATAGCTACACTTCAATTTTGGGCCAAATATTTAGCAAGAAAGTGAAAAATCAAGAACATCAGAGCATTTCATGAATTCACCTTATTTTTTGCAGAGTTGTTCCTCTAGGAAAGGAAGTTTTTTTTTTCTTTTCTTTCAATTCAGAATTAATATAAAGATTATTTTCAATTTTTATCAAAGCAGTGTTTTTAAAAAGCAGTTTAAGTCCAAATTGATGTATTTGTTTTAAAGTCAAGCTCATGATTAAGTGGAGTCTTTTTAGCTTCCAATTTCAGTCATCGTAATTTTTTTTTCGTTTCAAGATACACACTGAGCAGCTCCAGCAAGCAGAATTATAGAGTAACTATGCAGCAACTGTAGCTCACAGTACTATTTACTTTTTCTTACCAGAAGAAAAAGTAGTGTACTAGGACTGTCTTTCCATTATCTATATTTATAGCTTAGATTCCTCCTAGATTCCACCATTATGAGAAAAACTTGCCTCAGATTACCGGAATGTCTGACTGTTTCATAGTCTTATCATAATGTCCCTTGATTTGGTCTAGCTGTGTTAAGAGCAGATTCAGCCAGAAAAGGAGAGTGCCAGATGGGGTTTGTGACATACATGCATAAACTTTACAGCCACTGTATCCCACGGAGGGATGAACAGTATGTTCATACAGTCTTTTTCTGTCTTGGGGGGCTATGGGATCATGCAATATAGTGTGTATCTAATGGACTACCTTCAAAATGCCTTGTGAAGAAGATGCTAAAATTTATAAAATTTCAAAGTAGGGATGGAGAGTAGCTCTGTAATATCAAATGTGTTTCTGTGTTTTTCATCGTATCCAGCCTTTGTCTAGACTTGCCACAATATGGTTTCTCTTCCATGCATTTATAGTTGGTTCAGTAGATTTTTATGGAAGGTAACATGCAATACTCTGTTTAAAAAAATAGTGCTGTCTGAATCTCTTATTTTAGAAAAATATTTTGTATTCTTATGATCAGTGGTATTTCAGCATTTAAATTTATTGATGGTAACTCTTTGTAAGATAGGAAAGCTTTATTGTCTCCTCTTAGGGATAGCAATGAAAAGCAAAATGACATGATGGCAGGCAGGCTTGAAAACTGAAACAGAATAGGCTATCTGAGATATGTAGCAAGCTAAAGTTGTGACTTGAATCTGAATTCACTTTAGTGGTATAGTGTTGCCAAACAAGATCATATACTTACATGATAAAAGCAAATTTGACTACAGTCTCATCTATTTTGTGATGTGCTGACTACAAATCTATTTCAGGTATTTGATGGCTGGAATAAAGAGAAGGGCTCCTTCTATCATGAATAAATGTTTCAATCTTCCCAGGATAATTTTTCCAGCATGCTTCTGAAAAACCCCTTTCCCATGAGATTCTCCTGAAAGCTATGCACTCTTCCTAATGGTCATACCTGTTTCTTTCTTTCCTTTTTTTTGGGGGGGGGAGGTTGGTTTGTTTTTTTTTTTAACTAATAGTCATGAAACAGAGAACTTGGCTCCAAAATAAAGCAGGAGTAGTTTGGCTGCTTGTACAGAGAAGCTATTGACACAAAATTTGGACTGGAAAGTATTTGCCTGTTAAAACGGGCTAGAAGTTGTGTTTATGGTATCTTTGACAACAAAATTTTGTGGGAACACAGACATAGTCATTTTACATCAGACCCCATGTTAAGAAAATCTAATTATTCTCAGACACTGAGAATCCAGTGAAGGTCAAGGTGAAGACTATTTCCAGTTTCCTTCTGATTGATAGGAGTTTGACTTAAATCTGGAAATTTGAGAATCAATGCTGCTGCCAATAATTGTAACATAATAGTTCAGATTCTGTTATCTATATAAATGTTTTCTTTGGCTGTTGTATTTCTGACTTCAAGAATCCATGGAGGAAATTAATTCTATAGTTTCATTGTGTAGCATGTCAAAAAAGTATTTTCATGTAACTGTTTTGAATATTCAGTGATATTATTTTTTCTGTTCACTGGGTACCCTTTCGCTTCATGTTTATGAGTTCTAACTCCTGTTTTCACACTCTATCTTTTCTTCTACCTGAATTATTTTGTATATTTGTATTCTGCTCTAGTGAATACGAATTGAAAAGAACTGAAACATGGGTCATTCCAAAACTATTTTGCTTAATTTACTAATTTTTGCAAAACAGTGGTTCTTTATTGTACAGTAACTGAGAGCAATAGTTACCAAAGTGTGGAAGGCCTGGGCTGAAATACCTCTTCTTGTGGGAGGATTTCATCCTGTATCTTTTGCCTTTGGAAGAGAATGCCTTAACCACCAGCCTGCACAACATGCTGGGAAGAGCTTACCTGAGTCTCTCTTCTTGGAAGTTGTTCCCTAACTCAACCTGATATGCACTGAGAGGGAAGGAAGAGTGTAAGAAAGATCTGAATTCTTCTGTTTCTATCAATAGCAGAAATTGAGGAATGAACTGAGATTATAGATCCTTAACTGTTTCTCTAGTCTTGTGAATGTAGCCCTTTGTTCTGCAGGCAAAGCAAAACATCAATTACTTACATATTCTGTACTAGTATCATTCCCATTTCTTTTATTGAGCTGACAGCACCAGTATTTTCCAATTATACTCATGGACAGAAGTTTTTTTCATTTCTGTAAAGTATTCTCATTTCTTTTCCTTGAGCAACCCCATTACTTCAGCAATATTCTCTTTGAAAGAAGTAACAAGCTCTGCGTACGATATTGCAGGTGAGAATGACAGAGTTATAGGGCAAACTGAGTTTCTGATCTCTTAAAAGTGCATACCACTTACGTATGAAGCTTGGTTGTCTTAATTTCCTTGGGGTGAGTTCATAGACTGAAAGAAATTCAAGCTCAGATCTTGAGTGACTTGTGTAGCAAAGATGTTTAAATTAGCAGGTCTATCACTTGATCAATTGATTTTGTGTTTGTGAGTCTTCTGTTTTGGGAGGTGGGATCGACAATAAATGCAGTATGGCTTTGTAAAGGAAAGAGCATCATTTGGTTTAATGAACGTGAGCAAGGCATAATATCGCAGATTTTTGCAAGAACGATAGGTGTTCATGTATAGATCTGGTATATTCCCTTGTCCTTCTACCCTATAAAAGCTTAACTGCTCACGAGCTCTGTCTCAGGCAGTAGGATAACCAATATCTGGCCTTTATAGAGAGAATTTTTCATTCATTTTTATCCTTTTGTTATACAAGCTTCTAACCATGGCAAACATGCTCTGTAGCATAACTAGAAGAGTGAGAGCAAGTTACTCGTGTCTGATAGCTCTGGAGTCTCTTAACCCTTAAAAACTTGTCAGCTTATTTTATATAGAGTTTACATCAGATCTTAGCTGACTACTGTTAGTTTAAGTAAACATATATATGCATATGGAGTCAGAAACTTGGACTCTGGTGAAGCTTGTTGCTGTGAACTGTTATAATACTTTTATGGACTGCAATTTGGAGTATTGGTTGCTACTTCTTGTTTTAAGGACATGAAAAAGTGAGGCTATGATCCAGACTGCCCAAATCCTGCCTACAATGGAATTAAAATGATTTAAACCCTGCTGAATCCTAGACACTGATCCAGCCTGCTTACTTAGTAAGGCTATTAAATCCATCAGGCACTGAAATTCATTAGATGCCTCCCATGTAGTCTGAGTGTTCCCTAGGCACTAACATTTTGTCACTCTGTATGCACAGAAGAGCCTTTCTTTCTGGGGAATTGAGTGCCAAAAGGTATATCGCAATCTAAGATGAGGCAGAAAGGTACCCGAACCAAGAAGCCCCAAATATTAGACTGTGCGATGTCTGTGTCTGCCTTCACCTTATATGAGGACAGTACTGGGGAGGAAAGGGATGGGATCTAAGCTTCTGGCCCTGGTGATAAGCAGCATGACCGGGACATGGTTTAATGGGAAATGCATAGATAAGTCAGTCCTCTCACAACTGAACGTTTTAAATAATAAGCTGGACTTGAGCTCTTATAGCACTTACTTGCTCCCTTTCAATAGCTGGACACAGTGACACAGTGCCTAAAGAGCTCTCGGTGTTCACTGGGCCACTCTACTGAGACATGACCTCAGCTCTGATCAGGCTGAAGACAGCCTGGCATCCAGATCTTCCACTTCTTTCACACATTTTTATTGCCAACGCAGTTCTGTGAAGTGCCACCACTCTGTGGACTAAGTGAATGGAGCCGTCCAAAATTTTCCTTGAGCTTCCTGTGATCTCAGTGAGAAAGATGAACCCCTCATTTAAGCAGACTGGATTGATGTTGTCTGGAAATGCTTGAATTCCATATATTGGCAGGAAAAAAGGAGAAATACGTAAGCTAGGAAAACTGGATATACTTTTGCAAGTCTTCAAAGGTACCTGAATCTCTCCATTGACTTTTAGAGAAGCTGGGCAAACTAAACTGCCTTCCCTCGCCAAACACGTAAAACCGAGGTGATGCAATATCTAAATTTGAGCAGACTGGATAATACCCTGAAAAACAATGTTCTGTGGCCAGATGGTTGAATGAAAATGGCATGAGTCTCCTGCGGTATGAATATTGCGAATGGCAAAATTTCATGTTACCCTTGCCAAGGAGAAATTTTGTATAATGAACCTTATTGCTGGAGGGAGGAGTCACATGTACAACCTTTTCTCAGACTCTACATGAACTCCTTCGTCCAGAAGGTGCAACAGCCTACTTATTCTTTCTGCCCTGTTGTTAATGTACTGTTCTGTCTGAGCAATACAGCTTGAGAGCAAATTGTTTTGATGGATCCAGATACATTTCTATATTTCACTGCCACTAGGTTATCATGATGTTCAGGGACAAAGAGCAACAGATCTGTATCTGACACATTTTGATATATCATACCACATCCACAAGTCAATTGTTTCATTTTGACTGTTATTCCTAAATAACTGCTAACCTAAGGTATAGAGAATACTTGCTTAAAAGCATGAACAGCTCACACATGGAGGGGGCTCTGCATTTTTAGGAGGGGTTGAGGAAGGAGGAGTAGTCGTGTGTGTTTGGGAGGTGGGGGGAGTGTTTTGTTTTTCCCCACTAAGCATCAGATTTGTGCTTGCTGTTTTAAGGAACCTGACAAGTCAATGAGATTGGATTGTATAAATCTTATTCCATTTGAACTATTTGAAAAATCCCAAGTGGACTTCACAAAATGCTTTTTCACAGAGGAAGGTTTGGTGAAAGTGTATCATAACCTACTAAACGGAGCCTGTTCAGATTCCTCTGGAGTCCTTGGATATTTGCCAGGGTCACCAAGTGCACTGTCACTGTCTTGAGTTAAGCTCACAGATGCTGCTTTGATTGTGTCTAAATCATATTTAAATTATTAAATATGGTAATCCTCCATTTGCCGAGGACAAGCATGGTCCTTCCTGTTCTCAGGTCCCTTGGCTATGAGTGCTAGACATTTCTTTTATCTGAGAATTCTTACATGCTGTTAAAAATATTTACCTTTTTTGTCCAGAGTTATCTGAATAGCAGTTGCCCTTCTGCAAAGCACATATATATTTTGATGTTATACTGTTTCATCAAACAGTGAGATTCCAACCTGTGAGCACATTTATGTAATCTCTTTTTATCCTAGCTCCATATAACAATATTTTTTTATTTCTAAGAAGGGAGATGTAAATCAATTGTAATTTACAATACCTAACCTCTAACACTTTAAAAATCATTATACTGAGGATCTTTTTCAATTGGAAAAAAAATCAAAGTACTACTAATCTGTGTATACCTTTCATTTTGGGGGGCTAATTATTTAACAGGGAGTTCCTCTATCTTCTTTGAGGTTTGGCCTTGCCATGGCATTGTGGAGAAGCCATACAAAAACTATAACTTTGGGGACATATCACTCCTATTTTTACACTTTTTCCTTTAATGTTGGATATTAACTCAAAGGTTTTACCACTGTATGTTCAAGGCACTTAATGGCTCCGGTATAAAATATTTGACATTCCTGTTTGCTTCTGAGCATTTGTTAATGTAAGAGTTGGCAGGTTATGTAGCTCGAGATGAACTTTATGCCTCTTAAAGATTTTAACATCTTTCTATGGTTGTGGAATTCATTTATGATTACTGGTTAAAATAATCGTTTGTCTAGACACTTAAAATTAAAAGACTGTTTTGCTGCTTTTTGTATGAAGTACTGATGATGTTGCTATGAGCCTTGAAGTAATTTTCTGCATGATTTCATTTGATCCTTAACCTTTTGATTTGTTATATAAAACAAATTGACAGTCAGAGAGGGATTATGTAAAAAGTTCATTGAATAGCCAAGTCACCTATTCTCTGCAGACTTCTCAGATCTGGTGAAGAGCTTTTCCAATAAAAAAAATCTCTTTCTGCTATCGAGGGTGAGGAGGACGGACAGGGAAGGCTATTTGCTGAAACCCAGTGTTTTGCAGAATTGAGTCAATTGGTTTTGAAGATCATCTAACCAGCTGGGCCTGGTTTCTTCCTCATGCTTTGCCTGAACAGAAACCCTTCCCATCACTTCTCAGGTCTTCTGCTCAGAGGTGGCCTGGGAGCGAGGACTACTCCGAGCATGAGAGCCACTTGGGGGGAAGCAGGGTTTTGCCAGCCCCGCCAGTACCTTGAGGTGTCTGGGAATTAGGGCTGTGCTGAAGCCCCTAGGACTGAGTCCTGCACCCCCAGGCTGTGTAGTGCTGGATCAGGTGGCAGTATGAATGTGCCAAATAAGCCAGAACTACGTAATACGAAATTTAGGCCAGCTTCATAGCCTTCGGTCAGCTTCATGCTGACTGCAGAAGGACAGGTGGTGTTGGCCTGCTAAAATGTTGATTTCTGTATATTTTTTGACCAGGATGAATGCTTCATGTGCTGCTGCTTTTTGCTTTTTTTTTTTTAAATCTGGGATTATTGGGAGCTGTAACAGCAAATTTGCAGGATTTATTGTTTACAGCATTTCATAACTGAGGTATCCATTTTTGTCTTAATTTGGAAAAATCGGAGTAACTTGTATGCATTCTGGGAAAGCATCCCTGCCCAGAAACATCTCTCTTTCCAATATGAAATGAAATGCTTCTTAAATATTGACTTTACCAGCAATATGGGAATTGTGAGTTCTGAACATCTCTATTGATGATGTTGATCAAATTAATTTATTTTAGGGATGCCATGTCACTGGTTTTAAATGACTGAGTGCCTTCTTGGAAGAAGAAGCAGTTACTGTTCTGTGATAGTCTGAGAAATTCAGGGTGGGGTTTTTTTCTTTTC
This sequence comes from Buteo buteo, assembly GCF_964188355.1. NCBI lineage: Eukaryota > Metazoa > Chordata > Aves > Accipitriformes > Accipitridae > Buteo > Buteo buteo. The sequence goes on from NC_134173.1 coordinate 35,968,936, forward strand.
TTCATTTAATGTAGTATAGCCGTCCTGTGGTAGAATTACAGAGACATGGCTCCAGCTGTGCTACTCAGCTTCTGTAAGCAGAATTAAAATTGCATATAAATGGTTTAATTGCCCTTCAGTTCGTAATATTGCAAACTCAAGCTGTGACTAAATTTTTTTTTATCTATAAATATAGGACCAGCATTTGTTAATGTTTTATGCACAGCCATTCTTATTTATGTTGTGGGTTGTGGGCAGTAAGATAAGGTGTGACCTCGGAAGACCTACTTTTGGTAGATGCAGCTCTACAAAGCTGGTACTTGACATTATTTCCATACCTAGGATGACTCACTAGATTTTGATTAACGTTTTAAAAGAAGCCAACACTCATTAAATACAAAGTAGCTGTTATCAACAGCTACTATAAATGAACCCTAATGGGGTTATTGAATTTCATTTTACGTATCAGCAACAGCTGGTCCGTTCAGAGAGTTCCCATTCAGCTTCTTACAGCCCCAGGAACTTGAAATTTTTTTTTTTTAATATGACTGAGGGGTCCAATCTCAAATTATTGATGGGAGTAGAAGCCTCCTGGTGCCACTGGGAAAACTATCAGAGGTGTGCAAAATCAGGGATAATAAAATACAACATCTTGTATCGTATCATTGAATGGACTGTTTTTATTTTGTATTCACAAAAGCTTCTGCAGTGAGATGAAAAGGTGCAATCAAGCTCATCCTTTATAGAGGGAGGAGTTTGGCCCTTCTGTGAAGCACCACACCCTAGATCAAATACATAATATTCTTCTAGTCTTAGGTGGAAGACATTTTAGTTATTGTTATGAAGAAATAGTGTGCGTGTGGCCATACTTACATGTTTATTTTGACAGGAAATTATTTTGACTGCTATTCTAATTTAATTTTCTTCTGAAGGGAAAGAAAGAGGAGACAAACATCTACATTTTTTTCATTTTAGTGTTCATATTGCTGTATCAGCAAAAACCTGTTCAATGTCTACGAAACTATGAATTTCTGTCATTTCATAGCCCAGAAGATATTATTATTCATTTAGCATAATGGATAGATTGTGATTGCTTATGCTAAATAACCTAGACATCAGCCAGTTACTGTCATGGAGTTAACAAAATGGTGTAGCGAGCATAATATACTGCTTCTATAATGGAAAAGCATATGTTTTTCAGTTTTATAGCTAGATGCAGAAAGCACACTCAGTTCATCCTATCCTGTTTGGGGGCTGAGATAAAAGCATATGCATTTTTCATGGAAGGAGGCAAACACCTGAGCAAATTATGGCAATGTAGCAATTGGGGTTGTCTATCTATAGTTCTATAGTGACCCTAAGGACTCAATAAACTCCTTTCGGGAAATCATACCTTTTGCATACAGTACTGCTACATTTTTCACCCCCACATCTGCAATAACTTATAGAGTAGTAGCATACTCCTGTCAAGGCCCTATTGAAATGAGTCAGATGATAGCTGTTAAAATAAAGGACTTCTCAACAAGAATATAGCTGCTGTTATTAATAATATGATTTGCAATTGCAAGCTATGGTTCGTGCACGTTGTGCTCATGTATGTCTAAAGAATGGTAGAAGAACATGAATTCAGTTTAGTCAGACCTTTAGTGCTGTCTTATCTTGATGAGTCTACTTTGACTTTCTCTCTCTTTTCTTTCTTTCTTCTTTTTCTGTCTTTTTTCTTTGTCTCTTTGTTGTGGTTTCAGAAACAGGCATTACAGGTGATGTTTTTTTAAAGATAAAACTGCTAGCAATGTCTCCCTGCTAGTCCTATGTGTAATTTAGTAGCTTAGAAAAGACTCTAAAGTACATGCAGCATTAATTTTACTTCTTACTTTAAATCACCACTCAGAATGGACAGGCTTCTTATCCTTAAAACTATATCTCTCTGCAGAATCCTAAGAGCATAAAAGGAATAAAACCATGAGAAACTGATTATGCTTAAGAGGGGGCCATCATTCTATGTTTTTGTAGATAGTTTTAAAACCTCCATCACACTGCAAGAGGCAAATGTGTGCTGTGTTTCTCTCAATCGCTGTATTTATGCAAAAACTCTGCAATGAAAATCATCTCCAGTGCTTTCAGTGAGGAGACTGTAACTCCCAGTAAGTGATTCCCTGCAAAAAGCACTGCTAAAGTGGACTGATCAAAAGTTTTTATTCCAAGTATTATAAGGGCTCTTTGGATTTAGTCCAGTCTGAGTGCACACAATACTGTCTGTCATCCTCATTTTGCGCTCTAGATACCGTTCGTCTCATTTGTGTTTATGATGGAAGATTAACAGATAAAATCAAAGATCTGTTGCATGTTTATTTCACAGGCACACACACACAGAGAATAGTTTATATCGTAAACTGCCCAGGAACAGGTGTTTTCTCATCTTGACACAAAGTCAAGTTTGATGGCACTAGATTAGCAAAGGAGACCAAAAAATGAAATGAGTGGTAAGTATCCTTCTCGGTTTATTTTCATCTGAAGATGTTTCCCATGCTAATGTGCTGCTCACTTAAATAGAAGTGCCAAATAGTGTTAGGACAATTCAATTATCAGACTCTTTGACAAGCCTGATTTTGCCTTCCAAAATAGGAACCATACAAAGGGCAACATGTCTCTTTATTTGTTTACTGCCCCTCTCTGCAGATCTTCTTGTGTCTACTTGCATTCATAGGACTTTCCTAAAATTCTTAATTTAACAAAATCTAAACCAGGTACCAGTTCTCAACCTTCAGGTAATGAAATGCTTCCTGGCACGACATTAGCCTTTGTTATACATAAGGGCACTGCTGAGATGCAGCCTCTTGCTGGGTCAGCCCAGGCAGTGCAATCACCCTGAAGAGCAAAGTTCCTCATATGGTGCAAATGTACTCCTTCCTGATCATATACACTTCCGCATTACTACATCAAGTCCATGGGAGCACATAATATTTCATAAATTGAGAACCCCTGATTATGCATGAGTTAAATTTGAGGCTTGGATTAGGTGACAGTCAATGACAGCTGGCTGGGTTTGGGAGACTCCTTGGTATTTTTAGGGATCCCACGACAATGTAAGCACTTCTGCTAAGTGATTGCACCTTACTGTACAAGGGATTTCTACTTAAAATGACCATAAGCGGAAGCATATCCGTGAAAATACCCTTCTTAAAGGCACTGTCATGCATACCTAACTTGTCAAAGAGTGCATTGATAGCAAAGGAAATTTTGCTAGTAGTGAGGCTCACAACACATGCTGATTGTAGGAAATGCTTGATCTTTGCAAACTCCCATTTTAAGCTGACTGCCATCTCTTTATGCATTATATGTGAAACATCCTGCATTTTTCCAGAAGAGGCAGTATTTCAGGATCAAATTAACTGGCAAATATAGTAAATAATTATGCTGTAAAAGTAGTCTTGATTAAAAAGTGACCAGGTGAGATTAGAAATCTCTAGTGAAGGAAACCTCAGGATACCATGATTAGAAAGGCAGAAAAGAATAGATTCCTCAGGTCAATTTGCCTTTGAGTGCAAATACTGAGTTTGGGTCCTGATGGCTGAATAAAGCTTCTTCCTACTCATATGATACAGCAGTCACTGAGTGTCTCTGAGTATCATGTGCAGGAATGTCTGATAAAAAAAAGTTTCATCCTGAAGTGCTCATTCCTGGGGGCAGAATTCTCTGATTCAGAATGTGGCGTGTTTGATGAAATCTTCTGCAAAACCAGAGTTCAAACGAGGAGCATCTATTTCCCTGATGGCATCAGCAGTGAGTCTGATGGAAGTCACTTTCACCAAGCAGCTGCAAGGCTCAGGGGGATTCTGGTTCTCTGGAAATATTGAAACATTTGCATTTAGTCCCATTTTGACCAAAATGAGACTCAATAACAACAGAAGAAAAAAAAAATCCCTTTTCTGCCATTAGGGAGTCTGACTTGTCAACCAGCTCTGTCTGCATCTCATGTGGTGGAGATGACACTCTTCTGATGTACAGAGCTTTGGCTGCGGGGCATTCCCAAAGAGGAGCTGGACTCAGCATTAGGCTTGCCTTTGAGGTCCACCTGTGCCACCTCCTGTTACTTGTGAAAGACTTGCTTATTTCTTAAAGGCTTTTTCTTGTGGAGGGAGCAGTGGCTAGCAAATGGAAGGCTTTGACTGACGCAGTAATAGAAACCAGGGTTGGTAGGAAACAGATATTTCAAATCTGTGCATAATTCCAACATTTGGAGCGTAGGTTGGTGGCAGATTTGTGCTAATGTGAAATGGAAAGAAACCCCAGATTTCAGTTCCTCATGAAACAGGCATTCCTTTCTCTTCCCATTGATTGTCTCCAACATAAGCGCTGATGGTTTTGGTTTTTCATTACTGCAACATCCTATATAAAATTTAAAAATAACATCAGCTGTAGGCACCTAATTAGCATTAAAGCTTAATAGCTTAAAAAGCATGAATCAAGTTATTTTCTTCCATTGAAAAGCAACTCGTCAGTCAACATAATTCCAAAAAATAGATACATTTTTTATATTTGCATTTTTAAAGGAAAACTGTATTGCCTCACCATAACAAATACTTTCTTGGCAGTTAAGAGCCAGCTTTCCAAGTGCTCTATTCCTAAAAGTGATATTACTTGTTGTTTAGTTTAGTATTTGGCCAAGGCTTCTGTTTAATATGCCTAGTGTTTGATTTAATTAAGATTTAAAAAATCTAAATAAATATATTTATGGTAGACATTGTCAAGAAATTGAATGTTGGCAGGAGTATTAACAAGCCCTGTCATTGATACCAGGTAGCAAATAAGTAATATCTCCTTGACGTGAATAATGCTTGTGAAAATGCATCAGTTTTCATTGCCACCTTGAATCTTCCTGCTACTGCTTTAACAAGGATTTGTGTACTAGAGACATCTATGTAAAGGTGTAGGTTATGGGTGCAGTAAACATATACAGGAAAAAAAAAGTAATTGTAATACAATCAATAACAAGGAGAAAGCTAAGAAATCTGGACTACCACTAGTAGTGCACAACCTCAGGAGTAAAGGATTCCTACTCCTTTTTTAAAACATGACAGAACTGAGAGAAGGAAGGATGTGGAGGACCAGGTGGAAGTGCAAATAAAAAGTAACTGGAGGGAATAAACAAGAAATTCTTGATGACAATGGCATTAGGGTGGGGACACTTCCTTCCTGAGAAGGACCAAAAGAACTGCAATTGGAGAGGACACAAAAGACAGTGGAAGAAAGTATGTACCCTGAAATGAGAAAGCAGTCTACTACAGTGTTGAATGCTTATCCTATAGTGTGGTGCTAAGTAACTCTTTAAAATCACTTCCTCTGACAAAGCAAATGACCCATTTCTATCTGGCAGAGGATGAAAAATAAAATCCATAATGATAGAAGTGTGTCCTAGGCGTTCTTTGGTAAGTTCAATGAGTAAGTTACGTGCTTGGTGCCAGCTTTTATCTTGCTCAGCATGAGCTCTCTTTCTGTGGCTCCAAGCATAGAAGTGCCCAAATAGAACAATGCTGAATAGTACTCAACTTTTCTAAGACAAGTGCCAAATACACATTTATACTAGGGACTCTACCACAGCCTGACAGAGGAAAGTTCATTAGTATGTAGGGGAATGTACTTACCCAATCTTGGCATTTTATTTTTTTTTTCTGTCTAAAGGAGCTTAGCATTATGTTTTCTCATCACTGCACTAGTATTCTCTGATTTAATTAGATGATTGCCAACTATTCTAAAGTATTAATGACTTTCTAACAGCTAGTCTGACAAAATTTCTTCCAAGTTGCAAACATCTGTGATTTGCCCAGGGTTGAACTTCAGTGAAGGCCCATGCACAGTGATAATTTAGCCCTACATAGTAATGGTACCCTGGCTGGGGTCGCAGTCCTCCACTGCTGTAATTTGCTGTGACCTTCTCGCTGTTCTTACCCACCATGTAGAAGTTTTCACTAGCTGGTGCATAATCACCTTCAGATCCATTTCTGTGAGGTCTCTGATCACTTTGTACAACACTAGGCAGATGCCTGCTCAGGTTTTGCAGGCAGCATAGTCACACAGTATGCATGCACCAGCTAATAAGCCCTTGCTCTCAGACAGATTCATTACCCTGGGGGCAGCACCAGAGCAGCACAGCAGCAGAGCAAGATCTCTTGGTGCTGTTCCTCCCTTGTGCCTTTCTCCCCAGGAGAGCAGTGCAGAGAGAGGGAGGTGTTAGAGATAAAACAGAGGGGGAAAATTCATCCTGTTGAGAGCCTGCCAACCTAAAAAAAAAAAAAAAAAAAAAAAATCACAAAAAAGAAAACAAAGTGCATGGTAGATTTGCACGAGGTGGTTTGAATGCTGTAGATGAAATGCTGTAGATGACATGCTGTAGATGACTGTACTGAGTCACCTAGCCAGACCTAGAGGCATTTGGGACTTGTGTGCTCAGGTGCAGTTCTCTTGCCTCCAGGGGAGGTCTTTGACCTGAAAATGCCCAGGGAGCCTTGGTGTTGCCATGTTAGAAGGCAGCTGTGCTGGAGTCTTCACAAACATTTGGACTAAGGTTTCTAAATGTCACCTTTTAAGTCTTCTCTTTCAAGTCTACTTTGTAAGTATTTCACCAAATATTTGTTCCAGCTTTTCAGGAAGTGTGTTAGCCTTGCCTTCTTCCCTTGCCCCTTCCTCAGCTTCCAAAGAATGAAGTTTTACCCATGTCACTCTTCAGAAGCATTGTTGCAGGGTCAGATGCCTGAATAGATGGCAGGGCTTTTGTTTAAGACTAGCATGGGTGAAGATCTTGCACCACAATACAGACTGAAATAAGATTGTATGACTTGTTGGACCAATGCAGTGAAACAGCGTTGTTCCAATATCAAATACAGCAAATAATTTAATGATTAATCCACAGAAAAAAAAATGCAACAAATCCATTTGAATTCTAAATTGAAGGGAATTACAATCTGCTTGTGGATATTTTGCAAGGTAAGCATGGGGCTAAATTGTTCCCTAAAATTATTCACTCACTCATAATCACAGTCAAGAAGAAGACCTTCCTTGAGAAGAATTAGTGCAAGAATGGCATTAATCTTAAGGAAGGGCTAAATCACTGAACCTGTAAACCAAATCAGTAGACTCGGATGATGGAAGGCAGCCACTGTTCTTTGGCACTGAAGTACTTCCAGATTGCATCAAATTATCAAAATTCTGCAGAGGGCTGGGAGGTTGGCAGTGACCCTCAAGCCTTTCTACATGCAAAGTTCCAAAGCTTCTGGTATTTCTTATGATCTTTTACTGATTTTCTCTCACACACTACACAGGAGGAAAAAAAAAAAAGAAGAAAAAAATAGGTTATTTGCTTTTCCTTTATGACAAATTTAATTTTGTATTCCTCTTTCCCTTCAGTTTCTGTTATCAATATTTACTGCTCATCACTCATTTTTCATTAAATATCATTTATGCTAAAACTGGGTTAGTGGTAGGAATATCTATGCATGAATATTTTGTCAAATTGGAAATTGCTGACTGCAGCTCTAAGAGTAAATCATAGTTCATTACTAAATTAAGCTGCCCTGATTACAGTTTTACTTTGTGATGGTTTTTGCATCTGTACTAGATATGGGGATAGCCTGAATGCCACCCACTTATATTTTCATAGTGCAGATACATTCAATTGTTTGAGCATATCCATTTGGGCACATATGTGCACATTGATTGCATATCTCCTTGCAGGTTCCTGAAGTCCATATTTAGTGGTATTTAACCATTATTCGACTCCCCTTTGTAACAACTTATTCTTGTCGGCTTGTATACAGTGGGATTTTCAGTCCTGTGCACAATCCTGCGTACAACCTGTGCACAGGCTTCCCATAGCATGCACGGGAGGAATCTCAAGGAAACATTTGCAGAAAATGGCTAGCTGAGTGGGAAGCCCTGTAAATTAGAAGTGAAATGGGAGAGATGTGTATAAGAGAGGAAGGAATCTCAGTACCTGAGGTTGTGAGGATGGCTGGCAGGCCAAGGTGAATGTCACATCTCTCTCTTCACATCTTGTCCGCAAGCATCAATAACTGCTGGAACTGAGCATCTGAGTCAGATCAAGTATTTAAGTAGCCCATGCTCTGTTGTCAAAACTAGTGCCGTTTCATGCTCCCTCTTAGCTCTTTGCATTTATTTACCAGTACTCCCTGCTCTGCTTTGGGTGGCAAGCTTCCTGCCCCTCTTCCCAGCTGTGACATACCTCATGCAGGATGTTAAGTGTATTTGGTACCCGCAGGGCCTGCCCACAGGACGGGGAGCTCTGCTGAAATATGTGTTCTCTCATCTGAACAAGGATCCCCTTCCCAGTCTGCCTGGTTTTGTATGTCTCAGGACACAAGGGAGGGCGACGGGAGCTGATGTTTAAATGGCTTTTCAGCTGATTAGTGGCAGAAACTTAGATGTCCAGGGACCCCGACCTAGGAGTATTGGAAGCTGGACAGCAGGTGGGAGGCAGCTGAAGATGTCAGTGGCATGTCCTTGCCAGACATCAGGACGTAGACACCAGGTTGCAGTGGCTGTGTACATACTCATAATGAAGCAAGGCCAAAGCACTGCCATGTTGATTGCCCTCACCATTAGCCTCATCCCTGGCAAAGCTTTAGCACGGGCCAGCTATCACTCCCTTAGCAGATCAGAGATAGGCATGGGCGTGACTGGTCCCTAGCGCATTCCCAATGGACAGTTGACTTGTTATAGGTAGGGTCTCAGACCACATTATTTGCTAGTACAGTTGTAGCCACAGGTTCTCTGAAATGAAACAAAGCAGTGTTTCTAGACCTCCCAGTTCTTCAGCCCAATTGCTCAGCCATGCTCTCACACTGTGCAGCGATGTTACAGAGCTGACTGTAATGAGATGACCGTGCAGTGTCTTTGATTTTCTCCTATGAATACCTCTTTCTGGATTATTGGCCTGACTGAAGCTTCTAACAGAGTGGAAACACGAGTCACTATGTTGTTTAGCTGGGTCAATAGATAATGGGTTCCCCTGTTTAGCAATTGTATTATTGAAGAGGCTTTTTGTTATAGATTTTCCTCAGACCTATGATTTCCATGAAAATATAGTCATGAAGAACAGCTTCTTCAAAAGAAAGTATTTTTCCCTGTTAGACTATAACAAGCAGGAAGGAACAGGTCAAAAAGGCAAAGTTTAAATATCTATTGTTTTGCCTAAATCTACCATTTTTCTCATAGAGTTAAGTAGTTTTGACTTAGCCTTGATCCTCTGTGGCCTTTCAAGGTCTCCTGAGCCTGACCTTTTATCTGCTTTTTTGGACTTGTATTTGAGGAGTACCTGCCAAAAAATTGTCAGGGTTTCAATTACCACAATACTCATGCCACCATATAGCAATATGAATTTTTTGTATCACATACACTGAAATATTCACAAACTCAAAAGGTATAGGTATACTCCATCATCACTTCTGTCTCTCAGCAGGGTTCACTTTATTTTATTTTCATTTGGTTGTTACTTGACTTTCCATGCAACCTTTTCTAATTCTCACCTCCCTCTTCATGAACTGAATAGTTCCACTGCTGAAGTTAGTCTGTTCATACTGAGTGTAATTTTCAGCAGAAGTTTTCCAGCCTCTTCAGAGGTTTGTGTGCTCTCTGAGCCAACTGCTGGGCCAGAAGGCAGATGCAGGGATGCTGAGAAGCAGTCTACACTGCTTCCCATAAGAGTGTCCCAGGAGTGTCGTGCCAGTCTCCAAAGGTTGCCTGTAGGGCACAACTAGCCTGCAACCTTGTGCTGTAGCAATAAAATGTTACCCAGCAGCCATCCTGCCAGGCATACCATTTATTAATCACAGGCTATATCTCCCAAACTGGAGCCACACTGGAGCTATTTTCAAGCCACATATGGCTCAGCAATTTCAGCTTGGTGATTCTGAAGTAAGTGAGACACATTGCATAAGCCATGTGCACTAACATGTGTGGGAGGAATTGTGAAATGCTGCATACGTTAAATTTTGTTGTATTAGGGTGGTGCCTATGATGAAATCTTGCCTGAGAATTTCTGATACTACAGGGTCTCCCGAATCTAGGTTTTGGATGCTAGATGCTGCTTCATGCTGGCAGTTCAAAGAAAAGTTTATAAACTTACAGCAGTATTTCTATTTTCTTGCCTATATGATGGTTTTCCAGTCAGACAAACTGTTTCGTTGGGTTTTTTTAGCCAAACTCTGATCAAGACTTCAGTGACTAAAATTATGACAAAGCTTCCCAGAAATTGATATGTCTGTTTAAGATTCAGATTTTGACCTATAAATAGAATAAAGGACGACATTGAACATAATGAAGAGTGCACATATCATCACATATTTAATACAGTAATGGTGCTGCAAATGGATAATTGAGGATTGGCAACATGAATCATTTAGAATTATGTTCTCGATTCTATGAATATTCTTATGGGCTCTTATAAAGTCAGTGCCAATTAACAGGGGCACCTGGGCTCCGAGATAAATCTGTTTGTAGGTATCTAGGACAAGAGCATTCTTCAAGTTAAATCTTTCTCCTTTAATGACTCCCTAAATGAGTCCCAGATTAGGAGATAAGCTGCTATCTGTGTGGATAGCTACACTGCGAAAGTATCTGCTGTGATTTCTAGTAGTAAATCTGACTGACCAGCCTTGGGAGCCTGATTTACTTGCTTATTTATTTACGAGTGCTGGACCCTTTGACTCTAGATGCAGCTGAGAGAACTCAGCCACTGTGAATGTCAAGCTTAAATTAATACAGACGGTCTGAGCCTCACATGAGGAAGTTGTGTGTTCAGTCTCAGACTGAAAATACCTGACTCCATTCAGCTCTCTTTACACTGTGTGTAGAGAGGTATGGGGAAACAAAGTATGTGTGCACTCTGCATAGAAATTTTAGGTTTTCTTTCTTTTGAAAAAATATTTATAGGTCTGCCTGGGAGGCTAAGCCCAAAATTCCTCTATGATTAAATAGTAAGAGCTCCTGTCGGCAAAGTTGTCAGATGTGTGTTAATATATGGTGCTCTGGTGGAGTTATTTAGGCTTTGCTACTTACTAAACTGTAAAGGATTTGTTTCTCGGTGTTCAGATGTCATCTTTGATCCAGTAAGATTTAGCTTAAAGACCTTTTCCTCTGTTCTTTGGCAAGCAATCAAATCCAGCTTTCTTTCATAGTCTTCTGAAAAACATATCAAGATTATCAGGATTTCTAGTACCTCACATTTTTTCACTGTATTTATTGAACCCCATAGATTCCAACTTGTTCTGCAAAAATGAGTTGGAAATTCATGTTCCAAGTAAGAAAAAGTAAAATCAATTTAAACTAAAGTATATATAATTTGGCAATTAGGCAGTGTTCCCTGCTAACATGTCTGTGGAAATTTTCCAAGGTTCTGCTTCTTGATCAAAAGAGCTCAATGTATTAAATGGGATGGGATATGGCTTACGGTGCTACTTTGCTCCGAGATTTGGAAGAGGATCCAAAATGCCATACCTTTTCCTCTCCTATCTTGCCTCTTCATGCACTCTTGCACTACCCCATAGTGTGTTTTGGTTTTCTTAAGGCAAAATGGAAAGTAGTGTGGCCTGTGGCCTATGTATTTGACATTAGCTCTACAGTACTTGAGTGTCCTCCTACCCAGGAATACCCCAGTGAGATTGTCAAATTCCTCTTCTGCTTGCTGCCCTTCTGAAAGGGTTCAAATTCAAGGTCTCCATTTTAGCACATTTTGAGCAGCAGCTTTAGTTTCCAAGTGCTTTTTCCCTTGTGGGGGCTTGTCCTTTTACACTCTGATGTTTCACCTTCTGATATTAGAGGTGTAAACTATATATGGCCTGAGTATTTTGACTGTCCTTCCATAGGCCAAAATGTGATTGGAATTTATTAAAATTACTTATTCTGTTCTTCCTGGAGGCCTTTGGAAAACCAGGCTGGGAGTTTGGAAAAGGGATTTGATCCAAAAGGCAGAATGTAAAGGAAACAGAGAAGTCTCTGTGGCTGTATGGAAACACGCTGATTATCTTTATCCCTCTGTTCAGCAAAATCGTAACATTATCTGTAATAGGGTTAGCAATGCATTCATTGCCTTTACACACTCCACAGAATCCTCTCTTCTGGCCCGTAAGTAGAAGGTGATGGGTACAACTACAGGAGAAGTGTAGAAACTAGTGTAGAAAGACAGTGTATTTCCTTGGCTGGCATTATATGTTTCTAGCTAATGACTTAAAATTGTTAAGAGCTGTAGCAGAGCTTATTTACAGCTCTATTGATTTTTGTCATCATGAGTGCCATTATTGCCTTCCCTTAGCTTTAGATGAATGATCAGTAACTTAATAAATGAAAGCAGTGTATGTTCATGTTCAGAAAAGGAAGCAAGCTAGTGCAAGGTGTATGACCACTAACAATTAAAGATTTTAAACATTTCTTATTAAAAAGATACACCCAGTTTGTGAGGCCCAGCTGTTGATGTGGATTCTGTAATTCAGTTAAGCAGCAGACAATAAAAACTGGTGTAAATAAATGAGACAGGAGAGATCAGATGATACAAGCCTGGGTGTTGGAGACCTGGGGTCTATTTCTGACTCTGCCAGCCATTTGATCTGATGCCAGGCTGTTTGAATCTTTTTCTCTTTGCACGTTTGTCTGCCATATACAAGCCCTTTTGAAGCATAGTTTTCTTATTACGATTTTGAAAAAGTGGTGAACTGGATCCCAGTTTCTGTCAGCATCAGTGGATGTTAAAACAATACAAAATTAAACTCACACCTATTACTCAAATTTATCCTACAACACTAGATCAAGACTGAAAGATAGAGTTCTACTGCAATTAATAGATACATATTACATATGGCAACCCCTCTAATTAAGGTGGCACAATGTTCTGTAAATGTTTCCATCGAATCACTTGTAAAAGGACTTGTCAGGAAGCTGATTCTCCCATCTGCAAGATGTTTCAGGACTGCAGTAGTTCTTTCATATAGTGTTAGCATTGCACTGTTTTGCCAAATGCATCTCTCCCCTCCTCCCTCCCCTTCCCCCCGCCATGCTACCCAAATGTGTGTATCAGCCTTCCATCTGAGATGAGCCGTTAGTGCTCTGGTTAGGGACAGGGCTCCTTCTGGACAAGCTAACTTCTGAAAATTAGATTTTCCTGGTTGTCGTGGTTTAACCCCAGCCAGCAACTAAGCACCACGCAGCTGCTCACTCACTCCCCCCCCACCCAGTGGGATGGGGGAGAAAATTGGGAAAAGAAGTAAAACTCGTGGGTTGAGATAAGAACGGTTTAATAGAACAGAAAAGAAGAAACTAGTAATGATAATGATTACACTAATAAAATGACAACAGTAGTAATAAAAGGATTGAAATGTACAAATGATGCGCAGGGCAATTGCTCACCACCCACTGACCGACACCCAGCCAGTCCCCTAGCAGCGAAATCCCCACCCCCCCCTTCCCAGTTCCTAAACTAGATGGGACGTCACATGGTATGGAATACACTGTTGGCCAGCTTGGGTCAGGTGCCCTGGCTGGGCTTGAGAAGCTGAAAAATCCTTGACTATAGTCTAAACACTACTGAGCAACAACTGAAAACATCAGTGTTATCAACATTCTTCACATACTGAACTCAAAACATAGCACTGCACCAGCTACTAGTAAGACAGTTAACTCTATCCCAGCGGAAACCAGGACACTGGTCTTAACTTCTGTTCAAATGAAAATTTTATTTGTAAAACACAGGTTAAAAAAACCCCAAAACTGTTTATGAGAAGGAGATGAATGTAGGGAAAAAACCAAAATTAATCATTCTTAACCATAAAAATAGCATGATCAGAAAATAATTACGGTAGAGCAGAAATTAGTTGTTTAATTTTGAGTATAAAATACATTTATATGATTGTTTATGTTTGACTAATTGCTAAGTTTGCAGATTAGGAAAAGGATATCCCATAAAATGTAGGGAATATGGATAATTTACAATGTACCTGGAAAATCACATACAATCAACTTAGAGCATTTCTTGTCCTGAACTGGCATGTTTCATCCATGAAGTGGGAAGCAAATAATAGTCTTCAAGATGGATACATAGGAAACACTTTCTTTTTTCTCATTCCTGCTGTGGAATACTTTATTTCAAAGTCTTACAATGGATCTTGCACATTTTGGGGCTAACTTTGGCTGTGGAGCGTAGAACCTCTTAACACTTCTCCACTCAGTCATTTGAACCTGTGGGAAGCACAGTCACAGATTCTTCTTTCCGGGCAACACGGCATATTTAATTCCAGGTGCCTCCAGCTGGTCATGAAATCTTAAAAGGAGATGAAGACTTAATGCTATGCTTTCCAAAATGATTTTTAAGTTTGTGCACCCACATATGACCAAGACTGATAGAAGTAAGCACCCAAAAATACTTAATGTAAACACACATGCGATAGATTTCTTGGATTCACAGTTGGATTTGGCAACTTTTCAGTTTTTAATTTATTTCAAATCGTGAAGCCCTTTTTCTCCTCCAGCCCTCATAAAAGTGTGGTATTTATCCTTACATTTTCTGTATGAGAAGCCAGAGCCATGAGAGCAGTCTTGCCTACGACGACACAGCCAATACAAACCTGAGACTCAACCCCAAGCCTGCTTCCATTCCATAGATGGTTGTAACTATTAAAATACGGGTTAACTAATGTTGCTGAAACAGCAATGTTATCCATGACTAAGTAGCAGAGTAGGAGTTTGGAAAATGAAGGTCCATCATAACCATGCAATGAGAGGCAGTAAGTCCCCACACAGATGATGTGGTTTTTAAATCTGAGTTGTAGGCAGGTCTTCTGTCAGTAAAGCACATGCTTAGGGTTGTGTGATGCAGTACAGTCGTGTGCTTGTGAACAGTCACACTCAGAAATGCCTGTTGGCTTCTTCCAAAAAATGCAGTGTTCTGAATAATCCCAGCACACCAAGTACCATCAAGATACAGCACAAAATTAGATCAGTTTAGGGCACAAGGACACAGCATCAAAAATGCCCTGTAAATAGGCAACACTTGATCACAAAAGGGTGTCAGCAATTAAGACAGATTTTTGTCCTCTTTTCTTCCTTCCAAGCTGATTGAAAGTGAAAAGATGAAAAACATTTTGAAAGGCATGGGAATCCAGCATTAAACTCAAGCTGCCTGATGTTACCACTTTGAGGCCAGCTTTACTCGGGTAAAACTTTGAATGCAAGTTGAGAGAAGAGCTCGGTTAAAAAAAAAAAAAAAAAGCAAAGTCAGGAAAAAGCATGGGAAGATCAATCCTTTAGTTCTCCAAAAGGCTTCATTTAGTATTTTGCTGAAGAGGACAAGGCTTCGTTTTGGTCTCTCCCTTGCATGTTGTCATTTAAGTATAGCTTGTAAATGTTCTTTCAGAGCTCTAGGAAATATGTCCAACACTAGGTTATTGTTGTCTGGTCTATTTTACTAAAAGATCCTGCACAAAAATTTGCGCTGGGTGCTAGGATATGATAAAACCAATTCCCAGTTATGGATAACAAATAGTACAGGAGGATGCTTATAGCACTTTTTAATAGAAACCATTAAATCAGATATTTACTCAGTTTCTCCTTGGAGGCTATTCAGAATTTAACTGACTCACAAATGGATTATGCAATAAAGTATAGGATAGTATAAAAACAAAAAAACAGTAGACTGAACTGAGACAAAACTATACCTTTGGTTTTTTGGGGAGCAAAAAGGTTTGGGGGTTTTGAGGTCTTCTGTGTCCATTCCTTCTTGGAATTTCAAAAGATTTAGGGTGGGTCTGGGAAAATTGTAAAGTTTTTACAGTCAACTTAACGAAAAAAAAAAAAAAAGGATGACTGGTACATATGTCAGTGAATGACTTGAATGGTCTGTGTAATTAACTATTGCTTGCCAAGGGCAATCACTCTCCAGGTTATTGATTTCTGAGCTCTCTGGAGAGAGCTTGTGCCCAAAGCACTGTTGTTGCAGTAAGAGACGCTCTGGGAACTCGTGGACTGCCTGGGAATCTGCTCTGACCTGCTGCTTCTGAACATCACTGTCTGCCTCTTCCTTCTTCCTCTTGGGTCCTTATCTTGCCTTCTGCAGGCCCTAAGGTAGATCCTGTTGCTGTCTACCCTTGCTTATCCTGGCTCTGCTCTTTTTTTGGGATCTTCTTTCCTGTTTGAACTTCTGTGAAGAGCAGGTTTTGGCCTGATTCTGGACTGTGTTCCTCAACTTGTTTTATATATTGTGCTTATGGATCCCAACAGCCTCTCTTTCTCATTGAGACAGTCACTCTTTTTCCCCAGGTCCACCCTAAGCTTATTAATCTTTCTGCATTTTTTCCCCACTTGTTCATCTGCAGCTGGGACAGTATCGCCAACCTAATACTTCAGGAGGCATTAAGCCAGACAGGCTGTGGGTTTCTCCATCTCCTACTGCACAGAAAGCGCATCAGTATGACCTGAGAGTGCATAGCCTGATTACAGTACATATAATTCAAATCAGTAATACAGGTAATATTTGTTTTCCCATATATGATACTCCACCCAGTAGCAGAAATCAGACGGCAGTGGTAGTGTGATGGAAGATTGTTTCACTTTGCTGAAACTTCCATATTGCATTAGTACAAAATGTTGACTGATAATTCTAGCTCGTTTCCAGAGATGCCTGTCAACACGGACCTGGCATGCAGTTTTATATTTCAAGATGTTCCCATGAACATTGCTTACAGGAAGATGCCTTCAGCACATTCATGGTGGAAAGGAGGTTATGTATGTTCTGTGTCTGTGTTAGCTTTCTGAAGATCCTGCACTTTTGCTCAGATCCTTTTTGGCTGTTACACATGGTTTGCACACTTCATGCTCCAAACCAGAAGTAGGCAAAGTCCCAAGGAAACACGAATGCTTTTGTTCCAGTAAAGTAACCTGCATACTTTTTAGGGCTTACAGAACGTGAACGTGAAACATAAAAGGCTGCCAAAGATGCTAGGGAAGGTCTGGTCTGCTAATATAATGTAAATCTACTTTTTAAAATGAGTAATTAACAGAAGCAAAACTGGAAATCACAAAGTGGTGTGAGGAAAAGTATATTTTTCCCCTGTGCATTAGAGGGAGCCTTGCAGACACTTGGGAGAATCTACCTAATGACATTTGCATATCTTTCTAAGTAGAAGAGTTTCCAAGGTAGTATTTTAAAAAAAAATTGATGTTATTCTAACCTTATTTACCAGCAGCATAGTCTGTTCTGCACTTTGAGCATGGATTCAGGTCCCACTGAATGTTCCGAAAACATACCTAAGGGAAGTGTCTGGACATCACTCGTGATATACTTTTTTCTTACTCACTTTAGAAGCGCGAGAAACGTGTTTAATTTGAAAAGGTTGATGATAATAAGAGTTAACTGGCCGAACACTTGTAATGGAGACTTGTCGCCAGGTGAGCACTTAACAGCTTCGCTGTGCCCTAGTGTTGCACAAACTGGTAACTGTCCTAGAGTAATTGCTCTTGGCTGTATTCTCCTTTCCTGGCTCGTGAGGAAGGGGCACTCCTTTCCCCAGCAGCAAGTGGGCAGCAGCATCAGCACCTCCTCCTGCCTCTGCCCCCCAGTTCCTGCTGGGGCTGTTGGCTGTGAGGTGGCGGGGACCATGGACTTGGTTTTTGTTACCTGCGCCCTGATGCCCTTTGCTGGGCGGCTGGCCACGGCAGCGGCAGGGAGGCTGTGGGGAAGTGAACGGCACATCCCGCCCTAGAGAGGTGCTAAAGAGGAAAAACTGCTCTTCCCAGCAAAAACAACGCTGCTGCCAAATAGCTGGCTGCAGCTTATGAATGCTAGGGCAGAAAGTCTTGCTCTGTGTGAGAAGGTAAGATTAGGTTCTAATTAAATAACTGCAGAGGAATCATTGGAGTAGTCAATGTGCAACACCCATGAGAGGAAAAATCAAGTTAGGATGGAAAGCTTTTATTGAGACAACTGAGACCATATCTGACATGCTACTTAGACTGATCCTGCTATGCAGGAGCCAGAGAAATTAGTTTTAACATGAGAAGCATTGTGGGAGAGGGTGCAGGACTGGCTGAAACTGGTGCCTGCTCTTTTCTGGTAGATTGCCCTATTTGAAAATGCCATAAGTATTGGAATTACAACCAAATGAGTCCTCATCGTGGACAAACTAAATATTCAGGGACGTGCAGATTGTGATTCAGCAGATTGGTGGTAGGGCATTCAGCTGGGAGGTGGACACGTGTGTTTGAGGTGTTGCTCCAGGAAACATTTACATCCTTGACTTGATACATAACTAAATCCTTGGATCTTACATTTTGCAAGGAAAAAACTTTCAAGCTGGTCCAAGCTGATAATTGCTGTTTATTATTTTTTTCAATGCATAACATAAAAGCCATTAATATGTACTGCCCTAACTGCATATCTCAGCCTTTGATTTTAGATCACAGCAGATCTTGTTTACACTGTCAGTCCATTTCATGTCCTGAAGGAAGGTTCAGAAAATGAAAAGAAAACCTTTCAATAAAATAAATTTTGAAAAATTTGAAACTGCAAAACAAATCTTGAGTTTCTGAAAGCTCTCAGAACTAAAATTATAAAATGTTTGCAATTTTTTTCAAGACATATTTAAGAAAACCTGTATGCAAAAGCAGTACTTTTAACCTTAAAAATTCAGTTTTAAGTGGGCAGTAGTTACTTACGTTCTATTTACTGCTCTAAAAGGCAGTAACAAAACCCAGTCAAGAATTTTAATTTTAAAATTAGTATTATTAAAAAGGGAAGTAGCATCAAGGAGCTTGTGATACTTGTCTAATTGGTGTCAGCTGGGTATGTGTGAGACGATCCACTCAGAGCAGCCTCAGCAATGATCAGAGCTCACCCCACGGTGCCTGCAGCAGTGCCCTGTAGCTGGGCCGTTGCAGGGAGGAAGCCTCCTGTTTTGTCGCTACACATGGTCATGGTCCATGACATGCAGCCTTTCTAATAGGGGAGCTGCCTGAATTGCATTGAATCTCTCTAATAAATCAGTGAATGAAGAAAATGTGTACACCATTATCTATTTAACTGGTCTCATTTAGTTTTCTCCTAGACTTCTAAATGAAATGTTATTAAAATTAATGCAATTAATTTATCTTCCAGCCATTAAAAATTAGCTGCTTACCTAAAGAGTATAGGAATATAAGTGCTCCTTAATGAGAGCATGGCTCAGGGTTTCATTTGGCCTTAAATCAAATTAGGAGTGTAATTAGAGCACTGTTAACAAAGTATGTGTTCCTCAGAAACTAAGAGAAGGCTTTTGTTGTCCATCTTCCGTTCATATCAACAACCTGGGCCTTCTTAAAGCTCCCTTTGTATGGCCTGTATCTTCTCAGGTCATACCTCTACAGGTCTGGGTATGCTACTTTTGATGCCATTGCTGTGCTAAACTGGCTCTTGAGGCTGTTATTCGGGATGTGTAGTTTCAGGATGTAGTTTCACGGATGATACAGGCGTATCGGGTTCCTGCGCCGTTTGCACTGCTGTCGTGTTGTCTCACGCTGGATGAGCTGCGTTCCTCATGTCAATCACACGTTAATGACGAGGCACTGCGACAGCTGCTGTTTGTAAAAATCATGTGAGACCTGAGTTCAACTTCAGTGTCTGTACTTAGATACTAGGAGAAAACAGTTCCTGGAGGAAAAAATGGAGACCTCTCAGCTAATTGCTGGGTGATACTCTTTTGAGCTTCTGTTACTCAGGAAATCAAACTAGGTGAGGAGAGTGGTGTCTTCAGGTTGTAAAATATGTCTGTAGCAAGGCTAATGAATAATCAGTGGCTTTTATGGAATGGTAAATTCTAAGTTTTATTTTTAAATTATGATATCACTAGGTTTAAAGTGTGATGGAAGTTGGGTCCATTAAATAGATGAATTAAAGTGCAGATAGAAATGGTACAAGGCATATCATAATAAACAGAATTCCCCCTGCCACCAGCTGGCGTGTCCAAGTGCTAGCAGACTGCTGCAAATTGCACCTCATTTGCGGGCATGCAGTGTATCAGAGAAAAGAGAGGTTGGTTCTGGTGGCTCTCAACGAGACAAAGAGGCCCCTGTCGCATCTGGAGCAGAGGAGAGAAGAAGGGCACAGTCTGAATGCTCCTGAGGGAAAAACTGAAGAGAAACAAGCCTGGAGGGATGGTGAGAACGGGTGAGCTTGCTGATGCTCCCCTGTTGCTGTAGCCATCCCTTTGTGCTCAGTATGTTCAGACGGTACATGAGGTATGGAGGGAAGTCATCAGACTAAGATGTGCATGTACCCAAAATCCCACTGCCTTCCTGGGAGCCATGCAAAGATAAAGATGGCAGGTTTTGTTTTCTTTAGCCACTGTAATGATTTGTTCTTTGAAATGCATGTGTAAATTATGAGTGACTTCAGTTATTTTAAAGATGGGCATTACTATGCATGACTCAGTTTTGCAGTGCTTCAGAGAGGAAGTTTTCTTTTGTCTTCAAGATACTATCAATGCCCATTATGTTGCCAGTGAGGTGCTGTAACTGAAGTCAGAAATAGAATATGATTAAGCTATGGTGAGGCTAGGCAGAGGAGAGAGAAGTCAGCCTTCGTGTACAGCAACTCCCGAATTGCCATGAGACTCTTGGTTATGTAATGACTGGGTTGTCTGAGACTTCATCTGTGAAGTGCAGCCTAGTCATTATGTAGTAAGAAATCTCTTGCATCCACTTTATTTATTCTTTGATATTTATTCTTGCATCACTGAAACAGGCAGCAGTAGGGAATAGACAATTAAAGGGAGAATTGCACTACTAAACACTGTGTAGTGATTACTCATTCCAGTAAAAAGATTTTTTTTCCCTGATATATTTGTATTAGACAGTACAAATACATTTAACTTTTAGGAGAATATCACAGCTGAAGAGAACATTTCCAAAATGTTCTGTGAAATTAATCTTTCTCTAAAAACTGTTTACAGTTTTATAGGTGAACTGTGAACCATCATCTCTGAATCTGTTCATAAACTGCTGTAGGCAGTTGCTCCAATACCTCTCAAATGCCTCATATTTTGAGGGTTGTTGCTCATTTTGTCTCTACAGTTGCCCATGTTCCACCAAACCTAGTATCCCTTTAGTATCCCTTTAGTATCCCTCTAGTATCCCAAGTATCTTCTCTGTTATTGAAAACTTTGCACCATAATTAAAAGATGTCAAAGTTCATGTAGAGAAAGCTATTTATACAGAAGATGGGAATTCTCCAGCTTTCACTGCTTCCTGCATTCTGTTTTATGTCACAAGGTGCCTAAACTGCAGGAGGGATGTTTTCAGTGCTGTGCCCCGCAGCCTTAACCCCCCGTCATACAGACCTGCCGGGGCACAGGGTGACTGTCCCCATCCCACCCACGTCCCCAGCCTTGGGCTGATGTGCAGCCAAGGTGCACAGCCAGAGCCAGGAGACGGAAAGCGCTCCTGCGCTCAGAGTTCAGCTGGACCTATGATGTCCTAGATTAAATTTTGTGACGTGAGATTTTAATACTTGTCACTACAGATTTCTATCTGAAGTTAAGTGCTTTTCCCAGTGTCTACTGCTGTCATTTATTTTTAGCATGTGCACGGCTGGCCAAACCAAACCATGACAAGCTTGGCAGTGTTCCGTGTGTTTAGAGCCTCCTTGGCCAGCAGATCGTCCCCTGTGCAGTGAATCATAACATGCACCTGGCCAGGTAGCTGACACAGATTGTCCTAAAAGCCCAGCTGTGGGTGCTGGCTACACATTGGCCATGGCCAGCAGCAATTTAGGAGGGTCCAGAGGTAACGCAGGCTATCAAAATCTGTTATCTGAATGATAGGCTTTCAACACAGAAGCGGATTGGGACCCATTCTGTCTGCTGGCAAGATGCTGCTATGCCACTAAGAAGTTACGGCATAGCTAAACTGCTCATCAAGGATCCTGGGATTTGAGATGAAGCGGAAGGAGAGAGGAGGGGAAGAAAGCTACAGTAGGAAGTTGGGAGTGTGTTGGTCCTTGAGCTGAAAAAGCTTCATGGTGAATGTGCAGCAGTGGTGTTGCTCAGTGGTGACAGCACGGAGTTAAGATTTGGGTCACACAGTATATGAGCAGCATGGTTGCACACAACTGCACTTTCAGCATAACATGAGTGGACCTTGACTGGTGGTGTCGTGGCAAATAGCAGATGAGGCAAATATCAGAAGGGTGCCAGTGTTAGATCCCTCAGCAGGTTAGTAAACTTGACATTTGAAGTATTTCTCCTCTTGTTTTTGGCAGCCAATTTTATCAGGTGGTGACACAAAGTCAGCCTTACAAAGGCAAATGCTGAGATGCAGTCGGTGGATTGTGAACCAGCTGTTGGCCTGACAGGGAAGCAGTCGTATACACCAAATGTGAGTGGGAAGATGATTTGAAAGTGAAAAGCACACACAACTGATTTAAAAGCATTCAGCAGAGCAAGCACCATTCATGGTTGTATGGGGCATAGCTGCTAAGTCAGCATCAAAGAGGCAGTAAGTTTTCAAAGACTGAGAACAGGGACCTAAAAATGAGTGCCTGAGCAGAGATCATCAGCTTAAAAAAACCTATAGAGGAGTTTCAGGTGGATCAGGGAGGTAAAAGTTACAGACAGCAGGTGCTGAAGAAGATGACTGAGCTGAAATTTCTAAGGACGAGCTTTGTGGACAAGTGCACTCGAAAACAGCAGCATGTGAAACTTTCCACAGTGCAGTCAGCAATGTGGAGAATATTCTAGAGTTTCCCGAGCAGATTGCTGGGCCTCACCAACTTACTTGACACGGGCATTTACTGTCCAAAGTTGCATTCGTAGCTCAGGTTCCTACCCTCAAGAGAGAAATTGCAGGAATGCAGGTTCAGTGCTTATGCATCCAGCGTTGGCAGTGAAGGTGGAATAGAGAGCAACTAGCAAACTTGCTACCCAGCCTTTCTCAGCAATCATTAAAGTGTCAGTTCTCACTATTTTTTTCATAGCTGCAGGCGGGAACGTTACTGCTAATTTTCAGCTCCCTGCTAACACTTAAATTAAGACTCTAGAGAGACTTGGTTGGGTTTTTTAGCGCCTGAGTAGTCATTTGACAACTCGCGAAGTAGTAGATGAATGCTGGTGAGGTTGAGAACTAGGTGTTGTCCAAGGGTAAATATGTGTGGCAGGGAGGCAGGGAAAATTCACAACAAAAATAGTCTGTACTGACCTGGGAATGAGGATACTTGAAATAAAATTGCTGCAGGCGAGCCTGTTCTCAGAGTATAAAGACCAAAACAAGCTCCCTTGCCTTGCTGATGTGCTTGGAAGACTTTAATATGACCTTGGAAGGGTAGTCTGCTTAAAAAAAGGGGTCAAGAGCCAAGAGTCTAGCCTGGGGACTTAAACGGAAGCCAGGATAGGGTTCAAACCCTGGATTCTAACCTGGCATAACATGCAGCATGAATGCCACAATGGTATGTAAGAGTCAGACGGAGGAAAGCAGATCTTTAGCTGTTCCAAATAGCTGTTTTGAGCATGAATTATCAGTGTGAGGAGATCACATGTGTTTGTGCCCATGCTGAAAGCTGTCCTGTTGCATTGTTAAAATGTTCTCTATTATGGGAAAGAAAGATTTGCTGAACCTGATGTTCCAGAAGCTGTAGTAAGCAACAAGCAGCAATACAGGCTGATGGCACCAGGAAGCTAGCTAATTTCTGCATGGTTTTAATATGAAGATCTTCCACTGATAACTGCAGCTTTGCACACACAAATTTCAGTGAACTTTGGATAAAGTCATAAATGAGGTAAGGGATGATCAGAACTTTGCAAGTTGGGCCAAATAATGTGATAAAATTGCATATGTTTGATAAATTTGCATATGTTTATTCACTGCTATATGGTAGTTGTCTGTGTTTTTTTTTAATTTACTCTAACAGACACATATTTCAATCTTATTGAAAAACACAATGAAAATCCACAGTGTAAATTCATGTAAATGGTTTAAAATATTGAGAAACTCATTAAATAAAGGCTGATCCAAATCAGTGATACGAACAGCTCTGTATAAAACTGGATGTATGTTATTAAGAATTTCTAAATTAGAAGCCAAAAAAGTGATCTGTGTGTAAATCTAGAGATTTCCACTGCTTTTCTAAAAATTTGAGATTTAAAAAATTATTAAATATCTGAATGAAGGAATCCTCAGAAAAGCAGCACTTAGGTTTCTGCAGTCTAGAATTTTTAAATTTATCCAATAGATACCTGAAGGACTCGAGTCGGGTGTTGCCTTGTCTTGGACAGAGAGGAACATCATTTTAGTACTCTCTCATGACATTTGCATAACGCAAAATGCGAAACATTGAACTAAAAGAGACATGGCTCATTTTATTTAAGTGAAGACCTAGCTCATTTAATCATTACTGCCTGCCAAAATAATTTGTAAATTACTAAGCAGTCTCTGACAGGGAATGATACTTTTTAAAAAAGCACTTATTTTGAATTATTGTAAGCAATTTCAATTTTATTCCTTTTCTAAATGAAGCTGCACTTACTGACCCCAAAGCCGAACATAGGCTTCAAGCTCAAATATTTAAAAGCACTAGGGAGAAACTTAGGACAATACTGTATCTTTCTGTAATCTGTAATGCATTATTTCAGTGTTTCTTGGCTCATCCCTCCATGTTAAAAATAGAAGCACTGTTCTAAAGCAAGTTGGTTTATAAATTTGACTCAAATACCCACTTGGCACCCTGTTTTCCTGGTGATGATTGTGTGGAATATAGTCCCCTTTGGCCTCTTTCACAGCTCCGAATGCTCCCTTGCAGGGCTAGTGTGACAGCTGCAAAAACAGATGCCAAACTCTGTATGATACCGTATTTTTCTGTGTATAATCCTTAAGTAGTTTGTGTTAAACAAAGCGACTCTGCCACTGCACAGCCAGGCCATTTCCCCTGTGATGCAGCAGTAAAAGAAAGTTATTTACGTGTATGGGTGTATGATGGGAAGTTTACCGCTTTGCTCTTAATACTTCTGTGTCTAATATTGCAGCAGGTGCTTTCTCTTCCCCAGTAAGCTCCTGTCTCTGCTTCTCATTTGTTTGGATTATAAAAATATGTCCCAGTACTTCACTGGTACTTAGCTGGTTTATAACTGGCTTATTGGAAGTACAGGTGGTATACACAAAACATTATTTGTATTATGATCTTCGGTTGGCTCCCTGAAGGTCTCTCTGTAAGCAGCATTCTGAACGTAGAGGCATTTCAGAGCTGAAGTGGGGTCAGCTGGGTGTACATACCATGTGAGAATCCTTTCTGCTTACTTTGTTTCATACCATATTTTTTTTTTCTCACCGTGCTCAGAAAAGTATTTAGGAGATACCCATTAGCATAAATAGGAGTTACATAGCAGTATATCACAGTTAAGCTGTACTTACTGAAGCTTTTATATCTACAGTACTTAAAGCATCACTATTTTTATGCTACTTTTTTCCAAAGCATAAAAGTGATTATCATTTCTATGTATTGTTATTTAAGCCTGTTTTTTCAAAGAAAAGTCTTTCCTATTAACTCACCATTGTCAGCAACTGTTTGCAGATTAAATATTTCCAGGCTTTTTTTCTCTTAAAACATAAATTGGAACAGTGCTCCTAAGCTTTTCAACTTGGCAAAGTCTTAATCAATTTTTTATTTCTTTCCACTTACTGTAAATGTAAGAACAAAGAATATAGAATATATCCATAGTAACAAGAAGTATATGTAAGCTTATGTTCATGTGTCTGTTTGGAGAGGTTAACAGATTATTTGACCTTGAATGGCTTGTGTGTAGAATTGGAAAACAGCATTCTCTCCGCTTTATACTACAATAAAATTTACAGTACTTCATGTCACCCTGATTTCTTGTCACTGTCCTTCTGTGTTTGTGACCCGTTGGTTCAGAAACAGTGCCCTAAATCCTTATTAAAGTATCCTTTGTATCAAATTGTACTTGAATGCCGAGGGACAAATCACATTGAACATAAAGGAGCTAAAGTGAAGAACAGTTTGGATTTAGATATTTTGCAGTGTTCTTGGCAAGATGTCTTACTGAGTAATGCTTTAAAGGCATAGCTCTGCATGCTTTCAAAATTATATTCACTACCAAATGAGAAGGATGAAACTGAAGTCTGCTGAGAGGTTACTGTAGAAGAGGTAGATTGAAGATAGGCCTACTCTTTGTGTTTTAGGGCAGATGTCAACACATAACTAGAGAGGGAGAAAATCACGCATCCATACTGGTCCCTTGCTTAGACCTACGTGATGTGATTTAAGGAAAGATGAGTTTGTTAGCTTAATTCCAAGCCCAAGGTTATATGGTCATGCCCTCTTTTTTTCTGTGTTGGAGTATGGGCAAAATAAGCTGATGTCTTGCTTGCAGCACACACAGAAACAAGCTTACATCTGTCCCTAGAGTGTGCGAGCTGAATCTGTTCACAAAAATCTACCGACCTGTTGAGGCATACTGGGTGAAGGACATCTCACGGTTTCTGTGTCAGTGCTGAACTCCACCATGCTGCTTGGCTGTAGCTCTTGACTGAATGACAGCATCCTTTATTGTAAGCCATGGAACAAACTCTAATACCTGAAAGCAGCTGTACAGATCTCTAGGTCTAAAGTCAGGAATCTCCTTTAGCTCAGGTTTATAGTGTGGCTGCTGAGACATACTGTGCTTTCTTTGAAGATCACAATTTACTCCAAGGATCTTCATGAATGCAGTGTAGCCACTAAGACCTTTTCTGCATAACCTATGTGTAAAGATTCTTGGCATTGCTCACATATGTGTTTAGCGATGTTGTGGCCACTGAATGTACCTTTTCAATCCGCAGCTTCCCCATTTGTAAAACAGTATTAATGATATGTATCCACTTCAGAGGCCAAAGTACAAATTCCTAATGCTACATTTATGCAAAGTATTATTAAGATGACCATCTGGCAAAGGAGAGATTCTGGCTTGCAGCCCTTTGTTCTTTCATCTAGCCATTCTGTTACTATTTTTTAATAGCTCTGGGTTCCAGGCAGGTCTGCAAGCCCCACAAACCTTTTAACACCTCTGAAAGCTTGGGATAAGCTAAAGAATTCACAGCAACTCTTGCAGCACACAGGGGAAACGGGGATCAAGAATCCCAAATTCTCTAAAATAGCAGAGATTTTGTTCCTGCTATCCCCAGTTATTCCCCACAGGCGTGGATGACAGTTCATGGATCATTGAGCCTGGTTCCTGCAACCACAGCCAACCATGTAATAGATGTAATAGTCCAGAAGAGACAAGAGGAAAAGCCAGCCTGTGTCTGCTAGACCAGCCGCCACAAAATACTTTCCTTCCCAACATTCCTATATGTAATGCAAAAATCTCCCAGAATTACAGATGTCACGTGAAGAGAGTGTAACACAGATGTCCTGCATCGCCACAACACCATGGGCTTTGTGAAAGTGCCACGCCATTCCTGGGATGTAGGCTGTGACCATGGTACAGAGGGAGGCAGGTTCTTCCACCCTCGCTGCCTCTCTACGGTAATGGTCCAGAGGCTGACCTTTACTCCTCCCTCCCCTCAAATTTGGTCACAAGTGTTTTACCTCTAAACACCCAGACAAGTCAGAAAAACCAGGAAAGCGAGAGTTTTCTCAGCTCTGCCAGGTATCCTGCACTTCCTGCCCCAAATCCTGCCTCGGCTGCTGCCACGTCTTCAAAGGATGACTGCCTGCATCCAGTGGAGAGGCGAAGACAGTGCAGTTCGTTCTCCCTTAGTTTCTGCAGTCAAAGCCCTGAGTTAGAGGAAGGCAGGTCTGAAGTGTAATTTCAAAGCAGTTTGATTATGACTTTGCATTAGTGCCTGCTATAGAAGATGATGCACATACTCCTACTGTAACACTTGTTTTTGCAAGTGAGAACTAGGCATAATGGGAGATGAGATGTTAAAAAACTGGAGCAGTAGAATAAACTGAAATTAGGTAGTGGGCCTAGCCACTGTTCATGCAGGAATTACAGGGATGTTTCAGAAAGTGGCTGAGCTGCTGATAAAAATGTAGCACCATGCTAGAGTCAATTACTTACCTACAGCCTTGGAGTGTAACAAATACTACACTTCTAAAAAAAAACCATTAGGGGTGACTTGAGGAATGTAAAGCACTGACCTTAAATTAGGGTCAGGAACATTAGTTGAAAAAATCAAGGTAGAGCCTATAAAACATTAAACTAAGCATGGTACAATTAGATGCAAATTAGTCTGGCTTCCATGAAGAAAAAAATCTAATCTTACTAATCTAATAGAATTTAAATCTGTCATTAAAATAGCAGAAAGTGTTTTGTCAGCCAGTTCTTTATCTAGACTTTTGAAAAGATTTTGCCAAAAGTCCCTAACAGGATGCCATGTCTGTCATTTGTCATAGTAGGAGGCTGTCTAGGTGTGCTGGTTTTGGCTGGGGTAGAGTTAATTTTCTTCACGGTAGCTAGTAGGGGGCTATGTTTTGGATTTGTGCTCAAAACAGTGTTGATAGTTCAGGGATGTTCCTGCTGAGCAGTGCTTACCCAGCATCAAGGCCTTTTCTGCTTCTCACCCCACCCCACCAGCGAGGAGGCTGGGGGGGCACAAGGGGTTGGGAGGGGACACAGCTGGGACAGCTGACCCCCACTGACCCAAGGGGTATTCCAGACCATAGTATGTCATGCTCAGCATATAAAGCTGGGGGAAGGTTGGCGGGGGGGCTGTTGCTTGGCGACTGGCTGGGCATTGGTTGTTTTGTGGTGAGCAACTGTTTTCATTTGCATCACTCGTCTTTCTTGGGTTTTATTTTTCTCTGTGTTATTTTTCTTTTCATTACATTATTATTATTATTATTATTATTATTATTATTATTATTATTATTATTATTATTACCACCACTATAATAACAATTATTATTTTATTTCAATTATTAAACTGTTCTTATCTCAAGCCCCAAGTTTTCTCAATTTTATCCTCGCAATTCTCTTCCCTGTCCAATTCTCTTCCCCCATCCCACTGCCGGGGGGAGTGAGTGAGCAGCTGTGTGGTGCTTAGTTGCCAGCTGGGGTTAAACCACAAGACTAGGGCAGGACTCCATTTGGAGCAACAGATGACTTTGCCTGTGATAAAAAGACAGCCTAGATCAACTGTTCCAGTAAAAGGCACCTCCCTTTGCAGTTCTGCTCCTGCTCCTTCTCCCAGCCCCTGGCAGGCTGAGAGGCACAAGGCAATGGCTGGGGGATGCTGCACAGGAGAACGGTGCAGGACTTCTTTGGCGTCAGGCTGGAGTCAGAAGAGAGATATCGGCAGTTTCTATGAGTAGGATGAGGGTAAGTATTACCAGAGGGATAAGCACTCAGACAGGGTATACTGAGAAGGAGATGAAAGAGGCCCTTCACATACCTGCATGAAACTTCATGGATCTTTTCTATTATCCATGTGTCCCACAACCCAGATTAGCCTTTTCTTGATTTCCTTCCTCCCCACAGATCTTCAAAACCCCACTGACTCTTTCTAGGCTTCCTAGGAACCAGCTCTGCCATCACAGTGCTACTGCACCAAGAAAGAGGACAAATTCAGCTATGCCCCTGGGATCTTGATATGGCTTTGTCAGAGGTATTTAAGGAAATTAAGTATTCAAGGTAGGCAGGCCCAAAATAAAGCAATGTTATAAACTGACTGAGGGAAACAAAGAGGAGCTATAGATGGCTTATGGTCAGTATGGAAGTAGGTTAATTACCAGCTTTCTCCAGGGCATTGTACAAGGACTGATGATCCATGTGTGCATTAATGACCTGAGTGAAATGAGATGTGGTAAGATCTGAGAATAAATAAATATTAGATTAATCCCAAGCAAAAAAGACAGTGAAACTCTGTCTTCTTTTTTAACTTAACTAAGGTCAACACCAAGTATAAGAAAAATGGAACTAATATGTAGTGTTAGGAATTTTTTCCTGCATGAATATTACTCTATCTTAAATCCATATCAAACATCATAATGGCTTCTCAAATGAGATCATCTTGGTATGCACTGCAAAGACAGTGGAAGTAGCTGTCAGCTTAAAAGACCCTGTTCCTCATTTTCAAGACGCTGAAAATCTTGTTTTACCAGTGGAGAGCTAAAGTTGAAAGGAAATCTGAAAAGCTCTAAGAGGTCGGCATGTGTGAGCAGCTATCTGTAGAGACAAGCTGGCATAGAAAGCCCAGTAGAACTGGGCCTTTTTGTTCCAGAAATGTGAAAAATTAAATATGCGCACAATATGGTTTTGATATTCTCCTGAAAAACTTGTTTCTAAAGGTCTTCTAAATAACTTCATTGCAGGGATGATCTTCAGTCTTTGTCTCCCACTCTCATTGTCCCAGAGGGAGCAGGAAAAAAAAATCTTGAGCCTATTGCACTCCACTATGTGTCAAGGTGATCACAAATGCTCTACAGAAGGCTGCATCTGAGTGTTTTTACTTTGGGTAAAGGCACAGTGACATGAAGACTAAAACCCCGGCAAGGTGCACTCTCGAGACAGGGGACAGTAATGAGGTTCAGTTGGTTGGGTAAATACAGCACTTAATCGGAAGATTTGTGGCTGTTGAAATTCACCACAGACTTGTACAAAATAATGTGTTTTGGAAGAGAAAATTGTACCAGCTCACTCAAGTGTGTGAGTTCTTCACCTTTTTAGCAAATGATGTCCTCATTAGCTGCCACAGAAGCTTCTGAAGTTTATTTGCAAAGTACTTCAACCTTCAAGATTCAGCACAAGCCAAGAAAAATTACTTGTCTGCCTGCATGGATTTTACTCTGAAGAAGGAAGAGTTTATCATTGGGTTCTGGTCCAGGCAGACAGATTAGACAGTCTAACCAGCATGACAGTCCTTGATGTATGCTCTGTGTGCAACAGCTGGGCACTCTAGGAGTTTAAATATTTGTCTCATACAAAGAAATGAAATAAGAAACCAAAATGTGCATCAGTGAAATGAAATACCCATGCTTATAATTCCAAAACAAACAATATTTTAATAAAATCTGGTTCAGTTATAATTATTCTCACACAAGTTTTCTATCTATCTGGAACACGCAGGGCAAATCACTAGCAAGCTAATAAAATTATCTGAGCATCTTTAAAAATACTTTTTCTGAGGAAAAGCACCTAAAAGTATAGTCTAGAAAGAAGTGAAGAACTTGGTGAATAAATTTGTGAACCTGAATTGTAAAGTTACCTGCTGGTGACACTAAGATCTGAACACATGGAAAAGCATGCATGACATGGACAAGTGCAAAAACCAGCAGGATTCCTCATGCTCTTCCTGTAAATCAAACAGAAAATTGACCCTGATTTTTTTTTCCACCCCACAAGCTAGAATACTTTAACTGCTTCCTTAGAATTGAAGACAATAGTTCAAAATATGAACTTGACATTTTAAATAGAAAAGGCAGCTGCCAAACACATCCCTTTACTCTATTTTCAGGCTTGCAGGTGAAGTGTGTAAGCTCCAGGGTTATAACAGAACAAAATAGAGGTACACTAGTTCAAACAATATTTTTATTACTGCTATGTGAATTTTCAGTCTGACTCTGTATTGCTTGGAGGAGGTTGAGGAGTGCAAGGGAGCACTATTCCAGTAATGCCCTTAATCCACTGCCTTTATAGCTGAAATATTTCAGTTATAAACTGAAAAATATAAAATTGAAGTTGGTCCTTTGAATGATCCATGTAGATTCTTTATATCCATCTAACCTATTGATGGCAGTAGACATTTATGTGGACTGGAAGACTAATCAGATGCATTATGAAGAAGTCACATCACTGTAATCATATTTGAATGAAAATTCAGGATATTAATAGTGGTTACAAAACTAAGAATACATACATTGAAAGGTCACAGATTGATTCCCTATTGAGATATAAAGATGCTGGATGTATGCTAATGATTGCTAAAATAGAACTTTTGTTTAATTTGGGCTTAGTGATGTCAACTTGCGACCTGGTGATACAGACAGTATGAAGAAGAGGTATGAAGAAGAGGAGAAGGCAAGCTTGCACTCATGAGAAATAATTCAGGAGTATAAAAATAAGTGTAAAATAGGAGAGAAGTTTTGGATCTGGGATGTAATTCTACTTTCACCCTGCTTTATGCAAGTGTAGGTCAAATACTGGTGTAATTGCATTGATACTGCAATTGGTGGAACTGCTACTTAGTAAAGTATTCTTTAGTAACTTTCTATAGTAAAGTAGGACAGTGAGATTTTTGGCCTATTATTTGGCATATGGATACCTGTATCCAAATTTTTCAAATAAAAGCACTTGAGCAAAAATTATTTAAAGGAGTTGCTAAGCTTCTGTAGCTCCTGATGATTTCAGTTTAAGGCTACTTTACCTCCAAAAGACAGCAGCCATAAAGTGCGTTAATACATCTTAACTTTAGGGTACAGCCCCAGTTTGGGTTTGGTTTATACAGCCTGGAGAAACCCATGGCAAGGGGGAAAAGGAAGGACTATGGGAATGTAGCTTCTTTAGACCCCCCTCCATATTACATATATGTAGTTGAATTCTCTTAATTTTCATGAGTGATTGCATTTTAGAAAAGCCTTGCTCTTTTTGGTTCTGCACCTTCATTGCATGTGATTTTAAGAGAGGTTTTAATAAAATACAGTAATTAAAGAGCAAGAAAGGTACTGCATTCAGGGAAGAGTGTGGGGATTTGCCTGTCCAAATTAATGAATCCATTTTAAATAAGCCTTTTTGAATATGCAGAGAAACCTATATATTTTCTGAGTCTGTTCACTCCAAAATATCAAGTGTTGAAACATCATATCCCCATCTATGTCAGATGTTGTGATTTAACTATCAAGAGTCCTAGATTACCGTGATAATTACTTTCAGTGGTTCTGTTAATGCACAGTCATTCTTGAAAGGTATACAACTACAGGACTTTTTTTGTATCCTTTAAAATGGAGGGCAGGAGAGTTTCTGTATATAGTTATGCTGCCATAATTATACTGTATGTAGCTACATTCCTTATGGGAAAAGGCTGTAAAAGGAAAAGCCATTTTTCAAGATTTCATTACGTTTAAGACATACAGTGACAAATTACTTAGTTCATGCATGCTGCAGTGCTCAAGTCAGTTTACCCTTGTCTGCTTCTCAGTTTAAGCTTTGCAAGACTAATTTTTCAGGCTCTTCCCTATTTGTTGGGATCTCAAAGAGGGTGTAATTGATTACAATTTTACAAGACTTTTAAAGGGCATGATATTAGTTTTGCTACCTGTTTTGGATGACTATGTCATAGCATCAAGTATTAACACAAAATTGCAAAAACCACAGAGAATATTTGTGTATCTTTGTACTTCTGTGTATATGTGTATGCATGTCTATATAGATTCTTATTTTCTATGTTGTATATAAATAAAACCACAGCTTGAATATTCAAATTACTATTGGAGGAAGGAATATTTAAATGTTTGAAATCTGTCCAATATCTATGTAGCTCTGATTTTAGAATTGTAGCCTATAATCCTCTCTAAAACTATTATGTCAGTTCTGTGTCATATTCCCAGATTTTGCTAAGAACATAAGTGGAATGAGTATTCTGATATGTATATAACAAGCAGGGGCCGTTGCCAAAGCCTAAAAAGATATTCAGCAGGATACAGTCTCTGGGTCCAAGCTGTAACTTACCCTTTTTGAATACATAGGACTTTTTTCAGTGTGCGTGTTAACAATTGATTTTATTGGGAGGAGGCCAAATTTGTTTGCTGCAGCCAAGGACTATAGTGGTTTTGGATGAATGAAGTGAAAGCATGCATAAAGGAGGTCTCATACTGTTCATAGCTAATGAATTTCTCTGGTGCAAATTCAATATTAAGTGCAGATTACAGCTGCAGTCGTTCTTGGGGGAATTCAGGAGGATATTGCATCTTATGGGGGATGCTAATTTAAAAGAATGGCTGGCCAGGATGCATTTAATAACCATTGAAAACTGTAACATACAAGAGGAGACAAGGGAGAAAATAGTGCCTGATGTGGTACAGATGGAGGGTACTTCATTAGGAAGTACCTGAGATTGCCATGACTTTTTTGGAACGGACACAGTGCTATTATTTCCTGAAGTGTGAGAGGAATCATGCAATTTGATTTATAACCAATATCTACTGTGAAGCAATTATTTTCCTGGTCAAAACTGAATTGGTAGGGTCCTTACTTGCATCTAGCCATTTTAGAACTGGAACCAGTGTTCTGCTAACTCATTGATTTAACGAGTAGAAAATGAGGCTTTAAAAGAATTTAAAATGGAGGAACAAGGTAGGTAGAAGTCCCCAGTCATTTCTTCTTTGCTACTGAAACAGTATTTTGTTTCATTGAACTTGTAATTGGTTTTGTGTGCATAAATTTAGCTATTAAGCATGTACATCCGCATTCTGCAAGTGTGTTCGTATGTGTGTTTGTGTATAAGGTAACTTTGTACGTGTGAGACAGAGAAGCGTTTTTAGCCCTAAAAAGAAATAAACTTTTACTGTTGCTTACTATGATTCTTTTCCTCTTTTAAAAATGCCAGGTTTTCCTTTGCCGTTCTAGATGCTTCGAGATGGCTTGTGTTTGGGGGAAAGAGTGGGAGGGAAAAGAGAGGGGTTTGGGAGGAGGGACTGGTGTTGACAACTTGTTAATGAAATTTCAACGTTAAAACACATTGAGGATTTCAGTAAGACAATCTTCTGAAGAAAAAAATTTCCCTTAACATGACATTTTAAATACAATCTCTTTCACTTATATAGCACCTGCCATCCCAGGGAGCTAGTCTTTTGCAGATCCTAATTTAATTAGCCTGCACGTATACCTACAATGTTACTGAACAGTACCATTCCCATGTAGAGATGATGAGAGATGTGCAAGGAGATAAAGCTACTATATTGCATTAGAATTAATGGCCTGTCTCATGCTACCTTCCACACAGGAGAATACTTAGGAGGAACTACTGAGGAGGTATCTGAAATCTCATCTGCTTTTGGTTACCTACTGGATGCTGAAAATTAGCTGCTGGTTCTTGGTAATTGTCTTAAAACTATAGAAGTCATAACAGGGCCAGCCTAAAGTGTGGTGGGCAGAGCACTGCTCAGGGAGTGCATGGGCTTCCTGCAGGTCCTCCCCAGCCTGGGGGGATTCAGGCCCCCCCAGTCTCATGTCTCTTGGGAGCTACTCAGCCAGAAAGCCACAGGAAAGGTTTGCAATAAGCACACAATCTGCTTTTGATCACTAAATGTGTTTAGGCCAGAAAAATAGAATGGGGGACCAAGGGGCATTTTGTGTGTAGGAGTGACTGAGGTTATAGCCAGGATTGGGTCCATATCAGAGTGGTAGGCATGTAAATTTTGGTACATCACATATGGACAAGAGCAGGGAGGAGATAGCGAGTCGTTCAACTGGGTCAGTGTGGTAGCAGCTCTGGGCATTGCAGTAATTCTGGTGTTCCTGGTGGATGAAACTCGAGATACCACCAGTTGTTTGTTCCTCAGAGGAGTAGTCAAGATTTTCATCAGTCTCTGGGCTGTAGGTGCTTAAATTGAGTTGCATTCAACTCTATGAGCACACTTGCTTTTTGTGCATCTCTGTCTTATCTTTTGTACTAAGTATGTTGTTAGCCTATCTCCACTTAAGTCATCCTGCAAGCTTACGAGAGATATACAGGATGAGAATTAGGACTGAATTTTCCTCACTCCTGATGCTAATCATTTAGAGCATTTCCTCCCTCCTGCTTGAAGCGTTTCCCCTTGTCACCAGGATACGGTTCAAATCAAGCCAAGAAGATAGAGATGGATGAAACCCCACAGGTTTGCCTTGAAACAGCATTTTCAAATGTGAAAAGCTTAACAGGAGCTTAGTCAACTTCCTCAGTTGATTAAAATTAATTTGGAGCTCTCAAGAGGATCAGTCTTCTTTATGACTTCTGGTACGCCCTGTGCCTAGTCAAGGTCCCCCCATTGCAAACATAGGCCAGATTCCCAGAGTGCTGAAATTTGTTTCATCGGCTTCCAGGCCTGCTTGATATACTGAAGACCAAGAGTGTGAAAAAAACCAATGTTGAAAGCCAGCTAAATGAAGGGATTTGGACTGGCTCATTCAGGACATTTTGTTTGTTTCTTTATTTGCTTATTTGTTTGGTTTTCATTTTGACCAGGTTCACTTCTTTTTAATCCGCTCTTCTTCTAGACAAAGTGGTCTAAGCCTAGCTGTGGCAATTTAATGCTAAATGCCAGATTCACCCCTGTGGGGGAACGAGGTGTAGCAGACACATTTACAGCCAGGCAGCGGATTGTAGAACGAGGACAGTACCATGGACTCATTCAGTCCAGGGAAGTAGCACACAAGCTTAGGGACCGTAGGGGGGGCTGCATCCTGCAAGATGGGCTGGCACAAAAAGAAGCCTGGAGCTTGTTCTTTGCCTTTGGCTGAACTTCCTGCATTTACCATTTTGGTGGATTTAGCTGGGAGAGCTTCTATCGATGTTGCCTTAGTTCTTTGCCTTCATTTCCCTCAAATGGTTTTGTTGATTCTCGGTCTGCTTCTGGGGAAAACGTTAGGTCACAAGCATGCAGATTCCTGTAGAGTGTCCAGCAGATGTATAATAGTATGGTATAGCATGTGTGTGTGTATATATGGGACGTGTGTCCATGCATCTATGTGTATGCCTGTAATCCTCAGCCTGTCCCATTTTATTGATCTCACCCAATATTTAAAGGAAGCTAGAGGTCTCAGTCACGGTGATTTCAGTAAGAGTTGGGCCTCTGCCAATGCTTTCTGGGAAGTGGGATGTTTCAGTGTTCTGTGAAGATGTAGCTATATTGTGCTTCTAACTTAAGGTAATCTGGAGCCAAGTTTAATCAGATACACATTAGTGAATGGAATACACTTTCCAAATAATGAAATTCTGGTTGGACCACTTAGCGCAAGATAAGAAAATCACAGCAGATGCTACTAAAGCAAAGGTGGGAGTTGAGGGCAGAGACTGCCAAGAAACAGTATATGTATTTTGCAGAAAACTCACTGATTTTTTTGTCAGTGTCTCTTTCTTTGCGTGCCATCTCTCTGCAACTAATTTTCCCCTAGGAAGTTGTAAGGTCACATTGACCTGTATGTTCAAACCATGCGGTCAGGAAGGAAAAAAAAGATAAAAATGCATTTGTGAAAATACTTAACTAGTCAGTACAAAAGGAAACCCTTGGCACAGGAACAGGTTTTCTGCAGACTTTTTCAAACTTAATTTCAAAAGCAAATTAAATGAGTGAACGATGGTCTTTATCTTGACCTGGGGTTTCAGTGCTTCACAAGTATATCATGCCAGTCTGCAGTTTGGTATAAGGAAGAAAGAATCACAGGTCCTTAGAGACAGCGTTGATCATTAATGTATTTTAAAAGGAAAATAAATATTCTTCTGGAGAGATTCTTTTTGGTCTTTTTGCTTTCATGTCCATCTTGACAAGGACAAGATGGAAAAACAGAATGTACGAAGAAAACCATTCAGAAATACACCTCAATACTAGAATGTTTTTCTCTTCCTTTCAAGTAATTTATAACACAAAACAAGAGGTTTAAAAATTCAGTTTTAAAAAAAATAAAATTGCAGTGCATTGAATTAAACAATGCACAGAGAGATCTTTATTACCATTATGCACCTGGGATAAGTTAGTTAAGAAGCAGACATGATTCTTTGGAGTACAGTTAGCCATAGTTGACCAGCATGCCAGTTGAAATGCATTTTGATACCTGCATTTCAAATGTCAGTAAAAGGTAGGGTGTTTCTAATTAAAGAATTGAAGTATTCCCTGGGGAAATACGGCAAGGCAAAACTGCACCCTTGGAGCCACCAAGATCTTTCCAATAAATGAAGCTGCCCTGCCATGGCAGTGGGACTCCCTCCAAGTGCTGGATGATGCAGTCCCACCTTCCTTCTGCCTTCATCTGCCCATGGCTTACTGTTCTCTTGCCTCTCCCTGTGGTTCTGGTGCTCTGTGATCCTCATGGAGCCATTTCAGCATGCTAAGATGACATAAAACTAATAAAAATAAAATGAGAAAAACAGGGGTGGTTCTTGAGCAGCATGACATGTTGAAACAGCTCAGCACAGATTCAGACATGTGTGTGCAGGAGCTGGCATGAAGGAGGGAGTGGGTTTGCACAGCCAGGATTCGTGGAGGGTGAGTGTCAACAGGTAGATTGATGTAGGCTTCCGTTTAGCCATGGCTTTAATTGCTTTTTTGAAATGGCCTTCAAAGCACAGGGTCAAATTTGTTGTGTATCTCTGTAGGTGCAAATTGCAGACACAAGTAAACGTGAGCACAGAAATGGAGGACAGTAGCAGGAAACCTTTCAGAACGTTATAATTGTCTTCTTGCATGAGGACGTGCTTTGAGAGAGCAAAGAAATGCTGCCAGAAGCAAACATGTCAAAGCCCTTAGAAAAACAACAGAATCTAACACCCTTGGAACTGAGACAATCATCTTAAAAAGGTGCTTCACTTCCTTCGAGTGGTTTTTTCAAAGACCAGTTCTCAAACTTAATTAGCATTCCTAAGACATAAAAGACCTTCTCTGACATAGAAAATGGTAAAAGACATGTAGAAAGCAAATGTGTTACCTTAGCTACCTGTTTGGGGTGACATTTTAAACACAGAAAATAAAGCTGGCAGAATTATAGTGACCTTTCAGCCTGAACAAATAAAATAACATCTGCCAAATCTAAATGGCTGCCTCTAGCTGTAGGAAATGATATGCATCTTTGAGCACTAACACATAGGTCTTAGGTAGAGCTAGCTTTAGTAATCCCGGCTAGACCTAAACAATTTATTTCCCAGCAGAGCATGGAAGGCTGAAAATTCCAGGAATATGGTGCAAGCGCCAAGGGATACTTAGGGACCAACCCTGGTTGTGGGTGTGGGGAAGCCATCTGCATGGTCTTCCACCCTCTTAACCTATCGTGAGTCCCTCATTTTCTATGGAGCTCCCAGGAGGAGCTGTTCAGTTTATCCCTGTATGTTTTCTTTACCCCTCCTATACGTGCACATTTCTGTGTATAGAAGCAGTCTTCTGAGTTATATGCCCTCTTTTTGAATTTCCTCTGGAAACTGAGGGCATATATGTGGCCTGGGAGCCAGCAGCAATCAGACAGATTGCTGTTAGAAAGGAAATTGGTGGGTCTAAAAAGGGAAAGCTTCTCTTTATAATATTCTCCATAGAAAAAAAGGAACTCCGAAAATTACTTTTTCCTGCTTCACCAAGCTCTTTTAACTTCTGGTCTCAGCTATACCAGCAGATAAAGCAAGTTCTTAATTGTGCTCTTGAAAAGCTGAGAAGAGCAGTTCATAGTTTTTATTACCTCCTTTATCAGGTACACTTACATCCCTATCCACCTTCACCTCAAATGCTCCTTAAATTCAGAGCTGCCACACATATGGAAAATCCAGTTCTGCACTTGGGTGACTGGGATCCACAGAGCAAGCAAATGTCATGGAGGCACTGGTATTTTACCTAGCTAACATAGAAGGCATGCAGGCTCCATGAATTGCAACCATAATTAGCCAAAAATACTGAATTTCTTAATGGTTTCCAAAGGTTAAAGGAAGTTCATGCAATTTGCCATCTGGATTAATATAAATGGTTTTCAATTTAAGCAAATAAAGCCAAACAGACTTCTTATTATTAACAGTAGTATTATTAGCATTATGTATAACTTCAGTTGCACTTAGGATTTTGAGAACATTTTTATTCACTGTGCAAAGAGCTAGGAAGACATGTGTCATGTATTCCTTGAAGAAGCCATAATCTGTAAGTCTAGGCCAAGAATCAGACTCGTAGCAGGTGGCATTTTGGAGATGGGGTGTCAGTCTGAACACGGAATTCCAACTCTGGCATCTGCCATATGTCTGAGGGATTTTCGGTGGCAGGGATGGGTAGTTAAAGAGCTATCTGCTTGTTATAAGATGCTAGAATTGCAATTTTTTTAATATTTAATTTACTTGTAAGCTTTCATTTTTTTCACCAATGCTATACCTATAAACCTGACCATAAGTACCACCATACTGATCCCTTCTTAGTTTTAGTATTAACCTTTGATGATGAAATGACTGGCCTGGTAGGTGAGGGGAGAGCAGTGGATATTGTCTACCTAGACTTCAGCAGGGCTTTTGACACTGTCTCCCATAAGATCCTCATAGAGAAGCTGATCAAGTATGGCCTGGAGAAGCAATCAGTGATGTGGATTGAAAACCGGCTGAACAAGCTGAGCTCAGAGGGTTGTGAAAGCGGCAGGAACTCTAGCTGGAGACCAGTAACCAGCAGTGTATCCCTGAGGTCAATGCTGGCTCTGCTCCTGTTTAACATCTTGAGAGAAGTGACATCCATGATCTGGATGATGGGGCAAAGTGTATCCTCCGCCAGTTTGCTAACGTCACAAACCTGGGAGGAATGGCTGGTACACCCGAGGGTTGTGCTGCCATCCAGAGGGACCTTGACAGGCTGGGGAAATGGGCCAACAGGAACCTCATGAGGTTCAGCAAGGAGAGTGCGAAGTCCTGCACCTGGGGATGAACAACCCCATGCACCAGAATACGCTGGGGGCCGCCCAGCTGGAAAGCATCTTGGCAGAAAACGACCCGGGGGTCCCGGTGGACACCAAGTTGAACATCAGCCAGCAATGTGCCCTCACAGCAAAGAAGGCTAATGGTGTCCTGGGCTGCATTAGGAGGAGTGCTGCTGGCAGGACGAGGGAGGTGATCCTGCCCCTCGGCACTGGTGAGCCCACACCTGGAGTGCTGTGTCCTGTTCTGGGCTGGCCGGTACAAGAGAGAGACAGAGCTACTGGAGACAGTCCAGCGCAGGGCCACAAAGATAATCAAGGTACTGGAGCGTCCCTCTTTTGATGAAAGACTGAGAGAGCTGGGACTGTTTAGCATAGAGAAGAGATGGCTCGGGGGCAATCTTATATACCTGAAAGGAGGGTGCAAAGAGGACAGAGCCAGGCTTTTTTCTGTGGTGCCCAGTGACAGGACCAGAGGCAATGGGCACAAACTGAAACACTGGAGGTTCTCTCTGAACATCAGGAAACACTTTTTGACTGTGAGGGTGAGCAAGCACTGGAACAGGTTGCTTAGAGAGGTGGAGTCTTCATCCTTGGAGATATTCAGAAGCTGTCTGGACATGGTCATAGGCAACTGACTCTAGGTGATGACCCAGCTTGAGCAGGGAGGTTGGACCAGATGACCTACAGAGGCCCCTTCTGACCTCAGCCATTCTGTGATTCAGTGATTAAGACTGTAATGAAAGGGTAAAGCAGATCACCCCAAGTTTGCCAGCAGGGCCAAAGCAGGATTTGGAGATACTCTTCAGAGCTCTTTTAACCTGCAGCGTGTTTAGGGAAACTAGTGCTGGGGAATGTTTCCTGCCCAGGTGCAAAGGGATAGTGACGGATGCTTTGTGGGGAGCAAGTGTTCCGTCCCCAAGTCCCAAATGAGCGTTCCAGCTCTGGCATTTGCCCCTTCACCCTGGTGAGGAGCAGATGGCCCTATGGCTCCTGGCAACCCCCTGTCCTGTTTTACCCACTTGAAAGCACTGCTGTGCTACCTCAGGCTCTCAATTATACTGATTCTTGGGGTGACAATGAATTCAGGCTTGATACTTAAAGCATTGCTCTTTGTTTATACATATATGTACAACAGTCTGGGACTTAACCTGCACACAGATTTTGTGTTTGTTCAATTTGTAGCTTTCCAACAGTACGGTCTCCCAAGTTTTACAAGCCTTCTATCGGATGTTATATCCTTCTCTACTGGAATAAGATGCCTAAATGGCAGGGGAATGACAAGCTTATACATATGCATCTGTATGCAAATATGATTGTGTTTTATGTTGCAAAACTTTACTGATCTTACACCCAACTAAAAATAGTATTAAAAAAATGTTCATAGGCCAAAACTTAGCTAAATTTTTTCAAACCTTCGGGTGGAGACTAGTTCAGTGCTACTGGCTTATTTCAGTTTACCTTAAACTGCCTCTTAATCAATCCTAAACCAAAGCAAGCCACCTGTAAGTCAAGAGTTTAAGTGCTTAAATCAACCATTTTAAATTCGTATTTTCAATTAAATGGAGGTAACTGCCCATGTAGATTAACTCATATGGATCATACAGATTTTTCTAAAGTAATTTTTTTCTTAAATAGACTTTTCATTGGAGTTGATCCTGCTGCACATGAATGAATCTTTTCTCAGCTAATAGGTAACACGTAATGTGACTCTGACACCCCGGGCTATTTTGTGCTGCCTCTTTCAATGGCCATTTTGTTCATCTGCCCCTTAGGTTGTCCTTCTCAAAATACAGTATAAAAGAGATTGATGTGGTCAGGTCTCTTTTCTCCTGTTTGTCCAGGGAATTCCTGCCACAGCAAAAAATCTTTCTTTATTCTTGTTGCGTGTCTGTGTTATCTCTGCCTCCTTTTCTGAATAACTTCACAGACAAAATGGCTGTTGAATTCACAGTCAGTCTCAGGCTTTGTTATAAATTCATGCCCTTTGATACAAGCTATTCCTTGAAGCATTTGTTCTCATAGGCATTTTACTATCTTTCAGTGCTTCTTGGGTTTTGAGCTGTATTTTAAGATGGAACTAATACTGGAGTTGAGAATTCCAGTTAGACTAAAAACTGTAGATCTCTAATGACCACAGTTTGCTTTCAAGTCCTACATGTAATTGCTGTCTTGCCAGCTCATGTTATTTTCTCCTTTAGTTTGTGTGTTGTTCCCAGCATGTCACCTCTTATATTCGGTCTTTTTCTATAATATATTGATAAGGGGGCAATCTGGGAGGTCTGTTAAATTGGCAAAATTCCAACTAGATTTCTCAGGGTCTTTTTCTCACTGACGCCCTTTTGGTTTGGCCTATGGGAATTGATGAAAGGCTGAAATGAAAATGCTGCCATTTGCCCTAGAGCTTTTCCCTAGGCAAAACCCAAGCCAGAAACTTTATTCCAAACATTTCTGAATACTACATTGCAAAGCATGCAGCTATAGTGCATGGTGCGGTGTTCAGCTTGGTATTCAGGACCATTTCTTTGTGAGATGCTGTTGAGCGCTACTAATACTATTAGCTGGCAAATTTGGTTTTGAATTGAATCTTATATAAAATTCTTCAAGCAGGCAACATTTAAAGCACATTCTCCATTAGTCAGGACCACTTACAAGCACCAACAGGAAGGTAGCCTGAATTCCTGTTAAATAACACTGACAGCCATTTGAATATCAGATAAAGATCACACGAGCACTGTCTGTCCATATCTTAATGAGTGACTAATCTCACATTGCTTCCTGAATGCTTATAGATTGCTCCATCCAAACAATGAGCATTCAATTTATTAGGAGTTTTATACCAGAGGATTAGCTAATAGCTTTTCCTGAGTACTTCAAAAGAAAAAGCTGAAGCATAGACTGCTATATAAATAGGATGAATAAAAAGTTATTTACAGCATAGATATTTTCAAACAGAATTCTCAGTTGTGTTTTCTCTGAGCCAGAAAGAGCAGGCAGGTCTTATAAAAGCTCTTATAAGCAATTTGGAAGGTTTTTTGGAGGAAGGAAGGAGAAGGTTGGCAGTAGTTCATTTTTACTGGTTAGTGGAGGCAGCTAGCTCCTGCTGTTTCACAGTGTGAGATTACATGCTAGGCCCCCAGAGTGACACAACCCAGATTCATCCTGGCACACACCAGTGGTCATGAAAGAAAGATGTGTATATGGAAGGAAACACATTATATTTTGTCTGTGGGGATAAAATATAGCCTCTACCCTAGCCATTCTGATTCTCTAGTATTTGTATGACTTTTGCTTCTGTTGACTTTTGCAAAAGATACTGCAGGCATTTCCTCTGCTGTAAAAATGCATTTTTTTCCTTTCCTGAACCAAGGAAATCACAACTGCCTACTCTTGTTCTGTGGAAGTTGACACTGGAAAGCTGCTTATTCTGCAGGCAGATGAGTCTACTTAATCTATCAAAGACATCAGAGAAAGCAACAAACAATATGGGTTCAGGTGAATAATGGCGTGAAGGTATTCCCTCTTCCAGATGGTGAGTTTGACCATGAGTTTGAGAGCTCGCCACGGAAGGATTCCCTAACAAAGCTAGCTGTGAACTGGCACAGGAGTGGTCAAGGGTATTTACCCCGCTAGCTGCTCTGGTGCTCCACCTCCATGTTGAACCCTCCCTTGTGGCCTGTTCAGATCGATAAATAGCCCATGTCCCCCTGGAAATGGTCTGAGAGATGGATGCTGGGAGACACTCAGTTCCCCTGGAGGGGCCTGAGTGTCTCCCTGTGTGCAGTGTGAATAATAAACACTGGTACCCAGGAGAAGAGCTGGTCTCCAAACTGAAAGGTCTCCAGCCATGGGACACTGGTTTTCAGAGTGTGCCATTGTACGCTTTGCTCCTGTGGAAACTAATAAGTGGTAAGGTAGGCAAAGGGTTCTTGATGCCTCATCCTGGTCTTGTCCTCATGTGGTAATGGGATGCTGCTCGGCTGCTTCTCCAGAGAGCTGGGAAATACACCTGGTACCCCAAGCTGAGAA
Organism: Buteo buteo; assembly: GCF_964188355.1. Classification (NCBI taxonomy): domain Eukaryota; kingdom Metazoa; phylum Chordata; class Aves; order Accipitriformes; family Accipitridae; genus Buteo; species Buteo buteo. Next base: position 36,013,518 of record NC_134173.1, read on the forward strand.
GAAGTCAGAGGCACCGTTCTCCAGCTGTGCCCACTTCGTAACTCTACGAGTGGTCCTTTCTTCAAGTGCAGCCAAATAGGTAGTCAGGAGACAGGTGCATCTTCCTCGCTGGCCTCACGAGGGGGGTCTCAGGACCATTTCCAGGGGCTATCATCATAATTCTGTCGTAGCTGGGGAGGAACAGGGAAACAATTCGGCTCCTGCTGCAGCCCCAGGGGCTGGTGAAGTGAGGATGCCTATGATAATGATTATATTCCTGTGACAGCTGCATGGCACAGATCCTTGGCCATGACTAATTGCCTTTCCAGGGAATGCCTGAAGCTCCCTGGGGGATTCTGTGCTTTTCTGCTCCCTGATTCTTCTTGATATCTCCAGACTGAGACAGAGGCAAACCAGGATTCAGTTCCCAGGGTGTTTTGGGCTGACTAACAGGCAGACAAGCTTAGACGCAAATGAAGATATGACATGGGGAGGAAGGAAGGAGAAGAGGAGAAAGAAATTCAGTGTAAACCACTGTTGGTTGGGGATCTCAACCCTTGTTCACAGGACAGAGACAGCCTTCCACTGGGGCCCCCCCGAAAGCGTGTAAGGCTGTGGGAAGGAAACCAAAAGGAGACAGTCACACAGCAGACCGTGACTCAGGATTTTAATTTATCTCTTTGGAGTGCCCTGCCATTTATCAATAAAGCCATGTTTTCCTAACAGTTTCAGTTGAGGTTTTTTGCTTCAGGAAGCCCGTATGGACCCTTCTAACACGGTGGGAAAGACCTCAGCTTCTCAGAGGACACAGAGCAGGGCAGATCTCTGCTCTCTCGGGAAGCTGCTTGCCCTCAGGGGTCTGGTCTCACACAGGCGTCAGTTCCAGGGCTGCAGCCTCAACCATAAATGAGAAACTCCAGTGTTTCCCACAGGTGGAAACCAAGGGGCCTCTGAGGCCCAAAGCTATTTCATCAGCTTTTGATGAAGCAGTGGCTGTGGTTAAAGAGCACGCAGGTGTGCGGTGCCATACAGGAAATGAGAGCGCAGTAAAACTTTTGAGTTGTGATGCTGAACATGTCTAAATGGCCTCGTCCCCTGACTGAAACAGGAAAGGCAGCTGTTATGCAGCACCAGTGGCGGTGTCTGGTGAAGAAACTCTGAGGTACAAAGCTATAGACAGCTGCAGCACACTATGAATATTTTTTTTTTCATTTCTTTATTTTCCTTTTTAATTCTAGCCCATACTTGATAGTGCAAAAAATGCACTAATGTTTACTCCTGAGAAGTATCGGGGTGGCATCTTGAGGAGCTGCGGCCAACAGCTGTATCACGCCCCGTGACGAGGTGAAGCCATCCCTGTCACTGGCGGTGACACCATCAGCTGCCTGCCCGACGGGTCCGCGGCCGCCCAGCTCCGTCTGCCCCTGGGCCCTGGCACTGCAGAGGGGAAGGCTGACGCGAGGACGAGCACCACAGACGTGGCAGGGGCAGCCAGGCAGCACGGGGACGCACCGGCTGGTCAGGGTGCCGCAGAGCCGCCGGGCTGACGGGGAGCCCTGGGAGGCGAGCGCGTACTGGGATTACCCCAGTTTTGAAAGCAGGAACACAGAGAGGATTAAACCGAATGGCAGACTCGCAGGGGTACTTCTGTCTGATGTGGCAGCACACGGCGGGCGTGGTGTGGGGGTATCACCTCGCTGTGTGCATAGGCAGGGGGGTTGCTGCCCGTCTCACCTGAGTCTGCAGGGTGCAGAGAAAAGGGACAGTAAAATGCTGTAAAGCCAGAGGGGTGCCAGCACGGGACAGCCCGGCATCCATGTCATTCAGTGCAAGCGTGCAAGCTGCACCTCTCTTCCAATACAAGGCGTTTTTTTTCCTGGAGGGGGCCTTTGCCTCACGCAGGGTTGAGTCCCACTGCAGCCTGAGCAGTGGGGCCAAGCAGCCATACCCCGCAGGTGAGGGGGTTAGCAGGGGAGCAGGGATTTCTTCAGACCACCCTGCCTTCTCCACATTAAACCTGTAGTTACTGTCTCCCTACACCAGTGGTTCACGTACTGGAGGTCTGCAGTTCGGCCATGTCAGGAAAGGAAGGGAAGTGCTGGGGGTGACTGGCTACGTTTGGGGAATTCAGACAGTAGCTGAATTCAGATGGCCATAAAAATTTAGATGACCATAAAACGCTGCTCTAATATGACTCGTGGCCGTTTGGGAAAGATCACCCAGTCATGGAAGATGCTGGGGAATGCATTATAGGTCATAACGAAACAGATGTAATCATTTTGTTTATGCTCATAAAGCGCCTTGCTTTGTATTAAAGGAAGTAAAGGAGATACTTCTCTGATATCTTAAATACTGCAAGGGGAAATTAAATACCAGAAGTTGGGGTTTGTTTTTTATATTTGTAATGGAGGTATCTTCTGGAAATAAGTCTTTTAACATCTCTTATGATGAAATACTCCCCAGTGGGATCTGTCCTCACATGGATCTCATCTCAGTGACACAAATGAGGATGCTGCACTCATAATTTAAAGTAAATTAAGCCCGGACTTTTGACTGCTGGTAAATTGCCAGAACTGTGCTTGGTTGGACAAGCTTTTGTCACTGCTGTGCTACAGAATGCATTTCAGTTTCCTTTTGCACATTAAACCTTAACGCTCCCACCAAAAAATAATTTGATTGGAAAATTAAAAGTTGGCTGCTTGTTCCTTCCTATAAAAAGGAATTAAAACTGAAGGGATTTGTCCGTTTCTTCAGAACAAAAAGAATAAGCGTTAGCACACACTGTTAAGGAAGTATTCCTGCTAGAGAAACTTTTTTTTTCTAAGTTTTCAGGCACACCTAATAAAAAGACACATAAGAAGCAAAATAGAACAATCTGTTGTTATTTAACACGGCAAATACTGTTGAGATACAAATACAGTTAAGTTTTCTCTGGTAACTAAGCAACAGAAGAAAATACCACTTATCTGAATTGCTGTTTATTCTACTGTTTTTTAACTCTGCAGTAGTGATTTTTATTCTCCACACCTCAAATACAGAAAGAACAACTGTTTATGATATGGCTAAATTGTTTAATGTACTGTTTGATACAGGGGTAAATTAGGCATCAGAATAAATGTCTAGGACTGCTACAACTAGCCATTAACGACTTCTGATCTTCTCGCAAATGTTTTGGTAGATTATGTAACATAAGCAAATGTCCTCTACTGACTAAGGCAATTCTAATAAATATGGACTACATGAGGCATGAAATCAGAACATTTTCATTTTTCCAAAGAATGCAAATGGTCTCTCATTCATGTGTATCATCCTAAGGACTTTTTAGATTAAGCACATGGTAGCAATGTAGTCTTTGACACTTTTAAACTGAAAACTTTTTTCTAGAGCTGTGTATATTGCCATCAGATGGATGGTTTCATTAAGGTGGAAATCTGTAGTGAGAAGTGCTCAGAGCTATGGTCAGACTGGACTTGCATATGGCCCTGCACTTGCATATGCACATACTTGTGCACATTGTCTAAATGAAAAGCAACTGAACATAACTCTTCCTAATCTCCAAAATCTCAATTTGTAGCCAAAGAATTGCAATAAATTGTGAGGCTGGAAGAAACAAGGTAAGGGCAAATGGCAAACTTCAGGAGGGGAAGCCCAGAGGAGCTCAGAAGATTGAAAGACGTTGACTGAGGCAAACTGTGTGCAGCAAGAACAGTTCAGTCCCACACACATGGGAGCAACACGTCCACCAGCAATCAGGATTTGGATTCTCTGTGCCACTTATTATAAGCCTCAACTGTCTGTACTAAAAAGAATAGTGTCTGTGAAGCATAATGGAGCAGCTTCTGAAATCATTTCATAGAGAGAAGTAATGGGCATAAATGACACCCAGCTACTATGAAGTAAACTAGGTAAAAACCCAAGCTCTGTTAAATCACTGCCAAAAGCCCCTTCAGTTTCAGTGATACCAGGATATTCACGAAAGGCCTTTTATAAAAGAGTAGATGAACTGTAGTCAGGTTGGAAACCTTTAGCCCGAAAGCCAGTGGCATCTCAACTCTCTCTTCCAGAATATCTGACTCTGAGGAATTGCCTCCCGTTTGGAAAGTATTCTGGGGGCCTCGTTGCCTACCTTGTACTGGAGCAAGAGCTGGGGAGAAGGTTTTTTATCCACAAATTCAGGACAGAATATCACGTTCCTAAGAATGAGGGAGAAAGGAGTGAGATTTTTCTGCACACAAGAAAGGGGCAACTCATCCCCATCATGGGCTTATGAAATCTCACCTGGATTTGCGTCTGCTGAGTACCTACTCCTGTAGGAAGGTATTAGGTTGGTCAGCTGCCAATTCCTGGGGAATGAACCCTGTGAGATTATTTACATTCATCCCAGTTAATCAATTAATGTTTGTAAAGCACTTTAAACTCAGAAAGCACTCTCTATAAATATTTGGTATTATCATATAATTACACTACCGCATCTCAATTAAATGCACAATTGGGCATGCTTTAATCATGTAATTGAAGTGTCACCAAAAGTATTTCAAATATAGGTATCTCAGTCTATGCTGACCATCCTCAAGAGTGGTATGTAACCCTGGAACTAAATCAGGACTCTTGATTTTGGAAACACTGGGGAGCCACTGTCTGATCAGAATGAATGTCTCTTTCCCTAGAACAGAAATGCAGGTTTTCCACAACTACAAATATAGGTAATTTTTTTGCTTCTATTTGTCTTGCATCTTGAACACTTCTTGTGGGCAGCATATGGACTAACCTGCTTTCTGTTTGTTTTTTACTTTACTGCCTTCCCTCATTACTATAATGGAAAAAGAATGTCACTTGCGATCTTGTCTCAGATTCTATCCTTCAGGGTTATGTTTTATCAATGGTCTGTATACTGTGCTGTGTGATGTACTGAAATAAATTAAAACAATTAAATGCTGAAGCATCCTACACTTCCTCCGGAGGGTAAAAAAGACATTAGGTCTCAAATAACAATATGTATGTTGCCATCTGATTATCAGCAGTATAGGAAGTATTGCTTCCTACTCCGTTGTCTTCATTCTGAATAGTAAGCTTGTTTATATCAGTGTTGACAATCCAAGCAGTGGTCTGGCTTCATTTTAAAATAATAAGGTTTGATATTGCTTTTCCATAGTACATTTTATAGTCTTCTAACTGTAAAACCTTTAGGAAACTAAGTTACTTCTAAGCTTTTCTCCACAAATGTGAGAGCTATGAAATTGTGAATTTTTTAGGGGTGGTGGAGTTTTTTATTTGTTTTTCACTTTTCTAGTGAAATCAGAAACTTCAGTGGACTATCTTGACTTATTAGATGAAGTAGTTATTTTACTAGATGGCAGTATTGTTACCATAATTCTCATTCCTCCTTTTTTTCCTTTTTTCCTCTGGTGCTCTAACTCTCACTTCTTCACTCCTTGTCATTTCTTTTCATGTCAATTAAATGCTCTTTGGAGAAATGGATAGGCAAGTTTCATATATTTGTACAGCACCTGCACAAGACTTTAGCTGAGGCCTCTGGATGCAATCACAACCAAAATAATAACATTCACATCTGTTCTTTCAGGTTCATTGGCATCAGTTTATCCTACAATGAACCTAAGATATTTTCCAATGCAGAGCTGTTATTACTTCTTCCTATATTGTTCTGGAATAACTGTGTATGAGAGCCACAACCTGGACTCATAGAAAAATATGAGTTTCCATGAAAATGATACCAGAAGGCCAACATATAAAAACTCTTCAGGGCAGGAACTACCTCTCAGTGTGTCTGTATAGCATTTGCTGACAATAGGACTCCAGTGAGGGTGTCTAAGATGCAATTACATAATGCACATATATATATATAAAATGGAATGTGTCATTACTGCAGTGTTAAGCTATATTTGGAAATCACAACAAAATAAGCACTTTCTCCCAATTTTTTTTCTTTCTATTTCACTAGGGGAAAAAAGTGCCTTTGATATATGAAGCATTTTATGAGACCATCTTTTTATTTTAATAACTGCTAATTTGCACACCTAACATCAATTGCTGGTGCAATTAATTGTGGATGCAAATGAGAATTTTTAGCTGTCTAATCACCTGATTGTGCCTATAAATCAGTGACAGTAATTATGTGTGTAAATGCTCATTTCAGCCTGCAATTAATTTGGCCAAAATTGATAGGACAGAAAAAAAATACCACCCTAGGCTGAAATTTGGTCCCCAGTGTGTGAAAAGAGAAAGTATCTTCCTCCTCTGTCTCTCGTGTCTAAATTGCAGAGCTAAGTAGACAAAGAGCAATGATTCCCCAGTCCCCAATAACTCACTGCCAGTGTTTCACAATAAAGTGCAATGGGAGAGGAAATATTTCCATAAGGGTTCATTAATCACAACATATTTGCCATGCACAACCACTCTGCAGAGCAGGTAAAGAACCCTAGGGGACGTTGCCTGGCACAGCATGTCATTTTCATAATAGGAAAAGTATTTTTTGCACAAATGCTGTAGAACTGAAGTTGCAGATGGCTCCACTGGCAGAGCTAGAGCCTCCTGGCACAACCCTCAGCAGCCAAAGCTACTTTAGGTATTTATAGCGAGGGTTAGTGATATCTCAAAAGAAGGATGCTGAAGATGCTGTCTGCCTTCCCCCATGTGCAATATTCCCAGGTGTGCCCCTTGGGAGGCCATGTGAGGCAGGCCGAACAAACCTCACCCAAAAACCAAACTGCAGAAGGAAATCCAAGCCCTACCTGTCCCTGTTGTGCTAGGAACAATTAAACTGATTGTGACTGAGATCCTGGGGGTCCAACACACCCATTAGCAGAACTGCGCAACAAAAGATGCCTTTCCACCTGGGTGGCTTCTTTCAGATCTGGACAGTGGGCAATTTCACTTTATGTAACCCTGAGGATGCCAGAGAGCCCCCGTTACCCCATCATACTCTGACCCATCTAGACCTGCTCAGTGTTTTGCACGAGAGGTGGGGTCGGTGTCTCATTTACTGCACCTCTGTGGTCTCCGTCTCTGAGTAGTTCATTGCTGCTTCACTCCCACATGGGACTTTGATAAAATTCAAAGCCACCTGGTGTGATTTTAATTTAAATGTGAATTTAATGTGTTTTCCTTTTATATTGCTATGATATGCATTGTCAAGAGAAATGCTGCAGGCTCAGAACTGGCCTCTCAGCTGTTTCTCTGTGCTACTCCCTGGTTTTGTTTGATGAATATACCTGAGTAAAACTGTTGCTCTGCAGTGGCGTGTGCATTGGGTACAAGGGTTCATTGGATACAAGCACAGCAGTCATTCTTCAAGGGGGCAACTGATTCTTGGGCTGTTTGCCAGTCATAGGCCAAAAATCTTCTCATCAGCAGGAGATACCTTCAGAGTTACAACTGAACAGAAGAGGGAGGAAAGGTTGCATGCAGCCTATATAAAAAGAGGTTCGACAATTCACCATGCTCCACCAGTTATGAAAAGCGTTTTAAAACAAGAACTTGTGAAAAGGAGGAGAAATACTGAAATGTTTTATTTTAACCAATTAAAACAATTCATATTGGAAGTGGTTAAAATTTACTAAAATTTTTCTTACTAGAAAATATAATATCATTCTTAAAAAAGTGCTCTGAAAACATATTAAAAGATCATAAGGAAATGCTTTCAGGACCAGGATGTGAAAGATACATCAAGAAAAAGAGAACCAGAGATCCACATCACTTAGTAGCCCAACAGGGCACTCTGGTAGGATGCAAGACAGTATCTTCAGAATTTTTCGTTAAGTGAGACTGTTTTTTCAGCCAGCCTTAATTTGTTTTGAACTAAAATTGTAGGAGCAAGGTGGGAGCCTAGACTTTCTGACACGGAATAACAAAGAGGAGATTAGAATAATAGAGCAGATCAAAGGCCACCCAGAGTGGTTGGTGTGCTGTGACACAAGTGTGTCATGGGAGACCGCTGCAAGCTCTGCAAGGGTCATGAAAAGCATCACAGCAGCCAGGTGGCTTGGCCATCAGAAGACATCCCTTGCTTTCTAAAACCACTCATTGCTCCTGCACCCACTGAAATCTCTTTAACTGGCCGGTCGCCAGGTGTTTTTCCTCCCGCTTGCACAGGCCACCAGAGCTGACGTGCTTTCTGACCATTACTTCTCTCATCTGCTGGTTACTGCTGCCTGTTGGGCTCCTGGCTCCTGCTGCTTCTTACTGCTGCTGCTGCACGGGAGCTATCGTAGTGAGTCACTTCTAATCACCAAGGGAACCCACAGCCAGATCTCTGCTCCTCCTAAAATAGGAGCTCACAGCTACATCTTCTCCCTCCTAAAATAATCAAACTATGAGAAAAAGCACTATATGTTTGGCAGTATCTGAAATATGATATTCAATGCATTAGACGGGTGGAAAAGATGGACTATGAGTTCAGCCATAGCAGGGCCCCAGGCTAAGACCACCCCAGGCTTGCAGTGCAGGTGGTCTTCCAAGTCCTCATAAAGCCATGCAGAAAGACCAGTTTTTTTCACGTTCTGAGTAGAGACCATTGCAGAATCACCTTTTTTCCCCACATTATTTGAAAAAACTCTGAGGGAGGCCACACAATCAATACATCCCCCTTATATTTCAGTTCAGAAGACTGGGTCCTTGAAAGGAATACAATTTAACAAGACAATGCTAAGCTTTTTAAATGGTTTTATGAGGGCAAGTCTTGTCTTCAGTTTAGTTCACTCTTATCACATCAAATACTATAAATTGCAATACGATAATCCTTTTAAATAAACAGTGGTTATTTTGAAGTACACTGAAAAAATGGTGGTTATTTTCAAGCAGAAGTGTTACCTGCAAAATATCATTCTGCATTTCTATAACCTCTCTCTTTTATTTCTAGGTATTTCCACACAATATACCTGGGTATCCGGAGTCGACGGAGTGGAGAGAATGACAGATGGCGGTTTTATTGGAAAATGGTGTACGAGTATGCAGATGTGAGTATGCTGCATTTGCTAGCCACGTTTCTGGAAAGTGCACCACAGCTGGTCCTGCAACTCTGTATTGTTGTACAGACTCGTACACTCCAGGCTCTCCAAGGTAGGGGTTCATTTAATCTATTTGGGTTTTTATGATTTTAGGAAGATGTAATTTCTATACATACATATTTATCCTTCTTTCAAACTGCTGTGCGCCTTGTACTTCTGGCATAAGAGCAGATCTTGCCTGCTAGCTGCTATTAAGCGGTTAACAATGACTGTCAAGAAAGCCTGTGTTGTTGGAGGTTTTTAGCCTTTCTTATTGGCCCTGGGGTGTGGGTAGGATTGATAATGTTTTGCTTTCTGCATGTCCTTGTAATAGAAGAGCTCTTCTGATTATCCAGTGGGCCAATGTGAAAATTGCATCAATCAAACTATTGCTCTTATCCCTGTGCTTCTTTCTGTGAATGTTCAAACCCCTCCAAACTGCAGTAATGAGGTTCATATGGTATTATGCAAAACAGAAAACAACACAGCAGAAAACAGCTATTCTGTGAAGAAAATGCCAGTGTCTATGGAATACATGTCCATCAGTTCTCAGCCGTGTTTATCTGAAATAATACAAGTCAGCTCCTGAGCATTACAACAATATTCATTCCTTCAAGCTCTGGGTTTCCTTCTAAGGTTGATGCTTTCACCAAGTGTGATTTCTTCTTTAAAATGGTAAATGCATGCATAAATCCTGCCATAGGGGCTGTCAGTCAGCAATACAGATATAAGAATATCACCTTCTCTACTGCTTTTTTGATGCTACTTTTGGTTACCTGACAATTTTCCTTTCGTATTGCGCCATTGTTTTGCCTTATGGCTGCACCTGGGCAGAAATTATTGGCAAGGGAATGAGGTGAATGAGAACTTGGGATCCAAAAGGTGACACAAATGTCATGAGGCAGAGAGGAGAGGAGGAGGAGCAAAGGGACAGAGGGAGGAAGGAAATGCAGTGGGTTTGCCATTTGTTTTTAAGAAACAGCTCATGGGCTTGTCACTGTACAAGACAAAACTATGACAGCACCTTGCTCTAAGAAGCTCTGGGTCTAGTTAGCTTATTATAAGTAATGTGCAGTGAGACTGATCAGGTGAAAAAGGACTGGGAACAAAGTGGGTAACTGTGTGAAGACCTTGATCCTGGGCAGTTTCCTCTGGATAAATCAGAGGCTTTTCATTTACCTCCCCTTTGAACTGACGTCTAATAACAGCTGTCCCGCTTCCTGTGGTTTTTGGTTTTGTTTCTTTAGATCTGAAACTCTGTCACCTTAAGGGGAAAAGAAAGCCAAAGTTTCTGTTTTAATTACTTGGTGCTCTGTACAAAGAAGGTTGCCTAAGCACTTCCTGCAGCTATTTCTCAAAAGGATGCTGCCTGGCATCAGCCAATCCAAACTATTATCATTCAGGAGAAGGTATTATCACTTCAAGAAGCTTTGTCCCCCAAGAAAAAGAGACTCCAGAGAGATGTTTAGGAGAAGAACATAGCCAGAATACTTTATGGTCAGCTGTAATTTAGCTATCTTCATAAACTATTAATACAGAAGGCCTCTCGCCCTCATTTTTGTGCAATAACAGATCTGTCTACGAGAAATGTGGCTGATGAGTAGGCACTAAGCCTGTGATGTACCCTGCAAGTGGTTGTTAATTAGAGAAAACCTGAAATGCTTCAATTTAAAAGGCAAAAATGGTTCCTGAAGCCTGCAATCAGCTCTGTGAAATCTAGGTATCAGAACCCAGAAAGGAATAAAACTATAATTATGGATTACAGCTGAGAAAGCTGAAAATATTTACTTATCCTCTCTTCCCCCATTTTCTCCCATCTGCCAAGGAGGAAAGGCTCCATTTAAAAAAAAAAACTAAGAAAATTAAACAAGGTTGTAGCATTTTCTTAAACAGTAGTACCATTATATTCCCCTGATGAAAGCTAATATGTTTTAGTACATTGCCAGCTGTGAAAATCCTTTTTCTGTTCTCTCTCCTTTTTTGGAGAAATGTTAAGGATAATGCCTTGCACTATAGGATGGTAGATTTGCTGTGAGGCTGCATAAGGACAGCATAGTTGCTCTCAGTGTTATCATGCTGCAACTGAGTGTTTTAAAAGGCCTAGCCATAAGGCATATGCTTCAGCTAGCTGTCCACTCACTGAACCTGTTTCAGGGATTTCTAACATGGATCAATAAACAGAGTATTGGATTGATTTTCTGTGTTTAGAGAATGCTACTTGGTTTTTATTATTGTTCTTTTAGTTCTCTTTCCCGCAGGACAAAGTTATCATGACAATTAATAAGTGCCATCTCTGGTCCATGTTCTTTAAAGTATACTTCCATCACAAACCACAAATTTGGCATGGGAAATGAATGATACTGGAAATGTCTTGGTCTATAAGCAGGGTATTTCTATTATCAAGCCATTAATGACCACAAGAAAAAATGTTAAATATTTTATTTATGAAATTGTGTATTTTCCATTCTAAATGCACCAAAATAGCATCATTCCCAACAGGAGAATGCTGTCAGTGTGACTGAAGATTCCCCGTTTTATAATGGGTGTTGGCTAAGTGTGAATTATTTCTTATTTCAGTCCTTAAGCCCTGCTAATCAAGGTAAGAAATACATACAGGCATGCACATACATGTCTAGGAAGAAAAATATTGTGCAATGTGTGCAAAACCTTCCCTCTCAGTTTTCCATACACTGCAGTGAGGACCACTTCAAAAGCCCAGAGGATGTACCACAAGGATCCTTTAGCACTTGCCTGGGCTCCCCAAACATGAATTTAAAAACTGCAATGTAAAATTCTAGCAAGGATTGTGTACCACTGTACTGTGACTGCTGCAGCAGAACATTGCTTGTGCATAAATCATCACTATGGACTGGCATCTCTCTTCTGCGTTGGCACCCAGAGAAATCTGAGTATTGATAAAACAGTATCTAAATTATTATCTAAAAATCTGATTCTTCTTTAAGATTTAATCAAAACTGGCACAATTAGAGGCAATGATCTTTCTTATTCTGCCTACAACCAGCAGCCAGGTCCATCCCAGAGTGGAAGAAATTAAACAGCTTATGGGGGAAGCTGATGATTTCTCAACGCTAATTCCTCAAGAAAACAAACAACTTCAGTATGATACTGGACTAAGCTGGAGCTGTGCTAACCCCCCTATTACCTCTACCTTTTCCACCCTGGTGGTTCCTTTGAGTTTGAAGAAATATCTACTCTTTAGAAGACAGATGTGCCTCAAAAATAAGTAATCCCTCAGTCTTTTCCTCATGGGAGCCTGTTTTCCTTCCTTTCTCTTTATGTGCTCTGAGCGCAGCATTCTTGCAACTTCTCTGCTGAGCCAGCAGCACCTCCAAACTGCATTGCTTTTTTCTTTTTTTTTGCCTTTTTTTTTTTATTTTTTTCTCTCCCTTAGTTACTCTGTAGGAAAGTCATGTCCTAAGCAGCTTCATGGTGGGAGTCAGTAGCTTCACCAGTCCTATTCTAGGTGGGAACTGTATGAGAAATAAGGCAGCTCTGCATGTGGGGGTAGCAATGGCAGAAAGTCCACTGAAACAACTGATGTTCATCCTGCATACATCTGTTTGCATAAGGGCATATATGCGGACAGAAGTGTCTGAACCATCTGCAGGTGAGCTAGTTTGGCTACCAGAAACAGTCTAACAGCAATAGCCTCAAGGCCAGGACGGGCTAGCTGATCTCAGTGCCAGTCTATGTACACCAACCGCCTGGACCCGGGCCCTTCGCCCTGTGTTTTCAGTTCTGCTCCCAGGGCTGGGCAACCAGGTCCTGCACTGGATCTACCTCCAAGTCACAGGGAACCAAAATACCAGAGTTGAAAGTGTTTGGATTATTGGATTACCCCAATAAATTCAGAAGGCTGCAAGTAATTCCCTTAAAAATGCCTCCACCCTTCAAGCTATTTAGCAAACAAGCAAGTAGTTTCACAGTCTTTGCTATAAAAACAAACACTTCCACAACAAACTGCCATAGACTAAGTATTAGGCAGATTTGCTGACACAGTAAGATCAGTCTAAAGGCTATGAGACTCTTCCTTGGTTGGGTCTCTGGACATCCAGCATAATGACCACATCTTACCACATTTGCTCTGCTGGCTCAACAGGTCTGAGGGCTGACAAAATGACAGACCTGGACTGGCAAATTGGCTCAGGGGCATTATTCCGCAATGACTTGAAGCCAACCTACCTGAAGGCTGCCCCTGAAAATCTTTGATTTAATCATGGCAAGTCCTGCCAGCACCTCACCCAAGCTGCATGTTCCCATCGCATCACTGGCATTGCCATGGCTGTACGCTGGGTCCCTCGGACACTTTTATTTTCCCCATTGCTAACTTGGTTGAGTCTCAGCAGGATCTGGTTGGACTCCCTGGGGCAGGGAGGTGTCACACGACTGGTAGGGACTAGGGGACATGGCATCAGGGTGGGTAGGGAAGGTCAGGGCTGTCCCTTTCTGTGGTACCTCATTTTGGAATCATGCATGCAGACTGGCAGTCATCCCTTGGCATTCCCCTTTTACTTCCTTTGATTTTCCCACTATGCCATTTGATTTTAGAAAGACTTCCCGTCTTCAAATTAGTAAGCAAGCAAAAAATCCTGCTGATCATCTGATTGGAAAGAGACTCCTTTCTGTTAGCATACAGTTACTGTCCTCTTACTCAAGGGCATGGTGTTCTAGCTGCTCCAAGATGAGCAGATAGACAAGATTGCTCCCTGGATTTTACCACAGATTTCATTATTTATGCTGTATTAATTAACACATTGTTTAAATTATAGATTAGCTTCTCATTCCGGTTTACTGCATATTATGCTGGCTAGTCAGCACTTGACATTTTTTTCTTCATCAGCCCCTGGGGGGTTTGTTCTGGCTTCTCCATACAGTACTATTAATCAAAGTCTCTATCAAAGTTTAATCAAAGTCTAATCAAAGTTTATATCATATAAAGCTGCAGTTCTTAATATAGACTGACAGCAGTGCAGAAGCAAAATGAGAAGTTCAGAACAATTTATAAATTCATCAAGTTTCATTGAAGTCACCACACTCCCATAGAGCTGCTGCATTCTGCTGAAACTGCATTTCCATGAAATCACCCTGGCCAACCATTTTCCCATTTTCTACCAGCTCTGTTGGAAACTCCTACGCTGTTCATATGCTGACACCGCAGCCAGCATACAAAAGTTCACAGTGCCACTAAGCATCGCTCTCCCGTCCTTCTACTCCAAAAGAATTGCTGTTCCTGCCTGAGCTGAACAAGAGGTTCAGAGACTTGCTAGCAGTTTATGACATGGCTGATAGGTCCTAACTTTATCTGGCAGAAGGAAATTATGTGTTAGCTAGTTCCTTAAAAAATCCTCTGGCAAAGCTCATCCTCGTGCATCAGGAATTCAAACTCTTTTCATATCAGTGCAATAAACTGAAATTCATTTAAGTTCGTACATTTTTTTTTGTGAGCACAACGCTATGCTTTTACATGGCTTTTCTTTTTTTGTTACCTTCACAGCAATTTTGGATTTCTCTGTAAAGTGCTGCCTACATTTGCAGTGCTCTTTAAATAAATAAAAAAAAAGAATTCTGATGTAAAATCTTATACAATTCAATGTATATTTGTATGGAAATAAGGTGCGGCACTTGAGTTCTGGGCAAGCTGCCACTGTTTTTCTCTGTGCCGTCAAGGTTCTGCACCACTGCAGTCCAGCGCCCAGCCTTTCCAGAGAGAAAGAAAAGCAGAGCAAGCAATAGTCCCAGATTCTGCCTGCAACTTGGCAAAACAGATTTTCAGTGACAAGGATGAACAAATATGATATACTATAGAGTAAATGTGTCTTCTGCAAATGACTTTTAAACTGATCTGTAGGCCTCTTTGCAAGTCTTAAAATGTTATCTTGCACTCATTAGGATGGAGCCATCATATTAGCACACCCTTGTTTCTGATAGGACGGGAGAGGACCTCCTGAAGGCGATCATGTCATATAATCCATTTCATAACCTGATTACAATCTTAAAACTAGTTATACCCTTTGTATCTAATATACCAGTTGGAAGTTTAATTGTCTGATTGATAAAGACCTGCTGCTGCTGTCCTGCCTTTTTAATTTCATCAGCAGTCTGTCCCTATTTATTCTTGTACCATCCCTGTTTTTACACTTGTTCCCTAAGGAAATGAGGTTCATGTGATGATATAGTCCATTTCTGTCCTTCAGTCCTGACTTTTAAGAACTTGTGATCCATTGCACTATTTCAACCAAATATAAAAGAGCAGCCAACATCTCAAAGATAATTATGTTTCTTTAAATGTTGTGAGAAAAGCAGCCAAGTCAGAGGAAAAAAAGACAAATAAGAGCCTCCACTAAAGGGAAAAGCAGGCAGACTTCAGCTGTTACTCTTTTTGTTAGGCACCAGCCACCAGCCAGTCCAAATATGCATCCTTCCAGCATCCATCCTGCACTGCTCTCCCCTGCCCAGTGGGACTATTGTGATAGACAGATGGGATTAGGGAATGAGAGACACTTTGATGGGAAAGTAAGAATCATTCCTTCTGCTGCTCGTTCTCTCATCTCATGAGAGGCTCAGCATTCTCTTCTCTTTATTATCTTCATAGACTTTCTCTTCATCATTTCCAGTCCGAATTCATCTTTGGTGAATATGGATGACCAAGATTGTACAGAGTACTCCAGATTACATTTCTCCAGAGCTCTCATATTTCTCATGGCAATATCTCACTAGGTGTGATCTAGGATTGTAATTCCCTGTTGACTCAGGCATTGCACTGGTTAATCCTAGTTATTTCATGATCCTTTAAAACACACCGGCTCTTCTGGTGTCATGTTACTCTGATGAGGGTTCAATTACATTAAAAAAAAAATTATTAGTAACTACATGCATGTAATGAAATTTCATCTCATTTCTACTTTTCCAGCCTGCAAGGTACTCCTGATTTTTCCGCATATCAGTCTCCTTTTCTATGTTGATAATGTCTCCCCAAACCTTATTAGTATATTACTTTTTAAAACCAAGGTCACTAAAAGAAATATTCAGCTAAGATTGGTTTAAAGAGTAATCAGTACTGAAAAAGGTAATAGGAATCCTACTCCAGCCCAAGAATTTTTCAATAGCATTTCAACATAATCCTGCAGTATCTTTCTTTAACTAGTTCCTTTACCTGCCTTAGCTATCTTCTACTAGAGGCACCAGATTGCCTCTTTTCCAGTCACGTGGTACCAGTTCTGAATGGAGAGACTTACTTAAGATGCTTCTCACCAGCAGCAGGATTTCATACGCCGGCTTTTTCTGAATCCTGAAACAGAGGTTTTCTGGTTGCACTGGGTGAAAACAAGGAGCTTCGAGTTTTGCTTCCATCCACAGTAATGCAGATTTCCTTTCTGTTCTCATTTCCTATCAGCTGGCTGTGTCTTTGAGCCCTTGTTTCAAGAGCCCTTACTGAAAATTGACCTATAAGGCACATCCTTTATTGCTGATCATCCTTTTTCCATTTCCATCTAGGCACCATTTTTGAGGTGGGTTTTCATACAGGTAGGTTTTGAGGCTTTTTCTAGAAGTTTTTTGCTTTGCAGGGTTTAAAAGCTCCAGAAATTCTTCTGTGTTTTGCCTTAAAGAGAATCCAAGTCTCCTCCGCAGAGAAGTCCCTGAACAATTAACTTCTGCTGCCTTCACTCATTTCTTTAAAATTCTGATAGACAGACTTACCAACAGATCTATTTTTGTTTATCTCTCCATTTTATTTAGATTAAACCGACATTCATGTCATCTGATGCTATTTTTTACAATTAGCTGTCCTATAACAACCTCAATACTTTCTGCAACTAAGTTTAGAAAGAAGCCTCTCTCTGCTTTCTGTCAGAAAATCTGTCAGTTGTCACACTCCGGAATATCCAGGCTGCCTTCGGTAGCGTTTGTTCTGCAGCCTGTATCTGAGAAATTGGAGTCTGCCATAATGAGACAATTCTCTGCAGAATTTCTCCCTGTAATAACAGTTTGAACATCTCTATCCATATCCAAATATAACTCTGGAATTCTACAGCAGAACTACCCACTGTCTTTCCCCAAAGTAATTTTCTATGCAAACAGAATCTGTTTTATCGGGGATCCCTTTCTGAAACATCAGTCTGTCATTCCATTCACACACACTGCTTTTACCATCATTGTCATCTTTTCTGAATACCAGCTCCCCTTCAGTACCTATGTGCAGGGAATCATCATGAGTCCATGATGTTTCTGTAACCCTCTAGTACTCTTTGCAACCCTGTAGTGCTTTATGTATGCTTTTACCCATGACTGTTTCCTGTGTTTTGATACCCAGATTCATTGCAACAATAGTTCTCTTATTTCTTACATTAACTGATTCAGTTTTCCATGCATTAGACACTATCCTTTCACTAACTGCATCACCTACCAGAACTACAGCTCTCATCAGTTACGACTTTTTTTGGCTTTCTTCCTGTATACCTTGATGTAATAAATGTCCCTATGCCAACTGCTGCATTCTTGTTTCCAGATATCCTGTCCCTGTCCATTTATGTATCTGGGTATGATACATCAATACAACTTTATGCAAAAGAACCAATGTACGCAACGTGGCAGGTACTGTCAGGAAGATAAGGAGTTGGCAGAGTGATGGTGTTGTTTCTTAGGACATCCATAACAAACCCACTGTACAGAACCTCAACCTCTGAAAGTCAACCAGAGAAGATATTAGTGAGCATTTTTCTTCTTTCCATTTAAGTGCAGGGAAAAAAAAAAAAAGTAAAACTTGTGGGTTGAGATAAGAACAGTTTAATAGAACAGAAAAGAAGAAAATAATTATAATAATAACAATAATAAAATGGCAATAACAATAATAAAATGGCAATAACAATAATAAAAGGATTGGAATATACAAAACAAGTGATGCACAATCCAATTGCTCACCACCTGCTGACCGAGGCCTAGTCAGTTCCCAAGCAGCAATCCGCTCCCTCTGGTCAACTTCCCCCCAGTTTATATACTAGACATGATGTCCCATGGTATGGAATACCCCTTTGGCCACTTTGGGTCAGCTGCCCTGGCTGTGTCCCCTCCCAACTTCTTGTGCCCCTCCAGCCTTCTTGCTGGCAGGGCATGAGAAGCTGAAAAATCCCTGACTTAGTCTAAACACTACTTAGCAACAACTGAAAACATCAGTGGGTTATCAACTTTCTTCTCATACTGAATCCAAGACATAACACTGTACCAGCTACTAGAAAGACAACTCTATCCCAGCTGAAACCAGGACAAATAGTGGCTCCACAAAGCTGCTAATAGATAGATAGTGGTAAAGACAGCCCAAGACACAAAGTAGTGCATTTAGTTTCTGTGAGCGTGATATATTGCCTACACACTGAATTTTATCTGTTGGGGAATGTCAGAAAGTTAGCGGCATATCCTTCTGCTCCCTTTTTGTTGTGCTAAAAGCACAGTTGCCAAAGAACAGATTCCTAGTTTCATTTTGGGTTACTGTGTTTTCTATGACTGGTACTTTTGTTCAGGGGTGGGAAAAAAGTGATGCATGCTTGGCACAGAAAAAGCTCTCTTGTGTCTAATATAGCAGTGAGAAATGGCAGTCGTGATTGTGTCTTACCCAAAGACTGCACAATACGGCAAAGATAAGAATTTGAATTCTTCATCAGGCAGTGGCCTTTAAAGCTTCAGTCAGGGAGCCAATGTAAACATCCAGCCTTACTCCAAATACACAGATCTGAAATTTCCTCAGCCATTTTCTTTGTTAGTGCACGATATATCACTTCCCTTATTCATCTTGCACCTTTTTGCCTACCTGCAAAATTACTTTTTTTGCCAAAATTTACCAGAAAAGTAATCCTTTCTGTTGAGAGTGATTTTAGCTGAAAGTTGCAGGTCAAAGTGGGACTGCATGTTTTAAAATGTGTCTCACATGAAGTTCGTTTAGTTTTATACAGGATATACTACAGGTGATGAACTTCCCTATGGAAATTAGTATCCATAAATTATAACTATTAGTATTCTTCAGTTGTGCATACACTAGGTGAGTATCAAACTGCAAATATAAACAAAATGCATTGCATTCTTGCTTTGTGCTCAGAGTTTTGCAAGTATCAATGAATAGCCAGTGCTACAGTGATACTCAAATGAAAGGTCCTGTCTGGCACAGGAGGGTCACCCCTGGGGGCACCTTCTCACTGGAGCCAGTGGAACTGCTTTCATGAATAAAGACTATTCACTAGGCTGGGGTTTACAGGACCATTGTTTCACAAAAAGGTATTAAATAGCTCTCTCTTGTGTTAGGCTTGACACTCTACCTAACCTAATGGGGATACAAACCTATTAAATGTATTTTCTTAGTTTTTTGTTTCCCTAACTAAATTATAATGAAAATAAATTTCAAATCCTTTTTTTTTTTTCCTGTGGGTGTTATTTCTCATAGTGTGTCAGTTAATAAAGTGGTAAACTATATTCTGTTCTCTGTATATAATGAATTCAATTTAAAAACAAACTGTTAATGGCTTTTGTGTTACACTTGAAGAGAGAATTTCTAGTTTTAGTTTTGACTGGGGCCTTTAGCGTATCGTTTGTGCATGGGTGGCCAGTGTGCTCTCATGAGTTAAATAGCCTGGGCAGGAAGAATCTCATGATATGAAGGCTACTGAATCACTATTGATCCCAGTCCACTGCATTTAACAGGCACTGCGTCTGCATGCTCTTTCCCACACTGTGGACATTTCAAGGTGCGGAGGAATTCTTCCATTCTCACATAGCTGAGTAAAAAGCATGAACTGAATCCTCTCTCAGTGTGGCTTTCCTGGTACAGCCACAAATAGTCCTCCCTGTCACCCTCCAGCAGCCATCCGGGACTGTCACGGGGTTTTGCAGGAGCTCTGGCAGCAGCACCCTCCTGGAGCACCCACCCAGTGTCACCAGGAGGACCCAGCAACCCCGTGGCAGGGTCAGAGAGTGGCCGAGGGACTGATGGGGAGCATCCTGCAGGTGCTGGGCACCGGGGCCACGGGGCTTTCGGGACTCACGTGTAGAAGAGATCATCAGCAGCAAGCCCCTTCTGCCAGCTGCCGTATCGCTCCGAGCAAGGCTGCTGCCGTGTCCCCGGCGGCGGGGACAACCGAATGACTCATGGAAAACCTCCTGATTTGCTGCAGTTTCCAGTCTAAGAAATTAAATAAACTAACCCCCATCTCAGCTTACTGTTTATGCTGTGCTAAAATCTGCAGTAGCTCAGGGGCTGCTTCGTGAGCCGTGCTGTTGTCCCCGTCACAGGGGCAAGTGAACGACGGGGTGTACCCCTCCTTCAGCCATCTGCTGCCACCCCTGCATCAAAGCCCTCGGAAAGCTTATGCAACTTCAGGCTGTTTTCAGGTTTTAACGAGTGCCTTTGGCGCTCTCATATTCTCTTTCCCGCTCTGTGGAAAAATGTATTGAGTGGTTCATTATCACTGGAAAGGTGGATAGATAGGAAAGAGCTGTTCGTGCATGCACCATCTAGTTAAATTGGATCTTTCCCAGGTCTCTCGTGCCACAGAAAGGCGTTCAGAGCTCATTTTGAACTCCTAGGTTAGTCATTCTTGGTAATGAAGCTTAATAAGTAAGATGCCCCAAAGCCATAAAAAATTGAGTTCTGGTGATCTTCTTGATCCTGACCCTAAGTGGCATGGTAGCATTTACTTTCTGGGCACTAGTAGCAGCTTGTCATCCTTATTACTTACATTTAGAACAAAACATAACTGTTTTCTTAGGTAACTGGGCTCTTTGCTGGTTTTGCTCAGCAGAAGGCAAAAAACATACAATGAGAGTCCAATGCAACAGTAAACTGAAAATGGCTTCCCATGTCTTTTCTTCAGACCCACTGTAGTTCCAGCAGATCTCGTAGGCACGCCATGAGTTTTTTCACCTGCAAGCACAATACACATTAAAATGGTTTGCAGTACAAAGCGATTCTTCTAGGTGATGAATATTTTATATCTTTTTCTTGGCATTTCCTTTAAAAAGCATGATTTTACTTTCCACTCCTATGGAGTCAGTTTTGTTTTAAAGAGCTGTCTCAGAAATGCCTGGAATTGCCTTGAATGGTGATTCAGCAGGAAAGAAAAGGGATTACAATCATCTTCTTGAGGAAAAAATCCATAGGAGTTTTCTGGTTTTGATGGGGTTTTTTTCAGACTTGGAATGTCATCTCCTTGATAATGAGGGTAGCAACAAAACTGAGAAAACAAGTTGGAAAGAGTGCATGATGTAGCCATGCACCTGGCTGGCTCATTCCCCACACCTGCTCTGGGGTGGTGCACTTTCAGCTACTTCAGTGCCATTCCTTGAGATGTAGAGTGGTGCAAGCAAGGGCAGAATCAAGCCTTTGGCTTCACAGCAGCAGCACATCGTGTGGCAGCAGCCTTTGGAGCCAGATGGGTTTTCTGAGCACAGCATAATGGGTTGCAATTGAATTGATATTTTAAGCTAACAAATGTTTAGATCAGAGAGGCTCACAACACAGACGCTTACAATACAGGGCTGATTGCAGCATGACAGAAGCAGCTAAATGCTGTAATGGGGAAGGTGGTGTCAGCATTTCACTTCTAAATTTCAATTCTCAATGACTTCAAGCAGCTGTAAAAATTCACTTTTAGCTGAGGCTTGAACAAGGACATGGGCCAAGACCCAGAGCAATCTAAAAAGGGATCCCAGTTCATCTCTGTGTGAAAGGCTTCCCAGTATGAAAAAGCTTAAATGTAAGAGGGTAGCAAAATCTGCTTCCCCACAGATAGGCTCCTGTGTTTGTTTCTGAAGCTGACGCAAGTGAGGCAATGAGAATGAACAGAGCTTTGAAAAAAGCTCTTCTGAAAGGATCAGCTGGATAAAATGTACGGAGCTGCAAGGGATCTCTAGGAAAGCACATCAGCCATACTTCACCTAACTTGAAAGCTAAAGGACTAGTAAATTGAACAGTGGCAAAGTTAAAATTGTGTATTAAGAAAGCACTCTCTTTAAACCATTAGCCTGTATAAGGTATCCCTTTGTCATAAAGTATCACTGAGGCCAAGCGACCAGTAAGGGTGACCAAGGATTGAAGAACCTTATTATTATTAATAATAATAATAAAATTAATATTAACAATTCTAACAGCAAATGCTTAGAATCCAGGCATTCTGGAGGTACTTACACACTTGTATCTTTCAGAGTTCTGTTTCCTGAGGTAGAGAAAGCCCTTTTCTTCATGGCAGGGTATTCCTGAACTGTTTGTTGTAGAATTTCTTATACCTTTCAGTGAAGTGTCTTGCACTGGTTGTTATCAGCAACACAAATGAAATAGCTGGCCTGCAAGTCCAGTGCAGCTGACTTGTCTTATGTTGACCTGTTACTACACTTGGGCAACTCTTTGGCATTATGGGATTTTTTTCTCCTACTCGAGGTTTCATCAATAGGGAACAGTCACCAAGACCAAGTCTTCCAGATTATACATTCAGAAGTATTTAAACTGGCTCTGCAGAACAAATTAGGAAGATCAGACATTTAAAAATATCTCCTGTTTTGACAGTCTTGATATCTGTACACACTGTGAAATGATTTCCAGATTTGATGCTAACTAGAGAGTTCTTTATGCAGCCTTAAAACAGAAGAGACAGATCACTGCATATACAGAAGCTAAAAGTAAAATTGAAAGGTATTGTAGAAGATGGTTAGACAAATATCTTAACATGAGCAATCTGTAGAACAAAGTCCTCAACTAAGAGAGAATTCCAGTTAGAGACTTTCACACATTTTTCTACATATGAGCTGTACCTGCCATGAAATAAAATAGCCCTGCTGGCAAGACTATGGAAGCATGGTTCTCAGATACCAAATTCCTGGTCCCAAGAACTGTGTAGAAAACTTTGCCAAATGTCTCCACTGCCAAGTCTGGAAGGAGATAAGATAAAGATCTGAAGTCTGAGGAAAGCTGGAATATAATGAAAAGAACACCAGACTTTTAGATCAAGTCTTTGGGATGCTATTTTGGTTTCTTCCTGTAACACGCCAATAACCTGTTACTTTGACAAACACTTTAAAAATCGGGTGTCTAAAGTTAGGAAAAGGGATCCATAGTTAAGCACGTAAGTAGGTAATATGCTTTTCAAATGGATAAGGATTTGTAACTTCAAAAAAAGTTTGGAGTTATGTGTTTGTAAATATGTTATGGCTACAGAGGAATTGTCTAAATACCTGTTGACCCAAATGACAGCTTGCCCCATTATAAAACTGAAATTATGTAACGTTGAAAGGCATTAAAATATTTGCGAGTCTTTTTATGGTAACCTGTGAAATAATTAATATCTCGTAGTCTTGTGACTAATAGTAAACCAGTCACAAGATATTTTGCAACTTAAAATGCTTTTTTGACTTCATTAATAAGCACCATAATATCATTACTGGATTTTGAATATATATATTTCTTTAAAAAAATATGGTTGTCTGGAACACAATTAGATATTCTTTCATTTTTGCTCTTTTATTGAAATATCTCATGCCCATCAGACTGTGAACTTACTTATAAGTGGGTCTACAATTTTGTAGCCTGATAAGATGGCCAAGAGGAAGAAAATCTTTCCTTAAGGATAGTATTAATTAACTAACTAATATATAGGTTTTGATTGCTTTCCCCCTCTGGACACCAAAACAAACATGCAAATTCATTAGCACCTCACCGGTGAGTGCTAAAATGTTTATTACTTTTTCGCGGTGACTATTTGATGCTGGTTCCAGTTAAGCACTACTGCCCAAACATTCATTCTCTGGCTTATTAATCCACAGTGACAAATCCTATTTCCTCCTCCTTCCTGTCCTCCCCTCCATTCCCCCTCCCAAACACACTTTTCCCTCCCTGTCATTTGCAGAAGATGCTGGTTTTAAAGACAATGTCATAAATTTTGAAGAGGGAGGCTATGCTTTCAACCAGTATTTCTGTTGTCAAAACCAGGTGCTTTAGCTGCTGAGTGTCTTTGTGTGCAATCATTAAAATATGTTCAGCCCTCTAAGGCTCTAAGGCCACTACAAAGGCTGTAATGGTACAACTCAGTCTGTTTTTATCATGGCCTCTCCCAATACTTAAAGGAATGTCAGGTGTCGGATGAGAAGGGATGTGTTTGGGTCACAAAACTCACTCTCCTGCAATGAAACACAAAGAAACTAATGAAACAATATTAAGCTACAAAACACAAAACAATAATCAATAAAAATTAGCAATACATCATCTAACCATGTCCAAAGTAAGGGAAGAATAGGCAAACTACCTAGAATAGCTCATGTATTTATATGTAGAGTGACTCAGGACTGAGATTAGAGATTTCTAGGCAAACAGGCATTAAATCTATATTATTGTACAGCTAGGGCATGAGAAATGTCCCCAACTCTCCTTAGTCAGAACTGAGAATTCACCCTGCACGTGGATGTCCTAAAAGCTATATAGGTGTCATGGTTTAACCCCAGCTGGCAACTAAGCACCACGCAGCCACTTGCTCACTGCCCACCGCCCAGTGGGATGGGGGAGAGAATCAGGAAAAAAAAAAGGTAAAACTCAAGGGTTGAGATATGAACAGTTTAATAGTAAAGAAAGGAAGAAGATAATGATGATAATAATAACAATAATAAAATGACAATAATAACAATAAAAAGATTGGAATATACAAAACAAGTGATGCACAATGCAATTGCTCACCACACGCTGAACGATGCCCAGTTAGTTCCCAAGCAGCGATCCACCCCCTCCGGCCAACTCCCCCCAGTTTATATACTGGACATGACATCACATGGTATGGAATACCCTGTTGGCCAGTTTGGGTCAGGTGCCCTGGCTGTGTCCCCTCCCAACTTCTTGTGCCCCTCCAGCCTTCTTGCTGGCAGGGCATGAGAAGCTGAAAAATCCCTGACTTGGTCTAAACATAACTTGGCAACAACTGGAAACATCAGTGTGTTATCAACATTCTTCTCATACTGAATCCAAAACATAGCACTATACCAGCTACTAGAAGGAAAATTAACTCTATCCCAGCTGAAACCAGGACAATAGGTTTGGCAGAAGTCTGCATCTCTGCTAACATTTTCTTTAAACAATTGCAAGGAAAAAGAAGTAAATAAAGCAGTAGTTATGTGCATAATCATAAATTGCTCTAGCCTGTGTGTTTCCATGTCCCAGTAAGCTTCAGGGTTTCACCAAGGAATGCAAATTAAAACTGACTGCAACAGTTGGCTCTAGATTTTCTTGTCAGGGAGCAGTATTCATTTTCTTCAGTGCCTGGTTTCTGTTGCCTTTCTGCTTAAGAGAAAAAGAACAAAAGGAGGTAAGGAGGCAGATCGAGACAGCATGGCATAAAAACTAAAATATGCTAAAATTATACCTTCTTGCTGCCATGAAGTGCTATAACCCAAGGATACTGAAAAGCTAGATCTAAAATAACAGAAATACGCTGTTCTGAGAGGGGAAGAAAGAGGCAAACAGATAAAGGTACCGGCCAGCAGAGTGCAAGCACATAAGTGACCCACCAAACTTTCACTTACATTTTAATTCTCATCCCTGTGCAAGCTTCACCCAAAGCCACGGTGAGACATTGTGGAACTGAGTCCTTCTGCAACATTATGCTGAAGAAAAGCACGTGGCCCATATCTTTTCTTCCAGACAAGATAGCTTTCTAGAACAATTGTAACACTGGTGCCACAAGTGGTACCCAGCCCTCCCAGCAGCCTGCAGGAGCTTAGCATAAGCTTCAACCCTGCTTAGCATCACCCACGGGGGTCCCATCCACCCAGGTCACCTCCAGCTGACCCCCCCTGGTGTAACTCGTGTTGTAAGACCTGCAGGTATTGCGGGCAGTCTTTCCTGCCGTGTGTGTCAGCGGCAACGCTCCTGTGAGCCTCGATGAGCCCACCAAGCGGAGCTGTGCCCTGCAGGACAGCCAGCCTCGCGTGGCTCAGGAGCGGGCTGCTCCCCCCACGCCCCCCACCCCTGTGCTGGGGCTGTTTGAGCAAGTCCTGGGGTACTGGGCCCCCTGCATGGGCATCTGACACTGGGGATGGCACAAGGAAATTCTGCAAAGATTTCACACTAGCCTTTTGGGTTCGTCTTTGGTTCTTGACAAGTGATGGTTTGCTCTGGGTTTGGCTCAGGCTCGGGTTCAGTTTGGCTCAGTGATTTTGAGTTATGCTTCTCAGACATCACCCACTGTCACAGGGTTACTGTCAGTGATTCTTTTAGATGGATTCTGGTGGAATATGCCAATGTGCTCAAACATCATTGATCATCTGGCTCAGGTTCTTCTTCTGACTTGTATATTAAATGAGCTGACATTTGTTTTGGCTTGTTTTGTTTTCTGCGAGAATTCAAGCTATCTCCAATGAGCTTGTTTTAGCAATGTTCTCCTTTCTGCTCTCTGCTTGGATGGGGGCTTGGTTTTCCATTGGTTTCAGCAGGCTTTTGATCCACACCTTCTTATAGATACTGCTCTGAATATCCAATTCTTTTTGTCGTCAGTGGGAGTTTTATGCAAGAACATGTATAGTTACGTCAACAAGAGAGAAAAACTGTCTTAAACTAGATATTACTCAGCCAGTTGTAGAGGAAAAGTTTGCCTGAAATCAGCATTACACCAAATGGAGAGATGTCAACTGTCTGTATATGCTCCCTAGATTCTCATGTGAAGAAATCATTGGAAGCTGCTCAAAAAACTGACAAGTTTTTTTGTATTTTTTTTTAATTGGGAACATCAAGTGTCAACAATAACCTGCTTATACAATACTGATACAATTTATGGCCTAGTACTGTAATCTCTACCATCAACTGCCATGGGAGCTGCCTGAACAATGAGTCTTTATTATGTGTAGAGCATTTCATACCATCTGTGTCCCAGAACACTTAAAAGAGTTAGATAAAAGTCTCAGCAAATAACAGCAGAGAATAAAGAAATTTAAAAGGTTGAGGCAAAAGAAAGCAGAAATAATTCAAACTCTTAGTCAGACATGCAGCACAGAGCGTGGCAGTAAATGATGCCATGTATTTCTGTTGAAAATACCAAGAAATTAGAACAGTTTTTTTCCATTTGCCCTCTGAAATAACAACACTACTGCTCAAGAAAGCTAAAGAGAATTAGTGTCATAAACAAGCAGCCTGGAGTCTAACAGAAGCAGCCACGCAGAGTGTGAAGTGTTCAGTTCAAGAAACCATTGAGTCCTGATGTAACAAGATACTTAAGCCAGTCCATGTGATTAGTCATTCAACTGTGGAAAGCTGGGCATGTTTTTAAATACCTTGCTGAATTGTGAAGATGATACTAAGGAAACTGCTTGTTAAGGGTGGAATTAATCTCACTGAACTGTAGTTCTGTTTAAAAGTTAGATGTCCTGTTTAAGCTACTTTTATAGCCAATTAAGAGAGAGGCACCTGAAGGATATTCATCCTTTCTTGAGGGTCATCTAATATAGGTGAGGTGGCTTACCCTATAGATACACTCACTTCTCTCCACGGCCTAGAAGTGGAGCCCAGGTAATTAATGTAGTTTCAGTATCTGACTTTAAGATGGCTATAATCAAAGGAGATGGACACACATTCACTTTTTCCACATCTTTCACTGCAAGATAGCTGCTTGAAAAATTTGTGGAGAGCTTTCACGTGGTTCCATGCATGTGCCAGGAGTTTGTATTGCTTTAGAATCTGAAAAATTTTGAATTCCTCCACCACAAAAACTTTTCCTGCATTATCACCCAGGACTAAGCTAAAAGTTAGTTTAGAATGAAAATAGGATGCTGCACTTAAAAAACCCATGCTGAACTCATGGCAGTTGTGTGTCAAACCTGCAGCAATGAGAGTTGCTGCAAATGTTTGTGACTTAATAATGCTACAGCTCATACAGAGAGTTACAATATCTGCTCTGCGAGGAAGGAACAGCTTGTTCCACCTGCCAGAAGATCAGCCTTGCAGCCTTGTACAGAAAATGCTCCAATATGATACCTTGGGAGTATCCTCGTACAACTGGTCTGTCTAATTCATACTGGCAGACACAATCTAAATTCAGTGAATCAGAAGATACATGAGATTTCATCAGCGAGATCATTTGAGTAGACCAACAGAGGCACCACCAGCATCTGTGCGCTGCTTCAGAGAACTGTTGGGACAATGGAGAAGAGTACAGAGGCCAGCGAAGACCACTTGATTGAAGTGCCTATATTTCAAACACTTTATCGAAGGGGCATGCATAAGGAAACTGGTTTTCTAGGGATGAAATATTGGGCCCCCGGTTTAACTGGTTCTCACAGGCAGACATGACGTGTGCAGTTCTTGCACTACTTTTTACAATTCTTGTTCTAATAATTATAAATACCTCTTGTATACTGAAGACATATCTTCACTGTCTCAAAGATCTTAATAACAATTGAATAACAAAATGCAAACATTATACTTTGTCAGCATAAACAAAACAATTACATCAAAGGTCCTACAGGCATTGCTCATTTGTACTAATAATTCCTGCTTTGCAATCAAGATGCACAAGATGCCAAGTTAATTATTTTAAACACTTTTCACCACTTAGCACTTATTTTGGACTGCAAGTGGGGAAGTGAGGAGAGGAACAAAGAGCAGGGAAATGGAAATTCCTTCACCATCAAATAACTGAGGCATATGACAGAAGAGGATTTAGGAGGATAAAGTCCTAAGGAGATTTTTGGAGGTTTCACTAGTTTGTTTAATGGTGAACCATCCAAAAATGAAATGGCTGAAAAGCTGGAGGCTGAACAGCATAAGATAGACTGTGCACACAGAAACATTGCAATGTTAACTGCTGGAAGAAGCATAAATTATGCATTTCTGATGTGTCTCTATAGGCCTTGTAACCTTTTTTGCCCCTCAGGGTGCTCGTTATCTGCAGGAGCAATTAACAGATAGTATCTAGCAGCTAGCATGATTTCTTACCTTTAGAGTGATTTCAAATCAAATAAAAAGGAGGCTAATAGAGCCAAGGAGGCCTGAGCTGCGAAGTTGTTTCTGAAGTATATTGGATAGAAATAATGAGTAAATTGAAGGTACATGGTGCCAGGGAGCCTGGATTATGTCTAGCTGGTTTTGCTTGCTGAATCTTTTATGTTTCAGATAGATATTGTTGTTACTGTGAGAGATTATGCAAGTGACACAAATAATGGAAAAACCCTTCATCAAGTAATTCTGAAACGAGAGGCCTAACTTCCCTTAATTCAGCGACTTCACGCTGATTAATCAAAAGATCTGATTTTTCAACTACCAAGAATAAAACAAAGGAGGAAAAATGCACACTTAAGACTGGTCTCCAAAAAAGAAGTTCTGATGACTAGCAATCTGCTTAATTCCCCAAACCGAGTGGAAAATTTTCAACATTTAAGTCTGATGAATAGTGTAGAAAAAAATAACTGATCAAGTGCAAACTACAAAATTCTAAGATAAAATTTGTACAAAACTAATTATTTTAAGTCTTCAAAAAGTCTAAATGAAATGTTTCTTATCTAAAAGAGCAGATTGTTGAATACAAATCAGTCCTATGTTATGATACCTCTAGAGCTGTCCTACTGTAAAATGCAAATCCATTAAAATGTTTAATATACAGACCCTGCCACAGTTCTACATGCTCCTCTAGTACTAGATGTGATGCACAATTTTTTTTTTTTGGTGGTAACATGCTTTATTTTCAGTTCTTTCCTAATGCATGAAAATCATTCCCAAGGCTAGCATCTTATATGCACTGAAATACATTACGAAAGCCACATAAGTTAAAAAAAAAAAAGGCAATTACTAAATTTCTCATTAAATTGGTTAAAATAAACAGAAGTTTAAAATTTATGCCCAGTGCCTAATACCACCTTTTTACTGTTTCATCATGAGTGTATACTGAGTCTGGAAATGGAATTTGTAGATTCCTACACCATACAGACCTGTGGATTTCACTGAGAATCCAGGTGGAGTCAGGGACCTGGGTCCCATTACAAAACTGAAGTTTTAAGTCTTAAGTTCTTGGGACTGAGGATATTTTTCTCCTGTAAACTACAGTGTCTTGAACATTTGAAAAAAATATACTTGCAGAAAACCTTGATTTTACAATAGTTACATGATGATTTGTTAATGAACTGCATAATTCAAAACTTTCTATTGTATTATGTTTAAAATAAAGAATAATTACTGTAACTATTAGTATCAGGCTTTTAAAATAGTCTAATTGCATCTAAATACATTGGGAATAGTATAAAAAAACTTGCAGGGAAAAATCTTGGAGTCATTCAGTTCACCTGAAGTTTATCATTGCTCACACTGTGGCTAGGATTTCACTCCCAGGAGAAGCAAAACCAGATAAGAAGTGAGACTGCATGGGTAGCAACATGATTACATTTTTCTCAAAATTATAAAAATATCTATTGAGCCTAAAAAGTATATTCAAATTATGATAACAAAATGCAATTTAATCTTGCATGTAGAAAAAAACAGTAGATTTATTATTTTTTAATGTGTAAAATGATACCTAGATTTCAGAAGCAGAAAATGAAAGGATGCTATTGAGCTTGTAAGGAGGGGATATATTTTGGCTGACACAGCGGAAGCAGACTGGTTAGCATTTAGGACAGCAAAGCCAATCATCTGACCCTATCCTCCTCTAGAGGAGTTAGAAAGTAGATCAGGAAAGAGGGCAGGCAGAAGGTCACAACTTTGATCTTGAAGGATTTCAATTACTCAGGTATTGATTAGGATGACAATTATACAAAAGCTGTAGAGAGGAACTCATTTGTAAAGGTTGCCCAGGATTGCTTTCTTTAGCCATTTGTTGAGGTGACTACATAATGAGAGCTTATTTAAAAACTCATCTTAACAGTTGTGACAGTTCTAATAAATAAGCAGAGTTCAGGAAACAGCGAGACCTTTCTAGGATCTGCTAAAAACTGTTTTGTGGTGAGGAAACACGACGCCGTTTCCCTATCACAACTGCGACCACTCCTTCCGGAAACTCCTTGTCAGCTTCCTTGTGAGAAATGACAATACGCCTTCCAGTGATCTTTTGTCCCTCCTACGTTAGCTCAGAATATGTCTCTGCCCTGACTAGACTCCTTAAAAAGTCAGCTTTAAATCACAGACATACTACCAACAGAGGTTCACAGACACGCGTATCTGCACACGTGTGTGTGTAAATACTAAGTCATCATCCTAATATTAGAAGTTTTCTTGGGATCGATGCTTTATAGTCCTTCAAATGACGACCCATAATTAGGTGGAATGTCCTCAAAAATTACCATAATGGCAGTTAAATTTCCTGTGCAGTATGGATTTAAAAACATCTTTTCATAGTCTTTGCCAAATAGAAATTTCAATAGAAATGAAACCTTATTCAGTCAGAATATGATCCACCTCTACTATTGAACTGTTTACTCATCGTACACAGAGAGTGCTTCTTAGTTATCACAACAAAGGCTTTTCGAGGAGTTTCATTAAGCTGAGGACTGCTTCTAGGCCAAGGATCCCAGGCCACATTTGCAATTAATCCCCTATATTTTTCTAATGTTTGAACAGTGTAGTAATTGATAATTCATCTGAGGGCTTAATGCTACGTTCAGATATCCAAGCTCAAAGCCTCACTAATACAACATGTTTATTTCTTCACTTTTGAGAAGTGGAATATGAAAGGGCTGGTATTGCCTCTAGCACCGTTGCTTACTTAGCAGCCTCGTGCCCCATTTTAGCCAAAGGTGATTCCTCTGCAATTAAAACAGAATTTTGTCTATTTCCAGCCTTTCTTTCGTGCAGCTTCTCTGACATGATCTGTAATGAGCAGTTTGTGTCCATCTGGCTTAGTCGTGTGCAGAATCAAGATATTCCAGGCTCTCCCCATTCCATCAGGGATGCTGTTGTTTGTCAGCTGCTGCCTGCATGTCCAGGGAAATTTCTACAGAGGCTAGAACAAGCTCTCCGCGACAGGTCAGATCTGTTCTGAGGAGTTTTGAAAGATGCAAAGAATTTGTGAGCACAAGGATCTCCTAAAACACCTTGGTATAACTCTGCTGTGCAATCCAAAATTAAGGCGAGTGAGCTGTGAAGCATGATTTGCCGCTGCCACAGGCCACGCAGACTTTTTTTACGTGAGAGAACCCCCTAGTCTCCCCGTGCCTGCTAGAAGAAACAGCCCAGGGGGGAAAAAAAGAAAAAAAATCCTTCTCGGTGCTTTATTCCCTGCAGAGGGAGGGGACAGGGCTCCTGGGCTGGCAGACCCCGTTCTTCTTTTGCCGTCAAAGGGTACGGAAACAACCCTCCGCAGCCTGCTCGGGCTGCCGGTCAGCCAAACCGAGGAGCCGGCGGGCACGGAAGGGGGCGGGCGCGGGGCTGCCGGGCCGCCGCCCCCCCGCCGCAGCGCCGCAGCGCCATCTAGTGAGAGCGCGGCCGGGGGCCGGCGGCCTTCTCCGGCGGGGCTGGCCCCGCTCCGCCTCTGCGCTGCCGGCTCCAGGTGAGGCAGCTGTGAGCAGCCGGCAGAGGCGGCCCCGCGGAGCTCCCCTTGGAGGGGTCGGCGCCTCGGTTCGGCCTCCGGGTCCTCGCCGGCGTCCGCAGCGCTGGGGAGTTGCGCGGCTGCCGAGTGAAGAGCAGGCAGGACAGCAGAGGGGACAGCGTGAGCGGGTCGAAGCCTACACAGACTTCGGCGTTCTAAGCACC
Organism: Buteo buteo; assembly: GCF_964188355.1. NCBI lineage: Eukaryota > Metazoa > Chordata > Aves > Accipitriformes > Accipitridae > Buteo > Buteo buteo. The sequence goes on from NC_134173.1 coordinate 36,046,203, forward strand.
TGCTTGAGGGGGGTGCTGGGGAGGGGAACGTTGGGCTTGCTCTTGCAGGGGGAGACTCGGGAGCGCTCTGGTGGCTTTTGTCAGAACGGCTGGGGGTTCACTACGTGCCGCTGGGTGCGCGTATAATCTAAAGTTCACGGAGCTGAAAAAAACAAATGGGAATTGAGGTCACACTTTGTCCCTCGCATCTGGCACAGTAAATATACTACCAGAAACCCACGTTGAGTAAATTTACTACCAGAAACCCATAGTACGGACGGGTGAAGGGGAAGCTGCGGGCAACTGGATACGGAGAGGAATGAGCAGGAGGCGATAGCAAAGGAGCAGTCATGTAGGCTTGCAGTGGTTGGGCTGCTTGGCTCATCCCCACTGGCTTCGTCAGCTTTCTTGCTGGGGCTGCTAGTACCTGGTGTGCATATAATACAGTTCCAAACTGCTAAAAGAAAACATAGCAAGGCAGATTTGTTGTATTGCTTGGAAAAAAACAACTCCACGCGTAATAAATAGTGCATCAAAATTCATACCTGTTTTTTTTAGAAAAAGATATGCACACGTTTATTACCAGTTTTAAATTCTTTATGATATCAAATGTAGCTACATCCATTCCCAGAGGGAGTCCCCTGCTGAAAAAGGGAAATATATTGCATCAGTATTTCATTACACAGTCCGCTGATCACAAAACACATCCACTCTAGGTTTACCCCAGAGTCCTTACCCAACACACTGCTCACTCAGAACAAATGCAAGCTCCAGAGTCTCAGAAAAGGGAGTTTAAACCACAGTCTTTCATTGTAGCATCTTGTTCCCTGTAGATAATTAACACACTTCACAAAGCCCTGATTAAAGTCGTCTTTTTTTTTTTCTCTCTCTTTTAATCTTGCCCTGTCGTCTAATGGTCCAGACACTGCAAAAATGAAAATGCATTCATTGAGTTAATGATTTTGTGGACTGCTATTCAACATCTCCTTTATTTTCTGTCTTCCCTAATAACTACCTCAGGAACCAGCTGGTGTCTGCCATGTTTACACATTTTGGAATATAGGAATCTCCAACTTCCATATAACAAGCTGAGAGTAAGTGGTCTAGGAGCATGTTGGCAGGGTATCCCCTCAGCCCCAGGGGTGCTATCTGGCCTATTTAAGCAACCTCTTTGTATTCCCTTAATGATGTTAATATGGGGGAAAGGAGATGGAGGTGCAAGAGTCAAGCAACTTAACTACTTTAAAAATGCCCCTTTAAGGCATCAAGGCACTGGTTCCTGAAATGGGTATGGGGAAAAAAGATGGGTTTTTGCTTCCAAATATGACAGATTTAGTAAGTTAAGATATCATGATGTCTACAGTAATGTACAGCTGGAGTGACATATAAAGTCTGTTCTCTGCATGCTGCGCAAAGCAGGTATGAAATACGATTAAACCAAAATGGTATTTTTTAAATACCCACTTCACACAGCCATAAACCACTTCAAGAGGTGCAAAGCAATGAGAAATCAAGCTCCCAGTGATGAAGAGAGCAGTGGTATGCAGGAACACTACACTATTCAGCAACAAAGTGGTTACAGTACAATGCAAATTGTTCACTTTAAAATTCAGGTTGCCTGCTCTTGCTCCTGGTTGCATAACAAACTCAAACTCAAATACTGATTGCTTTCCAGATTCAAGCACTGTTCAGCTAAAAGATCACTATTGTTCAGACTTTTCCAGGAAATTTGGAGTAGTTTATGCTGTTAAATCAAAATTCTAGTTTCCTGGTTTGATTCAAACTGTATGAATTCAGAACAGAACAGAGCATTTGTGTCAAATAAGTTAATACATGAAAGCATCCTGTTTTCTTCTCACAAATGGTCTACTACAGCTACAGTTTCAACACTGTCCTTTCATGATATCTTGTCTTTTGAAGTTGAAATTCAAAGTGTGACTTTGAGAACATAAAGATGAGAAATTGGATTCAGAGCATGTAGCATAACAGTCTTTATAAGAAAATACCAGAAAGCTGAAGAGCACTTAAACAAGCAAGGTTCTGTCAATGTTCATATAGGAATATATAGAAATTATTGTAAAAATTTCTTTACTTCTCTTCAATTAGTATTTTGCATTGAGGTAGCATTTATAAGAAGTACTTGTCAAGCTTGCCAAATTGCGCTATATGCCATCCCTACATATACTGAAAACAATAACTCATAGTGAGCTAAAACATATGGAGGACAAAGTAGAAACATAAAAAAATGGAAAGGGCAGATAAACAGTCTGTTTGCTACCACTGAATATAATAAACAGTTTCATGTCAGCTGCCTTACCTATAGTATAGAGATGAGATTTGAGGAAAAATGAAAAAGAGGATAGTTTTGTTCTGAATTCAGGCATTTTATTGAAGTTCTTGCTGTGAGTGAAAGACACCAGAGAGACTACAAAAGACCCCCAAGACAATGTGGGCTGATGGACAATGAGGAGCTGTATTTTTGGGAAAGCAGAGGCAGAGAGAGGAATGGAAGACAGTAGAGGAGATAATTGTGATGACAGTTATGAGGACGAATGTGACAGGTCTTGTCCTCAACAAGATGGTAAGTTCATTGGGGAGCAGAGTATTTGGGGTTTTCAGTTCGTGTAAGTAATAATTACACTGGCTTTCCTGAAAAAGGCTCCAAGCCATAATACTGTCTGCTTTCTTTTCTGGTGGCTAGAGCTGGCTAGCACTGCAGACCCCTTGGCCACAGCTTAATAGGACCCAGATAAAGGAACAGAAGTGAAGAGCTACTTAGACATGCAATGCTGCAAGAGCTGAAGAGCTCAGTGCAAGTTCAAGTGCCCTGGAGTGCCTCCCACTGTGGCACAAGTACTGGCACAAGGGCAACTCTCCCAGATTTACCTCAACAGCCTTAGATTTCCCTTAGTCATACCTTGGTAACACAAACACTTTTGCTTTTGTAAGCAAAGGTTAAGACATCATCCCCATCCAGACACCTGTGAACCAGAAGCTGCTTGTTGCTGTATTACAGATGGGTGGCAAATGTGAAGCTCATTCTGCATGGCTTCTGGCAGCATGGCTTTGTAGCAAACATCCATCCTTCTCTTTGCGTTTCTCATTTTCCCTTTGTGTTACTTGTGTGGGTATCACGGCTTAAGGCAGCTGTAAGCCTAACAGGAGGCACTCCTCTGCACCTCCTTTGCGTGAAGCTCTCCTGCCCTGCATACGGTAGGGGAGAAGGACCAGCAAATGCCCCATGACATGTCATCTACCTAAAATAGTAGGTGGGGATGCACCACCCTGGTCACTTCACAACCAATACACAGCCTGGTGCCCTCTGTCCCCTTTCACTGGGCTGCCTATTAAAATTGTACAGGACCGTGCTGATGGTATGAAGACAAGCTGGGAGCTATTTCTGTGCACTAAACATGGGCAGAACAGGGGTGCATCACTGATGGTGTGTGGGATGAAATGCCAAATGACTGTGGCAAGCTTAGAAAAGACAAAAGTAGCAGGGTGACCACATTTGAATGTGATAGGCAAAGCACTGAGAAGCTGCAGGTCATGCTCAGGGATGAGAAAAACGGAGTCTGAAACAGGAACGCATATGGACTGGAATCATCCATGTGGAGGGTCAGAAATTCATCCATGGGGAGAAAGTCAGCAAATGTGGTTGCTGAATCAAGAAATGGCTAAAGCATAACCAAATAATTTGTTTTTGAGATCCAGGGTCTGGCAGGTATCTATCAACAGAAAGCAACAGCAAGACTTTTCATGACTGGAAAGTAGGAGATGAATGGGACAGAAACATTAAAGATTTGCTTTAAGCTGTCATGGTGACAGTGAAGCAAATGACAGAAGAGGTGTCGTGGTTTAACCTCAGCCAGCAACTAAGCACTACAAAGCCACTTGCTCACTCCCCCTGGGATGGGGGAGAGAATCGGAAGAGTAAAAGTGAGAAAACTCATGGACTGAGATAAATACAGTTTAATAAGTAAAGAAAAAGCCACACACACAAGCAAAGCAAAACAAGGGATTCATTCACCACTTCCCATGGGCAGGCAGGTGTTCAGCCATCTCCAGGAAAGCAGGGCTCCATCACGCCTAACGCTGACTTGGGAAGACAAACACCATCACTCCCAATGTCCCCCATTCCTTTCCCTTCCCCGAGCTTTACATGCTGAGCATGACGTCCTATGGTCTGGAACACCCCTTGGGTCAGTGGGGGTCAGCTGTCCCAGCTGTGTCCCCTCCCAACCCCTTGTGCCCCCCCAGCCTCCTCGCTGGTGGGGTGGGGTGAGAAGCAGAAAAGCCCTTGACACTGTGTAAGCCCTGCTCAGCAGGAGCGAAAACATCCCTGAATTTTCAACACTGTTTTCAGCACAAATCCAAAACACAGCTCCATACTAGCTACCATGAAGAAAATATTAACTCTATCCCAATCAAAACCAGCACAAGAGGATTTAGGATGAGGAAAACCCTAAGGAGATTTTTAAAGACTGCACAATATAGTGGTGAATCTTCCAAGCTGAAAGGTCTGAAAAGCTGGAAGCTGATCAGAGGAAGGCAGGCTGTGCACACAGAAAGATCTGGTTAGTACAACGTCAAGTGGTACAGCTGTTCAGCTGCAGCTGACCCAGCTCTGTTTGGACCAGACACCATCGTACAAGGATAACAGAAAATACATCTGGACACTGACAGGAGGCTGGAGCACTGCTGGCCAAAGAGCTTCATTTCATTCCTTGTAGCCAGGCTCAAGCCAGCTACACTGAACCACAGGATCTACCATCTACAATGTGGTAGAAGATGCCTACTGATACCAGTCATGCAGATAGAGTTAAAACACCTTCTGAGGAGTGGAAAGAAATGACTGAACACAAGTCAGGCCAGGAGGGGGATTTTGCCATTTCTAGTGGTGGTTGCTACCATGTATTGCAATATTATGTTACAGTGCACCATCCAGGAGAGGAGAAAAGGGTCCAGAACTGAGCAGAGGAATGTCAAATCCAGCTACACAGAAGTATGCATGAATCTCTTACAAGTTTTGTAAACCTGTGTTTGTAGGTTTGTGTGCCTTGGACAGCTGGCTGAAAAACTTAATAGAAACTAAGGGTCCAAAATTCCTTCCCAAAATGGTTAGGAGAAGAAACAAACAGCAAATCACAAAATCATAGACTAGGTGAGGGTGGAAGAGATCTCTGGGGATCATCGAGCAAAACCCCCTTACTCAAAGCAGGGCCATCACCTAGACCCTGTTGCCTTGGACCATGTCCAGTCAGGTTTTGAATATCTCCACATATGGAGACTCCACAGCCTCTCTGGGCAACCTGATCTGTTGTTCAATGGCCCTCACAGTAAAAAAAAAGTGGGGGGTTGTGTTCAGAGGGAACCTCCTATGTTTCAGTTTGTGCCCATTGACTCTTGTCCTGTCACGGGGCATCACTGAGAAAAGTCTGGCTCCATTTTCTTTACACTCTCTGTTCAGGCATTTAATACATTAATAAGATCCCCCCTGAGCCTTCTGTTTATCAAAATCCTTTATGCAGAAAGGTTTTATGAGGTATAAAATCTATAAGGTTGCCATAACTCTTCATAAACTCTTCATAAAAGAGCCAGAGAGTGGGGATAGGGCAGAGTGCTGGGTTAGAAGAGGTGAGAAGAAGAGATCTTTGCTAAAGACAGTCCTTGCTTCTGCACCTCTGAGCAGCAAATGAATAAAGAAGGATAGGAGGAGGTAGGAGTCTCCCTTTGCAAGAGAGGACACCCTGCTTGCTTCTCTGGCTGGGGGCTCTGCCTTTGCAGACCATGCTTCAGCAATACTTCCTGCTCTGCTCAACAGCAGCATATTCATGCTCCAGCCCAACGGCCCCTAGGAGATGGAGGCTTGTTTTACTAACACAGTGGGTAGAGAGCAGCAGGACTGCTGGGCCAGTACCGGATCAGCAGGTGCCCAGGTAGCTCATGTCCCCTGAGCCTGTACCCAGTGCCATCACCAGGACCTTGCGTGTCAGGGAGGGGGAGTTCTCCGTGAAAGCACACAGCCAAAAGAAAGTGTTGCATTAAAAAAACACTTCTGTGCAGGTGACCATCATGGATTAATTTCGTAGTTAATTTCGGCACTAAAAAGGAAGCTTCAGAAGGCTATTTTCTGCTATAATGGCTATCATACAATGCATGGGAACCTGTGCAATGTGGCCTTTCTTGACATTTTTTCCATGCGATTTTTCCTGAATTGAAAAATGGATGATGGGTTCCTACAACACTGCAGCTTGTTTAAGAAAAAAAATCACAGATCATAACTATCTTACACTGCAGTAATAGAGAAAACTAATTTCCTTTTCTAAAGGTTTTTTGGCTTTCCTAATCCACTGTCTGGGACATGGTTTGCAGGTGATGCCTGTTTGCTCTACCAAATCATAGATAACCACAGCATCCTGGACTGGGGCAGCACTCCAGTCTGGTTCCAGAAATCATTACCAGAACAGGACTTTAGAAGCAGAAAGTAATATTGAGAGAATCACTGTAGATTAAAGACATAATTGAGCAAAAGGTATAATATGTACAAACTTCATTTCACAAAGGTTATTAAAAGATAAAGACACTATGTCCAGTCCCATAAATATGCTCATTCTGAAAAGTAAAATTTTCAGATAAGGAAGGACATTCATTTTCTCTGTTTTATGCCTGAGTCTTTATAGCAAGTAGCAACTGGAGCGAAAATTTATCTCTGCCTTTAGATATCCAAGGTTTTTAATCTTTGTTGAAAAAAATTATTTCAGATGGGTCCCTGCAAGATTTTTGTATGTGGTCATCAAAATATGTTGGCTATGTTGATTAGTGTTACTGTCATAAAGGTTAAAGATTGGTTAGGAAATGTAGCTTTTCTGCAGTGTATGCTTATTTTAAATTTTGGGATATAATTGAAGACAACTTTGGTTAAAGGTATATTACAATATTAAAATTTGCAATCAAGCTGGCCATTAAATCATCTCGCTATTTATTTTTCCTTTCTATTAACAAAATAATATTTTAAATAGATATTTTATGTGTTCCTATGCATGACAAATTCCTTCCACTTTGGTAAAAGTTTTACAAGGCTGGGATAAAATCCTAATGTAGTGGGTTGACCCTGGCCAGCAGCCAAGCACCCACACAATCGCTTGTTCACTCCTCCTCCCTCCTCCAGGAGGGCAGGGAGAGAATAGGAAGAGCAAAAGCAAGAAAACTCCTGACAGTTGAGATAAAGACAGCTTAATAAGTGAAGGAAAGAGAAAAAATATATATATGAGTGATGCAAATGCAATCACTCACCAGTTTCCACCAGCAGATCAATACTCAGCCAGTGTCTGAGCAATGGTGACCTTGGAAGCCAAAATCCCCAACTTCCTACTTCCTCTACCACAGTTTTTGTTGCTGAGCATCCCATTATATGGTATGGACTATCCCTTTGGCCAGTTCGGGTCAGCTGTCCCAGCTGTGTCTCCTTCCAGCTTCTTGCTCACCCCCAGCCTGCTCACGGGGGGAGGGGAGAGGGGGAGCAGAATAGGAAAAAGAGAAAGCCTTGGTGCTGTGCAAGCACTAATCAGCAATAGCCAAAACATTGGTGTGTTACAATGCTGTTTTAGCCACAAATCCAAAACACAGCACCATACAGGCTGATAGGAAGGAAGTTAGCTCCATCCCAGCCAGACCCAGTACTCTCCCTTTTACTTATCTGAGAATGGAAAGGATTGTTACTGCCTCTTCCATAGTCACCTGTGCCTCTAATTGACACTGAGACTCTGGATTTATAATCTAGGATGGAAAAGTTAGTTAGCCTTCACTTCTGATCTCATCCGTAACCTCAGTGAAAAGAGGGAGACCAGTAGAGGTAGGAAGAAGCACAGGCATGTGCACAGAAGGCGCAAAGAAATTTTTCATTTCTTTCTTCATTCAAACTTTAAATGCTTTGTAGCATGTAAATTCCATTTTAGTGATCTGATAACTATGTCACTCATCGATGAATGATGTTTTTGGACCATGCCACAGTCACACACACTGCTCACTGATAGTAGCAGGCTACTGAGATGAGCAATTTGATCCTTCTTGCTGCTTTCACCAGTGCCAAAGAGAAGTGTTAAGGAAGAGTGTGTTACTTCCAAAAAAAATCATGAGATTGGCTTACAAATCAAGAGGGTTTTTTAATGGCATTGATTTTGCTTATCTTGTCATGATTTCACTTTCAGAGTGAAGCTGACAACTTCAAATTTGTCTATAGTCATCTCAGGTTCAAACTTCAACAATGTCAACCACTACGCATGTAAGTGGCTTCCCTGTCCATTGCTTTAAGGCTATGTTGGTTTCCTTTGCTTAGGTGGGGATCTGCCTTGCTACCTTGCTGCATCCCACAGCAATTAGCATGTACAGAAAGCTGTCCAAATAATGCTTTTTCTGGCTTCTCCACTGGTCCTGACTTCTCTGGTCCTCCACATCTGTTTGTGGCCTGTATTTCCCTCTTCTTTTGTCAGTTGTCACATTCTCCATATGTGTATCTATCTATATGTACCCAAGTACATATACCAGGACCAGGGTGTGGTGGACATCAGTATACAGTGCCTCCCCAAGCTGCCAGTACTCATCCAGGCAATGGCTGGGCTGCTCGGGGAATTAGCACAGACCCAGGGTCTGCTTCCAGAGGGCAGTTTGGATAAGATTGCCCTGCTTGTCTGGGTTTGGTGTTTTGGGGAGATGGAGGTGGAGCAGAAAGAAGATTGTAACTATAGGGATGCAAGCGAAGTTGCCCTCAGGGACAGACAACAGCTCCTGGACCTTTCTATTCACCAGTCTAGACATTTTCCTGCACAGCATCAAGGTTTTTTCTTCTAGTTCTTATTGCCTTATATCCACCAGCACTCTCGCTGTCCATTTTCTTGCTCCTTTACGTCATCCAATCCCATCTTCTCTACAGTTATTTGTGTAACCCCCAAATAAATCTTCTCTAAGGCCCTTCGTCTCCCTGGAAACAGTGGGAACTGATGCTCGTTTTACTAGGGCAGCTGCATGCGCAGTCACCAGTGCCCGCATCTTACCACCTCTGAGCGGGGACTATTCTGAAAATGGGAAATTTTGCAAGACTGAAATAGAAATATTGTTTGACACTAGGAGTGGGCAGATTAAAATACATACCGTGACAAAACCAGAGGAGCTGGCCACACTGCTAATGGGGGCATTTGCCAGCAAGTGCCTATAGGTAAGGTGGCAGCTCCTCTCATCACCCTGCTACCCAGAGAAGCGCGTCACAAGAGGGAAGTCTGGGATGTGACATTCCTTCAAAGCCCCACGCTGTGAACTGTCGCCTTGCTCTGGTGACACCTGTGTTGGATAGCTGTGGGCTGGAGGGAATATATGGGAAAACGGCAACAGGCAGGTCCATATTGACACGAGCAGGTGCTGTGATGGAACCCCGGGAAGGTGACCCCAAGCTTCTGTGGGGAACAGTGACAGTGAAGCAACATTTAATCCCTGGGACAGGATTAAATAGGGGGAGGGGCACACGGGTGCAGTGGTGCCAGAGGCCAGGAGAGGGAGTCTGAGCCCAGGAGAAGGAAAGGGAGCCGGGAAAAATCCTCCTCACCAGCTTCCCTGGTGGTGGGACTGATGGGGCAACTGGTGGGGGGCAGCAGAGCCAAAGCCAGGTCATTCGCGCAGGGACAGAGCCTGCCTCTGTGTGTGACCTTGCACCCTTGCCTACCAGCCAGGTCGGCAGGCTTCTGCCTCTCACCTAAAACCAGAAACATTTGGTAAGGGGGTTTCAGTGGTATCATCATCAGCCAGGCAGCAGTAAATGGGTTTTACGCTCGGGCTATGAATTACTATGACCATCAGGTACGCTGTGGTTGAGTGTTTGCATGCAGAACTGTGTGTATATATCTACTGAAAATTTTCAATCTATAAATAGTTTATATACTTATATATATACACACACACGAGTAGTTGTACTAGTGACTAAATACATCTATTTTTATCCAATCTTATGATTCACCAGACATGCACCCTCAGTTTCCTGCTGACATACACAGCTGTAATCAAAATGCCATCCACTCTTTTCCCATGTTTATGATGTGAAAATGGTGCAAATTGTGGATATATGTAATTTTTAAACTGCATTTCTTTACTTCTGCATATCCTAGCTATGAAATAATGCTTAAACAATTCCCGCATTGAAAATAATATACATAGTGTGGTAAATTTTGAAAAATCACATGAAGACTAACTAAATCATGCCCCAAGGAACAGTGATTTGTTAATTTGTTTTGTATTTGTCTTAGGCTGAACTGGCCTCGATGGGTGTATTTTTAGGTGTTTAATGTAAGTTGAGGCCAGAGTCCGCTTTTGAAAATTCTAATTTGGTTTTCAAAATAGGTAGCGTAATTTGTCAAATTTATTTCAAGCCTTGAAATGTTCATGCGCTGATCTCTGAAACAATTTTCTCTTCTTCAATATCCTTGTCTCTAAATTGGTGGATAAGGAATTGGCTGGATGGTCACACTCAAAGAGTTGTGGTCAATGGCTCAATGTCTGAATGGAGACCAGTGACGAGTGGCATTCCTCAGAGGTTGGTATTGGGACCGGCGCTGTTTTAACATCTTTGTCAGTAACATGGACAGTGGAACTGAGTGCACCCTCAGCAAGTTTGCTGACAACACCAAGCTGTGAGGTGCAGTCGACACGCTGGAAAGAAGGGATGCCATCCAGACAGACCTTGACAGGCTTGAGGTGGGCCTGTGCGAACCTCACAAGGTTCAAAAAGGCCAAATGCGAGGTCCTGTACATGGGTCGGGGCAGTCCCAAGCACAAATACAGGCTGGGCAATGAGTGTATTGAGAGCAGCCCTGAGGAGAAGGACTTGGGGGTGTTGGTTGACAAGAAGCTTAATGTGACCTAGCAATGTGTGTTTGCAGCCCAGAAAGCCAACCGTATCCTGGGCTGCACCAAAAGAAGTGTGACCAGCAGGTTGAGGGAGGTGACTCTGCCCCTCTACTCTGCTCTGGTGAGACCCCACCTGCAGTGCTGTGTTCAGCTCTGGGGCCCCCAACATAAGGAGGACATGGACCTGTTGGAGCAAGTCCAGAGGAGGGCCACGGAGATGATCAGAGGGCTGGAGCACCTCTGCTATGAAGACAGGCTGAGGGCTGGGGTTGTTCAGCCTGGAAAAGAGAAGGCTCTGGGGAGACCTTATAGCAGCCTTCCAGTGCTTAAAGAGGGCCTACAAGAAAGGTGGGGAGGCACCCATTATCAGGGAGTGTAGTGATAAGACAAGGGGCAATGGCTTTAAACTGAAGAGGGAAGATTTAGATTAGACATAGGGAAGAAATTCTTTACTGTGAGGGTGGTGAGGCACTGGAACAGGTTGCCCAGAGAGGTTGTGGATGCCCCATCCCTGGAAGTGTTCCAGGCCAGGTTGGATGGGGCTTTGAGCAACCTGGTCTAGTGGAAGGTGTCCCTGCCCATGGCAGGGGGGTTGGAACTAGATGATCTTTAAGGTCCCTTCCAACCCAAACCATTCTATGATTCTGTGATTCTTTACTCATCCTACCATTCTCCTTCCTGAACCCTCAGAGATAATATCTAGAAAGTATCCTCCCTTTTTCCTGATATCAACATGTCATCCCTTTGAAACTATGAGCAGATTAAAAATCAACTTTACTGGTGCCTGAGTGAGGGTTAGAAGAGGGTTAACCAAAGAGCAGTCTTAGGACCAATCTGAGAAATAAGTGCAAATGGCTTTTAACCATCTTCGTCTTGTCCTGCCACACACCCCTCAGCCATCACCTGAGTGCCACAAGTATTTCCTAACAAGTGTCATAACACCACCATCACTGACAACAAGTTTGACCTTGCTTCAGTCGCCTATGTGGCAGTGCTGTGGGTCTGTTGTCAGCAGCGCTAACCTGGCTGCAAGCGGGTGCTGGGAGGGAGCTCAGCACGGGGTATCTGCCAGAGCCCCCGCCACCTCTCAGACAGGCCCTCACTGCTGAGCAGGCTGGAAGGAGCTGGTCTAAACCTGGCTGGGATGTTTTAGTAGCGTGGTTAAAACATAAAATTATACTGCTTCATTTTGGGGGACTAGGGATCATGATACTTAACACCACATTCCACATTTTTTCTTACTGAATGGACCCAGTCGAAATCAGATCTATTCCCTGCAAGCTGGGAAATCAGGCACCAAGATGTGGAGTAAAGGAATAATTCACCTTTCAGACATGCCCACCACCCCTTCTAAACACAGAGAATAACTCTCAGTTGAAGACTGGGTGCACAGAAGCAGGTTGGGTTGCTCCTGGCCTTTGTAGTAGCCACGTGAGTTCAGCATGGGGGCACAGAAGCATTTTGTGCCTGGTCACTTACGGTAGCTTCTCTCATTTCACCTCTATGTACCTTAAGCTGGGGAGGAATGTATAGCATCAAGCTGGATGTCAGCCTTGGAGCAATGCCTCGCTACTGGATTTCCCAGGGTTCTGTGACTGGTTATTGTTTTTTGCACTCCAGGAAAGACAAATTCTCCCTGTCCCACACCTTCCGCTCACACAGCAGACACAAGGATCAACTGGAAGAAATTCCTGTCCTTTGGTAGCATCTGACAACCGTTGCAGGCTTATGTTGTGTCATCTTTGAAAAGTAGTGACAGCAAAGTTTCTAGGAGACTGGGGTACTTACGATTTTTCCTTAACCCTGTTTTTTGTTTAATCTGTGTTTCCTTGTCTACTGTGTCCTATAGGGCAAACCTCAAAAAACCACAAACTTGTCATTTGCCCAGAAGGGGCATTCTCAATTGAAAACACATATTAAGCGTTCTGTGATTATGATGAATCATGGAGCTGAGAGCAGACAAGTGTGCACGTTTCCATTATATTGTCCTCTTTAAATTAAAGCTTGATGAGAATCAATGTCAGTGTCCTTGCCCTTGCAAGAAGAAAGGCAATACTTCACCCAGAAGTATGAAAGTAGTCAATACTTCTAAATAGGAAAAGTTAGAGATGGAGTATGTATGTAAGAAATACTGAACCTAAGGCAAAGGCACGTAGTGCCCACCCACTGTGTGAACATGGAAAAAGATGTGATTTTTCACCCCTGTTACTTTATTGAAAGGATGTAAGACACTTTCATGGGAAGGCAGGCTGAATTGGCTTTAGTCTCCAAAGATGACAGAGAGAGAATGAGCAAAGTATATCTGCAACAGAAAGGAAAACCAAGGAAGAGATAATTACATTAAGTTATCTTTCTCCATTAAATTAAACTTTCACATTTTTTTTCTTGATTGACTAATCTCTGCAATATGCCAGATTTTGAGCTGGTATTTTTTAATACCACAATGTAATGGTATCCGTTCCTCTCAATATGTCTATTTAAAAAATTCTGCCAAGTAGATTTGAATCTTCTTTTAATGCAAATACTTTATTTCCAAATGGATACAGAAGTATCTATAAGTGATGTTACGTTTCACTTGAAAATACGTTCTCTAAATTCATTAGCTTAGGCTCAAAGAGAATGTAGAAAAGTAAATCTCAGATTTCTTTCTGTATTGTTATTAATGTTCCAGTTGCTCTGTTAAGTTGAAAAAAAATCAAGTTATAAATGTTTTAAAGTCCCAATGAGTTATGGCATCTTAAAAAGAAGTTATGATAGTTTAAATTAATTACATAAAAATAGCAATAGCTGTTCCTATGGTAGTATACATGGTAAAAGTTGCTGTATCTATTCTGGAGGGAAGTTCAAAGGCATTTTGCAAGAGCCTAGCAAAAAATGTATCATAAAGCTCCTCCATGGTACACTTTCTATCCTATTGTGCAATACAGTATTTTGAGTGCATTTTTTTATGGATTTGCTTTAGGAGATGCAGTGAACCACGTGATAAACTTTCCACATTTTGTAATACCAAACACAAGTTTGTCTTCAGAAAGTATACTATATACATCAGGCTGGACTTTGTAGGGCCTGGTGTGACTGTTAGTATTAATCTTTGCTTTTCATATTTTAACTTTTCTAATACAACTTGGAAATTATGGCCATAACTTTAAAGCCATTTTGCATTTTTAGTCCATGGTAATCCATAGAATTAGACACTGAAACAAAGGTATTTTAGTTAGTTCTGTTAAATTTATTTAAATACACATAATGAGTTACCAGGTTCTAGTACTCCTGTGTGATCTCTTCCCTCATCTCTCCTCTTGCTATGCTTTCTTTTTTATTTAATTTTTGTGCTTTCCTTCTTGTCTTCCATCTTTGCCATCTTTTACTTACACTTTCTATGTCTCTCCTCTCTCTTCCTTCCTATACTCCTTCCTCTTTCTGCCTTCATATTTTTTCTCTTTCTTCCTTTCCATTACCATTGTTCTTCATTGTCCTTCTGCATTCTCCATGGTGTTCCTTTTCTTTCCCTGCTTTCTTTCTTGCTCCCTTTACCAAGTTATCTTTGTCTTCTTCTTATATAAGGCTAATTTACAAGAGGAAAGCAGAGTCGGATGGATATCGGTGTCTTTCACAGTGATTCCATTCCGATGGCAAATACTACCTACGAGGTTGAACAGTATCCCCACATTTGTACACAGATAGCATGTTAAGGAATAATGCTGGTACTAAGGTAGATCATAATTGGTGGTTCACAGGCAGACAAGAAAACAGCTTCTTCAACCCAGTAACCTTCTAATTTAGCAGTAAAAAATGATGAAATATAAGCTTAGAAGTTCACAGGACATGCTGCCTTTAATATGTGGGTTTTCTTTGTGATTCCATCACAGATTTAACATGTGATCCTGGGCAGGCCATTCAATCTCAGTGCATCTGTTTCTTCATCTGAAAAGGTGAGGAACACACATGCCTACCTTACAAAATAATGTGAAAGGAAAAATGCAAATCCATGTCTTAAGCGTTATGGGAGGGTCCGTTAGAATTTTGAAGTATTGATATTTATTTTTCTGTTAAATCCAATATTGTATCCATCTCTTGAAGTACAATGCACACAAGCACAACAGGCCAATTATTTCCTAATACATCCAAGATAGTCTTATGCATGTGTAGTACTGCAATCACTCAGCACCAGTGTGTCTGTAGAGATCAGCTTTATTGACTGTCTGATTTCTGATAAACAGTGCTGCATAATCTGAACCTCTCCACACCCTTATAACCAGTTCTGGCCTGCTAAGAGCTTCTTAAAGATTTAACTCTTTGCACTGTTGAGACAGCTAAGAAATGTATGCAGTACAGTAACAAACAGTCTGTACAGATACTTTTTTGCTTGGGGTAAACCTCTCAAGTAGTGATATCTTTGCATACTCACAGACATAAATACACAAAAATATAGACTATATAGAGACAGAGGGATAAATAGGAACTCTGGTAGTGACATTCTTTGTGTTGCTTATCCAGAAGTTGTTAATGTATAGAGTGTGATACCACAGTATTCCTTTTCTCCTGTGCTTTTAAGGGCTGAAAGCATGTGTTTCATTTGCTGACATAATATGTCCCAACTGCTTGATCCTGGGGATAAATAGCACACTTTCATATATGTTTGGTCCATAGCAGAGCCAGTTCAAGCATCCCTGACTCTGGTGTGAATCAGAGTCACTGGGGTTGGAAGGGACCTCTGCTCAAGGCAGGAGCAGCGGTGTGGTCACACGAGGCTGCTCAGGGCTTTATCCCATTAGGTCTTTAAAATTTCTAAAGATGGGGACTGTATAACCACTCTGGGCAGCCTGTGCCACTGCCTCACTGTCCTCATGGGGAAAGAGATTGTTTTGTTATGTGCAGTTTGAACCTCCCTTGCTTCAACTTAAGCCCACTGCCTTCATCCTCCCACCTTGCACCTCTGTGAAGAGGCCGGGTCCATCTTACTGATGACCTCCTTGTAGGTTCTCCAGGCCGAACAAGCCCTGGTCCTGCAGCATCTCCTCACAGGGTAAGCGCTCCAGCCCCGATCATCTCAGTGACCTTCTCCTGAACTCACTCCAGTTGATCGATGCATTTCTTGTATTGGGGGCCCAATACTGGATGCAGTATGTACATGTGGCCTAACGAGTGCTGCATAAAACGGGATCATCAGTTCCCTCAATCTACAGGCTGTGCTGCTAATGATACCACTCAGGATGCCATTCCACCAGGGCACAGGGGGCTCATGTGCCACTTGCTGTCTGCCACGGCCCCCAGGGCCTTTTCAGTAGAACTACTCTCCCACCAGTCTGTCCCCAGCCTGCATTGCTGCCAGCCGTTGGTCCTTTCCAGGGGCAGGACTATGCTGTTCTTACTGAATTTCATAAGTTTCCTGTTGCCCATTCCTCCAGCCTGTCTAGGTCCCTCTGGATGGCAGCCCTGCCTTTGAGCATATTGACTGGTCCTCCCAGGTTGGTGTCATTTGCACATCGGATGAGTGTGCAGTGTTGCATCCTCCAACTTATTGATAAAGATGTAGAAGTCCCAGGACAGGCACCTGTGGTCCTCTGCTTCTCACCAGCCTCCACATAGAGTACAACCCATTAACTACCACCCTCTGAGCCCAACCATCCAACAAATTTCTTTACCCACCCAGTTTTCCACCCTTCCAGACTGTATCATCCCAACTTGAACACAAGAATACTGTTGCAGACAGAGCTGAAAGCCTTACTAGAGTCAAAGTAAATGACATCCTTTGGTCTCCTTTGCCCAGTGTCCTCGCCATTTTAGCGTAGGAGGTAATCAAGTTGGTCAGGTATGATTTACCCTTGGTCAATATATGCTGGCAGTTCCCAATCACTTTCTTCCCATGTGGCTGGGAATGTGCTCCAAGAGCAGTCACTCCACAATTTTGTGTAAAAACCCTCAGTCTGTGTCTGTGCAGAACTGATTGTGCTGAACAATAACCTGGACAGAAATAGTTTTGGTTTTGGCTGGATGACACTTGTGGTCCAGTTTGCTGCAGAGCCATGCTTTCACATGTGCCATGACAACAGTGGGGGAGGTGTGGAGGTGGGAACCAGTTCAGGACAGGGATGGTGGTGACTGCTTAAACCCGTTTAAGTGGCACCACTAAATGCATACACTAGTGGCATATACTAAATGTTAAAACTTGAAATCCCTTAAACCACACACAAATGCCTACGAAGCTTGCTTGTCTGTGACCTTGTAAAAGTTTTCTGCAGCTTCCTAGACAAAATAGGTGCATATTCAGGGGGAAAATGACATATTTGCAGCAAATAATTTGTCCCTTGCCTGTTTAGTGCATGCAGTTACAGTAAACAGAGTAGTATTTCATTTTCTTACTCTCTTGGTCCCTGCTGTACTCTGCCTTCATTTGGTAGGTTATAGTCTCCTCTCAAGTGAAAATGGTATGTAAACAAAGTTTGGAGGAAAAGGGTATTAAGGTTTTTAAATATTTTTCCAGAGTAAAAAAGGAAGCCCACAGCACAACTGTGAAATCTGTGCAAATTTCCCATATCCTAGCTGCAGTGCCTTAATGATTACACTTTTTTATAACTGCAAAAACATATGTTCTTCCATGCACTACCTCAATAAAAGCCAAAGCAAACAAAAAAAACCCACCACCATTTGTTTTATAAACCAAATTAAAATTTAAAAGTTAAAGAATTAAAATAAAAAAGAGCAAAAGATCTGCAATGCTTACTTTATTCTTGTAAAGTGTATTTACAACTGTGTGTTTATAAGAAACAATGACTTAGGAGTGCACTTGGGCATTCTTTTAATTAGAGTAAATGTTACAGCAGCTCTTTTTGCATAACATTTACTTCAAATCTCTTTTGAAAGTGCCAAGTGAAGACTGCTAGTGTATGGGTTGACAGAGCCGATGAGGATCCCAGTTCCAAGAATGACATGCAACCCACTTCTCTTTTCTAAGTGAATTGCAAATAACCATGTAAATTGCAAAGTAACCATGATGCCCTAAGGATATAAATGAAGTTGTTGTAATAAAAGGTATCGTTTCTCCCTACAAACTTATCCTAAAGTAAATTGTTTTCTTTAAAGAAGTAGCAGGTTTTACAGCACAGGCTAAAAATGCTAAGAATAAAGGAGATGAAGGCAGAGGTTACAAAAGAATAGTGGACAAAAGGCAGTGCAGCACTTGCTCTTTAAGGCTCAGTAGAGAAATCCCAGTGCCCTGTGTGCCTCTATATGCAACATAAACTCCAAAATTAATTTGACATATTTAAATGGTACATATGAGTTCACTCTGCTAGTCTATGCAAATTCTGTGTGAAGAAATCAAGAGAGTGTGCTCAGACCATAAACTCAATACCAGCCCACTTTAATCCCCGATAACAATTCTGTTTCGCTAAGTCCCATTGAACCAGTCATCTTGTTATGTGATAGTGCTCTATTGCATTACCCAAACCCTTTATGGTACACATACTTCCAGCTCATCTGTTAACAAACCAGTCAAGTCACTAGTTTCAACAGCTTTGACATCACCTCCAAGGTGCACTCCTACAGGTCTGAACCTGTTGTTTCTTTCAGCAATGCCTGGGTGCCTCCCAGAGTGGGGGTAGTTGTAATCATGCATCTCCACCTCCATCGTACCGCTTGCAGTTTCTTCTTCTTGCACATTTATATAAGAACAGAGGTGCGAATGTGCTAGAGCAGTGGGAGACGATACTTTCCAGTTCAGAGTCAGTGACACATTTGCTAACAAATGCATGTTTGGCACCTGCACTTTTTTAGCATGCTCCTTCTTAATGCTGTTTTCTATTCCTGATCCCTGCTCCGTAATTCACCAGGTTCTGTTGTTAAATGATGTATCTCATGTGGTGTTTTATCAAGAAAATTAAATTCAACTTTCTAAATTACAACGCGTAAGGCATTTAATGCCTTAACTTTTGTAATCTCTCTCTTTGTAGATCAGCCACTTTTTTGCTGCATGTTTCTATACATCAGTCATTGCTGAGCAGAAGTGTTAAAAAAAAAACCTAGTAATTAATATTCAGTGGGTTTTATAAAAAAGTAGTGGAGGTTCTGTGAGGCACTGCACTTGATGAAACTAAAGGTTCTGCTAGACCAATATTTTATTTCTGACAGTGGCCAGTAGGAGAGATACTTAGGGAAAATACGTAGGAAATATTGCTCCCTTCTCTTGGCAGGTTCTTCTCTGTGTTGCACAACAGGAGTATGAGAACCAGTGATAATAGATTGAAACAGGAGATGTTCTGACTGTGTGTAAGAGGGAAAAAAATCAGCAAGAAGAGAATTAATTATGGAACAG
Source organism: Buteo buteo (assembly GCF_964188355.1). Taxonomy (NCBI): domain Eukaryota; kingdom Metazoa; phylum Chordata; class Aves; order Accipitriformes; family Accipitridae; genus Buteo; species Buteo buteo. The sequence continues at coordinate 36,065,389 of NC_134173.1, forward strand.
GTTGTCCAGAGAGGTTGTGAACCCTCCCTCCCTGGAGTTTTTCAAAAGCCCTGAACAGCCTGGCTTGTATTCAGTGTTGATTCTGCTTTGAGCAGGAGTTTGACTAGGTGACCCAGGTCCCTCCAACCTCAGTGATTCATTGATTCTAGAAACCCTACAGGAGTAATTGTCCCTTCTGCAATCAGAGAGCTATCACATCTCTGAGCAGTTCTCACCCTGATTGCATGTGTCTAAATCTGTTCTTCATGAAATGAACAGCTGCAGTTTTGTCCGTTCTAAAGGCAACAGTATTTAGACTATAATTTCATAGAATTTTATTCTGTCTGAGGCCGTGATTATTTTTATTCAAACATTGACTCAAATGCCCCCCTTAGATGCAGGGACTGGCAGCTGTAGCTATCAAAAAGAAATCAGTGACATTTGCAGTACACCTTCTTCTGTGGAAATAAGTGTTCTTGATAAATAAGTTTTAATTATGGCCCCATGGGGTGATTCTTTTGAGTATATGAGAGATGTGTTTTATGAGATGGGTTTGCTATAGGTATCTGCCCTGCTTTCTGCAATTATAATGCAACATCCCTCTGTTGATGATATGAACATCCAGTAATTGCATCCTGTTTATCTCTTTATCCAAGTGTTCATAGGCTTTAGTAACAATAAGAAGTACTTAGGTATTATTAAGTTCATTGCACATTCAAAATAATCTACAAACAGTTTGAGCTTTTTTTGTTGGTGCAATGCTTTGAATTTCTAGAGCAAACTAGAAATTAACCCTGGAGACTGGTGTCTCGGCAGCTACAGCTAGGACCAAAAGTCCTACTCAGTCTGAAAAAACATATGTGCCCTAGCCAGTAGTTCTGGCAAGGATAAAGCAGAGCACAATTAATTAGCATGTAAGCACAGGATCTTGTGAATCTCCATTCCAGTGGAGACCACTTGAAAAGATTTTTGTATTGTGAAGGGACTAATTTAACAAAAGGATTCTGTTAATATATTAATTTCAGACTCTGTGAATGAAGATGTGCATTTTTGCCTACTGTTTCTGAAAATAATCCATGAAGCTAAGGGCATACAATGCCTGTCATATCTCAAGGGGTATGAGCCCATTGCCAATGCAGGCATACATACAGGTTTTTTATTAGAACTTGACTTGAGATAACTAAACTAAAAGATTTCCTGTCATGTTTGATGAACGGGATGCAAAAATCATTTGTCCTTTACAATGTCCTAGGAGGCAAAGAAGAAATTTCAGACACTGTCCAACATGGCTTTGATGAGAAAGTAATTAAAGTCGCTGCCTGAGCTGTCCACATGTTTGAGTCAGATAACAATGTAATTGACTGTAATGGTCCCTATGCTGAAGGACAGTAATCAGAAGATAGATGTGACCGAAACCAAATTTTCTAAGGGAAATTTTATTGACATTTCTAGCTAGTAGTAATAAGTCAAAAATTAATTTTACTATACGCAAGAGTTAAGTAAGCTATGCTATGCTGATTTTTGAGGAGAAAAAGAGAACATAATTCAGTGTCTAGGTGATTTTCTTTTTTTCATGATAATAACCTGCTATTCATAGTTTACAGTTACTATTATCATCTCCTTTGTCTTGCAGCAGTTATCCCAGGTGCACCACATATGCACCTCAGCAGTTCTACCAACAGCAACTGACTTTGCAAGTGCTGCTGGTGAGCCCAGCCTACATCACAGCCTCATGGCAGCATACAGTAGTTTTAGGAACCCATCTCCTCCCTTCCCAAGATGGTTAGAAACTAATTTTAACTACAGATAATTTTTTAATTTGCAGGCAAAGAGGTCAGTTTGACATACTCCTCTCAACCTGATTGAATTAATTTTAAATGCTTTGGCAGCTTTTCTCCATGCTGCTCTTTCAAGAATTGTAGATAATGATAGGACTCACAGCTGATCTCAATCCCTCCTTTAAAGGAAGAAAATAGCAACCCCTACAAAAACCACAGGTGACCTAATACTTTCTGGTCATCATGTAGCTTGAATTGCTTCTAGTCTCCCCCCACTTCTTTGTCAATTCAAGCTCACTTGGTTATTTTGGAATGTAAAGTAACCAAGCATTTATATTCTGATTTTTTTAACTGTATTAGGTTTTCTGGGTATGCTTAGAAACAACTAACGTTTTCTACTTCTTATGTCAATTTTTACAAGTTTGATGCTCTAAGTTACATGAGGTTCCTTCACTGTACTCCAAAGATAGTCCATTTGCTTCTGCAAAAAATTCTTCCAGAGGAGCCAGGGTGACACAGTCTAACTATAAACCATTAGTCTTGTTTTCCTTTACTGCAGTTTCATGCAGCTGTCATTCATGATCAGCCAGTTTAAGCTGTGCAAAGTTGAACACAATACTTAAGCTCCATACCAGCCTTTACCAGAATGGTCCTTGAGCCTCTAACAAACATGTAGAGAGTGTTGCTGTTTGAGCTTGTGCATCATCTAAGTAACTGATGACTCTCATTTCAGTCTTCAAGCACCTCTAAACAACGGCTAGCACTGCTGGGGAGGGAAAGGTTACTTCTTCCTATTCTTCTCTCAAATCAGCTGGGAGAAACATCTAGTTTTGTCCCTGAAGTTTAATGCATGTTGGAGTACAATGATCATAGTTCTGTCAGTCAGCAATGTGTCAGTCCTAGGGAAGTTTTTGCTCCTTATTTAGTCAAAAGAGCACCAAGAGACCTTTCTATGAACCAGGATTTAGCCCTAAATTTCAGGTGTACAGTTCTCAGAGTTGCTGAAGTAAGACACTAGTGTCACTTTTAAGAGTATTTGCAATACTGGCAGCAAAAGCAGCACACCTTTAAGTTGTACATTAAGTAGATTGGATTTGAAAGAAACAAACCCTGCGCCATACTTTTCTTTCAATATTATTCTTCCAGTAACTTTTCAGCAAAGAACCATGCTTAAGGCATCATTTTTAAAGAAATCCACAACCAGCCTTTAATTTGCATGTAAACTAATCATTTGCACACCTAAGTAGTAGAAAGGCACCCACAACTTTTTATGTCTATTAAATGATGCAGACAACTTATGGTCTCATAAACTGGTCATTCAAATTCAGCCTGTAACCACAAGGTAAGTTTCAAAGCAACCTATTTATTCCTGTCCCCTCCTGAAGCTGACCACTCACACTTGTGCTGGTGCAGCTGCTTATAGCATTACCTTCTAAACTGGCTAACTTAAGTGATCAAAGTTTTTAAACTCCTGTTTTTTCTCAAAGGCTTCATGAATAATATAGATGTTTCTGAAGATCGGGTGAAGTTTAAGGCATATGGGGGAGAAGGGAGAGAAAAAAGATAAGAACTTTTTAAGCCAGTGTTGCTACTGAGCAAAAAGTATGTGGAACCAGAGCCATTAAAAACACAGGTGTGGTAAATATAAACCAGTTAAAGAAAAAATAAAAATTCGTCCCTAGCACTCCATGTGTTATTAGTCAGTTCTTTGTAAATGATTGTATTGATCCTTCAGATCTATATTTCTCCTGTAGACTTTAGTTCAGCAAAATCCTTAAACAGGTACTTGGCTTTAAGCATTTGAATGCTTTTATCAAAGCTCATTATAAATAAAATTCACCCCAACCTCAAGTACTTTCCTAAATTTGGGTATATGTGATTGTTTGAAGTTAAGCATTCATCTAGGCATTCAGCTGAATCTGGGCGCTCTTGTTATGAAGTCCCTGCTAAGGAATATATAGCTGATAAATGTCTTTAAACACATCTTATGGAAGGAAAGATCTTATTTTTTTCTTGTACAAATGGCATTTTTCAAGATAGCTTTTTTTCAGAAAATTTACCCCTGCCAAAGTAGCCTGTGTACGTCTTTCAGATAACGGTGGCCTCTGATCGCTGAAATTAAATAGCTGAAGCCCCGGAAGATGCTTCACACTGAGATCCAGAGACAGCAACACATTAGTTCTTTTCAGTGCATTTTTCTATTTAGTATTTGCTTAAAGTAGGAAAGCGAAAGCAATTGTTACCTAAAATTCATTTTTGGGGCCACTATCACAAGGTACTTACACCAATTTAAAGTCACATTACTGATGAAATGGTCAGTCCTCCCACCCTCTTCTTGGCAGACTTTTCCTACCTTTCCATTGTCTAGTGGTAGGACTTTTGGGGCCACGCAGATCCTGCTGAAACTAATCCTATGTACAAACAAAATGTGCAAGTTTTCATCCAGATCATCTTGCCAAACCACCAACTGCAAAGCTGCACAAGTGCTGCTGCTGGTGCAAGGGATGTGTGGGAGTGAACAAGATGGAGGAGGAGCCTGGGAGCCCTGTGGAGAAGAAGAGAGGTGGTCTGGAAGACATCACCCCTCTTTTCCTGGAGGAGAAACTCCTTTGTTTGATCAGAAAGCTGTTAGTTAAATTGAAGGTTCACTTAGGGAAGGTCAAATGTAAAAGTATAGTGACAATATTTGAATGTGCCTGAATGAATGGAATCAAATGCTTATGTCTTAGAAACGGTTTGGCCAATTTTACTGCCAATATGAAAAACAAAAAGAAGGTATTCAATCTTCAGCAACAGCTCTTTACAAAGTCGGGATGGAACTTGTTTTATGCTTCTGATATCTACAGAGGGTAGAAGAGATGCTGAGATAAAATCAAATCATTGCTTGTATTACATTTTTTCTTTTAGTCTTTTCACACAGGAAAAAATGGGTTTTAATGCAAAACTCATACATAATTTACAGTGTGAGCTATTCATTAACAAAATCAAGCTTTGACTGGTAAAGCCAATCAGCAATTGAGCTAAAAGTATATATTTTTGTGCTGTTTGAAGACTAACCCTAGGTCTGGTCTGAACGGGAGTCTGTCTTTATTTTAATCTTTGTAGGTAATGGTTTAGTTTCACTGAGCTTCGATGTTTAAAATCTGAACCCAAACATTTTACTGTGTTCCCTTTTTACTTTACTCCCTTTTTGAGAGACCTGAATCAGCCAGGGAGTACACTAATGCAGAGAGTTAAGCATAATAGCTCTGAAATGTCTAATTTTCAGTGCAGTCTCAGCCTCTGGGTCACTGCAAGACATTGCGCTCATTTCCTAACCTCCTCCCTGCCTTGTTTGCACCTCAGATAAAATTAAGACAGTCAATTTCCTTATCAAAACCTACACGGTACACTCATCTCAGTAGTAACTGAGCAACTGAACATACTTCATGGACACTCAACAAGGATTACTTATTTTGTACAGCACTTTGAAGATGAAAATGATTTGTTAAGTTGTAAGGCACAGTGTAGGCATCTTGCTCCAAATGGTCTGTTCACCAAAACAAAAAGAAAAAACCTCCAAACCAGCCATGTTGCCCTTGGTGCTCTGCAGACTCATGGTGCTTGCTGTCCTGACTGCATGGACTCATCTCAGCCTCAGCTGGTTGCAAATACCAGTTTCTTCAAAGTTCATAAGCCCAGAAGTTTTTGTAACTCAGCTCTTTTCTCAGCACTTCCAACTGGTTCAGCCAGCATGCAGGCTGTTAGGGATCACTCCTTAAGCATCTACCTCTCCTCATTTGGTATCTCACCTAAGCCAAGAGCAAGGCACCCATCTTAGCACTGGGGATTGCACTGCAACACGCAGCGTCACAGGGACTGAGTCTTTGGTGCCTGTGGGTGAAGTTATCAATATAGTGTGAGCTATGTTTTCTAACCCATTTCTAACAGATCTAATTTCCTTCTTTGAGAGGACGGTGCCCTCCCTAGCCTAACCACTTTTCATCTTAGATCTACACAGCAGCCCCAATGTTTTAGGCAATAGCATAAGCTCTGCAGTCTTTTTTTGTCTGTCAGCTAAGGTAGTAGCTAATTGAAATGATTGTCCAGCAGCTTCTTCAAATTGAAATATTATTTACTGTTCAGGTACCAAGCAAACAGAGGGAGAATACACTCTACTTAAATCATGGTCGTTATAAGCTTCTACATCCAGGCAAGTCACCTGCTTCACGGTGCGTGGAGAAGTAAACGCTGTCACGTGCTGTCGCTCTCTCTCAGAGAAGACAACATTGCTGCTGTTGCAGCACCTACCCTTCCCAGCTTTTTAGGAGTTTCTCTAGCTATTTAAGACTTTAAAGCTCTGGCATAAGTCATGGGTACCCCAAACACCTGTAGTCATAATCCATGACAGTATCTTCACCTGCTTCATTTTAGGAATGAACTCTTTCTATATTTGCTTTTCATCCACGGTAACTATGCGTAGCTTCTTCATATTACCTCCATTTTACATTCGGGAAAGATGATTTCAGACAAATAAAGTGAATATCCCATTTTCATCTAGCACAAAGTCTAAAGCTCAAGGTCCCTAATCCTGGATCAGCAATGTCTACAGTACCTAGAATATGTCTAAGTTCTTAAATTTTATATTTTATTTCACTCAAATACCGTTAGCTGGAACCCTAGTGAGGTGCAGGAAAAATTGAAAGTGGTCCAGAGCTGGACTATTCTGTTACTTAAGTAGTCATGATACTAAAGAAAGGTGAGAGGAACCTTGAAATAATTAGAGAGATGCGTATTGAGAGATGCCTAAGCACTTTGGGCCATATAGTCCAGTACAAGGCACCTCAGACCCAGTCACTGAAGCATGATTTTTTGTAGCCCTACCGAAATCCCTAGAGCTAAAGATTTGGAACTGCTTTATTTAAAAGGTGTATGTAGAGAAATCCTGTACTAATGATGCTAGTCTGTATAAGCAAATTTTAGCTATAAGGCTAAAATGATCACCAGTCTTTCCCTCTGTTTCTTCATGGCTACTTAATGTATATCTAAATTGGGAGAATAATAGGACTGATGGTTATATGGGCTATGCTGTGATTTCCTTAGCCCTCTCACTGTTTTAGTATTACCAACAATGAAAATCCATGTTCACTGAGTTTAAAATTCAAATCTGAAGTGTCTCTCTTTCTGTCCACTCCTTTTTTTCATCCTATGTTAAATGTGATCATGCTACTGTCTTTTGGAGATCCTTATCTTTTCTTTAAAGGCTTTTATACCTTTGAATACTTGGGAGTATTAATAAGCTCCTTGTTAATTCTTAAAGATGCCATTTTTAAGAGGAGTGCAAGACAGGACAGGAAAAAGGAAAGGAAAGGAAAGGAAAGGAAAGGAAAGGAAAGGAAAGGAAAGGAAAGGAAAGGAAAGGAAAGGAAAGGAAAGGAAAGGAAAGGAAAGGAAAGGAAAGGAAAGGAAAGGAAAGGAAAGGAAAGGAAAGGAAAGGAAAGGAAAGGAAAGGAAAGGAAAGGAAAGGAAAGGAAAGGAAAGGAAAGGAAAGGAAAGGAAAGGAAAGGAAAGGAAAGGAAAGGAAAGGAAAGGAAAGGAAAGGAAAGGAAAGGAAAGGAGAGGAAAAAGGAAAGACCTTTTTGACATCAGGAGGCCACCAGTAACCTTTCTAATGCTGTAGCCTGATAAAAGTAATCTGTCATGGTTTAACCCCAGCCAGCAGCTAAGCACCACACAGCTGCTCACTCACTTCCTCCCCACCCAGTGGGATGGGGGAGAGAACTGGAAGGAAAAAAGTAAAACTTGTGGGTTGAGATAAGAATAGTTTAATAGAACAGAAAGGAAGAAACTAGTAATGATAATAATAACAATAATAAAAATACAACAACAACAATAATAACAAAAGAATTGGAATTTACAAACCAAGTGATGTACAATGCAATTCCTCACCACTCCCTGACTGATGCCCAGTTAGTTCCCAAGCAGCGATCTGCGCGCCCCTACCCCCACACTGGGCCAACTGCCCCCGGTTTATATACTGGGCAAGACATCACATAGTATGGAATATCCCTTTGGCCAGTTGGGGTCAGCTGCCCTGACTGTGTCCCCTCCCAACTTCTTGTGCCCCTCCAACCTTCTTGCTGGCTGGGCATGAGAAGCTGAAAAATCCTTGACTTCGTATAAACACTACTTATCGACAACTGAAAGCGTCAGTGTGTTATCAACATTCTTCTCACACTGAATCTAAAACATAACACTGTACCATCTACTAGGAAGACAATTAAGTCTATCCCAGCCAAAACCAGGACATAATCATAAAATAAGAATTTCTCAGACTGTGGAAAGTAACAAGTAATCAACATTTGAAATGTATTTAGATGTGCAGATGACTGTTACCCTAAAACAAATGTAAATGACATAGCCTTAGCTGAGTAACTCATTGGCATAAATGGATTCCTCACTTAAGCTTTTATCAGAAACTCTTCGTATCTGTGGTGACCCTTATGTGACTGCAAACTGTTGAGTCTGTCTGTAAAGAGCCTGGTTAATCGCAGTACTATCTGCACTATCAAAGAAGCTCTTAGAAATCAATCTGACATTCCTTTTAAAAATGCACTAGAGAGATTGAACGCTACCTTTGAATAACGTAACTTTTGTTTAGCAATTCCAAGCATTCCACCTGGTTGTATAAGCCCTCTTAACAGCTGCAATGAATCAGTTGATGACAGGCTTATCTGATCCACTCTCAACAGATGCATTTAAACCGTTTCACATCTATACAGCGCATAGGTAGTGCACTACCTAACTGTGTTTACATCACCAGGGTCTGAGAAAATCAAGGCAGCTTCTCTTGTTACCTTTCCATAGCCAAGAAAAGGCTTTCCTCTCCAATGGCATTGCTAACCCACACGGGCAAAGTACAGAGGAACAGAAGAAAGGAGAACTAGTCAGTGCATACACACAAGCGTGGTAAACTGGCTGATCTTTATGGCCTTATTGACTGAGCTCAGGTGCAATACCCATTTGTACCAGTTTAATACCTGACATGACCTTAATATAAAACCTTGCTATTAAAGGGGCTTTCTGGTGCTGTATGAAGACCCAAAGGCTTATGTCAGTCACTCAGCATCTTGCCCCAATATAGCAGTGGCCCTCAGAAAACTGGACAATGGTGTGAGTAAGACAAGAGAAGACAACGTTGTGCTGTCTTCTGTTTCTGACAAGTGGAAGATGGTTAATTGCCACAGTTGCTAATCAAGTATTCATCAAGTTTATGAGCCAAAGCCATGCTGTGTGTCCACTGTATCCCTAACTAGTTCCATAAATCAATTGTAGTTGTAGCTGGGCTTTCTAGAGGAGCCTGAAGTCATTTGTTTGAAGTTACATGGAATAATATTATAACCGCATAATCTTAGCAGAACCTTTTAATATATAGAGAGAAATATCATGCTTACATTTCAGATATTCTTTCTACTAAACTTTCATGAGTTAGGAAAAACCCTTTTGAAGTTTCTTTATAGACTCATATTTCAGCTTAATTGAAATACTTGGATAAAATTGAGACCAAAACTTTAGCACTCTGGCATTCAAGTAGAATATCTTACTTTTCATAGCACCTTTAAACTGCTTCTACAGCTGACCTAGTTTGGCCCTCCATAGCTTATAAAATCCTCAGAGGCAAGTAAGAGAATGATCTAATCTCTAAGTAGGCTGTGAATGAATAATTTCCAATAAAATTTCTTCATAATTATGTCAGCTTACACTGGCAAACATAAGTGATATTATTAATATTTATATTTCTTATTTAATTGGAAAATGTAAGTATTCTTACATAAGGACCAAAGGTCCTGGAAGCCTTTGCAATAGAAATATATCAGTCTAAGGTATTAACTGGTTTTGGTTAAGACTTAGATCAATAATACGTTGTGTGTCCCATTAGGGAGTATATAGTAGGTCTTCGTGCACCTGTGCCTAGTTTCTTACAGTGCTACCTAGCAAGTCTAAATTTTTTAGCTCAGTCCGTAGTATGTTCAATTTTTTTAGCTATAGAGGTCCTCACTTTAATCTTTCAAGTTTTGGCTAGCATGGATATCCTTATAGCAGTATCAAAAGACTTCAGCTACATAGAGCTTCAGTGATAGATATTACAAAAAACTTTACCATTATAAAATGCACAGCTTACACTTACTTCAGAAACCAAGCCCAACATAAAAATGTAAACAGGACCCATGCACGAATCCAGCAGAAAACCCTTAGGTGAATTCTTTCTAATTCTGCTCACTAAAAAGCAAAAATGAGTTTTCAGACTCTAGGGTCTCTTCCTGAATATACCTTAGCACAGATATACCTGTCAACTAATAAAAAGGAGCTGTTAGTTTAAGCATACTTGTTCCAGACCCTGATGGCTCTCTGATAGCCAGGATCTAAGTCAAACAGAGCTTTGTGCCTTGGGCTGTGCCTGTGTAAACCTTACTGTTTAATTAAGCAACTTACCAGAGATCTGTACATTATATAAAGGCTGTATTACTTCTTTTAAATGCTTACCTGGTAGCCAAAGAACACTTGGGGGTTTATGAATAAAAGAAACATCAGAATTAGAAATTCAACAGCCATTCATGAGGAATCTTAAAGTTATTGCATGCTTAATTACTGTTTACATTTAACTCTTCTTATCTAAGGAGCCATTTGGCTGGTAAAATTTGCCAGGACTACAAGACTGCATTAATCCAGAACAGATAATGATAATACAAGCTGCCACAGTAGTTTGGTTTTGGTTTTTTTTTTCACTAAAGTATCTTCGACGCTTTTAGATGGGACAACCCTGGGATCAATATCAGCTCCAATTTCCATTTAGTATTCCCAATGAATAATGTTTACAATCAAGATACACTATAATGGTTCCATATGTTGTATTTCAGGCAACCAGGGGCAGAGTTTTCTCTGAGATTATGCTTTTTTTCTGTAATCTAGTTAATTCAGAAAATCCCAAGTTTGCTGGCCATGAAGCAGCACTACAAGATTTATCCATTTATCAAAGTCATATACTTGGCAAATGATTACAATGGCAAATGGTAACAGTTTTTCTGTCGCTATTGCTTCAGTAATAGGCAGTACAATGTTATCTTGAACATTTCTACAACTCATTACTATCTTTTCTTTTTCCTCATAGACTTGCAGATGAATAGTCAGAGGAAATATCATGTGCATCGGCAGTTCACAACATCAAGAATGGTTTATTTTGCTGCTCACAGACAAACTGACTTAGAAGACTGCTCCAAGTGGTCATTAGCTGGGTTTTCCTCATTTAGTTATTTTGTAGATTAGATATCTCAGATCTGTGCTGTCCTAAAAACAGTGTGGAAAGACACCAGTCACTGAGTCAACTTCTGAGTATCTCAATGCATGTTCTAGAATGTCTTTCATCTACCAGCCTTTGAAGGCCACGTATGCATGGTTGTTGTACCCATGAGTGTCAGTGCTTCTCCTGAAAGGGTATGGATTAAGATGTTCAGCTTTGCACAAAAACTCTAGACACCTCATGGTGGAAGTCTTGACTATTCTCTGAATTGCACTTCCTCCACTTTTTTTATGGAGGCTTTTTGAGAGGAGTTGCCAGGGTAATTTTGGCTTTTGGTTTTCATCAACTTCTCTAATTGGAATCTGAATGTGGAAAAGAAGTTGCATGACCTGTTTACCCATTCCTGGCAGCAGAAGCAACAAGTTACAAACTCTGATTATTCTAGATCTGTAGGAAGCTGTGAACTATTATTATGAAAGACACATTGCAGGTCCTAACAGGGTGGGTGATATGGTCCTTACATTGTTCTGATTTTGTCCTCTGGCAGGACCTGATGAGTAGCTGTGAGTAATTGCTCTCCTGTCATGAGGTCTGTTTAATATGGATTGCGAGTAGATGTCATGTACTCCCAGCTGTGTGGTATTCTGTAGGAGGAATGTATGAATCAATCCAGACTGAAAGGTGATAAATGGAGAAAAGCTGGCAGAGATAGCAAGGGATCATACTGATATTAGCAAATAAGGATGACATGATTTGTATCAGAGGTGTATATACTGGCCTCCTTATGCTCTGGCTACATATAGCCAAATGCAATTTCTTTTACTTTTAGGTGGCCACTTAAGTGCAATCTCTTGCCGTCATTGCAGAGTTCAGTCTCTCACCTTGCACACCACACAGCAGGCATGAATACCAAAATAACTCAGGAAACAAGATTTTTCCATGTTCTCTTTTTCAAGTAACATGTCAGAACAGCTGTTATCACCTCCAAGCTGAGTAATTTGGTGCAACCCATTTCTTACTGTTGCAGCTGGTATTGCTGAAGCACTACAACTCTAGTTGAGCAGGTGCATTTGCCTAAATACTCTTCATGATGAACTTTTGAGCTCTAGACTGTATCTGTCTCCTACGTGATCCATTAAGGCCTGTATTAGTTATCTTACAAACTCTCTGGAAAGCTCATATTTGGCATAAGGTATTTATAAAGGGAGCTAGGTGTAGTTCCTAGGATTTTATTTAATTTCTTATTTGTCAGAGCATTTATTGTTGGGGGGGACGACACACACTAGACTAATTGTGAAATTAAATGACATGAAAATACCCAGACTGTGGGGCAGAAACTTATTTGTGCTATGAATATAAATAATGCAATAATTAGTAATTCTTCATAATAAAGCAAAAAATCCTACATATGTTTTTGACATAAACATGTCATATCAAATGACTGAAAGATATATTTATGACCCATGAATCAGAGTTGGCCTGGCCATCAACTACTGGCAAACAAGGAAGCAGAATAAAACTAACCTTTCTACAAGATACCTTCAGTGAAATTATATTGAAATGTGTCAGGTCTTGTCTGATAAAGAATCTAAGCCTGCCTTAGTACAAAGGCTCCTATTGCCACACCTGGTCACCATAAAGAAAGAGAAAACTTCCACTACGTCATTTAGGCAGTGCAAGTAGATCAGAAACATGCCATTTCCTCTGCTGGAGAATTGTATTTCTTTATAACAATAAAATTGATGTGTTGAGCAAGTGGCTGCCATAACTAAGGTGAGCATTGTATTCTATTCAAATAGGAAACCATTCAGACTCCATACAATGGAAATTAATAACGGATTCTTCCAGGTTGAGGGTTCTTTTTTTTTTTTTCCTGAGTTACAGACAAGGCTTACTGAGATAATTTTTTTTTAGTGTTTATTACTATGTGCTGTAACAGTACAATGTACTGAACATATATATTCTCTGTACATATTTTCAGCTGGTAGTGTATGCTACAGTGTACTTTGCTCTTATTGCAGAATGTCATTTGTGATGAAGTTCTGTGAAACAATGCAAGAAAGGCACAAGCTGGCAATCATTGCCAAGAAAACAGTGGCCATTTCAGTCCCTATGACATACACATAAATAGCCCCTCTGCGAACCAGTGGGGAAATTTCCAATACAACCCACAGAAATACATGCATGGAACTGCTACAGGAACATAAAAATTGTTTGCATGGGCCCTAATGCTAAAGTACATGTCACCAATACTTTCCAAAGCCAATTGGAATGACTGGTTCAGAATATAATACCGTAATAGCAATAGGGCAAACACTTTTAAAAAATTGCCTAATTGCCAAAATTGATGCCAGGACAATTGTCCAAGTAAGCAGCATTTAGGAACTTTGAGGGCAGCAGGTTCTGTACACATTCTGTTGACTTCACCATGTTCTTCAGCCAATTCAACATAATCACTCCTCTTACAAGCAGACTTCAGTTTTCCGTTCTTATTTTCTGGAGGAAGCAGGAAAAGATAATCTAGTAATAAAAGAAGTTCACATAAGCAGGCTTAATAGCTGCTTTTTGTCTTCCATGCAAGCCTGTTGCAAAGGTACATGTTCAAATTATGTGTTTCTTTTTAACTGTTTTCTTAACTTCTTTGATTCCTTCTATAAATGATATCAGCAGACCTGATGCCTCAAACTTCATTGGCTCGTAAACAGAGATACTAAGCAATATTGAGCAACTGGTATGTTGCAGGCTCCCATTTTATCATATTATTTCTTGTATCTATAAGGAATAAATGAGGGTCTACTGAATTAAATAGACCTGATTCTCTTCCAGTATCCTCCCTCATCAACAGGATGTGTCTGATATATAGTGTATGCTGTGAGAATTGTACAGACTCAGAAACTGAGAATAAAGTAAGAAAAATCTCACATTAAAGCTTCTGCTAGTTCTGCCAGAAGCTCAGTTCAGATAAGTTGGAAGGTAACTTGCTCTTGTTTGAAGCTGACATTTTGTTCTCCAGAATCTGTTTAGTTATTTCTAAAGTTCCTAATCCCTATAGTTATGAAGTAAATTAAAACAACTCCAGATCAAGAAAGTGATGTGTGCCTGTTTGCGGAAAGTCTCAATAAATTATGTTGAACACCATGAAATAGTTCCTTTGTGTCAATGTGTTGTCAGGTGTTTGGTGGCAGTTATTGAAGTGAGACCACTCTGTTAACTACTTCACTGCTGATTACAGTGTATAAAAATGAAGATTAGTAAATACACAGAAAAAAGTATTATACATGCAGACATTTTGGTTTGGTCTCATCCTTAGGGAGTTTACCAAAAAGCTGTATCACTTTCTCCCTCATCTTCCTGACTGGAACAGCCCACTATGCAGCAGGAAAAACCTAGCATTGGCTTTTGTCCACCTTCCACCAAGGATGAGTCAATCCTAAGGTGCCTGATTCAGCTCTGCAGCCTCTTCTTTGTCCTAGTGGCAGCCCCTCTTCTCTTCTCTGGAGGACAAAAGTAGATGTGTTATTACATTGAAGACATTGAACACATACAGACCATGTTTTCAGCCTTTTCTGAAAACTGAAAGCTAAAATTATGTTTATCAAATAAGAACTTGTGAGTGCATTGAGGAGTGAGTGACCAATGGTTTGCAGTTTCTTTTGGTACAAGGTCTGATGACTAAGAAGGGAACTTAGCAGATGGTAGATTCAGAATGAATAAAAACAGATGTGGCTTGTCATAGAGGGTATATTTAAGGTTTGGAGCTCCTTGCTAGAGGATGTTCTGGGTGAGAAATGTTATACAAGTCCAAAGAGAAGCTGGGAGTGGTCATGGAAGAGAAAAAGAATTGAAGGTAGCTAAAACATAAATCCATATTTGGGAAAAGAGGAGAGTATGGCTGTCCTGTTTGTGTACTTTTCCCTAAGTGACTGATCTGGGCTGTTGCCAGAGATACAAGGCTTCATGCACCTTTGCCTGAGCCAGTGTGGCAACTCTTATCTTCTTAATCTTTCTTCATTGGTATTTATGTAGGAGAGGAGTTTTTCTTTTGCTTTGCTGTTAAGAAAAAATAATGAGTCATCACCACTGTTCTTTGCAGGTAATCAGGTACTTTAAAAAGACTGTAACAAAGTGGGAAATTATCACAAGATGGTGATTGTGTCTGTTGAATCAGCCACCTAAATATTATATGGTTTCTAATACTTCAACTAAATAAGCAAACATCCACTTCTGCAGGACTTACCAATGCTTATCGCCTCCTAACAGCAAAGCCTAGGGCTCCACCACCCTAATTCCCCTGCCTAAAGGATGGTATGGACTCCTGCAGAAATTACATCAGCCATCTGAAACTTAACCTTAACAATGGTCCTGTCAGGACTGTTATCTTTGAGGATGCTCCCTCAACACCATCATGGAGTCAGTCACACTCATGTAAAGCCAGGTGAGCCAGCATAGCCTGCCAGAAGGATTAGGTGAATGGTGGGGGGACGTGGATACACAGGGAAATGGTGCTGCAGAGCTGCACAGCCTGTTGTATCCTGCAACATAGGACCACACACCATACTGGCTGGTCTGAAAAGAAGACACTAGAGGTGACTTCGCTTCACTGGTAAGCCTGCATCTGCCTGGATGCAATTAGCTGGTTCTTCTGTTCTGGCCTGCACAAGGCAGAACATCCTTCTTTTGAGTTCACTTGCTCTTTTTGTAACCCTTAAGGGCAACATTTTCTTTCAAGGCTTCTTTTTGACAAGACTTTTTTTTATTTTTAGACTGCTTACAAAAACACCCTACAAGGAAAAATAGTGTGTAGATTTGAACATGAGTGAACGGCTTTTCCTTAGGTTTTGAGGGGGTTTTATAAATATCTTTAATGATCAGATACTATTGCTATTACATTTCTATATAACTAGCAAGTCGAACAATCTGGAGAGTTCTGCAGAGAGGTAACATGCCATGGACAGGTTGTTTGCCTCTCTGAACTGTACTTTTGTGATCATCACAACACATTTCTGTGAAAAAGAGTATTGCGTATTCTCAAGCATATGAAGTATCATTAAGGACAGCTTCTGGTATCCTTACAGTGATCCTGAGTAGTGCTGCTGCTGTGGGAAGAGGACAATGCTATCTGGCATGAATAAGGATATATAAACACTGCCCTACAGCTTTTTGTCTTTTGTTCACTGGAGATTAACAAAGCCATGTATTTTTACCTTGGACTACATGTGACTGATATTATCAGTTGTACCATATCTGCTGGGTGGGGTTTTTTTATTCACTTTATTCTTATCTTTTTATCTCCATGGAATATGCTTTCTGAAATATCAGGGCACTGCATGCATTTGAAGACTTATTGATGGGCCTAAGGGAAAAAGTATGATGCCTTCTGTAAAATCTTCTTGACCCTGGAATTATCTGTTCTTAGCAAGACAAAATAGAGCCTTGTAGAAAAGGAAGGACCTGAGACATGGGAAAATGGAGTCATCTTGCAACTTTTCCCAGAGGTCATTCTGTTGGTTTGGATAGTTGCAACTTCATAGTAATTAAGGTCCAACTGTCTGTATATCCCTTTCCATTAAGTTTTACCTAGATACCTTATACCAAGCACAAAGACTTGAGTGAGATTGCATTTCATTTCTAAAAATACCTAACCTGGTTACATGGAGAGAATGAAATGAACTAATGATTCATCAGTGCCCAAAGTATCAAAGAAATTGCTTAAATAATCTACATCTCTTAAAGGAGTCTATGTATGTCTCCATTTTTAATCTACAAAATGAGAATAGAGATGTAATAATACTTTACAAGGGTGTTTGAGGTTCAATCATAAATATTGAGGCGACTTTAATTGAGAGGGTTGTTTGATAGTGTAGACTGTTAGCTGGAAGAGGACTGCATCACAGACTGGATTTACTGACACTCAGCTCATATTTGCTCAGGAGATTGTCTCAGGACAGATGAGTGAGAGACATGTTTATTTTAAGTCTGCACTAAATTAGACCTTGAAAATCTTCTAGAGAATTTTTGCATGCTTCTCTAGGGTGGCTGTGCTAGATGCCTTATATTTTTTAACTAATACTGTATTTAAAATATATTTATAATAAATATACTTACTATCTAATGTAAATAATTGATTACTTAGAATAAATATTCATGAACTCAAGCATAAAACTCACTCAGGATTAAGTCAGTTGTAAGCCTGTTCCTGATCTTGACATCCATATCATTGACCTTCCTACAGTACCCTGCAGATTTTCCATCCTAGCATTTTAAGTTGTAAATTTTCATCCAAATAAGCAGCTGTCTCCTTTTCTGACATACCCACAGCTCTTCCTCTCTGGTGTTGTCTGCAGCCAGTTGGCATCCACAGGATGTCAGAGCACATCACGGCTGAGGAGAGTTAACCTTTCAAAACTGTTTACCTCCATATGTGACCAGTTTTTGCAGCACTGCAGTATCGTGGCACAACCTCTAAGTATAGCCTTTAGATGTGTTTCTAGGAACACTGACTTATAAATAAATACAGTTGACAGTCTGCTGATCAAAAGCCTATATTTACCACAGAGAAGTTGACATGGTGTCATGTAGGATTTGACAATTAACCCTGAAAATTCCTAAAGTATGTTCGACATCTTTTGAAATTTTTCTGAGTAAACCCAAATTTTTTTAAAAAAGAAACTTATGGCATAGTATTCCTTTGGATTGCAGAAGATATTCACAAACAGTAAGGGGCAATAATACTTTCATTTCTCTCAGAATCATGGGTAGGATTTTTAAATGTTTTCTGGGTTTACTATTTGATGTTTCAGCTGGCTGTACAGTAGTGAAGCAGTTTGCTATATTGCTGCTGCTTCTGTTCCTCTGTATTCAGTTGATTCAAAAGAAAAGTTGGCTATGTCTACTTGTTTTTCTCTATACTCTTTGTCTTTGCCAGTAACATATCTGGTGAGATGGGGGATTGTGCTGTGGTTTTTGGCAAAATGACCCTGGGAGGATATGCCAGAATGACACCTTCGCTGTACTTTGAATACACAGTGAATGAGTTCCTCTTAGCATTGGCCTGGATTTCATGGTAGGTAGTTCTGCCTGTCTACACCTATGGCTGGTTAGCATGCAGCACTTGTGCACTTGATGGCAAAGAAAGTAAATTCTTTTGTGACTGTGCTCAGGTCTTCAGTAGTTGGAAAGGGTCCTTACATCTCTTCACGTTCATTTTGCAGGGTTTAGTGAAAACCATGGACTGCTGCAGGGAATTAGCAATTTGTCAAAGGACTCTTGCTCTAGAAGTATATTGGCCTCTGAACAATGATGTGTTTTCCCTCCTGGAAGATTGTTCTAATGGTGCTTTTACCTTATCTTGGATTTTTCATTGATTTCTGTTGTTGCTTAAGTAGGAGCTTCAGCACAGGGGAAAAGCAAGTTCGTGGGTACATGACTGACCACAGGCAGAAAAGGATATACAAGTATCTTAGCTAGATGGAGCCTCTTTGTCTGTCCCTGGAAACAGCAGAGCAAGGCTGAACATTTAAAAGTTAGCAGAAGAAAACTACCACTGAAAACATAGCTCAAGTCCTGAAGGAAGTGTAATTTTCCCAGACAGGCAGTGAATTTGTCCTCAGCAAGGGACCAGGTCAATGTGCCCTCAGGTTACATTTCCAAAACTATAACTGAATTGGAACTGGCACTGAGGTTTCAACACAAAGGGTTTATTTTGAGCTGTAGTAGGGGTCTTACAGCAAACTTAAAGTTACTTTTAAATGCGGAGATCTTGGCCCATGGGATTTCATCTGAAGTACTTTAATGTCTGATTCCCACTAATGTTAGGGGGCTTAAGTACCTAAATACTGCCAAAGATCCAAGTTTAAGTTACTTTTGAAACTGGAACCAGGACCTTTCACAAATTTCAACTGAAATCTTTCTTATGATGAATTTAACATGACTGAAATCCTACTGTTATGTGTCACCTTTGCACCTTGTTGTATCATGGGTCACCATTCAGCAAACAAAAGTAAAAAGTTTTACCCCTAAGGTGAAATGTTGGCAAATACAGTCAGCACAAGAAAGAGAATTGTATTAAGAAACAGCTCTTTATGTTCCTTTGCAGTACCATTTTCCTCCCATGTGACTATGTGCCTGTACTGAAAGCAGTTCTGGAGACCCTTATTTTTCCTCATAGAAAGAATCATAGGTGTTTTCTAGTTGCTTACGATGCATTAAACCTTTGCTCCACTTTCTTTCCTCCCTCCCTCACCCTCTTCTCTCTCTCAAACATTTAGCTTAGGTGGTTTTCCTGGGCTTTGATGCTTTGTAACTGAGGGAAGACCCTGGCATTGCTTGGCAGGCTGACCTATTTCACAAACACAGGCAATTACTCCCACCACAAAGCAGCCCTTAATCCATAGCCAGGGACCGCAGGAGAGCTTTCCAGTGTGCAACAATCCCCTGATGCTCTGGCAGGCGAGTAGCTGTTCCCTCCTGTGCAAAGAGCATGGCCCTGGGAAAGGCAGCGTGGCTACACTCCTCCAAAGCTCATCAGCTGAATCGATAGTCCTTTAAAACTGTCGGCAGCAAAGGCAAATGACAGCCACCTTCAAGCTGTGGTACTTTATACCGGGTTAACGTATTGGCAAACTCCCTCGTTCCACCCTCCAGCTGCTTTGAGGGCCGAGGACCTACATTTCCTATGAGAAATATGTGTGATTATTTAAGCATTTGTCTTCAAAGGTACGAAGGGTGCTTTGATTAATTTCAACCCAGGGAACCAAAAATGAGCAAACAAATTATATTAACAATTTATTTAATTAATTGGCATTTTAGCCGAGGTATGCAGTGTTTACCTTTGGGGATGTAAAGGCGTCCTGTGCTGTGCTGTGGATGCCGGCTGCATGCAGTCCGCCTGGATTGGCATCCCATTTTTCCTCAGTTCTGTTATCATGCATGCCTTATAAAGTCATTTATTATACAAATTGGCTACTTCAATTCCTTTTTCTGGATGGTGTTTGCATTTTTAAAATGCAGTGTGGGGTGTTCACTTATTAGTCATATTTCTCTAGCTGTCACTCAAAGTGACTGCGTGACTTGATTCCCTGCTGGTTAAAAAAAATTTAACAGAGAAGCTGCCAGTCAAGTTTACCAAACAGTCCAACAATAGAGAAACTGAAAGCCCGGAATACTCTCCAGTTTCTGTAATTATACACTGTGCAGAGTAATAATTGTATGATAGCCTGGCATTCATTATGTGAGCTTTAGTGCTCACATTATAGACTTCTATTTTGAGGGCATTATTACCAGGCAGTAATAATTCTGTTCAGGTTGGTAATACCTAGTATACATTAGCTTTTATAGAGCTAGGGAAATTTGTTAATATTCTACTTACAAATATGCCAATAAAATTGCTGCTTTATTTCTGTTTGAAAAATGTAAAAGAATTTTTTAAAGACAAGTAGCAAATCTTTGCCTCCATTCATCTTGAATATTTCAGAAAATATGGATTTAAGCCAATATCCTTATTTAGCCAGTGCTGCTATTAAACCGCTATTTAAACAGCAGAGTATATACCCTATAGCAACAAGTACAGAAGTACCAGATGTGACTGTGCTGGAATGTGCCATTGGCCAGAAATAATAAATTCAAGTCACAGTGTTTGATTGAATAATTGTACTAAGTATATCAGAGAAGACATTTTCAAAAGGCCCATAAGGATTTAGTGAACCAAATTCCGCTAATGATCCATAGAATCTATGCTCATAAATATCCAGTCCTCAAGTATCTTTCAGATGAGGAAAACTATTGAAATTTTAAACTTCTGTAAAACTAATCTGAGAAGAAGTAGTTCATCTAACAGTTATTGCCAGTGAATTAGCATGAAACCCATTAGAAGTTTGTTTGCACAAATGTGAAGTCTTGAACAAAGCTAGCACTGCTGTGATAATCTTGTGAATGGCATCTAGGGTAGGAAAAGCTCCAAGAGAATTTCTTTTATATTCACCCAAAGGCATGCCAGTGTTTGTGGGAGGCATTCTTAGCGTGCTTGAAAGGTGGTGGTTAAATGCTGTCTTTGGTTGAGCACAGGCACAGAACTTCACCTGCAGTTGTAAGATAAATTAAGCACTTCTTGATCTAGGATGTAGAAAGCTGATAAGTTGATAAGATAGTTTTATTTATATAGCTCTTGAGAAAAACTAATCATGATCATTCTGAATTGTAATTGTTCTTCCATGTGCTTCTAAGAATGAAATCCCTGTCACTGCCCAGTACTGTTTGAAGGTTAATTTGAAAATATTTTCTCCTTGATGCTTTGACCTATTTTCAAAGCCCGGTTGCTTTTGATGCATTGAGTGGGACTCAACTGGCTTCCCAAATATACACATTGTTTGTCTTTTTGGTAACCCAATTGCTCAGGAAACAAGTTGCCAAAGATCCAACTCTATGCTGATAAGCTAGCTTTTGCAGTGGGGCCACAGATTGTAATGGGGGCTCATGGACAATGGTGCTCGAGTCCACTGATAAGCACAGTACCAATTGTCATGGTTTAACCCCAGACAGCAGCTAAGCACTACACAGCCACTCACTCACTCACTCCTCCCCAGCCCCCCGTGGGACTGGGGAGAGAATCAGAAGAAAAAAGGTAAAACTCGTGGGTTGAGATAAGAACGGTTTAATAGAACAGAAGGGAAGAAACTAATAATGAAAATAACAACAATAATAAAGTTACAATAATAATAAAAGGATTGGAATATACAAACCAAGTGATGCACAATGCAGTTGTTCACCACTCGTTGACCAATGCCCAGTTAGTTCCCGAGCAGCAATCCAGACTCCTCAGCCAACTCCCCCCAGTTTATATACTAGGCATGATGTCACATGGTATGGAATATCCCTTTGGCCAGTTTGGGTCAGCTGCCCTGGCTCTGTCCCCTCCCAAATTCTGGTGCCCCTCCAGCCTTCTTGCTGGCTGGGCTTGAGAAGATGAAAAATCCTTGATTTAGTATAAACTCTACTTAGCGACAACTGAAAGTGTCAGTGTGTTATCAACATTCTTCTCACACTGAATCTAAAACATAACACTGTACCAGCTACTAGGAAGACAATTAACTCTATCCCAGCCAAAACCAGGACACCAGTGAAGACAGCTAATTTGTTGTTTGAAAGTTTGTCCAAGGAGTCCGCTGCAAAACGGTACTGAGGTGCCACTGAAGGCATGTTCTTCGTGGCTAAGGTAATAGACTCTGCTTTAAAACTCCTGGTTTCCTCCTCTTGAAAAGGCTTTGTATGTTGATATTTCAGGCAAATCATTCAGTTCCTCTTTCCCTGCTTCATCCATCAGGAAAATGGATGTCATACTGACATTCTTCATGAGCTATTTTAAGAATAATATAATGACTATAGAGAATACTAAAATATTTTGAGAAAAGGTGTTAGATCTGCAAAGCATTGTTAAAATGTCCCATTCACAGAAATACGCACATTCTGGGAGCTAATATGTTGCTCAGCTTGAAGAGCTTAGAGGAATACAATGGAGCTATAAGGGGAAATTTTGTCACCTTTTCAGCACTGATAAAGGAGAGGGAATCGTATACTGGGGACAGAAATAATGTGTTTGACTAACTGAAAATTGGCAGACACATCTTTTGCACAAACATCACTCACATTTTCTATAAGCCTCTGAGATATGCAGTTTATGAACTCTTGAGGTTGCACTGAGAATAGGGTATATTGAGATCATGCCTATAAATTTATCTATTTTGATGTTAAAATATGAATTTATGGATCTAGATACTCTCTGAATGGCATAAATTATTTTAATGCAGGCAGAAATACAATGTGACAGCAAATAATTACAAATATATTCCTGCATTCTGTGGAACTTTACATTGATTACTTGACTATTGTATTCAGGTTTTTCTCACTTCATTATGAGAAAGAGAGGTAATAAAAATGAATAGAGGCACAGGGCAGGGGTTATTCTGATGAAATAATTCAGCAAGTAGGAGTGCTAGTCAGAACAGAAGAAAGTGAATTGAAATGCCCTAGATAATGAGGGCTGCTTTGGAAAAAGTAAGAAGCAGTGAATACCCTTGCTCACTTGATAGTTACACAAGCAGACCTTTGTCCTCAGTGTGACATCTCATATTAAAATATGAAGCAGTTAATAAAGCTAACGCTTTCTTTAAGACTAACAAGAATATTAGTTTCCTATGGATTCATTGCTGTAGGAGGATCTTTTAAAAAGGAACAAAACCAAACAGCAAACAAAACACCACAGTTGTTAACCAGGATTTTGAAAGAACTGGCTGTTTAAGGAAAGCAAAAGAGCTGACCTGGGGAGGAAGGCCTGAAGAACAACAAATAGGTACAACCTGTCTGTGACTACATACAGGCTGGCTGCCAAGGGAAGTGAGCATGAGATGGTGGCTGTCCAGGTTTTATGGTGGACCACAACACATTCCTGAACCAGAGCACGATGGTCTCAATGCCCCGGTCATCCAGGGGTTGTATCTAAAAGCAGAGGCCTGGGCACCTTGTCCCAGTGCTGGGACAGCCATGGGGACTGTGGAGACATCAGGGGAGATGGGCATGGGAAGGGAGGAGGCAGGGCTGGGGGTTCGGAGCACCTCTACGGAAAACTGATATAGGAGCCAGGAAACCTGTGGAAAAGCAAGAAATATGAGGAGCATTGGCAAAAGAGTAGTTTGAAAACCTTGCAGATGAGGTGACAAAGAGGAAGGGGAGGTGTCTCAGGGAACATTTGGGATGCAGGTGATGCTGAAGACTTTTAGGGGCAGGAACAATGGAAGGAAAAGATGCAGAACCAAAATGGATGGGATGTTTAAGCTATCGCTTATGGCAGTTATTTTGCAAGCGGAGAAGGAAGCGTTGAGTATCTGAGAAAGCATGAATTGACTCACACTCTTGCACCTCGATAGACCTTATTATTCAAAAATAAAATAAGGAAAATCTCTAAATAAGTTTGTACTCGTATATTGTTCTAATCCTAAACAAAACAAGGTATCTCTGTCTCCTGCCTCCCAAATCAGGGTAAGATTGAAAGAAAATAATAATGTTGATAATTTAACTATACTAGGTTGTTGCAAGAGTGTTACATTTATTCCTAAGCTAGTATCAGTGTCCATAATACGTTGTTCCAAAACAGTCAGTAATAGTAACAGAAAAATGTTAAATTCATCAGGATATAACCAGGCCATAAAGTGCTTAGAGTTCAAATTAAATACTAATATCTCAAAATATAGCTTATTTTGGTATCCTAACATTAAAACATGTAGAAACAATCTACATGCATACTGAATGGATTTCTGATTAATGTGAAAATTTTTTTTTCCAACAGTGCCTGATTGTTTGGGGAAATTTATTTTGCATTTGCTCTAATAAGAACTGCAATTATAAAAAAAGCATTTGCCTATTTACTTCATCTCTCTGTTCTCTCTGTAGAAGATCGTTTACTCAAATAGATCATGACATTTTTTTCACTATATCTGGGAATGTGAACTCTTTGAAGCCTATTTCCATATTACCTTTCAAATCTTGAAATGTGACATTTGTCATGGTATTGGTTTTGATTCTTTATTCAGCAGTGTATTTGTGGCATGGCTCAGAGGGCTTTTTATGAATCCTGTTTTCTAAGGAATAACTATGCTTTTAATTGACTGAGAGGGACGAGTTATCTAAATGTAGTAGTAGCAGAGGTAAGCTTTTTTTCTGCAGGCTGAATGAAGAGTCATTCACTGTTGCACATCCAAACAACTACCAAAGTTGAAGGGTAATAGCATATCCTCCCCCCCCCCCCCCCGAATTGTGGGCATGTGCTCTACCCTGTTTCCTCTCCAAATCAAGATGAGTAAGGCGGACCACAGTGGAGGCATTTTTTTAGTCTAGTGTATTCACCAATAGGTTTAGAGCTACTGTTTCTGGGCTTTTATCAGTTGTTGCTACTGCTGCTGTTGTTGAAAAAGGACTGGGTTTTGGCTATCAAATTGTTTAGTTAGGTTACTAGTGTAGACTGAATGCTTTATTATTGTTATTCTGTTTGTAAAAATGTGCCAGTGATAGGAATTGATAACTTCTTGATCATCTTCAGTGTCAGAAAAAATGCCTTGCTAATCTGCTGTCATGCCATATTAACAAACCAATAAATCAAATAAATAGTAGATATGGAGCTGACTGCCACTTCCCCCTTTGTGTCTGCAGAGAACCTGATTTAAAGTCACACTGGTGTAAAACTAATATCCATTTATTTGCTCTTTGAGGTAGATGCTCAGTAATCTCTAAAACATAATCTGAGTCTGAGTTCCAGTTATGGGGCCCTCTTTGTGTTCCATTTCCAGCCTAAACTATACTGTCTCCAGCTTGGAGGACCCTTTTGCAGATGTCTATAGACACTGAACCATTCATTTTTAACAAAATGTTGGAGAAGGAGGTGAATTCCAGAAAAGCAGAGTGCCTATTAATATAATTTCATAAGTTCTTCAAGCAGCAAAAATAATGAAGCCTCATTTCCTACTGCTTCTTTCTGTCTGTACTGTAAGAGTAAACACATAAGGTCCTCATAGCCTTCTCACACAGTGTCTCCTACTCCTACCCTGCCCTTAACCATTGCCCTCAAAATATCTCCAGTTTTTCCTCATATCCCCTGAATTGCCACACTGTCCTGTTCTCTCCCGGCCTTGTTCTCAGTTCTCTCTCATGACTTTGGGTTTGGATAGGTAAGAGGCAATATCTGGTGGGGTTAGCTCAAAGTTATATCTGTGTGGATTTGTCAGCTGCCAGGAATATATTTATGCACTTACTAATTGGTCCCTGGGTTTTGGAATAAAAATGCCTGAAGGCATAAAAATCCCTAAAATTTAGGCATAAAAATGCCTGAAGTCCGCTTTCCTTTCAGAGGGAACACTTCTTTGGGCCCTTCTCTAGCTGCCATTTTCCCTGAACTTCACAGAACTTAGTATCTGTGAGATTTCTGTGTCAAATTCTGTTGAAATCAGTTGGTCATTCTTAAAAATTACCATGGAGCAAACTGATGTGCAGATGCATAAAGAAACAGATCTACAAATCATAAAAGGTGCACAGATCTAAAAAAAAGTATAGATTAGCCTGACATTAGTTCAGTATAAAATAATAGAAAGGTCAACTGTGTACTCAGGTAAGAAAGAATTAGAAGCTAGGTAGTAGAATTCTGCAAACATTTTTTTACTGAACATCAGGTCTTGTTACCCAGACCTGCTATCTTTCATCGACAAACTTACAAGTTATAATGATGACAGCAACTATAATGAATAATGTATGGGGGGGGGGGTTATAGTTCATGGGAATTAAAATCATATGAGATCTTGAAGTAGGAGTGAGTAGGGCTCACTTTAAGTGAACTAAAATCTGTCTTCTAAATGCATATGAAAATTAGGAAAGAATGAGTGGAGGAAATGCTTAGCAGCACCTACCAAATACTTGTCCTTGCTCTCATCTTGTTTGATACCGTTATGAATGATGATGCATAATATTTTCTGGATGAGTTTCCAGTGACTGGTTAAGTCTTCCCAGCCTTTGCACAGATATGTGAGGGTAGTTAATAGTGAGTAGGACAGGTTACCACCACAGGTTGATCTGAATCATTTGGTCAAAATTATCACATCCAGCTAATACAGAAAAGTGTATTTGGGAATCAGAAACACAGACTACGCCTATAGGATAGGAAAATTTCTATCTTAAAAAACAGTTATTCAGAAGATGGCACAGCAGTCAGCAGAGAGAAGAGCTTGTTTGTGAGATCTCAGTGTCAAGTTGTGGCTTCAAGCCTTATTTTTGTTCCATGGGTGTAGAAGAAAGATAGGCAATAGACACATACCACTGTGAACACCACCAATAAGACCGCTGTTAAAAGCCTGTGCCCTGTTCTGTGACTCACATCTCCTGGACGATGGACCTACTGAAGGAAATTCAAAGGAGGGGAACAAAATGGTCCCAGAAGCCATGAGTCAACCATTTGGATATAAGACTTTAAGGGACTGATCAGCCCAGAAGGTTGAAAAAGTAATTCAATCATCCTCTATAGCTACTTGTACATGAAAAAAATGTGTGATAGCAGGAGCCAGGGAAGCTTTTTCAATTTTCTAGACAAGCACCAGAAATTGAAATTAATCTTTTTATTAATTAAAATTAAATTTAATCTTGCAATGAGGTGCAATTTTTTGGCACAAACCACATATAAATATTGAAAAACCTTTTCAGAGGAAATGTTGAGTCATTATTTTTCTTGGAGTGCTCAAATTGTGCCAGTTTATCTGTCTGTATGTAGTATATAAATCTAAATATACTGTACATATAAAGTGTAGACAGGTACATAATATTTACCTACGTATATCATATGGAAATATTCTAGATATATCAGAGATAGGTAGAGATACAGTTGTAAAGCTTCCTTACTGCTAACAAATGGCTTCATAACTAATACTGAAGACAAAGATATAAATATGGGATCTAAAATAATCCAAAACAGCATGAGATAGAACCAGAATTAATCTCCAGACTTCCCAGAATACTCTGAATATTCTTCAAATCGGTTAGTTAGATTTTGCTTCAATTTAAATTATCTGCACAGTAGGTAGAAATATGGATTTTCTTTTGGAAGGGAGGAGAGGAGGTTAGTGATTGCTTTTCCACTAACAGAAAAATAAGTCTCTTTAATGAATTATTGTGAAAATGTATTTGAAGTTTTTCAAAGTGAAAGAAACATAGCAAACAGTGAAAACTGTAATATTTCAGTTTGATCCAGAGGAAACTTAAATAGCACCATGTACCAGCCAAAGCTAACAGCTCCAGTTTTCCCTCTGCTAAGAGGGATTGCACAAATGCTAAATCGATTTCCTTTTCAGAGTGATACTAATTGCCTTTTGTCCCTGAGCACCATATCAGGCATTATTCTCAGCACCTCTTCAGAGCTGAAGAGCTTAAAGAAGTTTAAAAGGCAAACACAGAAAAATGCTATATATATAAAATATTTCTTAGACAAATTGTGTCAAATAAGGTGCTAACTTCAGAATGACTTTAATGTGCAACAGGGAGAAATATCAGTTGCTTAATGGGACTGAAATTTATCCCCTTTCAGAAAGCCAATATGAGCCTATGAACCACTGAAAGCCAATCCTAAACTTATGGCTTAAGGAGATTTAAGGGAAGTAATGGCCCCATGCTATCTTTCTGCACGGAGTCAGTGTTTCACTGCCAGTGACCTGGTCCCATGCTATTGATTTGTAATAAGACTTAGTATAAGGTATTTGGGACATTTTTCATGCCAAAACATGTCTTGGTTTCTAGTCTTCTCTGTGTTAGATGCTGGCCACTGCTAGTGCAACACCTTAAAAAAAAAAATCTCTGGTGTATTTGAAATACTGATTTAGCCCTTCCTCTCCCAAATCCTCAATAGACATTTCTAGGGCCAGTGTGATACTGCTATGTGTATTTTATGATATTCAGTATCTCTTGAAAAAAATACTTAGAAGAGAGAGTTTGGATCCATCTGATACTATTTCTGATACGTTCCACCACACTGCAGCCAGTATGGTCATTTCAAGCTGTTTTACTTGTGGGATGGTAGTGGAAAACACATCAGAAAGCTTGGTTAATAGTGAGAACATATATCTTTCACCAGCTCATTTCAGGCTTAGGAAAATCATCTTCAGATATTTAAATTTTTTTTTAAATTGCTTTGTCCATGCTGTTGACATTTTTGTGGATATTCATTTAGCCACACAGATGATTAAGAGCCTTAGAGCTATCAGGTATAATGCTTTAAGCTCTCATTCTGAGGGCTCTATATGATGGGACTTTCAAAGTCCACATCTCCTTCTCTTCCAGCGTTTAGTATGCCCTGACATGATGCTATTTCAAAGATACTGAGGGCTTCTAAGTGAAAAACTGATGTCCTGGAAACCTTTGCTTTTAGAATTCTGAAGGTCCATGAAATGTTATGCTGAAGTTGTTTGAACTCTACAGAACTTCAGCCAAATCACTGGCTGAAAACCAAAGGCAGATTAAGTCAGACTGGGGAAAAAAAAAAAAAAAAGTGCATTTTTAAAGTGGAGGTAAACGTCCCTTGGAAGGATGTTTTCTCCCTTGTTTGAAACTTTTGAATTCTTATGCACCTGTTTTAACACAAGTATGGGATTCACTCAGTGTTCATGAGGCAAAGCTCTGTGGCTTGTATTGTAAACCTACTGATTGTTACTGTGCTATCTCACTTTAAATATATATCTATGACATGCAATACTGAATTATCAAATTTTGTGCATGTTTCACTATTAAAAAAAAAAAGGTAACTTTGTTGTGACTATGTTAAACTAAAACAAACAAATGTTGATATGTACTCCCTTTTTCCAGAATTTATACTTTTCTCTACAGGCATCGAAAAATTGTTACTGTAGTAACTTTCTAATCCTCCTGGGTATTAGTTGCATTCTGTTCCCACATCCTCTAATTAAATGTCAGGATATATTCTTTGATATTCTCAGACATCCGTTCTTTGAGGTGGCCAGTGCTTTATAGGGTGCTGGCAGGTGGCAGAACACCCTTCAGAGGAAGGAGGGTTTAGCGAAGTTTGACGTATGTTTCCATGTATCCCTGTGCAAGGAAAAAGTCTTTTTCTTGAGTAGTCCTGGAAGGAACAGGTACAGCCTGGCCCCTGAAGCCTGAATGTTGCTTTTTAATGACCATATGTATGGTTTGTGCATGCAAAAAATATATTGCTGTGAGATGATTAGATGTGGTGGGTTGACCTTGGACTGCAGTCAGATGCCCACCCAGCTGCTCACTTACTCCCCTTCCTCAACAGGGCAGGGGGAGAAAAGAGGATGAAAAACTTTGTGGGTTGGGGTAAAAACAGGGACATCCCTTACCAGTTACCGTCACAGGCAAAACAGACTCATCTTGTGGAAACTTAATATAATTTATGGCCAGTTAAAATAGATGTGGATAGTGAGAAACAAAGGCAAATTAAAACAAGACCTTCCCCCTGTATTCTCTTTTTACCAGCCTCAACTTCACTCCTTCACTCCTGACCTTTCTACGTCCTCCCACCACGTGGCGCAGGGTGACAGGGAATGAGGGGTTGCAGCCATTCCATAACAGTTTGTCTCTCCTGCTCCTTCCTCCTCACGCTTTTCCTCTGCTGCAGTTTCCTTCAAGAAATATCCATGGGCTGCAGGGTAGATATCTGCTCCACCATGGTCCTCTCCCACAGGCACCTGGAGCAACTCCTCCCCCTCCTTCTTCTCTCACCCCGGTGCTTACGCTGCCGTTCTCCCTTTCTTCTTTTTCCTCCTCCTCTGCCTATCGGGTGGTTTTGCCCTTTCTTACAGAGGCATCACCATCTTGGCTGATGGGCTCAGCTGCGTCCTGCAGTGGCTCAGTCTGGAGCTGGCTGGAAGCAGCTGGAAGGGCCCGTGTCTGGCACGGGGCAGCCCCGCGTGTCCCCCTGCCCACTGCCAGCACCTGGGCACCGACATCCAGTACATTAGAAAACAGTTTTATGCAGAATTGATTAGGAAACCAATACCACCATGTTTTCACTTCAACGGATTTATTTCCAAATCGTGTACCATTTTAGTTCTGGCTTTTGTGTGGATGCTTTGAGAGTTGTTATTCTGAAGTTTTACTTCCTTGCCGTCTTTTGATGTATGGGTTCAGTCCGCAACCGTGGTGGCCCCGAGCCAGCCGCCAGGGTCTAGCAGGCCACTGCCCTGTGAACTGGGAATGATGGCATACAGACCTTGGGACGGGCGACCACAGTGACTTGGCAAAAGCAACAAATGCTAATGCTAATTTTCTCCCTATTCATGCTCATACACTGTTGTAGACTAAGTACAATGTCTTCTAAAAATATATATATTTGCATATTCCTAAAGGAAAAATATATTTTGTTTTCATAAAAGACTGAAATAATCTAAATGGCATTTACTGTGTACATCTTTGTTTTTTCTTTTTACTTGATGAATATTTTTCCAATGTGTTTCCAATAAAAGAATTCCAGTTCATCTTGTTAGCAGCCATGGAATGAAAATCTGTGTGGCTGGTTCCTCCGAATCAGTGGAATATACCAAAAGAAACTTTGTCCAGAAGTTGCATAAGCAAACAGAAAAATATTTTATAAGCAACAGAAAAATAAAGGTAAAATCACAGAAATGTGGATCAACAGAAAGGCGTTTCCTCAAAACTTATGTTTTAAAAGGATTTTTTATGTGTCTAGTAGACTACGTCTTTTTCTCCTGTTGGGTAGCAGGCAAAAGTGCTACTGCTTGTGCCGTTGACTTTGTACAAGGTGTCCATGTGTGCAGTGCATTGGACCAAGCAGTGCAGGTGGAGCCTTCTCCCATAGATGGTGCCCTATCTTTAGTTTAACATCATGTTATCATGATGTTTCTCCTCAAGAGCTAGTGGCAGGGGTTTTGTTCTGCTTACAGTTGCTGCAGTCTCCAGGTAATCCCTTGATTTCTATAAGCTACTTGCAGCAACCTCAAGACATCAAAAGCACTTTTTGCCTAAGAAGAAATGTACAAATCATGGAAATGAGCGTGGAGTCAGTGGGTATGTTTATGCTGCACATACTTCACTGGAATACAAAGATACCAAATTACCTAACAGACAAGGAGTCTAGCTGTGAAAGTACATAAGTCTAAGTTTAGCTTCCTAACAGGCAAAATGGTCTCATGCTGTCTTGCCAAGCCTGGCAGCATACAGACTGCATGACATACATGAGCACCTGGCAGTTGTCACTGCCTGTGAAGGACTGGACTTGACTGGACTTAGTGGCTCATAAGGACTCCTGAATTGTAAGTTATAACGCATCTTTAGTAGAACAAGAAACTAACAAAAATTAGGAAAACGCACTTGTGAGGGAGGAGAAGAGATCACCCAGGATGCTTAGTCAGCTAGTGCCTGGCCTTAGCTAGCATATTCTGGCAGTGTGACTTCAGCTCAAGTGTCTTAGAGAGTCAACTACTTCTATGGCTTGATGAAAAGGTAGCAGAGCTTTTGGTTGTTGTGCCCCAAACCCCTTTCATCATTAGCTGTCTGTGAAGAAAGAGAGGCCTGAATTACTGACTGTGGTCTCTTGAAAGACAGGAGAAATCCAACTTTCATGGTTCTTGTGGTCCCTGCATGCTAAGTTGACTTTATCCTTAGTAGTTTTATTCATAGATTCCAAAGGAACTCTTGAGATACTAACAACAAAATTTGGGTAAAAGACTTAGTTTGGATTTAGGGGAGAGGCAAAGGGAAACTGTTCTTGATCTTAGCTTGAAATAAAATTATGACCATCATTCAGCTGTAGATCTGTTTAAAGCTATGACCAGGATTGCTGCTTAGCAGAAGCATCTCAACAGTACATCTAACGGATTTGCTAAGGTGGATATGACCTTGAGTGCAGCAAGAAGTAAATAATTCGGCAGGTGTCTGATACAGACCCTAAGAATCTGCTAAAGATACATACAATAAGCCAACCTTTTGTCAGTTGACTTTGGTCCTCTAGAGGCCAAATCACCACTGGAAAAAATTTAGGAGTAGATAAAATGACTAAGGTTGAAGGTAACATTTAGCATATATAATGTTTCTAGACTTCCAGGGCAATGGTAAGTTGTTGTGGAGAGCCAAATTAAAGAAACAGCTGGAAGTTGTCTCACTGGAAGTGTCTATAGAAAGCAGCTGAAAGGAATCATGGGAGAAATTATTCCTATATATGCTAGCATGTTCTCTAAGCATTACATAGCACTTAGGAGAAGTAATATCAGGCATAAATCTGATTTACATTTCAACAAGGAAGAGTTCCTGTCATCCCTTGTGCTCTATTACCCCACCCCAGTACACAGTGGGAGAAAGTGAAGTCAAATGTTGGCAGACGAGCTCATGAAACCATCTATATTGCCTTGAATATCCCTAGTTTTGAATGGAGCCTGTGGCAAACACTTGAAGTATGAACTACTAGAGATTCATCCTCAGACAGTGTCACTCCCATGTTTGTGGGTAGCAAACAGTCAAAGCCTAAAACAATCTAAGTCTAAAACTACAGAAGTGGAATATTTCAGTAAGGTACCGATTCTATTTAGGCACAATCAGATCTAGTGGTACCTAAGAAAGAAGAAAAAAGTCCTTTTCTGACCTCAAGCAGCTTGTTTCAATTGCACAGAAAGCCTTTGACTATGATTTAGGACAGTTAATATAAGAGAAACTTTGCTGATGTGGGAAAGTAATAGGATTATCTTGGCAATGTGCTTATGGAGAATGACCCTGGACAACAAGGGCACAAACCTTGGAGTAGAGAAAGATACGTTAAGATCAGTGTACAGCATACTTTAGGGAGTTGGACCTGCCTGCAGACATTAAGTTAGTGATGCTTCCCTCTTCTGAAAAAAGAAATGTGCTAGCAAAGACTGTGTCAGCAAGGATCATTGTACATGAAGTGTCCCTAACTATGAAACCTGGTGACAGACTCTGAGGGCTGTAAGGATGGATTCCAGTATGGAGACTTCAGTACAGTGCTACAGCTTACCCCAGCAGGCTACATCTGCAGTCATCAGGGAAGGAAATAACCCAGGTGAGGGCAAGAATTTATACTGTTATCCCTTTAGATAACAGGAAAGCATAAAAAAGTAAGCTTCATCTTCAGGTTTCATCTCACAGTATTGGTCAGGGCATGAGACCCATGAGCATGAAACACATACCGAGAACCTGGACACACGGTCCCTGATACAATCAAAAGCTGCCCCTGAAGCATGCAAAGCGTCCTGTGTACTAAACCATGTGTGGAAGCACAGTATGTATACCAAGTCATACATTGCCATACTAGTATATGGGAATAAAAGAATTAGTGCAGAAACGCATCGACTATTGTCAAGCTGCCTGCAAGGCCTCCATGTGAATGTCAAGCTTGTGTCTATACTTGCAAAGCAGCATGGCAAAAGCTGTGTAAATATGGCAAGGCATTTTCTGAAGCTGGAGGGATACAGTCATGATATACTGTTTCCTACAGGATTAAGGCCTGTCGTGGTTTAACCCCAGCCAGCAACTAAGCACCACACAGACGCTCACTCACTTCCCCCCCACCCAGTGGGATGGGGGAAAAAATCGGGAAAAAGAAGCATAACCTGCAGGTTGAGATAAGAACGGTTTAATAGAACAGGAAAGAAGAAACTAATAATGATAACGATAGCACTAATAAAATGACAACAGCAGTAATAAAAGGATTGGAATGTACAAATGATGCGCAGGGCAATTGCTCACCACCCGCCGACCGACACTCAGCCAGTCCCCGAGTGGCGATTCCCTGCCCCCCCTTCCCTGTTCCTAAACTAGATGGGACGTCCCATGGTATGGAATACACCGTTGGCCAGTTTGGGTCAGCTGCCCTGGCTGTGTCCTGTGCCAACTTCTGGTGTCCCTCCAGATTTCTTGCTGGCTGGGCATCAGAAGCTGAAAAATCCTTGACATTAGTCTAAACACTATTAGCAACAGCTGAAAACATCAGTGTGTTATCAACATTCTTCACATGCTGAACTCAAAACACAGCATGGTACCAGGTACTAGGAAGACAGTTAACTCTATCCCAGCTGAAACTAGGACAAGGCCTTAAGGGAGACTATGAATATTAGAGATCCTTGGCTTTGGTTCAGAGAAGCAGCTGGAAGCTTGGATGCATATAATGTCACTTCTCCAGCTGGGTAGGAAACTTATAAAAATAGGCTCCTGAAAAAAATGTTTCATAGTCCCAGATCCCAAGCAATGTTGTCATGCCCAGATGTCCTTCTGCATTTGATATTCCTGCTTTTACATGAATTTACTCCTGGAAATGGTGAGATGAGTACAAGTTTAAAAAGGAGGATGAAGCAGAGAGAGAAGCCTTGGCAGGAGTTTGATTTCTGAAATCAGGTTGAACGTCAAGGAGCACTTTCTCTGATCAGTTCATTCATTTGTAGGGTTTCCAGCTGACCTGAGATGTTCTGTACTTATCCTATATATGATTTGTGGACTGTTCTGAATAGAAAAAAAGTGGTTTATGGACCTCAATATGCCTTTACTCTCCCAAGTACAAATCAGGAATAAGATAAAATTAGTGTGAGAATAAGACCCATATTTTTTTCAGTTACACCCCAGTCTAAAGATTATATTGTGGGAGTGAGAGAAAAATACAAACTAGTAAATCATATATGCTGCTTAGACATTGAATTGCTTTCCTCAAAGTTAAACAAATTGGGACAACCATAATGCAAAGGCAGAGGTGTCAGCAGGATACAATTAAGTTGTGAATTGTCAAGCAGAGATGTAATATGGAAAACCCTTATCTGTTGTGAACAATTGTATTTGGATTACTCACAAATGAAACATTTCAGTCAGATTTCTTACAAATACCATTGAGGAGAACTTCATTGACTCTCCTGTAGCTATTTGAGCTTGCTTCCCTGAAATAATATTACATTTGTGAATGTATCCATCTCTGTATAAATCTCTTTTCCCTCGTATATGTTTGCTTTCACCTGTGAAAGTCATTTTCATGGTTTTTTTATCTTGTCTTTAATAAGCTATAGCTTATTGCAGTGTATTATGCATTGTATTTAAAGTACCAATACAGATATGCCACGCTCTATAAAATGCAAGAGCTTCTCTTATGTATGGAGAAATGAATCATTTCCAGGGAAAGAAGTTAAAATTATAATTCAATCAAGGCAATTCTGTTCTTTCTTTGTTTTCAGACAGGAAGTGCACTATCTTAAGGACATCTGAAACTCATCTGTGATTACAAAGTTGTCATTCCCTTATACAAATCATATAGCTAAGTAATGCAAACTATTCGCAGAATAAAAGAGGTTAAATTGTCTTTTTCACTCAAAACATATTCTAATTGGTTCCTGACAGAAAGTTGTCCTGATACAATGCATTATTGGCTAGTCTCACGATCGAGACTATTGTCGATGGGCTAAGCTACAAAGGCTGGAAGCGGGTAGGTACACTCCCCACTAATTGCTATTCAGAGTTTTTCAAGTGTCCACTTTACAAACAAACAAAAGCATCATTTGTTTGATGCAATATGTGAAGTGATCTTTTTCCTGTGCAAAGCATGTATTTCTTTCCTCTTTAGGACAGAACTTTAGAGACCAAATCACATACTGTGGAAAAATTTTGAAGGTTCAGCTTTAGAAAAGGAAGAAACAGGAACATGATTTCATGTTTCCCAAGGCCATTTTACAGAATATCTGCTTTCCTGGACTGTTACAGTCTGTAATGGATAAGCATATAGTTTCTTGAATATATAGTCACTGAGAATGACTAGTTAATCTTAATTTCCAAGATCAAGACCATAAATACAAGACTCTGATATACAAGACTGTCAAATGCACCAGACAGCTGCTGCAGCGCCCAAAGAGAGTGTGGAGGCTGCAGCTGAGCAAGCGGGAAAGCTGGTTCTTGTTCTTCATGAACAGTGGCTCCACAGATCACAGTCCAATCTTCTCTGTTCATTTCTGAATGGCAAATAAGCCTTCCCAACTGCGGAAGTTAAACCACCCGCATTGTTACAAATTACTTGTTTTCCACTAGGTCTCTAGGACATCCTGTTTTCCTGGTGCCATGTTAGTGTCTTTAAAGTTTTGGCTTGGTACTAATAGAAATTTATT
The DNA here is from genome assembly GCF_964188355.1 of Buteo buteo. Classification (NCBI taxonomy): domain Eukaryota; kingdom Metazoa; phylum Chordata; class Aves; order Accipitriformes; family Accipitridae; genus Buteo; species Buteo buteo. The sequence continues at coordinate 36,102,081 of NC_134173.1, forward strand.
TTAGTTCTTCTTTTGAAATAGGGATAGAGGTTTATACAAACACATACTCAGCAAATGCATCAATGTGTTCTAATTAATGAATTATCCATTCAGTGCTACAATAATTTGCTTTATCTCTAACCATTCCCAGTGAATTATTTATATAGTGACATTTATTAGCAAACTGCTATTTGCATCACTTTTACATTACTGTTCTCATTATTAATTATACTTTTAATAATTCTTTAGTGCTTGGTCTAATCAATAAAGAAAAACGGATGGTGCTCATGAAGCTTTTAGCCTTATCTTAATTCTATATCCTTAATGCCATTGCCAATAGCACAAGAGTAGATACATACTACTTTAACTGGCAGTTCTTTCCTTTTGTACATTCCCTTGTCTCCTCTTCTCTCCTGTATGCCAGTATCCCTGAGCTTGTTCTGTAAAAGCAAAGGATGTTTCCCTATTAATGACTATTTAAATAACAGAATTACGTTGCTATTGTACTTGCTTCTTTCTTTCCCAGACAATGACTATGAATTAATTAGCATTAGAACATTGGAAATTCCTATGAATTTTAACATTTTATTTGGAACATTCTGTGTGCACTATTGAATGATTTTACACCTCCTAATGCAAAACCGATGATATCTCTACAACCCTCTGGGGGAGGGTGTGAGGTCATTAAAGTTAGATTTGCAAAGAAAATACATGGATTTCTCTCACACATTATTCTTTCCTGTGCTGATAATGCTATTTTTGAGCGCCTGTTCAGAGTGGCTCATTTCTATTGAAACATTCTCTTATCCTTTAACTATCCATCTACCTTTCCAAACTTTTCATTTCGTAAGGGAAATGAGCTGTGGTTTTTCAATACTGAAAACACTCCTACAGGAAAATGGGAACTTACGTTTTCAGCTGTAGTGTTGACTCCAGAGATAATGGTCACTGAAAGGCAGCCCAGTGTGAAAAGCAAACATACATGTCAGAAATGAAAATAACAGTTTATACTACATCTCCTTCATGTCTTCATTGCTGATAGTTTATTCTCTCTGTGAAGGAGGATTCCAGAAGTAACATTGGTGTTTTGGCATCCAGGCATCTGTGTGTGAAGAAAAATGATGAAGTTTTATTAAAAATTCTCCCTGGAGTCCTAATTTTGTTCTATATTCCTGCTGATTGTTTTTTATTGGGTTTATTTTTAAAACAAAGGTTTCTTGGATTCATGGGAGCTAATAACATAATTAGCACCCTGCCAGTGACTGAAGGAGAAACACTGGCAAACACAATCCAAATCCCTCTGTACTACTTACTGAGCAAAATCTTAGAGTGTTAAGCCGGGTGGATTGCTTAAATAGATTTTTTTCCTTCAGAATCAGGTATTATTTCCATAACCTACATCTATCTGTTTTAAAATAAACTTCCTTTTCAAAAGTGAATAGCAACATGTATGTAGGCTTAAATTTACCACTTTGTATTAACAAAATTTGCATAAAATTTATGCTATTTAAGTAATATACTCTTGATGGTTAAGTTCTAAAGAAAGCTATTGAACAGGGAAGAAACATACTGCCTATGCATCCAGAACCAAAGGTTGTTGAAATTATTAAACAGCTTTTAACAGCAGACAGAAGAAATGTTTTCTTCATATCAGTTTGATTTACTTCAATAACTAGTTCAAAGTTAAGGATCTGCTTAGAATTAGAGTAACCTGAAGCATCATTATCTTTAAATGGTCTATGAATAAATTCTCAGTCTGGTATGCTAAGACTTATGAATTCATTCATTAACTGTATATAAAATTTGCTTTGGTAATAAACCAGTTTTAAGTATAAAAAGTTTGATGCATTTTTCCTCTGTATACAACATATTTATTGCAATTTTATTTAAATAATAAATACACTTGAAAGGCTGGGGTTTTGCATTTCAATTGAATTCCCATTTCCATCCAAAGCAGCTTGATACGAGTCGTAAGTAAATAAAAATTAATCTGCTAGTAAAGAAGAATTATTCATTTCTAACAGAATGCTATGTAAGTGTTAAGCATTTGAATAATTATGCTGAACTATATTGCTTCTTAAATGGGAATGTAGGTATTTTTCTGGTAGTGTATGGAAGTAACAGATTAGTTTAAACGTTGGATTCAGTTGCAAAGCAAGTTTTTTTTTAGGTTTACCTACCGACAACAATCAAACTCACTTGAGGAAAAAAGAATAATACACCTTCAAAATAGGCATAGAAGGGTTTTTTAAAAAATTGCTTTATGGTTTTTTTGTATTTTCAAGTGAATAGGAATTATTTTCACAAAAATAATGTTTGAAAATCTCATGAGACTTAATTTTATATTGAATGCTTTTTTGTGAAAAATATGTGACAGGTTTTCCAGAAATAGTATAGTTCAGGGCCTTATAAATAGGCAGTTCTATGATACATGGGAGATAGAATGGCTATATGAACATTAAGTCATAACTCCCAACTCCCTACTTTAGGAGCATCTATACTCAGTATTTTAATTCAGTAGAAAATTCCAACATTTCTAAAATGTATTTGATTTCCAACTGGAAGAAAACAAAGGTTTAACATTTGCTACTTATTAAAATTCTGTTTAAAAGTAGTGGAAATATCAAAATGGGCAACAGTTTTTCCCTCAGCAAGAGTAAGGCAGTTAGTTTAAATTCTGATGTAACAAGAGTTACATTCATTTATTTTAAAAATGTAGGTTTATGCTCACATTGTTATTGATTTGGTTTATATGTATATGATGCCGGCATTTTAATTAGAAAGACTTGGTTGCTTTATATTAGGCTTCTTTAATGAGTTATCAAAATCAGAAAAATCATATCCTTTCTTTAAAACAATAACCATAGCAGATCCTGCTAAATCACACAGCTGACAGAGACACCTATTCCCGACTTGCTCAAAGCTGTGAATTAATTAATTTGTTTCAAACATAAAATTGCTAGAGAAGCATTTCTGAGTGCAGCTTGATAGCCACTCTCGTTTGTGTGTATCCAGCATGGTAAGGGCAATGAAATCTCAGCAGTGGAGGTCCATTTCTCAAAGCTGGCTGAGCTAAAGGAGAAGGAAGAGGTTTTTATTATGTCAGTGGTGGAGAACGCGTTGAAAGCAGCAAGGATGTCTCCGGTTTCAACCAAGTGCTGATATACTAATTATGCCTTAACTGCATCTCCTGTTTCCTCCTAGGTCTTACTGCTGCAGCATCTCTCGTATCCCTGGCTTGGGCTTTGGCTTCCTACCAAAAGGCCCTCCGTGACTCCCGTGATGACAAGAAACCCATCAGTTACATGGCTGTTATAATCCAGTTTTGCTGGCATTTCTTCACAATTGCAGCAAGGGTCATTACTTTTGCTCTGTTTGCCTCGGTTTTCCAGCTGTACTTCGGGATCTTCATCGTGCTGCACTGGTGCATCATGACCTTCTGGATCGTCCACTGCGAGACAGAGTTTTGCATCACTAAATGGGAGGAGATAGTTTTCGACATGGTTGTTGGGATAATCTATATCTTCAGCTGGTTCAATGTCAAGGAAGGAAGGACACGCTGTAGGCTTTTCATTTACTATTTTGTGATCCTTTTAGAAAACACCGCCTTGAGTGCTCTCTGGTATCTGTACAAGGCCCCGCCAATCTCTGATGCATTTGCCATACCAGCACTGTGTGTAGTGTTCAGCAGCTTTTTAACAGGCATTGTTTTTATGCTAATGTACTATGCCTTCTTTCACCCCAACGGACCAAGGTTTGGGCAGTCACCAAGCTGTGCTTGTGAGGACGCTGCCGCTGCCTTCACCCTACCCCCAGAAGTGGCCACAAACACCCTACGGTCCATCTCCAACAACCGGAGCGTCACGAGCGAGCGGGATCAAAAATTTGCGGAGAGGGATGGGTGTGTGCCTGTGTTTCAGGTAAGACCCACCGCACCGTCCACACCTTCATCCCGGCCACCAAGGATTGAGGAGTCTGTCATTAAAATCGATCTGTTCAGGAACAGGTACCCAGCGTGGGAGAGACACGTGTTGGACAGAAGCCTGAGGAAGGCGATCTTAGCATTTGAATGTTCCCCTGCTCCTCCACGGCTACAGTATAAAGATGACGCCCTTATCCAGGAGCGCTTGGAATATGAAACCACATTATAAACAAAACAAAAACACAGCTTGAAGAAGCTCCGACATTACAGTCCAAATTAAAGGGTTGACAGTAGGGCTGTAGGAATAACTAAACTGCATACTACAAGTAGAGCAGCAAGCTGTAGTGTTCTTAGTCTGGCTATCATCATGATTATCATTTGATCCACTGTGTGCAGTCCCTCTGCAAGACACTGATACAGCAGCATCACCTGAAAGCCTCAAAAAACCCCAAACGCTGACCCACACATACAGATCAGTTACTGCAGGTGGGGAAACTCACCCATGACTCCTTGCTGCCATGAAACTCTGACTGCACAGTACTCACAATCAAACCAATAGGAAGGCTCTGACGAGGGCTTTCAACTTTAGCCAGTAGTGCATTTATTTTAGAAATGAATGGTTGATATTTACATAATCAATGGCAAAAACAAACAAACAAACAAAACCTTTTCAAAAGTAACAAAACCGTAGCACACAGTATTGCTGTTATGAAAACTCTTTTCTGGGGAAAAAAATAGGAGCATAGTAGTCTTCAGCACGCCCATAGATCAACCATTCAGCTTAGAATAGGTTTGCAAAATGGTTCTTCATTAAAAAGATACATCGTCATGTTTGTAAGGCTGTCAAGGGAAAATAAACTTAATTCTGATTAATTAGGTCATAAACATTAGTGCTACCAGAACTGTTTGTTTTCTGTGGAATTTCAAAGTCTTTTTAAATGCAATTTAAGTTCTTTATGTTACTTTCAACAGAAATCCTATGCAGCTCCCTTCTGGTTTTCAGGAGGAATAAGGAGCTCTAGCACGTAGTGATGTAAATTAAATGATAATCATGATTCAGTGTTCAATTTGCAAAAACCCCTATATATATATATGTAAAAGAACAAGGAAGTATAGTTTTCGTATTCTAAACTTTTTGGAGGACCCCATTCAGATATTTCAGAAGAAACTACAAGATGAACACACTGAAACTTCTCTGTTTCGGGACTGAGAATGCATGATTCAGTGTGTGAATGTATGCAGGGGTGACAAGAGACTGTGACATGCCATACCCTTCTAGTGCCAAACATTGTATAACTGCAAGGTTGATATTGCCTGAGGGACAGATAACGAGTGGCACGAGCCCTACCAGAACAAGAAGCAGGAAAGACCAATCAAGTTCTCAACGTGTAGAGACAGCTCTGATTTTTCCCACCCGAGGTGAAAGTGATGTCTTTTAAAGGCTTTCAGCCACCTCTTAGTAAGTATATTCACCGAAGTATAGTATAAGCAAGTTATGTGGAAGACCCTCTTCTGCTTGTTCAAGACTTGTGTCCAGATACGTCTAAAAATTATGCTGAATCTCTTGTAATAGAGTGCTTTTGCTGCAAGCTTTTGGGTTTTAAATACCTCCCTAAATCTAGTCAATGGTATCCTCCTTTATGTTAAAAGTATCCCCTGATGGTGCTTTCAGATGCATTAAAGGTGCAAGTCAAAATTTGATAGTATTTTTTTTAAAGCTGGTGCAGAGTGAAAAACTCATGAATTATTTCAATATTTTTGTAAAGTAAAAATATGGTATAAAAAGGTTACTTTTTATAAACCTCAAATCTTTTAATACATTTCATTCTCTTTATAGCTTAGATTTTAAGAATTGGTCCATGAACTTTATCAACTGGCTTCTGCAGGTTGATATAAACCTGGTTTTCACACATTATGGGTTTGTTTTGCAGTGTAATGCCATATGAAAGCCTACATGGGTACTTTTAGAATACTCTATAAACCGTGGATCCTGCTTCAAATGTAAGTGGCTTGTAAAGACACCAAGTGATTCCATAAGAAACAATTTGCTATAATTATTTCCATCCATTTTAGGAGAGCGAAGCAGAACTGAAGAGTTACTGTTGTAAATGGCATTGTCAGGATGGAGAAGACCTGATGATTGGTATTGTAATCTTCACTGTCAGGTATATCCAGTGTAGTCACTGCTGTATATGCTGCTGGGTAAATTTCAGTCTTTCCTATTATTAATATTTGTACTATGAAATGGCCAAGGTTACACACCTGTGTTTATTTGTATGCATTCAATTAGACATTTTTAATGTTGACTTTTTTTATTAGCAAAATGTTCAATACCTGTTGTTCTTTGCTGGGGCGAGTTCCTCAAAACAAAACATCTGTGAAAGTGCAGGAATCTGCAAGACAGAGGGAACTTTACACAGATCCAGAACCACCCGTGCTTCAAGGGTTTCTTAGGTATTTTCAAATTAAGCAGTGGCCAGCTGCCTCTATAATAATTTTTTAAATAAAATAACTCTTTGATAGTCCAAACCTGAAGCTTTGTACAAAATGATCGCCCTTTCCTCCATGGAGATAATAGCTAACTATTCAGAGAAAAGTACTCATATTTTGTCAGAAAATATACCACTGCAAGAACTGCTAAAAAAGATTTTGGGAGCAAGTCCTTTGGCCCGTGAAATTCAGTAGAGCCTTCACTCCAGAATCAAACACTAGCTCACACAAGGAAATTGCTGTTTTTCTTTACAAACAAGGCCAATGACAAGCTTTGTAATCCAAGATGTGAGGGTTTCTTTTGGAAACAGTTCGATGGGTTTGCTGCTGCTTTAACAACTCAGAAATTTTAGCATGAGTGAGGCACGGTGGGCAGCGCTCTCCAGCTCTCACCTCCCTCCAGCACCTCCTAGGGAGAGGGCCAGCATCGCAGCTGTCAGAAAGCTTGTCCTCTTCTGATCTCCCTCTCAACCTGTCTTGCTCTTCCTCAGAGCTGCAAGCCCTTTGGTGAGAGCCTACAGAATAGAAGAAATGTTGCCTCATACAGAATTTAAAGGGTTATGGTCTGGACCAGTGCTTGCATTGCAAGGTTTCTAAAGAAGGTTTGGGGTGAGTTTGTCTGATTTGCTCTTGTTTGGTTTTGGAAGGAAGGACACAGAGGTGTTATTTATCCGTGTGGTTTTTAATACCTAGCATTTACTTTCTTTACTCTCCCAGTATTTTTAATTTTTTTTAATAATGTTTGTAAAAATGTTTATCTTAAGCAAACTACTGCAGGGTTTGAGTGCACAGCGCCATACGTGGCAGTACGTATACACAAATTGTCTTCAGAATTCAGTCTGGCTGTTTGAGGAAGGGGGAGAAGTCATTTTACACCACGCCAAAATTTGCTCTCCAAAATCTTGCTCTGTTATGTTCGTAACATCAGTGATACCTGCACTGAGAACAGGGTGGCCACTGAAATCTTAACGCTCAGATGACTACATGAGCAGTTTCTTAATTTGCATTGCTGTGAATAGTCACATTAAAAGCTATAAGTATTTTTTATAGAAATTGTCAAGATTAAACATAGTCCATGTTGAAATTCCATGATGGCCTTATGGACAGTTAATCAATATGCACTATTCTTTTTACCACAGACAGTTTTCAAATCAATACAGTTCAATTAAGACAGCAATAGCAAACAAAGAATTGCAAAAAAAAAATTAACTTCTGCTTTTGAAATAATGAAAAAAACAGGTCCTTTAAATTTCATTCCAGAATACAGGAAAATAAAAAATTCATAATTATATTCTGGTAAAGAAAAGCAATCATATCTGTTTGTTAGAAGTAAGAATTATGTAAACATTCTTCTAATGAACCAAACAAATTTGCCAGCAGATTTAATAGTAACTTACCTGGTTAAAGACTTGGTCCTAAAATTTTGAGAGTTGTGGATTTGTACACTACAGAAAAGACAATTTAACTAGTATTCACTACTCCTCTAGATAGATAAAGGAGAGGTAATGCATACCCATGGTCACTCAGAAAACATATAAGAAAATGTGAGATAAACCTTTTGTCTTATTTTAAAAGAGAAGTTATTTGTTCTATAATAGGATAATTTTTTTTAAAAAAATGAATTCTTTGAAAATATGTGCAATACTTTTTTTCCTGCAGATTTAATAATGAAAAAAATCATTTCCACTTCTGTTTATATCAATTTAAATATGCTTCTTGTGCTAGAACAATGTTTCTGTGCTTGGGTTATATGGGTTTGAGGTCATTTGCAGATCAACAAATTTTCTGTTAATTAATTTCTATAACATTGGAGAAAATTTTCCTTCCAAAATTAAATGCTAGGCCTCAGCTGCCTGATTTTGTAAACTCTTAAGCAGAGGAGGTAAATTAAAATTTTATCTGAGCTGCAATTTTTAATATGTGGTGAATAGCTATTAAACCCAAATTTCTTTAAAACATATGATAGTCTAGCCAATATATCATTATCTGCCCAAAAAAGCAATTCATGAGTGGTACTAAAAGTACGAGTGCTGCTTTATTTGGAAAGGGACTCCTAATCACACACTATATTCATTTACTTTTTATTGGCGAGCAAATATTCACAACTAGCCTGTTGGGTTTTTTAGAACCCAAATTAAACAATTTTGAAGTGTTTGTGATTTGATCATACAATTCCTTAAGAGCCTTAAAAGTGGTGTTGTACTGAGCTTTAGTTGGCTCTGCCAGTGATTCAGCTCCCAAAGCCACTGCCCTTTCTCCTCTCTGTCCGTGAAGTCATGCAATCCGGAGTGACTAAGATGCTGTGATTTACTCTGCACCCCCTGCACTGCCTGCACAATGCCAAGGAAAAGCTTCAGCATATTGCTGGGGTCCTACTGCTGCCTCTCTTGCTCCTGTGCATGGTGGGAAGCAGAGTAAATTGCATTTGTGCATCCATCTAAACAAGCTTATTTAGGTTGAGCCCCTACAAGAGGTGCATGATGAAAATAATCACAACACGTGTCTATGTATTTACAAGCCCAACACTGTAATTACTAATTCTGTAGTATAACAATGCCAAATGTGGGAAGAATTGTCTAAATACACAATAAGCCATTTAATTTTGCTAATTGTAGCAATTAGACTAGCTTGCATGAAGCCCATGCTCTCAGCAGAAAGCCAAATGGAGTAAGTGGCAAACAGCCATGTATATACCAGAGACATCATGTTACGAAATCTTCCCTTGATTGTTTCTAGAACTATGTCTTTTCATTACAGCATTGAATCCATTCCTCTTTATTCTGATAAAACAGATAAAATGCAAAATGAGAACAGATTCTTTTAAACCTGGGAATTAAAAAACCCCACAACAGATTACTGCAGTTCACATACAGTGATTTTTGGAAACAAATTCTGTCGTCATTTGCACTTGGCTGCAGATTGCTGAGTGATCTGCTTCTGAGATGATTTCTCACATCTGGTATGAGCAGATTTCATTACAGGAGAGATGGAGATGACCTTGTAAAGCCTTGCTCACACAAGGTTAGGGGAACAGTGTCACTGATCTACAGACCATTCACAAAGCTTTTTTAACATGAGGGGGTCCCCTGGGACCATTTGTTTTACCGTAGTGACCTTACTGTGGGTCACTGCAGGTGTTTGGTGGGATTTCTTCACAGTTACACTGGTATGAATATGAGAAAGTAGGCTCCTGACCTTGAGTGAATAACTGCATGAATTCAGATCATAGTAGTGAAAGTCTTCATGTCCTAGCTCCTAACTGAAGTCAGCTGGAGACCTGCTTCGTACCAAAGAGCCTGAATGTCACTTGGCTCAACCAGAAATACATACTTTAACCTTAGTGCTAACTCAGCATGAATCAAAACATTTCTTCTTCTTTCCTTTTCAGTTCAAACATTTAAGAATATACTCATTTTGACCAAGTTGCCGTTTTGTGATCCTTTTAAGGAGACTTTGAGAAATGTCTCTGAAACCAGTCATTTCCAGTGATCCTTACAAAAGCCAATTGCTGACCAGCACATTCATTAAAAGGAACTTTTTCTGTACATGTATGTTTGGCTCCTGTACTTAATGTTTTGTTCTGAATGCTCAGTATTTAATTCTTATGCACAGGATCTTATACACCCAATAGTAAGTCATGTGCCTACTCTGAATCCTGGAGCAAAGGGACAGATATGCCAGATGCAGAGGAAAAAGTCCTCTTCTGCACATTTATGGGGTAATTTGCATGAGCTAGAGAGGTAAGAGAGAAGCTTGTATATAATCACAACAGAGTTATAGATACTGTATTCATTGATATTTACAAGAAACAGTGAGATAAGTGGCCAACTAATAGAATGATCAAATCTAAACTTCTACATGCAAGACACTGTAAAATAAAAACAGCCAAGAAACTTTCAAGTGTAACAAAGAATCTCGTTTCCAGGAATGATTGGGATAAACTTAAAAATGTAACAGATTTGTCAATGTAACTAGATGCTACATTAATAGAAAGAAAGACATGACTGCTATGGATACAAGCATTTTCTGTATCTGTAGGTTTCAGCCTCTTATTTCAGATATCTTTGGAAGCAATTGCTTCTGGATCTTACTTCTGGGCATGCTGTAGCCCTGGGCATGCTAGCAGCTTTTCTACACAAGTTCTGTTCTGCTGTAGGAAAGTCCACATCCTTTTAACAAAGTGTTCAGTTTGGGGGTTTTTTGCACTGAACTAAACCTCACAAAAGCATTTCTAGTGTGAAATAGTGTGAAATAGGTGTGTCCACTCAGCCACCTAGTGTGTAAAAGGTACTGCAAAACAGAATTTCACCAGTAGTGATTTCCCTGAGGTAGAAAAGCTGCTAGGTGAATGTCTAGAAGAGCCTTCAGAGACGTAAGATAGTGCTAAGGCAAGATGTAGGCTGTTTGGGTGCTACAAGTCCGCTCAGGGCAAGGCCTGGTCATGGTCCAGCACTGTCTCCCCCACCTGATGCACCAAAGAGCCCACAGAGAGGAAAATGACGTGCATGGGCTGGACGAAAGCCACGGCACTCGGGGACCAGATATCTGGCATGTCGTGGCACACACTCAGAGGTCAGTGCAGGCACATCAGGGGCCTCAGGCGAATACTGTGATCCTCCAAACTGCACAAACCAGGAGCTCCTGAACTTTTTATGCTAGATATTCAAGCACCTAAAATCTGGCTCCTGGACTTGGTCAGAAACATCTCAGTCTTCATGGCAAAAAGTAGCTCAGCTCCTATCTCCCACCTACGACTGCCAGGGTCCCCTGAGCAGGTATTCTTCTGCCCATCCTACCTGAAGGACTTGGGTCCTCTGGGGTGCTATCAGATGGAGCTTTGCACAGAAATACTCATGACTGCTTTTCCAGCAGTAGATTTGTGGTAAGCAGAGACCAAGGGGAGAGCCAGGCTCAGTTATCTCTTCAGCTAGCAATGATTCATATCTCTAGCTACCATCTCTCAGGGGAAGGCTATAGGGCTGCACGCTACTGAGGAGAAGGCCATGCTCCCTCCCTCTTATTTTGAGGCTGTTCCTCCTCTTTGTGGAAAACGTAAAGGTTATCCTGTGCAATGTAGACATACTTCTATTATTCTGATGTATTCGGTGCCCTTAGTGTTGAGGACTCTGAAGCTGTTGCGCACGGCCAGTGCCATTGCCTGCTTCCAGCCAGAGTAATGTCTACAGTAAAAATTTGGGGCAGATGCAAAATCACTCTGCTCAGCTTCCAACCTGACCAAAAGCTGTATGAACATGGTTAGCACTGTGACAAAGCCTGAATCTCTACACGCTGCCTTGAATCAGGTCTATTAATGCACTGTGTGCTACTCTGGCCACGTTCACCTGGTTTCTCCTTGGAGCTCAGGCAGACTTTGTGTGTGCACACCAGAGCTACACCATGTAGCTTATCCGAAGTTCCCTGAGCCCATGGTGCACTACCTTTGCAATCCCAGTTCTTTTGCTGAACAAAGACCTGTTTGGGCTGAGCAAAGGGCAAACAGGCTCTCTGCTGTCTAGTGAAGCATGTGGAGCAGACATGGTTTCTCTGGACAGTACTTCTGAACCACAGTTGTGTGCAAATTGCCCAGGTTATGGCAAATGGAAGAAGTTCAGTGCCCATAGTTTGGAGCATGCTATAAAGAGTACTCTTTATGAAAGTGCTTGTTTTTCTCATAACAAAAATAGTAGGATCATGTCTCATACATGGGAGCAAATTTACGGTATCAAATGCATTTCTATATATATGTGTGTATATGTGTGTGTGTGTGTGTGTGTATGTGTGTGTACACACATGACAATGAGTCCTGAGATTCTATTAGGATTCAATCTTACAGTTAATTTAAATTCTAAGCCTAAAAGAAAAGCACCAGGATCATAGTCATCAAGGGTAATCAAGTGATAACTGCAAAAAGAAAAGAACATTATTGGAAAACACATTCCAGCCATTATTGGAGACAGCTTTGCAATGTATTATACCAGTATTGCAATGAAAAATTGTGGAGGAAATACGTCTAATGCTATATTTCATCATCTTAAATATTTTGATAAAATAATAGAGTGGAAAGAAAAAAGATTTTTACAAAATAAATAAGGATTTATCACATTTAGTTAATCAAGGGAAAAAAACCATACAGGCAAATGGCAAAGGGATCAATTAAACCTTTGTTTCATTTAATGTTGGTTGTATTTGTTTCACTATCAGTTATCAATGTCCGTAGTTTAGGAAGGAAATAACCTGCAATAATTAGGATGTTTTACTTGAATTTTGACTGAAGAACACTAAAGAGTGTTTGCTATCCAGCACATATGCAGTTGCCTGATACACGCTGTCAGAAGGAAAGATTTGCTAGTTCATGGATTATGTACTGAAGAAAAATTTCAAATGCATGTATTTGAAAACAGTACCCCGTCAATTTAAATGTACCGTGAATACACGGTAGCTACTTCTGAAATTTTAATTACTGATGCTTTTTTCAGTATGTGTTCTGCATTGCTATCTGTGTATCCCAGATTGTTTCTTAGACAATGTTTGATAAGAATTAATTTTAAATTTTATGAAGCTGAGGAAAAGATTACTAGCCATTGAAGTCACTTGCTGCACTGAAGTTCGAGAATATGACACAAGTTCCTGACCTGAGTCACCATTCAGCATTAAGGATGGTGTTTGAAAAATATAGTCACTTTCCAACAGGATCTGATTTATGGACAGATAGATCTAAAATTGTCGCAGTGACTGGGTCAGACAATGGCAGTAGCTATGGAGGGAAAGTTCAAAAGTAGTCACTAATGACTCCCAACGTGGTTCCCTACATTTCCATTTTGGGACACACGTAGCCTTCCTGTTGGCCAGCATCTGCACATGCTGTGGTCGGTCCCGGTGCCGGCGCTGCGGGCATTCGCTCTTGCTGAAAGGGAAGACGAAGTAGGCAGCTCGCTTCCAGCCCCAGTTGCCCCTGGGTTATGGGGCTGGCCCGCAGGAGATACTTCACTGAGAACACTTCAGCCATCGGCGAGATTGCCACACCGATCTGGGCAGGATTTAGCCTTTAGACAGCACTGTATGGACAATGAAAAATCTTCCTTTGTCAGCAGAGAGGGCAGCTGCCACTATTTATAGTCACAAAGTGCCAGCATATTGTCATGTATTTGTGGCTGCTATCGATTCCTCCTTTTTTATTTTATTGAAACAGCTTGGAACTTGTCAAGCTTTGCTTAGGTTGATTTGCAGCTAATTAATTCAACAGACGTTTTTAATCTTGCAAATTTGTGACTTGTAATACAGTAATCAAGCTCCCGTGAGCAAACATTAATCAGTTAAGGGGTAAAAAAAAGAAAGCTGTTGTTAGCTGTGTTCAGCATGGTGCCCACACTGGAAAAAGAGATCTAGAAGAAATGCAACATTAGGAAATTCATCCTAGCTAAGCTTTCATCATTCATCTTATGAATCATTCATCCATTTGATTTGTTTTGTACATGCAAGGAGTTGTATTTAAAAGAGCATTGCTGGGATTGAGACAGCACTAGTTACTGTCAGTGGGGAACTGGCCAAATTTCCTTCCGGTCATCTATTTCCTTATCAACCAAAAAGTCATTCTACCCAGCAGCAGTGCAATTTCATTTCTGAGATGACTGTGCTGGTTGTGGAACAGTTTATCCTGGAGAAAGGACTATAACAAAACACATACTGCATTTAGCAACAGCACTAAGAACTGGGTGAATGAGTGGAGAAAATATTTTATTCATTGCTTTTAACATACAGGTGGATTTTAGCTACTTTGACATGAAGCAGAAGGGCAAAAAAAAAACCCAAAAAACGTTGCCTAAACTGAACCTGATCTTTCAATAAAGAGAGGTTTGTGATCAGCAAAGCATTTAAGTCCTTTCATAAGCAGGAAGGATGAAGGTTGGTACACTTGCAGTTTATAAAAATCAGTAGGAATGAGTGGGTGGTTTAATATTTAACCTAACTCTGGTGCTTGGAGGAACACAGTTACAGCAACATGGGACTCAGCAAGAGCTCACAGCTTGGCTGTACCCCCTCCTGGTACAGAGTTTTCAAGCAGGGTGCTGTCACAGCCCGCTCGGTCCGTCTGCCCAGGGTGCGTGTGTATGTACATCAGTGAGTAATCTGTACCTACGTTCTATTGTGGAAGCACCTCCACTGGTAACCTTACCAAGGAGGCCAGAGATCAAAAGGACATGAAAGCAAAGAAATGATTCCTCTAGTCGGGATTGAAATGTTTGTGAAACACTGTGGAAAAGCTGCCCCTGCTGTTTCAGTGGATAAATGAAGGAGCAGAGTCTTTTAACAGCAAAAAACTCCAACCCAACAAACCTTAATGCCAAAATACTATTTATGGTGCAATTACTCTCTCCTCTAGGAAAGCTGTTGACTGAAAAATTCTAGGTACATTACAAACTAACTGGAACATACAGGGAGACAGTGAAAGATACTTCTTAGATATAATTTCATTGCTATTGACAGGAGTTGTTTATTAGCAATAAGATACAAAGGTGTCTCAAACTAAGGCCTGGGAGACAAGGATTTTGTATGGCTGTTATGCCAGTGGTTCTTAAATTTAGAAATCCTAGATCATTATAATAGATTATAGGTCAAAGAAATTTTTTTTAATTGTTTTCTTTACAGAGGATAAACCTCAGATGGCTTCCACAAAAAAAACATAAGGTTTAAAATAGGCTCAGAAGATGGGCTTTTCTGTATATGGAATATTATAGGCTTGCTGTTGTTTGAGTGCTTGTGCATTTTCTCATGCTCTCAGTTTCTCATGCAGTATGTCCATAAGCAAATAGTGGATTTGCAGGTGCATGTTCCTTTAGTGCTAATAGTCTTCACATCAACTTGTTCGTGCACAGCTGAGGAGCACATACATGGGGAGGTGTGCACTTGTAAAGGTGTAAAGCAGGAAAAAAATAGAGAAGACGGAGATCAGTAGATGATGGGGTAGAAGCCTTATTATAATTAGGGAACAGCTGTGAGTCTTTAGAGTAGGTGAGCCCTCATGGTATTTGTTCATGCTCAGGTATTCTGTCACTTAGCTCATCATGGAAATTACTGCTGAAGGACTTTCAACTATATCAGAAGTTACCATCAATTCTTGCTTGTTTAGAAACAGGAACAGTATGATCCTGATTTCAGCAGAAAGCACTGTGGAGGCATCCATAGCCTTATGCACCATCTGTAAGTGTATCATGTTATGACAGGTCTGTTTTCTTCAAAGATTTGCTCAAACAAGTTTGCAAAATTTACTAGATACTGTTTTGATATTTTTCCTTGCTTCAGTTTTCCTCCTGTGCTTATGAGTCTCATATGCAAACCCCACCAATGAGAGAAGACAACGCTCAGGTTATCTAACAGACTTTCTTTTCTCACATCATAGTACAAAACTCAAAAATTCCTTTGTGTAACACCTGGCTATTGAGATAACCTCTGTAGTTAGAGAAGGAAAAGCAAGTTAAAGATGAAAATACTGAAGTAATTTTATCAAGTGCAAAGCAGAACATTTTTAAAGATGGCTGTCATATTTTGCGGCTCAACTGATCTTACTTCATAATTCTAAAGCCTTGGTATATGCCCATAGCAACCTAGAAGTAAATATCTTTTGTTTCTGAGATCATTTCTGACTCATAGAACAGCCACTAACTGCGGATCATGTTGGACTAGCAAGCAAAGATCTGCCATCCCACTGCAGTTCTTCTTTAACAGGACTGCAGTTCCTTTAAATCAATTCCCATTGATTCTCAAGGGCAAAAACTGTCCCCTGAATAATTTGTTCTACTTGATGGGACAGATATTTTGCTGCCTATTCTTTGAGTTGTGTATTATTAGCAAGCTAATGTTTATTCTAACCAATGAGCATCACTGTGTTTTCCTGCAGCTGCCATTCTGTGTATAAGGCTGTCTTAACAATGGAAGCTGGCTCTATTTGTCTTCCCATGCTTGCTTACCTGCCTCTTTAATCAAATGCTAACTTAACAATTGTTATTTCTCATGCTGCAGAGCCATACAAAACCCAGTTTGACTTCTGGATTTGACCCGCGGCATTAGCAAATGGGAGAGTCATCTCCTCACCCTAAGCCGAGTGCATTGGAAATGGTACCCACTGGGATGCAATAAACACGGTTCCTTACCATGCTGATTTTATAGTAATTTTCCAGAGTATAGCTGTGGTTTAAAACTTTATGCAGCTCTCTGTAATCTTCTTGTATTAAAAAAGAAAACCAAACACACCAAACAAACCAAAACCAACCAACCGACTTTAATTGTTCTTCCTCAGTATACATTGTTCTCTTGAAATTTGCGATGTGCCAGGAGCATGCCAGTTAATTCACATTGGACGCTTCAATGGATTCCTACCAAAACTATTAATAAACCCAGTAGTAATTAAAAAGAGCATATTCTCCATCATTACAGCAAAATGTATACTCAGACAAGGTTAACTAATTTGTGTGTGCTTCCACCCTTCATCTTTTAAGATACAGAACTCAAAAGTTTGTTTGCAGATTGACTGGTGAATGTGATTTGTTTTGGGGAAATGTGTGCAAAAGTGTTTCCAGGCTGTTAGTAAAACAGGTGAGCCTTCCAAAGCAACTTCATGTGAGGCAAACGATCCTAAAAGACAGACTTGGTAACAGTTGTGCTTATAAAACCTTCTTGAATGATCTACAGCTAAGCAAAAAAAAACAAACCAAAAGACACTCTTAAAGGACTGATAGAGAAATTCTGCCTGGTGAACATGTCAATAAGTCATACTTACACCAGCATTCTGGACAGGAGTGTTTATTATACTGGGATTTGCTTTGATTACAGGCAGTTTATAATCATAAAGGGCTTCCCTGAAGGTCCACTGTAGCAAATGCATTACTTTCTTTTGACTTTAATAGAGTCCAATAAGTCCCAGGAGTAAGCATGTGGGCATTTTGCTTTTACATTTCACAATGCCTCTCTAAGTAAAATTTATTTTTGAGGAGTCTCTTTAATAACTATTTTACAGCTCATTTGAACTTTACTATCAAGTGAAACTGTCAGTCATTGTGCAGCCAATACTGATTAGGCTAAGTCAATGAAAATGTCTGAGGAAGGAATATCAGGCTTTGTATTAAAAAACAGTCCACTGGAAATAATACTAAAGCATTTCTAGGTCTTCCAATTCTGTTAGTCACTGGATGAGGCCAAGATACCTGGCAGGATTCCAGGGTAAATTAAAATAGGTGTTTAAATTTTCAGATGGCTTATTAATATTAATTGTATTTTAATATTTTCTATGAGAAAGTATCCATTAAGTTATAAATTTCAATTTTAAGAAAAATCCATTTTTATATATATATATGAAAAATCCATTTTTATATATATATATATATAAAGCCTAAGTCACTGAGCTCCAGGGCAGCAGGGGAAAAACTGGACAAGTTGGGGAAGTGAAATTTTATCCTAAGCTCAGGCAAGAGTCCTCCTGCTTTCCCCACCAGCCTGCCGCCCCAGCCCTCCACAGTACTCACCTGTCATTCTCTGCCACTGGAACCCCTGGAAATGGATCTAGGATTTGGATCCTGACAAACCTCATCTCAGTCTTAGTGCTGGGTCACACAGGAAGGGGACAGAGGCACCTCGATGGCACAAGGGTAGGATCAGGCAGGTGCAGGTACATCCTCTTTTCTTCCAGTTTCTCCAATGGCTACCACTGACACAGCTGAACTGGTGACGGGGAGAGGGACTGCTTCTTCTTGGGGCAGATGTTGTCTGTGAGTACTGAGGCTTGGCAATATTATTGCTAGCACATTTCCTCTGTGAAACAGAAAGGTGGCAGGTAAAAGTTATGATGCAGTGAGGAGTGATGCCAAATACCCACAGTGCCAAAACACTGAAACATCAAGCTGGATGCCTAGGCTGTAGAGGTTGGGGCTACGAACACAATTAGCTGGTGCAATGCAGTCCTCAAAGATGCAGTTTGTGGTTTTCTGTCCTTTGCAAACTGATATGCATAGGGAAAAACAAAGGTTTGCCTTTACTGTTGTTTCACATGAAGAAAAAGATTTTTACATCTGTTTCAAAGGTGTGCCTTTTAGCATCTTTGTGTTTTATGAAATAAGGCCTGAAAAAATACTTCTCTCCCCGTCAAAATCAGTATATCTTTTTCTGCTTAGGTTTACATAAAACTATAAAGCCTTGACTTCTCTGAGGAACTGAGATTCTCACAGCCCCACTCCCTCCCCCCTCAAAAAATCTGAGCAACTGAGCAGGAACTCCTGACAAATATTTTGGGGAAAGCTACAATACCACGCCACGCCAAGAAATCTCACACTACAGTTTTCTAGTTTTCCACTGAGTTCTGTGGCAAGAGCAGGAAAAATTAAAGGCCACGATGTGCAGGATGTGCAAGTGTAATTGGCAATTACCAGTGGCTCTGCCACCATAGTACATAGGTTCAGCAGACTGTGAACATCAGTGACTCCTCCTTTTGGGCTGCCAGAGATGAAGTTGGTCAAAACCACAGATCACTTTTGAAAATCAGAATCAACATACAAGGAGCTTAGAAAGGTAAAATTAAGGGGAAAAAAAAAAAAAAAAAAAAAAAGGGAGTTTCGGGATTTCCTTGTTTAACAGAAAACAAAAATGAAAGAAGGCATGAATATGTTTTTCATAAGTTATATGTAAACCATATGCACATACTTCAGAATTACAAACCCTATGTTTTCACAGGCCAAACAAAAAAAAATCAACACCAAAACTATTTCAGTTTGTGATGCTCCTCGCTGTGATTTCTTCAAGCCAGGTGCATAGTGCAGAATTCATGATACCAAATTGCGTGTACCCGTGTTGTGACCATCAGCAGTGGGATCTAACGGTAGGGCTAAGAAGAGCCAGCACATTGCACATTCAGTAATGGGATGTATTGGGTTGTTGCCGCTGAAGATAGGAGCACACCTCCAAATTTGTCTGTCTCGGAGAAGTAGGCTTTTTTTGTGAAATTCATTCCCAGAGCCTGAAGTCTTTTCTTGCACCTGCACGCTCAAGTTGTGTATTTTGGTAGAGGAAACTGCCTGCTCCTCTTGCTAGGCAGGAATGGAAGGGACGGCTGGGGCTGCCTCTGTGCCAGGGGCTGTCAGCTGGGGTCGTGACGCGAGCCCAAACCCCTGCTCATCCCGAGTGGACTCAAGCCAACGCTTTCTTGGAGACTGTCCTGTCTGCAAGTGGGGGAATGCCGTCCCTCTCTCCAGCTGAGAATAAGTCACCCTGAGGGCTGAAATGCGATAGCGCTGGGCACAGCCCTAAGAGGAGCTGTGGCTCTGTGGTCCAAGGTGGAGGTTGGTCCTCTCTTTGGGGACTGCTGCCTGGGCTGCATGTGTACACACAGCTCTGCGGGAACGTCGCGGGGGGGATCCCCACCACAAGGGCACATCCTGCGTGGCTCCAGACGTGTGGGTACACCCCAGGCAGGCTCCCAGGACACCTCTCCAATCAGTCCCTGGGAAACGTAGGCATGGGACCCCTGGCCCTGTGACTCTCAGGTGGCCTCCGTGGAGGATGGGTGTGTAGAAGTTCACCCAAGCTGAGATGGGGGTGCCTCTGGGCACACGTGGTGGCACATCTTCAGGCACTCGCAGTGTATTTCTGCCTTCCAGGAGCTGCAGTCCCAGAAGTAGACCAGATCTCATGTGATGCCTGATAAAAAGTAAATGACTTCCTAATACTATAAAAAGCCTGTAAAAGAATGCACATGCAAATAGACTCAAATACTTGAAATTCAAATTCCAATAGTATACTCTGTGTTCATTCCTATGTTATTATTAATCAAATAATTATTTTTTTTTTCAGAAATCATAAAGTTTCTTGCTTTAAGTTGTTGCATGTTATAAAATTAATTCCAAATGAGTGGATTTTTACTGTATATGTCCTGGGTTTAGTTTTTAAGTTATTTTTCATAAATACATTTTACATCTAACTACCTCAGCTGCCTTTTGTTTTGTTTTGGTGCATATGAAGTCATGCACTTTCTATATTTGGGGATTTGGGGGGGGAGGAGTTCTTTCCATTTTGAATAACCAGGTTCAAAGCCATGTTGATCAATTTATAGAGGAGAACAATTTAACAAGACATAATTATTGACAGTTGCAGAACATACATTTTATTTTTAGGTTCTGTTGGGGTATAGTTTAACAAAAAACACCATAAGCTGCTTATTAATTTGCCTTAAAAAATGTGTGCTCTTTCCTATTCAAGTTGTATTATTTAACTCTTCTCTTGTACACAATTTACATGACAAAGACTAACGTAACAGTTGGCAGATAAACAGCAAATTGAACAGAATGGACCAATAGTTTCTCAGTTCTCTGTTGTAAACTGTTGCATTATACACTGATTGTGCTAAAATAATTGTTACTGTGCTTATACTCCTTAGTCACCGTTGCGGAAATAAAGTGATGGAAGATCACATTTGTGTTTATGGAACAGTGTAGATATCCCCCCAGTACAAGCACAGTGACTTGAGGTGAATGATAATCATTGCAGAACTTGTGCTTTGACTTGTAAACATTGTAAAAATGTATTTGGTATTTTATTTGAAATGAAGAATCAAAATAGTTATTAAAAAAAAAAAAGAAATCCTCCTGTAAATATATATATTCTGAATCCATGTATACAAACATTCCTTTAGAGTTCAGATTGTGAAGAGTGTCTTTATTGGCTAGAGACCGCTGCCTCCCATGGCAGAGGTTACATGTGCTATAGTAAAGAACACAGTGTGTGAAGTATTTGATGTACTGCAGTACCATAGTTCTTTTGGTCTGTTAAGTAAGTTGCAATTTGTGATGAAATGAAGTTGAAAGTAGTGCTTCATACTAACAAATTTCCTTGGTTACAACTTGATTTTTCTTGTAAAACTTAAAAGGAAAACTTGAAAATTTTATATATTTGGATTTTGTAGATTTTTTTTATTTTATTGCAACACAAGGTACCAAAATCATTAAATAAAGTACACTGTGGTCATTTTACCATGGGTCTAGAGTCTTTTTTAAAACTCTCTTATCCTGGTGGATCAGCAAAAGGATGCTAACTTTTGAGCTTCTGAAATTATTACCAAACAAGACAAAAGTTGGCCCAGGTGGGACCACAGTTTGGGACAGACAATCTCCAGAGATCCTTTCCACCATTAATTATTCTATGACTCTAGGCAGTATTATCCCAGGAGCTCCCATTGCTGAGCACACGAGTGATCCAAGTGGCTCCCAGGCTACCTCTGGGACTGGGACAAGACTTGGCCTGGGGCTTGGACAACCTTACAGGTGTTATCCCAGCAGGGACCCCCAGGAAACCACCAGATACCCCAGCAGGCACCTCACCCAGAGCAGCAGAACAAGTTTCTCTGGCCACTCTGGCTGGGGCCCTGAATGCTGTTCTTGAAGGAAGACCTCCAAAAAAGCTGCCCTTGCCCAGGGAGCAGGCCAGCAGGTCCTCCCCGCTCCTTGGCCCCTCAGAGCCAAGGTCCTTCTGACACGGGGCCACAGCCCCCAGCTGCTCCACGGTACCAAGTTGGGGAGAAGCAAGAGGAGCCTGACCCTGCCACCAGAAAGGGGGATTTCAGGGCTCTGCTCTCAGGGCTGTCGTGGGAGTGCAGAAATCCGGGACCTCTCCATCACCTGAGAAGGGCCCTGCTTACAGGAGACAGAAGAAGGTGCCTTGTTGCTTTTATTCCCCCTGCAGGCTCCTGAAAGCATCACCATTCAGTGATCCCCATTGAGTAGTGGGGAAGGGAGAGCTGAGCCTCACCCCAATCTTGTCCTGAGCCCAATAATTGGGAAAACCTCCAGGGAAGGTGCACCTGCTTCCTTGATCTTACCGTGTCCAAACCCCTTCTGGCTGAGGAGGGTTTAGTTTCTTCTACTTCTGCCTCCGGGGCAAGTGCTTTAATTGCTAAACTATTACACAAGTCGTTGCTGTCTTTGGTAGCACCTCCAATGGCCTTAAGGGTCCTTTTGGACTTCGTTGCCGCATTTGTGTGTGCAGTGTCACCCTAAGCAGCCCCAAACCCAAAGTTTGTGGAATGAAGGCCGGTGCCCATATCTCTCAGGCTTTCTGTCCCGTAGCCATGCTCCCTCTCCTTCTTAAATGCTGCTTCTTGGCCTCTCTCAGGTGACCAAGAAAGGGAGACAAGGGGAAAACAACCCACCAAACAACTAAATAATTAGTATGAGTTCAAAGAGAGGAAAGAATATATACATATATATCTCGGGTAAGTGAATCTGACTGCAAGTAGGGATGATATGTGACTGATAGATTCTTCAAAGTTTTGTTTTCCACGTTTCTTGTTGTTTGGCTAAGGTTATGAGTTATTGCAGCTTGGCAAGTGTAATGGAGGGAGCAGCAGCCCAGCAACACCACTGGTAGCTTGGGCGCTACTGACCGCTTGGGTAGGTTTTCCAGAGCCAGGAGTCTCCACCTAAAGATCTTGTCCTTGCATTTAGGTGTCTCAGAAAGGAGCTGAAGGTCTCTAACGTGGCTTCCAACTCCTCTCCCTGAATGTGGGGCTGCATGGGACACATTAACTGGGTGAGCAGCTGCCACTGTGTGAGACTAGTTGGCTTGGGGTAGAAGCGATTTACTTTGCATGGTTTTAGGCAAATTATTAACCTCTGGGGCAATAGCTTTCTTCAGGGGGCTTTTAATGAAAACCTGCTGCATGAAAGAAGCAAAGTAGTTTCTTTTTAGGCTGAACAAAGGTAGTAGACAGTTTAATTAGATTCTTAACAACGGAATGAGAGAAAATTTTTGCAAGTTGCTTGAAAAGTGCTGAGTCAGAGTACTTCTTGTCTTTCCTGCCTTAAAAGAAGACAAAAATACCTATAGTGCCAGTAAAAAAATATGCTGAAAAACTAAATACAGGAACTGGGTAATAAAAGCCCCAAATGTCTTGGCAAAATTATTCAAGCAGGGTTTTTCTCCTACTTAGCTTGGGAGCTAGTAAGAGGCTTGACTTAATACAGCTAATAATGCACCTAGAGACCTGTGTGCATGGGAAGGAGCAGTGTCTTCCTACCACAGCAATAGGAAACTTGGAAAGGGAGATTAGAGGCAAGAAATTATTCTTTTTCTCCTGAATGTTGCATAGGTATAAAATGCATTTGTTCAGTGACTTCAGAAATGAAGCTGGAAAGTAGGAAAGTAAGTACTGATATTGTGTAGTATTTTTGCTGTGGGAGCATTTCAGACCCATAGTCAAGCACAGAACCACAGGTGAATTTGATGTAAAGATGGATTGGAAACCCACTCTCTGGCTTGTTTTTGGGCTGAGTGAACTCTAAAGTACATTACACTCTAAAGTATGTGGTCCACACAATAATGCATATTTTAACTACGTTCTCATGTGCTCCTCTGTGCTTCTTTTCACTGGGCAAGGGGAAGAGAGCTCAATTTGCTGACAAAAGTGTAGCTCCAGAGAATGTAGAGCCAGGCTGATGGGAGGGGTGGCTTTAGCTGCGGTTGCTGTCACCTAGCACGCTGGGCCATGCATATCATAGGCTTCACATCTGTTCTTAAGCGGTAGGTTTTTACAAGATGGAGAGATTTCTTATTCACAGGAGGCTACGCAAAAAAAACCTGAGGACAAAGGGATGCTCATACTTACTGTGTCTTCCAGTAACCAAGTTTTTATTTTTAATTGGGCTCTTGTTAACTGCTGTGAGCATAAACTGTACTGCCATGATCACACTCAAGATACATGTGGTATTTCCCACTGCTATGTGACTGCTACGTGTGTTCATAGGACTTACATTATTAACCAAGTAGATCAGTTTATGGAAGGCAAGATCACTGATAATGTCCCAAAACATGGAAGGATAAGCTTAAGTACATTACCATTATAAATATTGGAATTGAGCTAATGGATTATTGCTGATATGTGTGCAGCTGCAGTTCATCTCCAAACTATCTCATAGTTTTAAGCAAGATAATCTTATATTAATTTTAAATTTCCTGTGCCTGTAAAGACTATAGCAGTCCAAATCTGAAATTTGATGAATTCATTAAACTCCAAAGGTCATTTAGATACTGACCTAACTTCATTTTTAACATCCGTGACTAGTGGGGCTTTGGCAGCAGTCACTGTTAGTAGTTCCTCTATATCTTCATTAGCATTGGCCCTACTTTATTCCATCTGTTAGCTTCGTGCACTCTTCTGCTGTGCCAATAGATCCACCATTAGAGTGAAACAAATGGAGTTTCTCTTCCCCAGGCCGGTGTGAGAGGTGATGTACCATGACCAGCCTCAACTTCGCCACACTCTGCAAACCAGCTATTTCACAACTTGTAGTTACATGAGAGTGAGGGAACACCTGGAGGCTCCTTGAGACTAAGCAAGCAGCATTATGCAACTCAGCCATTCCATGTTGCATATTTGCCCCTACTGATCTTTTTTCTCATCTGATGATTTTGTAACACTTCCAAGATTCTCCCTTTAAGGCATTTTCTTTTTGTGTCTGTTTGCTCATTTATTTTAAATGCCCGTTTGTCTCTGATATTTGTTTTTGCGTTTTCCTTTGGGGATTTGCTTTTGCTTTGGGCTGTGCTTGCCATCTGTAATGTTTGAGGCTACCTTTCAAATGCTGTCACCTTTTCTTGCTGATTTTGATTCCAGACGGCCGTGTTGGTGCAGCAGTGGGAGAGGATCTGTGTGGTTACTTTGCAGGTGTGTGGCTTTTTGTCAGAGGTCTGATGTCCTAAGGAATGTCCTAACAATGTCCTGATAAGAGCAGGAAAATTAACCCATCCTTCAACTTCTCTGACTCATCAGTGTTTTGTTAGGTACCCTGTGCCATCTTCTGCCTACAGTTTCACCCCAGGATCTGTTGTGCTATATGTATATGTGCCCATATTTTAAAATCTAAAAAGAAATAAAAATAAAAGATAAGGAGGCCCTGACTTAGTAGGGCCATAATATCCCAGAGCACTCACCATTTCCAAGGAATGCAAATAATTGCCATGTGCTTACACTCTGCTATAGAATAAAGTGTATAGTGTGCCTTAATGATTTCGCTTAATGAACATCTCCAAATATCATACCCATGTGAGCAGCATACACAGTATTCTGTATTTGTAAAAGAAAATTGCGGTTGAAGCTTAAATTCCACGTTACTCTATAAAGGCAGAAATGGGCTGGTTTACCTCCTGTGAGAAGCACTGGTGGTCACCCAGGGGTTACAGCTCTCCACTCTCTGCCTCAACCAATAGCAGGCAGGATATTATTGGCAATTAAGAATAAATATGCCTCATGGTTATATCTTTCTTTAAAGTGACATGAACTCTGTCCTGGTTTTGGCTGAGGTAGAGTTAATTTTCTTTCTAGTAGCTGGTACAGTGCTATGTTTTGGGTTCAGTAGGAGAAGAAAGTTGATAACACACTGATGTCTTCAGCTGTTGCTAAAAGTAGTGTTTAATCTAAAGTCAAGGATTTTTCAGCTTCTCATGCCCTCCCAGCAAGAAGGCTGGGGGGGCACAAGGGGTTGGGAGGGGACACAGCCAGGACAGCTGACCCAGACTGGCCAAAGGGATATTCCATACCATGGGACGTCACGTCTAGTATATAAACTGGGGGGAGTGAGGCTGGGAGGGATCGCCACTCAGGAACTAACTGGGCATCAGTGGGTGAGTGGTGAGCAATTGCATTGTGCATCACTCCATTTGTAAATTCCAATTCTTTTATTATTATCGTCATTTTATTATTGTTATTATTATCATTTTCTTCCTTTCTATTCTATTAAACTGTCTTTATCTCAACCCATGAGTTTTACTTGGTTTTTTCCAGTTTTCTCCCCCATCCCACTGGCTGGGGGGGACCGTGAGTGAGCAGCTGCATGGTGCTTAGTTGCTGACCAGGGTTAAACCACGACAAACTCCTATGTGTGACTTGTAACTAATAATGAATCAAGTTTAGTCTTTAGATGGGCTTTTGCTTCTATATCTGATCCATCTGATCTTTAAAGTTGTAATTATCCAACTCTATTCTATTTATGTAGTTAGCAGTTTTTTACATTTGGGCACATCACCTTATCCCAAACTGTTACTCTGTGCTGGTAAGACATGAGATTTCAGTGATAATGATCTCTTCAACACCCTAATGGGAGAGGCTTTCATTAAAGTGGTGTATTAACTAGCACATAAAATTAATTTACCTTGCCTGTAGAGCACGTCTGTGAGGTTTTGTTGCAGAAAGAATTACAGAGTTAAACTTCTGTCTTTGATTTCCACGTATGGATTGCTAGAATCAGACATCTTCAGAAAATATGCAATTAAATGCGAAATGTGCTTGGAAATTTGGGGATCCAAAGAGCATGGTCCTCAGGACTCCTTCTGTGCTCAGTTAGACCTCTGACACACCGTTTGCTTTTCCTTATCATGGTGAGACTTTAAAACGCAGGCTGGGGAGCAGGGAACCAAAAGGACCATTTCTGTTCCTGCCCAATCCCATTACCCAGCCACCTACATGATGTCACCTGTGGCTTCTGTCCATTTAAAAGGTTCTTGTGCCTCCTGCTCAGGACAGGGGCATTGCTGCTTGGTCTGGAGTCATCTCACCTGCCGTGCAGCCCTATGGAATTGCACAACGGCTAGCTGTCTGGCAGAATTTGCAGTCCTCACCAGTGTATGCCTTGGTTTAGATGGCAATATAGGCTAATGATCTGACCCAGTATGGCACATCCCCTACCCGAGTGGTGGCTGAGAAGACACTGCACTGTATTTCCAATCAGGTATGCTATTCCACTGGTAGTGCATCCAAGTAGGACATGAGAAACCTCAATTTTGAATTTAACTTCTTTCAACATTGTTTTGAATACAGATCTCATAAAACCTTTTATTTAATTAACTTTTCTTGCATAGATAATTCATTTTCGTCAGCAGCCTATGCCACAGGATGCTTCTGACTGTGCATAGCGATAATATACTCTCTTTCTATTTCTGCCTGAAGGACAATTAAAATAGGAAGGGAAGTGTTTGGTTGCACTTTTATTGTTTGGAGTACTTTTTTGTGTGTGCACATGTGCAACATCTCTTGAGATCACAGCTCTCATATTTCCTAAAGGAAGAGGAAATAAAACCAGGGTGACCTTAGAGAAAAACAAAAAATCTTGGAAGAACATAAAAGTCTTGTGCTCATTACAGTTTGCCTTGAAGACTTTATCTGACATTTCTCTGAAACCTGAGTTATCAGAAGCAGTAATTTGCTCTGCATTATCTACTGCCTCGATTCAAGAGAAGTACTAAAGAGGTGCCATTCAAATTCATATAGGAAGCCATACAGCCTCAGCTGGTGTAAGGGAAGAAAGCAGAGAAGATTTCTCTGAGCAGAGGGCTCAGGATCTCTCTGTTATTTATCTTGCAACTGTCTGGGACAAATATACAAAGGCTCTGTGCCTAGGTGTCAGAGTGTAAGTGTAGAGATCAGATCATGTAGCAGGAGCAGGCAGAGCCAGCAAGGAGATACAGCCAGGCAGATGTGGTAGGGAGGGTGAGTAATGGAGCCAGGCTCCATCACCTGCCGCCTTGCAGAGCTGAGCTTTTATCCATGGCAGGGTAGCACTCCATGTCCTGGCACTTTCCAGGTCCCACACGTCTGTTTTTTAAGCAGAAGCTGCAAAGAGGACTTTTTCATACTGGCTTTTTCAGACCACATTGGGCTGTGTGAATAACTCACTCCCTATGTACCAGCTTGCATTGCTGCTGTCTTAGACGGTACAGAGCGCTGAGCTGAGCTCTTCCCGTGCGCTGTCAGGATGTGGATGCAGGACTTGGTGTGAGAGCTCAGAGGTGCTCAGCTGAAGTGGTCAGAGGAACAACCTCTGCTTCAGCAATGTGGATTTCCACTTGTGCCAAGGCAGCAATGCTTTTAAATTGCCCCTGCCGTTAACTGTTTCTGACATCAGAAACACTGGCTACAATCTTCCAGCTGATATGCCTTGGGGGGGGGGGGCGGGAATGGAAAAACACGGGCCAAAATGTTAGCAAACCATCCCTTTTCACGCTGTAAACTTCCCCATGCAAAGATCCTTCCTTCACTTGCCCTCAGATGCCAGCAGAGGTAATGCAATATTTGGGGTTTCCCATGCTATGTATTATGGCATTTGTAAGTGTGAAGCGAGCAGACCTAACTCCAAGAGGTGGGCAGGCAGGGCTGCTTTCCAGCTGGCCAGGGCAAATGTCTTTAGGGATCAGGCATATAAAAAAAGTTTTCCTTTCTTCTTAAAAAGGGGAATAACTGCACTACCTGAGCCATGCCGAGCCATCTTGCACTTTGACAGCTTTTCTAACTTAAGACAATCTGCCTTGCTAAATCTTAACCCATCTCTGTGCTGGCGGCAGCTAAAATTAGTGATTTTTTTATTAGGATGGTTGTAATGGGGCAGCACTGCTCACTAAACAAAGGGGCAAAATGTATGTAATGGAAAAGGAAAAAAAAAGAAAACAGCCCAGCACCCTGTGCAGGATCAAACATTTCCATTCCAGATGGGCTGTTGTAAAACAAGTGGAATCTTGGGAGAAATAAACCTTCAGTTTTTCTGCTGAAATATAAGGTAAACCCAGCATATGCACAAAGCAGTATAGGATGCCAGGAAGGGAAACTTGGGTCATGGGCATATGAATTACCTGGAGTCAGTCCTATTTTCATTTTATTCATTTATTTCAAGCAGCTGCCAACACTTGCTGCACCTCTTAAAATTGACTTTGCCCCACCCTGGCAGCAGCATATTTATATCGGGATGAATCACCACCACCTTTTCCCTATACAGCCTGCCTGTGCTCAGCCAAACATCTTTTCCTCTCCCCTGTTGCAAAATAGTAGCTGTCCCCAGCAGCTGACTGATTAAATTTGATGGAAGCAGGTCCTCATTCTGTCCCAAAAGAGCTGATACTACAGGGTTGCATGTTTTCCTTCGACTGCCTGTCTCCACTGCCGTCTCTTGCCTAGCGTGCTGCTTGGAAAGGTGGAGGGGCTGTCAAAACAGGACAGCATGCCAGAGAAATAAAGCTCCTTCTGAAGGAGAGCCCCGATATAAAAATTTCAGGGTTTTTTAGGACATGCCCCCTCTACAGGTGAGATAGCACCTTCATATTTGAGTGTATCAGTTTCCCTCTTCAAAGCTGCTAGTCCTTTGTGTTTTACTCCGGAGCTTAGGAATGTCGGTATTGCAAATACTTGTTGAGGTGGCAACGCTATTCTGGAACCTGAGTGTTTCTGGGTTTATTTGCCCTGATGTGAGCATGCTGCTAACATGGATGCTTGTCTCCTATTTTAGACATTGGAAATGGGGCCCAAATCCTCAGAGACAGGCAAATTCCTTGTCAATGAAAACGCTCCTACAAACTTAGTTCCTACACTTACAGAAATCTGCATTAAAATCAGGAGCTTGGGCTCCAAAAATCACATTACTTGCTTGCTGTCCATGTTTTGCTGCATGGTTTGAAGAGATGATCTGTTAGAAATCAGCACATCTACAGAAACTACTTGGTTCACCAGCTAATAAAAAATGATTAAGCATAATAATGACAAAGAAAGCATGAATGATATCATCTTGACATTCGCAAAGCTCAGGTGGATTGAATAATAATGGTCTTCTATTTGCCTTGCGACAGCAGCTGAAGTAGGTTCCATGCTCCTGTTTATACCAAAGCATACCCATGCTGCCATGTAAATAACAAAAAGTCAGACAGTATCTGGTCCTGTAGCCATTAATGGTCAGAAGATGTTAAGAGTTAAGAAACTAAAGAAAGACGGATTAATGCATTCCAACGGCTGAGATTTTCTGGCTGCCTTTTTAGGTCACTTCTCTACTCCCATTGCTTCTTGAAGTGTGTTTTTGGGCACTCATGGGTGCTTAGCCACCCACACGTTGAGTTTTCCTGACTCACCTTGCTGAAGACAGCAACAAAAGCCACGCTGCAATTTTAAATGCCTATCAAAATGTACATCCACTGGCTCATGAGGAGAGCTTTGCAAATGAGGCACTGGGAATGGAGTAACCAAAGCAACTTGAAAGTGGTGTTTTCAGCACAGCTATGTATGACCCGGTTGCTGCACCAGAAGGGTGGAATAAATTGCATAGCATGCAAGTGTCTGTTGGTTCATTTATTATAGCTGCTATACAGAAGGCTTATTGCCTCCCAGAAATGGTATTTGTGGATACTGTATGTACGACAAAAAAATACCAGAGGCTCTTTATAAAAAACTTTCTCACCTGTTAGAACCGCAGTCTTCCCTGACAAGGTGTCACAGTTTAACCCCAGCCAGCAACTAAGCATCACGCAGCTGCTGACCCACTTCTCCCCCACCCAGTGGGATGGGGAGAAAATTGGGGAAAACAAAGTAAAATTCAGCGTTTGAGATAAGAACAGTTTAATAGAACAGAAAGGAAGAAAATAATAATGATAATAATAACAATAATAAAATGACAATAATAATAATAAAAGAATTGGAATATACAAACCAAGTGATGTGCAATGCAATTGCTCACCAACCAATGCCCACTTAGTTCCCAAGCAGCAATCCAGACCCCCCCAGACCCACTCCTCCCAATTTGTATACTGGGCATGACGTTCCATGGTATGGAATACCCCTTTGGCCAGTTTGGGTCAGCTGCCCTGGCTGTGTCCCCTCCCAACTTCTTGTGCCCCGCCAGCCTTCCTGCTGGCTGGGCATGAGAAGCTGAAAAATCCCTGACTTAGTCTAAACACTACTTAGCAACAACTGAAAACATCAGTGTGTTATCAACTTTCGTCTCCTACTGAACCCAAAACATAGCACTATACCAGCTACTAGAAAGAAAATTGACTCCATCCCAGCCAAAGCTAGGACATAAGGTCTGCTCTCTGTGGGGATCTTAAAGGTGGTGGTGGGACGTGCCCAAAGACCAGAACTTAACCACCTTAGCTCCTCAGCTGTAACTTTTTGTGTCTGTTTGGCCACCCCTGAGCTAGCCCTGGGCTGAACAAGGTATTTCAGGGCACTTGGGGCACTGAAAACAGGGTGGCTGGGCCAGCCTGGCTGCTACCCCTTCCTCTGAGCGCTCTCCAAGGCGGCCCTGCCGCAGCGCAGCGCCACGCACTGTCCCTACTGCAAGGCGAACTCAGCGCTGTGTCTGCGGGTGCTGGAGCTTGCTTCACTCGCCTGTGATTCAAGCCTTGTCCTGAACGATCCTGAGCATCATCGTGGGGAGCAAGGGAGTCTGCAGGAAAGAATACAGACCAAGACTAGTGATGGAGAGAAGAACTGGGTAGCAAGCACGACCGCTAGCTTGCTTTTGAGGGGAAATAGCAACCCTTGATGTGCTGCTACCTGATGAGCAAGTCTAATACAGCGCTGACTACTAGATACCTTCCACTAGAGTCTACTGGCTCATAGTTTGTTCCAGACAGGCCCTGAGGGCTGCAGAGGTCTTCTCCTAAGGCTGCTCCTCCCACATGAGTGCCCCTGTGACTGCTCAACTCAGATGGCAACTTTGGTCCTGGAAACACCAGCAGAGCTGCTAGGCTTCTGCACTGGTGCCAGGTTTTGCAAGGAGAAGGAGCCAGGAAGTTTTTTTTCTATAAACGTGACTCAAGATTGTCCAGAACTAGGCTTCCAAAACTAGTTTGGGGTTTGGGTGTGCTTGTTTCACTTGTGGGGCTTGGTTTATATTTTCATTAACACCTTGACAGACTGAGTCAAGTTGCAGTCTTCTGCAAGCTTGTTCTCACAAAGCACTATCAAGATACCTGGAATGGGGAATGTCTGTCTGGAATGTGGAAATCTATAGGAAAACATTAACCGAGCAAGCCTGCAACTGCTGCGCCCACTAGGTAAGAAAAAAAGTAATCCACTGCATGATGGGCAAAAGAAAATTAATCCAATTCTGAATGAACAGGACACTTCAAAAGCTTTGGTGGATCTGTCAGGAGAGTGGGGTTTATATGGTAAGGAGAAATCTGATCATTAAAGAAGTGTCTGGAGAGCTGGAAGCTCCATCACAGCAGTTGAAATAGGACCTCAGAAATGTTTCTAGGTGCCTTTGGTAGGCTTCAAATAGATCAAAAAGAGAACTAACAAATGTTCATTAGGGTCTCCATTTCTGTTCCCACTTAAGAAGTAACTGAAGGAAGACTGGAGCTGCTCTGAGCACAGCATAGACCTGACCGTAAGAAAACACTATTGGAAGAAAAAGAAAAGCAATCCCCAGTCTGGAATATATGAAGATCAGCCACAACTGCAACAGGACTCATCCCAATTCATCTGCCACAAATTCCCTGTAAAGATGACACAAAATTGTAAATTCCTACCCTCCCTGATGTTTGGCACATTCTGTTTCCCATTAAAAGGAATTAGGTAAAAATGGTTCAATTTCTTGCCTTTTTTTTTTAAGATCTTCTCTGAATAATACAATACTCCTTTCTGCACTCTGTTAGAACTTTGGCATCTCATGTTCCCAGAGCATGCAGTGGTTTTAGCCAGAAAACAGGAGCCAAAGCTGATCTGAAGAATTGTGCTGTGCTCTCTTGTTATCGTAACTAGTACGGACAGCAGGGAGTGGTGGGCTTTCACTCATACGATGGCTGCAGCACAAGGCCTGGTGGAACGGGATCTGCTCAACAACAGCCAACTCACCTCCATGGTGGGGAAAAAAATACTGGGTCTGCCTTATATACACAGCCTGACATTAATTCCAAATGGCATCTTACCTTCTCGTAATGTTTCAGACAAACACACACACACACACACACGCAAGAGAAGTGTGAGCAAACACTTTTTAAAAGCATTCTCCCTACAGTTCAAAAGTTTATTACACTTTTGTGACCAATTTTCTGACATGAAGAGATCATTATAACATTTTAAAATGTTTCAGGAAGCAATATATGGTATGCATTCAGTGTATGCTCTGGCAATATTCAGGGTAGTAAGTGGTAAATTTGCAACCGACTGTGCAAAACAAAATTACTCAAAAAAAGCAGAGAAGCAAATACTGCAAATAACCCATGATGAGAAAAGTATCATAGAATGGTTTGTGTTGGAAGGGACCTTAAAGATCCTCTAGTTCTAACCCCCCTGTCATGGGCAGGGACACCTTCCACTAGACCAGGTTGACAATTCCAGGGATGGGGCATCCACAACCTCTCTGGACAACCTGTTCCAGCACCTCACCCCCCTCACAGTAAAGAATTTTTTCCTTACATCTATTCTAAATCTCCCCTCTTTCTGTCTAAAGCCATTACCCCTTGTCCTATCACTACATGCCCTTGCAGAAAGTCCCTCTCCAGCTTTCTTGTAGGCCCCTTTAGATGGTGGAAGGCTGCCATAAAGTCTCCGCGGAACCTTCTCTTCTCCAGGCTGAACAAACCCAACTCTCTCAGCCTGCCTTCATAGGCAAGGTGCTCCAGCCCTCTGATCATCTTCATAATTTGTGTTGAGACTACCATTCATTTTGGCTAGTTCTGAATTAAAAAAAATATATATACAAAAAGTCATTAGCATCATTGATTTGTACCGTAGAAACCCATTATCTTTGTTGCTAGCAAGGACTTTCATAGGCATGAAGTGAACAGAACTGAGAAAGTAAGTGATCAGATTGCTCATGAAGTTTCAGCAGACATGTTCTGGAGGATTATCTTACTTAACATATATTTTCTGGGCTACTACACTCATGCAGCAATTCCACACACTGCCACGTTTACTTTTGGTACGGTAATTTTTTTTTGTGCAAAAATAACATGGAAAAAACCCAGTCTTTCATCTATGATGGGCTTAATAGGTATTAAGCACTGTAGAGCTAACCCATTGTCACCATAGCTGTATCTTTCTCTACAGAGTAAAAGGATGAAGCAACGTAATGGTATACTTGTACAGCAAATCCAATACCGGATGAACCACGCAGTTGTGTTGACAATGCTGATTAAGTGCTCTACCTTGCATTTACAGTGATTAATTTCATATGAAAGCTTCCTAATAATAGATGTTCAGACTGAGCTCTGCTATTACACAACAGGACAGTAAATTGGCCAGTAGGAGATTTGGGTCTTGCTGAGAGATAACGACAAATACCTGTCAGTACAGCAGTCAGTCTATTTCTACTTCCAAACAACCTGAAAATGCATATTCTGGTTATGCTGTTCACATGGAGAAACCTGGAACATCTTCAGCATTTCCAAAGACTAACCAGGCAATCAGCAGTCTAGTCTAGTGCTGCTAAAATCTCCTTTAAATACTTCTGCCTGATGCACAGTAAACCAAATCAGCTAAAATGAAGCCATGTCTATTACCTTCCTTGTAAGAGTCTCTCTGCAGGTCTGCCCCCTTTTTCAATGAAATAAAGTAGGCAATCATTCACACATCAAGTATGTATAAATAAACCTTACAACTCAGTATTTATAACATATTTTCTGTTGTGGAATCTTAAATGTAACTAAAGTGGTATTGTAGTGCCTGTTAAGGCCTCCTCCAGCACTAATAACAACTATTAAAAAGTCAGACCTTATTGTTTACGTGACTTTTGTCCTTTATTCCACTGTTGTCTGAATTATTCTCCCTTTAATTCATTCCTTCTGGGGCTTTGATCCTTCCACCCCTATTCAGACGCTAGGCAAGAAGAGCTTCTGAAGGGTATTACATGCCATTCAAAACCACTCAGGGTTCAGCAGGGCAGGGCATGTATAATTTTATTTAGTTCAAACACAACACAAAACTTCAGAAGCCTGTTCCAGTTACCAATTTTATTCGAAAGGTGTCGTCTATACATTTTTTATATATAGAAATAAATATGAAAGGCCTATACAAATATGAACACTTAGAGAGTACCAATACTGCCCTTCATTTTTTATACTCATCTTTCAATACTTAAAGGGACAAAATTGCATCAAACAGCCCACATATTTAGTAAAATAAATTTTACAAAATCTCAGTTCACAAGTGTCTGTTCATGTCTAACAGAACCTTTTAGACTGAGTTTTCTTTTACATATACGCAACCTCAACACGAAATACGTGCAGCTGCCTTTCAGAATTTCACAATATAGACTGATTACATTTTCCTCAAGATGGACAGTAAAAACAAAGTCATACTTAAGTTATACTCCAATGTAGGAATTTATATTATCACTTTTAATGACATACTGTGTTAACATAATATTTTTTTAAAAACATTCCGATAAATTAAAAAGAACACAATCTTGCCTTCAAATAAAACCCAAGTCATTTAAAAAACTTCAGAATGGGCATTTGCTTTTACATAATGTGATTCTTTCCCAAACTTTAAAAAATTTAATTCAACACCACATAAAATGCTTTCGATGTAAAATAACATCATAAAATAAGTAAGCTTTTTGCTTTTTGTAAACCATAGTTTATAGACTTTCCCATAAAGTCATATTTTTCTAACATAGGGCATCATCCACATGCATTTATGTAATCTCACTAATTTACACATTTATGAGTACAAAGCAAAGCATGTGCTTAAATGGTGGGAGGAATGGATACCAAATTGAATTCAATTGCTCTTTCAGAAGTTGGGGTTTGTTTTTTGGTTTTGTTGTTTGTTGTTTTTTTGGGTTTTGTTTTTTTTTTTTTTAAGAAAAGGTCAAACCCCAACAATACTGAAAGGAAACCACATAATATAGCAAAACCCTCTTTTGTCTTTCCTTGAGGAATTTGTCCTCTATCCCAAAACTAAGGAGTTCCCAGATGCTAATTTAAGAACTGTAGCTTAAACTTGCTGGGAATCAGAAGAAATATTTCCTATTTGGACAATAAAAGCGTGGGCTTTAGTTCAGAAAAAATATAATAATATAATTTACTGTAAGTGCACAAAAGCCCAATCCTGCAACTCTTTCCTGTTCATTCAATTGTTTTCACTTAAGGAAAGTGTATACGATTTCCCTCCCAATCCTGATTTAATAACTTACGTAAAATAACTGTGAAGAATATGGATGTTTAACAGTTTACAAATACGCTAGATTTAAAGGGTATTTGGGAATGTCTATCCTGTTTTTCAAAAGAACCACTACTTTTAAAAGAAGTGTTGTACTAATATTTTTTTTCCTTGAAAATAAAGCTTTATGAGCTCATGTTACTCAACAGTACTCTCATTTCCACTTCTTAAAGTTTAAATGCTTGGCTCATTCTTTCAAAGGAGAATTTGCAGGTTCATTGAGAAGTATACGCAACAACTCTCTACTCATGGGCAGATAACCAATATGGCTCGGCTTGGAATAGCAGCTGTGCCGTAGGGTTCTCATTCACAGCATCAGAGTAGTTTCTGTAACAAACTTCCTTGGTTCACTGCAGTTCTCTAATCAATTTTCACTCCTCCAAACTCTTTCTGAGCTCACCCAGTAAAACTAACCACTTTCCACCATAGGTTTTGCAGGCATAGCTAGAGGTTCTGCAAGCCACAAAAGGTTGACTGTTTTCCAGCAACACAAGAGTAACGACCTAAAGCAAGTTTTCATAAATGCATTATGGCATTAATCTGGCCTGCAAAACCTAGTTACAGTGATGATGATCAAGACAGTAAGACCCTAGGTCTACAGCAGGTCTAACATTCAGGTTAAGGAGCAACCATAGGCAGGGAGAAAAAAACCCACAAAAGAAAAAAGACAAGTGACAATGTACATAAAGACTTCCAGTGTCCTTTTTTAAAAAAACGCTTTCAAGGTAGGAATGCATTTATCAAAGACTAAGCTTTGCCCCATTACGAATGATTTGAAGTTTGGGTTCCTGAGCTTGATACTGGACAGGGGGAAGGGCAAGGGAAAGTGTCTTATATCTTAAATTATACAGCAGTATCATAAGGACAGTATTTAAAACTTATTATTAGAAGAATGAATAAGTTACTATAACTAAATAGTAGTTTATTCAGAAGACCTTAATCTTCCTTCTTTTGTGTTTGAAATCGTTCCATTAAAGCCCTAAATATATTTCCTGGTATTTTCTGATGTTTTTCTATTAGAGCTTGGAGTGCTGCTTTTGTCTGTAAGGAAAGAGAAACAGTTTTGGTCAGATTAAGTCGTCTTTATATTGTTCATGCATTAATTTCTAGGCTCTCTTCATCCTTTCAGATGTCACAGAACTACTGCAAGTTCAAAATACTATTTTTCCATATTTAAGCCCACAGGCTGTGTTTGTGGGATCACTGCCAAGAAACAGATCAACAAACTAGTATATTTATCTCTGGTAGCTGTGTTCACAAGCTCTATTAGTGATACGCAATACTAAAATGATGATGGAGTAAATTAATGAAGAGACCTACATCTATAAAGCATGTCAGTGCCTGTGTGCTGTACGGCAATTCAGAAACTTCTGCCTATGCCCTGGTTTGCATCAGTAACACTCTTCCAGTATGTGGGAACTTTGCTTCTACACATGCTCAGAAGCAGCACTGGAAACACAGCTGTGTCTCACCACATTTGGCTTGTACAAAGGAATTATCCCTGCACCCAAGTCCCCTAAAGGAGCTGGGCCTGTAAAGCACACTTGGACCACACTTAAAATACTGCACAGAACAGCAGCATTCACTTTCACTCAAAAACATAGCAGGCCAAAAAGTTAATAGCAGCCATTCTTACCATATAAAAGCTCTATGAGGAACATTCAAAACCAGGGCAGTATGCAAAAGCTATGGTGAGGACATGCTGTAACCTTCCTGTTCTGCCTAGTGAAGCACAGACTACTGAATTCTTACGGTCAGAGACAGAACAAAGAACTATTTGCCTTTGTAAACCAGTGGTCAGCAAGGGGAAAACTGATTCTTGGTACAAGCTCCCGCTGTTTACATGAAGTATGTGATCAACTGTTAAGTCCTGGGAGAAGGTTCCTGCCCACATCTCTTTATAGAGATGGTCCTAAGTGTCTCTGCAAATCTAAAATTTCTATTAGGCAAATAATTTGAGCTTAATTTTTTCTATATATAATGGGAAAATGCATACTGTTCCACAGCCTGAAACATGAAATACAATTTTAAAATCACTGTAACTAGGATCCTAGGGGATTCACATTCTAGGGCCCTTATCTAGCAGAATTTGCACTTAATTCAGAAGCAAATGAGGGTTGGCACAAACATAAGATGCCAAAGCATGTTTGAAAGTCACTTAAACACACATTCTCTCCTGAAAGCCAACAGTTCTAAAGTCCTGTCAGACTGAACCCCCAAAAGAAAGAATCAGTTTTCCATAACCAGGGCATAAGATAATGCAGATAAACATGTTAAGATGTCATTTTGCAGAGATCTAACCAGAGGGTAAACAGGAGAGACAACTGAACTGACACCTGCATGGTCAAGAAGAAAAATCTCTTTCTCTCAAGTGAAGAGAGTGTGAGAGTCTCAGAATGCTAGAAGTGACCATCTGTGGAGCTTCCAAAAATGGCTATTTCAGCCCCCTCCGACTGCTCCATCACTTAGGTTTTACGCTTCTGTAGTGTGAAGCCTATTAATAAAATGAATGAACATGAGAACCTGACAATCCTTTTTATAAACCACCTAAATCTGAACCAGGGGAATGTTCAAAAGTTAATTTGGTGGGCAGAAAGTTGGAGGAAATATAAACTGAAACACACTCTACAAAGCAGTGAAATGATTTACCTTAAATTTTTTTATTGTATGGAATTGAAACAGTTTGTGGCCACAGATTTGCTATATTTGAGAGGTTTCATTAGTACCTTTCTGAAAAGGCCAAAAACTGGAACACTTTCTCTGGGTGAAGTACTTATGACTTTCTCAACTCAGAGTAGTCTTATCTGACTGAACTTCAGTCCCTAAAGCAAGTTGTTTCTCGAAGCAAATACAAGGTACAGTATTGACTTCAAAAGGCCTAGAATATCTGCAAGTTATAGTAATAAAAAGATAGTGTTTAAGAAGGACATTCAGAGTTAATCAAGTTCAAAGCTTACCATGATTCCACCAACTTCTATATCTAGCTCCAATGCAGAAATCACTATCTTGACAAGAGTATTTCAGTGTTTTCTATCAGAACAGTCAATATTTTAAATATATATATGCATATCTGTCTTACCTTTGCAGTTAGTTCCTCAGCAGTTATATTTGGTTCATATGGAATGGGTTCTCCGATAAATGTACGAAGCTTGACTGGAAACCCACCGTACACAGGAACTAGTGGCAATCTAATACGTTCATATAGTGACCTAAATATTTCTAATGTGAAAAAATTTAGGGGGAAGGGAGAAAGCAGGAGAAGAAGAAGGGAGAGGGGTGGAGACGGGGAGGGGGAGACAAACAGACAGACAGACTGAGATTATTCTGTAGGTTTTTTCCCAGTATGTCTTAAAACCGGCTTGTCAAGTAATCCAGCCCCTGACCCAGATTCTCAAACAATGTGTCATCTCAAGTGCTATTCTACCCTTGACTGTCATTTCCAAAAAGCTGCGTTAATGCTAATGTCAGACTTGTTTCCACCCTAACTTCGTGTGATATCTCTCCTTCAAAGAGTAGCTGCAAAGAGAAGGAAGAAGAGGAGAAAAATCCAGTAGCTGCCTCTCTGGAAAAGAAGGGAATGCTACACAATACAGGTTACAGTTCACCTAATTTTACAGGTTAGCATAAGAAACTAGTATTGGAAGACTGTTCTGTTCAGTCCCACTGAGGTCTAGAGGATCAGAAATAGTCTTATCTGTCTAAAGGCCAGTCATGCTAAAACGCTGAATTGCCCTTTCAGATCACACACTGGTTGCAGTGAAATAATATAAAAAGAGAGAAAAAACAGGTATTTCTATATCCGCTCTAAGGAGACACATCTTCTACTCCACATGCCACCTTCTAAGCATCTAGCCCAAATGCAACCAGAACAGCTTCCTCGCAGAATGGGTGCTAATACTCTCTCTCTCAATTTTAGACAAGAAATTCCTTTAACTGAGGTGTTGGCATAAGAAAATCCTTACTGATCAGGATGTGGAATTTTCTGTATGCAACCTCTAAGAACAAAGAATATTCCAAAACTATTGAAACTGGAGTAATGCCTCCAGTGATCAATAGAATCCACTTCCTCTAGCACCCCTGCTGTAGAATATAAGTAGCATGAATGATTTTGGCTTAAATTTCTGCTTGTTTGGGACGATTCTCCTGAACACAGCCAACAATTAATTGCTGTTTATTTTTGTACAACCTAACGAAAGTGTGAATTATTCTGCACATCTACATCAGATGCCTTGGCTTTCTCCATGTAATATATAGCTTTTAATTAGAGGGGGAGAGAAACAGAATTGTTTTGCCCTGCAGTCCTCTGATGAAGATGATGA
Source organism: Buteo buteo (assembly GCF_964188355.1). Classification (NCBI taxonomy): domain Eukaryota; kingdom Metazoa; phylum Chordata; class Aves; order Accipitriformes; family Accipitridae; genus Buteo; species Buteo buteo. The sequence continues at coordinate 36,142,744 of NC_134173.1, forward strand.
TGCCATACTTGAGGCAGAACATGTGGCATGGAGGAGACTGTTCAGGCCCTTCCTGCTAGATGGTAAGTTGGAAAATACGAAAAAAGGGGTGTTAACACTAGCAGATCAGCAGAGATGTGGTCATCTAATCATCCCAGAGGTGGACCCTTCAGCCACATACCCATCTATTCATGTGCTGGCTCGAAGTCCCCATAGAGGTGAGGAAAGAGAGCAGGCAAATACAAAGTTTTGTGAGGAACCACAGGTTTAGTGCTGAACAGTAAACCAACTACAGATTAAATATATTTCAAACCATTTGAAGTTTAGGTACAGGTAGAGGTGTAAGCAGAGAGCTTTAAGAGAACATTTAAAGAAAGTACATGTTAGTTGCAAACCCCTGTTTGCTTTGCTTCTTAACAGAAAGCAGAAAACCTAGAGCTGGCCTAGCAGATATAAGCAGAGAAAAAAAGTGCTCTAAAACTATTTGCCTTTTTCTGGCTCCTTTTTCCTTTCTTCTACTGCTTCTGTGAAGGCATACTGTTACGTGGAGAGTAACTTAGATGAGCCAATACCACATCTAGTGCTGATATTAAATCCTAATAACATCTCTGAACTCTACTGGAGAGCAAACCTCCAGAAACAAGGCTGTGTTAAATCTCAAATTTATACGGGGGTTATTTCTACAGAGATAGGCTAAACACATATGGAAAAATAAACTACAAAAAAATAGAAAATATCTTACTTATTCCTCCTAATGTCCTAACGCCTTCTCGAACATTTTGTGTAAACATAGGAATGATGGGCTAGGAGGGAAAAAAAATAATTAAGAATTTAATGAAGATAGCACTATCTAAAAACTTCTACCTCACTTAAATCCAACAAGCAAATTAATTTCAGAAGTGTTTCTCAGACAAGGACACAGAGAGACCAAAACAAAGTTCTTCTGTGACCATCTGCCATGAGGTTTCAAGTTGGAGAATACCATGAGATTTCAGTGAGTCACTGTTTCAGCAAGTCCATTTTCTCAAAGCAGCCCAGAATTTCAGAACCTATGGAGCATTTAGGCATCTGCTCATCTAGCACTGTTTGCACAGTTGTGACTTAAGTGGTTAAACCTGTTGCTTAATTTGTAGTTATGCTCAAAGGGAAGAATTCAGAGGATTGGGACCCCAAACTTGTCTGATTCATCTCTGCTATGCTGATTGTATTGCTTCCCATACGATATGTCATATTCAATACATGTCCATGATTTACTTCTGCTGATGAATATTTGGAATGGTGTTGAATATTTCAAGTTTTTATTGCTGTTTTTGAACTTGAAAACAGCTGTCAAGATTTACAAGAACCAGGAGGGGGTCCACTACTACATGAAGTTTTTTAATATCATTTTATAGTATGTACTCACTGTACATAGCATCATCAGAAATACAGACTCTTTATGTGATTTTCAAACATTCAGATTCTTTCAAACTTTTTTAAACAAGCATGGAGATGAGCTAGTAAATGGAAGTTTTCAGACAGGTATCATGTTGGGTTTTTTTGGGGGGAGGGGGGAAGTCTGTAAATAATCCAATGCCAACTATAGAGAATAAAAAGAAGTGCAGTTGCCTAAACTGAATGGTAACAAACTTCTTTATTGTAGAACCATCTTGTTTGGAACATCTTAATTTTGACACAGAGATAGTGATTTTTATATGTACCAAGTTGGTTTATATGACAAAAATTCTTACAAACAAACTGCTGAAATGACAACTTCAAGAAGTTGAAGGTCCCAGTTTTAGACACATTTTTCTGATGTTTTAGACACATTTTTCTTTCCATGAGGAGTCATGCTCACAATTAAAGGTGACTTAAAGTTCATCTTTAATCTAAATAAAGATATTTTCCCCACTTTCAGCCTGCCTCTGAAACTATTCCTATTCTACTGCATCTCTCAGGACTTTTTTAGGGGGGCGGATGAAGGTGCAAGACCTTTGTGAGGGCATAAAGGGAACTGAACACAAATTCAATAAAATAAATATAACTAATACAACCATAGCTGAATCCCAAGTACAGCCTTTCATATGCTATTACAATACATTAGTAAAATCTAAGTCTGTTGAAATATCCTGTTTAAACAGTGTTATTTTCCTCCTGAGGAAAAGTTATGCACACTTAAAATTGGGTCTTAAAAGTATTCTATTTCTGTATAAAATCCAGAGATTTAACTAGTCTCTCTTTGACAGTACCTAAATATAAAACTCTTGGTGTAAGACTTACTTTCAAATTAGGCATATGCAGACCTATGGTCATATGCACAGATCTTTCAAGTACAAATATAGAACAAGAGGGACTCTGAAATTACTATTAAAATAGTTACAATTCAAATATATCATACACTTATGTGCCCTTCACAGTTGGTCCCATATGAATAATTATCTGCCTGCGGATCAAGCACAACGCTATATATTAGACCTGAAGAGACAGTTCACACTAGTGAGCAGCATCCCCTCCTGCCACTGTATGCCCTAGACATCTCATACTACCACAAAATGCCAATACAGTACATAATGCCACAGAGTCTATACGGTGCTGGGTCACAGTATACTTCAGTGGTAGGGAAAACAGAAATGTTGATGCTTGGTTGCTTCCCAACCATTCTGGTCAGGGCTGAGCTATCACAATCCTGACCAGGTATGGTAAAGCAGCACAAGCTTGTAATGTAGAAACTGTCCTGGATTTCATCTCTCATTCTTTTAAACTCTGGATTTCCTGACCACACTATTCCTAGTTGACTCCAAAGCCTTCTTATCAAAAGCAACAAAAAGAGTCTTGAAATGTAGTTATGAGAGCAAGTAGACCATATCCATGACACTCAGCAATATAACATCAACTATATGATAAATAAACCAGCTTTTCCTGGAAGACAGTACTAATAAGTTAGCATTCTTTGCTTCTCTTTTGTGATCTGTCATACTTACCACTTTTGCATCAATGGCCACCTGAGCAAAGCCCTTCCGATTACCCCAGATAATAGTATACATTTCATCACTGAAGAGTGCTTCCCGAACTCCACCTGGGGCAATGGCTATCAGACAGCCCTTCTTCAGAGCACTGACACATTCTTCTTTTGGTCCATGCATAACTCCATGTACATCAAGCAATATTTTAAAACCTGTAGGGTAAGATAATATTAATTCAGAAAATGTTAATTCATGCTACCATTGAGTACAGATTCCCAGCACAGAACACAATGGCTAAAACTTACTTGTCTAATAACCTGTAACCCCAAATGAAAGATGTTTCTAGAGGGACTGAAGCATTAAGTCCTGCTTATAAATTTTGGCGTAAAAAGTTGAAGATTTAGGGGTTTCAGTGGCTTTTTGTCATAGTAAAGTGAGCTGCTACCTCACAATCAGGACTAAACTGGAAAAAACTGGCAAGCACTGTGTGACATCTTTCATGTGTTCTTCAAAGGAGTTGTCAAGTCAGCTCCAGGGCACTGGTTCCTTGCCCAAGCTCTACTTTTCAAACGTAGCACAGTCCTAATAAAACGCAACAAGAGAAAATACCAGCAAATTATTGTGGTTTTTTTGTTAACTTTGGCAAACAAAGAGCAGTCTGTGCACAAGAAGGGGAATGACAAAGAAAATGCAACATTCTCTGCGTTGCAGATCACTGCAGAAATTGACTCCCTGGTTCAGTCTGCGAGTACTCGGATGGCCTTTCACACAAAGAGGCATCTGGCAAGCCTGGGTTGCGTATATTCGTCTTAAGTTAAGATTTTTCATTTACTGAAGTGTTCAACTGTAAAGTTACATAAACGCCTCATATCATCTTGAATTTGAAAAGTCATACTGACCCTACTCTTCAAGAAACAGCAGAACATCAAAAATTTGCTTACAAGCATCAAATGGGCACAGGCTTCACCAATTTAGACAGCTAGTCTAATGTGAAAGAACATAACTAGCATAAACCTCTGTTTGCAGGAAATCAATCATGTTCACTTGGTTCAATAAATTTTTAATTTATACAGTATTTATGAGTACTGCATACCAAAATGGGAACTTTAGATGACCGAGCAGTATGGGAAAGATGAGGCAAACAACCTTATCAGCCATAGACAAGGACACAGAACCAACCTAGTAGAGTTTGCCCCTCAATAACAGATCTTCATTTTTTAACCTCAGGTTAATAAATGAATAGTTGTTACTATGAACATACATTTATTACATACAGACTCACTGAGGAAGAGTCCAAATATAGTTAAGAACACAGAGCTGTCTTCTCTTACAGACTGCATAAACTAAGGGCTTGGGAAGGAAAGCATGAGGCAGCATATCATTAGTTTATTCTTAACTGAATTCTGATCTCTAACCAGTCTTTGTAGTTGGTGTGAGTATAATTACTGATTTATATCTATACACAACTGGGATCTGTCCGTAAACATGACAACAGAACACAAACTCTATTACACCTGTCTCATATTCTGCTGTGCCTGCCTCGCACACTGCTGATGACAGTAGCAGTCTTCATCTAGGAGCATTTGCACAGAAGACATGTGAAATAGAGTTTTCCTGAAGTAATTTAATTTCTCTCGGCTGCTTTGTTTGTGGGATCTTAAATAGCTGGTTTTTTACAATGTTTTACATTCCCAAACTAATTAAAGCTCTCCGGAATGTACCTGGTTCTAGAAAGCTGCCTGTGTTTAAGCCCTTTCTGTCAGTGAATTCAGGAGAGAGATGAAACAGTAATGAGAAGTGTTGAGCTGAGCATGAAAAGAGACTCCAAGGAAGCAGAAGCTGTGAAGACAGTTTTCCCTTCTGCATTGGACATGCTGGGAAAGGGTGGGAGGGGGGAGGGCTGTGACAGAGCAAGACCATGAGTCTGTCTAGTTCATAGGTCAGAAAAAAACAAGAACAGAATATGGACAGAATACAGGCAAAAATCTGTAATACAGAATAGTGGTGGGGTGGGGTTTCAAGTCTTCATAAAATTTCTCAGCCGTATTTCCCCCCTTGACATTTAGTATAAACCTCATATTCTGAGCTGTACCTCATAGCCTAGCCAGCAGATCATACATTACTATCAACATCTCTGCTCCAGTAGCAAAGAGGAAGAACCTGGCTCTGTTAGAGCAGCAGAGAGACAGGAACTAGTGCAGTGGCCCTGAAGGGACAGCTAAGGTACTCTGTGCCGAAGGTACAGGTCATCATGGAGTCAGAAGAAACACTGGCATAGTAACTGGCCGTTGCATGAAGGTGACCAAGAATCTCTTTTTCCACTTTAAACAATAGAACAACTCTCAAAATTATCTAAACACCGTTTTTCAGCCTTCCAGAGCATGAAGGGATGCTAATTTTTCCAAATACCAAGAAGTCCATAATTAATTTTATTCTGCAGTTCAACCTGGACTCTGCCCTCTGCCCCAGCACACCCTTCTCCTGTTTTCCACAACACTGTGTCTGCACCAATGTTTGAAAACCCTTTGGAGACTACCCAGTAATGCATTTAACACTCATCCCAATAAGTGCACTATATAAATTTCTCTAACTTAGCCCCAGTGACTGTAACATAGGGACTGTCAGCTACCTGGTAGAAAAATGGCAAGGATGTCATCATTTTTCTATGGTTGACCCTTAGGACACAGACAGAGAGGAATCATTTAGGCCACTGAATCCAACCATCCACAATTGTAGGTAACCACGCCTGTGTACCTGCAGAACATCTAGTCCACAAGACACTTTGCAACACCTTGTGTATGTAACAGACAAGAAGCCACAGCTCCTTTCCTCTGGGACATTACAGGAAAGGGACTGTCTTAGATCCCTAAAATAGCAGGCAACCTTTTAAAGAGGGCTCCCAGATGACTCTAGGAAGCAGACACGGCCCATACTATAGGAGAGGGTGATAGAGAAGAACACAAGTGACATCTCTGTCTTCACTGCACTCTTTGGAAAAAGATTTTCTCTTAACTCAACTTTAGAGAAATCAATGTATTCCTGAGCATTACACAGCTAAAAATCTAAAAGAACCAGAAACCATTGGAATGGGTTTTTTTCTGTGACTAACCTCCAGTATTTAAAAGGAAAAAAAGAAACCACAGGACCATATTCCATATCCTTCTGCCCCAAAACACAAGCAACAGAAGCATACATAGTACTGATAAAGCATAAATTGAGACAATTAATAGTCTCCTTTTGCATCGATGTGAAAGAAAGACGCATTAGGCAATGTTCAATAGGAATCTCCAGGATCTATAGGAAGCCTCCTATTAGGTTAGATTCCCTTCCACAAGTTATCAAGCTGTATCTTTCAAGACTAAGCAGTAGGGAGAGGCATGTTTGACCCCTTGCAGGTTCATGCATCCCTTAGGAGGCAGAGCAACATTTTACAAACACACTCCAGATAATTACAGTTAATTCAGGACAGCAGTGCCCAATGCAGAGGATGCAATGAGACTGCAAACTGACAATTGCATACTGGCATGGACCCAAGATTCAGATTCATGGGACAAGCCATTCCTCACAGCTATTCATAGTAGATTCAATAATCATAAAAACAGAAGGATCATTAAACCAGCTAATCCGAGTGTGTCTAACAGCCTACAGACTCTCCAAATGCACCCCCTATCCCACGTCCCCCATTTCTCCTGCATTGAGCATAATAACTTTTGGTTAACTAAAACATCTTCTGAAAAGGCATCCAATTTAATCTGAAGACTTAATCAAGATCAGGCAGTCTTAGTACTAGGATAAAATTATGGCAGTCTTTCTGGTTTGATTCACAAGAGAAGCACCATCTATCTGAGTTGCCAGTCATAGATTATTCTGCAGATTTTGAGACACAGTCCAGAACATTATCTGGGCTCTTTGGGCTCATCTTCCCTGAACAGTCTTAATTCATTCACAGAACCAAAGAATTATGTAGGTTGGAAGGGACCTCTGAAGGTCATCTAGTCCAACCTCCCACTCAAAGCGGGTCCAACTAGATCAGGCTGCTGAGGGCCTCACCCAGCAGAGTTTTGAAAGTCTCCAGGGATGGAGATTCCCCAACTTGTCTAGGCAATCTGTTCAGGTGGTAAAATACCTTCCCACACATCTAATAAAAATTTCCTGTGTTGCAACTTCTCTGTTGCTTCTCATTCTATCACTGTGCACCTGTCAGAAGAGTCTGACTCCCTCTTCCCTGCACCCTCCCGTTAGGTTGCTGAAGACAGCAACAGTATCTTCCCCCATCCTTATCTGGTACAGGCCAAAAAAACCCAGTTCTCAGCCTCTCCTCATACATTGTGTGCTCCAGCCCCCCATTATCCACTGAACATGCTCTAGTGTGTCAACGTCTGTCTTGTACTGGGAAGTCCAAAACAAGACACCATATTGTGAGACGTGCTTGCACAGGTGCCAAGCCAAGGGAAAAAACCTCTTCACTCAGCCTGCTGGCCACACTCCTGCTAAAAAAAAGCTCAGTGTGCAGTTCATCTTTGCTGCAAGGGCACGCTGCTGATTCACGTTCACCTTGCTGTGCACTACAATGCCAAAGTCCTTCCCTGCAAAGCCACCTTCTGCCCAGGGTACTGCCACATGGGATTGCTCCACCCCAGATGCACAACTTCATAATTGCTTTTGCTGAACTTTGTAATGTTTCTGCCAGTTCATTTCTGTGAAGGCACTCTGAATACCACCTCTAACCTCCAGTGTATTGACTGCTTCCCCAGTTTGGTATCAACAATGAACTTCCTGCAAGCACGCTCTAACCCCTCACCCAGGTGTGAAATAAAAACATTAAGCAGCGCTGGTTCCAGTATCAGTCCCTGAGGAATGCCTTTAGAAACCAGCTGTTAGCTAGATGGTGTACTGCTGAACCCGATTCTTCAAGACCAGCCATTCAGCCAGATGTCTCAGTGAAGCTACTAAATGATATTTGGGGGACTCAAAAGTATGCTCACACTCAGAACCTTATTTTAAAGCAGAAATGAAGAAAAACAACATTCTCTCCCACTTGATAAACAACTGTGCGTAAGTATTGATATAATAGAGACAATATGGAGCCAAATCTAAATTACAAAACAGGTTACTTTAGTCAGCTGTATGCAAAAGATTTGATAATCAACTGACAAATCCTAGTCTGTTGGCAAAAGCAGTTGTAGAGGCAAAGCCATGCTGTTACCAGTATGAAAAAAGTTCAGTTTTCAGTGATTAAGTCTGAAGTAAAACTATACTGACAAAAGGACAGTTTTCTGATATGAGTTGTTTCCACTAGAAGCATCAGTACACTACAGAACACTCCTGTAAATTCACAAAAAGAATTAAAAGATTTTTAGTCACAAACTGAACTTGGGAAAAGAACTGGGTACTACTGTATTTCACACACACAAAAACCAAACCCCTCACATAATTAGTTTCACCCATCAGCAGTGTTTTTCACTAGGCTGTCCAGCCAAAATCTTGCCCTAAACATATTTTTCATTTTCTTCATGCTTCACCTCATGTTTCACACAAACTTGTTGGACACTTCTACAGCTTTCCTCCAAAAAAGATTCTACTTGGAACAGTCTTCCTGGGGACAGGTTCCACTGCCCTCCATACTCTCAACTGAGTGGGATACGAAAATACATCCATCTCCCCAGATTAATACTATCAACTTTAAGAGCATTGCTTCCAAACAGTTTATTTCATCAGGTTATTGCATGGGCCAGTCTCGTAAACTCATTCTTGTTTGTAAAGAATGCGTTAGAGACAGCTGTACCTCAGCACTTTCACTAAATTTGTCTGAATGTCTGTTCTGAGAGCTGTGTTCCTGTGGCACAACTTTTATTAACTACACCATAAAAAAATAAAAAATAAATTAGAGTTCTCAAACCAATTGTTGACAATGAAGTATGTTACCTGGTAATCTAAAGACGAAATGATCAGCTACTATGTGGCAGTATCTCTTCTTTTGTATAAGAAGTCTAGCCATGAAATAGATACAGTCAGCAGGAGTAGCTCCATGATAGAACACAATAAGCCCTGGTCCTTCAGGAATATTTTCGGCACCATGAAGCTCATAACCTGTTAGGTGTTAAAGCATAACAGATGTCAAAGTCTGACACAATTCTATCCCAAAGAAACTCCAACACATTGGCAAACTGAAACCAATAGCTATTAAGCAGTGGTAAGAGCCAAGTGACCGCTAAAAAGTCAAGAGATTACTTGCAGCATTTACTAAGTTGCTTTCACAGGAAATACAAGTTTAATTTAAAGCAGAAGAGCCACATTTAAAGAAAGAACAACAACAAAAAAACCTGAAAACAAAACACCCAGCCTCACTGTCTTGAACTGTATAATTTTTCCTTACTTTTTCAGTTCACTGTCTTCAAGGCTGCAGAGTCCTCTTAATCAACCATTCAAGAGTAATCAAAATAAGGATTGGAGTGGTAAAACACAACTATTTCAAGCTACTATTTAAATGAAGTTCATTGCCACCAGTAACTGTTTAAGAAGATTTGACATGACAACATCCATTTACATGTCACCTTTTACTCCAGAGTATGAAGCTTATCTTTGTTACTTCTCTCGGAATTATACTTGCTCCATTTTTCTGTCACTAAGTACTAAAAGCTAATTGGGGCTTTATACGCTTAATTGAAACATACATAAACACACACAAGTTTCTTACTGAACTTACATTTCTAATTAAGTGCAGAATATATTCAGTTAACACAAAATATCAAAATGCATCAGTATAGAACATATTCAGTTAATATTGAGAAGTATTGTTACAGTATCTTGCCTGTGGTCTTTTTGTTTTTTTTTTTTAAAAAAAAAACAACAAACAAAAACCCCCCAACAACAACAAAAAAGCCCCAAAACCTGTCACTTCTTCCAAAGTTAATCAGGTCTGCAATTCCCATTCCATTGGGTTTTGGTTTTGGGGGGGTTTTTTTAATTCTGAAGGTACTCTTGACTCTTCTCCCTCTATTTTACTTTCTATACCTGTAGAGCTGCAACATACTGCAAGCATATCATCTGTACCATCCCAAGTGACCACTAACTGTGCTCTATGCCAGCCAATCATAATCAGAATGATACCTATATCTAGCATTTGCATAATATATGTAAAGTTCCAGGTATCACACACCAGTTTGGGGTTTGGGGCTTTTTGGTTGTGGGGTTGTTTTGGGGCGTGGGGGGGGGTGTCCCAATGCTGTGAGTTTTCAGGATGAAAAGTTCTTCCTATGATATATTGATTAATCAAGCAGGGGAAAAATACAATTGCAAAACGTTTCATTCTTTAGCAAGAGAAGTGTATAGAGAACATGGAAGCAGCTGCCAGGGCAGAAAAAAGTCACCACTGTCAGTAAGGGACTGGATAAGAATCTTGCCTGCACAAATAAAAAGTTAGACCTTATAAAAAGAAAAAGTTACTAAGGATGAAAAGAGCCAAAGCCTTAAAAAAATAATTTTCTTATGAAAAAAAGTAAATAGCTTTTTATTGTGAAGTGAGCATTTTAAGCTCTTTGATGTAGCTGTTGATTTTGATCTAGTGTACTTTCCTAGATTTGAAAGTTACATCTTAGTCTTACAAAGCCTATCTGATACAGCCGCTGCACCATCTGGTTATCAATGCCTTGAAAACCCACTTCCCTTTGACTAGAGAACAAATAGAGATGATTTTCAAGAAGGATTTGTTCTTTATGTAAATTGCTCTTAAACATCTCTTTCTCCTTTGGCTGCATCTAGACTGAATGGTTCTGAAAGAGGCTTATTATTTCCTTAGAAAGAAAAGCCAAATCATTTATTAAGTATGTCTTTACAAAAGAAATAACAGTAGAAGGACAAGGAATAGAGCCCTTAGTTTTGACATTCTAGTAGAGAATGCAGTTGTCAAATACATAGACAAAAAATAAAAAAATTAGGGTTCTGTAACAGTTTGGGGCTCTAAAGTCAATTCGAAGCAACTAGTGAGCGAACTGACACTAAGTGCTCCTTTAAGCCATCATTTGGCGTTGTATGTAAAAGACTGGTTAAGTACAATTAAATTATGCTAATGTGCTGACATACTAGCTGTCAGGGAACTGGCATTTAAATATAGTTGATTGATCTAGTTTTTAACATAGCAAACATTTCATGTCCTCCTGGAATGAGGAAAAGTAAAAAAGAAAAAAAATTAAACCATTTTTTAAAATTGCTTATATATTCAACTGGATGAAAGATCTTATTTTGTAGCAGCAAAGGAATAAATGCATAAGACAAAAATTTCTACATCCAAAAAAGTCTCAATGGCTTTTTTTTTTTTCTCCCAAGCACCACTGGCAGTCATTGATAAAACAGAAAAAAAAAAAAAATTGGCCTGAATTTTAGATTTCATGCAACAGCAGCAACAATCAGATATATATTGATACTGATAATCCTGAAAGGTAAACCAGGAATAAGAGCTTCAGCAGTTTTTAATGAAAAATCAGATCTTGCTTACCATGCCATATTCTTCCATGTCCATCCCATAGGGTAGCCAACATCTGTTTTGCACCACCCCAAAAATCATTGGAATAAGCTTCCTTTAGTTCATTCTTCCTTTTATAAATATGAAGAAGGAGAATGGAAGTGTAGAAGAGGATGATGAGAACCCCCGGAAGTAGTAAAACTACTGCGAGTGGAAAAAGCACCCATGAAAGGTAGACTGCATAACTCAGATAATCTTCAATATGCTCCACGCCAGTCCATTCTCCCAGAATGTAAGTCAGGCAGGTTAAGTAGGACATAGGAATCGGTCCTGCAGCACAGGACTCATTTCCACCTATCATCTCCTGTTTAATTTAAAAAAAAAAAAAAAAAAAAGAGGCAGATGAATAAATCCTCAAAAAAGATAGACCTGCCTATACTGTTTAATCATACAAAAAACCTCTCTGACACATTTACTCATACACCATTTATCCCACACCCCAGCAGCACCTATTAGAAACATAATGGTTCATACAGCAAAACCTTTACTTGATTTTTTTTTTTTTCAGTCCTTTCCTTTTGTGGAGTGGAAATGATGACAATTCTAATTGACAGAGATAGTGCAATTGCTTAATCTCAGGCTAAGATTTTATCTCATTAAAAACTGTTCAACTTACACGGATCCAGAACATTTGTATTGTTACCAGTACCAATTTATACTGTATTTTTGGTTTTCAGAAAGCTGTATTGATTAGTGTAATTTATTGTTCTACACAATACACTCAAAACCTTCTCCCAAGCACTTACTACAACAGGAAACAGCACAATCTGAAACCCAGTGCTATAAAAAAAACCTGCTGAACACTTCCACTGTCCACAAGCATACAATGACTCAGGAAGATGATGGTCTCTAATAAGCAAGTGTCACTCTTGTAAAGACCTTTAACTATACCTGGAAATTTACAGATAGTGAAACGCAAAGTCCCAGAGGGACACAGACAGGCTGCAGAAAGGACAAGGAGAAAAAGATCACAAAAAGTCCTCTAGAAGTTTTAACTGCTCTGGCTTTACTGAGTCTATGTGTAAGAATCAATCTTCTCCAATGCCAGCTCCTAAGAAGTTTCAGGGCTACACCTCTCTGGGCTGATATTCCAGGTTTTCTATAATTCTGGAACAACACTTTTTTCTTAGCTTTGTACTATTTGGGGGAAAACTTGCTATTTGCTTCATCTTACAAACATGAGACAACCCGTACGCTTGGCTATCTTAGCTACAGTTCTAGAACAACATAAACAATACCTTGGGGAAAAAAAGTTATCCTAATCTAGAAAAGTTTTGGTCAAGACTTGAATTAACTGTTACTCAGGACCAATAAGATAAAGATTTTGCAACTGTAATGTAGGCTTGTAGAGGGAAACAGATTAAGAGCAATAATTTCTAAAAGAATCTAAGGTTGGGGTGGTTGTGTTTTGTTTTTGTATTAAAATGTGACTTACATCATGAATGATTGCAAAGTTACTATGCCTAGATAGACATGTATCTATTACTCCTTCACTCTTGCTCTGTTTTTGCAAGCAACAAGTGACTGAAATTCAGAAGATAATTTTGCTAATACTATCATAACCCCAATGACAACAAAAACTACAAAGCAGATCAGTTTTGCTCCACATTTGCTATGAGATGTTGAAACATGTACTAGAGCAGAACTCATCTCACTTATTTCCCGGTCTCAATTTTTCCTCCCGTTCTGACAGACCAAGGATGTTCCTTTTCCTTCTGTTTTGAAATTGGCCTCTAACCACATTGCTCAAGATAACTCCTATTAATGAGAAGAAAGCTGATCTCATGACAAGGACTTTGCTCCCACGATCCATGCTTGTTCCACTAATTCAGGCTTACAACATTTTGCTCCTCAGCATGTTCTTGAGGACAATGTGATGAGCAGCATCTTCAGCGATGTATAAGCACGTAGCATTAGTGACATGCACTTCACTGATTTCATGCACATGTGTTAGGAGGGGTGTTAGGGGAAAGGACAGGAGAGAGCGAGCATGTGGAAAAGCAAGAGAAAGCTCCTTCTCATTCCAGTTGCCAGCGCCGAACTTCAGAACCTGTCAGGCAGCAAACACCCACAGCAAGTACAAGAAACATGACTTGTGAGACCAAGCAACATTTAGGAGTAGCATTCAACACCACAATATTCATCAGATTGTTATGCCTGGACTTCTCCAGTGGTTCCACCTACTAGCTAGAGAACAATATGGAGCATGGGTTATGGCACAGAAACATTTTTCAAAACTCAGAGGTGATTATACAGCTTTAAAGATTACTTAAATTATACTCTCCTGCCTATTATATTTTTAATTCTTTGTGGCTTTCTCCAAACACAAAATCCTCACCAAGTAAATTTAAAGTCCTGTCCACATGTCAGCCTTGCAAAATATTACTTGTCCTTTTGCCTGTAATGTTAGATGCAATACCTTAAATGCAATCATCGCAGTTTTATAAGTTTACTTGCATATCTATGCACTAACCTGTAACACAAATTAAAATCCGACATCTTTGCTGCCAACCACAGAGGTAACATCTATAGTACTGCCTTCCATTACAGACAGTCAACTCTGAACAACACTGTTTCCTCATCTTGAAGAGAATCATAGAATAATTTACATTGGAAAGGCTCATTGAACAGCACTTGTCCAACCTCTTGCTAACTAAGAAGTTAGATCAGGTTGCTCAGGGCCACGTCCAGTCCAGTTTGTAATATTTCCAGGGATGGAGATCCCACTGCTTCTCTGGGACCCTAACCCATTGCTTGACCACCCTCATGGTGAAAGTGATTTTCCTATTCTAGTCAGAATTCCCCTTACTGCAATTTGTGCCTGTTGCCTCCTGTTCCTTTGCTGAAAAGAGCTTAACTCCCCCCTCTCTATAACCACTCATTAAGAGCAGCGGTAAGATCCCCTTTAAGCCCTCTCTTCTTCAGGCTAAACATACACAGCTCCCTCTGCCTCTCCACAGACACCATGTGCTCCAGCCTCCTAACAATGTTGGTGGCCCTCATCTGCACCCCTTCCAGTTCGTCAGCATCTTTCTTGTGAGGCTCTAAACTGGACTTGAGGTCTCAAAAGTGCTGAAAAGAGGGTAATAAATACTTCCTCGATCTAACGGCTATGGCCTTGCTAAAGTAGCCCAAAATGTAGCTAGCCATCCTCACTCATATTTGATTTACCATCCACCAGATAAAGGCCTCCTCCAGGTCTTTATCTCCTGTAATTTTGCTCCCCCCATAACAAGTCCAGCATTCTTTCTGATCACCCAGGGTACATCCACAAAAATACTCCGTATCCAAGCCCAAGTGTGATTTACATTACTGCCACACTGGACACCCTACCAAAGGCAATGGCAGTGAAGAAGCAAGACAGATTCTGTCTCCATGATCAAAAAAAGCACAGGATGCTCCACACTGAATAAAGGTCCAATATAGTTCATCTACGCCACTAACAGATAGTGTCATTTTGGTCTGTTCCAACTTTACAGCTGTCTACTCTATGACTGCCCAGAGCAGTTAAAATTACAAGATAAAGCACACTGTCTTCTAGAAACACCAGCAACGTCACTCTGATTAGGACCTCATTCAAGCAAAGAGAGACTATCCTGCCCTCCTTGTCAGAGGTTTTCTGACATCTGCCACCATCCAAATCTAAAACCTACAATGGGGTGCAGTACTACTACGTCTCACCCTTAGCCAACTTACAGGCAGAATCCCTCTGTAACACGAGCAAACCCTTAAAGGGCTTCTTATTTTAACTGACACCAATAACACGTTTCCTGCTGTGCAGTTCAAACCAAATATTTGTAATTTGAGTTCTAGCTTCCTCACAGACCAGCTTATATGTATTTTCACTAGATGAAAAAGATGCAATTTCTCATTTGACTAATGACAGTGCACGCTGACTTAAGCTTATGCTTAGGGCTTTACGTTGACAGTGAAATCGAAACCAGGCTAACATGGAATTCCTTTCACTGACGTCTAGCATATGACCCAGAAAAGTCCTTAACTAAGCTACAACAGTGGTCTTCAGCCGCAGTCAGCAGATGCTGCATTACCTGAGACCCTATAGCTCACGCTAGAAGAAGCGATTATGGAAAGCAATATATACTGCTGTAAACCACACACAGTGTGATTTCAGCATGTGTATGAAATGTGTAAGTGGAACCTCTGGAGAACATTCCCGTCCCTCCAAACTAGAAAGATGCTGCAAAGCAACAGCTACGACAGGCCCCTGCCAACGGAAATACACCGCTTTCCACTGCGTCAGCCAGCTACGGGGAGTATTTCTACTAGAATTCGCAACGCCACCGCAGAGGCAAGAAGACCCCGACAATCCGGCTAACGGCAATCGCGGCTGGAGAGACCCTAGAAGTCAGAGCGCGGTTTCGTCCTTGTTTTGAAGGAAGGATCGGCCTGCTTCTTGCTGCTGTGACGGCCGGGCAGTGGTTCCTTCCGCAGCAGGCTGGCGGGGTCGGCGTTTCTTTTTTCTGACAAGAAGGACACAGCCCCAGCCTGGCTGCCCCACTTCAGCGCCCCCCGCCCCGTCCCGCTCGGCGCTCCGGCCGCAGCCCCCGTCCCGGCGGCGATCCAGGCAGGGCCGCAGGCTCGGCGGGAGCCAACACAAGCCACCTCCCGCCCGGGGACCTGCGGGGCCGCAGCGGGGGACAGCCCACGGACGGGGACACCCCCGCCCCCCCGCCCCGGGCAGCGCCCGCTTACCTTCCCCTGGCAGCGGCGGCTCCGGCTGCAGCCCCGCGTCCCTGCCGGGGCCTGGTTTTACTTCTCCGCCCGCCGCCCCCGCGGAGGCCGGGTGCCCGCGGGGCGGCCAGGCTAGGGCGGCTCCCCGCGGCGGGACGGAGGCGGGAGGGCACCGTGCCGCCGGCGGGCGGGCGGGAGGGGGGTCACGGAGAGAACGAGGGCGGCGGCGGAGCGGAGGGGACGGGACGCGACGAGAAGAGAACTCCGCGCCGCCGGGGGCGCGGGAGCCGCCCGGACCGCGTCCGGCACGCACCGCCCGCCGCTTCCGGCGGGAGAGGAGCGGGCGCCGCCAGGGGGCGCGCGTTTCCCGCGAGCGGGGCGGGGCGGGGCAGGGCGGGGCGATTCCGCTGAGGGGGCGCGGGCGCGGCTCCAGACGGCCCGGCGCACGTGGCCGCCCCGCCGCCGGGCGCCCTGCCCTTGGCTGTCGGCGACAGGCACCGCGACAGTGTCTGGCTGCGGGCTCCGTCAGGGCTTCGCCCGTCGCGTTTTTCTGCCTGGCCGTCTTTTACGCGTGCGTCACCTGCCCGTTCGGGTCCTGTGGTGGTGCGGTTCTGCTTTCGTGTGGCGGTATGCGCGCGGTTGTCCAGTTAATCTGTTTTTCTGCTGTCACCAGTAGGGTATTTTCCGCCAGCGCAAAATCTTGTAGTTCGAGCTGGGTACGCTTTACATACAAAAAGTTAAGAAAGAGGATTTGCTCGCGTCGTTGGTGTGCAAGCTATACACCAAGAGAGTCATAAATGCTGCTTACGTTTTGATGCAGGCACAGGTCGTTTGCGTTTGCTGGGTTTTGTTTCTTTTTTGCTGTATGATGGAGTGGCTAGAAAATACATGTAGCAGGGGGGTGATTGGATCCCCAATTACAATTCTATTTGTATGAAAAGAAACTCTAGTTTCTGTAATACCAGGTTCTAGTTGCTATAATACTGCTCTAAAAAGAGTCAAAATTTAGAGGGGGCCTCTAAAATACTATTATAGTAACTGTTCTTTATTAGAGCAGTATTATAATGTTTCTGGAGTAAATAGTTTAAATTTTTTTTATTACTTATATTTATTACTTATAAAAATCACTTACATGTCATTCAAAACCACTCACATCTCTCAATCAT
This sequence comes from Buteo buteo, assembly GCF_964188355.1. Taxonomy (NCBI): domain Eukaryota; kingdom Metazoa; phylum Chordata; class Aves; order Accipitriformes; family Accipitridae; genus Buteo; species Buteo buteo. The sequence goes on from NC_134173.1 coordinate 36,160,044, forward strand.
AGTTTCGTCTATGACATTTAGACCCCAGAAAATACTCTGAAGACAATGGCAACAGAAGACAACTAATAGAAATTAATTTTTACTCCAGCTCACTTCAGCTAAGCTGCAGACAATACAGGGATGCTGCTGCAAGATAAAATAGCCCAGGAAAGACTTGAACTTTGTTAGCAAAGTGTTAACAGCTGTCTGAGATACGGAAGATTTAGGCTGAAGTTCCTGCTTTGAAAGACAATCAGTGCTCTGATTACATACACCCTGTCCAAGGCTAGTGCTCTGTTCTGAGTTGCAGCACGGCCCCCAGCATCAGGTATCAGAGGACATGGAGTTTGAAAGGTTGTGCAAATTCAGGTGACTAAACTGTTTTAATTGATCATAGAATCACAGAACCATGGAATCATCTAGGTTGGAAAACACCTTTAAGATCATCGAGTCGAACCGTAAACCTGACACTGGCAAGTCCACCACTAAACCATGTCCCTAAGCACCACGTCTACACATCATTTAAATACCTCCAGGGATGGGGACTCAACCACTTCCCTGGGCAGCCTGTTCCCAATACCTGACAACCCTTTCAGTGAAGAAATTTTTCCTAATACCCAGTCTAAACCTTCCCTGGAGCAACTTGAGGCCACTTCCTCTTGTCCTGTCACTTGGGAGAAGAGACCAACACTCACCTGGCTACAACCTCCTTTCAGGCAGTTGTAGAGAGCGATAAGGTCTCCCCTCAGCCTCCTTTTCTCCAGGCTAAACAACCCCAGTTCCCCCAGCCTCTCCTTGTAAGACTTGTTCTCTAGACCCTTCACCAGCTTCATTGGTCTTTCTTTGGACATGGTCCATGCTGATGCTAATATACTTGAAAAATAGGATAGTCAGAGAATGATGCCATCTAGTCCTTCTGCATAGTTTCTGTGATACAAGGAATGCTTTCAGATTCTGGTTACTCTTAATTCCTGTTGCTTCTTCATCTGTGTCCATTTTAGTATTTGATAGCCCTTTCTTTTAATTCCTTTTCTTACTCAACTTAAGCTCAGGCTTTGAATTTTAGCTTATATTGTTGGAGTGCACTATGTAAGACTTCATGGTTTGAATTCCTGTTCATGTCCAGGCATATCAGTCAGCATCTTGATTTGCTTTAGTTTATCATCTCCTATGCACGTTGAGTCTCTGCTGGGAGAAAAATCTTTCTGCCTGTATACAGCAATTATAGTTAAGGTGTTCAAGTAAACAGTTCTATGTCTTAAGACACATTTGAGATTTTTTTTTTTTCAGGAAATGATTCTTGTCTTTTTGCTCCAGGGAAATAACTTACCTGTCTATCCTGCTCCCTTCTTAAGATGTGCAAAAAATATTTGTGGAGAAGCAGCATGGGAACAGGAAGAATTTATTTTAATCCAAAGAGTAGGTGTAATTTTCTAGTGAAAATGGGCAAACATTGTATATATTTTCTTAGACGCTACATAAAGTTTTAGGATGTTGAAGGGAAAGATTATATAGGTATTAGAAGTACAAGAAGGAAAAAATGAGGCATAAAAAATACCTTGCTTGGTGTTTGAAGTTAACAGACTTGGTTGCATTTAATGGCATATTGGATAGATTACACAAAGCTCTCCCACTCTCACCAGTAACAACATCCCACTGCTTGTAAAAACACATTCTGCTTGCTGTAGCAAGTTTCAGCATTCTGCAAGTTGTATTAGGAAGACCACGCTGCCTCTATCAACCTTTCCAAACAGATATTTAGGCTCAATCCATATGGGGACAGCAGTGTTGCAGTACTGCATTTTTAGGCACACCACCAGTGATGATAAGCCTCAGGGTTGCATTACCTAAGTAAGCTCCCCCCACCCCACCCTACCCCACCCCCACCCCACTCCCCCACCACCTACCCACCGCCCCAAGCCCACTCCCTGCTCATCGGGAGATTTGGGCCATACCGCACATCTGTACTGCCAACACATTACAATGCAGGGATTCTCAGGCTGGGGGCAGCCTCATCCACTAAACCAGTATTGTATGGTGCAATAGCATAGGAATGTACCAGCTCAGACTTGAAACTACTTTCTACATGTATTTCCATAATGCTACACTTAATTAAAGCTTTTTTCTCTCTGTGAGAGACTTTTCTTTTTTCTGTCAGGGCAAAGTCTTGGATATAGCATTCCTACTTTCCAGGGTACTGAACCACTAAGCTCATGTGTTTGTAGGAGTCTATCTGATTTAATGGGATTATTTATCTTTGTATAGTCTCTCTAGAAAAATGGCCTAAACAGTAGATCATTAGCTAAAGGAAGACAGCTTCTCTTCTGACACTGTCTTTTGTGGCATCCAACAGAGAAGGTGCCCACCAAGGGGTGGACTCTGGTGGGACAACAACGACTCTGAGGTTATGCTCTGAGACTGGACCGTGAACCGCTCGAAACATAAAACCACAAATCCAGACAAAACTTCTGAGGCTCTCAGATGTATGTACATACTTGTTTGGGGAACAAGGCAAATCCTGGCTACATGATTTCCTTTGGGGGAATTTAGCTATTGCATTGCTATTATACGTAAGTTTTCTTCTTCAGTCTTTCTGACTTCAGAATATCCTCAAAGACACAGGGGAACCTTCAAGAGGTTGATTGTTGTCTTCTGTCGAATCTGTAGAAACTTGTAAATTAAACTGGTTGAACACCAATTATTAGTCATCAGTGCCGTAGGACATTGATTTTTACTGTATGCTGTAAAAACAATGAAATAAACATAAACATTCTAATCACTTTTACAACGTTTATCAAATCGCTCCAGTAAAGCCTTCCATATGCTGCCTGGGATTGTTTGATGCTTGCTTATGAGAGTCTGGATGGCAGTCTTTGTCTGAAAAGAGAAGAGAAAATTGCCTTTACAGACCTGCTTATGCAAGGAAGAACAGTATAATCACTGACTTCTTCTCAGAGGTTCAAGAGGTATTGGGAAATTCACACAGAAGATCTGCTTTAAGAAGAAAGTTGTCTTTTATATTAGCTAGTTGTCCTATTGACACTTTCCTTGGAAAGGAAAGGAATAAAAACATTGATTGCAGTTTGGATAGGCTCAAATTATTGAGATTTATCAAGCCTGAGCATTACTAAGTCAATGTAGCCTTAACACATGCAAACATTAAGCCTGTGCAATCTCTGTCCCTGAAGGTTTTCATCAAAAGCACTGCATAAAGACTGACTAACCCCATGTGATCTCGCAGCTGACCTTGCTGGGACCAGGAATTTGGAGTAGGGACCTCCGTCTACCCTTCCCAACATGAGTTCTTCCGTAATTGTATCATATACAGCATGCACATAATAAGAGAATTCATATCTAAGTTCTGTTCATTTTTACTCTACATGAGATTCAAATGCAAATTTGTGAAGAGAATGCATAAAAAATTCTGTATTTCTACTAGGGATAAGAAATAATCTCCCTTAGTTTTTCCTCATGTATTTAAACTTGAAAAAGAGTAGGTACGTACTCCGGTGATTTACCCCAGAGTGATGGTAGAATGTCACTGGGAATATAAGAAAACAGTAGCCAAACCTTTCCTGAAAGATTCATGTCCTGACTCCTTTCCAGGGAAGGATCAGATAGAGGTCAGCCAGCCCACTGCTCATCTCAAACTCCATTTAAGTTGTTGGGTTTTTTTAACTAATATGAGCCACAGAAGACCTAATCGTACTCCCACTGAAGTGGGTGATCAAAGGCTTGACTTAGTAAAGCAAATCAACGTCATGGAAAATTTCAGTTTTGGTTTTGCAGGTACACAAAATACTGTTCCCCCAAAATACAAGAATATGGATAACCGTAAGGGCAGTCTTAGCACTAATACTGCTTCCAGCCTCCTAAACCTAAGACCAAACTCCACAGCTTGCTGGGGCAGTTCCCTTGTAACAGACCAAACCTGTCTTTCTGGTTTCACTGCTGTGAAGCCCAGAACAATCTGCAGTAGATCCTTAAAAAAAAGGAAAAAAATAAAAGAAATAAAAGCTAGCCTTCTTCCATCTTTTTGGGGGGCAGCAAGGGGTTTTTTCATCAGTGATTCCTAACAAGTGTTTTGATCTGTGTATTCCTAGGCCATAGCAGATTTTTTTTGCATAAAGCCCTCCTTTCATCTTCTATGAAAAATTTTTAAAAGTGTGTTTTCTGTATAGATTAGTATTTTGAAAAACATCTAAACCCTGGGTCTATAAACATTTTTATCCTCCTGGGCACCACTGATTTCACCAAGCTGTAGGTACTCAAAATATTTTTATATTTTGAATGCAAATTATTTTTTTAACATTTTCCTTTTGACACTGAGACTGAAGCTCTTGTGAAACTTTGTTTCTAGAGCCCTATGTTATTTGGAGAAGATTCTCAAAGGTATTTGTTATACATGAAATTTATTTTTCTAGCTGCTGAAAACTGAACTCAAAACATTAGTATACATAATTTCAGTTATTAAAGTTATCAGAGGCATGGGAGAAACAAAGTTAGCATGCCAAGAAGACAGAGCTCACACATTCTGAAAGGATGAGCGCATCCCAATCAACTATTACTATGTCAATACTTACTAGTAGGTATCCATACATTAAACCTGGAGCTCAACTGCCCATTGCTTTAACAAGCTAGTAAAAGGGTATTTGTCTTTATTCAAGCATACAAAAATTTAGTTTCAAGTGCATATAATAGATGGCAAAGTACGTAGTTCAGTATTGCAAGGAGACCTAACTTACCTTTTCAACTAATTCCTCTGTAGTTATATTGGGATCATAAGGAATTGGCTCCCCAATGTATGTGCGAAATTTAACTGGAAGTCCTCCGTACGGAGGAGTAAACGGCAATCGAGTACTTTCATACAACTGTCTAAAAAACCCTGAAAGAGTTTAACGGAGGAAAAAGTGAGATTATAGTCAAGAAAACACAATCCAAACTTGAAATCTGATTAATATGGAAGACTTCTTAAAAATGCATGCTTTATCTGACAGTCAAGAAGAAATTACAGGATTTAGGTAACTGTCCACCAAAACAAAGCTCGATAGACTTCATAGATCACTCAAATAAGACTGCATTAAAGAACCAAATCACAAAGTACAAGCCAGTTATACACAAGCTATTTCCATATTTGAGATACCTCTGACCCACAACAAGCGTGTTAGAGAATCCAAAGTAAGCAGGTCTGAAAAGCAAAATCTAAGAGGAAAGTGAGAGAAATCTGAGAGAAAAGTGGAGAAAACATTCCAAATACTTAAAATATATTTTAAAGTTCTTACTTCTTTCTTTAAACATCCTATATCCTTCCCGGACATTTTGAGTATACATTGGAATTATGGGCTAAGGAATCACAAAAAAACAGAAAGGTAGAAATGTTATACCAGGTTTGAATTTATGTTTTAGTGCCTGTTAATGCAGCTAAGAAAATCACTTGAATACAGAAGATGATTATCAGTCAGTTACATAGCAAACAAGGAATCTTGTTATAAAAAATAAACTCCAGAATAGAAATAAAATTCTATTTCTCAGCTCCCACAAACATTGCTGTTTTAAAGTCACCACCTGTAAGGAAAATGACTGACATTGTATTAGAGGTTTATACCTTTCATTTTGAATGTACATTATAAAAGTTAACTGAGATTCTAAAAAAAATAACTTGTATGTTATATATTTATTGCAGTATCACTGACTGAAACATAAAATGAAGTTTTGCAGTTTCTCTGTCTAAAGCTTACATCATGTGTGGTGAATAGGAAAGTATTCCCTTCGTGAAGTCTTGCAGAAAGCAAGCAGACATTCATGTTTGGCTCATCTCATTTGCTTCTCAAAGTAAGGTCTCACTGAAGCAGTAATGTTTGGATAATACCCCACTGGAAAAAAACTTCTGCAGATCCCTTGGACAGATAAGGCAATTGTATGTCCTCATTGACCTGGATTACATGCCTTCTGGAGGGCAGATCCTTAGGCAGTTACAGAACAAGTTCACTTCATTATTGAGACTAAAAAGACAAACACTTGACACACCTGAACTTGGAACAGTCATATCTTACAGCCTGAGGTAAGATTTCATAGTTTGTAGACAAACTTAACAGTGATTGTATCCATACGTACAATGACTTTTTTTCCCCTCTATTGTCCCTTTTCATTTTTTTGAATCTGTATTTTGAGCATGTTGTTGCAATTACTTGTCCAGAAGGTAATGAAAAAACACCTTTATGCTGTTAAGAATTATTATCAGAGAACAGAAACCATAGGATGAGAAAAAAACAAGCAAGAAAAAGACCTAACTAGAGCCTAACAAAGAACTCAAAGTGATGGAAACCGTTTAAAGGAAAAAACTCCTGACACATAACAAAAATATCAAACATACATAAAGTTGTATTAGTAACCCCTTCAGAATGAGAAATTATGGGAAATTATTAGAAATATACCCTTAAAAATAATCAATAATGTCTTTTAAAAGCATATAACTACTGGACACTAAAAATATCACACTTAGCTTCGGCTATTGATTGAATACTGTATGTCTAACATTTAAAATGTTTGAAACCTACCTATCACACAGACACAACACTTTAAATTTTAGGAACAGTGCAAGAGAAACATATCTTAGGCTATAAAGAAATCTGGCAACTACGAAAGTCACTTGCATACAACGATCCGCCAATGAAGTACAGAGTGGGTAGCAGCATTCAGTCCCTAAGCTGATAAAATCGGGTACACACATAAAAGCTTGCACCTGTAAAGCAGCACAATCAGATCTGCAGTAACCCACAGATTTAGATCTGCTATGCTGGAATTGAGCTGGATCACACCCAGCCAGCTTGAAAATCACAGAATCACACAGGATAGTTGAGGTTGAAAGGGACCTCTGGACATCATGTAGTCCAAACCCCTTGCACATACAGAAGATTTTTATAAACCATAGTCCCTGTTGATCTTTTACCTAACTAGACTTGAACCCATTTTTTGGCACAGATAATATGCAGGGATCTTCAGAAACAATGATTCCTTCCCATTAGCTTGTCAAACTCCAGACATAGGCAGAGAGTGTTTCTGAAGCTCAGGCCCCTGGTATAGATAAATTTGACTGAGACAAATATATGTCCCAGAAGTTCATTGAGTCATAACATTAAATAGGAACACTCTCCTTCTCTGACCCCAAGTAAGCACAGTAGTTTTATAAGATGAAGTGGAAACTGAATGTGGAAAACTATAGGCAAGGACTGAGGCTAAAACTACGTTCCTTGTTTGCTTTTCTTCAACTTTTTCAGTGGAAGAACTGTTGAACTTCTGTAACATTATAAGAAGAATGGGAATGTCTATTCATATATAAAGTTGGTTTTGTCTTGAAATCCCCACTCAAGTCATCTGCGGCTGGTTATGAACCACCATGTAGTCATTTTGAATACTGTAAAGTGAGTGTGGTTCTTTGATTGATGGCTACACTGTAGGTAGAATAAATTCAAAAAGACACTTACAGTCCTATCTTGCCTTCATCCAGGATCCAAATACATATTAGCAAAACATATATAATTGCTACACTATAGAGCAAGTTCTGATAGTTTAGATGAGTCTATCCCTAGTCTTCAGTCAGCCTACAAGACTGGTTTGGCCAGTATTGAAAAGCATGCAGCAAGAACAAACAAACAAACTCCAAATTTGTCAAAAGATGGAATCCAGTTACTACTATGGGCCTAACTTTATAGAAGAAATGGTATATAAGGTTAATATTGCCCCCCCCTACTGTTAAATGCACAGCACTAGGGGTTTTTTAAGTGTTTAGTTATCTAAGGTGTATGTGACCACAGATTTCCAGAGAAATATGAAAGATGCCCAAAATTCAGTGGAGCCTGCAAGCTAATTACAGTGGTGCCCACCATACTGGGATCTGGTCAGACTTCCTGATCATAAAAAAACCCCAAAACTGAATGAGTGCAATAATAAGTGATAAAAGAGCCAGCAGCACTGTAAAGGTGAGCTGAGGCTAGTAGGTGTCAAAAGGAGAAAATACTCTCTCTGTCCTTGAGGTAACAGATAATCCTACGTAGTGTCTGTTTTACCAAACATGTTGTACAAATGACCACAAGAACCTTTCACACTGCAAGAACCTTATCCTCAATGAATACTCAATTCATTAAATAAAAAAAATCACAAAACCTGTCAACAGAAAATGTTAGCAATTTTAGATACTACTATTCAGCTATTTCCATGTGCTTCTAAATTATGGAAGACTGGAAGGATTAAGAGGATTACTAGCAAGGATTTTTGTGATGTGTTTTGATCAGGGTGACGTCCTATATTAAGGGCACTCAGAGTTTTTTATTCAATTTTTATTAAAAAAAAACTTATTACATTCTAAAATTACATTATAAGGTTCCATGGAGTGAAAACATCTGGGAAAAGATTGTTCAAATGTTTGAAGTAGCTTGGAAGACAGATATGAAAGCAAAATGATTAGAAATCACTCAAGTTGTGACACCTCTTTCTGACTGTTTGAGTATATTATTAAATTAATATGTAAGAGGAAAGAATATAAGGGAATTCAGAATGCCCATATGAATTTGACTGGGTTTATCCTATTCACATTCTGTTATTTTCCTAGTAGTGGTGGTGTACAGGCCCACACAATATATGAAGTATCGTAACTAACATTTAGCAGCCCACACTTTTGAGAAAATGACAGGAGAGGAAACAGAAGCACACAAAACATTACTTTTAAAAGGCCACATAACAAGACAAAAAAGAGGTAGAAATAGGACTCCCAGCCTAAAATTACTTTATCCATTGGGTAAATGCCCCTGAATTTATTCTAGTGTTTAGTTATCTCCCTACAAGATTTCAGACATAAAGTTATGAAGAAACATTAACACAAAGCATGCATTTTGCAACCCTAGATACTTTGCAGTAGGAGCTATAGCACAAGAGATCAAAGCAAAATCTAAGAAGCAACAAATTGGATGGGGCAAGAAAGAGATGCAACTGCACAAAAAACCTGAAAGGTGTGGTAAGAAATTCAAGTTTCATGGGAAGAACTCAACTCCCTGTACAGATTCTCCTATATAGACAGAAAAGGATGACGTTTATGTGGAAGGCCAAAGAAGAGCACTGCAATTGATGAGATATTAAGAAGAATGTAAAGAGAAATTATGGTTGTGCCATTAATGAGAAAGCAGCAGAAAGCTCATGGCAGAACAGGTGAAGACTGGATGTTTACCAGTATTGTCGGACACAAAAAGTGCTAGGTATGCTAAGTCTAAATTAAGACAAAAAACTCATCTCTAGTGGTGATCATGATGAGAAGTGACAGTTAGGAAAAAGACAGGGTTGCTGCTCTTTCAGCTGTATGCCATCCCAAATAAAATTATTTCCCGGAGACCATACCAGAGAAACAGTCTCACATGTGGAGTTAGATGGAAGAAGTCAGAGCCAGTGGTAGAAGTTTGTATTTGTAGATCATCATCCATATGGAAAATATAACTGAAACCGTGGCCATGTGTACGTTAGTGCAGTGCAAACCAATAGAAGCACATCTCTAGAGGATGCTAAGGATCTGACATCAACACTGAACAGTGTTATGTTTTTATGTAGAACTGATTCTCATCTGGTACCACTGACTGAATGCCCGTTTGCAACTGGAGAGTATTAGGTCCCATTTATGGTTTAGTTTCAGCCAAATGGAATGCAGCTCAGGTATTCTAACACGTTCCATGATAAGAATGAAAGCATGGTAAGTGAGGGAGATGGAAATACTGCTTCAGAGGTACACACATGGTTCAAGCTCAGACACTGATGAAGACACACCTTGGGTTAGTTGATGCAATCTTTCACAAACATGAAGAAAGGTAAGGGTGAGAACAAAACCCTGGACCCTCCCAGAATAAATGAGAAGAAAGAAAGATAAGGATAATACATTAAAGACCCATAAGAAAATGACTGGGTATGTAGAAGCAAGATAAAGATGCAAGTCTAGTAGGATGAGAAAAAAGAATGAAATCTTACAGAAATATGGAGATGGACCACTGAAGATTCCTGAAATACAGTCAAGACAAGAAATTGGATGCCTGCATGATGGAACTGGAACTTCAGAGATGGATGCCTTGCAACAGTCAAGAAAAAGCTATACAGTTCCATAAAACCCTTGCTCCCTACAGATTAATGTGCTTGAGGAAAGTAGTGGGAAATGGAGAAGAAATCTCTACTCCCAAACCTTTTCTTCTGTGTATAAGATTTTCCAACAAACACTCCTAAGCTGCATTTTATATTGAAGCATGTATACAATAAGCATAAAGTAGGATTGGTAACATGTAATACTCACCACTTTTGCATCTAGAGCAACCTGAGCAAAGCCTTTTCGATTTCCCCACATGAGTCGATAACTTTCATCACTGAATAGTGCTTCTCTAACTCCACCTGGTGAGATGGATACCAAGTGTCCATTCTTCAGTGCAATGAGACACTCCTCCCTTGTACCTAGCATAATACCCGTCACTTCCAATAATAATTTAAGTCCTGCAATAAATAAGTAGCAAATACATACTATTATAACAATATATCACAAATACTGCTTGCAGGTAGGAACAAGATTACAGCTAAATGAAAATCTAATAGCTATATATTTAGACTAAGGCAAATTTGTACAAAGGAAGTAAAACACCTACAGAGTAACTATTGGCAAAATGACAAATACGTGACAGTGGTTTTGCCCAAATGTTATGAAGATGAAGGAGCTTATCAGGGGCATCTCAATAAACTAATGCCTCCACATGCTATTTTCCATAATTATCAAAACACCAGCCATGCAACCAGAACTTGTGCATCATAGCTAGAAATCTGAAAATAAACATCTATTCCTCCCTCCTCCTTCTTAAATATTTTAATACAGAAAAAAGATACAAATTTTCGGTACAATGAAGATTACTACAAAAATAAATATGTGACAAGCAACATTTTAAATGTTGAGGTTTTGAGTTGTTAAACTGAGTATTTTGTTGTTAAATTGCAAACTACATGGATCAAGTTGGACTGCTGTACAACTCTTAAGATGCATGAATGGCAGAAGTTAGCAGGGCAGCTTCAGCACTGCATGAACAGTTCGATGAATCTCCTTCCTTTGTTTCCATAACCAGGATTTCTCCAAAGGCCAGACTGAGAACCATAGAAGCATTCTATGTTTTCTTCCATCATCTTCACATTTTAAATCAATCAGTTTGGAACTCCCATAGAGAGCTTCAGCAGACAAGAGTTTCCCCAATCTTCAAATTCACTGTTCCAACAGCATGGTTTGAAAAGAAATTGTTTATATTAATAAATGTAAACAACAACTATGGCCTGCCAGGACCTGGTGGCTAGCACTGCAACTTTGACAAAGGTCTGCAACGGAAACTTTGGAAGACAGTGGAAAACACAGTGCTACATCTTGTAATAATTGAATTGTATTTAAACTTACTCAAGGTATCATGTTTGATAGATCTTTCTGTCAAAGACAGATGTTGACTATGTTTAATCCCTTTGTGAACTCATATGTATTCCTGTTTTATCCTGCAGCCAGGAATGCCATATCCTTATTAAGTGAATAGGTACTTCCTTTGTTTGGCTTTAAAACTTGCCTGTTAAGAATTATGATGTATCACATGAACATACTATCACTTCTTCCCCTTTTCCAGGTCACACAGAATTTTATATCCTTCAGTCATGCAAGACTTCTGTCCTATGTACTAGCTCTTCAAAGGAAGCCATGCCAGACCTCTGATCATCCTTGTCCTTTTTTGTATCTTTATTACTTTGAGGCTTTTCTGAGATGGAGAGACCAGAGATGGCGAGACCAGAATTCCATGCAGTACTCAAGATGTGGGCACAATATGCATTTTGAGCACATAATGGTATTTTCTGTTTCTTCTTTTTCATGATAAACCTATAATTCTGTTTGCCTTTTGGCAATTGCTGAGACTTAAGCTGACATATTCCTAAAGTCATGTAGAAAATTTAAAGCCTAATTACATGTTTATGTGTTTAGACTTGTTTTTCTTTCCTTGTGGACTGCATTATAACTAATACTGAGTTTCATCTGCCATTTAATCAGCCAGTGATTCAGTATTGGTAGATAACCGTACTCCCTGTGTGGGCTTTTACTGCCTTGAAAAAAAAATGAACAGTGTAAAGCTTTGTCACCTCACTACTGATCTAGATTATGATTATTTTGAACAATATAGGTGCCAGCACTGATCTTCATCTGTATACCTGGTGAATTCTGCTTCTTTGTGAAAATGAGCTATTTATTTCTACCCTTTATTTCCTACCTTTTAGCCAGTTATTCATTCACAAGAAGACTTCTCCCATAACTGTAATTAATCCAACAGACTGAGGTTCAGCATATGCTCATGAGCATTCTTTAAAGAACCAATCTGTGAAGTACAACATTTGTCTGCAAAAAGCAGGTATGATGGAGCAAGAGAAGGTTAGGGAGAAGTTTCACTCAGTCTATTACCTTTAGCCACATTTTCTACTAATGCAGCAAGTGGGGAGGCCTAATCTCCATTATTTGTGGTCTTTTTTACTAGATGCCTTTTTGGTAGCCTTTTTATAGGTTGACACCGTATTTGCCACCTTCTGTTCCTCTAGCATGAACATAATTCAAGCAATATGTTATGTACACATCAGTAGTCTGGAAGTTGCACAGCTGAGAGTGTTGCTTGGTCCTGACAATAGTTTACTATACATTTGTAATAAAAATCTGTGCTATGGACACTTCAATTTGAAACAGTACCGTCTCACTTATCCCTTAAAAAAAGAAGTCTCCTTTGTAACATTCTAAGCTTTATCTTCCTTTAGGGGTCCTCTTAAAAGCCAATCATCTCTTGATGGCTTCATGCTTCTGAAGTGTTTAATACTACACGGTATTTACTAAGTACGCCTTTAGCAAATTCTTCATCATCATCTTTCTAGGGGTGCCTTAGTATGTTCTTGCATCAAACTTGCTTGAGTTTATGCTCTTCGTTTTCAGTGTTTGGACACAACTTCCTTTTCTGAAAAATGTCCTTCTACTTTTTAAATAGCTTCCTTTACTCTTTATTATTATAATAATTTTTAATATAAGTGGTATAAAGGTGCCTTTAAATAATCTCCCTGCTATTCCTTCTGGGTGTTCCTTCTTTATGCCTTGTTTTTCTAAAAATAAATGAGGTTTGCTTTTCTGTATCTTCTCCTTTTCACAACAGAATTACTTATTTCTTTCTCAGTCTACCATGTGTTGAATGTATTGTGGCAGTCAGTATTACAGAGCTCTCTTCAACAGTAAAATCTTCAAAGAAGTTTTGTGTCCTGCTCCAGGCTTTGATCAAAAGATAGATTTGATGTCACACCCCACTGCAACAGCTACCCAGTGTAGAGAGCAAGTAGGTAATAATTCATGTCCTACCATTTACTGGGCTCTTCTGCACACGTAGCCCATTGCTGACCAGCCAGCACTAGGTCAATAATATAGTCCTATCCTACACTTTCTACTGAGGCATGACTTTTCATCCCAAAGGGATTAGATGATGTCTATTTGTTGGCTTTGGAGGGTCTACTAGTATTTTTATGACCTTCCACTTGAAAGACAGGATATTCTACCCTGTTTGCCCTTCTGCATCTACCAGCTTTTAGTTTAAAAGTCTAAAAGCAGTCTTTTAGTTTAAAAGCTGTCTTGAAAGTCTAATAAATGTAAATTTCACCAAAACCAGCAACAGGTTGAGTGAATCCAGGGTGCTGAAATACAAGAGAACATGTTCTTACCTGGTAAACGAAAGACAAAATGATCAGCTACTGACAGACAAAGTCTTTTCTTCCAGAGAAAGAGCCTAGACAAAAAGTAAAGGTAGTCTATAGGAATAGCTCCATGGTAATACACAAGAATGCCTGGTCCTTCTGGTAGGTTTTCCACACCATGAAGCTCATAACCTGTTTAGGATGGAAAGCAATACACTGACTATGATAGCTGTAAATCATCTGGCAATTTAAAGAAAACTGTTTACTATCCTTTGTTAAATGACTTTCAGAAAGTTCTGAAAGCCTCTGTGGTAGCTTTTAAAAGAATTAAGTTCTGGATGGAACGTTTGGTCAATAGCAAAGAGAAAGCCCCTCAAACACCACAGGTTATCAGTGGACTAATTTGTTGGTCAGTTTAATCACTAGACGAGACCTGAACCTGACATATTCCCCAGTGAGGGGACTAAATTAATTATTTCCCATTAGGAACTTTTCCCAGTCCAAAGCACAATAATTAAAAAAAAAAATTACTATACTGACTGGTGTGAAACCGCTTCATCAGCAGAATGAGAGGCAAACAAGCAGTCAGGATGCTTTCCTGAAATACGGAAGCATGAATCTCCATTCTGTGTCAGACAGAATGAAAAGCTTGGGATTTTACACAATAAAAAGCTTCTCTGGTTGAGATGTTTAAGTCCAAACCAGAATCTGTAAGAATCCCAAAGAGAGGTTCTCTCCACAAGAGTTAAATGTATTCACTTCACAGTGGAAGGGAATTTCCTCACAGACACGGACTTCTGTAAATCTCTCTCCTGACTCTTTCTACGTTTGATTTAGGTTTTAGGTGGAGCCAGACTAGGAGGCTAGTGTATAAAAAGGCTTGAGAAAGCCACAGCTTCTACCAACTAAGAGCTCTGTTCCACCTTGCCTGCCTTCATCACCATCCCTGCTACAGCTCTTATCATGAGCCGTTCGGGGGGAAGGATGGGGATGGAGCAGGCAGAGTCCTAGGAAAAGGTAGAGACAGTTTTATACTGCAGGATGTTCAAAGATTAAGGGGAAAACGCTATGAGGAAGGATAGCAACATAGATAACAACCTGTTATTCTTCATCCTTAGGGCAGCAAAGTTAAGTCTTGCTGATAGCCTTAAACTACATCTGTGGGAAGAACAAGAGCCTAGCATGTGGCTGCCTATCCACTTGAGAAATTTACCCTATATAAACTAATTTCTCCCTTTCATTCTGCTTATTCTGTATTGCAATCAGTGTTTGAGGCAGAAACTTTTGGGTTAGGTGCCATACAAAGTATAATAAACGTAATTTCTTTGCATCCATTTGGAAGAAATTAAAAAAAAAACAACTAAAACTTATGTGTATTTACTATTTATTGTAATTCAAAGCTTCAGACAAGTCATGTCATACTTACCATGCCATATTCTTGCATATATATCCCAAAAGCTTGCTATCGTTTTCCTTGCACTATCCCAAACATCACTCAAGGGATCTGCTTTTACCTCACCGTTCTTCTGATATATTAAAAGCAAAATATTAGTAAGGTAAATGAAAAAGAGGATTGTTAAAGGAACTATAAAAAACCCTAATATTGCACTTATTGTCAGTGAGACGATGACCACATGAAAAAGGTGTTTCTTCAGGTACTCCACAACAGTCCATTCTTCCAGTAGATAGGCAAGGCAGCTTAGGTCGGTCATCAGTATCTGTGCTGAAGCGCAGGATTCCTTTCTACCTATCACGTACTGCATGGAGGAGAGAAAAAAAAAACAACAAAACAAAACAGCTCTGATTTCTCTAATCATGGAATATTCTCAATTTAGGAAAAAAGTTTTCTGTAGATAAACCTGATGCCTATTTTGGTATAGCACAGAGTCAAACATTTTGTCTGTCTCTGTCATGCTAAGATAGCTGCTGGCAATTGCCATCCACTACTGACTGTAAAGGGTGATGAGATTATCCTATGTATTTATGGGGTTTTTTTATACAGCTGGATAATAGGGGCTAAAAGGACAAGGGCTGGAGTCTACGGAAGCCTCAGGATCCATGCAACATGGCTGATCAGATGATTTCTCTGTATCAGCATGGCTTTTTAGAAGCTCAAAAGAGGGTAAGTGATAAGTATTTTCAGCAGCATTAGCCAAGAAGACTGCTACCAGCGGTCCAGGCTCTCTTAGTCCTCTGCAGACAGTCCAGCCTGGGCTTCTGGTCCCTCTCAGTTTGGCAGCAGCCAGCAGCGAGAGGAACAAACAGCAGAGTGAGCAGCTGAAGAGCCGGCAAGCAAAACCTGGGCAGCCGTGGCTCCTTCCCGAGGCCTGGAGGTGCCTGGGACAGCGTTTGGGAGTGCTGATAGCACTGAGAAGAGCAGCTCTTTGCCCCTCATCCACATAGCTGTGCCAACAAGCCCCGGCAAAGGCCAAGTGGGCTCCGTGGCTCTGGCGATACGTTTGCCACATGCAGCTCCCTGGTTAAGTCTGTTCCTACAGCTGACCCTGCTGGCCTGGCAGCAGGTAGGGGTTTCTCTGGAACGCAAGAGCACTCCAGCATCGCTGGCTGATTTTAAGATTCTAGAGCTTAGCCAGAGATTTAAACAGTGCAATCAGGTTCAGTAATCCCTAACTGAATACAGATTTTATTTGCTTCAATCAGGTTACTGCTTGTTTAACACGTAAATTTTTCTGCTCCAATACCAGAACAAGTTCCTACAAGAAACAAATCATAATTGCCACAGTCAGTTCCAAGATCATAAAGTATAGCAAGTCCAGACTTTTCTGACTTTATGTCTTCAGCTGCTTACTTATATGAGCAAACCTGTGTATCAGGTCTGGCTGAGATGGAGTTAATTCTCCCCATAGCAGCCCCCGTAGTGCTGTGTTCTCTGCATTGGTAGCTAGAAAGGTGTTGATAACACACCAGTGTTTTGGCTACTGCTGAGCAGCGCTGGCACAGCATCAAGGCTGGCTCTCCAACATTTTTGCCACCCCCCCCCCATGGCAGGCTGGGGCTGGGCAAGATCTTGGGAGGGGACATAACCAGGATAGCTGACCTAAACTAATCAAACATATTCCATACCATATGACGTCAGCTCAGATATAAAAGCTAAGTAAAGGGAGACGGAAGGGGGGGGGCATTTTTTTTTTCTTCTGGAGCAACCACTATATGTACTGAAGCCCTGCTTCCTGGGAAGTGGCCAGACATCACCTGCTGATGGGAAGTGGAAAATAACATCATTTGTTTTTCTTTGCTTTCACACACAACCTTTGCTTTCACTTTATTAAACTGTCCTTATCTTGACCCACGAGCCTTTTGTTATATTTTCTTTCCCCTGTCCAGCTGAGGAGGGGGAGTAATAGAGCGGCTTTGGTGGCCACCTGGCACCCAGCCAGGGTCAACCCACCACAACCTGTTATACACTACTCACTCCACGTTTTTCTTCTTTGAAGCCCTGGGTAGAATATAGGGGTGGACTGGTGTAAAGCACAGCTCTGTTCAGAATTATGGATGACAAGGAGTACAGCAAACAGCTACAGCAAAAAGCAGCCACAATCATGCACTAGACAGCAATATGCAGTAAGGCAAGCAGGCCCCATGGCAAGCCCTGACGATGAGTAGCTGTAATAGCTATAAATTTGGTCTCACACACTCCAGTTGAATCTGTCCTTATCTCAAACTCTTCAAACTCCACGTTGGGCACCAAAAAGGACTGTCGTGGTTTAACCCCAGTAGGCAGCTGAGCACCACACAGCTGCTCGCTCACTCCCCCCCCCCCGCAGTGGGATGGGGGAGAGAACTGGAAGGGTAAAAGTCCAAAAACTCATGGGTTTAGATAAAGACAGTTTCATAGGTAGAGCACAAGCTGGAAGGATAGTAAACTAGGAGCTCAAAGGAAGCAAGCACTGTATTAAATGATGCTCAGCATGGCACAAACAAACAAAACCAACGTGATAAAGAATGTCTCGAGAATTAATATAGAAATGTTTATATCCTGATGACTGGTGCCTGACTAAGATACAGGAAGATCTGGAAATTGTCACTGAAAAGAGATTTTATTGATAACATGAAAGAAATAAAAGGAATAGTCTGCATGATTCAGATATTAAAATCTCTGCTTAGAAGGTGTTTAAGAAGGATAAAGCTGATGGTGTAGTGCTACTCTGTAGTAAAGAAGTTATTAATTGTTTAAAGTTGCTGATTAAGAGCAAGGACTACAAATTCTCAATGCCTGCGAAGGATGCTGTGCTGACAGAGCCCAGGACAAGGCCATGTTAAGGGCTTCCCTCAGGCCACTCAATCAGAAATACTGAGCAGTACTTGGAATAACTCGTTCAGCCTGCAACATAGGATGAAAGAAGCAAGTGGATTTTGCATAATTATGGGGGCTTCAGACTGGGAACACAGACTACTATAGCCAGTAGCCAAACTGGCTTAAAATTGCAGATAAAATGCCCATACCCATAGTAAATGTACCAATAATAACCCCTATATGATACGGGGATTAATTTGGATATATTGATTGCTGACAGGAACCTGGTGACCAAGAGATCATGTAATGTACCAACATTTTAACATTAACAAGTCCAGGTATCTTTTTGTACCTACCATTCTTTTAAAAACCACCTGAAATGCCCTCTGGCCTCCTGATACTCATTTTTAGTAACTCTTGGAAGACTAGGGAAAATCCAAAGGACTGAAAGAGATTTAAGATTATTCCAAAGTCCCCAAACACAAGTAACTGCAGACTCAGCAGCCAGATAAATCACTGGCAAGATTACTGAAAAGCTGGCATGTGACGAAGATAACATGCCACTCATTATAATTTTGTGGGAAACAGACCTTGTAAACAAATGCACCTCCGTTCTTTGAGGAAATTAGAGGTTTAATAGCTTGAGCAGGTGTCATGTACATACAGTTTTACTAGGAGCTTGTCAGAGTCACTTCAAACCACACGTGAGCTGCTACTTGGAACTGACCCTTCCACCAGCTCCTCACCGTATGTTCTCACCACCAGCCTGGTCTCCCAAAAGGATCAGCTGGCTCCCTGCTAACAGGAGGACTGTGAAAATGCTGGCACAAGCAAAACCACTCTTGGGAACAGGCCAAACTTAAGTTGGCCAACAGGATTTATGAAAGTATATTACCAATGCCACTTGACATTTTGATTAAAAAAAAAAAGCTCCGTAAAATAGAGCACATATGAAATGAAAGAGGTCATCAACTGACATGACAAAAAAGTATCCATCAGATGGGAATTGAGCCTATGATGTCCTACATTATTCAGCATTTTCAGAATTTTCTCCTAATATTAATAGGATGTTTACATTGATCAGTGTAACATCCCACTGATTCCTCTTCCTCCATCTTAATTTTTATGTAACAGAAAATTATTTGCTGGCTGGAAGACCACTACATTTAACTGTGTTTGCTCACAGGCTACAGTATAAATGAACATAGTAACTTACTCATTTCTGATTTTAAGTTCAATGTAGACACTAAAAAAAAGTTTAAGAAAGAAATTAAAATACTTAAATGTGCAAAAGTATTTTTTTTTAAACCTACAAAACAGGTATTAACAGTACAGCTTAAACTGAGGACATATGAAAGTAGCTTGGTACACAGGGAGTGAGTTCACTTTACACCAGCTAGCTGGGTGGGTGGGATACAAACTAATTCAACATCATTCCAGCTGAATCCAAGCCAGAGTGAAGAAAGAATAAATGGCTGATCAATTGAGGAAAAACTAGCAGCAGCACAGCTTTTCCTGGAAGTTGGGTGCTCAACCAGCTTTCAGTTCCTGCTCCCACAGTTCAGTTGTACACTACCTCCAACATTTCATAAGGAAAGAATGAACCCTGATCACTGAACCCCGGACCGTATGCGGGAGTCCAACGTGGTAAATGCATCCCTCTGTACTGCCAGTATAACATCAAAGGACTACAACAGGACAGAACTTCTATTTTTGCCACGTTCTACTGGCTATCTCTCACCAGCCCCTTGCTGAGACCACAAACAAAATTTTTAAGCATCCTGTCTATCAACACCATATAGAAAATTAGTACATAACTACTTGAGTGCCTATTGCAAGGCTACTACTAAAGACCTGCTTGGCTTGATTATGCACTGGAAGACAATGCAAGAGTGTTATCACAATGTGTTTACTCATAACTGGTTTGGTTTGCCCCAAGTCTCAAAATTTAAGAAAGAAATTTCTGTTCTGCTTTTATCAAATCTGAGCCAAGAGCAGCTCCCATGTTCTTCAATACTGAATATCCCATAAAAGGTTAACAAGTGGGTATAGTATTTTGTGAACAAACATTTTTTTTTGTCTACATTTTTCTCATTTCACCTAGTGACGGACTTGAAGCGTTACTGTTCTAAGTCATTTCATTGTTTTTCTAGAGAACAACATCTGTGTTGACACGGGAGATGTTTGTTTGGGCTCCACCTATAAAGCATATGGAATTCCAGAGTAATAGCTGTATCTACAATGTAAAATTACAGGTGCTGTCAGAGGGAGACAGAACTAATGTCTCCCTATTTAAAGGGGAGCTCCCCTTCCAACAGAAGCCTCCTGTACTACAAGTCACTCAGATCCCAAGCTCTTGCTGAAGCATCATTTCTTGATGATCTTATCAACACTATAATCCCGGGGGACGGAAGTGCAACAACGAAACTGTCAGAAGAGACCCATGGCATCAAAATTAAAACCTTGTAGTTGGCTTTCAACCCTGACTAAAGAATGGATTGTCTTGGCCTTGCTGCTCACCAGTTTTTTCTCAGCAGTAGGTTTAGCAGAGCACAGTGGGAAGATGGGTGTAAAGTAGCTGGAGACTCTTCCACAGAGAATTTTTTGACACCTGCTTTCTGGTCACAGGCTCCTACTTTCTCTTCTGTCACGCTCAACTGCTCTGTTTCACAAGAGGAGTAATTTAACAGTTACAACTCTGCATCTTGCCTTTCAGCGTAAATAAAATTCCAATTTTACGTTTCCCAGATTTTGTGTGGCAGTTCCACAGAAAATAACTCTCTCGCTGGTCTCACACTGTTGCTATCCACTTGATTTGCCTCCATAAATCCTCCCACCTTGTGGGCTGCTGTGTTTCTACAGCTTTCCCTACCTTCATGGATTACCAGCACGTCCACCCCAAAGCTGAAGGGTCTATCCCCCCCAAAGCTGAAGGGTCTATCCCCCCAAAGCTGAAGGGTCTATCCCCCCCAAAACAGAATCGATCAGCAATTACAGCCTCAGCTCCCACTCGGGTTTGATGCACCACGCGGAAACGAGGAACCAGCTCCCGGGGATGTGGCAGGCGAGAGCTGGAGGAGGGGGCAGGGTGCGGAGAGCAGGCTCTGCCCTCAGTGGTCGTACCCAAGATACAGCAAGCGCCAGCCACCTACATTTCCCCCTTTTCCTCACCGGGAAACGTCACCAGCGCTTTCAGACGTCATTGCCGCGAAAACTCGGGGTTTTTTCCTCCGTGTCTGGTGCCAGGGGGCCCTCAGGAAGGACGGCTGCTCCAGCGCACGGGTACCGCAACGCCGCCGTCCCCTCGCCCGGCGCCGGTCCCCCGCGGGGGAAAGGGCCTCCCACGCACTCCCACTCCCGCCCCGGCTCCCCGCCGCCGGCGTGACGCCACGGACGCCCTCCGTCCCCCCCCGCCTCGCTACCCCCGCGGCTGCCGGCGGCCCCCGGCCCCGCTCACCTGCCGGCGGCGGCGGCCTGTCAGAAGGGCCCCGCGGACGCGGCCCCGTCCCGGGATAAGCGCGCCGCCGCCCCCGCGGCCAGGCCCGAGGAGGCGGGACGCGGCCGGGCAGCCCCGGCGGGTTCCGCGCCCACAGCGGCCTTTTTACTTCTTCGACCCTAAAAATTGCCGGGGGGGGCGCCGCGGGAGGGAGGCGCCGCTCCCCACCGCGAGGGGACGGGGGTGGGGGACGCGCGGAGCCTTCGGCGGCATCGCATCCCCAGCGCCCTCGGCCCACCCCCCCGGCTCTCCTCAGCCCCGCCGCGGCGGGGCGCGGGTGAGGGGCCGCTCCCGCCCCGAGGCCTCGCCGCCCGCGGCCGGGAGGCCCCTTCCCACTCGCTCGTGGGTGCCGGGGGAGAGGTGCCCACGGACGAGCTCCGCCACGGGAACGCTGGGCCTAAGGGCACGCGGCCTGCCTCAGCTGTGGCTGCGGAACGGGGGTGAAAGTCTGCGGCTTCGCCTGAAGCGGTGAAGCGGTGTTTCCTACCCCGCTACGTCGAAATTACGGGCGGATCAGTCAATATATCCTATGGCTGGATGGGATTTAAAACAGCTGCGGGTAGTGGATTTCGGTGTTCGCGCGGCTTTCCACGCACACTCCATCGCCGGTCACGAGGCAGGAGTACCTGCTCTCTGCTTGGAAGAAAGAAGCCTCACTGGGACGTGCCTCCAGCCGGTTCCAGTGTACCTTGAGTATGGAAACTTTCAGACAGCGGCACTCAATGCTGAGTTGAGAATGTCCAATGGGTTTGCAAAGGGAAGAATCTCTTCAAAAACCTTAGGAGAACTGGGTGTCACACAGACTTGGGGCGTAATTAAATAGACCATGCTATTATGGCTAAATTCAGGAAACCTGAAACCTAATACCCTTATGTTGTGCTGTTGTTCACACTATGGCTAATATGACAGAGGTCATATTTAGACCGATAAGGCCAAGAGCCACCAATGTTTATGTTCAGAAAAGGATTAATCTGACCTGTTTGAGACAGGTGATAGAACTTAATTGATTTGATTTGATACAGAACAAGAAATTGAGGAATAACAGCGATTTACAAATGAAGAGGAGAGGAACCTAGAAGCTGGTTTCCCAGGTAAACACCAGAAAAAATGTATATATGATTAGAGCCAACTTCTTAAGAATGAAGAGAAGCTGGAGTTTGTCTCTTCCAGGATGCGGTGTACTGATTCAGGACTGAAACATGTTCTGAAGGAAGGCAGAATTGTGCACCAACAGCTGTTCATAGTGTGACACTGCTTTAAGAAAGATTCACCCAAATTTGAAAATGCTCGGAGGACTAAGTGAGCATATTCAATAACGCTGTAAAGGGGATTTGCAATGATTGTCCAGTAGGATTTATTCCCAAATAGGATTCTTCAACAGCTAGACTCCCTCCAAATTTCTGAGAGTCTTGATTCAGCTGACACAAGCAGACTGGCTTGCCGTCTGCCTTCAGAAGATGCAGAGGATAGCAATCAGTGCTCCCAATCTGAGCATCTCCTCTTATATCCACATTCATCCCACCTGCAGCCCTTGCATGTCTCCCATGACAAAAAGTGCATGCCTGCATTACATATCTTCCTGCACATACCTTGTGCTGTAGCTGCGGTTCAGGGGAAGCAGTCACAAACCTGCAAAAAAGCATCCACCAGTGATGCTTTTTGGCTGGCTTCTGGCTTTTATGGCTCAAGGCAGACTTGTCCAACAACAGCTTTTCTCATGAGGGAACACATTTAGGAAAAACTTGATATTCCTTGCCTAGCATGAAGCAGTAAAATCATTGGAAAAGTGTTTTTGCTAGTAGAGAGGCCAATAGAATGCAGGTATAAAGTCTTTAAGTGGCAAAAGTACATTTAGATGATCAGTGCAGATAGAAAAACTGTTGTACATAATGCTTACTCGCCAACACCAAATATAGCGGAAATAAAATATTTTGGTTTGTTTGCATGTGTTTTGTTTCCTTTTGTTTCCATGATGGTGTGCATGATTGTGCAAAGAATGTGGATAGAAATGAATGAACTAAAACTTCTATTGAAGAACAGAACTATAGTGAAATAATCATGATAACATGGATATTGAAAAATGCATTGGAATAAAGTACTGAATAGCATTGTATGATAAAAAAAGAATTACCTTGCTATCTTTGCTTTTCCTTCTCATTTTTTTCTTTAGATTCATCTTGAAGAAGAGTGGTTTGAGGCTTTTTCAGAGTATTTTTAGGAATCTCGAATGGGCCTCCAGCAGCAGATATGGATATGAAGGGAGATTTCTAACGATGCATAAAGCTACTCTGAGGAATTCATGTCATTACATGAAATCAGAATTTAGGCATTTGAATCTCAGGAAGTGGGAAAAGATATTAAAGAGATGCAAGATTTCAACAGTCTGGTATTTTTAGATGAAATAATGGGCAAAAATTTTAGAAAGAAGGTTCCAAAATAATTGTTACAAATACCCAGTGTACAATGTGTATTATCATCAATATAAAGATTCTGTAAGAAATGGAGCAAAAGGAACTGACTGGTATAATAAACTGTGTCTTGTGAATCAGGAGCATATGTTAAATGGGGAGGGGAGCAGTCAAGATTTTCTACCTTCAGATAAAAGTAGCAAGGTGAGATAGAAGGTGAGGTAGAAATAAAAAATTAATAGGGCTGAAAAACTACTTTGCTCTAATTTTGAATAAAGGCAATGAGATGGACCATTGGCAGATTGATAATAAAAATGAAGGAGCAGAAATTACAAAGTTGGAATGTAAAATCGAGGTTCGGAAATTGTAAGGATAGAACCAGTTAGTTTTCTCAACCTATACAAGAACAATGCCTAGCAGATGTAATTGCAGGCCCAGTAGTAAGGATTTTTAGTAGCTTCATGAAGTTAAGAATACCAGATAACTGAGGAATAGCAAATTTAGTACCTTTGTTTGAGAAAGTAAGAACAATTAGGAGTCTCCTGTATTCTGCACTGCACAGTGTGTTTCACACAAATATGTGTTAGGAAAATAGTAGTTCCAAGATGTGCAGAAATGGTAAACTCATGTTACATTTTCTAACTGTAAATCCTGCCAGGCATTCCTGCCAATGGGATGAAGCTATGGAAGGGTAAGTATAACCTTAGGGTTTATCTGGCCAGAGTTCCTGGTAGGATTACTGAAGTGTTACAGCCAGCATAGAAGGCATTCCTGAGATCATCTTTGAAACATTGTATTTAATTCTATTCTTGTTTATACAGATTAATTTAGATTGAAACAAGAACAGAGAAGAGTCCAAAGGAAGACAGAGATGCAGAAGCTTGTTTTAGGAGAGTAAGACAGAGGCATGTGGCTTTTTTTTAACCTAGCAAAATGAAATTTCAAACGGGATATAACTGTTGCTGTTAAATAATTTTGGGGGTAAGAAGGGAGATGTTTGACTGAGTTAAATGTCAGTCAAAGCACAGAATAAATGAGTGTTAATGGCCAGTCTATGACTTTAGCACGTTTTATATTCAGATAAGATTTCTAGCAAGAAAAAAGAGGTTCTGAATCTGTTTACAATAGAAGTAATAGAGTTTCTACTGCTATTTGGAAGTTGAAATAAATAGGTTGCAGAAAGTTGGTGGTCCCAGTCTGGTGTTGCTTGCATGACACTGCAGATGAGTTGCACTCGGAGCTGGCTCCCTTTTGCTGAGCGCGGTTGCAGCAGAACATGGAATGATTGATCCAGTTGGTGGCTGGTCACGAGTGGTGTTCCTCAGGGCTCAGTATTGGGGCCAGTTCTCTTTAATATCTTTATCAATGATCTGGACAAGGGGATCGAGTGCACCCTCAGTAAGTTTGCAGGTGACACCAAGTTGGGCAGGAGTATTGATCTGCTTGAGGGTAGGAAGGCTCTACAGAGGGATCTGGACAGGCTGGATCAATGGGCCGAGGCCAATTGTATGAGGTTCAACAAGGCCAAGTGCCGGGTCCTGCACTTGGGTCACACCAACCCCATGCAGCGCTACAGGCTTGGGGAAGAGTGGCTGGAAAGCTGCCTGGCGGAAAAAGACCTGCGGGTGCTGGTTGACAGCCGGCTGAATATGAGCCAGCAGTGTGCCCAGGTGGCCAAGAAGGCCAACAGCATCCTGGCCTGTATCAGAAATAGTGTGGCCAGCAGGAGCAGGGAGGTGATCGTCCCCCTGTACTGAGCACGGGTGAGGCCGCACCTCGAGTCCTGTGTTTGGTTTTGGGCCCCTCGCTACAGGAAAGACATTGAGGTGCTGGAGCGTGTTCAGAGAAGGGCAACCAAGTTGGTGAGGGGCCTGGAACACAAGTCTTATGAGGAGCGGCTGAGGGAACTGGGGTTGTTTAGCCTGGAGAGAAGGAGGCTGAGGGGAGACCTTATCGCTCTCTACAACTACATGAAGGGCGGTTGTAGCCAGGTGGGTGTCAGTCTCTTCTCCCAAGTCACAAGAGATAGGACAAGAGGAAATAGCCTCAAGCTGTAGCAGGGGAGGTTTAGACTGGATATTAGGAAAAAATTCTTCACTGAAAGGGTTGTCAGGCATTGGAACAGGCTGCCCAGGGAAGTGGTGGAGTCCCCATCCCTGGAGGTATTTAAAAGATGTGTAGATGTGGTTCTTAGGGACATGGTTTAGTGGTGGACTTGGCAGTGCTAGGTTTACAGTTAAACTTGATGATCTTAAAGGTCTTTTCCAACCTAAATGATTCTATGATTCTATGCTTAACATAAAATGACCATTTGGGTTTGGAGTCTGGGAAGTTTCTTAGCTACAAGAAACTAATTTGTTTCGTATACTCATTTTTGTTATTCTTCCCTTTCACAGTTGTCAGTGTAGGCCAGCTGGTTCCACATTCCATGTCTAACTACTGGCAGGGACAGTGGTTCTCAACCCGCAAGGCTGGAGACCTTCTAACAACTGCAGCTGGAGTTTGCCACTTCACAGAAGTGTAACCCTTCACTGTACAATAGGTTTTCATCCTGCCTTCTTGTCATGCATACTTCATTAATGGTTTTCAGCAGATCATTTTCTGATAGCAGACATGTGACAAGTCATCAGGAATTTTTGGCTTTCTTCCAGTTTATAAAGAAACATAGTGTCTAGCAGGTATTGTTCTGTCTTTTCTCTATGCCTTAATATTTTGCAAGCGTCCTCTGCATTCTTTTCCAGTGTATCTCCACTCTACTGACATTCATATAATTTTCCTTCCCTCCCTACCTTTCTTATCTAATCTCAGACTGCATTATTCTTACTCCCCATTCTTTTTTCCCCAGCACTAGTTCTTAGGCATTCTAGTTCTAGAATCTCTAGGCTGAGATTCTCTCTCTCCTTTCCACACCTCTCTCTTTCTGTTCTCAACATTAATCCATCTCACTTGAACAATGCCCACCTTGTCTTCGTCACCTTGGTTCCTAGTTTCTTTGCCCAGTTTATCACAATGTCACCAATGAAAGCTTGCCTCTCTGATTAGGTGCACCCTTCCCAGCATCCCTTCACTGACCCAAAACCCTATTGACTCTCCCCAGCCTTACTATCTGGAAATGCCACTGTCCATTCCCAGCTCTTTTACACACCATGGGTCCTTTTAAAAAAAGACTGCTCCCCAGCCTTCTTACCTACCTTCATATCTGTAAAACTCCACTGAAGTCTCAACCCCTGCCCCCGCCACATCCTTCCCACAACCTCCACTTGTCCCTCGCACTTCTCCCTCCCTCCAGTCTCCTGGAATTCTGCAGTTGCCATAAAATTGCATTGCCTGCACTGGTAGCCTTGAGCTAGTTTTCTGTCTAGAGGTAGGGGAAATAATAGGATGAGTTTTTCTGCTTAGCTGTAGTTTGATCGGTGCTATATATTGTGAGAAATTATAGTATACAGAGAGGACAGAGTCTTTGCAGATATTTAGATATTAAAAGGTGACACTCTTTTTGAACATAAGCACACTGCATTTTTTACATCTCATAGTAGGTCAGCCTAGATGCAGGTCAGAAATATATCTGGTGATTTCCTTCCTTCACTCCAGCTTCACAGTGGACTGTTTAGCCTTTGTATCAATGGCTGGGAGTTCAATAAGCAGTTGGTAAACTCAACCAAGAGCTTCATATAGCTCATAGGATAGAAGTACTTAAATTTTGCCTCTAGACCATGACAATCGTGTCACAACCTGCTGTCAGAAAGCTCAGACAAGTGGGAGGAAAAGACAATTAATCCCAAATATACACAGAGGCTCAGAAACATTTGCAGTAGTTACACAGTTCTGTGGGTTGCAACACTGTTGTGGTACCTCAGCAAAAACACACATACATAGCTTCTCTGATAACTCAAGAGTCGTTCTGGACAGAATGAACCAAGCCCAGTGCTGGTGTGAGCAGTCAAAATACTGGTGATGTATCTTTTAGCAGCACTGAAGTGTATTTAATGTACTTACCCTGTGGTGATGTTACTGACAGACACGTATGCAAATTACATGGCTATTAACTATTATGTGCACCTGAATACATGGTTATTTTCTAAACTCATGTATGTATAGACACAGTAAAATACAGCCTTATGTCATTAGACACTCCTTTACTTAGGGTTGTACAGCTTGTACTGTGGCTGGACTATAGTCAGGACTGAGGTCTCTACTTCAGAGCAGTCTAATTGATGGTCCCATTGCTCCTGGATGATTTTGCACCACTTCAAGCATTATAAACTGTATTCACCATCGAATCCCAAAATAAACATTGTAATATAATTCAGGTCCTGATTGTTAAGAGGTTAGGCAGCCTTGCTCTAGTTATTACTTCACTTAAATACTGTAATAATAGCATTCTTTGTATTGCAAGCAGTTGAGTGGGTGTGTATGTAGCAATTGCCTAAGTGGGTAGAATTTGCACAGATGAAAATGAAGTAGATGACCTGTAATATCAAGTGTGGGTGACATGCCTCCTTTATACACCCTTTCAGCTTGCCCACGCAGGATGTACACACCAAACAAGGCAGCCTTCTGAAGGGCTGAAGGGTCATAAAACCTTAGAGAAGCATGGGTTTTACTGAATGGATCTGTCTAGGATGCTTTATGCTTCAGGAATTTAAAAGAAAAGTGCCTAATAAGACATTTGGTTTTGTGAAGGTTTTTTTCCTAACACCTTCTCGTGTACTGTCAAGTAATTTTCATTTGGCCATTTATGAAACTGTAACTTCAAATACTCTGCCTAAAATGAATATTTTATAAATGTTTTCTTCTGCATCATTAAGAAAAGGCTATATGAATTATAATCTTGACTGAACCACAGCAGATAAAAAAGGTTAACGCCTGTTTAAGTTTTTTGAGAATCTGAACATTAGAGAACACACTTCTTTTCACAGGGGAATGTATTTAAAGACAAATGAGAAAATATTGTAATTTAATTTCAGGTGGCAGGAGTGTTGCATTCTTACATAAAACCAGAAAACCTAGCCAGAAATGTGACAAACCTCACTTGTAGGCTGATGAGAAGTCAGAAGCTGTAGTCAAGTTTCTTACTTGGGCAGTTTTTCTTATGATATAAAGTACAACAGATTAATGCCTGCATAACATGCTTGGTTCAGTGTCACTAAGACATTTGAACCATTTGTTCAGTAAGCCACTCTTTCACACAGATAATGACAAAACATTTGGACTATTTTATTTTTCCGTGTATTTGAGACTAGGTTTTACCATCACTGGTAGGCCAGACTTTTCTGTCTCTAGTCCTGGTAACATGAAGAACTGAATTCAACCGCACCTGATAGACCTAACCATACAAAGGCAGTGACAATGATCTCTGGCATCACTCCATGGACAAAAATGTTGCCCAATTCTTCTATTCAAGGAAGTAGAGGGGCAACCCTCTATGGCCAGAGTAGGACTGGAAGGGATCAGGTCACTTCAAGAGGTGATCAGGTCCATCCCCTTGCTTAAGGCAGTGCCTCCTATGTCTGTGTCTTCATAGATGTTTGTCTGTATCAGTCTAAAAAAAAAATCTAGCCTAAGAGATTACCCCACAACACTACAGGATGATGATGATGATGATGATTATTATTATTTTGTTATGAGTCTTCTGTAAAGCACTTGAATATTCCATTAAAATTAGTAGTAATCACAGATACACATCCATTTTCTTTGTTGCAATTTTAGATGTTCAATTCCTAACACATGAAAAAATTTTAGGAGCTCTTCAGGAGTACGTTAAATGAAGTAATCTTTGCAATGAAAAAAATAATAAATCATGATTTCAAGTAATTTTGCAAGAGCAATCCTATTAACTGAAAGGAACCTGGAAAATGGGGGGAAAAATTAAGCTTATATTTTAGTAATAAGAAAGTGAATCTGAACGATCATACTTTCTTAATCAGACTGCTTTAAACCATTTTTCTCCCCTGCATGTCTTTCAATGCCCTTTTCCTTTCAGAAAAGTACCAAAGTGCTTCTTGAATTTAGGGGTTGGGTTTTTTTCTAGATTTCAATTTCTAGATTTTCATTGATCAGCCACACTTTGTACCTGATCAAACTAGGATTTTTCAAGACTTCGCTGACAAGTAAGGAATTAAATTGCTGATTTACAACACAGTGACTCTATCTTAGATTTACTGGTATCTAAGGTTACATTTATAGCTGCAATGGCTACTAATAAAAACTTTTTTATTAAAAAATTAACTCAACATGTTTCTAAAATAGAACCATCCATGAAGGAAAAAGTACAATCTTTTGCATAGTCATGTTTCAGAATAGTCTGAATTTAGTAGACATGCTGCAATGTGTTAAACTGCATTCATTTTACCTCACTCACTGTGCCACAGATCTTTCTAATAACACTGCTGATTCAACAGAGCAGGATCCTTGGTTCTTATCCACATTTGAGCTCATTTTATACTGCTCTAGCAGTTTGAGGACACCTGAAAAGCTGCTTACTATTCATATATCTCTAGGGCTTCTTCAGAGTCTTACAGATGGGTCTAAAATAAGCATTTACTAAAAATATGCAGTTCATATTTAAAATGCACTTCATGTAATGCAAATGTAATTCATTTAAAATGCAGTTCATTTTTAAAACATGTATTGTATTTTCACACATATTCATTCCCATGCCCACCGTGTGAATGTGCCTATGCTCAGCCATCTGGAATCAAATAACTAGAATCACAAAAATCATCCTTCTCATATTTTCTTCTGAGGGCATTCTGTAATAAGTACTGCTTCAACCTGTCTGAGGATTGAACTCGTATCCTTCTCCTGTCTGGATAACTAGAGTTTTTCTCCAGAGTTCAGGAAGTGATTTCCTGGAAGATATTTCTGGATAAGGAGTCTAAGTCACAGAACAGTCTATTCAAGTCATTGACCAGCAGGAGCTAAGATGGTTAAGGCTGCTAGCTTTGATCTGGACAAAGCACTTTGATGTAGTTCTGTTTCTTTTGTCCTTGGTTACAGGAGGTTAGATAGAAGGTAACAAGTATTGGCCAGAGATACTCTCATCACTGATTGCCAGCTTTGCCTTTGAGAAAATTATGGAAACTTGGTCAATCCGATATGTTCTTGCATGTCATAATTAGAATCGTACTTGATTATTTAGCATGCATATTCCCAGAGATTTTATTCTGGATGTAACAGAAAGAAGAATTAACTAAGTGGTTTTCATGTGAAATTTCACTGTTTTTTTCAGAGAGAAATCCCAGGAGCTTGCCTTTTTCTTCCCAAATTACTAGCACAGAACTCTGTGGTGCTCTTCCATCGCAACCCACCAATGCCTGACATAATGGCTCAAATGGCTGCTCATCTGCATTTGTAGAATGCTTGTTCTTTCCCTCTGAAAGAAGTGCTCGCTACTATAAAAATGGATCCATGAAACTTACTTGACAAAATGTACCAGCTTATCAGTCTAATTTGTTCTTGGACCTCTCTATCTGCTCAAATTTATTTTAATCATCTTGAACTCTCGGTTAGAATTGAAGGAGTCTACCATTTTTTTAGGTCAGTCAAGAACTATATCACCTGGTAGCTCATCTGGTAGTTAACTTAGGCCACTGTGTGGCATTTCTGTATTTCAATATTTCCAGAAATATATATATTTTAATATTTTCATATCAAATTATACACACTTTTTTAAGGTATTGGCCAACTTATTCCCATCCATAGAAGACTGTCACTTAGTAAGGCCTGGTGTCAGTATTTGCAGCTTTCCTGGGTCCACCTTGTGAACCCCTGGAAATTTATTCATCATTACATGTATTCAGGAAGGTGTTTTTTCTAATGATAACAGCTGCCATGAGGTTGGAAGAGATCAAGACCGCTGTGGCTGCTTCTTCAAATGTAGTATTCTTTTTTGGTTGGGTACCTCTGTGACAATTTTTTCCCAGATGTTAAAATTTAATCAGAGAATTAAATTACCTGTGCTCTGTCCTAAACCTTGCAACTCTGAGGCTGAGGCGTATGCTGCAGATACCAAGAAGGCCATCTCTTTCTTCCTCCTCAACATTACTTTTTTTTGGATGGCCTGGGAAGCTGATCACATTAGCAGCCAAGAAATCCAGAGGTACGGTTGCCTCCACACCAAGAAAGCATAACTACAGAGCAGGTAGCATCAAGGCTTGTTATAACATGCTAAGGTAGATGGAAGTGTCATCACAGCCCATGCCACCACAGTTCAAGCTGTATCTGTGGCCTCAGTGTACTGAGGATGTGTACTGTCATTCTCACATTGCCCACGTCCCATCTGTAGCTGCATCCATACTGCTTCTGACCACCCTGCCGCTACTGAGCCCTCCAGAAGGACTTCCACTAGTGATAAAGGCTTCCACATTTCTTATCTGCCTCAGAGATTATGAAACCCATCACTCAGTAACTGTGAGCAGCTCCTGAAGGTCTCCCATGAAGTTAACATGCATATAAACAGCTACTTGAAAGTAAAAAAGAAAGTGACTTCCCCCAGCTGTGGTCCTTTGAAATGTATTGCCTTCATGGTTATTTACTTCTTGCCATTCTTCCTTTCCCTTCCAGATTCTGTTAAGAACATGGATTCTGGGACTTTGGCATCAGGAGAGAGTCTGGCTGACGCCAGACATTTTCCATCCCACGTACTCATACGGTGGGTATGAAGGGAGCAGGAGGGATCATGACCTCCATACTCACTCTAAGAGTGAAAGCTCTTCAAGCTCTGAAGAGCAGACACACCAGCGTGCAAACCTGCACAAGGATAGCATACCTTCAAGACTCCAGTTACCTTGCTGCTGAGAACACCTAACAGTTGGCTTAATCTGGCTAGTTTTTAACACAGTAGCAGCTTTGATACAGGATACAGGCTCAGGACTGTCTCATGTCAGATAGTCCTAGCTTACTGACCTTCGATGGACAAATAAAAGTTTGTTAATCCCTAAGGAGTGAAATAATTCTGGTGGAAGATTATAAAAATATCTAGATGTTTTTAAATGCTCTGTTATTACCTGTAATTGTTAGGTAAAAGATGAGTCCTACAGAGTGCACTCCCTGATGGTTTGGTCATAGTATTACAGATTTCATCTTGAATTAATGTCCTTTTCCAGCTGCTGCCCTAGGCCTTGTGACTGCCTGTCTGCTCCGTGACTCAGTCCCACAGCTGAGATTATTCTTGTTTCCAGCCATCAAGGGTACTGGTTGTCCATATAACTCCAAACCTAACAACTGAAATTGCAAACAAAATACAATTGCTGCTGGTAGGATGTCTTTACTCCTGTCATCCTCAGGTAGGAAGTTACTGAAATTTTTACCATTTATATTTGACAACACGTGGTTGAATTAATGAATCAAAGAGTACCTGAAAAAAATGTCCTTTTTAATTCCCTGAATTGGGACAAATACACTAAAAATACATTTTTTATGTTCTTTTCATTTTCTTTTGTTCTTATTCATTTTTTTTATATTCTTAAAATACATTTCTTAAGGTACTCTCAAAAATAGAGGACACTTGCTGACAAGTGTCTACAGTTAAATGCAGCTGTCATTACACTGGTGTTTTCTACAACATCATAAGCTATATGTAGGTTGCTAGATAGCCTGCTCAGTTAATAGGGACTTCAGAAGTTCTGCTTTATAGTAATACAGTCCAAAGACCCTAAAAAACCACTTGTCTCCTATACCCTCTAGGGTTATGAGAACAGTGTCTTTGTCTGAATCATTCACCCAACAAGACAGATTTGCTACATGTGCAGCTGAAAGTAGCTGATAGGAAGAACAAAAGTGTTGAGTAGATTTTTATTTTCTTAGTTTTCTTGCCTCAGTGGTGTGCCTCCGTGTGATGAAGCCTCAGTGAAAAAGCATCTCTTGACCATCACAAATATGGCCAGTATGAGAAGCTGTTTAAAGTCAGGGACTTCAAGATTCAAGGTCCTTTTTTATCCTGGTCAGAACTTACCAGGATAATTAAAGTAAAAGTGAGAGAACAAACCATTAATTGATTTCACATCTGTGGGTCAAGACCGTCTTTGAAACCAATAGGAGTGTTATTTACCTAGACACTGTAAGTCATAGAGCTGATATTAGTGTCATACTTCATAAACAGCTCAATCAAAGTTACCACAAATAATTAATTCTTCCATTAACACCACCCAGATGTGGAAATAATCTTATTAATCATCCTGGGTAGAGCAGTGCCTGTAAATAATGTTGCATAACAGTTGACATTATATAGAGACTTTCTGCATCAATATTTTTATTTATATATTTTATATATGTCTAGATACAGACTGAGCTATTGGGTTTTGTTCTTTTTCCAAAAAGTTTCATAAAAAACCCTGTTTAATAATAAGTTTTTAGAATAACAACAGTGATGTTAAAAACAAAAGGATTTTTAGTACCTTTAGTACCTTGATGCATCTGCACCCACTTGCACAAACTAATATTCGCATCCTATGAGAGGAAAATTATGCAATGTTCATCTACAAAAGAGATCAGCTAACATTGCAGTAGTGAGCCTACGATTGGCAATTTGTGACTTTACATTAGCAATGTCCTTTCTATTTAGTGCTTGTTTGTATAAATTATTTGTAAATGATACAAAACCAGATTAAAAGGTCCTAAGTGCTTTACATGTATTACAGATGTATTTCCCTTCATGTAATAGTAGGAGTTGCACTGTCTGTTCAAATAATCTGTTGAAATTCCACAGGACTAGATGTATTTTAATGCAAGTTTACCACTTCATATTCCACTCCTTCTATTTGTTAGTGAAGATTTTCTTTTCCTCATCTTACACAAAATTATTCCTAATCATTTAAAAAGGACATTAATTGCTTAGAGTTAAAGGCCTGACACCAGATTCAGAATGGGTAGCCTGCCTTATGTTTAAAGCTGGAGAAAGCTAGTAAGATGGTTACTCCCAGCATAAATGGAGACTTTGAGGGAGGTTAGTGGCAGTTTCTGACAAAATTCATTGGACAACAACTGGACGTCTAGTACATTAGAAACTCCTGTTCTATTGACATGTTACTGCATGAAGTTTAAAGAAGTCCCTCAGGCATTTCTAAAAATTATGCATATGATGATAACTGCCACTTTTCCCAATTGGTTATGAAAAGAAATCTTAGGTTTGGAAGGTAAAATGTCTTTTTCATCTCTGATGTTTTTTGCCACGTGGCCACAAAAACATCAAGATTTTGAAAAAAATAGCCAGGTGTTGCAACAGTGGTCTGAAACATCCAAAAGCATTGGCTGCTGAGACTTGTAGCGTCCTGATCTCAGAATATACACCCTGTGATCATCCTCCCAAATTATCACACCATGTCCAAATTCTAAGCAGGTTCACATAAAATTCAGTGGAATTCCTGTGAAAAAAAAACTGAGACAGAATGTAAAATTATAAATATACAATGCAGAGACCCTGAGAGGTCATCTTGTCCATCCCTACTCTAAAGGAAGTTCAGCCATCTCTGATTATCTCTGACTGACAGTCATTTCACATTTTAAATGAGAAAGTGGGCAGCTTTGCAGTCCGGAGGGATCAGGATTCAATCCCATGACTTCCCCCTGTAAGACTCAGGGTCTGCCACTAGAACCTTTAACTGGGAGTGTTTCCCTATTAACG
Organism: Buteo buteo; assembly: GCF_964188355.1. NCBI lineage: Eukaryota > Metazoa > Chordata > Aves > Accipitriformes > Accipitridae > Buteo > Buteo buteo. Next base: position 36,195,554 of record NC_134173.1, read on the forward strand.
GATTTCCCATCCTTCGTATTTTCTTGCTTGCAGGAAAGCATTCGTAGTTCTTCAGACAATCTCAGCACCTTGGCTGGCAAAATCTTCCCTGTCTAAATATGTCTAGGCTTGAATTAGTAAAAGTGCATTTTTAAAGTTGCTCTTTGACCACCACTTGTGTGATGGGTTCACAGATTTTTCTGACGAGTGAATTTAAATATATCTGTAATTTCCTGATTAATTGCGTAGCCGTAATACGCAGAGTTGTTTTGCTTCCTTCTCTTCCCCAAAATGCGTCTTACTGATTTCTGGTTTGGGGGATTTTTTTTAAGTCTTCTTTGCATTTTATAACTGTGTTTTTCCTAAGTTATTTCAAATAGACAGCATTCAGTTCTTGTCATATGTGTTCATGCAGGCATCATGGCTGCCTTCATGGACCTTCGTGCAGCTCCACTAAGTGACAATACACTGGTCTCAGTCCTCATATTCCTAGAAAGTAATAATTACTCAAGAAGGTCAGTGGCATTAGCCTCTATGAAAGGGATGACATATACCGTCAAAGAGTATAGAACTCCAAATATATTTTGTGGAAGGCTATATTATTACATTTCATTCGTGATTGCTTAAAGGATTTTTGAGTTTGTGTTTTTTTGGTCATCCTGAGATCATGGTAGTTTTTCAAGCAAGGCTTTTTATCAAGAGCAACTGATGGACTGATCTTACACCTCTCTTGATATATCAGTAGAAGAGAAGCCAAGTGAATGGTCCCATTTTGCATGGAAATTTCTTCTCCAACATGTACTTTGTTATCAGAAGTGTGAACACACTTCCCTCAGTTTTCACAAGCTAAATCTGGATTGCATTTTTAACTGTTTTTGATAAAAAGCAATTCTAGAACAATTTTTTTTTTTTAAATCTTCTATAAATTCACATCCTCACTTCTCACACTATTATTTTTCTTTAGCAGTTGTGATCAGGAAGAAGATTAATTTCTATTGAAAATACCTTTTAATTTCTGTAATCATAATTTCAATACTGGTGCAACACGAGGTTTTTGTACATAGCTTCACTTTCTTTTGCTTTCCTGCTTGAAGAACAGTGTTTTGATTTGTAAATTCTCTCTTCCTTGTAATTCAATGATAATGAACATAATGGTAAGTATTTTTTATTGTCTTTTTTCTTCTTAGTAAATAGCATTAAAAATTAATTGCTCGGTAAAAGCAAACACAGACAACTTACTCAGAAGTACAGATAAGAGCCAATTCATTTGCTCTGATGAACAAACCACATCAGAGTTTTGAACAAATAAAGCCAAACAAAAAAAAAGCAACAAGCAATGATTTTCTTTTTAAAAACATGGGATTTTTAACATTTAGCAAAAAGTTTGATCTGGTTGATAATTTTTTCTGCTCAAAGAAGTTATGTAAGCTGAGTTGTGCTTCCTCAGTGGTTTTTATATTTTTCCTTGGCCTGCAGAGAAACTGCAAGAGACATGAGGCTGCCTGATTCCTCAGAACTGCTTCAAAGTCCAATGTCTCCTCTCCATGGGGGACCTACAGTCACCCTTGCCAGGGAGAATGAAGACCCTGAAGTACAGCTAGTGATTTTCTTTACCCAAGCAAGAAGAGTAATGTCTCTGATGGAAAGCTTTTATCCCATCTAGTCTTATTCAGACAAGAGAAAAAATTTGCAGCTAATCCAGAGTGGATATCTCTTTGATAGGCCCAGACCTTAGCACTATAACATTCTCTATTCAACCTCTGAATTTTAGCCAAACCGCATAAACCTTATTGAAAAGCCACCAGAATTTTCTCTGTATTGAACAATTTAAAAACTATGGGGATTAAATATGTACCACAGTAACACACTATAACTTCATCTCTCCTTCTCTTACTCCTGAAAATATGCCATTTCATTCAACCTCCTTTTAAAATATATCTGTTTCTGGCTACCCACTGAATTAACTACTCCTCTCCTAATTCTGTTTTCAGATATCTCCCTTTCGATTGTCCAAGTCTTTTGATGGATTCAGAATAGCAGTTCACAGTCTTTTGGATTCTGGTAGCTAATTCAAGCAGATGAGTCAGTAACCAACCACAAGTAGTTCACTACATGACATCCTTCTTGAGAAAAGCAAGATGTCCAAAAGGTAGTCTATATGTCCAAATCAAACTTCCTTTGTTGGAACATCTTTTTTTCAAACCTTTCCGCTCGTTAGGTTTCCTCAGTCTGCTTTATCAAGAAGACCTGGTTCAAACAAATCTAAGCATGTAAAATTAGGTGGCATAAACATTGTTGTCTTTCTGTTTCATTTCCACTGTGTTCAGCAGAGATGAAATTTGTACTTGCCAGGAAAATAAACAAGCCCTTTCAGTGTGAAGAAAAACCCTAATAGGAACAAGCTATTCAACTCCCATTTGTAATATAAAAAACACAGAACTGAAAAGAATAATGGGGGCAAATCCAACCTCCAGAAATCTCAGGTACAGGCAGATGGCTACTGAAGAAACCCACAGAGCATCTACTCCTCTTGTGCTGACACATGATGCTTCCACATCACCAAGCTTAAGAATTCCAATAAGAGGTCAAAAGCCCTAGCAATTAAGTGTCACAGGACAAGAACAGGACAGATTAAGGGAGTTGTCAATGACAGTTATCTGCAAGAAAAAGGAATTTTTTGAAGAAAACTCCCAGATGGTGGGAAAAACCTGTTGTCCCTGCAAAACTGACTTAGGTGAAAATTCTCTGTTGACTGCAATTCTGGCAAAACAGATCAAGGCTGAGCACATAAGCAGTATACACCACAAACACACCTTGGCAGTTTTAATGTCAGTAGAAACACAAAGAGATTTTGTCCTGCAAGCCCAGGGTTAGGAAAGAAAGGGAAAGATTAGGAAGGGGGGGGGGGGGGGGGGAGAGCCTTCTGCCCTGCTCCAAAGACAAGCAGCAGAAGCCAACACATGAGATCAATATAATGTTTGCATTCTGTTACACAAATGTAAATAAAAGTCTCCTTTGCTTGCCCTTTTGGAGGTAGTAATACATGCAATATATAAGAACTTAATTTTGTCTCCAAGGATCTTCTATATAATCTTTCAAAAAATGTTTCAAACTGTGTTTTAAAACCCTTTAGGCTTTTCACACTCAGGACTCTATTTAGGACATTATTCCAGAACTTGGTCTTCAAATATGGTTTCCAGTTTACATGTATTTATTACCAAGATAAGCATTTTATCTTGTGCCAATATTGTCCCTTAACTTAAACAGATCTCCTTCATATTTATATGTGGGGGTTTATGTTCCTTTATTTAATTTAGGTCAAAAGGTCATAACTTTAAGCAGATGAAATTCAATTCCTCACCCTTCCTTCTGTTTCATCCCAGCCTCTCTGATGATAACCAATGTATTGCAACTGGCTGCAACATTCAACTTCAGCCTGTACGTTGCCAGTAGATTTTTGTTATAGAATCATAGTATGGTTTGGGTTGGAAGGGACCTTAAAGATCCTCTAGTTCCAACCCCCCTGCCATGGGCAGGGACACCTTCCACTAGACCTGGTTGCTCAAAGCCCCATCCAACCTGGCCTGGAACACTTCCAGGGATGGGGCATCCACAGCCTCTCTGGGCAACCTGTTCCAGTGCCTCATCACCCTCACAGTGAAGAACTTCTTCCTTACATCTAATCTAAATCTCCCCTCTCTCAGTTTAAAGCCATTACCCCTTGTCCTATCACCACATGCCCTTGTAAAAAGGTCCCTCTCCATCTTTCTTGTAGGTCCCTTTAGGTACTGGAAGGCTGCTATAAGGTCTCTCCGGAGCCTCCTCTTCTCCAGGCTGAACAACCCCAACTCTCTCAGCCTGTCCTCACAGGAGAGGTGCTCCAGCCCTCTGATCATCTTCGTGGCCCTCCTTTGGACTCGCTCGAGCAGTTCCATGTCTTTCTTATGTTGGGGGCCCCAGGTCTGGATGCAGTACTGCAGGTGGGGTCTCACAAGAGCGGAGTAGAGGGGGAGAATCACCTCCCTCGACCTGCTGGTCACACTTCTCTTGATGCAGCCTGTACATCTTGGGGCAGATACTGGCGGAACTTGGTCTATATTTGGTTAGAATATTTTTCTTGAAAGCAAGATGAAATCTCATCTGATCCATTTCCAGCACTTCTCCACTCATATCTGATGCTATTCGCCCTTGGTGTGTTCTACAGTACCTCTCCCTCTTTTCTCTCTTCTTCACAGCCTGTTTTACCCTTGGTGTAAAACCTAAATAGCATCTAAAAGCACAGGACTGAGAACCCAGTTATGCTAAGCACCAGATAAATACAAAAAGGTCTGCACCTGATCCAGAGATCAAGTGGAAGGCATTCTCAAAGAAAGCAGCAAGGGAAGTAATAACAGTAATAGACCTTTTAGTAGGCCAAATTACACATTATATATTAAGCGTCTGTCCAAGTTAGGTCACAAGGCAATGTTAAAATAGAGAAAAGCAAAGGAAGTGGCTGTAAGCAAGAACTGTAGAAATAGTGGACTTCTCACCTCTGGCAGAACGGATGACTGGTTTAGATAACCACAGAGTAACAAAATTAAGTTAAAGTGAGATCTGATTGCCGAGATAGGATACGACCAGTTGTGTATATCTACTTCCTCTACTTTTAATGCAGTTTCATCTTAGCAGTAAGATTATAAAGGAAGGGCTTGTCCTCGAGGCACAGCTCTCATATTTGTCCTGTTACTCCTGAGCTTGTGTTTACCCTGGTACTCCCAGCTGGAGGTGCAATGAGACCTTCGCTATCTTGAAGTTTAGGCAATCTTTATCCCTAAGAGACCAGCCTCCTATATATTTTTATTAACAACTTAGAATACATAAATTTTCAGTGTTAAGACTCCTATCTGCTGATTAAATTTTGAAATATTATTAGGGAGATACTTTCTGGTAACATTTGTACTGTTTTAATTTATTCCCTGTATTAAGTGATCAATATTTTCAATAAAAGTAGTTCAAAATCAGTTCTAGAGCCAGTTACTTGAATAATTCACAGGGCTTAAGTAACCACACGGCTCATTTTACTAATAAATTGCAATGATTGAAAGCTGTTTGTTTGTGATTAGTTGCAAAGTGTTTTTTGAAGAAAGTTACATTTGAGTCACAACTCAAAAAAGAGATCCTGGCATTATCATTGATGGTTGTTTGAAATTATTAGCTGAATATTTAGTGGCAATCAAAAAACAGGACAGAGGGTGTCATTTTGTGACCATACAAAAATATCATGCACCCAAATCTTGAGTAATTTGTGTAGTTTGGGTAGCCATATCTCACAAGGGCATAGTCAAGTTAGAAAGGGTATAGAGAAAGGCAACTAAAATGCTGAAAAGAAGGAAACAGCTGTCTTCTGAGGAGAAACAAAAACCTGAGTCCTCAGTTTCCAGAGGAGAAGGCTGAAAGGAATGTGGTTGGGGTTTATCCTGTCATGAAGGCAGCAGGAAAGGTGAACAGAGAACTGTTCATCACCTGCCACAGCACTAGAACTAAGGCACACTCAATGAAAGTAGTAGGAGATTGGTTTAAAGAAAGATAAAAGGAAATACTTGATTACACAGCAGACGGTGGACTCCTGGAATTTGCTACCAGTGAAGCTCATAAAGGCAGAGGGTGTCAATAGGTTCAAAAAGGGTTCAGACAAAGTCATGAATAACTGGTCCTTAAAGAGGTGCAAAAAAGGACAGGCAGAAATGTACCCTCTAACACTCCTAATACATTTCTGCATGCTGCAGAAATACACAGGTAAAAGACTGCAGAAAAAGGCCTGGCTCCCGTGATCTTCCTGAATAACATCTCCTATTGCCTCTCTCAGAGCATATTGGGCTAACTGAAATCACTGGTCTGTTGTAATACAGTGTGCCTTACATTCTTAAGAAAAAATATTTTGTTTGTGTCCTGTTCTAGATGCACCTCCTTGATGTAAATAAATACAATTCCCGTTCACAGTATTAAAGAACATCTTTGTGTTTAAGGTAATATAAATTCATTGGTCTACTTTTTACCAACATGTACTGAAACTGAGTGAATCTATAATATATTATATAAGTATATGATCTTAATGGCTATATACTATAAGCATAATATATTAAATTACTTAAGATGTATTCATAGAAGAATGGATAAAGAAGGAATAAAGACTCAAATAAAAACAGGTCCTAGGGCAGGACCGTAGAAATTATGGACATGACAGTTATAATAACCCAAGATGAAGATGCACAGAAAATTAATTATTACTAGATTACCTATGTCTCATCCTGAAACAGCAATACAATCACATACCTGATAAGCAGACTGACAGAAGAATCAAACATGCAAAATATATGCAGATTAGGAGCATGGTGCCAAACATGTGCAATTTGAACTTGGTTCACCTGAAAAAATAAAAAAGTCCCTGTAATTCTGCAGAAAAGTAGGATCACAGAATCTTAAACCCACAGGTTATTTCATGGATAAGCAGGGCATGTTTCTAAGCTGGCACTTGTTTGCAAAGGGCAAATACATATGTCATACAGACATATGCTCATGCTGCAAGAGAGAAGTCTGTTTTGCTCTCTCAAGGATTCACAAGGCAGAAGGCAGAACCCACGCAGCTTTCTAACTGATTCAGCAACTTTGATGGATGACAGACTGTCTCATATACATATAGCAGATTATAGAGAGGCCCTCAATAACTCTCATTTTACAGGTTTGGTCATATTTCCTCTTTCACAGAGAGATTTTACAAGCAGTATACACACAGCTCAAGAGTACTCAACAATTATTTATTGGCTAACTCAAAGGATAAATAGCTGGGACTAACATGCAACTAAGCTAAGCATTAACATGCTCACCATTGTCTTCCAATTCTTTATTTTTTCTTGCTATTTTCTCTCCTTCAGTTACTAGTGATTACCACCTCAATAATTACACTTTGCCTGTGTTTTTACTTTTCTTATCTCGCATGGCTATAGCTCAAGCACTGTCTTGCAGCTCAAAAACAATCTTCTTGATGCTCAAGCCATAGATGTGCTGCACCAAACTGGACTGTAGGTCACAGTGAGCTGAATCAGAATCCTTGGGCTGAATTACATCTCCTGTCTGGGTCATTCTTTGAGTAAGTTGGCTTTGGAGTCTTCTTGCTTCTGCCAAAGTTATACTGTCCCCTTTTTCTTTTGCACAGTTCTTAAAACCTGTATTTGCCTTTTCTACTTGTATACAGCAGTGTGGCATGATTTAATTACTATATATGAAATCCATTTGTTATGCTGATGTAAAGGTATTTAGAGAGAAGAAGAAGAACCATTTAAAATGGTTCATACTTTTGCTTACAACTCTGACATCAAATGATTGTAAAAATAATTAAGTAATTAATTCTTCCAGCTGACAGTAGCTGGGCCTGAACGAAGCGTAAGTGAAATACTGAACAGAAAAACAGAAAATCCATTCTGTATAGTGTGGTATGGAGGCTGGTGTCTGAATTTAGATTACAAATTTAGGCTCTAAACATCTTATTTACCACAGAAGTATTTACCTGATATCCTGCTGATAAAGTGATTAGTTGCTGAGTGGCAGAGCCAGCCTGTGTTAATGCAGAAATCAACTGTAATCTATAAGAACAGCATCGTGGTAATAAGCAATAAGCAAAGGTCCTTCCAGTGTGGTTTCTGCATCATGCTGTTCATAAACGGCCAGGTGCTCAGAATGCAATACATCCAGTAATAGCCTCAAGCAAGGCATCCTACAGTGTAACTCCTTACAACACGCTGAGGACACAGTAATGAAAGTACACATTAGTCAATATTCAGTGGGCAGTCAAGGATTAAATATTTCAGCAATTATCATTGAGTCTTGGCAGTCCACCATTTCAGAATGCCAGTATGGTCAAAATGCTGTGAGGACAAACCAAGAGTGTAGCATATGGCATGCTTTGCCTGTGTAGTGTTCATTTTATTACAGAGGTCTAAAATTTGTTGATTTTATTGCTTCTATGACACTTGTGTAATTATTACAAGCCAATTTAGTAACAGCTTTTTTAGCACCAGTTTGTATAACTTATGAATATATGTACCATGTTATCATTTGGAATTCAAATTCACACATAAAAATAACACCAACATAAGTAAGTACATGAAGGAAGTAAGAATAATCCTGAAGTTAGAAAATTGACAAGGTGAATAGAAGTCACACAGCTGAGCACAACAGATTGTCCTAGTGTTAAAAAGTCACCCATTTTTGTGACCAAACTTTTCATTACACTTTGCAAAGAAGCTGCTTAAGAAATCTGCACCTGAGATTTTATTTTTCTTTTGGTCTATGTACCACACGGTATTTGTGAATACAATACAATCAAGGAGAGGTAGCTACTTCCTGTTAGAGATATTAAAATTCATATTTTACTTCTCTGGTCATCATGATTAAAAAGAAGCAAGCATTGCACATGCATGTCCAAAGAGGAAGGTGATCAAAGAAATTTACGTTTAATTCAGAAATGTGGAAGCAGAAGAAGACTCCTAATAAAAAGGGTAATTCTAAAAGCAAAACACACACACACAGAGTTTCAAAATTGTTTTTTTAAAAAAGCAAAATTGGTGAAGAAAGGCAATCTATCTATGGACAGTCTTTTTGTTTGTTTTCTAGGCAGCACTGGGACTTTGATTTCCTGCAGTCTGAAAGCCTCATGTGAGATTACACTTCCATTTTCAACTCAAAAATCAAGAATTCTTACAGACTTCCTGCAGCATCTTCTGAAGTGTACAAAGAAGAAGTCTGAGCAGTTACAGGATTTACATTCTCTTGGGTTTGGTGACATTTTAGCAATATTCAGCAAATGCAGAGGCTTCTGCCAGCTCAAAGAAATCTCTTTTCCAGAATAATACCTAGTATATGTTTTCCTTGGAAGGAGATATAATAACTAGATGATACTGGACAGTCCCTTTTGTACCAAAAATCTGTTGCCAGAGAACATCTCTTCATACCTAATTCCTAATAAAAACCTACAATAAAGATCAGGAAATATTTTTATTATTAAATAAACAGAGCTATTTTAAAAGAAGTTGTAGTCACTTATTACACATTGCTTCACATTTTAAATAGAGGTGATTTGAAAGAACATTTCCAATGTTGTTCTTCAGAAAATGCAGGTTCTGAAAGACAAGACTATTGTCTTGGGAATTTGAGAGAATTTTAGAAGAAATCTTCCTTGTCTCCTAGATTCCAGCAAATGTTTTTTATTTCTTCTTTTTTTTTTTTTTTTTTGACACACTGCTAGACAAGCTTTTCATTAATCTGGGCTGCTAGAGAGTTCAGAAGTATATTTGATTTTGGTCTATTTGAGTTTTTGAAATGACATACCATGGACTTCCGTTTCAGCAAAAGACTGTACTTTTTAAATGTTTGTCCCCAAATCAGGAGAAAAAAATATATATAAAATGAAAATAACATTTAAAATAAATGGTAAAAATGAAAGCCTATTTTCTGACCAGCTGTGGTTTAAAGTAAGTAGCAAAATACATATGCCAGTATAAACCTGCAGTAATATTCATTTGGAAATTTCAAGTCAAAATTACTTTAAAAGCATTCTACTAGCAAAACCAAAGGGATGTTCTGAAGCAGCTTCTCATAGCAGCAGGTTACAGCCCAGTGCACTGTAAGCTAGCTGTTTGTTTTTAGCTTCTGAACACCAAGTTCAAAGCTGCACAGTTCTCCTGCAAGTGCTTTTCCAAAATGAGTGAGGCCAAAAGTAGCCTGGGAAGGAGCCCAGGACTGCTAACAGAGATGAAAACTAAGAATGTCATTAATAAATAGCAGGATTTACTGTGCTAAGGAGCAGGGATGAAGACATGTTAAAGGAAAAAAGAAAGCAAGAGGTAGTAGAAGAACATGGCTAAGGCTTTAACAGGTAAAAGGAGCTGGGGTAAATGAATCCTACTGGGAACAGATAAGCAGCAGAAACTATAATAATTTCCCTGCAGTCACTGTCATAACACCTGATATTATGCTGCTATCAGCAAAGATCTTTGAAAGCCCTTGGCAAAACACCTCCTGCTTGCAGAGACTCACGAGCTACCCGTGCTGTGGTACGAACAACCCTAATCCCACTGACAACAGCAAGGGAGTTGAGTGAACTCCACAGTGAAAAATCACTTACTAGGATTTTTCTTTAAGTGCTGAAAGTGAAGCACCTGTATGCACAGTACTGCTTTGAAAGGAAAAATAAATTCAAGAACTGCTATGCTGTGCATCTGATGTCTGGCTTTATGTCTCTCTTACTCTGGCCTGAATACTACAGGACTTCTTGCAAAATCCATTGAAATGCCATAAGGATGGTGTTTCCAGGATAGTCTGCTCATGTCTGATTTATTTTCATTTTAACAATCAGTTTGGTAGTCTAATCTCCCACCACTTACATACGAATCCCTAAAGATTAGCAGGATGTCACTTGCAGGCTTTTATATCAGCTATTGCACAGCCGACATTTCCCATATTCATAAAGATGTCACTTGCTTTATCTGATACCATAGATTCAGATTATACCTTGCCCAGAGCATCCCACGGTACTCGCACATTGTGTGAAAGATCCTGCTTTCCTCTCAGACTTTTCCTCTCCTTTAAAGTCCCTTATTTATGCCTTTGAAGCCATCTGTGGTGTGCCCAAGTGCCATGGCTCCTCTTTTTTCCACCCTCTGCCCCAACTGCTTCCTTTCTGCTCAGCCTACAGAAAATCCCCCCGCGCTCGCCACTGTGTCAGAGCCCTCTCGTACCCTCAAACCGAGCCTCCGAAGGGCAGGAGAGGCCAAGAGGCCAGCTCTCAGGCGGGAAAAGCTGGTCCCCCTTCAAGGCTGGTATTACCCCGCGCAGAGGGTGTTTCTGCCCAGATCCTTCCAGCCTCCACTCTGGCCCCTTCCACCATCAGCCCCAAAGCTCAGGGGAACAGCTTCACGTGAAGCACCCCCGGGGAGCCCGCCGGGACCTCCCTGCCCAGCCGGTCTCCCTGGTCGTGGCCTGGTTTCTGCTCCAGCACAGCCACCTCTCTCCCGGCCCTGGGTTTCACGCTACCGACCTTCCTCTCGCGGGAGTAGACCTGCGGACTGACATCTAATGCCACCCGAGCGACATGCTGAATGGGTGCCATCAGCAGCTTAGGGTGGTCAGAAAGGGCTCTAAAGGAGAGGCGGGAGGGAGCAAGGTCTGGGCAGCTGGCTGTGCCCATCTTCTTATCCAGCTCTGGTTCTTCATCGTCCCTCCCGCTGTCCTAACTGTTCTTCCTCATCAGCACTACCTTATTGCACTTCTATCTGATTCCTTCAGCTCGTGCTCCTCAGCCAGGGGGCTGAAGAAGTGGCAAGGGGAGGTACTGAGCTACCTAGACCATCCTTTTAATGGTCCTGCAGAAACCCACCCTTTTTTGAAATGAAGATTACACTGGACTAAAAGCCACTGTATGGGTCATCAGCGTGTACTCCTGCGCAGTTCTTCTCCAGAACCTACGGTGCCATCAGAAGTCGCCAACACTCAACGCTACTGGATTCACATTCGAAGTGTGAACTGAACGACACCCCGAGCCCCAGCCAGCCTTCCTTCCCCAAACACGACGCCTGCTCTGAAGTCTCCAAACAATTTACGTGGCAGTTCACTGCTCCCAGGGGAAATGTGAGGTGGGTGGAAAGCTCAGACTGTTTGCTCTAGCAGACAGCGGCTGCGATCGAACAGCATCTTCCAGGAGGCAGGCTGGACTGAAACGCCTGGCTCTGGTAGCACGCTGGGCTTCCTGCAAGACCCACCTTCCCAGAACGCCTGCGGCTGAGCCAAGTGAGAGCACCGGTTTCTGACGTCTTGGGTAGTTTTATAGCTACATTACCAGTTTTTTGCTGTGCCTAGCATTGGATAAAGTGAAACCAATAGCCAATTTTTGTCGGGAAAAAGTGTCGAGAAATCTTCAGGATTCTGGAACCCGCGTGCAGAGGAAGAAATGCAGCAGACCCAATATGAGTGATAAAGCATACTTCACTTTACTTGCACGGATAGCTCATATTTATACAGTTTACGATAATCATGCCTACTAGTCCTAATATTATTGGTACATTGCTAATGTTTATGCATTACTAAAACACACCTACTTGTGGTTTGCAGCTATGTAGGTTCTGCAATTTTCTCATGGGAACTTTCTCAAAGTTGTCTATGAAACCTTGCCAAGGTCACAGTGGATGCAGTTACTTATCTCATTCTTCAGCATCCAGGTGTTGCTTGTCAGGCCAGGCTCTTCTTATCTTCCTTTTTCCCAGCACACAAGGACACAGTATTTTGTAAATTTATACTTCGTTCCCACATAGCGGCTGGATTGCTCACATACCTTTGCCCAGCCAAGAAATCCCCAACAAATTTTAACAAAATTCATTGTGAAACAATGAAAAGAAGTGCAGCACTCATGATGCACTTTCACCGGGCATGCAGACTCTGCTCAGAGAAACACATTTTCTGTTTGCATCAGCTCTGGTGTTCTGAGCTATGAAAAGCAGCCTGCCGGGGGGGTCAGTACTGACTTGGCATGTTAGTTACTCGATGAACCATCACTTCATTCAGCTAAAGAGGCTCTCATATTAGGACAAATATTGTCTCCTGTTCTTAACTAAACTCCTCAACCACTATTTTGTTTCGTTCATGGCCACGTGCTGAAACCACAGTGCAGCCAGCTGATTTCCTTTCATTTTCAGTGCCCTGATGGGGAGTGCTTCTGATCAACCAAAAGTGTACCATCCACACATCCTTCTATTTTCCACAATCACCTTGCCTAAATATGGAAAGAATAAGAAAAAGAAAGGGACATTTATTTTTCAACTGAGTTGTTTAAGATGTTGTTCACAAATTAATCTAAAAGTAGGAAGTCTGTAGTTTCTTGCTTAGTTTCATAATTCTGTATTTAGTATCACTGTCTTGGTTTTGGCTGGGATAGAGTTAATTTCTTTCTGGTAGCTGATATAGTGTTATATTTTGGAATCAGTAGGAGAAGAATGTTGGTAACACACTGATGTTTTCAGTTGTTGCTAAGAAGTAGTGTTTAGACTAAGTCAAGGTTTTTTCAGCTTCTCATGCCCAGCCAGCAAGAAGGCTGGAGGGGCACAAGAAGCTGGGAGGGGATGCAGTCAGGGCAGCTGACCCAAACTGGCCAAAGGGGTATTCCATACCATGGGATGTCATGCCCAGTATATAAACTGGGGGGAGTTGTCCGGGGGCGGGGTGGGGGGGTGGGGGCGGCTCACTGCTTGGGGACTAATATTCAAATTCTTTTTTTATTATTAGTATCAAATTATTTTTACTATTATTGTTGTTGTTATTTCCTTCCTTTTTGTCCTATTAAACTGTTTTTTTCTCAACCCACAAGCTTTTTTTTTTTTTTTTTTCTGATTCTCTCCCCCATCCCACTGGGTGGGGGGGAAGTGAGTGAGAGGCTGCGTGGTGCTTAGTTGCTGGCTGGGATTAAACCATGACAATCACCTACTCATAAACTCTCCTGATCACCCAAGGAATGACTTGAAATGACTCTGAAAATTACTCTCATGCTTTCTTAGTTCCTTTAAAAACTGTTTTTACATCATACATCTCTACAGGAATAAGTTGTTCTATTATTTAAACATAATTTATCGTTCCGTGTTCTACTCTTGAGGTTCCAGAATAATTAAATACTGCAGCTTAAACAGAGTACCCCTTCTCCTCTTTCCTAAAAAATCCCCATAATATTTTCTCTTGTACTTCCCTTTTCTCTAGTCTGACAAAAACTGTAGTGTCTGTTTCTCCCTTTTATATATCTGTATCTCCACACATATTTGATATCTATATCCACTGGTGTCTTATTCCTCCTGGGTGGTATATCACTCTGTTTTGTGCTTGTATTTTCTCTGTCTTGTAAACGTGCTCCAACCTCTCTTCTGAGTTTCTGTGTGCTTGTCAGGTTTGGTTTTATTTTGTACTTTGCTTTACTGCAGTGTTTGGAGTTTCTCTGCTTTAACTTAATTCATTATGTATTTTGCTTTCTAAACATCCTGAGAAATGTGCCTGTCCATGGAACAGGCAGCCCGGAGGAAAGGAGAACAGGCTCCTACATCCTACACCACCCCGGCAGGCAGGGTGTCACACGGTGGAGGTGGCACCAGGACCTTCCAAAGGAGTGGAGCTGCCCTGGGCACACCGTGCATGGCTGCAGGGTGGTATTTCTGGGAGCCCCTATCGAAGTGATGCACATCATCTTGGAGCCCTGGACTTCAAGCTGAAACTCAGGCATTTAATACAGACAGGATAAAATCTCTGTAGTTAGGCTTACATCTTCTTTATTTGGGGGCTGGTATTATCCACAGTTGCTACCCACAGAGGTGTCAGCAAGACAACAGAGACTGGTTGAATACGTATGATTCACCGTTATGCTACTTTCTGTATCCTTATCACATCAGAGGTACAATACCGATTTGTTTACATTGTCATTGCAAACCATCACTAAATTGATTTATGTTCTACTTTCTTCTTTAATGAGTTTTCTTCCAGAGCTTTCTTCTGATGTTTCCTCCCAAACATGAACCAAGGCACAAGTTTCAGGTATATGTCTCTTCTGATCTGTGACTGTCACCTCCAGGCATCATGTAATAAAACAAGGATTTTATTTCATGCATTAAACCACTTTATTTTTCTATATTTACGTTTTATTATCAGGAATAGTCTTCTTGGTTGACTGCAAATGCTTTTCTTTTTGCTAACTGTGCTACCTCTCATTATTTATTGGTCTCTATTCCTCTTTCTTAGGTACTAATTGCTCTAACAAACAAGGGCTTCACCTTGTAAGTAAAAAAACTAATTCATACTTACAACTTGTACTTTTTCATTTTTAAATCAGTGGGGTTTTTTTCATAGGTTTTAGTGAGCCCATAGCAAATACCTGTGAACTTCACACATACATGTATATGAATTTATACAAAACATACACACACACATATGGAATTGTCATATTGACTTCAGTAAGACATCTAAGGGTTCTCCATTATGTGTGAGATTAGGATACAGACTGGCACACTGGCAATTGAAGCTTTTTTTTTTCTTTTCAAGCTACACAATATGCTCAACAAATACAGTGGCAGCACAAGCTTCCCTATAGTGGTACTTCAACACTGATCTGTAGGATCCACTTCAAGGGCCACATAATTCAGTCTCCCTGCTTGTACCTACATAAGCGAATCAAACAGGACAAGGGCTGTTCCTTGGCCTTGAGGAGAAGGGATCCTTATATCCATGGGACTGAACTCCTTTCTCCTCCCTCCCTGATGGGAACAGTCAGGGGCTAATGCTGACTCCCCAGACTGTGCCCAGAAACTTTCTGGGAGGCTGCTAGATGGTTTGTAGTTGCAGGCAAAAAGCAGTTAGAGGCTGTTTCCCAGCATGAACAGTCTGATGCACATCAGACTATAACAGAATATCTGTTTATTGATAATAAATTTTTTTCCTTTGACTGTATAAATGAAAAAAATGTGATTTTCATCAAATATTTCACCTCTACGTCTTTGCTGGCTTTGTACTGAAAGCAAGAGGTCCTGCAGAACAGGAAACTAGATCCTTCATAGTTTATACTTTTATACATTCAGGGCAAGTATTTTATTGTGCTGAACACAAGTGATTTTTTTGAAGGCTTTCCTGCATCCCAAGGGCCCAAAGGAAAACCTTCTGTCCCGGCAGCTGCTGCTGCCTTTCTGCCAGAAGCCACTGCTCTCGCAGCCTGGCCAGCAAAACAGCTCATGTGGATGCTCCTGGCCTGTTTTGAACTAAATCAGCCTGTTTGGTTTACCCTACCAATTCACATATTAGACTAACCCAGCTCATTTTGTCTCTGGTGAACCAAACAGTCACAAATGCTGTCCCTCCTAAGGAGAGCTGTGGGGATGGCAGTTCCCAGCAGGGGAGCATCGTAAACCAGCGAGCACAGTAACATCCTTCACTGCCTCATCCCCTTGCTAAGTCATCACCTGGCCACAACTAGAAGTGTTTTACGTTAGAGCTTGAGAGTCAAGAATAAAACCAATTTAACAATACCTTATTTAACTTATGTTATTTCTAGGATGTCATCCAACATCATGTTTTCTCTGGTGGCAAACCAGGTTTTAGTAAGTCTCCAGCCCTTGCTCCCATGTCCCTGTCAGAGGCCTCTTCATGTTTGGCAGTCCTTGAAAGAAACTGTGCTCAGAACAGCATCAGGGAACTGGTATTTCAAAAGCACTGAAAAATTGAGGTGCATCGCAACAGGATGGAAAGGATATTTCTTGGATATACCTTAGATAATATGTAATGTTAATAAAAGAGACACAGAGCAGGAGAAAGGGCACTGCTATGCTTTATGTTAATAATGCTGTATTAACGGCTTCAGGAAAGCTATGCTCCACTAGCAATTGTGAGCAATAGGATACCACAGATTTCCTAAGGTATTAGAAGTTACACCATTTCTGTAGTGATAAATAAGCTCAATTTGGGATAGGCTGCGAGAGCCACGCAGGAAAGAGATCCAAAACTTTTAGTAGATATTTCTGTGAAAACATTATTCCTCAGTCCCATGCTCGATTATGGTCAACAGCAAATCAAATGCTGGCAATCACAAGAAAATAAATAGAAAACAAAACAGAACATATGTAATCCAAATTTATCTGGGGAACTTACCATAGCATACATGGCTTATTCTTATTTTTTTTCCTTAGCCTTGGTTAGCTACAGTTGGCCACAGCTGAAGAGACTGGGATAACAGTCCCTTTGGTTTGTCTCTTTATGTTACTCTTTTCTTACAAGAATTACTGTAGGTACATATTTATCTGTGAGTTTCATCAAAATATTTTAATTTAAAATATTTCTTACTTAGCATTCTCTCATACAATGAGAATATTTCCCTGGCATTTTAAATGTGAAATGACCAGCTATGAAGTGGCAGAGCCTGTGCCTCTGGCTGGATAAGCCGGCAAAGAAGTACAAGGAGTCAGCAGGAACGGCTCCATGGTGAGTGACGGACCATCTGGTGTTTCCTCCACACCCCAAAGCTCCTCGCCTGTCAAGAATATGAGATGTTATAATAGTAATTTTACACCAGCTGAGTTTTGAGGTAACAAAACCTCCTGACGGACCTGGTAACATGGCCTGGATAATAACCGGTGGTATGGCAGGAGTGTGAGTGGAAACACCCAAAACTGCCTGGTCTGAGAGGAGGTTACCCCAAAACTGCCTGGTCTGAGAGGAGGTTACCCCAAAACAGAATGAAAGGAGGAAACAAATAATGACAACGCTTGTTTACAACAGGCACCCGTTGGATTAAGCAGCAACCAGGGGATTACCGAGAGGCTTTTGAGAAAAGAGCCAGCTTGAGGACAAGTACAAAAGATGGAAGGAAACTCGTGACTGTGGGGTGAGACGTGGGAGCGGGAAGGCGCTCAGCGCAGCAGTCGGACCCGGCCTCAGATGCTGCCAGGAGTCTCCCCGCTGCCATCGCGCCCCCGCCTCGGCCGGAGGCAGCATCGTCCCCGTCCCACGCAGAGAGCAGGGCTGACAGCAGCAGAAGGACCCACGGCTCGGGCCGCGTGTGTCTTCTGGCCAGCACACGGACTGGCAGGCGGCAGGGAGCTGCACGGGTACGCGCAAAGACAGAGCAACCCCGGCTCCGGCGGGAGAACGTGCATGGCCGAAAGAGGGGGGTGAGCTTTTCACCCCCCGACTGGTAAGAGAGGGGTGCGCACACGTGAGCGTGCTCCTGTGGGATTAGAGATGGTGGGGATTAGAGTGTTTAGAACCTTGTAGGTACTTTTTAACATCTTGCAAGTGTTTTGTGCTCTGGTTTATCTGTTGGCCTGCTGATATTGATCCAGAACGTGAAGTTCACTGACTGCTGGCTAATTACCTGTCATTAATAAATCCTTTGATCCTGATTTAAGTTAAACCATGTAAGTCGAGCAAGTCTTCCCTGCCACACTCCCTTGTGTTAAAAAAGTCAAATGCTATTAAAAAAACAGTAAGCAATTAGCTTAAGTACCCCTGAATCACACTCAAGTTACAATAGCTCTTTAACTCAGATGATTGACTATTTCATTTCCTAGCATAAATGTAGTCAGAAACTAACAAGCTTCTTCTTGATCCTCTATACCACTCTACATCTCAAGGAAGTTGCTGGTTTGGTGCATTCCTGTGCCGTTCCTCTCTATATGTGGCCACGTAAGCTTGTAACAGTGTCCGGTTTCAGCTGGAATAAAGTTAACTTTCTTCTTAGTAGCTGGTATAGTGCTGTGGTTTGGATTTAGCATGAGAAGAATGTTGATAACGCACTGATATTTTAGTTGTTGCTAAGCAGTGTTTACACTAAGTCAAGGACTTTCCAGCTTTTCATACTGCCCTGCCAGCGGAGGCTGGGAGTGCACAAGAAACTGGGAGGGGAAACAGCCGTGACAGCTGACCCCAACTGGCCAAAGGGATATTCCAGACCATATTACATTATGCCCAGTATGTAAACTGGGGGGAGTTGGCCGGGGAGCACCGCGGCTCGAGGATTGGCTGGGTATCGGCCAGTGGGTGGTGAGCAATTGTATTGTGCGTCACTTGTTTTGTACATTCTAGTAGTAGTAGTAGTAGTAGTAGTATTTTCCATTCCTCTTCTGTCGTATTAAACTGTCTTTATCTCAACCCATGAGTTTTGGGGTTTTTTTGCCGATTCTCTCCCCCATCCCACTGGGTGGAGGGGAGTGACTGAGTGGCTGCATGGTGCTTAATTGCTGGTTGGGGTTAAACCACAACAAACAGAGAAAGGAAATTTCTTATTTGTAAATTATAGTTCAGTAGGCAGTCTCTCCTCACATACATCAGTGTTATTTGCAGCCGAACCGTTGAATTTGAGGAAATGCCTCCCAGATGAACAAACTGTCTATAGTTTCTCATGGTCATATGCTATAACTAAGGATATTAAAAATACTTCATGGGCTAAGAGAGTGCAGAAAGAGCAGAATGAAATAAAAATTTCCCATTCAGCTAAAACATTGAAAAGAAAAATGCAGTTAAATCTTTTGGATCCTCAAATATGGACTGGGAAACAAGATGGTTCAATGATTAGTTCCACAGAAACAATGTATCCCCTAGAATTTTACAGAAAATACTAATCATGAACCACAGCAAAGAAATTTAAAACATATAATACAAACGTACCATGAAAGAAATACACATACAATTGTTATGAATTTAACAGAAAGAAAATAATAAAGTTACTGGTCACTCAACGTTTTAACATAAAAAGAAGCTCTAGCTAGCGGCCAGCCTATTACTGCTAGAGCTTGTCCCAACTTCAGACATTAAGTTGCAAGCGAGGGCATCCTTGCATCAGCAGATCAGGACCTCAGCAGGAACAAGTTCAATGTCCGAGGAAAACCCCTTTATGTAAGTCCTCCTTTTTATTATGGAAGCACTAACATTAAACTGCTTTACTGCAGATAGGCAAGGGCATATCTCTAATTTGCCACCCTGCTTCTTGGGAGGCTAGATCTGTTAGATTAGTTTTGTTACCCTGCAGTTACTTAAACCAGTAGGATCTTGTTTTGCGGTCAGTGGTGGCTGTTGAGGTGAAAAATTAATTGCTTCTATAAGCTCTTGCCTATGGCCATGTCCTTTGATTTGTCTTTCTTTGACATCACTTTTTAGCCCAAAAGCATAAAAAGTCTTGCATTCTTTACGCAAAGTTGCTACCCACTCTTTAGATTAGAAACAATCTTTTCACTCAGTATGTACGTACTGTTTAGTATAATGAGTGTATGATTAGGGCTTTTATACAATGCCAAAAAGTCCACAAACTTGCAAGTCAAAATTAATAAGCAACAGAGAAACATAAAGTTATTATTTTCAGAGCTACATTGGAAAACAGAGCTGTAATAAAGCACTATAAAACCTCCTTATAGGAATAGTCACAGAAGGCCGCACCTATAAAAACTAACCCAATCCAAAGAGAAATACACTTTATGGTAAAGAAGAATTAAGGCTACTCATCTTCAAACTGATTTTTTAAGATGCCCCCGATGTGTTCACAGTCTTAGGATGTGGTCTCCTCTGGCTTAAATGACATGAGCAGCACTTCCAAAGGTGCAAATGAATAGTGGCCACTTGTAAAATAAATGGTCCGGCTCATTATCTAGGATTATGTAACTGAATACGATTTAACTGCATGTACTACTGTACAAAAACAGGAATATAAAAAGCTAAACCAAAGACTAGAATCGGCAGAAACAGAAGTATTAGGTTAACAGTGTCTGATAACTGGCAAGACCAAACAGGGACTGTTCCAATTAATTATGGTTCCCACGGGATTCAAAGGTGCTTTGAAGACAGCAGGCGCTGACAGTATTCATTTGGGCTGTGAAGACATATGGAACCAGGGACAATCAAATCCATGGTACAAGCATTGTAAAAGTTATCTGTTATCTTTCTAGTCTTTCTGCCTTTTGCCTCCAAGTGTGAGCTAGAAGATTCTTTATGTAGGAATTAAAGGTACCAGCAGTAACCAACAGGACTCCCCAGTGCTGCAACAAACCAGTTATCTATCCTGTGGCAATTTCGCCACTCTGGTGAAGTGTCACATATGCTTATTTATTTGGCCTGGTTTATACAGAAAAAGAAACAGAAAAGACACCACCACCACCACTAAAAAAAAATATCAAAAACAAACCACAAAAACGCACACACACAAAACCAAACCAAAAGAAAATAAAACAACAAAAAACCCCAGAGCCCTTCACTGCATAAAAATAAGAGCAATTAAAATTCGTATTCTGTTCTGGAATCAAAGGACATGGAGATGTGACCAAAGCACCCTTTATTTCTTGTTTTCCAATAGACTTTCTCTTAAACACTTCTGGTTTGCTTCTGTGAAAGCAAAGTAATTACTGTTTAACAGCATTGTTGTTTCACTGTAATTGCAAATGCCAGACAAACCATAACAGCTAAGGCAACCACAACGATTACAAGAACCTGCATCTCCCGCAGATTTGTCTAATGACACAATCTGAGTACAGCTACAGCATAATTAGAGGATTCCGCCCATTACTAGAAGGCTGAGACTTAAGTTGTCTTTAAGAAGGCAATTAGAAGATTAAAAATGCAACATATAGTAAGTAACAGACCTAAATAACATGCCTGGATACCATGTTTGCCTTGTGTCCTTTTAAACACTTGTTTGGCTCATCAACCATTTAAAGAAAATATTGATCTAGCTGGGATGGCTTCAGGTATTTCAAAATAAAAGCAAAAAATTGTTATGTGCTGAACAAGAATTAGGAGTGCAAGGTTTGGGGGACTATAAGAGTTTAATTCTCACTAAGACAATGTTGCCACATAGAATTACTTTTTCACGTGCCAGATCACTCATATCTAACATAGAAAAAAACCCAATCTTCTCTCACAGATGGTCACAAAACCATATGTCAAACTACCTTGACCTTATGATCTGCAGTTGCTTAGTGAACTCTGGCCTTTACAAAAAAAGTGAAAAGGAGATAATACTGAGAGACCTCTAGTTCTGCAGGTCATGAATAATATTTGAGTATCTGGTCATTTATACACTGGCAAATACCTTTTTAGAGGACTGGAGGTCTCTGAAGCTTAAGCCAATTGTACATCCTTCTGTGTACATCTGCAACTAGAGAAGTGACATTTCCTCCAGTTCCTCCTCTTTATTAGAGACTATTTTCAAGCTAAAAGAAAAAAACCTCACTTACCATGCCATAATTTTCCATACAAGTTCCACAGATATGTCACCATTTGCTGCCTTCTGTCCCACAGTTCGTTGGAATAATGTCCTTTCAAGCCATCCTTTCTCTTGTAAATGTGAAGCAAAAGACTGAAAGGGTACAGAACACCAGGCAGAAAAACTTCAGGTACAAGAGCATTATAACTGGCATTTGGATCAGCCAGAACCAGGGCACACATTGCAGAAAGTCATCCAGATACTTCAGCTGACTCAATTCTTCTGATAGGTAAATTGCAGAGATTAGAGATTCTCATGTATGGCATTCAGGTCTACATATCCCTTCCTGCTATGAGAGAATACAGTACACTGAGTTAAACACTCACAAGTATTTCTCTCAGCTTATCCACTACAGAAAAATGATAGAATTATTTGGCTTTTGTAACACGTAACTTAGAAAATTTTACTGTTTAAATACTGTTCTTAATCTTATCATCTGCTTATAAATGAATACATTGATAAATGACTTGGGTTTTTATTATATTCAGATACCTTTGTAATCCTATAATTTCCTCCAAGAAAACAGTGAAGATTCTTCTCTGTAAATTCTTACAGGAACATATAATAAACCCCAGCTTGACTCAGAAATATTTGCTTTATTTCTCCAGGACTTCTCATACATGGTAAGGGAAATGCGCATGTAAGCTGGAGCTCAGAATTACGTGAGCAAGTAAAAGACTATCTTCTATTTTACACACATTGCATAAAATCTTGTCTGCTGAAAAATCACACTCCAACAAGTGCGCTGCCCTCCCTAGGTCAGACCTATCAGCGCAGCTGTGGTCC